>NC_140920.1:14529966-15798610 GCF_045865225.1 Trachurus japonicus | reverse complement strand
CTGAAAAGGCCGAGTAAGAAAGATTTGTTTGTCTGTTTTTGCATCTACATTTATATGTTCCCAACACTTATCTCTCCGTCATAACTGTAAATAACAGACTGGACTGGACTGATCAAGGCTCCCATAAGATATGAATATTTTACATCCACAATTGTTTTTTCAATTCGCAGTTTTGGTAAATGTCCTGGATTATTTCTACTGCCAAATCCTGCGTCATTGATATCATTGCCAGTATATACTGTACAATACAGTGGGAGTATGACTGTATATCACAGATTTTGATATTTGATGTTTTTAGTGTTGAAACTGGAGAGAAAGCAGAGAAAGAATCCCCGGCCAAAGAGGAAGAGCAACCAAAAGAACCAAAGAAAGCACCAGCAAAAAAAGAGAAGAAGCCAAAAACGGGAGGAGGTTTTCAAATTTGGACTGAGCTGGAAACCCAAAGAAATAAATTCATGGTGACACTGCTGCTCATATTTCTCTCCAAAATGTCATTTGTTGACATAATTTCAACAATACTGTCCACTCACCAACTCATTAAAATTTCCATCTCTGTTTTGCAGAACTACCTCTCCAGAAACTTCTACAACCTGCGGTTTTTGGCTCTGTTCATTGCATTTGCCCTGAATTTCATTCTGCTGTTCTACAAGGTAAAAACATTATTTTGCATTTGAATGATTATATTGTGCTTGTTATTTGTCAAAGGAAATAACCATTTGAACTGTCTGAGATTTCCTCATGTAGACTACCAAGCTGTTCTTCTCTACATTGCTCCGTTGTGTTTAGGTGTCTGACACCCCGCCTGAGGGTGATGACATGGAAGGATCTGGACTGTCGGAAGGAAGCGGGATGTTCGAGGGCTCTGGGTTGTTTGAAGGTTCAGGGGAAGAAGCTGAGGGATCTGGGATGGGTGAAGGAGACGAGGATGAAGAAGATGTGCCAATTTATTTCTATTTAGAGGAGAGCACTGGCTACATGCAGCCCACATTGTCTTTCCTTGCCATCCTGCACACAGTCATCTCATTCATCTGCATCATTGGATACAACTGCCTCAAGGTATCATGGGCACGAAAGTGCCAGATGCTAAAAAAAACAAAAAATCACAGAGTTCTTGAAGTGTTTCACTGTACAATGTTCTGTCTGATACCAGAAACTGATTCCTGTCACATGCCTCAGTATTGTCAATTGTTTTTGTCAGATTCCTCTGGTGATCTTTAAAAGGGAGAAGGAACTTGCCAGGAAGCTGGAGTTTGATGGCCTCTACATCACTGAGCAACCTGAGGATGATGACATCAAGGGCCAGTGGGACAGACTGGTCCTCAATACACCGTATGTGGATAAAAGAATGATTTGATTCTTAACCAAAACGCTGTAGTCTGAACATTAGGTTGACTCACAAGAATACGTCTTCCAATACCCACAGATTGTCTTCCTTGATTTGATTAATATATCAATGAATTGTGTTCTTTTTTGCAGCTCTTTCCCAAACAACTATTGGGATAAATTTGTCAAGCGAAAGGTGAGTTATGTTTAGTTGTTTTTTACTTTGATGGTTGCGAAATGGGCTCTCTAGAGCATGTTAATGTATAATCTAATGTCTGTGTCTAGGTTCTGGATAAGTACGGTGACATTTATGGCAGAGAAAGAATCGCCGAACTCTTGGGTGTTGATTTAGCCTCTCTGGATGTGAGCCAACAACATGAGAAGAAACAGGAAGAACCTGACAACTCTTTTGCTTGGTTGGTAGTACAATAAAATATGCAGTCACATACTGTAACTCTTCAAAATTCAAACCCTTGATTAAAAATGGATATTAAATTATTTTCTTTGGTTTTAGGGTGACTGCCATCGACATTAAGTACCAGATCTGGAAATTTGGTGTTGTGTTCACAGACGGTGTAAGCAAACCCATATTTAATTTCTGTATTATACACTGTTCTACACTGTCTATAATAAAATACTGTACTCTAATATCCGCTGTGAAGTGAACTAACCTTCCTTGTTGTCTCTTTATAGACTTTCCTGTATCTCTGTTGGTACACGATAATGTCTTTGCTTGGGCATTACAACAACTTCTTCTACGCCTGCCACTTGCTGGATATTGCCATGGGTGTGAAGACCCTGCGCACAATCCTGTCTTCAGTCACGCACAATGGCAAACAGGCAAGTTCAGAAGAAATCCAGTAGTGTTCATTTTGCTTCAGTTTGATTGTACTAACTGTTTTCCTTCTTGTTTTCTCCCAGCTCATGATGACGGTGGGCTTACTGGCAGTGGTGGTGTATCTTTACACCGTGGTCGCCTTCAATTTCTTCCGCAAGTTTTACAACAAGAGTGAGGACGAAGATGAGCCAGATATGAAATGTGATGACATGATGACTGTACGTCACTGCTGATCGAAAAACAAAAAGTGCACTTTTTTACTTTTTCTGAACTACCCCTGAAATGATGTGTCATTTCTTTACTTCACTACAGTGTTACCTGTTCCACATGTACGTGGGCGTACGAGCTGGTGGAGGCATTGGAGACGAGATCGAGGATCCTGCTGGAGATGAATACGAGCTTTATCGAGTGGTCTTTGATATCACTTTCTTCTTCTTCGTCATTGTCATCCTGCTGGCTATTATTCAGGGTAAAGACGATGCTGGTCTGAAAAAAAAAACACTTTGTTATATTGTAGGTCATGTTATTTGGTACTAACACTGTTTATAACCTGTGCGCGTGCTGTAGGTCTGATCATTGATGCCTTTGGAGAACTCAGAGACCAACAGGAGCAGGTCAAGGAGGACATGGAGGTAAAATACTTGAGGATTACACTTCTACCTAATGTGTGCACATTACAACATGCTTTTAAAACCTCATCACTGATTTTTGTGCAGACAAAATGCTTCATATGTGGCATCGGAAGTGACTACTTTGATACAACGCCGCATGGCTTTGAGACCCACACTTTTGATGAACACAACCTCGCCAATTACATGTGAGTACTTCTTCTGCAAAGTGTGTCACAGTGTGTGCAGGTTTAATATGTGAGTTTGTGCCTTTATATATATGTGCAGGTACATGATAAAATATTATCGTGTGAATCTTTTCCAGGTTCTTCTTAATGTACCTGATCAACAAAGATGAGACAGAGCACACTGGGCAGGTCAGTCTGAAAACATTTGTACAATTGTTGGCTGGACCACCAACAGCAGGATGAGCTGTTGAGTCATTTTAGTGCAGTACCATCACTGCTGCTGAGCTTTAGTCTAACAATCTGCTTAGATTCCCGGTGACCTCTTGCTGCATGCCATCCTTTTTCCTCCTTCTCTTTTCCATCTCTCTCTCTCTCTCCCACTGTGACCGTAATAGATGTAAATGCTAATGAAAACTTTCAGTTTCCCGTTTGAATTCTTGTCTCTGCTGTTTTAGGAGTCGTATGTGTGGAAGATGTACCAGGAGCGTTGCTGGGACTTCTTCCCAGCTGGGGACTGTTTCAGAAAACAATATGAGGATCAACTTTCCTAGTCAACAAGTACTTCACACAGAACAGAGGAAAACTTACACCTATTGAACATCTACTTGTGTCCATCATTCCTGATAAGCACAAAACCACAAGTAATTGATTTTGTCTAGAAAAATGCACCTGCGACCCTGCACGGGCAAGGTGTATGGCTGATAGATGGATGAATGAAAAGGTTAATGATAAACTTTGGCAACTTCCAAGCAGAGCCAGTTTGATCACATAAAAACACATCAACAGACGGCACAAAATGGCAGTGCCTTTGATGTGTTATTGTAAGAAAATGCAAGCAAAGATAATCTTTATGTCCAAATGGACATCACAGATTTCTTAAGGTGAAGTCATTTATTTAATCTTATATTGAATTGCATACAAACGTTGCTTTTATAACCCGTTCAGGTCAGGAACATAATGTACTTCCATAATTTAGTTTTAATTTGATGAGGATGAAACTTTTCATGTGAGAATGAGATTAAGTTCCTTTGCAGTAACACAACTTGGCACATTCAGTGCACAACAGAATGTAGTGTGGGAAGTCCACTTTTCACTTTCTGTCTTTCTATACAAACAGTTTCATTCAAGATGTCAGATCATTATGTATTTCCTTTGTGATGTTGTTGTTTGTGTTTGTGTTCTTCCCTCTGTTTAGTTTTCCTCTCATTGTGTAATAGTGAACCTTAGACATTTGATTTTGAATTACCGGTATGTTATTTATTGTTTTTCAAGACAATTTAAAGTCTGGAATAATGTTACATTTTAAAATTTTGTAATTTGACATTGATAAAGCAAAGTCACACAGGTTTATCTATAGTTGAGTGACATCTGTTTTAACATATCTAGTTTTTACAGTTAAATGTCTGTTCAAGTTAACACAACATGTAACGATAGATGTTTTATTAATAGTCCCTAATGTTGTAATCTGACTGGATTAAAGATATTTAAATATGCAAGATGATCACAAGATATAAAATTGTTCAGGAAAGTACTCAACATGACCGATTCGTATTTTAATGACCATTGTGGAAGAGAAGAACTTACCACCCTGCGATCCAGAGTCGTAAAATAGTAATCAGTTGCATAATGGATTTAAAAAAGTGTTTTCAGATGTTTTCTGATAATGTTGACCTTTGACCTTTGACCTATAAAAGTGCAAAATATGAAGGAATTCCCAGGAGGAATTCTGGCAAAAAAAAAACAACAGATTTGTGAGGTCACTGTGACTTTGACCTTTGACCTTTGACCATCAAAATCCAGTCAGTTCATCCTTGTAGCCAAATAGACATTTATGCTGAAATATCACATTCACAAAGCCAAAACTATTGTGTGAAGTTAGCACGTCCTTGACCTATCACCTTAAGTCTTCAGTTTTGAGTCCTTCTGAATGTTTCTGCCAAAAAGCTTAGTCAGAGATCTTGTGTCCACAAGAATCGTGCAGAAACGCAACCATATAAAAAGTGACTGGAATTGTTTTCTGTGCTGTTTGGATTTGAAGAGGAGGGAATTAGCCCAAGAGATTAGAGATGAAACTGATTTAGACTTTTAACTTTTAATTCTGTGTATGATAAACTGAATTTATATTAAAGAGAAATGTTAAACAAAAACAGTTGAATCCTGCTGATATGTCATTTCACACAGTAGCTCTCACAGCAGCAGCAGCGTGTGTGTGTGTGTGTGTGTGTGTGCGCAGCATCATCACAGCCCATTTTCATAGCGCAATGCTGAACTGCGTCTCTGGAGCATTAAAGCTGAATAAGGATTAACGCTGAGCATTAAAACTCACATTGAGCCTGGTGCTTTTCACCCATCCGGTCCTGAAACGTCTCTCTCTGAGCCTGTGTTAGACCAGGACACGTCGCCTGCTAACATGAACCTCTCTGGGATCCACCATGGGACACTCAGGTTGTACAGTGAGTTGCTTTTCTACTTTACTAAATGGCCATTGTTACATCCATGGTGACATTTTGTGAGTTAAAATTATTTTACATCGTCAGCTTTTTAATGCAGTTGTTCAGTTCTCTGATTGTTACTTTCCAAATTTGATGACTACCCAACTTGTATAAATACTGATTGACTTTTAAATGTATATTTATACTTATATTTGATTTGTATTTTTTCTTAGAATTGAAATACAAATATGGTCTCATTTAAACTGGAGCAGTGCTGGATGTTGTTTACAGAGTTCACAGAGGTTTTCAGATGAAATACAACTTTGATAAAAGAATCTTAATTGATCCATTACAAACTGTGTTAAATTTAGTGATTTATATACAGCATATATATATGTATATAATACAGATGCATATTAAGAAGTAAATATGGAGCAGTGATAAATAATCTACACCCTGATGAAAACATAATCTCAAACTGTAGCTAAAAATACACTCAGTAGCCCAGACAACCTCAGCAATCTCCTCCAGCTTTTTTTCATCAGCTCTTGGGTTTTTAATTCTCTTATAAACTTTAATAAAATGTGTTTTTACAGTATGCACGTAGTATATGTGTAGATCCAGATGTCTGCGTGTGAACATGCTAGATCATGTGCACACGGGTCGTCTTGATTGGTCCAGACACACAACCCCAGCCCTTTGATCCTCCAACCATCTGACTGCATTTAATCTGTGGGGATGACAGAGTGACAGAGTGTTCATGCTTTAATCCAGCTGTACACTGTTCGCGCTGCAGCAATGATCACTGTGACCGTGCCTAATACTGTCGCTAAGCTTGGGTTTTTTTATTTTGGGGTGGGGGGGGTTGGGGTTATGATCAGAAATGCTTGTTATAGCCTAATTACTACACAGCAGCATCTCCTGCATGCCACCCCCCCCCCTCTGTTTTCCAGGTGGATTTATTTTCAAACAATGGAAGAAGAGGTTTCTGCAGCTCACAGCTGAGGGCACCCTCTTCGTGTGCCACGACGCCTTGTCTCCCCCTGACCAGCTGGTGCTGTTGCAGAGCAGTTGTGAGGCCATTGTGGAGGGAAAGGAGATCCTAGACCTGCCCAAGTTACCATCTGGTGGCAGCAGGGACTGTTGCTTTGCCCTGATCCTGCCCCATTACAAATACCTGCTGCTGCTGGCTGAAACTCCTGCAGACTGCAGGTCTGATTCTCACTGTGCTCTCTCTCTCTCGTTCCTGCAAATGGATACAGTCTCTAGATCTTATAGTTTTCTCATGCAATGTCACAGTATTACCAGCAATATCTTTTAGACAGGGTTAGATGAAAGGACTTATACCACTTTTTACTCTTATGGTGGTTGTTTGGTGTAGTTTCATTTTCCTTTTTCTAATTGCTATGCACATTTAAACTGGCCATTAATGGAGAAACAACATCATCCAAGTCTTAGCAAGGAGCCATAATTTATTTACTCCTGTCACATTGCACATAACCATAATGTAATGTGTAATAATCACACCACTGACAATAGAACTGAGTAGGAGGTGGTGTGCTCGACAGGGCAGGCATCTCTGAGAGACGCTAACACTGTTCATTCCAGTCCTGCAACCAGTTTTTCCAGTTCTTTCACAGCCATGCACTTCATTTGATGCATTAATGGATCAGTGGTTTCATATGTGTGGCTGTAATGACATAACCACTCTTACCTCTTTTCTTTTCAGTCAATGGCTGAACATGCTAAAAAAAGTGAAAGCGGTGAGTTAAGACGTGTTACTTAATAATAATGTATTCGTTTTTGGTGAAGGGGTTGGATCTTTAAACACTGTGCCGATCCATCCAATAATAACAAATGAGAACCACATGATGACACTAGAAGAGAAGACAGGGTGTCCTTTACTGTCAGTATAAAAGTTTGTTCCAGTGCATCTTATCCATGTTTAGATATTTTACATTGCAAACTTTTTCACAGATGAAAAGTCAGCTGAGTTAAGTCACGGTTTGTGAGGTCTGCTGCTTGCAAGGTTGAAAACTGACCTTTACAATACAAAATAATGCAAAATCGCTGTGTATATATTTATTATTTATAGATTTCATTGATGAGATCTGTGAAATTCTCTCCTTGATTAAAAAAACAAAAACATTATCATTTTATTTCCCACAGAGTCTTTCGTCTCCTCTCAGTTCCTGTAAGAGACACCAGGTGCCGCCACCACCACACATCACTCTCCATGATCTGGTGCCTGAGCAAATCCCTGACAAAGATCCAGGGACTCCCCCCATCAGTGACAGGGAGCCCCCCTCCCCAGGACCCATGACCTGTCCCTCCCCAAGAGAGACTGGTGAGTGCACTCCAACATTTTCTATCAAGTTGTAGAGTTTATTGATACAATTTTAAATTGTAAATTGCAATTATTTTTCATCTGGTCTGTTTGTTTGTGTAAATAATAACTTGCACAATGTGTGTTGTTTTTTTTTAACCGTTGAACCCAACAGGGAGGAATTCTCCCCTTACCAGGAATTACAGAGGAAGTGTCCGCTCGTCAAGCTGCCTGCGTCATGGCAGCATCAATAACGCTCAGGCGGTGAAGGCGGTTTATCTACTGATGGGAGGGGCTGCTGCGTCCTCTGCGATGGGTTACCTGGGTGCATGCTCATCTGCTAATCTGGAAGCCAAAGCTCCTGACCTCCCACTCAACACTGATTTCTCCGGCATGGGACAAGCGGGAGCTTACCACACCTGCAGCACAGCGCTCGACTCCCCTCACTTCAACAGCTTTGACTTTGAAGTGGCAGACTCAGATTTTGATTCCTTTGATTGTGGTGGGTTTACTTTCTAATGATGTGCTGCTGCTGCTGCTGCTGCTGCTGCTGCTGCTGCTGCTGCTGCTGCTGCTGCTGCTGCTGCTGCTGCTGCTGCTGCTGCTGTGAATATGGACAGTTTTGATGATGCTGAGAAACGTTACCTGATGTTGCAGTTGTGATTTGTGACAGAATCACGTCAAAGGTTTCAATAAAGTGTGGTTTTTAGGAGAGATGCCACCTATTTAGATGATATAGTGAATTTGTTTGCAAACTGTCACCTACATTATTAATATAGTCATCAGTGATGGACCAACATTATCATTCATTATGTCCAGTATTAAAATATTTTAGCTCTGTCTTTGGTCTCAACCAGCTCCCGAAGGAAACATTTGTCTATTTAGCTGCAAAATGATTCACAAAGGTGAACACTAACTTTGTGTTTGTGTACAATTAGTTTCTTTTTTTAGCGTTTTTTCACTAAAACAATGCAATTGGAGCTGTGAGAGTGATGAACCAGAAGCTACACATCTACACAATAAGCAGTTTCAAGTTGAACTGTAAATTCAAGTGATAATTCTCTGTAGCTTCATCTCTATGAGACACACCTTTGATTCATTGTCATAAAAAATATTGATCTCTTTACCACCTCAGAAATGCAGCTGACACAATCCTGGTGTTATTTTTGAATTGAGGTTCAATTCAGTAGTCAGGTCAACCCAGGTTGCAACACAATGTCACCGTGATGGGCAGTCGTATACATGAGAACGTAATAACTCTGTAACGTTAGTGTGTTAAGAGTTCAAATGGTGTCTTTCTTGTGTGAGATACAAACCTGCAGTGAGGTTTTGTGTCCTATAAGCCTGATTAGATGAATCTGCTACTTAAACCACACCTCATGGGTCATCTGGTACAATGATAACGCTATTGACGCGATCAGTGTTTATGAATAAGGGTTTGTGAAATGTAAAAATATTCTATCTATGTGTTACAAATCATATATGTTAAATATGTCACGGTTACTAATGTGAGATTTGCAACATGACACACTTGAGCAACATTTCTACATATCTTTGGAGCATTATTCTTATAAGAAGACTTTATTGTCCAATGGTTTGAAAACACAGTGGAAATTTGCCTTTGGCACCTTAATTGACTTTGAGTGGATGGAAATGGATCTGTATCAGATATTTTGTTTACTTACAGACACACTGACCTGCTAGGGCTCGTCTAAATCTAAGCATCATCCTCTTTTGTGCTTGTGCAGTGTTTCTTTTCAAGTAACTAACTGTTATGTGCTGATGTGTTTTGTTAAAAACACATATATGTTGTGATGTCTATTTGACCTCATTTAGCTCCTGTGAATAAAATCAGCATGTGGAAAAAAAAAAAAGTCATTTTACTCTTCATATTTAACATAAAAAATAAACATAATGTCCTTGTTGATGAGTGTGACATGTAAACCCTAAGACAACTGTGCTGCTAACCAGTTGTGAACCAGTGCAGCCTTATATCTTCCCTTTTCATTATTCCATCTTCAGTGTTTTTCTCTTTTCGAACCCAGATGGACAGGCACACAAACACACTCACACACATGTGATCAACCCAATTCCACAACACAACCCCTAATCCCTTGTCCCCCTTGTGTGTGGGACTGTTGCAGTGTTGGCCCTGGTTCGTTGTGGCAGCCCTGGTTCACTGTTGTCCCTGCATGGCACATTAGTAGAGGTGAAGGGGAAGAATAAAAACAAAACAAAAGGACAAAAAGATGCTAACTACGTTGCACAAACCCTACACCCTCACATGTTTGTGTAGCTACAGTAGGTGCTTTTGTACTTGCACAGACTTGTTTTTGTCATTGTTGATTGTTGTTGAATAAATGCATCCACATTGCTTTTTGCTAAGGTGTGTTCACAATATTTCCATGTCAGAAACCTGCCCTGTCAAAGATGCAATAAATCACAATGAATAATACATTCATAGTCATTACATTTGGACAGGAGTTTGTGTTTTGTTTCTGTGTGCAGGATTACACAGAAAGGAGGAATGGGGCGGGGACCGGTCTAGGCGCGCTGTTAGATGTTTTCAGTAGGGGGGGCTGCCATCTGAATGCAAAACATGCCTAACATGCCTGGGGAGCCCCCCCCCCCCAGAAAAATTTTGTGATTTTATCAGGTGAATTAAGCATTATGGAGTGTATGAAACTGGTCTGGAGCTGTGGCTGGTCTTTTTCCTTTTTTTTAATGTTTTGACCTGGCTGTTTGGGCTCCCAAGTCTGCGAGGACCATATGGGCTTACATTTGAGTTTTCAACGGGCCAGAGTGGCCCAACCAACCTGACTGGACGCGCCAGTTCTGCAGCCCCCGGCAGCCATTAGCAGCCCCCCTTGTCAGACCGACAGTCCTAACCCGGTCAAAAGAAGAAGATGCCCAAGGCACAGCCCGACCTGACCGTGTCATTTCTACATTCTCGGGCTGAACTGGCACGTCAGGTCAGGTTGGTTGGGTCTCTCTGGCCCGTTGAAAACTCAAATGTAAGCCCACAGAGGTCCATGCAGACTTGGGAGCCCAAACAGCCAGGCCAAAACATTAAAAAAAGAAAAGAAAAAGACCAGCCACAGCTCCACTAGACCAGTTACACTCTGGAGCTTAGTAGAACTCCGGTGTACCAGGACCACGGTGGCACCGGTCGGAAAAATTACAAAGTGCAGCCGCTCAGGCTGCAATCAACAGTTTTTCTACCACTTAAATAACAGAAACATTATATTCAGCACCATTTCAGCCACTCTGGCACGGAGGGGGGGGGGGGGGGGGGCGAACACTCTGACAAGGGGGGCTGCATCCCCGGCAGCACCCCACTTCCCGCGCTAACTGAACCCACTCAGTTTGCTGTCAGATTCAGTTACAGAGGCAGACACAGGAATTTTTATCACTTTCTTTCACATTGGAACATACAGGTAGGGCCTTTTTCTATCAACTTTGTGAATTACTCAGGAATTAATGATTGGATTTCAGGTAGGTGTTGACGTCCCTGCAATAAGATAATCTAAATCTGACTGGTCTGTTTGGACTTGTTTGGCCTTGTGGGTTACTGAACTAATGCTGTTGACTTGATGACAGGTCACAACATCTTCAAATACTTTGCTGTTGGCACGATGAACCTTGAGTTAGTCTCATCATTTCTGTCTTTCCACTTTAGAAAAGAGTGGTTGCCAATAAAGTCATCATGCATGTCAATTCATTTTATTAAATAGTCTAACCAGGCCTACAGAAGGTTTTCTTTTACAGATCACAAATAATAACAACACACAACACCCTGTTGAGAAAGCCTCTGTCTGCATTTTTATGCATTAGCATTGACATAGGTAGCGGTAGCCTACATCATTGTGAATAAATATTTTTTCTCTTTCTTTCTCTTTTGTGCTCTCTCGTCTATGATTTCTAAGCTACACTACCATGGAGATGCATTAAACACCATTGTAAACATATAGGCTATTAATTATCTGTAGGGAGTTGTGGAGGAACCTGTTTTTTCAGTTCAACATTTTTTCTTTAAGTACATGTTCTCAGATTAGTTTACACCTCCTCAAATCTGATTTTGCATTTATAGAAGTCCACAGCAGTTTACGATTGAAGGTCACACGGGCAGCATTAGTGAAACAATAAAGAGTGATGTGCAAGGTGCAAGGAAATTATATAGATTAAGTGCATCACAGTACATGTTCAATATACATGTGGTTCTCGTGCACAATTCACTACTTTACTGAAATACAGCTGCACTATTCTCCTTACAGTATGTACAGTAGCTATAGTATAGTAGCCTATATGTGCAAATGCTGTTTCCACTGTCCGACCCCACAGGACTGGTACAGCTCCCAGAGGAGGATTTCCCTCTCGACTCAGCTGCTGCTCTCTGCTCTCGGTCGCCGCATTCGCCTTTAGCAGCGCAGACAGTAGCCACGCCTGGTTTGGCAAGTGCAGTGGGTCGTGTTGGTTAACAGCAGTGGTAGCAGGGCCCTCCCTCTGTCTCTGCACATAAATATTCGCAGCCTGCCTATTCCAGGCATGGATGACGGTTGCACACAGACATGGCACTGCGACATTACACTCTCGACTTCAGCCTCTCCACGGCAGGTAAGAAAAGCGCGACGAGCCGCTGCTGCAGTCAGTGCATCCTGGTTGCACTCACTGCATCAGGGCTGCGTGCTGGCTAACGGGGCTAGCCTGCTAACATCACCCTGCTAGTCTGTCATTGCCCTTCAAACCAGAGCCGCTGTTATCGATTTGGAAGAAACATGGCAGATAACGGCGCGTACATGTTTAATTGTTTTGGATATACTGGGTTTTAAAAGCCGTCGCTGTGGTTAAATGTTTAATTTTAATGTCTTGTACATGGACATGCGTTGTTACACATGTAGTTATGGTGCGTTCAGTGTCGTTGCTCTGGACTACCTCAGTATCTTTCCGGCTAACAATGCGAATAAAGTACATTCAATGCTACATTCGACCCGTGGTTGTCGCTTGGGAAATGACGTATCTTTGGCCATTTTTGTAGTTTTTTTTTTTACCCCAAGTGTGATTCATATTCAGTTAGCATCATAAACTGACCAAGAGTTGAATGTTAAATTTTTTTTTTTTTTTTTTTTACAATTTTTTATTCATTTTTCATATCAACATATAGCAAAAAAAAAAAGGAAATCAGTATAATAAAATAAAATAAGAACATACAGACAATTCAACTGTATTTCCTGTTGGAAAACAATATAGCTCTACTATTGACTGTATGTTCCAAACAAACAAACAAAGACTGTTAAAGAAGAATGTTAAATTTTAAATATGTTTAATTGTATTAAATTGTTATATTTTAAATGCAATTATTACTATATTTATTTAAATGTTTATTGTGACAAAAGCAGTTAAAAAAATACGCTAAAATACTACAATATATTATGTGCAATTTCATTGATTGTCTGAAGTGGTATATAAATACTTTATAAGCAGTTAGTGGTGTTGTGTTTAAGCCTCTGACTCTGAGTGATGGTAATTCTTTTTAATAGAAAATGAAATGTTCAAATGAGCTCAGCCTTGACCAGCTACAATCTAGGCTATCTATGATCAATAATACTCCTGACACTATTACAATGTCAGGAACCATTCTACCTGCATACTTTAATACACATTGTTAAGAAGGCATTTCTATGAATAGCTTAATAAATCTTGACTTCTAATTAAACATGTTAACACTCACTGGTGTGTTGATATTTATATAGCCTATATATATGTCAACAGATAGATTAATAGTTTTTTTTCTCCACACCCTGTGCTTTTCCACAGTTGACTCCGCTTCCACGGTCCCTGCCCTGCTGTCCATATTTCATGAGCAGGAAATGACAGAGACTATTCATGACACAAATGGACATGGATACCTCGCTACTTTTGTAGGCAAGAATGGCCGGTAAGATCAGCATTTGTTCACGTTTTTTAACTGTTAATGCTTTGTTTTTTTCTGCGGTGGTTCTCTAGACTGTGGATGAAACATTTTCAGAATACCTCACATAATATTAGTTCAACATATTGCACAAACATGCACTTTAGATAGTGATGTATTGTCAAGTATCCTCAGCAAGAGTCAGCATGCTAACCAGCTAGCCCTGACTGACCTGTCTGTGAAATGACACACATTATGCACGTCACATGACACGGACTCTGATGAGTTATACGAGCATGAAGGAAAGTTGGCTGCAGTTACGATCTGGTAAACAGGGCCCTGGAATAACAGTATTTCACATGTTCTGTGTGTGTCAAACATGAAGGTGAGCCAAAACAAGACTGAAAACTGTTATGGTGGAAATGTCTTCATCAGTTCACCCACAGCTCTCTGCACTGTCATGGAGAGGAAGCTGTGTGGGTGAGATGTTTGAGTAGTTTGGTCTGAATGAACCACAAAGATTTGGTGTTGTTCTAAAGCAGCAGCAGCAGTAGTACTCACAAAGAGCCACTGTTTGCTGTTGGAGTGTAAAGTTATCACACGTCTTACAATTCGCTAAAGGTGTCCATGCTTATTCACAAAGGACCTTTTCTTTCTTTCTTTCTTCATCAGAGTGATAGAGTCCCTTATGGTAAAGGGTGGTGCGGATTAATTACCAGAAATGGTCAAAGATAATTGTTGAATTAAGCACTTTCCTGGAAGTTTCCTCATCGGGTTTTACCAACACTTGTTGTAAAAGGGAAAAAGAAGAGTTCCCGCACACATGGCCAACTTGCAGGATTTATTATGCAACGTTTCGGTACTAGACCTTTTTCAAGCAAATGTTTCAAGTTTCAAATGTGTCAAGCAAAAACATTTGCTTGAAAAAGGTCTAGTACCGAAACGTTGCATAATAAATCCTGCAAGTTGGCCATGTGTGCGGGAACTCTTCTTTTTCTAATTTGGACTTGATTGTCGCCCTCCGACGCACCTGCCTGAGAAGTGGATGTGCAAAGATTTTTGCTTTTACCAACACTTGTTGTGAAATAAAGATATTCAGAAATACACAGGAGCAGGAGGAACAAAAGTAGCATTCAGATGTGCAGTGCAGAGATCAAATGTATCACAGATGTGAGACAAAGTGAAACATTGAGTTGATAATGAAAATGTATCTGGCCTCTGCTGTTAATGTTAACTCAGTGACCGGAGATTTGGTGTCTGAGTTGTTGCATGGAGTTTTTTTTATTGAAGTGAAATTTTCAGACCATGCAAAGATTTTTTTTTTTTTTTTTTGCAAATGAAGAAACAACAAACATGAAACATCCTCATCGCTACATCTGTTTACCTTTTACCTTTTTATTTCTCAGGCTTGTTATTCTGCGTGTGCACTCCCATGGGTTGGTCACCATTGATCTGCAGTGTTATGAAGACGATAACACTGCACAACAAGACAATGTAGGTGGTATTTAAAAAAAAAAAAAAACTCAAGTACATACTTTACGTACTTTTCTGCAAAGCCAAAATAACACCTGTATGTGTGACGACTGTTACTTCACAGCTTTTAAATGCACTGGAAAAGAAGCTAAAGGTTCTCTTAAAAGGCAATATTACACGGATTAAAAGGTGAGTATCTGTTTTATGGCTTTGCTCACGTTTAAACAATGTGATTATTGTTTTTAATGCACCTTGCATGTTGCAGTAATATTGATTAACTGTGTTGTTCACCTCCCATAAAGGCTCCCAGCCCTTGTGCGAGGGGCCAAAGTTGACCGATACTGGCCCACAGCTGACGGCAGACTGATTGAATATGACATTGACCGGGTGGTGTATGAAGAAGATTCTGCATACCAAAACATAAAAATATTGCACTCACGGCAGTTTGGAAATATCCTAGTACTCAATGGAGACGTCAGTAAGTGTAAACAACGTTAATGTGACATATTTAACGTGCTACATGATCTATCCCTCGGTTAAATGTGCTGATAATGTTTGTTAATCGCTATGAAATGACTCATTTGCCTCGCAGACCTGGCAGAGAGTGATCTGGCCTACACCCAGGCCATCATAGGTAGTGGAAAAGAGAATTACGCTGGAAAAGAGGTGCTGATACTCGGAGGAGGCGATGGAGGCATCCTCGCTGAGGTGGTCAAACATAAGCCAAAGATGATCACCATGGTGGAGATATCCTTTATTGGCTCTGCACTGTTTTTTCTTTCTTTTTAATCTCTTCATCATAATGTTGACTTTACCTTACTGAATCGGTTTTGTTGCTGTTGGGCTGCTGCCATCGATCAGTGAGTCATCTGATAATGATTCCCTCATAGACGGCAGGATTAAACTTTATCAGGCAGTGTAGTTTTGCTTCTCATTAGTTCACCAGTGTTGTAATGTTTAATTTTGACATCTGATTGACATTTCCTTAACAAAGTGTTTACATTGACCAGAAGGTGATAGACGGGTGCAGAGCGCACATGAGGAAGACTTGTGGCAATATCCTCGACAACCTGAAGGGAGACTGTTACCAAGTGAGTGAAGCTGGTTCACAGCAACCTTTGTTTGTGGGAGGTAATCAACAGTGTGTGCATTATTTTCCCATAACAGAAGACATGGTCATGTTACCCTGAGTGTTGGATTGAGAGTATAAAAACATTGAGACAATATAGGATGAGTCATTGCTACAGTTACTGTATATTTAGTGTCTGAATCTGATAACACAGCACTTTACTGATCTTCTCAAGGATTTCCACTGCTCTTTGTTACTTGTCAATCAATGTTCTTTTAATGCTATAATGATGACTTGTTTTCCCAGCCATCTGATTGGTTAGTAGTCAGGCTGTCAACGAGGTTTGACTTGATCCTCTAAAGTGGTTTGGCCTGATCTCTAAGGTGGTACCAATTATGAAATGAAAGAAACTTAAGCTGAGTGGATTTTCCTCCTCTTGTGCATCAACAGATACTCGTTGAGGACTGTGTCCCTGTGCTGAAGAAGTACGTCCAGGAGGGACGGATGTTTGACTACGTAATTAATGACCTCACTGCAGTCCCAATATCCACAGAGCCAGAAGAAGGTTTCTGTATTTTCAATATAAAGTGCCTATGTAGAATGACTTCAGAAGATATTCAGACCCCCTCACTTTTTCATACTTGATATGTAAAAACTGTCTTTGCCCGTTTGTTTACATCCAATTAGATTTTTTTCTAGACTAGACTTTAATCTGCAAAAATTGCACCTTTTTATTAATTTAAAAATGACATCTGAGTGTGTCTGAGTGCTTTCTGAACTCTTGTTGTACTTGCATAACCTGAGGAGTTACATAAATGCAGTAGAGAGATGTTCTTTGTCAACCTATGTCTTTCTCTCTGAACTGGTTTTTAAAGACTCGACATGGGAGTTCCTGCGTCTCATCTTAGACCTGTCAATAAAAGTCCTGCACCCAGCTGGGAAGTACTTCACCCAGGTGAGCGTCCTCTTGAGTGTGATGACTGCAAACTGTTAATATTGGTATTGTTAATATATTCATCACAAATTTGTTCAGTGAGCAATAATTAAAAGGAAGGAGAAAACTGCAGTGGTGTCGAACAGGAAGGATGACATTTTTCTTTTGTTAACTTTATGTTCAGGGTTTTTTATGTAAAATTCAGTTTGAGTTCACTGCGTAACGTGATATGTTTTTTTCCCGTCGTCAGGGTAACAGTGTGAATCTGACAGAGGCACTGAGTCTATATGAAGAACAGCTGGGAAAGCTCTCGTGTCCCGTGGGCTTCTCCAAAGAGGTGGTGTGTGTGCCCTCCTACTTGGAGCTGTATCCTTTCATCAGGTGTAAACACAGGGACACAGTCATACAGTATTTAACAGTTTTGCAGTCAGACTTTTGTTGTTTACGGTCCTTAATTGTAACAAACCAGATGGGTTTTCTACACCGTATGGAAGAAGTAGCCTCCATTTTTCTCTGCTTGAATCCTCAGCAGCTGGAACGTGAAAGCGCTAGATCTCCTGCTCCTGCTGTAGCCTTAAAGGTGTGCTCAGACTGAACGTGACATGAAAATTACAGGTAACACGAACTTGGAAAGCTAAGCTGGGGTTTATGTCGCAACCTCACCTACTTCAAAGGTGCATTGAGAAAGAAAACTAAATGTCTTAAGAGTAGACATTGAGTTGATAGAAGAGCTTAATTGTTAGACCGACACGTTTGAGCTTGTGTGTGACCCTGAGGACTAACAGTGGTTCTTCACTGCAGCATCAACAGCATTCTCCAAAAAGTTTGCATAAATGCATCGTTATTTAGAAATAAGAGGGGAAAAAATACAGCATTGTCAAATCAGTTTGGTTTGAAGTCTGTAGTCTGTACACTTACACAGCACCACTACACACACACACACATACAAAGATCAGTCTGTGCATATGATCAGTGAGTTACAGCTGTGACTACATCTGTATTGTTGTTTTGGATCATAGGCACAGACTGTAAAACACTCCAGCGGTCATCTTGGTGTGAATAAGTGAAGATGGAAATTCACTTTCCATTCAGTCTGAGCACATCTTCAGAGATACAGTGACAGTTACATCATCCCCGATCTATTGATCCTGTTCTACCTTCATCTTCCTTCTCTTTCCTGCTCTTTTGGTTGTGTTTTACTGTTGTTTACCATTTACCATTGTTGCAGCTTACGAGTTGTATTTCATTTGTGTTACTTGATTTGGATTGTCCATTTGCATGTACTCTGAAGGAGCTGTTAGTTGATCACTGATTTGATACACTGATAATGAGGTGTAACTCATCGTAGAACAAGTGTGCGTGTGTGTTCTCTCTCGTTTTCTTTAGTTTTTTTTTTTTGAGTTATGAGCTCAAATGTGTGATAGGCCAATCTATAGACTCAGCCCAGCTGACGTGAGTCGCTTTTAAGCTCTATTTTTGTTACTGCCGCTCAAATGTGATTTGATTCTTTCAGGTTGTATCAAGGCAATGTGATCACGCCCGGAGAGACTGAAGTGTTGAAGTCCAAATATGTTTTAAAAGGGAAACAATTCCACCACTTTAATGCCGCCTCTGTGCTTGTGCTGTTTTTTTGTCATGTTTTATTAGCACCTTGCTTTCTCCTGATATATTTTAAAAAGATTTTTTTAAAGACTGTATTAGGTGCATGTAACGGACAGTGAATGTAGCTTGCATACACAGTACACAGCACGTTTACGCGCGATCAACCCTGTGGGACTCAATTACATTTATTTATTCTATATGATTTCACCAAATGCTGTTCTGTCCCACTTGAAAAAAAAGTTTTGTGACCATCTGCAATTAAAATGTTTTGGGGAAAACTGTCTTGACTTTTTTTCAAAAATGAAATGAAAAGCCTCAATATGAATCAGTGACAACTGAATTGACAACTTGTTAGGAAAAATGGTGGAAAACAGTTGTGATATTATATATTTTAAAACCAACGAGTTATGAAAATGTTTCAATAGATGGAAATGATTAATTGATAAGAAATAGTGTTACGGATAATTTGTTCAGAATGAAATTTTAATAAAACACTTAATGGTATCAGATTGATAATTGATGTGAGTTGCAGCTGCAAGTACTATTGCCTCCTTGGCTGTCAGTGCAGAGTAGTGAGCTGTCATCTTTCTTCACCGAATAACAGAAATTATAATGTCCCTTTGACTAAAAAGTTGCAGTAATTGTGATTTATTTCCTTTAGATGAGAGTTTCAGTCATTTACAATATGAACATTGAGCAGAATTAAACAGAAACGCTCTTTAACTCCTCCTTTAAATTTTATTTTATGGGTTCTGACTAAACCCAAGCAGTAAAACTGATTGAACTGGAGGTATTTATTGAGCTTGACTTCATGTTTGACATTTACTGTGTATGTAATGTAGATGTAGGTGTAAGATTTACCTGCAGAATATGGGTGTTTGTTTACAGAAGCTGAGATTTGATAACTTAATCACCATCTTGCTCATAAGTATTTAAGTGAACACTGTTGCGCACTCAATGGTGGTCAAATAACTTTACACAGGAATAAAGGCTGGAATCAAGTGAATGTATGAATACAGTTTAAAAATCAAGTGCAATACATAATTAAAGGTTTACATTCTTCATTAAGTTATAAAATTCATAAATTACTTATTAATATACACTATGTACAGGTTTTTCAAAATAAGAGTCCCATTTCAGATCAGTGTGTTTGTCGGCTTCTCCGTTGCCTGTTGACCTCGTTGAGGATCACATCCATACTGGGCTCTTCATCAGCTGTGATAGCTCTGTCGTCCATGGGGTTACCTACAACACCACACAACAGAGTTAAAAGACAATGCTGGAAGTCACTGGATCTAGTTCTGCTACTGAAACCAAGACCTTTATTAAACTGACCATGAATTTGTGATCTAATTGACACTTATTGGTTTGAAGTCTCAGTGACATTGAGAGCTTGGACTGTCTTCACTTACCGATGCCATTAATGTGATCTGAAGAGTCACTGGCAAGAAAAGAAGAGAAGGAGGATGAGTTGTTGGAGTTTGAGGAGTGAAGCGATGTCAGTCTGGTCACGGATGACTTCTTCGTCTTCTGTGTTGCAGTGCGACTCCACTCTGTGAAAACAAACACCACAAGATGAAGTCGGTGTGTAACATAGTCACCATCATTGTGCATCTATAGTGGCCTTGGATGTTGAACTTTGAAGGCAGGAAAAGGAATCAGGGGTCAAAAAGATGTAAAGCTCAGACAAATGTAAGGTTGTTACATTGTCCCCCTCTGCTGGCCTGGCCGTAATCTCTCCTGTGCTCTTTTTCCATCCAGGTGTGTGATTGCTGCGGGGCGTATTTAAAGGCGGAGGTTCTGCGCGCTCCCTCTCTCCTCCCTCTCCGGTCCTGCGCTCAACCCTCGGCCACGCTTCCTCTCGTGGGTCCGGGAGCGTGGTGCTCGCGGCTGGCTGGCAGACCTTTTGATTCGGTTTTTTGTTTCTGTTCAGGGTTTAGGTTCCGGTTCTGTTGGGGATAGGGAAGAAGGTCGGTGCCTGGTCCGACGGCCCTGTGTGGGTTGGCTGCGGTGGCCGTCCTTTCCTTTTTCCTTTTGTTTCAGTTTGCCTGCCAGTCCAGCCGCCTCCGTTGCTCAGCTTGTTTTATCCCTCCTGCTTGTAACAATAAACCTTTTTACGTGCATTTGTAACTCCTGTCTCCACACTTATGTTGCCTCCCGTGTATGTACATAGTGGTCGTTTGGGGTCGTAACAAAGGTGAACATGTCTAACCTGAGTTTTCTGCCAGTCTCATTCTGCCACAGCACAGGTAGGTCCTCCACTGCCTCCTCACATTCTCCTTCACCGCACAGTGGAAAATAAATATAAAGAAACCTACAAAGAAAAATGAACAGAAACAGCATTTTTAATCAGTTTGCACTTAACAGATGTGAGACACGAAAAAAAAAAGGCTTTATGTCTTACAAATGTCTACTTCCTGTGTTCTGCAGGAACAGTCTGTCTGGGCAAGGTCATATTTAATTTGTTTAATGTGAGTCACCTTTTACTGTGCACTGTTGTTGCAGTTACAACACAACTCTATATGGATACACTGACAGAAATGTTTGTATAGTTATCTTGCATTAAGGGCTTAACTGTGCATTACCAGACTGAAACCGCACCCTATTAAAAGGTGACATTACAACTTCAAGATATGTAGTAGTTTTGTTCTTCGTTCTTTTTATCCATAACATTGTACTCATCATATTAATGAGAGGATGAGCTCACATGTGTAAAAAGTAGTATCATGTATTTGTTGTACAAGATAAAAGTAAATAAGAAAATGATTTATTATTCAGTGTCCTTTGTCAACATCAGCTCGTTCCCAGGCCGACATCTACTGTACTTGCCAAAGTTGTACACACACACACCTTGTTTTGACAATGTGGTCAAAATGTTGGCATGTTTACAACTGGTCTGATTAGGATCTTTGCCCTGCCTCGTTTTTCCCTCTTTTCACAGCAGTGATGTCATGTTGCCAGGTTCAAACAACCGATAAACACATTGTTAACACATCGTCTGGGCTTTTAATGGTTCCCATTATCATGCAGATCGAGTAAAGAGTGAACTGACCTTGCAGGCTGTTGAAGATGGCGAAGAGGTACATGAACGCCAGGTTCACAGGTCCCCAGGCGAAAAAGGCAAAGCCCCAGGTGAGGCCCAGGAGGAGGGTTATCCCCGTCACGCTGCGCACATCCTGCATCGTGGAGCGGTGCTGCGAGTTGTGTGGGTTCTGCCTCTTGATCCGACACAGCTGGACCAGCACCAGGATGAACATGATGATGTTGAAGAGAAAGATGACGCAGAAATAGGCCACCACAGCCACGTAGAAGGCAATGTCATTTCTTAGCCAGCAGCTGAGGAAGAGAATTAAAGGGTTCGTTTTTTACATTACATTTACACTACTTTTACTTTACTACTACTAGTTGTATCTTAATATGTGTGGAGTGTTTTTAACTATGTAACTACAAATACAGCATCTGAGGAAAAGACTCACAATTCATCACTAGTCCCATCCGTAAACCTTCCATAGGAGACAAGACCGTAGTTATCCTTGTCAATCGCGATGACTATAATGACCACGACCATGGGGGCGCCCCAGCCGACCAGCGAGAACTTCAGCATGTAGCGTGATATGTAGGTGTTGAAGACTTTCACGAGGGCCAGGTACATGTGGACGGCCTCCAGTCCCATCCAGGTGAAGGAAACCAGCAGGAAGTAGTGAAGGAACCAGGCGGTGGCGATGCAGAGGCCCACGGCGTCCGGGTAGAGCGCCAGCCAGGAGTCCAGCAGGAAGACCAGGTTGAGCAGCAGCAGAGCCAGACACAGCTGGATCAGGATTTTGGAGGGAATGTCCTTACGCAACTTCCTGCAGGTGTCCAGTGATTTGTAAACAACATGAAACACAATGAACATGAAAGAATGAATCATCGTCATAAAAATGTCTGCACCAAAAAAATATTGTCTCTTATTCACTTACATTGTGAGAAAGATGTATCAGATATGGGTGATTTATCATATTATAGAAGGAAATACTCACCCAAAGGCCAGGTAGGTGAGGAGGGTGATAGAGAGGAAGATGGCCGAGACTCCACAGCCAATGAAGGTGATGAAGGTGAGGATGGTGGCCTGGAGACGACTGGTTATAGGCTGTCTGGCGAGGTCCTGGTGCAGCAGAGAGGAAGTGGTTAAAACTGGGATTTAAGATATGATTAGATTAGATTAATGATCGTAACACATAAGGGAGCGTGAGAAACTGATCTTCTTACCAGCAGGATTGCAAAACTGGTTAAATGGTTGCAGCCACAAACTGTCTCGTTGTGTGTACTGTTTTGGACTGAACAGCCATTTGGATTCCAACCACCCGACTCATCTGTCAGAAAAGACACAAAGCCTGTTTTATTCTTTGTCCAATCTCATCGACATTGTTGACAAAAACACAAATAAACTCACCATTCATCGTGAAGTCCCAGAAAACACATGTAGCCACATAATTAGCCTGTAGTCAGTGGAAAAGGAACAAGAGGATCAGTTTAGGATCTCTAACTGGACTTAGATTAGACGTGATGCATTTTGTCTCAGTGGAAACAGCTGACTCACTGGAACAGGCTCCATGTTCCTCAGGTGAATTACGACGTCGTCCGCCAGTCCTCTGATTGACAGGTTGGCCACACTCGCTCCCAGGATGCCACTGTTAAGTCTGCGTTGTCCCAGAGACCTGTCCTGTATGGTCATGATGAAGACATAACACAATTTACCACAATACAGTGTTTTCATTGGCATTTAAAAAAAAATAGAAACAGTCAGTGACATTAAATTGAAAACACAGACATTACAAATTTCTGTGTCTAATCAAAAGCCAAGAGACTAAATGTTCTCCTCAGCTAATGATGACGTATATCTCAGTCTGAACAGGACACCCATTAAATGTGTGAACCTGAAACACTGTGCTCCTCTGGTAGAAATTGAACTGGACTCTTGAGACGAGCTGTTGCTCCTCAGAGGTTAAGTTCTGCGTCAGAGTGGGAGGAAGTCTAATGGAGCCTTGAGGGACGGAGGACTCGGCTCTCACACTCCTCCTCAACCTGGCATCTCCGCGGACCTGCAATTATATCATATTCTATTATATCGTATTGCATTGTTAAGTTAACATGTAATATTGTATTATATAACCCTAATATTCATGTCATACCTGAACATTGCTCGGGTCTGAGATGGAAAAAAATGTTTCCTGAAAGTTAGCGCCATCTGCTGGCTTCACTGACAGAGCCACAGCCGGGGACAAGAGGGTCTCAGCCTGCTCGTTCAGAACCAGCTTAACTCCAACTGTTTCGACGATGTTTATAATCCTGATGAAATATAAATTAATTGGCATGAGTCACAACTGTTGGTTCCCAAACCCCTGCCTGCCTGCAGACCCTACTTCTAAGCAAAGTAGGTTATTAATTCACAAAGAAAATAAGTCATAACAAAATTTCAGTATTGAACATTACATGAAACTCAAAAAACAAAACAAAAGAGACTAACTGAAGAATCTCTGCCCAAATTTATATTTGAGAAGAGAACATATTTATGCTCCAATTTCAGTCTCTATGCTCCCCCTAGTTTGGTAATCTGTAACCAAACATGCACTATAAAAATGGTTTGAGTTGCCAAAAAGGTTGGAAACCACTGCAACAGGACAAAATATTTATGAGAACATGAAATAAATAAGTGTGTAACCTGTTGGAGGAGTCGGCCACAATCTCAGCAGGTGCACCCAGCAGATTACTGACAATGTGGACGGAGGTGTTTCCCAGAGCAAGACTGACGTTCGGGCCGGACAAAAGGTTCTCCAGCTGAGACACCAGCTGATCCACCTGGCTGGAGTTCAGTGCGGACACGTTCCTGGTCAGCTCAAGGAGAGCGTTGGCCTGGCTCTCAGCTGTAGGCAACAACATGTAAAAAGGGACACTGCAGTGAGACCATAATGATACAACAGAGATACACGACACGGCACTGAGGGGATAATGTAATATAATGTTTCAACCACTTGAGATGTGTCCACACCATGCTTCTCCACCAAGATATATGTGAATTGTGATGCCTAGATCCTGTAACTTCCCACCTAGATACACAACCCTGCAGGATACACCAAGAGTGAAACACAGCCGAAAGGGGCTGCCACTCTAGGGGCGTTCCTCAGGTATAAATGCTTAGATGCCCGGGGTCTTTCCTTCACCATCACCGCTCGGATGAGGACTGACCTTTCCTTACAAGGAAATAAAAACTTGTCGGCCGGCCGGAAGAAGTCTCTATTTCATTATTCACCAACAACAAGCAACTGAGAATTTCCACAGCAATTACAAACCTGCTTCAGTGGTTGTTGCCGGGGTGCTGGCGGTGGTGGTGGTGTTGAGGGGCTCGGCTGTTGTGTTGACTGGGGGTGAAGTTACATTTACAGGTGTGGTGGTGGTGGTGGCGGCGGTGGTGGTGTTGAGGGGCTCGGGGGTGGTGTTGGGTTGTGTGGTTGGCACAATCGGGATGGGAGTTGTAAAGGGCTTCAGCGGGCATTGCTCTGCCAGCTGGGCAACCACATTTTTTCCATTTTGACTATAAAGAAAAAAGGACACATGAACATCAATAAACAACAGGAATGAAATTTCTATCTAGTAAAATACAAACAGGTCTAACAAGTTACTGTCATGAATACTGAGTTTATGAAGATGGATTTAAGATAGTGTACTGTAGAGGAGAGGGTGGAGAGAGAAGATCATACAAACCAGGTGAGGATGGTAGAATTGTTTATTGCTGCACAAAACATGGCAGGGTGAAGGTTCAGATTCATCCACGTGAACGGGGGAGTCAGTGGATTGTCACCTCCTGAATTTCCACATATTGCTGCATGACACAAATGAGATGCTTTACAAGACACACCAGCAGTTCTTTTCTTTTTTTCTTTTGACTGTATGAACCGATGTTGACATGTTTCCCTGTGGTTAACAACATACACACCTGCTCGAGTCACCAGGCCGTCAAAACTGATCTCTGCAACGGGCCGAAACACTTCAGCCACAGCCGCCGACACGTTGCAGATGGGAACCTCATGGGAAAAGGCTAAAATCACTGCGAAGCTGTTAAGACTAGAATCAGAGAAGTCAGAGTTGCACGTGTTTCACTCGCTGTTAAAATGTCAATGCAAACAAATGGTGATTCTTACAGTAATGTGATCAGACTCACTCTGTGTCTCCGTACCCACGGGTCACCCGCGCATCCTGAGTAGAAAAGCACATTTCAGTCAATTTTTCTCAAGTGAACATATGACACATCAACACATAGTATGAAGTTATGCTTCGTATGTTTTATATATAAAACAAAATTCTGTGCAAAAAGAGACAAAGTGGATGACTGACATAAAGCTGCATTTGCCCATACAGTATTTCTGGATCATATGGACAAAATGTCAGATGATTACCTTGTATTCTTTTGCGATGATGGACAAAGGACACGATGAACTACAAGAGGACATTACAAAGCATGTTAAGTTGGTTTAAGTTTTATTGAAGCATATTAGCACAAATAAAATAACATGGCAAAACTATAACATTTCCACACAAATCAACTGATGAGTAACTGAGTGAAAAATGGTAAAACTCACTTTGTGCTTTCTGAGCTTGGAGAGCAAGGTGGTGGATCTCTTAACTTTGAAATCTGTAAAGATATCATACTTGGATTATACCAGAAGAATGAATTGATGCAAAGTGAATATTGCAAGATAAACACACACACAATAATAAGTTATGTAACTCTGTGTATCCATGAGAACTTACCAAGGACAAGACGTATGACAGGTTTACGTTGGAATCATGTACTGACAGGTGAAGAGTGTAGTATGCATCTAAAAAAGAAGCAAAAGTAACTCATCAAAGACTTAAAACCATGGATCTGATAATAATTTAGTCTCTTTGTTTTCTTGATTAAAAACAAACAAAAACTCACCAGTTTTATTGCAGTAACCAGTGCAGTTGCACCTGTTCAGACCTGTGAGAGTGAAACCACAGCAAAGATAAGGTTGAATATATACACACAATATTTCGTCTAAATGAAATTGTTTCAAGTCCTTCTAGAGCATTAACATAGTATGTTATTATTGACGTATGGTAAAAAGATTATGCTTAAATTTATGTTACAAATGAATAGCGCTCACTTAGATTACAGCCTGTTGAGTTGTCTCCACTTTCCATCTCCCCATGCTCACTGTTGAAAGATAACCACACTCAATGGCAACTTTGCACGTAGCAGTGAACAACCTCATGCAATGTTACAAAAATGTAAAGGCGTTGCTGTTAACTTAATAAGTCTGGACATTGAACAAAAGAACATGGAAAATATCAAATATCCAAAGTCTTACCATGATGAACCACCCAGGCCATGAATGCAGCTGCTATTCTCCGGTGGATTGCTATTGCACTCATTAAGCAGTGGACCTGTTCAGTGACAGAAGGTACATTTTTATTATGTGAACTCTTCAGGGAGCTCAATGTGTTTCATTAGTATTCAGTATTAATCACTCACCAGTTCTATCGACTCTTTGACCCACGACGTGGATGTCGGGGGACGTTTTACTGGCAACACACAGAGTACGGAGGATACAACATAGAGGTACTTCCTTCCTCAGCCGCAACGTCACAGAGCAATTTGTCTTTCTGAAATATCAAGTCAGCGTCACCAACCAAGAGATGATTTACAGTAAATTCAGTCACTGAACAACAATATGTGTTTTTACTTACTCTATTGCAGTTTTCCTTGTGCATGAAAGTTCAAGTCCCTGTAAAACATAAATCAATCTTGATTCACATGATCGTTCTTTACTGTTCTATAAGACAAATCTGATAGTCCAGTAACTTACTTGGAAAAGGTCAGTTGTGTTACTGAGTCCGCTGAAAAACACAGTGAGACATTTATGAATAACAAGACTGAGCAAGTCTACAATATGTCACTTTTGAAAGAAGAGATCTCGTCTGTTCTAGTCAGGTATTACCAGGAGCTTATCGTGGCCAGGCTATATGTTGCAAACATGATATCACTGCATAGAAAATATTCACAGCTCAGTTTTGCTAGAGCTTCAGCTATTCAGGCTTTACTCCTACTCCCAATACCTCACCATAATGCATGTCACATAAAAAATACTTGTGTTACTAATGTTTTTATAAAGAACGTGAAACAAAAATTATGTGGTGATTAGTAAGAACATTTCAATATGTTGTCATTTTGTACAGTAACTACACTTTGTGGCCACCATGGTTGTTGTTCATCAATGCCACTAGCCACAAATCACAAGGGATAAAGGTAAAAGGCAGGTCTGAGTTCACTATGACAACAGCACAACATGAATGACAGTAGCCTACACATGACAGAAAACACTGCACAGGTATGTTTCCTCCTTTATATTTAGATCCACAGGAGAGAAATAACTAAATTATGAAGAACTTGCTCCTTTATGCAAACATGTGAAGATTCATTCATTCATTTTAAAAAGAAATGTTTGGTACCTGGTAGTTGTGTTGTTTCCCAGTGTTGTTAAGGTGGTAGCTGTAGTTGTGTGGTTAGCTGTGGTTGTGTTACTTTCCATTGTTGTTAATGTTGCAGCTGTAGTTGTGTTGCTTTCTAGTGTTGTTGAAATTGTTGTGCTTGTGTTAGTTGTTGTTGTTGCTGTTGTTGTTGGTGTGGTCTCATTTGCAGTGCTTGCAGATGTAGTTTGCGGAGAGGCGGTTGTTGGAGAGACACAGCTCTCCAGCTCGGTTTGAAACACTTGGTAGAGCTGCAAAAGAACAGAAGATGCTCATTAGTTTTAATTACAGGACTGAGGACAACGGCATCATAAATCCAGCACTTTAACTAGCAGCTTGTCTGACCAATTCCCAACATACCCAGTCCTCAATATCTGATTCATTCTTGCTCGGTCCAACGACATCCACAGCAATGTTGAGAAAGTAGTATACTGTTGTAAGAAGGAGTGTGAGACGAGTGTTGTTAATGCAGCACAGACCGAGATATTCTTGATTTACAGCATCCAAACAACATTTTTAATTTAGACGATGCAAACCGTCTATTATGATTTTGTTTAGGAAAGGATCTATATTTGCACTGTGATGGTCATGGTTACCACCACATGTGCTAAAAAAGTTATACTTTTACTAAAGTAAAATCTTTGAATGGGGAAATGAACAATGATGCTACAACCAGTTAGCTTAGCTTAGCATAAGCACTGATGACAGGAACTTGTCTCTACATTAAACAGAGGAGAGACATTTCTTTTCTCACAGATGTGTCAGCTGATGTTGCAGTAAGTGGGCTGACTCCTTTTACCTGAGGTCGGTGCAGTCGCTGTTGTTGTGGACGGTGGGAGATGAGAGGTGGAATTGGGAGCAGCAGATGTTTCACCACAGGTTTGACCTGATGGGAGAAAAAACAATCATCATCAGTCTCCACAGAGACATTTAAAATCCAGCTTCATTAGTTTGATGTTGATTATTGTGATCTATAGCTTTAATAGTAGAGGTTTGTTTCGAATCAGCTTCAGTGCTCACATCTAAATTCCTCAATCACTGATTTCAGTCCCTTGTGTGACTGGTTCATGACCGCATTAATAATTCATAATTAGTGAAGAAAACAAACAGAAATATCGAATTCACTGTATTTATTAAGTGAATAAATTTGACACCTTTATCTCCTTTAAAAGGAGCTCAATGTCAGTCATGTGATGGTTTGTGCAAAGTTGTTACTGTAATTTTTCTTAGTTTCTTCCTGTTCATCATGTTTTCCTCCTTTGAGACAAAAGCTGCAACATTGTGAAATTTTGACTGAAAGGAAACAAACAAGAATATCGAGCCATGGTATAGATTGGAAAGGAATTCAACTATGTGTATGTGTGTGTTACAGTCTATGGTTACATGACGTGCGTGTCAGACGTGTCATACAGTGCAGTTTATAAATAGAGGTGCAGAGTTGTTGCTTCAGATAAGGTCACTGAATGACAGACGCCTCTGCTCCATTGTCTGAAAACTATTTTTCTGTCTTTTTTCCATCTCCTTTTTTCCCCTATAGTAGCTCCAGCTGTCACAGCTGATGTGAGAACCTACCTGCCAGTAGGAGGACAAGTAACATTTGAAACCAGTGTAGGTGTCTGCCATGAGAGTCTGGTTTCTTCATCCTGTAATGTAACAAACAAAACCATGTAAACTCCAGTTGGTATTGTCTTGCATGACATGGCAAAATCTGACTTCATTGTGACGTAATTTGAATCTTTTTAAACTTATTGTTGTAGAGTCACAATGAGTCACAGGAAAAAAAAAATTCTTGAGCAACACCTCACACCCTTACGGCTAATGAACACAGGCCCTTTCCTGTCAGTAGAGTTAAAGTGTTTCTCTTTTGTTCTGGTCACGCTGTCGTTTTACCATAATCTTGTAATTACTTGAAGAGATGAATAACACCAGACCAAACACTTAAATGCATTAGACTAAGTGAAGTTTAGAGTTAAATGAGAAAACTAAACATAAGAAGAAACACATGAACTTTATCACAGCTTTGGAAAGTGTTCAGAAAAGTAAATGCTCTGCTCTATAGACACATCAGGTTCCCATGGTGAATGTTTGCTCAGGTCAGAGCTTTTCAGATGTGTTGACATCTGCGCTGGAGCTGTGCTATTATCATGCATTACATAAAAGTACATTTACACTGATGACGCTCTGAACCTTGTTACTGTACCTGCTTTTATACTTTATTTACGTTATATTTTTATTTTAAAATCATGGTCTGGAATAACAATAATAGACTGATTCTACAAATAGAAAGTCATCAATGAAGATGTAGGCTAAACAAACTGTCCAAACACATCATTAGGAATAATATTAATTAATTACAATAACCATCCATCTACTTGATACTGTGAGATGCTATGGCACAGAGCAGCTGTTAAGATAAGGAGTGACCTTGTTTGTGAAAGAGAGAGAAGAAGAATAGAGTGGATAAGAATAAAAAGCTCTAGTGAGGGAGTGGTAAATCTTTGCAAACAGCTGATCAAACAACTCCTGAAGTGAACTCTTGACAAGTTAGGAACAAGTTATGTGTGAGTTAGAAGAGGAAAAGTGTCGCCTTTCTGAACAAATCCAGATATCTTGTTTCTGTACAGACAAACTGTATGCTCTTTTACGTTCTTTTAAATATTAACAATCACTTGAGTTAACACTTGACAAATCAAATCAAACGGCTCATCCTCAAACAGTCAAACAACAGAGATAGATGATAAAATATTAAATAAGGTATGAGGTAAATAATCCTGAATCAAATCAGAGCTGACTGTGATTTCCGAGGTGAGATGTCCATTCAAATCGAGAACAGGGAGACACATGAACACCATCACCTTTACCTGAACATGTGGCAGCATGAACATTCCCCAAAACAAACAGACTTCATCTCAATTTCTCATAAAGCATAACTTTCGATGGGTAAAAAAATAAAGTAAATCCAAACTCGAAAACAAAAGCCAAGTCACAAATATTATTTTCTTCTTTTAACAGACACAAACCTGTGCTATTGTTGCTGGCAGGCTGCTGTGTGAGTTCACTGTGACTTTCTTGTGCATGTTCAATAGCTGACACATGTGTCACGCCCCTGAAACGTCAGCCTGGGCAGGTGGACGTGACGAACCTGCAACTCACCTGGGACCAAGTCTCTGTGATTATTCACTTCATATGATTATTTGACATGACGCAAAGTCAAAAATGGAACTGGGCTGTCATGGACCGTCACCATAATGTGAGAGCGCGCACTGGCGATTTCCCTGTGGAGAAGGTTTTTGGAGGCAAATTATTTATCTGTGTCTGTTTCTGTCTGACAATAAAGCTACGCCTCAGGGTGTGCCCTAACCCTGTGAGTGTTCCCACTGACAGACATGACAGTAAACAAGAGTCTCTATAGTAACACTATAAGAAGGAAAAGAAGCATCCTGTCATTAAGACATTTACCATTGCGTCAGCGGAGGTCACACTCCAACGACACTGTACAGTATCTCTGTTGTCTTTTACACCTGCTGTTCAGGAATGCACATACTCACCTGGTTGATAGAAGATCAAAGTTGCTCAACTGGTTTTGTGCTTTAAGAAACACTGTAATAGTAAACAAATCAAAGTCCAACCTGTTTAAGAATAGAGACTGAATAGATTTGAATCAAAAATAGGAAACACCAGCCCTCCTCCAGGAGGTCAGAGGTCAGACACAAGAAGTAAAGAGCTGCATTAAAAGAGAAAACAAACTATCGTGGTAGGTTTCATCCATTAATACTTGGTCTCTGTATTTTTAATTAGGGTAAAAAATTTAAACTTAATACCTTTTTGCATAATGGAATTCGATGATTTGAATTTGAGAGGTGTAGTTCTTTATTTGTACAGTAGAGGGGGTCCAGATGATATAAATAACTCAGATTACCAGTCATTCCAGCTGAGGGTTGGGACAAATGTTGACATGGTAGAACAGATCCAAATAGTTTCTTTGAGGATCAACAACAGACTTTGAAAGCCCTGCTCTGCTCTAAGATGTGAAACGCTGACAGTCTTTATCTGCTGATGATCTTTGTCTGTGATGTTTTAATCTCACAGTGTTGCAGCAGCTTCACCAGATCGGATCAGTTCGCCCACTCACAGTTTAACAAAGAGCACTTACCTCGATATTGTTTTGGTCTTTGTAAATATGACACCATGGGTTTCATGCACTTTTAACAATTAACTCATTAATGCACTTAAATAGCAGCGCTTGCACTTTAGTCAAAGTTGCATGTTGCATGAAAAGTCAGGGGGCAGGGGCCCACTCCAGTATTTATTCAGGGGCCCCGGATTACTAGCAAGGGCCCAGTTTTCAAACAGATTAAACGAAGTAAAACAATCTGCTTCCAGTATTCACTCTATAACTTTGATTTAATTAACCTAACCTTTAACAAAGATAGCAAATATTATATATATTATTTACCAAATGTGAAATCATTGCTTCAACATAATTGTAGATAGCGATTAGAAACAATGACTCCATATTGACAATGAACAGGCGAACATTCATCGTATTATCAGTCAATCACCACTAATGAGTCCGACGTCCTGCTGGCTTCATGCACCACAGAAACATGTTATGCAACTGAATATAACTGACTTTAAGGCATGTAATCCCCTCTCTCCATATTTTCCCTTCTTTATAATCCTCATCTACTAATCACTGTTTTACATAAATTAGTCTAAAACGTGGTCTATTTTTGTGCTGTAGTATATCGCAGGTAATCGTGAGGACAAGGCTTCATGCATATTGTCCAACTATTTATAAATCTTTTTTACCATGCAAGACAATATTGCTGAAACTGCTGCTTCCAAAGTCAGTGAACATATTAAATCTTTAACTTTAAACCAAGATGGATCTATATATTAACATTGAAAGACTAAATGACTAATTGTGCATGAAAGGAACTGATTTTCACTTCAGCATCTTTAAGCTCAATTGTTTTCATTTTCAGGGTTTGGTATTGCTGTGTCCCAAACCGCAGAAACACTTAACACGAAGCTGGTGAACATTTAACTTGGGAGCTAATAGCAGCTTAACACACAACTTAAAGTTCAAATATTTGCCAAATGAGTCATGAACATGACTCCAAATAAAAACCAATGTTGTGCTACTTCTTCCAGATGTGTGAGTTTGTCAACAACACCAGTAAAAGGTCATAAGACTGTACATCAGTGATGTTTTCAAAACACGTTCTGCTGCCCCCAAGTGGCCAAAAGAATCAATTACGAAAGGTTCAGAGCATCATGTACTAAACTCTTTGAATATCAGTGTGGTTTGATCTTTTTGGCTTAATTCTTTGTTTCTGTCAACGTGCCACATCAACCAGCCGGGACCCCTCACAAGAATTAGTTAAATCTGGCACATTTGCATGATAACTCAGAAAGTGTTCAGCTTGACTCATATCTTCAAGAACATACATTTATTTTTCATTGTACACATTGATTATACAATTACATGATTTGTGTGTAATCACACCATAAAACAAAGTCCTAAAAATGTAAATATTTCTTTGCTGAAAACTTTTTCTCTTATAAAACAGGCATGCCAAAAAAACACACAAACATCTGCAAAAATAACAGTCCATTCATTGCAACAGCTGATCTTGGATTTTTTTTTCTCCAAGTTACAACTGAACACTTCTTTTTCTTAAAAAGACATCATGTAAAACACTTATGCTCAACAGCAGAAATGAAGCAACCTTAAGGTTGTATCCCCAACAGAGTATTGTTTTATTATTGCAGCCTATGTGTTACATTACTGTGAAAATAGTAAGAAAAAAATAGCATTTATTCTGTCACATAGTAAATGTACTATGCATACATACTCCAGTAAATGATGTTAAAGAGCAGGTAAGCCAGGGGAAATATGACTCTGGAGTAAGAGTCGATCATGTAGCTGTTGCTCATTATGAAGCGGAGGTTTTGTCTGAACGGGTGTTGGCGGCGTAGCCTGGTTCCCTCTGTGGGCGCTGAGGCGTTGGAGTTTCGTGACTGGGTGTTCCTCTCTGTGTTTGGGGTGCTGGAGACCTCTGGGAAAGGAGTCAGGTCAATGTCATTGTCATGGAAACAGCCATCAAAGGCCATAGCCTGGGTGGTGTTGAAGGTCGGTATCTACACAGACAGAGGGAAGAGAGGAGGATTAGGCTTTTTTTTAAAGGGATAGTTCAACATTTTGGCAAATTGGCCCATTGCCATAATCCCTATAGTCAGAGCAGTAGGTTCGTTACCTTTAATTGTCGGTGCAAGCTATTTTTAGAACAGCGGAGCAGAGCCATGAGCTGCTCAGAGCTATGCTACGAAGGTTATTGGGGTTTCTTGGTTTCCCTCATCAAACTCATCAAATACACAATCCAACAACTCCAAAACACTTTCATGGACAAGTTGTGACCTGCATATTCACCACGCTACGAGATAATAATGGAACGTTACGAGACAGAGTTTAAGAGGTAAATTCATGCAAAACTGCTGATATGCGTTCCTGTCAGGGACAGTCTTTCGGCAAGTAGTCTCTGCATTTGCCTCGAAAACAACTCGGTCTCGTAACGTTCCGTTATTATCTCATAGCGTGGTGAATGTGCAGGTCACAACTTGTCCATGAGAGCATTTTGGAGTTGTTGGATTGTGTATTTGATGAGTTTGATGTGGGCAACCAAGAAATCCCTTTAGCCTCCGTAGTGTAGCTCTGAGCTCTGCTCCACCGTTCTAAAAATAGCTCACATCAGCAATTAAAGGTAATGCACCTACTCCCAAAACCATAGGGATTATGGCAATGGGCCAATTTGCCAAAATGTTGAACTATCCCTTTAAAGTCATCAATCTCAAGCTGGTGTGAAATTTAAGAAGTCGTAAAAAGCAGAATATGAATGATATAAATGACCTGTGCCCCTTTGACCCTCCTCATCTCCTCCACGGTGGTGAAATAGTTGACGGCGGCGTACTCGATGACGGACAGGAAGACGAACAGGAAGCTCGCCCACAGGTAGATGTCTACAGCTTTAACGTAAGACACCTGTGGCATAGAGGCCGAGACACCGGTGATGATGGTGGACATTGTCAGAACCGTGGTGATGCCTGAGAGCAAAACATCATGAGCAGTTAACAAAGTCACATCACAAATAACATCCACTGTTTGGATGGATTATACGTCCACGCTAGCTGTTTCCCCCTGTATTCAGACTTTGTACTAAGCTGAGCTAACTCGTTCCTGGCTAGGCATCAAACTTTTAACAATAAAACATGAACTACCCCTTTAAAACAAAAGAAAACAATTTGTTTGGAGACATTTTTTGTGCAAACTCATGTTATTCTCCGACAAAAATCTTGCTTTAAATTGTGTATAATGTGATGTATTTGAGGCAGTGTGTTCAACGTGTTGGTGTAATGGCTGTGTTAACATCTGGACTCAGTACCCAGAGAGACTCGGGCAGGTACCGCCCTCCTGTCTATCCAGAACGAGACCCAGGACAGCATCACCATCAGCATTGTGGGAAAGTACGTCTGGAGCATGAAGAAGAAGATGTGCCTCCTGAGAATGAAGTTTATATAGAGCCGATTGTACCAACCTGAAAAAGAGATAAAGAAACAGAAAGTGGACGTAGGGAGCAGGACATAGGAGCACCGAAAAGAAAAACACCTGCACAAGATTGTGAAAGATTCACATTTATGAAACAACTAGAAGAACCTAGAACTCAGACATGAAAGTAATTAAATTTCTGGGGCAGATCTGTCTAGAGCTGAAGTTATATAACATCCTCTTAGAGCAGAACGAGACTGATCCGAGAAGAAGAAAATCTCCCCAGCCCCTTTCTGTTTTTCTCCCACCGAAACTGTGACGTAGAAGTCGGCAGGATGTAGCTGTTAATCATACAACTCTGAAAAGCTTTTCAGAGGCAATACTACATTAGATTTAGTGTTGTGTAGAAAAAGGCACATGATGAGATTCTCACACATTGTTATTAGGAAGTGTAAAACTAAGGTTTTGAATGTCCGTGTTTCTTAGAGATGTTATCTCAGTATCTTTTAATATACTCTCAAAGAGGATTTAAACAAGACACTGAAATACAGTTAAGAAGTGATTTGTTTGATACAGTAGGCCTACACACACACACACACACACACACACACACACACACACATGCACACACACAAGCACACACACCATCTGTCACCAAATCTCAGTGATTCAGTGCCTCGGTCTTTGGTCGTGCATTTAAAGGGAACAGTTCAACAGTTTGTGCTCATTTACTTTTTGCCAATAGTTACCTTCGTGTAAAGAGTTGGAGACAAGGGGACGCTAACTCAACCACCAGTGAATGTGTTATTTATCTATTTATTTATTTGCAAAAACAAATATGTAAAAATGAAAAATGAATTTGATTATGTCTTTGAGATGCAGTGACTTAATCTTTGAAAACCAAGCAGCGTCACACTCTCAACTAGTCTGGTTCTGGCCCAGGTCTGCAGCCAGACCCTTGTGTGCTATTTAGCAAGCTTCAGACGGCGTCAGGCTAACTGTTTCCCTTGGCTTCTATTCATTGTGCTAAGCTAAGCTAAGCTAATTAGCTGTTGGCTGCAGTTGTGAGAGTGGAAACAATCATCTTATTTAATATATTTCCCAAGTATTTTTTAAGTATATTTCCCACTATGTTAAACTAAATCTGCAGGACCACTGTACTGTAGCTACCGATTATGAACAGAAACTTTTTTATAGTTTAATGTCAGTTAGAATTGATCCATTGAGCAGAGTTTATGAATATGCAAAGATGCTGTGTAACTTTTACTGTTTAAAAAAGGTGTTTTGTTGTGGCTGATGACAGATGTGATAACAACAGGAGCCCTCTGATTGTCCCTAAACCAGGCACAGCTCAGAGGGCCCCAGAGCTACAGACACCTGACATACCAGTGCTGCTGTAGAAGGCAAGCCCATAGGAAGGCTGGAAGTCTTCAATAAAAAACTGAGAGAGCACGATCTCGTCAGTCCTTAATGAATCGTTCCCGTTCTTCCAGTAGAGCATGAGGTCGTTCTCATTGTAAGCATCTTCAAGAGAGCAGAGAAGGAGGGGTGAGGAGGAGGAGGAGGAGGAGGAGGAGGGAGGAGTGATACAGGACACCTTCACATGTTGCCTCTCTTAGAAGAATCATGGATATGTTTCTCAGAGGAGAGGAGGCAGTGCACAGAAATGGGACCCTGGCTCTCCTCTGAGACAAGGACCCATGCTTTATCTATTCTCAATAGGCCTATTTCACGAGATTCGGAAGTGACGTCACACAGGGTAAATCAACATCCGGTCCGGTCAGCTGCGGCTAGAGCGATTGACAGAGTGGCTACACTTTTCATTAAAACAAACTAATACGACCGCCACAAAAGATTTTATCAATGAGACTAACATTAATCTCCTAAAAAAAGTTTAACCAGTCAGCGGTTAACCTCTAAAAACCTGTGGATAAAGTTACCTGGATGTAGCTACGAGCATCTGCCTACTAGCCCCCGGTCGCTGCTCCCTCTGCATTTCTCCCAAAACAAGCACATTTCCTAACAGGCAATATCTGGATAAACTGAGAACAGGCTGGGGATTTAACGGCGACTTTCTCACATCAAAGTATATTAAGACTTTTAGCAGCTTTACTGCTATCACTGTCAGTTGCTGCTGAACGGCGATAGCGATGCTAATTTGTTAGCCCGTCGGGGGGGCGACCGCCATTCCGAAGGACCGCCATTCCGACGGTCTGCCAGTCCGAAAATTCCCGAAGGTCCGTCATTTCGAACTTCCCGAGGGGCCGCCGTTCCGAATGTGTTTTATTTTGAAAATTGACCGGATTCTCTCGTGGTTTGACTTCCTGCCCGGCTTGACACGACGCGCCGCGGGGACAGCGCCCGACCGGCCCCTCCCCCTCCCCCTCCAAAGTTTCACCCAGGTGCGAGTCTGATGCATTACATCCATCTGATGCAGCCGCGGCACTCCTGCTGAAAATAAATGTCCTTGCTCTGTGCTTTGGTTAGGTTTAGGCAATGTAGAAAGGAGTTGGTTAAGTTTAGTAAAAAGGTTAGGTAGAGGCCAATAAAATCGCAGTTAATATATATCTCCCCCGGGAGTCGAACCCTGATCCACCGCGTCAAAAGCAGATGCTCTGACCACTACGCTACCACCGCATCTGGACTTGTTTACTCCGTGCCTTAAACCATTCAAGATTTTTTCAGGTTCGGAATGGCACCCTTTCTTTCAGGTTCGTAATGGCACCCTTTTCCCATAAATAATTAAGGGTCGGCATTCCGACAAATTAAAGTAAACGTTCGGAGTGGCGGCCCTTCGGAATGGCACCCTGGAACCAGCCCGTCGTTAGCATTAAGCTAGCGGACGTTATGCTTAGTTAGCATTAAGCTAGCGGACTTTATGCTTAGTTAGCATTAAGCTAGCGGACTTTATGCTTAGTTAGCATTAAGCTAGCGGACTTTATGCTTAGTAGTGGTACTGGCTGGTTTGAAGGTTGTTTCAAATAATGTGGGTTTGAGTGAACATCTTTGATGATTAAATACATATTGCCGCTTAATATGTTTTATGTATGGCATTATTACAGTAGGCTAATGATTAGCTGTTAATCTTCCATTTGGACAGTGACAAATAAAACCTTGAAGCAAGAAGATTTTGTTGGAGAACTGACATTGATATACAGTAATTCAGTAACGGTTGTAAACCAGTGTAGCCTACGGTTTAGTTTTAATATTTTGCCGTTCAAAAGCAAGCTAAACAAAGTCTTTTCCATCATCTCTTCGTATAGCCTACCCTGCTAGAAAAACCAGCATGGAAATGATGCTGGTCTTTGCTGTTTTTGTTTTTTTAGCAGTAGCCAAAACCCACTTCTTTCTCAGGTCTTTCTTTCGGAAAATCGTGGAAATGCAAGTACGGTTGTTTTTGTCTAGAATTTGTACACTGAGGTACGCACATGGATGTATTATATTACGCAGCAGAAGCTTTTATTGTTGGATTCAGCCATTGCGCTTCCGCGACCGGAAGTAGTTTTACCCTGTAACGGAAACCGGAAGTACCTAAACCCGGAAGTCGTGAAATAGGCCTATAGTGAGATAAAAAAAAAGAAGAAAAAATACCAAAAATTGACATTGAAACTAAAACTAAATGTGTCCCCAGTTACGACCAACTTCAAGATCAGAGCAGAGCGAAAAACAAGTGAAACAATAATCCTTTGTAAATCCTACATCAGAAAAACAGGCACTTATAATGGGCAGACAGTGACCCGATTGAGGATTATGTCTTATTTACGCTATGCAAGAAAATGGTAATAGCGACTGTATTATAGAGTGTTTGTGTGTGTGTCTGTGCCATCAGTGTAATGCTCACATATAACCAGCAACATAATGCTGCTTAGATATTAAATAGGCTAAAGGCTATCTTTAGCCAACGCCTTTAAATTACAAAACAGTGTATTAAAGGTTGTGTAACATGTTTACTGGAAAAACATATCAAGCAAGCAAATGATTTAAAGTAGATTACTGTGCATATTTAACACATAAATTAATCATATTTCCCTACAGACGATATCATGTCGGATATTTTTAAGCAGCAAAGTCACAACTGTAGTTTTTGATACTCACAGCTCTCCAGCTCCAGAGAGCAGTTCTGTGTGTCCAGAGGGAAACTACTGAAGTCCATTGAGCAAAGTGCAGTCACAGTGATCCTAAAACACAGCTCACAGTTAAAGAAACTCACAACAGGAATCATCAGCATCAGCAAATGTGTTTAACAGAAAATGGTCTATTTGTTATATCTGAGTATAGAAAACAAACCTTGACTGATTTCTAACAGTTAATGGTGAATTACTCAAACTCTACAGTGTCTGTGGCCACAACAAGCTGTTAGGGAATGACGTCATATTGTCGACATCTGTGGCTGAAAGTGATCTGATGGATGCTTGAAAGCTTATATGTCATAGTCTCATAGGAGCATCTATAAGCTCTCTCATGTTTCTCTCTCTAAACCCTGGAGCGAGCATCCACTGGGACGTTTCATATCTTCACTGGTGTCATTTTCAAAGCATTTTAATTTCTAATGTTTAAATCATGATGCAATGAATTAGATTTACATCCACATATAAGGCTACAGTGAGACTATGTAACCTTGGAAAGTAGGATCTTAAAGCCGAATTCATGTGTAAAAACAAAATCAACCTTTCATTACACAAGGATTTTGTTGCTTTAATTGTACTAGGTCTTTAACGACCAGTAGCTTGTGGTGGCCATGTGTTAACTTTACTATTGTACTGGCTTTAATTTGTTTACTTTGCTACACAATATCTTATCTGACTAAAGAAGAATTCAGATTAAGTTCAAGTTTGTAATTTGTAGTTTGTAATCAAGTAAAATTAAGTAAAATGTTTCTATACACTACCATCTACTGTTTGACACTGTTCAAAACATCAGTTTTTCCACTGCAGTGAATTGTCAATCATCTTTATTTAAATATATATTGATAACAAAAATTGAAAATTTGAATATATGGCGACATGCTTTCTGACTGTTTGGCCTCACTTTAATAAATAAGTTTGATGATCTCCTCATGAGTAACTTACCTGACGCTGTAGAGGATGTTGCCGTCAGGATAAACCCTCAGCATGATGTTCTCCATGGTCGTATCATGGATGAATGAGCGTTTAGAGTGGACGAAGAACACGTCAGGAACCCAAATTTTCTTCACAAGACGTGCATCGAATGTGCGACTCTTGTTGTTGCTGGAGGGGAAGGCCAGACGATCGTCCTGCCAGTAATGTCTCAGGTACAAAGTCATTGTGAAGTCCTGAGAACAGAGACATTGTTGCTCAAGCCCCAACAGAGAGAAGAAGACATACACTGTGTATAAAGACACTGTAAATACTGTCAATACCGACCATGTTCACTTCAGATATGCTGTCAATGCTCTCCACCTGGACGTCAATGCCCACAGGAATGGCTGAACCTGCAAAAGGTAAAACCTTGTGATGGATCAGCTTGAAGCAACAGTTGGATCACATCATCCATGAAGCATCTGTCTGCACATCTGCCAGAGATTACGTATATGTGTAAATCCTACTGCTGAGCCATAAAATACAAGCCACATCTTATAGATAACAATGCATGGAAGTGAAGCCCTCTGATTCATGCTGGTTCATCAAAATGACTCATCTTTGAGCTGTTCTTCATTTCATCTCTGAGTTAAAAAAAAAATAAATACTAAACAGCTACAGCATCACTTGAAGACAGATAACAGTTAATACTCAACACCTTGAGTGAAGCACTAATCCGCATGCTCATCTCGTCAAGTCTGCTTCTCGCTCGGGAAACGGAAACACACATGAGATGCTACAAAACACTCAAAGCGTTTAGAGATGTTTGTCATTTCAAACCTGTAATCAGCTTTTCATTTTCTGGATGAGCCATAAGAATCGTAACACTATTATGAAACACTATTTCAGGGAAACTACATAAACATTTTGAGAAGATAACTAATTTCGCAGCAACCGAATCACCTTATGAAACCATTTATAATGATCCATTCGTGTAATTTTACCAGTGTTTGTGTTACTGCAAACATCCGAGTTTAGCTTTGGCAAAACACAAACAAATCCTTTCAAAATAAGACTTTTGCATACAGGCAAGAGATCCAAAGCTGATTTGTGAAATCTGACCTTTGGGAATAACTGGCTCACTGCAGCAACAACCTGCATAGATCTAATATCCTGTGTGTTATGTAGACGAATTAAACAAATATATTCTGTTATTAGGTTTTTTAACTGCTTGAATCAGCAAGAGTTTGAAGCAAAACACCAAAACAAACAATCATTGATGTTAACAATTATGTGGGTAGGTTTATCAGTTCATGAGCAAGAGGAAAACAGCCAGGAAACGGGACAGGGCCTTTCTTGTTGGATGGATAAACCCAAATGTTTAAATAACAGATAAACTGGGTTAAATACCCTCATATTGCACTAATGTATAAATAACCAATGCTGTGTCAGTGCTTATGTCATCGTCCAGTGGCTGAATACTGTAAACGTACTATAAACATCCTGTTCTCTCTGTGCCATTATCTAATGAAGGTGAGCACTCAGGACCATCAGTCAATGATAACAATAGAGTAGTGAGGTGGGAGGGATTATATCAGGCAGCTGGGGTCCCGCAGCCAAAGTCCTGTGTTTCATTATTGAATTTCTTGCAGCTCAGGCATGAAACTCACCATTAGCAACAAAGAGCAGGTGAAGTGAAAAATAATCTGACACAGAATTTTGACCAAAATGTCAAAGGCTGAACATGTACCACCACCACCAACAACAACAACAAAGAGGAAGGCAGTCCAAAACAGTCTGCCCATCTTCTTCTGCTAAGCCACATCTACACTCATATCTTAATAACAGCTGGTAAATAGAAACCAGAAAAGGTCAAACATCTACAGCATCAGCTCTGTGGCTTCATTGACTGTTATTTTTGTGCACCTGAATCTGGAAACAGAAGAGCTTAAACATGTGCAAAAGGAAGACCAGACACGCACCCGTTTACGTGCACTTTGCTTATTGTTTGCAAACTGTTTAACATTGTAACACCATTACATAAAGTCTGTAAACGGGCCACAGGCCGACACCCTCACATAACAATGTGTTTTATTTTTATGGTTTTTGTACAAGAATATATACAAAAAAAGCAAAAAGATTTGCTGGTTTTCTGAAAAACTGGAATAGAATATATTACATACAGTAATGATTATAAAACTATCCAGATTTATTAAATATTCTACATTTAAAATAGCAAATAGCAGTGAATATCCTCTAACACAGTTTTTTTTCACCCTCCACAGAATTAGGTTTGCAGTTCAGATTATTTTATCTGTACTACTGTCTGCTGTCATTGTCTCACACCGCAGACAATCTGGGTCACTGAGGGTTTTTTATTTTTTATTTTTTTGAGGGGGGAGGTGTAATTCCAAAAAACAGCACAGTAACCTACATTTTCCTTACTGAATTGCTGAAAATCCACATGGTAATTAAAAATGTGATGGAAAAATTAAAGACCAAGAGAAATATGAAGAGGTAAAATTAAACTGATTTATTTTAGATAGATGAGGTGTGTTTTTGTTTTTGTGTGTGTGTGTGTGTGTGTGTGTGTGTGTGTGTGTGTGTGTGTGTGTGTGTGTGTGTGTGTGTGTGTGTGTGTGTGTTTGTTTTGTTTACCTCCAAACCCTGGTCGCATTGCAAAGTCATGGTCTTCAATCCGAAGCAGCTGCTCAGATTTAATTAGCAGAGACTTGGTGCTGTCCATTTTTTTCATCTTAAGATCCACTCGTCTGACAACCAAAGAGAAAACATGACAGCTTGTGTAAAGACTTTGTCTCTTTCTGACACAGACACAGACATGAAACAGAGCTGACATCTGGTCGAGGGAGTTAGCGATGTTAATTGGACTTTTAGCACTCAGATTAAAACCGCAGGCCTCAGTCTAATCAGAGTTCTTTGACTTCCGTCGTGTTGACGCTGATCTGACACAGTTGCAGTTGCAGATACTGTGTGGCCTGTTTAGCATTTGTCTCATAAACCGCACCTGTTTTTTTCCCCCCTGACCCATCTGTCTACTTCTACTGTCCTCCTAAAAATCTGACATGAAAGTGACAGATGTGAACCAAAAATTGATGAATTCATGAGTTTTTTTGTTGTTTTTTTCATTCAGCAACAGTCAACAGCAAATCACTGCGTAATATCTGCCTTACCTCTCACCTCACATGATCCTGTGACCTGCTCTTACCTTGATCCACTGTGACATTAATGGAAAGCATCATGATTAATTACGCAACCATACTTGCGGTGACATTGTAAAGCAGCATATGGTTCAAAATCCTCCCACAAAGCCACAATAACACAGACAGACGCCAGGTATGAACAGGTCAGAGGCGGCTGCATCATTTCACCATACAGCAACAAGTCACACAAGAAAAAAAAAATCCCACTTTGGCTCACCCTCCTTGCTTTTGCTTGGTGTTCCCGCCGACATACATTTCCTTGTGTCTCCTCTTGTTCGGGAAGTGGCTGCTGTTGAGCTGGGTGAGAGGCCACAACCAGGCCAAGCACATCAGTCTGAGGGCCAGAGGGGCCACTCTCATGGTTAAACTGGGGCTGGAAAGACGAGAGGAACCCAAACGTTCCTCCCACTGCCTCAGTGTCTTACCCAGGGAATGCCACAGCTGTCCCCGTCCTCTACGTCCATGTCCCAGCAGCACTCATTCTGCGCCGCCACGCCCGCACCCAGCTACTTGTGCGTTATCCTGCTCTCTCATCTCCTGTAACATGGTGAACATCAGCTGAGATATCCAGTGCTTAGCTCCAGTGCACAGGCATCCCCCCTGGCTTGAGTTTGCTTGTCACTGTGCCATCCCTCTGCTTACATCTCCTGACACAACATGTTCCTCCGACTCCCCACTGTCCCCACCCTCTGATTTAAAACCAAATATCAATTTATTCCTATAATGACAAAGGAATACCATTAATTCCTCTCTAATCTTCTTATCTGTGGTTGGTGAAATCTTTCAGTAACCTACAAACTGGAGGCAGCAGTGGGCGGGGAGGGAGGGAGAGAGGGAGAGAGGGAGGGGCGGGGTGAGGGGGGGATAATACAACCAGCAGTTTCATCATCATTCTGACCAGATAAAAATAAAAAGCCTGTAGCCTACTTTTACACACTGCAGGATTTTCCCTCGAGTTGCGCAGTGTGCGCGGTGGTGGGAGGATGCAAATGATCCCATCGAGAAGAAACAAATGCAAGCATATGTCTGGGCCACATCTGCAAGCACAGCACTTATGGCTCCTGAGCAGCTGTAAGAGGATATGACTTCTCAACTGCAGCTTTGAACTTTTAGCCTTATCAAATAATAGAAAGAAGAACAAGGCCAGTGTTTGTGTTAGTTTGTAGTGATGTATCTGGTATGATGCCCAGGACGATATGGAGCCATAAAACTGCACCATCCTTTGTTTGTTCAGATTCCTTTTTTTTTTTTTTTTTTTTTTCAGCATGTGGTTTAGATCTAGTCCAGAAACCACAGGGCCCTCTGCATTGTGGACAAAATAAAAGCTTTGTCATAAAATGGAAACCAGACCAACAGCAGAGTACACCGTGATCTAAACCACAGCTGGATCAACTCTGAAAAGTATCTCAAAAGGAACTTTAATGATAAGGTCTCCTCTTATTTCGTCCATCTTTGTCGTTATGGTTTCATCCTCCTCAGCCAGACTAAAACCAGTGTGGCTCTCCTCATGAGCAACTTCTACAAAGTTCAAGCTGCTCTTGACATAAGTTAGAAGTTGAACTGCTTGTCACCGCTGAGGCAAACTCACAACTAACTGCTGTGATGTTACAGAGATGCAGCAATCCACAGTAGAATATAAATTCAACATGATGAATATCCAATGTGCTAATGGTCCTTGCGTGTCCATATGATGTACTGGATGCATAGTGAATGAAGCACGGACACAGAAACATGCAGTGAATCAATAGTAAAATCACAACATTGACAGCATGACTCCACTCTAGTGGCACTGTCCCTTTAATCTGGGATTTAAGTTGATTGAGGGCAGACATGAGCAATGCCATCTTAAAGAGTCGTGCACGTGGACCTTGGTTCACTTGGACATGTGACCTCACAGCTGCGGCAGGCGGCCATTGGCAGAGTGAAGTGTTGCTTCCTCTGTTGCCCTCTAGAGGTCACCGTCCTTTAAATATGTCGACCACAGTATGTACAGTGCATTTTAATACCAGCTATACCTTCTGTTGACATAATAACAGCAGGATGGATACATTTCTGACTAATTTAGTGTGGTTTTTCCAGCATTACTGAACTTGTTTGTGCGCTCTAAACCACTAATACCATCACGTCCACCTGTTTTCTGCACTGTAATGTCTGTGCGGGGTCACATGGGACCGATGTCTCATCCAGCTGTGTGTTAAACACAAAGGAACGGAAACATCTGGAAAAGACAGTGATTTACAGCTGTTTGTGACATTTGATGTTATTAACCACAGACATTCTTCAACAGAAGTGAATGAAAGCTGCACTTGTTTTCGATGTGCAATATATATACATATATATATACCTTTTTTTTAATCAACTTTTTTTAATCATTTCATTTGATTTGGTTTAAAAATTACCAAACAGTCCATGATACAAATCATTATTGAACATACAAACAACAAAACCCGAAAAAAAAAAAAAACTAACAATCATACAAAACAAGAAAAGGACAAAAGAAAAGAGAGAAAAAAGAGAGAAGAAAAGAAAAAAAGTAAAGCTTTGAGGGCAGAGATTGAAGCTCTCCTGATAAAAATAAGCACATGTATGGTGAGTGTAACTTCAGTGTGAGAGAGACAGACAGGCCTCCTGTTTAGATTAACTTTTTCCAATTACTCATGTTTTCTTCTGCGCTCAATTATGTAGCATATTTTAAACAGTGCTGATGGCATGCCCTCATTTTGTGAATTTAAATCAACATTACACGTTTCATGTGCTTTTGTGAACTATTGCAGTGCAGTTGCTGTGTGGTGGAGAATTCACAAGCAGCATGGTTAAAGTTTTACCTGCCTGGTTAATTAGTCAGTGTTTCATTAGTGTTAGGAAGGATGTAAAGTGGAATCGCACAGACTCAGCTCACTGCACACCAGCGTGCTTTCACACATATGCATGCCAAATAGTGTTGGAGGACCAACACCTCAGCGCGGGCCGTCTGACATGGCCGACACACACGGACCCGTGATTGTGCTTCTAATCCTCCTGGAGAGATTGTTGCTGACAAACTCAAAAGGTATCGTAACAACCATCCTCTGCTGCTCACATTCACACATGGACAGTTTGTTCTAACCAAAGGGACTTTAATGGATGAGATTCATCATTCATGTGAGATACTGATGTGTTAAACCAAACTGACATGATGAATAACCTAGAAAACACGTCACTCCAGTGTGACTGATGACTTATGTGTTTGCCTGCAGTGAATTAGCTTGTTGTCTCCTCCACTTTGGAACTCATCCAGTGTTTTGCAAAAGAAGAAATGCACCTTATTTCTGACATGATGTTACAGCTCAGCACCTCTAATACTGTCACTTTGTATATGGACGTATTTAAGCTGTTGTATGAGCTGGAGCCTTAAAAAATGACACAAACAAAAGTTGTTTGCCTTCATTTTTACCTCCTGAGGAGCACAGCTGCACTGTGTCCTCACTGCCCTGCAAGTGTTACCCAGCTGTGACAGCTGCACATCTGGGTAAAACATAGAGCATGCACCAGGGGTGAGGTGTGAAAAAGAAAACAATTCCGGTAAAACAAAAGTCTCAGATCTTTATTAGACAGGGAAATCAGATTGATCAGATCAGAGTTTTGAATTTCTCTTCAAAACAGCATCGAACTGTGGTCACATACTGTATCTGAGATATCTGCATTAATAGAATAGTGTTAAAGTCAATGGATATCATGGTGACACTGGGAGCGCAACACACTGCAACTTAAAGACAACACATACACAAATGTGCTGCAAATTCAGAAAACATCTTTGTAAACAACTTCTTATTCAGTACTTTAAACAAAAGTCACAATTGGCCATTGAACAACAAGTTAATCATTGGAAACATTTCTGTTTTTGTTGTTGGAATTTGGATCATGTGTCGTGTGTTTTCTTAAGTTGCAGTGTGTTGAGCCCTCTGGGCCACTGTTATGGCTCTTACTGATGGAGGTTTTGTAATTACTGTAATCATTTCAGAGTTGGACATTTACTGTATGAAACTTGTTTTGTCAGTCTGAAGGCTCTTGACTTGTTTAAATCATAAATTAAATCAAACTGATGCTAACTTTTCCAGAAATGATCAAATTTAAAATACTAATTATTAAACCTAAATCAGAGAGAATACACATGTTGGATCTTTTTCATGCTGGTGATGTTTAATCAGAAATATGCAAAATATACAGTGACTTTGAATCTTAACAGTCATTTCACCATCTCAAAGTCATATTACCAGACACCAACGTCACCTGTATCATCCACGACGACTGCATCCTGCCCTGCAGCTTCAGACCCACCAGCACTGTGGTCATCCACTGGTACAAGCAGCAGATCCCTGTTCACAGCTACTACTACAACAAGGACCAGTTTGGACTCCAGAACAAACACTTCAGTGGAAGGACCTGCTTGTTCAACTCGCACATCCCTCATGGCAATGCCTCCCTGCTCCTCAGGAGGGTCAAGGTTCAAGACAAGGGCAGGTACAAATGTTACACCAGCACGCGAAAGGTCAACCAAGAGATCTTTATCAACCTGGAAGTCAAAGGTCAGTGTGATTATGCAGCTATATTTCAGAATTTACTAACCTTACATGTCTGAGGTTGTTTCCCCCTACGGGCTGCAACTGATGTAGCGGAAGTGTCTCTGTTCATAAATTACTTTCAAGGTCGTGACAACAGGGTGGAACATTTGGCACTCCTTTTTTTTCCACCACTGCCCAGTAAGCAGAGGCAAAGCATTTGGAGAGCGAACAGCACATACACTCTTAATGGTTAATTATCAGGTCATATATAAATGAATGAATTTATTACTCATTCCCGATTCATTACTGTAGGTGCACATAACCAGAATAACACAACAGAAAAAAAAACTGATACAAACTCACAAAGAATAAATAGCAGGTTGTAGTTTCTGGGTTGCAACTGAGTGTATTTTTTAAAAACAGGAAGGACATTTTGTTTATTACAAAAAATGTTATGGCATCAGGAAGTGAGCTGGACTCTCTTCGGAAAGAGAGTTGATGCATTAAATAACAGATTTATAGGATTGTTGTATTTTGGCAGAATTTCTAACAAATCCTCAGAGGAGACTGATGCCAAAAACATCCACATTGGAAAAGCATGAATTTGTGAGCACATCAAGTCCCTGTCTCCCAGGAGTGTCTTAGATGTAAAGACACAGTCCAATTTTCAAAATAAAAGCTATTCTATTAATTTTGTGATAATAATAAGCCTCACTAGCTTAGCTCATGTTAGCTGTCTGCCCTACTAACCTACAGTGTAGCCGGTGCACCGGGGCATTAAAGTACAGCAGAAAAGCTCCATCTGCAGGAGATTTGACTGTGACGAGCTTCACAAATCCCACATTGCCTGAGTTTTTTTTTTTTTTGTCCGCATCCCTTTCATTCCAAAACACATGAGAATCAGAGTCAGAGTCGATTATTTCTCCTTCTTTCTTCTTTCCCTTTGTTTCTTCTAGCTCTCATCCAGTCTGTAATAATGGAGATGTTTGACGACATGGTCACCTGCTCCTCTCACAACATCTACCCCGTCCCTCAGGTAACATGGGCCACGGACCCCACCTCTGCCCAGGGAGCTGCAGAAAACTTTACTGTCAAAACCACAGACCACAAGGGTCTTCTCACAGTGGAGAGCTCACTGAGGATTCTGGGTAACATCTCCAACCGTACCTACTTCTGCTCTTTCATGTCGGCCGACAAGACCCAGGTGTGGACTGCCTCTCGGAAAAACCAAGGTAAACTTTGGTTGTACAACGATATAGTTTTAGTAAAGAGGACGATTTCTGACAATTAAAATGTCTGTGAACTCTCTCTCAGATGATATAACACAGGAGGAAGGTCACACACTATCCATCCCGTGCATAGCACCAAACAGTCTCCAGAATTTCTCCCTCACCTGGACCTTCACCTCAGCCAGTGAGCCCACGGTTATCTTGAGATATGACAGCAGAACCAGACACACCTTCAACCTGTGGGAGGGCCAAGCTGAGCTGGACCAGGACCTGCTGCTGCGGGGAGACGGATCACTTCTGCTCCACAGACCAGACAGTGAGGAGCACTCCGGGACGTACACCTGCACCATCTCTGGCCTGCAGAGCAGACACGTCGCTCAAACCAACGTAAACATCACTGTCGCATCAATAAGTGAGTATTGTTCTGTGATCTCTGTAAATCAAAGTAATAGGGATAAAAGAAACAACTGGGGAAAAAAACTGTGCCATGTTTGGTCTGCAGGTGTGGATGAGCAGAGTGTGCAGAGGTCATGGTGGTGCACTGCAGCTTCTGCAGCCTTTGTTTTGTTCACCATCATTGTTGCCCTCCCTCATTGCGTGAGGCAAAGAGGTACGTGACATATTTAGTCCCTGAGGGATTAAAACTTTTCTTTTTTTCTTTCTTTTCATTTTTTTTTTAAAAATAAAACCTCCGTGTCCACGTTGTAAAATAATTCTCTGACTTTAGTAGCACAGTCTGCTCTTATTTTATGTTATGAATTAGAGAGCATTTGGGAAGCACAAATCCCCCTCACTGCCGAAGCTTCGCTATAATCAGTTTGTATTTTTAACGCTAGAAAATGGGTTTAGGGTTTAAGAGTGCATGAAACAACATCTGGATCTCCATCTGAATCCAGCATGTGCATCAAAATATACTTAATTACCCTGATTTATGGAAGATAGGACTTTGTGCTCCTCAGTGTGAACTGTGTTGTATTTGAAGTGGGTCAGACTCACTCAGACCATTTGAACTGATTATGTTTCTGCCGCAGCTTTTATTAGTGAAAGTGAAACACAAGTAAGATTTTGGAGGACAACTTTTAATTTTAGTCATTCCGGAAATGGAAAATTAAATGCAGATGGGCAGGAGTTCATAGTCATAAAATTTAATGGTAAAACTTCTGTTAAGTTAGAAACCAAGGAAGAGTTACAAGTGGGACAGTTAACTGCTTTGTTAAAAGACCACAGGGTGGCACTGTCCTCAGCTGAAACAGTCAGGATTTTACTAGTTTCTTGATAAATCCACAGAAAATTAAAGCAATGTTGAGCTATCCAACTAAGTGAGGGACTAAAATAGTTACGGCAAATAAAATACAGATCCAGCTGTATCAACAAATGTAAAATAACAGTTAAGGAAATGTTGTGTGCAATATCTCTTGGCTGTTGAATAAACTGTCACTTTTTTCTCACTGGTACAGCAATGGAGAGCAGAGCTGCTTCACACAGATGCAATGGAGCAGGACTTAATGAGAGTGCACTTCACAAAGCTTCATACATAATCATGCAACATGGAGCTGAATGCCACAGACTGCACCTGCAGTTTGAAGCGCAGGATGAAGAGGCAGGTGGCTCAGCAGAAACAGCAGAAAACATTCCTGTGACTTCACAACAAGATGCTAAACCAGAAGAAGAAGAGAAACCAGGAGAAGGAACCATGGAGGGAGATGATGATGATGATGAGCTGCAGTCCAGTGGTCTGGAGATGGAGGGATTTGGATGCATAGACCCCGGCCTTCATATACCATGAACTTCTGCAACAGATAATTGAACTGTTTATAAATGAGCAATAAGCAGAGGACGGTAATGCACGGAAACTTATCAGCTACCTCCTGCAGAGAAACCCAACTAGAGTATTCATTCATCCTGTCTGAATTAAGGACGAATCTCATGGTAGCGTCCACAGCTACAGGCCCCTGAGGTTTTATATAGATTAGTTTTCATAGAACCGGCATGCACCTGGAGGTATCTGTGGTTTTACAGTGAGCCATGATGGATCTGGTCTGTTGCTGAGATTTGATAACCCATAAGAAAACCAAAAAACATCTGTATGGATGATGGACTGAAGGCCAGAAACTTGACATCTGGCCACGTCACACCACCGGACAATAAATACAGGCTCAGTGACGTGACAAAGAACCAAACATCATGTTTTGTGTTGTTTTTTTTTGTGAACTTTGAGCCAATTTTCACATGTTTGTTGACCACCCACTGTTTCTCAGTGCTCTCCACCTCAACCCTTCATCTCTCAGTTCAGCTGAGTTTTGTGAGTATGTGACCATCAAGAGTCCAGAGCTGGATATGGTTCAGTTATGGACGATTGAATAATTTATATCCCCTTTCTTTCTGTAATCTTTTCTGCTGTCCTTCTAGATTTATTTTCTGTACAATGTATTTGGGAAGCCCTTTTGTACCTACAACCATAATGTAGGATGTACTGTTCATCTGACACATTAATTGATTGAATAAATGATTTGATTTGTTACGTAGAAAAATAAAAGTTTTTGTGTTTCTGCATATCTTTGTGGAGTTGAACTATTTCTCTCAGCAGAACTCTTTTTATTCAGAACAACGATGACAAGACAGCAAAGATGCAACAGTGTGTAGTTGGTTTATCATTGATTATCATTGATTGATGTTTTATGAATGAAGGGTTTGTCCTTTGGTGCAAAAATAGTTTGATTTTGATAAGTTTGTTTTGACTGCAGTGCAGATTATTTCAACAGTTTTGTACTTTGTGTGTTTAGTTTTGTGAATTGTGTTTGGAAAAAAAAGACCTTTGTTCTCAAATCATGCTTAAACATTTGTAAAAAGAGAAAATCCATGAGGCCGACATCATGTTTCTTCTTTATGGTGATGAACTGTGGGGCGACCTACAGACTCTGTGGGTTTAAGTCCGGCTTATTCTGTCATTAGTGGTCGCAGGTGCAGCTATATGACGACCGTCTCATCTTTCAGTCGAACCAGTTCAGGTGAGAGAAGGTGTGAACTCTGTGCCACTGAGCCGCAGGAGAGAGCACAAGTATCCAAGTCCAGGGTGAGAAACAGCGAAAACATAATATTACAATAACACAGTGAAGAAAAAGACGAGGCCGGAGTGCAGTCTGAGGAGAACAAACATTAGAGAACCACATCTAACTCCAAACCCTGCCAATCGACTTCGGCGTCTTGTGATTGGAGGAGACACTTGAGAGTTTTCACGCTGTGACTCAGACCTCCCAACGATTAGCAGAGCTGATCACACACCCACTCCCACAATCTGACACCATCGCTCCCCCCATTTCTTCCCTCCTTTTTCCACAGTCTGAGCCACTCTACACATGGTTTCTGTCTACACTTTCAAAAAACTGCATACACATGCAACAGTTTGCAGTGGACGCTGGTGTGGTTACTCAAAACCCTTACCTTGTTTCTTTTTTAGACAGGAAGCGGAGTCACATTCCAACGCTTTATGACAATTAAAGTTTGTGCTGGCAATAAATTTAAAGTCCCAGTTTTCAAATGAGACTCTCCTGAGATTTATAGGTACACTTTTCCTATGTATGTGTGTGTGTTAGTGTGTGTTTTTATGACAAAGACCCCGGCTCTGTGTCTGGAAGCAATCAACCCGTCCACAGCCCCCTCCCTATGACGTAATTGGAGTCTTTTTGCATGATGGTCCAGGATTTTTCACTGGGAAATCAGGGGATTTTTCCAAAGAAACTTTTTCATTCATTCTTGTGTCTGAACTCACTTCATTTTTCACATGTTATCTACTCATGATATAGGCTATCTACAGATTTCCACTTTTCACCAAAGATGTCAGATCAAACACTGATCGGACCATTAGATGTGCTCCGTGTTGCGGTGAATGTCTCGGAGCGTGAGGGGTTTTTTACTCTCTGGCCTCACAGTGAAGAGGGGGAGTGAGTTTGGCTCTGTTTCAGACACAGCGATGGATGGGGCCTCCACCCGCCTCCTCTTCGCCTACTGCTACAACAGCAAGCTAAGAGAAAACATTTTTTTTACAACTGTGAGCACCACACACACACGGTACACACACATCCTCCCTGTGTGAGAACAGTCTCGTCTTTCTGTGGACAAATTGAACAGACTCAGGAAGTCAAGTCCACCAGATTTGGTTTAATCAGCCAATTAGAAACAGGAGATGAGACGCTGTCATGTGACTTGCAGATATTCTCATTCTACTGTGGCTTATTGATCGCTGCAGGTCAGAGGTCAGAGGTCAGAGTCACACACTACAGGAAAATCAAACATCTGGAGCCAGAGGCGATTAAACACATCAGCAAACACTTATAATTAGAGCTAATGAGGTGGTGATGATGATGATGATGATGCTTCCTTCATTTGCGCCTTTTTTTTGTTGCCTCTTTACATAACAGTAATTCTCGACCCAACCAGAGAGGGGCAGCAGCTGCTCCTGATGCTGAAAAGTAAACACACGCTCTTGCCTCGCTCTCCTCCCTCCTCCCTCCCTCCCTCTCTCTCATGGAGGGGAGGACAGTCTGAGCTGGGAGCCGAGGTGGGTGGGGAGGGAGGGACGGAGGGAGGGGGTCTCCTACTCTCCTGCCTGCTCCTTTGTCATGGGAAGACTTCGCTCTGCAGTTTTTACTCGGACTTGAGCCTCAGCAGCTTTACACACACACAAACACATGGCTGAAACCTTCGCTGCAACTATGTGACTGGGACAGCACTAAAAAAACCCAAAAAGAAAACAAAAGGTTAGTCGCTCTCAGATCAGCTCCATCAGTTTCCACCGCTTCTTCTTTTTTTTCCTCTTTTTGTTAAACTCGCACCGCTGTGTCAGAGCGGAGCAGCAGCTGACCTGAGGTAAGTCCTCAATGAATTATCTTCATGTTGAGAAGTGTGCAGCATGTGGAGCACACAGTTAACACAAGTACCAGAAAGAAATCAGTTTAAGTTGATGTGTCGAGCTGCTGCAGACGAGATAAGCAAAAAAAAAAAAAAAAAAAAGAAGAAAAAGTGTGTGTAGTGATACAGAGCTGTCAGAGTGGTTTTTGTTAAGAGGCTGAACTCAACTCACTGAACATGACTGGAAACACAACCAGTAAAAAAAAAAGTGGGTGACAGCCAAGTTTGGTTATCAACTGTTGATTACGTGTGTGTGTGTGTGTGTGTGTGTGTGTGTGTGTGTGTGTGTGTGTGTGTGTGTGTGTGTGTGTGTGTGTGTGTGTGTGTGTGTGTGTGTGTGTGTGTGTGTGTGTGTGTGTGTGTGCAGGGACTGAGTTGTTGATGTTAATGAGGCAGCACAGTGATTTTAAAGCTGAAATTAATGGTCGATTAAACTTCCAAACCATTTTTAAGTAAAAGAAACAACTCCCCTCAAGTGGAGGTTTGCGTCCTTTCTTTGTTTTTATATCACTCTTTACTTAATATTTGGTTGTGGACTATTATTTAGACAAACTGAGGACATCGCTGCAGGGCAGGCTGTGGGACACTAGGACAGCTCTTTTCACTGTCTTGTCTCTCATCGACCGAAAGATTAATCAGAACAGTTTGATCCAGAATGTGAGTGATCATTAGCTGCGACCCTAATGGATTTTCCTTCTCTAACCTCTGAGGTTTCTTATCAGATTTTCGTCTTTTCATGGGAATGAATTATGTGTCCGTCTGGACAATGAGCGACTTGTAAGGCAACAACAGCTTGAGCCTCATGCACTGTGAAAGTATTTATCTGCAGAGTGTGGTAACACATTAGATGGATGCCAACATATCAGTGTCTGTTCCCTCACACTGTTTACATCTCGCTGTGTGTTTATGATCTCTGCCGGCCGGTCGGCCTGCAGTCTGGGTGATGCAGTAAAAACTCCTGCTCCTGACGTGATCCTGGGGTTTCATCCCCCCTCGCTTCTCTCAGGAGAGCTGCAGAATGAACTCATGCTGATTGATTGTGTGACTGTGTAAAAGGATACCCTACTTCCTGTTAGGCCCTCTCTCCAGACAGCAGCAGCAGAAAATCTTGGATCGGTCGTCTCTGTCTTTGTGGTGCATGTGTGTGTGCTGTCTGTGAATTCAGGAAACTGTAATGTTTGACTTTTAAAATTGCTCTATTTTAAATCTTGAACCTTTAATATTCTTCACCCAGTGTGATTTTTCTGTGTTATGACCTTCGGTGCTGGAACGTGAAGATGCATTTTTGTAGATTAATTTCATGTATGTATTTCTTGTAGCTTCTCAGAGGAGAGAGTACGACTTTCTTTTTCTGTTCTTTCCATTCAACATCTTCACTGGAAAAACTGGTGGTTGAAGGCTTCTGTTTTTATAATCAGTCCAGATCAATCAACTATGCAATTCTTTGTAAAAAAAAAAAAAAAGAGAGAAAAGAAAGAAAGAAATTCTTTTTTTAAATTACTCAGTGAAAAAGTAGTATTTAAGTATTTAATTCAGTGATTCAAGCAAACATTTGAATAGTGATTTCAAAATGAAGCAACAATTGAAGCTCTGACCTGCAAATATTTGGTATTTTGCTATTTACCCTGTATTGTTTAGTGTTATTACCTAAACCAGGGATCAATCTCCTGTCAGTGGACTTATAATTTCAGCATGAGCTGCAGGACATGTCAGCTCCTGTAGCACTTATCCAGCCCGAACCTCGCACTTTGGCTGCTGCTTCAATGAGTCTGAGGCTCTGAGGGAATACTTTCAGGGACTACGCATGAGTTTGGGGCTAAGAGATTGATTATGGTTGAGTTTTAAGACTGGGTTTTTATTGGTAACACTGAGCCAGGCATTTAAAAAAAAAAACTTTCCTCTGGATCTGTTTTCCTACTTAGGTCTTTAGGAAAGTTTTTTTTCTTTCCATTTAAATATGCACATCTGAAATATCTGCTTGAATTGAGGCATTGTTGTTACGAGTACCAAAGGATAAGTCGAGGGACCACGAGGCATAGATTCAACTTCCTGTGAAGTCTGCATTGCTTGTGTCCGATCCAGATGTTAGTGGGATTTTGCAGGAATACCAGTGCAGGGGGTTAGGAGTGAAAGTTGAACTATGCATTTATTTTCCACTAGATAAAAATAGGATGCATCTGTTTCATAGAAGCTATTATAATGTATTTTTTCTTCTCAGGGAACGAAGCACGCAGGACCAGAGCTGAATCCTGCATCCTGAGACTGAACCAGAGAGGAGGTCAGTGTGATGAACAGCATGCTTCCTCAGAGGAGTGCGGTCACCACACTGGGCTACGGCTCAGGTAAGACAACATTCAACACTTTATTTTTGCTGATATTGTATTTATATTAAATTGCTGCTCTGTTGCGTTATTTTCCTTAATCTAGAAACCAACACCGCTCTTCTGTTTTTTTTTCTGGTGGCACAATTTGCAATTCAATGCAGTCCGATGGTTGACTTTTCATTGCTTCCAGGTTTTTAGTCATCAAAGTTATACAGATACTGTAATTCAGTAAATTTGCCTCCTGGAACAGGATCTCTGACCGATGTTTTCAATAATGATCAGTGGAAAAAAAGTTCCCAAAATGCTAAGAGCAGAGTCACGCTACAACTATTTGTGTCTAGACAGTGGAGAATAGAGGTCTGACTCCATTATTGTTACAGTGATGACAGACGACTAGAGTCCAGATCGCAGTTAGAAAGTCAAATTTTGCGATTTGAATTAATTTATAAAACACAAATACGTTATGGAGACTTTTATGCCAAGAGGGGGGGTGGGTGGGGGGGCATCCTGTAATATCACATGAACTCTGTAATCATGTATTTATTCACTGACCAGTCACCCATGACTCAAGGCCCTGTCTACACAAAGTTTGCCAAGATATTTGGATGCCCTCTGGCTTCTTTTTTTTGCAGTCGAGACTATGATGCATTCTGGTTTGTCCTGGTCCACCAGCATTCTTCCATTTTTAGAAGAAGCCTGACCGCCGATTGAGCCAGTGTTTGTATTGGGCTGAGAACTGTACGAGCGTACATTCTTCCCCGGTCCCCCACCCCCACTTACTCAGCACATGTGTGACACCGCTTCTCTTTGCTGAGCCGGTGCTTATTAAAGAGGTTACATTAAACCTGAGTGTGTGATAAGGACCAAAGAGGGATGGGATGTCATGCTCTGTCTCCTCTCTCTCTCTCTCTCTCTCTATTTCTCTTCGTCAGACTGTGTGAAGATCGAGCACAGCGGCGGTGGCTCAGTGGGTGGGACGCTGCTCAGAGGCTCCCGCTCCAAAGCAGAGTTACAGGATCTGATGGAGACGCTGCAGCGCAGGAAGAGCGCCCTGGAGGCCAGCCTGAGGGCCGCCGAGTGCAGCCGCAAGTACCTCAGCGTGCCCTCACCTGTCGGCCCCCAGTCCACCAGGACGCTGTCCATCCTCAGCGGCGCCGACCGGCCTCCGTCCGCCTCCAGGAACTTCTACATGACCAGCAGCAGCGTGCCTCCGTCGCCTCGCCAGGGTGAGCGCCAGCTGAGCTCTAACGGCCTGCTCCGCCACCCCCACTCTCGCCACCAGTCGCAGGACAGTCTGCTCCTCTCTAACGCGGCCGACGGGAGCTCCCTGCTCTCCTCCTACGGCGAGCCGCTACCTCGTTCTCCCAGGATGAAAAGCGGAGCCGCCAGCGTGCCGTCCAGCCCGCGCATGGGCCGCAGGATCTACTCTCAGGGCAAAGCTGGAGGCGACTCCCGACAGAGGAAGTACTCCACCGGCTCCCTCAGCAGCCTCGGGATGCACAGCCGCTCTCTGCCGAGGCTTCACAACGCAGCGGATCCCCCCGCCCTCTCGCTCCCGTCACGCCACTCAATGGGTTCCCACAGAGGAGTGGGGTCAGCGGGGGCGCGGCGCAGCCTCTCTTCCCTGGAGCAGCCGCCAGATGTGACGGTACCAGCCAGCATGCCCAGCACTCCCAGGAGGGCCAGTCTGGCCTCGCTGAGCTCTCTGGGCATAGAGCTGGACGGGACGGGCCTGGATCTGGGCTTCGGAGAGAGGAGATTGTCCTTCGGGAAGGGCGGGTTGAGTCCAGGACAGAGGGTCGGCAGCATCAGCTCTTTGAATGGTAAAGAGGAGCTGAGAGACTACCACCTGCACCAGAGAGATGAGCGACTCAGGGAGCAGAAAGTGCAGAGGCTGGTGAGTTTATCCGTTACTTTGGTTTGCCCCCTTTTAATTTGATAACTTTTTAAATCTTCTCCCTGCTCCCTTCCAACCAATCAAAGAATGTTGTGATTTGCCATGATATTGTCAAATTGTGAAATTGACTTGGTTGGAATAGAAAGAAAGAAAGAAAGAAAGAAAGAAAGAAAGAAAGAAAGAAAGAAAGAAAGAAAGAAAGAAAGAAAGAAAGAAAGAAAGAAAGAAAGAAAAACTAATTTCACAGTGAAGTAATATATAGTTTAAGTGGTAATTATGAATCCTGGTTTTCAGGAATGCCAGCGTCTGGAGACCATCTTGAACCTGTGCACTGAGATGGGTCATGTGGAGAGAGAACCAGCAGGTTCAGCTGTCTCCGACCTGCAGAAGATCAACAAGGAGCTGGAGAAGCTGCAGGTGTCGGACGACGAGTCGGTGTTCTCGGACTCCCCCGGCAGCACCGCTCCAGACGGCTGCTTTGGGCCCAAAGCCAGAGATTTCCAACTCTCAGACGAGCAGCAGGTCGGCCAGTGTCAGCAGAGCGGCTACAGAGACAGAGAGGCCAGGTCCCACTCACCAGCCATCAGCATGAACAGCAGCGCCCCCTCCCCCTCCACCCAACACAGAGCCAAAGTAAGTCTCACCAGAGTCGTGCAGATCTTCATAAACATTGAGGCTGAAGGGTGAAACTGCAAAGAGCAGGGAATTAAATGAAAGAAAAAACTGTTCCTGGGAGGATTTTGTTAGAAATGGGTCGTTTGAAGAGCAAATCATGAATCACTTAATTTTAATCACACAGAATTAAACACACAGAATAAAACAGAAACATTAAATGAAAGAAACTAGAAGAAACGAGAATATTTAGTTAAATAAACCGACATGTAGCATCTTAATCACAGAAAATGCATTTATACAGTAGCTGGTACTGTAATATTTCAGTTTTATGGTAAAAAATCAGACAGAGGTGACCAAAAAATAGTACCAAGGATTCATTTCATACAAAAATGTCTGATAATACAAACTACAGTCCATATTGTAGGTCAACTTACACATCCTATGACAGAGTAGTGGGCTATAGAGGCATAAACCAAGCCAACATGACAAACACACAGTGCTGACATATTTATAAGTGCGTTAACAAACAGACAGGGAGCAGCATCAGCTTTCATTTGTTTTTTTCTACTTATATTCACTGTGCTTCTCATTTTACTTCTGTTTATCAGGGTGTATAATAACACACAGGTATGAATAACATCAGTGATGGTCATCCTCCATTCAGGTGTCCCAGTGAGACTTGACAGTGGCTGCATCCAAGATCACATCCTGTTTGTCATGTGCTCTGAAATATATCCACTCCTTTGAATTGATATTGATGGCTTGAACTGTACTTTCTTCATACAGTATGTGCTGCATTTTCTACTGTAGATATGAAAATAACGCTTCACTGCTCAGTTTAGAGGAAACTACAGTGTCTGTTGTTCAGGGAATAATGACTGTGAGTGAGTGGGTGAATGGGTTTTGGCCTCAGAGACCCTCACAATGAAGCAGCTAGATGGAGTTCGACCATTATACATTACTAACCCCTGTGATATGTGAAGAAGACCTGTAAAAACACCTCTACTACTGCATTTTTAAATATTGAGACTCAATGTGTCATCATGACTATTGTGTCATCCATTACACAACCTGTGCTGAACTTTTCGATGATCTGCCCCGTGTCCTTGACTTGTGTCGGCTACTTCCTGCTCCAGAGCAGAGTGTTGAAGTGAGTGAGGAGAGGAGAGGACCCAGCTGTGGTGAAGGACTAATGGGTCCCGCCCCAGCTGTGGAATGTGGTTTATCCGACTGCTGATCGCTTGTTTATCTCTGTTTGTTTACCTGTTGTAATATCAAGATGAGTTCTTGAATTCCATTTCTAAGTTATTTTCATTTCCCTCTCCACATTTTCACGAAACTTAATTTTGAATACTGAGGCAGAGATTGTAAATGAGTCAGTTTGTGAACTCAGCTACATTTTTTAAAGCTCGACCATCAGGCTTGAAGGGGTTAATGTATTATCCTACGCACCATGATGGATTTTGTCTTATACTTGGCTCAAACAAAAGTCATCCACATGAAAAGTGAAACCATGTGTTGCATGAAGCTCTCATCCATAACGCGAAGCTTGCGTACAGCGTGTGTGTTTTCCCTTTTTTTTCCATCATTCAACACATAAACACTCGACTGAGGTAGATTCCCCCAAATGAATGGGCTTTTTTGAAGTCCTGTTAATCGTGTGTAGCTGATAATTAGTACATTTCCTGTTTATGTGGGTTGTTCAGACACATAAACGGGAAATCAGACTTTCCTAAGAACTCCTTACAGCCTTGATGTCACCACAACTTGATCTCATCTGCTCATAACATCTGTACATATCAGGAGGAAGTCCTAACTTCACACACTGAGAAATCAATGAACATGTTTCATTAGCAGATATAAAATGTAATAAATACTGATCCCAGCCGCCTCCTCCTCCTCCTCCTCCTCCTCCTCCTCCTCCTCCTCCTCCTTCTCCTCCTCCTCCTCCTCCTCCTCAGTCCGAGTGCCACTGGGTTACTGTCTCTGTAAAAAATCTTTTTTCCTTTCTAGAGCAGTAACAAGCTGATGGTGTGTCTGGTTTTAATGAAGAAGGCCCAGTTTTCTTTCAGCGCTCAACCATTGAAACTCTTCAAGGAGGGGAGAACAGGAAATGACTTTATCCCACGGAGAATTAGTGTCTGTGTGTGTGTGTGTGTGTGTGTGTGTGTGTGTGTGTGTGTGTGTGTGTGCGTAAGAATGTTGGTGTATATGGCTGGTTAAGAAGGTGCGTTTTTCCAGATGTTTTCAACTTGATACTGAGCCGAAATGTATGGAAGAGGTCTGTGAAAACAAAAAATGTAGTTAACACATCAGCACAGGTCTCTGACCCATCTCCGTTATATGAACAATACAACTCTCAAACACAGCTAAACGTATTCCCTAGTAGAGAACCACTTTTCTGCTCTGTGTCCGTTGTGAGAAAAGTTTACAGCCTCCAGATACCCTCCATCCCATCTCTTACATTCCTAAGAGCAGGAAGACCGCAAGCTCTCGACCAGTCTGCAAAGTTATAAATCCAAAACCTGCTGCCACATGAACTATTAAACAAAAACTCCTATACTTGAGAATACAGGATCTACTCAGAGTATGAATGGATGTGAGCTGGATGGTGCAAAACAAGGGAATGCTTTGGCACGACTGGCAACGACTCGAGTGCAGCGATAGAGATTTCCATTACGCCAAGTAGAAAAGAATCCGGTTGTCAGCGATCCAACTTTGGATGAGTTAGAACAGCAGCTGCTGTCGTCGTATTCAACGCTGCTCTGACTGGTGAATTATTATAAACACAGGCAGTGGTTAATACAAGGGAACGAACAGCTCTTTGTGTTTAAAAAAATGTCTCTGTAGCTTTTAATTAAACATATATCTCCTGTGGATCAAAGCACTAACATGAATTCCTGATGTGACTGCAGGCTTTGAAGAGTGCGCAGCTGAAACAGGAAGTAACGCACATAGAAGAAGAGAGGATTCAAGTCCTAAACAACATAGAGGAGCTGGAGCAGAAGATCAAAGACCTGGACAACCAGATGGAGGAGTCTGTCCGCGAGGTAGACGACACACGGCAGTGCATAAACACAACTGAACAACCTGCTAACTAAGGACTTGTTGATGGCTTGTGGGTGGTGTGCAGCGCCGTGTTCCTCAAACTACTGAAATGAAATGAAGCTGCCTAAAAAATGCAGCCACGAGAAATGAGAAATGCATTAACTGTTCTGAATGAAATGGATCCAGCGGCAGGTTTTCTACTCTGTGCCTCTGTCTGCTGCAGATGGAGGTGGAGTGTGCTCTGCTGGAGGGGGAGCAGGAGTCGGAGATGGGCCAGCTGCAGAGGGACAAGGAGCTTCTGGAGCAGCTGAAGGAAAAGATTCACAGCATTGAGAAGACGAATCACACTGAGAAGTCACAGGTAAGAGAAACAATTGTGAAATGGTCAAACTACAAAATAATAAACTCTAGGGACATACTCATATTGGTCAGAGGTGATTGAGGGGCATTTAGACACGGCTCCTCAGGCCACAGTTCAAACTCTCAGTTCAGCTTCCTCTAAAATGGCTCCAGTTGCTTATCCTTTAAAACAAAACAAACAAGTTATGTTTCCTGAGGGAAATCCTCATAACCCCAGACTGAGAGAGTTCATTGCAAATGAGCTCTGCAGAGGCCTTTTAAAAGACCCTCACCATAACTGTCCAAGAGTGTCCAAAACGTCCCAACCGAAACCAAATATCTGGATGAAGTGATTTAAATAATGTGTTTCTGTATTTAGTAATTTTACGTTTTCAGCACTCACAGAAGTTTTTTTACGCACCTTTAGATCCTACTTGACCTTTTTCTTCTGTAAACCCGGATCCATTCCTGTTTGTATTGTCCCAGAACGTGACATTCTTGTCATTCACAACTTCTGTTACAGCCCTGTGATCCTTTACACCCACATCTTGGAAATGACCCAAATAGTTGCCATGTGTAAAAGAAAAAAAAAAGTCAGTGCATCTGACTCCAATTTGGGAAAACTAAAATCACCTGAAACCTCACATCACTTGGAGAGACACAAAGTGTGACACAAATAGTTTCAACTTTGTAACACTGGTCAATTGGATACTTAAAGTTAATTCAAATTGAAAATCACAAATCATTTTAGATTAAGAGAGTTCATTCCTTGTACCTAAGGTTAACTTAAGGCTAACTGTATTCTGTGTTTTCATGTACTGTGTGTGTGTGTGGTGTTTCTCAGGAAGCTAAGGAGCAGACAAAAAGTTTGGAGGATTTGGAGTTTCAGAAGCTGGAGAGAGAAATCAATCAGGACGAGGAAAAGGAGAATCAGAGCCAAGAGCTGCTGCGAGAGATAGCAGAGTGTCAACGCCTCACTGTCACACGCAAGGTACGACCAGTCAGCTTTTATGAATGAGCATTTGGCTTGTAGAGCGGTTACTGCTGTTTGATTGTTTGTCTTCACCAAAATTAGCACTTTTTAAAAAAAAAAATTTAAATGTGAGTAGATGTTTGCTACAAGTTATATTTCATAAAATAAAATTTTATATCATAACAAATACATGAAAATGTTAGAGCAATAGGACTGCAGTATGATTATGAACACACGACAATCTAATCTATGTAATCTACACACTGCAAAACATTTAAAAGGTTTTTCTTTTTGGTGATTTCTTTTAAAATTTCTTATTTTTCTGGCCTTTTTTTCAGTCATGAGTCATGACATCTTGGTTTGTTGTCATTAATCTGACTGCAGGTTGTGAATGAAATTAAGATGTGAAATTGTGAGATTTGCAGCACAAAGCAAAAACAATACGAGCAAGGGTAAGCATGCAATACCAGAGGCCTGAAGAATTTATTGACTTTCCAGTTGAGGTCAAAACCACTGAGAGAGAGAGAGAGAAAACAAAAAACAGTGAGGATGTTACTTTAACAAACAAAAATCTCACAAAACTTTCATATTCAGAATGAGAATTTGTTGTTTGCTCATTTTGCTTTCCCTTCAAAATAAAACACCTCTGCAGTATCTGCTAAAGTCACAAAATACCAAACTCTTTTCTTCATACTTAATACTTTTCTCAGCACTGCCAGATATTGTGCAGTGAGCCTGTGTTCCTCTGTTCGTGCAGGAAAGACTCATGACTCTGAAGAAACAGTCGTCACAGATCACCTTACAGGCTCAGCAGGAACGAGAGAATTTCCAGAGAGAGAAGAACAATTTGCTCGTCATGCTGCAGAAGGTGAGGGGACCGTCTGCAATGCTGACGTTCTAGATATCTGATTTGATTTAACTGATGATATGCTGATGTTTAACAGGAGAGAGAAAAACTGGTGTCGTTGGAAGGAAAGTACGCAGAGTTGTCTGAGGGGCAGACGTTCACTAACATCCCTGTAGCCCTCAAAGAGGTAGGAGCCAGTTACAGCCACAGCGCTGGTTCATATTTCCACCAGCAGAGTGCACCGCTGAGTCTGAATGTCTTTGATGAGTTTTTACCCTGGGTGATTCCTCTGATCTCTGTGCCCACTGCAGCACTTGAACTCTGTGAAGGAAAGGAGAAGAAGCAGCAAAGAAAGCCCGACTGACAGCCTACCTCATAAGAGGAGCCAGCAGCTCCCCGCCTCTTACGGCAGATCGCTAGGACGGACGCTTCCTCCCAAGGTTAATACTTTTATCAAAGACGTTAATCAGCTCTAATGATTCCTCTCAGACTTTTACTGTTTCTCTCAATTATCCTTTTACATGGTTTCTTTGGAGTTGTCTTGGATGCCCACAGAGAGTTGTACCTAAATCATCTCCATTTATAGGCAGTTTGTGTCTTGTTTTACTGATTGGACTGATTTTTATGTCCTCTTTTGTGTAAAACACCCATTGACACATGACAATCAAAGAACCGAGGGAGTGAAAGTACAAGTGCAACAAAACAAGTCAGTTTTTCCAGTAAACACAAGTTTCGAAACAATAATTCTTGAAACATGAGGAAGAAAGGAGCATGATGGTTGTGCCAAGTAAAATCACCACATTAAATACAACAAGGCTTGACTCGATGTCTGTTTCTGAGAAGAAAAGAAAAACTTCTGAACTTTAAAAATGACTTTCAAGTGTTTCTACACAGAGAAATAACTAGAAATAGTGTAAATGTTACGTCGACTAACTCACTGATATGTGAACTGCTGGTTACCTGGATGAAGATCTGAACATATCTTAAATAGAGATAATGTATTTCTAATAGTTTATCCCTGTTTACTCTCACATTGTAATCGCTGCTTGTTCTGATCCTCGCCTGCAGAGCAGCAGTGGATTTTGTTGCCCTCATTATTTCCATCCAGAAACATTTGAAATTTTTGTCCCCGGAGGACGGTCCGCCCAAGTTTTAGTCTTGCAACACCCATCCAGCTCATGATGAGGCAGCAGCATCTTGAGTGAGCTAAGTTTGCAGTTGTGTGAAGGTTGTAGAGTCTGGTCCTGACCACCAGGTGTGCTGCTGCTCCCTCAGGCTCACCTGCCTCTGTCCCAAAGCTCCAGCTGTGGCAGCGTCATCCCACAAGGCTTCAGCCTCTCCACCCGGGACCTGAACACCCGCCGCCTGCCAAAGAGTGAGTCAAAGCAGAGACTGCTGCCTGCATCTTATCTTTACAGTATCGACCAGCTTTAAACATCAGGCTATAAACATGGATCAGGACAGATTATGTTTGTTGCAACTCATAAAATGTCATTTAAAAAAAAAAAAAAAGACTGGGGCGAGATGTCAAATAAAAGTTTTTTATGGGATCTTCTGATGGAAAATGTACTGAATATGAATTACAAAGATTTGATTAAAGTGGTGGTGCAATAATTGTCAGCAGATAGTCCAAGTCTGACTGTTTGTCTCAACAGAAGTGCTGCAATTTATATCATTTTAGATAAAAATAGACGTTTCCCAGCAAACAAGTAACCCATGAAAAGAAATCTCTATTGAATGGAATACAATTTTAATAATACCATTTTTGGACGTGTTTTGCGTATAATGACTAATCATGTTGACATTGTCTTGGTTCTCATTAAAAACCTCCGTCTCTCTCCAGTTTGATGGATTGATGTTACTTGGCTCATTTATTGCAAACAGATTATATAAAATTATGATTACAAGATGCTTGGCCGACTACATAGTTAATGAATTGCAGATTTGTTGTTGTGATTTGGTGCTTGCGTTATATTAGATTATTGATGTGGGGGGGGTATTCCCACTTGGTTGCTGTAATATGTTTCTTCTGTCAGCAGGCAACAGCCATGCACACATGAACGAAGACAGACAGAGAAGGAGCGATTTCTGCAGCAGGATGGTGTCGGAGCCAAACGTGTTCCTGGACTCCTTCTCTTACCCGGACACCAGCCAGACCTCAGACACCGTCAGCGTGGACAGCTCCGACAGCCTGGAGACCAGCTTCTCCGCCTGCTCGCCAGACAACATCTCCAGGTCAGAGATGAACCCCATGTGCAGAGGAAAGAGTTTAGACGGAGTAAAATATGTGTCATGAAGATGAAGAGGAGTTGTGTTTAGAAAATAACTGACGGATAGAGAAAAAAAAGGCTGAGGAGGGTATTTAAAGGGACAGTGTGTAATATTTGTCAAGGTGTATTGGTCAAATCTGAATATACTACCAATTAATATATTTGTACAAGTGTATAATCGCTATAAAATAAAATCTGTTTGGTTTTCATAGCCTTATAATTATTCTTTTATATATACATATAGCAAGGGTCTTGCTTACAGCGTGTCGCCATTTTGCGGCGCCATGTTTGTACGGAATGGAAAATCCAGCCAACCAGAGAGCACGTTTCAAGAGTTTCACGTTCATAAATAAACAATAGAACTATTTTAATAGATAAATAATAGAATCTGGATGCTAGATGTCACTGTTTTCCCCTCATTGTACACACTGGACCTTTAAGAGAGAAGAGCGAGCAGAAAGAGTAAATGTTTTTGGCTTTTAAAGAGGCTGTACTGTAATTCATTGTCAGGTGAAAGACATTCAGAGGACACATGCACATTAAATAATGCAATGTTTTCTGATGTATGTTTGGGAAGTCTCACCTAATGCTGATGTTAAAGTCTCTTTTTTTTTGGGCTGCAAACCTGAAACTAAAATCTCTGTATTCATGCCTCCACCATGAGGTTATGTTTTGGGCAGTGCCTGTTTCTTGGTTTGATTGATTGTTTATTTATTAGTAATTTGGATTACGCAAAAAGTTCTGAGATGATTTAGTGCAAACTTTGTGGAGGGCTGTAGATCTGTTGAAAGATCCAGATCCAGGATTTGTTTTTGACATTTTATCACTTTATCAGGAAAAAAGTGTTTAGATGAAAAAAGTGAAAAACGTAGACATATTCGTGGTATGAGTTTGTTTAATAAGGTGCAGATTGAGAAGATAATCCGAAACCACAAGATCCACATCTGGTGAAAGAAAATACTGTTGTTCTCATAATTAATCATTTGTTAATGGTGCATATTGTACCAGCTGTTTTCATCTTACATCTGTATCCAACATGCTGACATCTTTATTTTATACAACAGCAAGTAAATAAAGCTCTGTCTTGTGTAGAGATTAAAGACAATAAACAAATAATTAGCTGCACTTGAGAGCAATAGACAGATTTTGTCAGATAGTTGTGATAGATTGCCGAGTTCTGCGCTATTTGAACATGAGAGATTTGTGTTTTCTATTTCCCATCAGTGCCAGTACCTCCAATATGGTGAAGATTGAAGAGATGGAGCGTTTGCTGCGAGAGGCCCAGGCCGAGAAGCAGAGACTCCTCGAGCATCGGGTAACGTGTCAAACTTCACTGACACCTACTGTAAGCAGACATGAGTGTTTACTGATGGATGCAATTCACTCTGTGTGATGTGCAGGAGCGTGAGATGGAGATGCGCAAGCAGGCGCTGTTGGAGGAGCGAAGGAGGAGGGAGGAGCTGGAGAAACGACTGCAGGAGGAGACGAACAGGAGGCAGAAACTTGTGGAGAGAGAAGTGAAGCTCAGGGAAAAACAAAGATCGCAGGTACTTCACAATAACTAACACGAAGACTTTTCAAGCTGATTGATTTTCACCGTCGGGTTCAAAGCAGTGCACGGTGTTTTTTTACATCTGTAATCTCATTTCATTGCTTGTTTCCATAGTCGCGGCTGTTGACACGCTACCTCCCTGTGAGAAAGGACGACTTTGATCTCCACGGCCACATCGAGGCCGCAGGACACAACCCAGACGCCTGCTTCCATCTGGCCATCACTGACAAAACCTGTCGAGGCTTCCTGGTCAAAATGGGCGGCAAAATAAAGACCTGGAAGAAACGCTGGTTTGTCTTCGACCAGAATCGCAGGACGCTCACCTACTTTGCAGGTGAGCACGTCTGAAAAATGTGCAGTTTTAAAAATGCGAGAGGAAAGTTCCTCCAACCGTGATGTCAGATTTAAACTATGCCGGGACACTTAAGGATGCAGAGAGAAAAAGGGCTTTGATCACATTTGTGTTTACGTTCTCCGCTGCAGACAAACATGAGACCAAGATGAAAGGAGTCATTTACTTCCAAGCCATAGAAGAGGTTTACTACGACCATTTGAAGAATGCACACAAAGTAAGTCTATTTATGTGTGTGTGTGTCTGTATGTATGATTGTTACCATGTGGCCTCATCCACACTAAGCACAATTTTCCTCGGAATATGATGACATCTGTTTGTCTTCTCCTTCTCTCCCTCCATTTGTCTTCCTCCCTCCCACACATGCGTCACCTCACTCCCCCTCACCCCACTTTATCCGCTACTATTTCACTTTTTTTTCTCTCTAATTCAAACTCACTTCCACTTCCCAAGAGTCCCAACCCCTCGCTGACGTTCAGCGTGAAGACCCACGATCGGGTTTACTACATGGTGGCTCCGTCCCCCGAGGCCATGCGAATCTGGATGGACGTTATTGTCACAGGTGCTGAAGGACATATGCATTTCATGGTGTAACTTTTATCGCATCAGATCAGGGTCCAGTCCACACGACTTTTTTTCTTGGCTAAACTTTGTGTTTAGCGAACACGTTGCATTGATCTGAGATGGACGTTCATCATCAGGTCCATAAAAAATTGAACTTCTGTTTACACTTGTAGTATTTGTAGCCTGCGATGACAATTCATGCTCAGAAGCACATTTTATATTATAATCGTGTATAACAAATGAAAAGGATTTATATACAGGTTTCATATTTAAGCTATGTATGTTATTTTTTTATTGGTTTATATAGCATGAGTGACTGAATCAGTATTAAATGTTGTAACATTTTAGCTGTTACGTTTTCCAATCTCTGCTCGACTCACACTCTCGCACGTCATGTTTAGGTTTTATTCAGCAAAACTGAATCAGGGAAGCTGTCAAATGATCGGAAACTGAACGTCTGCTACACAGTGCTGTGCTCACGGATGCTGCCTCTCTATAACAGATTCTTATCTGTACAGACGGCCTTCTGTAAACTGTCTGATATCATTTCCTTTCCCCTAATTTTCAAACCAAAGATTATGATGTTGGTCGGCCTGTTTCTTTACCTTCCTTTTCTTCTCTTCTCTCTATTTCCTGTGTGAGTTTCCGTATCTTAGTCCGACATCAGTTTATCGGTGGGTCACAACTTCCTGGTGATCTTTTTCCCAGATTAGATCACCACTTCTGTATTTGTGGTTTCAAGAATGCACATTTGTACGGTATGTTAACTCAGATCTATAATTGCTATATTGTCATTCATATTCCTGTGTAATTAGTTTGAGTATTATTTCACATGTTAAACTCAAGCATATTGATTGCTGCTGCCAGACTACCAGCATAAGCTGCTCTTGTCTTCTTATTTAAAGCAGGTCTGAATGTCCACTATTAGTTTTCTTCTGTTCACTTTCATTCCAGCGTGCCTTGAATTGTGCTTTTCTTCACACATACAAATATAATTTGTGAAGGAGAGTTTATTACAGGCACTTTTTTATTATTATTATTATTATTTTTTTTACATTTTATTATGATTAATTATTTGTACTTGTTGCCAAATACTCTACTCATTAAAGTAGACAATTTTCCCAAATCACAACGGTGCTGTGTTTGATACCTACCACTGTGCAGCTAATGGAGCTCCCTCTATGTAGCCTATAGCATAGGCTGCTGATAAAATGAGGTCATGTTGTGCAGCAGTGATGCTGTTCGTGCTGCATCACCCGCATGTTCCTCACACTCAAGTGTTTCTTTATGCTCTTTCACCAGCAGAGGTCCTCAGTGCAGAGTGGTTGCACTGGTATGACATAATGCTCAGACTGACTGGCTGCTCCACACTCACTTAGATAAATGAGCAGTTAGTGAAAGTGGAGCCTCAGCGATCCATATCCTCTCATGCTCATATATCAGATATGAACATTTGTGAGAGTTGCTTTTAAAAGGCAAATTATCATCGCCTGGGATCTGAAACACAAAATTATTTTGCTTAATTTGTCTTGAATGTGTTATATGTCACTGACTAGTTACGCAGTGGTGGAGGGAGCAGTGGCTGGTTGACAGGGCTCAGTGTTTTCCCTGTGCTGGATCAGTGTTGGTTTACTCAGAGTGCAGAGCTGACTGTGTTGCAGATGAGTTGTTGTCTTTGCTGGATTTTTCTCAGTAAACAGACGTATGTATCAGGTGAACTCCAAACTGTCTGAATGAGACACAACCAAAGAAATTACCACATTTTTATATAAATATTTAAACATATGTGAACAATAATGGTTTAAGTAGACCCTATGCTACAGCATTTTATACTCAACACATGTCATGAATAAATAATTTGGATTATGAATCATATCTCTGAAATGTTATGGCTACTTATTTTGTGTGTTGAACATGAACATTTCATTTCAAAGGGCAGTAAAAACAACCTGCTGGTGTTAAACAGAAGGCAGAGAAGTGAGGTCTCATCTGTGCCACTTAAAAAAGAAGCTTAATAAATCCCAACATGGCAAAATAGTCCAACTTCCTGTGAAAACCCAGCATGAAGGAATTATTTCCAGACCACTGTTATGTATCGCCACGGGAATCAATGACCTTATTATATACAGCTGCACAATGCCACTGCCACACATTTTCATCAGCCTTTTTATTATTAGTAGTAGCAGTGGTATTCATCAGTATTATCATTATTTGTCAGATTGTGTTAAATTGTGTTAAATCACCAATTCACCAGCTTTTTCTCTATTTTCTGTGACACTCTCAAAAGTTGCTTCAGCCTCACCCAGAAGAGACAAGAGGTGTAAACACTTCATTGCAGTGTTTCTAGGGTATATTTAAAAATCTACATAAAAAGCCCCTCTTTTAGTCATTGAGTTTGTAATTGTATTAGAAAGTTGTCTTCTGTTTTTTGTTTGCTGTTAGCTTTTCTATTAGTATGAGTAGTGGAAAAATGAAAATACACTTGTAAAATACAAGTCCCTCAAAACAGTATTTAAATGAGACACTTGAGTAAACATACTTAGCATTTGAGCAAATAAACTAATTATGTTGCTCCACTGGTTATTTTTGGTTCAGCTCGAGTCAAGTTTCCTCAACAAACTGATGATAGTAGGCTAATATTGTGAAGTTTTCCTCAGAATAACAGCAAAGAGTTATTATTATTATTATTATGACACACATAAATTTAACAATGTTAAAAAAACATTTCTCAGATTAAAACTCTGCATGATGTCTTATTAGCATGTATGCTGTGCATGTGCTCATTAAGGCACTCATGTTTCTAAGCTCCTCCTCCGGACAATCGCAGCCTTTCGTTGGTTGACCTAGTGAGGTTGGCATGGAAACGCAGAATGAAGCATGCTAAATTAGGTTTCTAAAAGAGGCACGTCGTCTCTCCAGTGGCAGCAGCAGACATAAACACGAACAGATCATAGAAAGCCAGGGTGGCCTGGTTGCATTATGGGTGCTGTAATTTGTGTAACACACTTGGGGCAGGGGGCTGGCTCAGAGACAGTGCGACTGTGTTTGCAGGGAAACACGCAAACAATCTATAAACAGAGGTACGCTGAGAATACCAATGCAGTATGATTCAAAAGTTTATTCCGACATGCTCCCTGCTTGTACTTCACTCAAGGCTGTTGTCACTATCACTTACAAGCATGACAGCCACAAAGCTGGGAAATCATGTGAATGGGTGTTGACAAAAGGCAGCATTCACTGAGTATGTCTGTTTCACTTTCCGCTTTAAAACTGCAGGAATCATATTCACATCAGCAGTTTCCTGTAATGGAGAGCGTAATGTAATTCACCACACCGTGGCACAATGTGAGCCACTCATAATCTCAGCCCTCACAGACATGGTTATCAAGCGACGAGCTGTTTGAGCCAATTCTTAAACCTTTCTAATTCCAAAGCGCAGGTGTTACCGAGAGGCAAACCATGTGTTGTGTCGGACCTTGGGGGGGAAACTGTTCTTTTCTCAGGGAGATGGTTTCACCCTGTGTAGCCTGTATCAGCACCTGATGTGGTGAAATCCTCGTGCTCTTCTCGGGCATATTATGGTCTTCTCTTCTCAGCTCGCAGCCTCTGGCTTCCTAAACTAAACAGAGGTCTTTTTGTGTCACCTCCGCAATGGCTTTTTTGAAAAAGCTGGAAAAAAAATTACCCTTTGTCCTTATACTCATTATTTCTAACACCAGTCTTCTCTTAACGTTACCCCATGACTGAAATCAGCTTCCTATCCTTAACCTGAGGTTTCACTCTCAACACTAGTAGCTATTGGAGTTCCTTTTCACTCCGGCTTTTTTATTCCAATAATAATCTGGATTTTATTCATTTCTGCAGAGCTACTGAGCCGATATTAAATGTCCAGATCAAACGATCCACTCAGTCCGAGGGGGGAATTATTCAGCAGATCTATTGGGTGCGTTTGACACTAAGAATAGCAGTGACACACATTCCCGAACCCTTTTTCCTGATAATAAGGTATGCATGTTAAGCGTTTCCCTTGCAGCTGATTGGCCGGGCTCGGCTGACATTCATGTGCTCACTATTCAGGTCACTGAGCTTGGAGGGTGGATGATGCTGGAGTGATGTTCCTGCGAGGACTCTCTGAGCCCAGGCTGCAGGAAGATGTTGATCCTCTGTGTGGATTTGTCAGTGAAAATATAAAATGTTTGACATTTCTCTTCCCTCTGATCCTTGAATTTGTTTCTAGAGATGACAGGGTTATGCAATTGCCTTCCGCATAAAATTAACTTAAGAGATTATGTATTCTTACTAAATGTGGAGTGAGTAAATCCTTTTAAGTCTTATCTGCCTGCAAACTGCCACAGGAAGGAACACGGGATATAATTCACAACTTCAACAGATCTCATCTCACTAAGTACTCATATTGTTTTATTGATTAAATAGGAAACAGAACAACATAGATGAGAGACTATACACAGAAATATTGTTCTCATCTTACAGTATAAGTGGGATAAGGATGTGCCAGTGTACGAGCTGGAGATCTCATCTCAGCATCCTCCTTGTCTCGCTCAAACGTCCACAGTGCCATTCATAATGGCTGCTGCTGCCTGTCCATTTCACTGGAAGGAGTTGCCCCCCACCACCACCACCACCAACAACCCCCTCCTCTTCCTTCAAACCACAGTCTCTCCCATAGTTCACAGTGAGATCTGATTGAGTTACATATGAGCAGGCGGACACAGGCGCTGTACAGTTCAACATCTTGTGCAAAAATTAATGGCACGTTTTCTGCTACATACATACATCCAGAGATAGGTGTGGAATGTAAATTTGGTTGTTGCATTTATTTATAGAGCTCCTGCTGTTCTTCTCCTGACACAAAAAAAAAACAAAGGTAAAGGGTCTGGTTGTTATCAAAGAGACTTTCTGGAAAGAAAAGACAAAAAAGATTTGACGGTTTCCTACAAAAAGTGGGAGTAACAAAAGTTAAAAGTACTGTAGAAAAGACTGAATAAATTCTGAAAGTCCGTAGCAAAAGCACCCTTAGAAAGGCACTCGCCCATGTTGTGTGTGACTGTGTTCCCAGAAGACCTTTTTTATATTTTGCTTATCCTTATAGTCACCGATGCTGCTGTGTGTCCAGGTGTGACCCTGAACCTTTCCTGAGTGCGTGTCCAGTTGGCTCAGCACCAAGGAGCCAGGCTTGTTGCTCCAGCTCCCTGTGGAGATGTTTTGTGCTTGCGTGCTGTCGGCCTTCTTGACTCTGTTACTGTTGCTTATGGTGTAGTGAAGCCAAGAGATGACAGAGAGACGAGCCAAGAGTTACAGTATAGAAACATTAATTAAAAACGTGTGGTCATGTAGTTATAGTGGGGGAAAAAAAGTTGCAGTCAGAGCCGTGATCTGTAATCCTTGATTGATTCAGATTCAGTCCATTCTTTTATTTTCTCATCTGGCTGCTGCCTCCTGCAGCTGCCGGTTTATTTCCAACCCTGCGCACAGGAACCTTGGATACAGGTATCTTGGTGCGAGGGGGTTCTTTAGCTTGAGGGATTTGGGAGGCAGTGTGAGACTGTGCGCCGTGTTTCACAGGGATCTTTGAGTCACGCGGTATACTGGTGAGGACTTTCTGCTGGGGAGGCTGATGACTCTCCTCCTGGGTGTGTTTTAAGGTGGGTGCATTGCCCTCAACATCACTGATCTTATCTCTGCTCCCTGCATCATGTGAGTTGAAATGGGGCCTCTCTTCTTCTAGCACAGGAGTAGTCGGGGTTCTGCTCACCTCCTCATCAACATGTTGGCTCTCCCGGACAGGTAGCTTGGCCACTCTGCCCCCTCCAACTACAGGTATTTTGCTAAGCCCCGATGCCTTTACTGTTGGTGTCCTCCTGTCTTTCGAGGAGCCCTGGAGGCTCGTTAGTGACTCACTGTGAAGTTCTTCTGTTTTGGACGGCCCAGTCTGGGCCCCCGGGGCAGCTGTGCAACTTGGACTAGTCAGTTGCCAATCCATTGATGCTTCTCCGCTCCCTCTCATCTTAACAGAGGCCTGGGCTTCACTCGGTGCAGGGGCCGAAGGAAGAGAAGTGACAGGGCAAGGAGCAGGAGCAGGGGCAGGGGCAGGGGTGGGTGCGGGAGGGGCTTTAGATACAGAAACTGGAATTTGAACAGTGGCTGGTGGATCTTTAGGTACAGATGCTGGGATCTGAGAGGAAGGCAATTTAGACACAGAAACTGGGATCTGAGCAGCTGCTGGAGGGCCTTTAGATACAGAAACTGCAATCTCAGTGGCTGCCAGAGGTTCTTTAGGTACTGAAACTGGGATCTTAACAGGTTCTGGAGAAGCTTTAGGTACAGAAACTGGGATCTGAGCAGGTTCTGGAGAAGCTTTAGGTACAGAAACTGGGATCTTAACAGGTTCTGGAGAAGCTTTAGGTACAGAAACTGGGATCTGAGCAGGTTCTGGAGAGGCTTTAGGTACAGAAACTGGGATCTTAACAGGCTCCAGAGGAACTTTAGGTAGGCCTACAGAAACTGGGATCTGAGCAAGTTCTGGAGGAACTTTAGATAAAGAATCTGGGATCTTAACAGGAGCGGGGGGATCTTTAGATACTGAAATTGGGATCTGAGCAGGCTCTGCAGGAACTTTAGGAACAGAAACTGGGATCTTAACAGGCTCCAGAGGAACTTTAGGTACAGAAACTGGGATCTTAACAGGAGCAGGGGGATCCTTAGACACAGAAATTGGGATTTGAGCAGGGGCAGGGGGAGCTTTAGATTGAAAGACTGGGATCTGCCCCAGAGCAGGAGGTAGAGGAGATGCTGTAGAAACAACAGCATGAGAGGTAGGGGCTGGAGTTGGTGTGGGAGCAGGGGGCGTCTTATCTGAAGAGACGAGTGCAGGAGTGGGTTTAGTTGTGGGAGGAGCAGTCTTATCTAATGAAGCTGATGACGGAGAAGGGGCAGATGCAGGGCTGGGTTGGGTTTTAGCTGCAGATGGGGTAGAAAATGAACTACTAACAAAGGAGGAGGGCGTCTTGTTAAGGTCCAGTGGACTAGAGGTGACCACAGGCTTGGAGAGGGCCGCAGATACCGAGCCAGAGGTTGTAAATGACACAGGAACCGTCATCTTGGCGGAGACGACCGGTGCAGGGGATGGGGGTTTGGCTGTAACAGTAGGGGCTGGTGATACCGTCACTGGGGCTTTAGCTTCTGCTGCAGCCGAACTTAGGAAAGGTTTGTAGGTAGTGGACGTTTGCAGGTTCAAACTTGTGGCTGAATCCAGTTTAGTCGATGATGGAGGGTGGGTAAAAGCGACAGGGGTGGGAGGGCTATGTTTTACAGGTGGAGGTTTAGCTGACACAGGAGGAGGAGGAGGTTTAGCTGACACAGGAGGAGGCGGAGCAGGAGTAGCGACAGGGCTGGGCTTACTTACTGAAGCAGTAACTGGAGGAGGTGCTGTAATCTCTGATGCCAATTTGCTGGCGGTAGAGGTAAGAGTTGAACTAATGGAGGAGGGGGCCTTGACTACAGTGGCTGGGGTGTTTGGAGGAGCTGTGGCGGCAGCAGAGGTGGACTTAATCGTTATCGTAGAGGAAGACGTTATCGGAGCGGAGAGGCTTGCTAAAGTTACAGGGGTAGTTGAAAGCTTCGTCGCGGTGGACGTAGGGGTCGATTTAAATTTACTGCTGGCAGAAGCTGCTGTAGAGTCTGAGCTCAATTTGACCGACTGAGTTGTCAGAGTGGAAGATTTGGTCAGCGTTGTGATGATGGTGCTCGGCTTGGCGAAAGTAGAGGAGGCTGCAGTTGTTGTTGTCTTCGCGAAAGAAGTAAAGGATTGAGTTGAGGCAGTCGTGGGGGCGGCTACAGAAGAGGTTTTTGCTGTAGTTGCAGTGCTGACAAAGGTAGAAGTCAGCGGAGAGGAGATGCTGGGTTTGGAGAAGAAAGATGTGGAGGATGGAGAGATATCACTCAGCCCAGTGCTGATGGCGCTGCTGGCTTTACCCCACTCTGCCTCCACGTCAGCCATGATGTCTCCCCCCCCTGAGATCGAGTCAAAGGTCAGGAGAGAGGAGATGTCTGCCAGCAAGGAGCTCAGGCTCTTATCACCAATCATCGGCGGCTCGGAGGTGGGCAAAGGGGGCAAATACTCATTAGTTCTACTCACATTGTCTGCTGTCGCCTGGGGGGTGATGGCCTTTGCCGGGGACGTGGGAGCGCTGTTCTGTGGGGTGAACAGGCTCTTGAAAGACCTACAGCTCTGGCTCTCAAGGCTGTCTGGAGATCGAGGCTGGGATTTGGGGGTGAGGGTGAGATCCTCTTTGATGATTTCCACGCTGTTGGCACGGGACGACATGAGGAGCGGGCTCGGAGGGGCGTCCTCCTTGTCCTCTTTATCCTTTGAGCGGAACTTAACATTGCCAAAGAGACCCTTCAACCCACGACGCTGCCGACCCACCGGCTGGCTCACGGTGTGGACTCTGCGGTCCCCGACTCCTCTCCGGCCGCCCCTCAGTAACGACAGGAAGCTGAGGGACTTGGCTGAGCTGGCTGAAGAAATGGAGGTGCGAGCAGGAGCTGCAACCATAACGCCATCTTCACCCAGCGGCTCCTCCTCTGCCTGCTCCCTCTCCGCCTGACTCACCTCCTGTCCCTTCTCCTTCTCCGACTCCTGCTCCAGATCTGGTGCAGCGCTCTCTGATAATCCATCAAGGGTTTTGCTCTTAACAGGTGACTTGTTGTTCCCATCCCCTTTGCTTCTAATAGAAAAGATGTTACCTGGCTTGCGTTTCCCGAACAGCTTGAATCCTTTTCTGATTTTCCCACTCGGCTGTGATTCCCCAGGCGGGGGGTCCATGTTATCCGTTTGTACATCCATCTTCTCTCTGTTTCCCCCTTTTCTCTGTATCCTCCAGTCACTTGCTGCAGTTGTTGTTATTCTCCAGCCAGTGGAGAGAGAGCATTTACATCCAGACCTCCTCTTTATCTCCGTCTGTCTCCTTGCTTTACCTCAGTGTCTCTCAGTGCGTTTCTTTATCGTTTGTCTGTATCCCTCCCTCAGCCTATCTTTCCCATCCAGCCCTTTCTCCTCTATTTCTCCCTTGAAAGCCCCTCCCCTTTGCCTCTTTTTTTTTTTTTGTCTGGCTGCTCTCCACGGTTGCCATAGCAACTGAGGAGCTAAGCAGCTTTCGTCAGCAATGCAGAGCCAGGGGCTGTCATCAACCCACCCTGAACGCAGCTTTCTCTTCCTCTCTCTCTTCCTTCTCTGTCTGATGACTCTGTTTACATAAACACCAAAGACAAATAGTCCATTAACAGGAGAAGATTTTCAATTCTGAATGATCCTTTTTTTTACATAAACATCTCATTTATACATTTTTTTCCCAAGTCTATTTAGTCCCGGCAAACTATCCGAACTTGACACAACATAAAATCAAAATTTCATGAATAATTATTGCCGCATTCTCATAATTTATTGCGTTCATGTTTGGGAGATCATTAGCATATTGACCTACATCATCATATGTTAAAAAAAAACATAATTTTAAAATTTGTTATAGAAAATATGAAAAATAAAACAAATGTAAGGCGTCCTGCAAAGTGTAAATGATTTCTATCAAAGTCTTGTGGGAGGGCGTGACCTTTTGAACATCTTCACAGAGTCAACAACAGTCCTGAGGACAATGAAGCCATTGAGGCTGATTGCATAATTATAAATGAATGAATTGATTTATTTTAAAGATAAGGAAGAAAGATGAGTATGGTAGTATAGATATGATTTTTCAGTCAATATTTCTTTTGTGTAAATATCAATTTGAGCATTTTTATGATTTAGGCATCCAGTCACTGTGAAATGTGTGTTTGTATGTTGTTTTTTTTAATGTCTATAATGTCAAATGCACTCATCTAATCAACACAGTGCTCTAGCTTTCATTTATTTTCATTCACTTTCATTCATTTCACATTTTCAGGTTTTTGGTATACAGACTAAATGAGAAGCTGCTCTGAATGTAATTAAATCATGAGTAGCTGTGAGAATCTTGTTAGTAGATGTTAATGCTCATCAAGTGCCTTTAGTTTAATGGATTTTCTGCTTGTCTTGCACAGGTATTGGTAAATGACTTAAATTACCTATTTTGAAATAAGTCCAACTTAAGACCTAATAAAGAGTGAATTTACTTTTTGTCAGGGCCCATACTTGTCAGAACTTATTTTGTGTAATGTCTGCGTGTTTCCCCCCAAATTAAATTACTGTGTGTTTTTTACAAATTGGTCATGTGAGTCATAAAGAGGCGAGGGGTCGTTCTTTATTATCAGGTTAGTGGATGAGGATTTGAGGTGGAACAAGTGCGTCCTCTTGTGGTTGCTTGTCACAGTTCGGCTGCAGACAGATTTAAAGTGTTTGGAGTCTGAGAATAAAGCTGCTGTCTCATCCACATGCATCCCCTGGCCCTAAAAAGTCTGAGTAAGTGGGTCAGCAATCTGTGAACAAATCTGGCTGTTTCTCCAGACTGTCTTAAGACACAGTGGGAGATTTAAAGATAGAGTCACACTGGTACGCATAACGGACTATAAAGTACAGATTAAATTGCTTTCTAGGGCTTTGGCACATTTGCACATCACCAGGGTGCAGAGATATTTGCAACAGAGATGTGTCGACATGAGATGCACACTAGAGCTGAAATATTAATAAATAAAATGATCAGAGGGATACACAGATGATGTTTTTATGCATACACACACACACAGAGAGAGATGCAGTTAACACAAATAAATAGGTGCTTTTATTTACTATTTCTAGGAAAATGTAAAAAATGTTGTTCTCCCATGCACACATATTCAAAAACCTCCACAATCTCAGTCCAAAGGACCAGTTTGTGAGTTTTCGGCCTTTTGGCCACTCTGCATTTGTCCCAGTTACAGCACTGGTCCTCTCTGACAGACAACCTATTAAAAACACTGTCATACAAAACTCTAATAATTTTTCAGTTTCCAAACCTTTTAAAGATTAAAGAAATAATGTATCATTTTGTTAGAGAGACACATTTGCTGTGCAGAGACTTAAGATCAAAGGAGTGACAACACTGTTGTACCATATCTGTCTTCTCAACTGTGGTTCTTGCTGAGAGTATTCTTTGTCTTCCACAAAAACAAAGAATATCTCTCTATCCGTTATCTATCAGACAACAATGGTTCACTTCCTCAAGTTTAGAAATGTCAGTCTCTAACATTTCTGCCTCCACTCCAGAGATAAGAGAAAGAAATTCCTGGTGCTAAAACGGGGAAAACATGTAGGCTAAACACTTTAACACCATCATATGTTTCTAGAATCTGTGTAATTTGGGTGAATTAATGTTTTTTTTGTCATCTATAGGATACAAACAAATGTCAGCAGATGTACAACAGGGTTAAAAGGCACCTAAGTAGTCCTTTGATTATAAAACAAAAAGCTTCCTCCCCTTAAACTAGAGAGACAGAATGAGGTAAAATGTTATATCTGCTGAAAAGGTTTGTCAGACTGATGATGGTCTCTTAACTTCAATAACCTGATAGATCATTAAAAAAAGCAGTGTTGGCGTCCACGCTCTCACACTCTTTTCAGACGTCATGCTCCACGAGAACTTTAGCGTTGTAGTCGTTGTCATGCGCCTCAGGGGGAAGTGTGTCATATGTGCGACGGTACAAAAAGCGGGTGATCAGAGTGATGATGAACATCTCCATGATCATCATTTGCTGACTCAGCACTGCGGGGAAGAAGGAGAGAGACAGGTCAGGTCAGGTCACAGGATCAGGTGGAGATGCACGAAGATACTTGTAGATTTTTCTTACTGGATCCTCGAGCTTGAGAAGAGAAGGGAGGTGCACAGGCAATGGTCCCATCCAAGGCCAGGATGTTAATGATTGATGTCTGCAGCTGACTTAACACAAGTATTAGCTGAGGAGGAAACATTTCCTCATCAGTTGCATGCAGACAGTTAAAGGTTAAACATGCACTCTGTAGCATCTCTGAGAATCAGTATTAGAGCAGGCGTATGAAGACACAGCCAAGCAGACTGGTCGACATGATGAGTGGGTTTATGTTTCTTTAAATTGATACTGCCCCATAAACCTTTTTATTATTTCACCCACTCATTATAAGACACTGCTAGGAAATGTGTATACAAACAGTAAGACTCAGCGAGGGCTGCTATAGTGGCTTTGTGAGACTGTGCTTTGTGCTAAATGCTAAATACTAATGTTGATACAAAGGTTGGCTAAATGAGAGCACCACTCTTTTCATGAATCATAAAGCAATCAAGCAATTCATTTCATGAGAGTAAAGACATTTCCTCTTAACCACTTTAACACAAAGTATCTATTTTAATCTCTTGTAAAATTATTTAGAGATTTTCATCATTGAGGTTGTGATTGAGCACTGTTTGTTCGTCACTCACTTGGTACATGGCGTACTTGCAAATAATATTGATGTTGCGTAGATGGCCATTGGTGTTCATGAAGATGATGGCTACAGGCCAGAGGGAGGTGATTGTGAGAACACCAATGAACGGGTTAATCCAAATAGCTGTACCAGTGATTTCTAACTGGAGAAGAAACAGAGAAATATTAATATTTTGTCATATTTCAGTCCTGTCTGTTCTGTCTTGGCTTTTGTACAATCAGATATGTAGCAAAGTGTTTGAAATACTTACATCAGAAAGATCAAAGTAGCCATTTGTCCACAATATTACGGAGAGGACAGAGAGCACAGTCTTGAGGATGGCATACTGAAGAGCGCCCACTTTGAGTAAGAATAACATTCTCCTGAATGATCCCAACCAAAAAAAGACCAACTTTAGATATCTTTACTGGAAAAGGGACAATGTCTGGTCCATAAAAAGACATACAAAGGATATAAATAAGTGTATTAGTGTTTTATACCGTGACATGGGGACGCGGGGTAAACAGAGGCAGCAGCAGCAGCAGGGTCCTGTGGTGATCTTAAAGGTTTGACCAGAAAACCGCTTCAGAAAAGTATGTTTGCCCCCCAACTCCTCGATCATCAAAACCAGGACTTTATACACCACCACTGCAAAATAACTACACAGAGAAGATTCAGATTCAGTGCAATAATTCTTAGTTATTATCACCCTCATGGAGCATTGACTTCATTTTCACACTTCACAGTCTGAAATCTGTGCCCCCCCATTCATTTATCACCTGACACACCTTGTCTTTGCATGTGAGAGCTGGTTTTAATAAGCACATGGTGGCTGGAGGTGTGGCACGATCTTTGATCTGTACATGTAATGATTCATCCTTGGTGGTTAAACTTACTCTAAAAACTATAGTAGTAGAGATCACATAGTGAGTGCAGGGGGGATTGTTTGCATTTAATCTTTTGTCCATGAATCCACTTTTACCTTGACAAAAGTTGAATTTAATAAGTGTTACAATTCATCTCATCATCATTTATCCTAGACTATGGACAGAAATCTCAATTTCATATCACAGCCAGTGACAGAAACCCTCAGCTGTATGAGAATAATTGGCCCTGTTCACTAATGTAGGTGTATTTTAGAGAAAACCTACCAGTTAGATGTCATGTCTGTGAACATGACCGCCCTCGGGATCCACATCCCAAAACACGCCATAGTGGCAATGACCTGACATGGAGAAATATTTTGTTAAAGCATGGTTTGATTTTTGTTATAATGTTGTATCTTACTGGACTTCTACTGGTTTTTAAAATTATCTGTGTTTTGTACCATCAAATTAAGTGTGAATGCTTACTGGTGCTGCACCGTTTATCCACATGATGGTTGTCTTCTTGGGGTAGGACAGTTTTTTATAAATATAGACACACTGCTCCAGGTAGAGCAGCAGGGACATGCAGGACATGGCGGTGAGCATGGAGTACAGGCAAATTCCAAATGTATCCAGCTCTGATTTAAAAAAAACAACATAGAAATCAGGTGCAAATTAATTTATTTCATGACTACTGACACGTGACTACTTGTATCCATGACCATGTAGCATTTTAGGTACTATCAGATCAGATTGTGTGGATCACAGAGGAAATATCCATTCAAGACTCTCAGGCATAGAGATGCAAACAGGACACTAAGTGCTGAGTGTGTGTTCACGTCATTAGCACAGACTGCGGCTGATAAGGAAATATTATCAGCCAGCAGGATGCAGTAATGTGGGTCACTTACGCTTTATCACGTCCGTGGCCAGCGGAGGCTCCTGTAAACAAGCCGGGTCAATGGTGCTGTTCAGTTCTTCCTCCATGGCTGGTACACCTCTTGAGAAATTCACTAATGAACCAAAGTTTACAAAAATAAATGGATCTCCTTCAGTACAAGTCGATCAGTAGGTGACTGTACAACAAGGTTTACTCAGATGATCTGCTTTCCCTCCACATGTCAGTGTCCAGCGTTGGATTCTTGTAGCAGATTCAACAGCGTGTACTTTACCCTGCAGCTGACTTTTAAGGAGTGAAGGTGAGATGACAGGTTCAGAGGTTAAATCTTTATGAGAACCTCTCCATATAAGTAACTGTCGCTCATTCATTCATTCACAGACTGAAGTCACAGTAATTAAGATGACACCACGTTCAGGGTTTTAGTTAAAAGGCTGAACTTTGACAGGGTGTGTTGTTTCCTTTTACAGTAAATATAAAGATACATAAAGAGATACACGTGTCAGTAGGCGGACATGCAGTGTTTCTTAGTTAAATTATATAACATTATTTTGTTCATGTTATAATTTTTGTCGTAGTGTTCCTCACAGTTCTCAGTAAATCCTTATGTTATTACTAATTATAAAGAACTCTTTACTGCAAATAGTGTTGTCAGCATCAGAGGTTGGAGATTGGACAAAGAGGACTTTTATTGGACAAAATGACAATTCCAAACAAATGTTTTTTTCGGAAATATTGATCTCTTTCTCATACTGAAATGATCCTCAAATGTCAGTGCATTTGTCAGAAAAGCAAAAGAAAATGCATTTGTTCTAAATATTGAGATTTTTGGGTGGCCATCCGATATTAATAAATAATATCTGGATTACGTCAAAGAGGATTTAAGAGATTTAAGAATTTGATAATCACGGATAACTCCATTCAAGGAGGGTACAGTATGAACTCTAAAGGTTCAGTGGGTTTCCTTATTGTTGAGGCTCTTACAACTTAACCTGTTGCACAGATATGACGAGTTGAATGACACTGTGGTCGTTCACCTTTCACCACCGAGACGAGTAGTAGCTCCTGGCAGGTTGTGTTTATGTGCCAGTGAAGAAATCAGCTCGGAACACTTAGTCCAAGCTTTAAATGATCTCGAATGTCACGGTGAACTCTCTGTGCACCACCAGTGGTCTTATTGCACTGTACTTGAACTCTGAGGATTAGACACTAGTGCCATTCATGATGGATATAATGTAGCATGAAGAAAAAAAAAAACAGAAAACTAAGAGGGTATTGTTTCATCTTGTGTCATCTCTTACAATTCTTTAAGGATGGATGATCCACCACTGTATTTAATTTAATATCTCAGCAAATATCAGTGGCAGTGGTTTTGTTTTGACGACCACAATAAATATAGGAAACCAACGACTTTACAGTTAAATTAATGGGTCTGTGAGATCATGTTTAAGTAAACCAGTGGTTTCTGCTTCATGCATGTTTCTGCATGATTTTGATAATCAGTGCTAAAAATAAAGTACAGCTGGGGCAGCTGCTGGTAAACCAAGGCACAAAAACACAAGTTGAATCCAACCTGTAGAGGAAGCACTTTTGATATCTTATGAATTGCTGAAATAAGTCACATCAAACAAAATGAATGTCAGTTTGACTGGAATCTGGAAAAAATATATATTGTTTTACATTCTGCTCATGTGTTAAGAATCACAGGGAACCAGTGTTTAAGATGAAGAATCACACTTTATACTGTATTTTCATACATTACATTTGTTGTTATAGAACAATGAAGATCACCCTGCATGTAATATTTCTCTCAATAAAAAAGCGGTTCTTTACAGGCCTAAATAGCAGCTGTAGCTTCCTGAAGGTGTACTAAGATAGTAAGTTCAGTCAGTGAGATTAGTTATTAAACTACGGTAAGTACATTCAAATGGGCTACCACTCAGTCTCTACACATCACTGTTATAAAACTGATCGCTCAGGAGGCGAATCCCACACTGTGCACCATTTCCACTGACGTGAATGGAATGTAATGAAACAGCTGCCGGAGCACAGAGAGGAACAAGCACAACGACCCTGGTAAATAAAGTCCATCTCAGCTCTCCTGGTTCAGGCTCATGGACACAGTGCAGCAGATTTTCCCTGTATAAACATTACTTTTTATTGTGTTTTCATTTTGTGCTCTTTGCTTTCCAAACTTTCAAATAAATCTTATCATCATCATCGTTGTGGAAAAACAAATGGAGAGAACACAGATTTAAGCCTTGACCCTTGATCTAATCATATTACACTATGGTAAAGCAAAGGATTGATCAAAAGCAGAAAACTGTTTTACAGAGGTAAGAGAACAACCATGAACATCTGTCATCTGGAATTTTTTTTTTAAAGAAAATAAATACAAATAAATAAAATCAACATACAAGGAAAAACAATGCAATGAATTTACAAAAAAGTAATAGCAAAAGAAATTACAAATATTTACAGTGCAATGAAAATGGCAATGTCATTGACAATGGCCTGTTAGGTATCATTAATTATTTGGAATGAAATGCAGTGAAACTAGATTTGGTCCTCACATTTCAAGCTTAGATCACTTGCATATTTACCCATCGTATAAAACTTGAAAATGAAAAATAACATAAAAGTGTAAACAAATCTTTTCAATCACATAAACTGTAAACTAAATTGAATCCTTTGATTACTGACTAGCAGTCGTAATAATTGCACTGTGCTTGGAGTGAAAAACTGACATATTATATTGCACACAGAACTGATATGTGTCACTGTTTTGTATGTTGAGTTCCACAGAGCTCACTTTAGTGGTTCCCACTGCTCTACATCTAACATAACCAGATTTGAGGCTTAGTTATTAATGCTGGATTAATACTGATGAAGGATGATTATTTTATTGAAATGTATGACATGATTAATCCATGTGGATAAATATCAGACATTGGCTCAAGGGAGAAAAGGAACAAAACATCTTTAAGATGTCTTTGGCTCAAAACAAAGACAAAACCTGTGATGAATCTGGAGGGTTCAGGAGTCTCGGTACAGTCTCAGGGTGCTTTCACACAGGCAGTGTTTACGTTGACCCAGTTCAGTTCAACTTTGGTGCGGTTTGTTATGTGAACCTGCCTGGTATACGACACAAGTTTCTAACTAAAAAAAGCTGCTTCATTCTCAAAATCTATTATATAGAGTGGTAAAAACAAACAATATGAAAGGAAATGACCAGCACTACAAATAACCTGTGTACTCGTGTACTGCTTTATGTGTGTCTTCACTGTTAAAGTTTAGCGTTACTTCTCGCTAGCGTTACTTCTGAGTTTTATTTTTACAATCTGGACTCATGTAAACATGACGTACCACGCATCTTTTTTCGGTGAGTCATCATGGAAACATGATGCTCTGCCAGTGGTGCAGCATTTGGACCAGAGTGAAAACAAACATGTATGAACATGAACCGTAGTAACTAAAAAATGAAATAATGCATCACCCGTGGTCAGCACCAGTTTGTGTGAAAACACCCTCAGTTGGTATGGTAGCAGTTATGTGTAAAGCACAGTAGATGATTAAAATGGACATTTAAAAAAACATGTGGCTTGTGGCTGCACGTTCAAACTCAGAATGAGGGTGGAGGACGGCTCCTGTGGAGGTGCTGATGCTCCTGATTTAAGGCATCTTAGTTGATGAGCTCTTTACTGATGACCTGTGCCGGTCAGAAGAGAAATAAAAGAATAAAAAGAAATAAAAACACAGGACGAACACAAACTAACTTTACATAACAGTATTCATGTTAGTAACACATACCGGCTATGGCTCACTCTCCATTGTCACAGAAACGATCTGACCTCCATCTGAAAAGAAACCAGTGGGGTCACAAAAGATGTTTCAGGGACTGTTGCAGGTTGTATGATGAGCAGACAAGTAAAAACCACAAACACAAGCAAATATGACAAATAGTGTGAAAAAACCACAAGCAAGTAACACACCAATTTTCTCTTTGCTGTTGTCCACTGTGTGTTGTATGTTGTTACCAGAGGTAACACTGGAGTTGGGCTGCCCATCAGCAAGGCTGTAATTAAAATCACACCAGAGATTATAACCTTGTGACCAAAACTGACAGGAAGCAGATTAAATCTAAAAAATAAATAAATAAATAAAAACACCAGCCTTTTTCCATTTTGCTGGAGGATACTGTTTGCTTGTTCCGGGTCTATGTGCACCAGCCTGGTGACGAAGGAATGTCCATCCCCCTGACTGATAGATCAGATAGTGTCAGCATTAGTGAACATGTCAGATCTGGAGCTAATGTTGCTGCTACCTCAGGTCTGAGTAGAACTTACCTTGAGAAAACAGGACAAATCCAGTACTTTGCTTGGTCTCCAAACACCTCAGCTACATTTCTACTAAAGCCAAGTGAGAACCCATTTTTGTCCGGTCCATTTGCAAAGACAGGAGCTCTAAAGGCCTCTGAGAACGAACAGAAAAGCAAAACAGTTAGTGGTGACTTTAAAAGATACAATCAGCAGGTGAATTCAATAGGATATTTATTTATAGATACCGATAGTGGTCCTGTTCTTTCCCACAAGCCACAGATGGTAGCTGAGGAGCGACAGGATGCTGATAAAGAACAGGGCCGCCACGAAAAACAGAAACAAGATGTGGAATTTGGCGTGCGTGTCGGGCAGCTGTTTCTACAGAGACAGAAAAAGAGAACAAAATGTTTGTCTGGTCACTCTGCATGTGATAATGAATATTTAATGTTAACCCTTCTTTACTCAACCACCGGCCATGTCAAGCTGTTTCCTGTCTGATTAAATTTTTTTTCTTTTTGCATTAACACAATATATCTCTCCACTGTTGGACTACGTGACAGGATCCATTGTCTCATGAGAAGCTGTATGCTGAAGAGAGTCCACTGATGAGCCATCACATGACACACTTGTGCACTACAGTGAGACATTTGTAAACCAAGTGGTCAATACTGTATCTCACAATACAGTCAGTTGTGGCTGATCACATGCCTCGCCACAGCCCACTTCACTTTTAAATTGTATTCAATAATTGATCATGTTTCATAATTCATTTATGCCTTTCAGAGGATGCAAGTCCAGGCATCAGACCACAGAAAGTATTCACGTGTCAGTTTAACAAAATAATTATAAGAGGAAGTTTTGGTACTTACAGTCCAGAATTTGATGAAATACTGGACGACTGTAGCACAAATTACGACACAGTAGAGCGAGGCGTATGCCAAGAACAGGACAAAGTACTTGTAATTTGAGAATCCAACACAGTTATTAACCCTGGAAGAAAACATGACAGAAACATGAGACATTGATATCTCTCCATAGTTTCTTGATTGTAAAATAAATAAATATAAGTACGGTAAACAAAATGACAAAAAAGCTGACTAATATAACTACAAAGCTGTGATAAATAAGCTGTAGGACAGAACAAACAGACAACTTGGATAATGATGAACTGAAGAACAGTTTAAATACAGAGTTGTATGAGGAAATCCTACCAGGGGCAGTGATGGTCCATTTTTAGCACACACCTAAAAGGGTGAGAATAAAGACAACGTACATCCTATTAGTAGAATATAGCAGATACAGTATTTACATGACAGACACAAGCTTTAATTGTACTTTGTCTACAATTAGAAAAACACTCACATTTCACAGGTTGAGCAGTGATGGCAGCGGTCAGGCTTGATTACCTGGCAGCTGTGACAGTATCGGATGGCTGTTCAGAGAAAATACAAGCAGAATTATTAAAATACAATGCATACTAACATTATTACTTATGAATAATGTTTTTTGTATAAGTAATATTTCAGGTATATTCAGCATTTTTAACACTGCCCTTTTCATATTTTAGTAAGTTGAATAAATGTTGCCAATGTCTATATACCATCTTTACAATTGAGCCAGTGAAGCTAAGTAGGTTGATGAATGGATAAGCCAGGTGCGATAATAATAATTACACTTCCTCATAACTGAAGTTCTGTAAACAAAGACAGACCAGGCTGATATGCATGAGCAGAGAAACCAAATCTTCTAGAAACATGGAGGAAGTTGTTGAGGAAGTTGCACATTCAACCAAAAGGGGAAAACATGGTGTAGCAACACCTCTACAAAAACAAGTTACAAACATGAGCCAAACAAAGACAGTGTCTCTCCATCCTTCCTACTTTACCAAAGCAAACAGTGACAACAGTAAAACCGTTCCTTAACATTGTTTTCCCACGGTGGGTCTCTTTTGAGAAACTACTGAAAATTATAATATTTTTGCTGCTGTGGTGCAGGCCTCACCTCCGCCTGCTGTTCGTGTATATACGGGTAAATTCTTTGCCACTTTCTTCAGGATCTCTTGTTGCGTCTCAGCTCGCTCCTCTCGCTCATACAGTTCCTTCTCTGCTCTGGGCAAACAGAACTGACAAAAGAGGAAAAGACAGTGAGAGAAAACCTAATGCATAACACTTAGAAGTTTACACTTCCTTTCATTTCTCGCTTGCCTTACCGCTTTTGAGGGGCCTTCTGGTTTGGACCATATAGTCTTCCAGTAAGACCATATGAACATGGAGAGGAAAATGTGAAAGATGACCAAGTAGCTGACTGTTGAGAGAAAGGACACATCTGATTTGTGACACTTGTATCTGTGGAAAAATCTTAGTTGTGTGTGCAAAAGTGTGCATTATGCATTATCACTTACTTCGTTCTGCATTATTTGGGATTGTATCTGCATAAAACAGAGGAAAAATATATTAGTGAGCAGTAATGGATGTCAGAAGAATGAATGGCTACACATCCCCCACTACACACACACACATACACACACACCAGCCCTTTCTCGGACCATGTGGCAGCAGCCTGGCACGGCCAGCAGTGACCCACCCATAACAGAGAGCTTTGTCTTAGCAGCAGGGATGTCCCTGTCCTGACCACAGCCATTGAATTTCAGACATAACTGCTGTACGTCTACACACTTATAATAGCAACGTCAGTACCAGCCTGAAAACCCACTGTGGGTGAGGGGAGGGGATGGTGCCTGATCAATATCTAGCCTATCTACTAAAAAATGTATGCAATGCATGAGCCCACTGAAGCTCTTTAAGACCAGCTGAGCTGAGTCAGGGTCATCTTAAATGAATATGCATTTAAATATTCACTAATTTAAATATGAAACAAATGCATTCTTCTTATTATTTCACTGACTACTGACTTATGAATGTGTTGAATGTATAACTAATTATTTCACTGAAAAATCAATATAAATCAATCATTTGACTCGATGTTCTTGCATTTAAGTGATTTCAATGTCTGCTAATACTCACTGCCAATAATTAATTCATTTAAATTAAGCAATTTAGGTACAGAAAGCCGTTGTTACATGGTATAAGCCTTTTGCATTACTTTATTACAGTGCAAGAGTACCAGTTATTAGGCTGAACAGCAAGCATCTTTAACAACTACAACTTAAACATCTGAGAGCTCCGACAAAAACACAGCAACACAGGCAGTTTTACAGACAGTCTTCTTTAAACTTCAGACCATTATGTCAAGTCACCTGGTGCATAACAAGTATCACGATGTAGTTATTAATCATTAATTTGCGGCGGAGGAAACCCCACGGACTCTGCAAATCTGATCGAAAAATAAGTTGAACTGTGAGAGTGACACAAGAGACTGACTGCGGGGATGTGAACCTTTCACACAGTCAGAAACTGAGGTTTGTCCGCTCATCCATGCAGCCTCGGGGATGGTTTTAAATCTCACTCCAACAAGCTCATCAAACTTGGCAACCGCTGAAACTGTCAACAGAGGCAGGTGTCGCACCCCGCCGGAGGAAAGAAAACACGTCCAAAAAATTAAATTAAAAAAAGTGACGGTACTTACACACACACAGCTCCACGACATAAGCGTAATATGACCAGCCGACGACCAGGTTAATAAACAGGACAGGTACCCAGTTCAGAGCCCGTTTACAGCACTTCAGCGCATGAGAGGGCGCCATCTTTAATCCGTGCAGGATATTAGCTGACGGCGACGTCACATCCACGGTTTTAAGGGACAGAGCCAAGGATAGGACTACAACCAGGGACACATAGGACTACAACACCCAGACACCGGCGGTCCGGCGCAGCCGCAGCTGCTCCTGGACCTGTAGTGTGTTTATGGTAGCCATGGTAACCTATACATCAATGACCACAGAGCAGTTCAGACGTCTGATCAGATATTGTTTCAATTCATACTAATCTTCAACAATTCAAGTAATTTCATACAGCCTCCTTTGTAGGTTCTACTTTTATTATTTTTTACTTAAGATAATTTCATCTTGTCAAGATTTCTTCAGCAGTTTCTTAATTTAATTCAGCATTGTTTCAACAGTTTATCAGCTCATTCAGCTTTCAGCATTCACCCGCATTTCCTTCAGGAAATGCATTCTCTAGTTGTGTTGTCGTAGGTTGTAGCCTACAGATAAAATCACACTTTTGTGCAGGAGTTATAAAAAGTGACATTTCACTATTGTAGCCTATAATTACATGTACAGTGGAAACAATCATTTATTTGGTAAATTGTTTTTGTTTTTCTGTTACCTCTTAAAACTCTAATTAGGTCAGTGTATCATTTATCCATTATGTCTTTTAATTCCTAGTAAACCTGTTTCTCCTTCCCTCTGGAGCAATGGCAATATGTAAGTAATTTCCAGGAAATCCAAAATGCTTTCTCAATGTACCCTCCTGTTCCATTTACAGATCAGACCACATGTTACGACACAATCGTCTAGTCATCCTGTTTATGGGTTGTTTCACTTTGACAACAGAAAAAAAGGATGTGGTGTGAGTTCATGATCATCTCCCACTGGTCAGGATTAGATTACAAGAGCTCCACCCTGAGTTTTATTGGGAACTGGGTACAAGCCAACACTAGACACAACCTTTGCACAAGCAAATTCATTTTTATCATCTCTTTTTATGCGCAACATATTGTAAAAACAAATTATCTTTTCACATTACATAATAATAATTATACGATTATCAATTTATTTAAAAAATGATAGTGCATCTCAAGAACTCACTCTTGCTCTGAGGAACTGTAGAAATAGAAAAATAAAGGCCTCATACTTGTGTAAGCCCCTCTTTTCTCTTATTTCCATAAAGTTGCTGAGTCCTAATATATAAAATCTCTTTAAGGATGAGGATATATATATATGGAGGAGTAACAAATGACAGGAAACAAAATACATCAAAGCAAAACTTTAAATTTTCTTTTCAGCATTATGTACATAATATATTGCACCTGTACTTGAATAAACCAGTAATAAATTAGTTACTTTTCATTTGCTAATTTTATTAATATCCTCCTTAGACATACCAGATTAATGGCCACAGGCAAGAGGATCCATGCATGAGGAGCTCATTTTACTTGTGTGAGGAGGCATTTTTGAGGGAGGAGCGTGTCCCCTTTTTAGGTTTGCGGGGGGAGGATGGAGAGGAAGGAGGGGAGAGAGAGGAAGGAGAGGAGGAGGCAGAGGCCGGGGAGGAGTCAGGAGAGACCGAGCGTCGTCGTCTGGTGGGACTGCTGCTGGGGGAGCCTCGGGGTGAGGAGTAGGGCGACAGGGCCTGGAGCATACGGCCACTCCGCTCCTGAATCGCATGCTGGATAAAGACAGAGACAGAAGAGAGGTTCACCATGTTGTTTTATTAAAGGGATAGTTCACCCAAAATTCAAATTTCACTCATTATCTACTCACCCTCATGTCGACTAAGGGCTGGGAGAATTTTCAGAGTCCTCCGTGCCTTCTCTGAGTTACGGGGGGGTCCGTGCAGCAGTATTTGTCCATATAATGGTTGTGAATGGATACCAACTTTCTTCATCCAAAAAGACACACCAAAAAACATCCAAATACCTCCATACTGCTCGTCTGTAATGTCCCTCTTGTATTGAAGCCCCAGTCTTTTTGAACGAAGAAAGTTGGTATCCATCGACAACCATTATATGGACAAATACTGCTGCACGGACCCCGCCGTAACTCAGAGAAGGCACGGAGGACTCTGAAAATTCTCACAGCTCTTAGTCGACATGAGGGTGAGTAGATAATGAGTGAAATTTGAATTTTGGGTGAACTATCCCTTTAATACATATATTAAACGTTCTGTCACCTGTTTAATTGTAATTTCTTAGTAACCCAACCACATATTGTTTCACCATTTCCCACATCAACCACAGGTTTTGTCACTGCATACAGAGACAATGACTCAAAATGTTATTACAGTTTTCCATGCACGAGCTTTTGGTGCTTTTGACAAACCTCCCGGTTCCTATGAAACCATGAATGAACAGAAAACACATGTTACACACGTCATACATGATCTATGACTTTAGTTTGGAGTGAAGCATCTGTTTTTTTATTGTAAAGGGTTTGAAGGACTGCTTTCATGTTATTTAAAAATGTGCTTTTTTGGTTTCTTTCTGCTTTGTTTCAGTACCTAATACTGAAATGAGCCACTGGTTAGATTAGCTTGGCTCAGCTTAGTCCTACGTGAACAAAATACAGTAACCAGACCCTCTAAAGCTCAATAAATGCTGATTTAGCAATCATCATCATTATTCTTATCAAGATTCATCATGATACACCATTAAAAAAATAAACTAGATAATAAACCTAGAAATGATTCTTTATCTGTTAGAGTGTTTTTGTTGTGTGGATGAATGTAAAAGTGAACTTACCCAGGCTCCATCAGGTCCAAAAAGCTCCAGGAAGTTGCAGATGAATTCTCGTGACTTCTCTTCCCACTTGTGGATGAGGTCCTGGCTCTTCTCCTCCACTCTGTAGACAAAGTGCTTGGATTTCTCCTCCACCGTTCGCACCGTCTCTTTCATCTTGTCCACCTGGTTCTGGAGCCGGTACTTTTTATCCTGTCAGAATAAACACACAACAGGTCATGACCACCTGTGCAGGCAAGTACAGACAAGATTTACTTTGGTTAAAAATGATGTCTCTTACATTAATGAATCCAACATTTAGCTCTCGGGCTGTGTATCCTCTCTGCAGGTTGCGTCGAACATAGATGTCATAGTCTCGGACGATGCGGGTGATCAGATCAGATGTGGAGATGCCTTCTGTCCTCTCAGTGGCCACAAACATCCCTGACATGAGAACACAGACAATTAAAGCACATGAAATCCATTCAGTCATATGGGAAATGACAGAGGTGGAACTCATCACAATGTGTCTTCACCTGCTTCCTTTATGTGTTTGTAAACGTCCTCTGATCCAGCAGAGGTGTAGGGGATATCATCGTGGGCCACGAAGTCAATCTGTGAGTGCAACATGACAGCGTTTCAGACACATTGTTGTTGTCACTGTTAGAAGCTGTGTGTCCGACCGACTGCGTGACCTTTGACCTTGTGTTGTTTGAGGAACTCTTCGGTTAGGGTCCAGGGAGCGTCTCGCACCACCTCATCCACGTAGCGGCAGTGCCTCAGGGCGTCATAGCGTTCATCCTCAGTCATGACTGTGTAGCCTTTAAACTTATGGGTGAGTTCATCACTGCAGACTGGGAAAACAGAAATGTGATATGATCCTTTAAACTGGGATTAAAACAAATGTAGGATTTTAACCCTATTATAACAGTCATTAGTCTAAGATTAGGATTAATACTCAGCTCTGTGGATCATATCATGTAAACACAGGGAGAAACTGTTTATGTTATTTTACTGTGAGGTTTGGAGAGGGGCAGCGACATTCATATCTTACCTCCTACTATCAGGTAAGTGTTGGGGAACACGTTTTTGGCCTGCATCAGAGCTCGAGCGTGCCCCGAGTGGAAAAGATCAAAGATCCCATCAGCGTAGACTCGCACCGGACGATTAGCTGCAAGATGAGACATGTGAAACCGAGTTTTAACTCCCACTGTTATTTAAAGGGATTTGCTGATATGTCATTTTTAAACAGATACTGATAACTGATAAGCCAATAAAGATGTTCATACTGTACTTTCATTTCATTGCTAATGTGTCATACATATGGCGTGACACATTCCTGGGGGAGGATCATAATAATAACAACCTAACTATCAGTTAGATAACCAGCCATAAAACAATATTGTTGCATTAGCTGAAAGACCCATACACCCTATCAACAATTTATCAGCTATGCAAACAGAAACCATGAAGAGGTGTGACCTGGTGTGCCTCTCCGGGCTTGGGCAATGGTCAGCTTTTCATGGGGGGTCTCTGATTCACAACCTGTAGACTTGGCAAAAGCAGCCGGCTCCCGGAGAGCTTGAACAGACTGAACAGAGAACACAGAGGAGGTAAATCAATCAATCAACCAGTTAATCAATCAATTAATCAACATATAAATAAAAAAATAAAAATAAAAACATGGTTAGTTAATATGTTCCATTGTGTTCAGAGTTTCAGCCACATTGTGTGCAGACTAACGGCACAGACTGAGTAGTCTGTCAGTATACCATCAAACATATCCATACTTGTATTCAGGGCAGTTGCGACATTTCCACTAAACCTGACTGGCATGTATTTGTACAGTAATGTGGGAGGAAAAGGGTGTCACTGCATTCAAGAACAAAATAGTGCAGGAAAACAATATACAGCAGCAGAGTTAGAACTACACTAATGTTATGTAAACAGAGTTGTTATACACGTTTATTTTGATAGAAAAGTATTAGAAAATTCGCAGGTTGGGACGTCCCTCTAGATTTGACATTTTATAAAGAAAATTATTCAAAACAAGATAAGCTTTGATATCTTTAGGACAATGCTGATCAGTCTCAGCACTGAACTCTAATGAGCATCCTGATGTGTCATGGACTTTGTGTAGATACATACAGTATACGCAGCTTTATCTGATGTGTTGTAACATACTTTGAACTTTGATTCTATGCAAACGGGTGATGTCATTTGTGTTAAAGTATAAGATTGTTTAAAATGTATTTAGAAATCCTCAATGAAAACAACTAACTAGCATGCCTCAATGCTTGTTTTATATTCTTCTCCTGGTTCTTATCACTTTCCACTAATTCCCCACTTGACACCCTCCAAAAATCAGTTAACATGCAGATCTTAAATGTTGTGTTTCCACAATCAAAGAAAATGAAAATGAAAAACAATAGAAACCGTCTTTAACCATCATTTTCTACCACTTCATACCAAACAAATGCTAAATATCAGTTAAGAATAATAATCAATGTCATCTCTATATCACTCCACCCAGCTAGTCACCGGCTCCACTCCCAGGCACAAGTCAAATAACAAAGAGGAGACATTCCCCTCTGTTATATTCAATAAAAGAAAATAAAAGCCTGACTAATATGTTCCTGTTTACAGTCTTTAAATAATGTACAAAAAAGAAAAACTCAGCACACTCAGAATCTCTTAATGTGCCTGTGGTTGCCATTTGAAGTGTAATGATAAGGAAGCTGGTGGTTTGGTATTGACAGAACAGGACTCACCCTGCGAGGGCCTCCCCTCTGGCTCTGTGGAGTCTGTTGTTGGTGACCGTTGTTGCCTCTGCCCCGTCTCTTTCCGGCCATCCTGGATTATTCTGCTGCCTTGTCCTCTAACAGTCCAGCTGTACCCACCTGCCTCTCCTCTCGGCTGGCTTGACCGCTGCACAGGGACGATTTCTGAGCCTGTCTGTGATTTTAAGTATACATCCCATCGGCCTGCCTGATCCTGATGACGTGAAAATGCAGCGGGCAAAGTTCAAGCTACTCTGCCGACGGCTCCCAGGGGAGTAGATTGTGCTTGTCATCAATATTGAGCTTGTGAATAGTTTCCCTTTTCGTGATCTGGTATCACTGACACCAGCTTGAAGTGAAAAGTGAAAAAAAAAATTCATGTTTCGAAGCATTTCTCACATTTCCTCTCAGACTGTGATACATCAGTAACTTTAAAGGTAAGTGCTCACAGCTGTTACACTGTCAGCCTTTGGAACCAAACACCGAAGGACAATATGTCCCAGCAAGTTACCCACAGTGCTATGCTACACATTATGTAATTTCTGTCTTAAAATCAATAGTGTGCTGCCCTGCCTACTTGTTACATTTAGTCTTGGACACCAGCTGCTGCTTTATGGATTGTTTACACTGTAGCACCACCTGAAGTTTGATCCTGTTGTAGGCTACACACGTACGGTCTAAAACAGTCTCAGAAAATTATATTACAGTCAATTTTAAACACAGTAAATGCATATGAACATTTTAGCCACTAGCAGCTAAAACTAGAAATTTTCCTCTCGGGAAATTTTGAAAGGCCCACGGGGCTACTGCCGGTTTTGCCATCTCTGTCAACATGGGAATCAAACCCACGATCTTAAGGTCAAGACAGAGCTGATCAGACAGACACATGATCATCTTTCTATAAGCACTGATATGGAGGAGCTGTAACCACATTAGGTTAACTGTGTGTGTGTGTGTGTGTGTGTGTGTGTGTGTGTGTGTGTGTGTGTGTGTGTGTGTGTGTGTGTGTGTGTGTGTGTGTGTGTGTGTGTGTGTGTGTGTGTGTGTGTGTAATCACATGAAGTTACCTGTGTGTGTTAGAGTGTGGGAGAGGAGCATTTGTATGTTACCAGTGTGTGTCTGTAACTGTAATCACATGAAGCTGGTTCTAGAGTCTCTGTGTGTGTGTGTGACTATGAGCTGCATCCTGTGTCAGTCTGATTTAGCTGTGTCTGTGTTTATAAACATTTAAACGAGCGCCAGGTGGATTGTTTATGAAGTTAACGAGCTCTGGCCTGAGGATCACAGAGGTTACCACGGCGATAGGGGCCCCCCCAGGCTGAGACAGACAGAAACGTGGAGAAAAAGAGCCATTTTCTGCCTCTGCACTGGTCTCACATTTAGGCTTACTGTGACAAAAAACGGTAACTCCTATCAGAACAAAACACAGATCACATTGCTCTAAGGACTTCCTGAAAAATTTGGTACGATTTGGTGTTTCTACAGTAAATATTTTGGAGAGGCTGGCAGTTTTAAAACATCGGGCCGTTCTGCTTCTCTCAGAAAATATTTGTATTGGAGTCAATGAGGAGCAGAGACAGACGTGGCCGCACTCAGAGGCTTATTCTGTAAATTCTGTAAGTCTCTCTGATATTTTGAGCACATGATATGAGAGATAACAAGTTTGTCTTACAAATTCTGAAAAAATTATGTGTGTAGAGTGTAAATTGTGGCCGGGCCGAGTGTGGAAAGAGAAAAAATCTGGAGTTTTTCTGGCATCTCTCCCACTCTAACCGATGATGTCACGCGCTCTGACACGAACATTCCATGCAATACACACCCATTATAATCTCATAATTTCTCCAAAAATGATCATGGTCATTGATCAGGGATTGATCAAAAACTATATGACCTATCAAAACGTGGAGTAATACGACAATACACAAGACTTGTGTCTACTGTTTAAAGTTTAAATGGAGTCTCTAGGTGAAAGTATGCCTGAGCAATAGACGTTTGTTAAACTCCAATGATTGGTCTTTTTCGCTCTTTTTTTTCGCCCGTCCCATTGACTTCAATGCAAAATTTTGCGCAGTTTTTCGCGACTTACGTCGCGAAAAATTCGTACACTGTTGAGAACAGTAATAGCCCACCGATCCCAATCAAGCCGCACGTTTTGATATATAATTTAACGAATCGAAAGTCGGCCTGAAGTGGAAAAAGAAGAAGAAGAAGAAGAAAAAATCCACACAATAACAGTAGTGCTCGGGCGAAGCTGTAGGGATCAGTGCCCGGTGCGATTGCCCGTGGCCCTAACTACTATGTTAGCATGCTAAAACTCTGAGCAAATCAGCATGTTAGCATGCTAATTATGTAAAAACATTAATGGGGTGGAGATGGTGGTTTAATAATTTTGCTGTGATACTGATATTTGTATTAAGCTCCCTCAACACCACAAAACTATGTGATGTAGTGTACAAGGCAAGCTATTGAGGTAGAAGTGCAGCAGCTAAATGAGGAAAACAGGAACCAGCAGCTGATTTTTCATTAAAGAAAAAAATAAAACCATAAAAAATTATTCACACTGAGTAAGTAAGACTGAAATGAAATATAGGACTGAATCTGAGGGGGGGGGCCTCCCCCTGTTCTTCCCAAAAGCCAGACTATGCTCCCACCTTTTCTGACAAACCCTCCCTGACTAATACTGTAATGTGGGCTGCTGAACTCAGCATTAAGCCTCAATACAACTCCGCAAGTTGTGTTAGTTCTTGTTTCATATACACTGAACATTAACCAGATACATGGTCATAGATATATTTATAACGGTCAAACATTAAGGCCACGAGTAATTCATTTTCTTACAGAAATCAGATGTGTGATCATTAACAGAACCTCCTAAGACATTTGCAGATATACTACCGGCAACGTTTCAAGTTTGTCAGTTTTATCTTATCCTCATCTGTGTTCTCTTTTATCTTATTTACACTCACTTTAAACATCAGTCAAATCTCTTAAAAGTTGGAGAGCTGGAAGTTATTCAGACAACACCTTACCCTTAGTACACACTAAATTTATTTCTATTTGATTTAAATTTAAGAGCACAGTTATAATACATATAAGACATTTACATATATACAGACTTGCTGTATATGTATTTGAATGTACATTACTAAATTTAGACAATAACTTGTGCAGGAGAGGTCAGGAAGTAAGAGCGTACAGAATTTAAGACCGCAAAATTTAACAGAAAATAAACATTAAGTAATGAGATTTTGAAATACTGAGATTAAGTTTGTTGAACTTCTTGGAAATGTCTGAGTCGTCTTGAATGAGTAGCTCCAGGCTGAATTTTCGGGGAATTCAAGAGGCATGGGTGTCTATTTTTGTAAGAGAACTCACTTTCATTCTTATTTCTGCCCATGTATAAGAATGCTCTGAATGAACAGAGATCAAGTTATTTTACAGATGTGAGTCAAGTTCAGTGGAGACGTATAGGAAACAGCTGCCTAACCGGTTTGAGGACGCAGGAAGGAGGAGTGACTTCACAGGAATTTTTTCACCTGTGAGCACAATGACCTGGAGCAAGGGGTGTGGCTATCCATGTGAGAGCATGCAGGGTGGGAGTATTGCTTTACTGTTTTTCCTCTCACTTCCTGATCTCTACACACTGCCCAAATATGTGGAGTGACAAACACAGTGACAAGCACAGTGACAGCACTAAAATATTCTGGATCTTGGACAGTGAAGTTAGGAAATATCATCGGACAACAAAGGTAAGACTGCCAACTTTATCTCTCTCATTCTTGTCCAGTTAGTGCAGATTAAATCTGAGGAGATACTGACCACTTAGTAAACATGTGGCAGCGTCTACTGTAGCCAAAGAAGGTCACAGTGCGAAGAACGAGTCTAAGCAGGTCAAAGACTATGCTACTATTCTGCAGATTTCAGTTTCACTTGAAACCACAGTGCCTTAATTGACATGACAATAGTAAGAGAAACCAGAGAAAAGCAGCTGTTCAGTCGAATGGAGAGTGTTTTTCTCAACATATTTATGACCTTAGTTTTCTAACATTTGAAGATTGGTGGGCAAGTAACTAACCTCTTGTTGTTAATCCAGTCTAGTGAGGTCGCTGAAGTGAAGTGTGACAGACACAGCCTAAGGGTCAGATTACTGTTCTCCTGCATCTTTTATTGTGTTTGTGGACATATGGTTTGTTGTTAATTACATTATGGGCCATATATTGTCTGAATTATGTATTTTCATGTACTGTAATGGTCACACTGAGATAACTCTGTCTGCAGATTATTTGTCCACTGCTGGTGTGAAGCATGTTCCTGAAGCACTTTCTGCCACTGCTCCTGCTGATAGCTGTTCAAATATGCAAAGGTGAGGCTCTAAATATGACTGTAAGATGTAAATGTATGTATACAAACATGTGCGCACACACACACACACACAGTCATTTTTGCCTGTAAGTAACAGCTTTGCTCCTTAGAAACAGTTAAGTAATATTTGAGGAACTGACATTTTTTGAGGGAATAGTGCGTGGCCCATTGATCTTGTCTGTGGTTTGCAAAAATCACTGGTTCAGACAGAGATACCTCAGCTGACAGACATACGCGTATACATATGCACCACGCTACATGCAATGTGATTTACTGTGTAATAGTCACGGAGCAGCTGATGGCTTTTCTTTTACATGAACCAGTTCATCTGTGAGTTGTTTTTGTGAGGATCCTCCTTAAAATTATCTTGTTGCAGACTTCTGTAACTGTAAACTGTAAACTCTGCAGACGAGTATCTGTAGGTGTTTGAATAACCTTATTATTGATTGTTTGGTGATATTATAATGTAGTTGGGTAGTAACTGAATTATCACATTGGTTAATGCAACTTAAACTATTTTTGGTTGGCTTTGTTTATGGACTGTATTTAGTCATTACTGCTGTGTCACTGCTAAATCCAATGTCACACAACAGACACAAACAGTAGTTGGGTGTAACATGGTGTGGGTGCACACACCACATCCTCTGTTTCTGACCATATATGTGTCTGTGGACACTGGAAAACCAACCATGATGGTGCTGTTACAAGTCAGATATACCCAGTATTTCCTAATTGTCAGCTTTCCCAGGAAGAGTATTTCATTACATGTTTCTTTCTAGTGGGCAAAGTCCAGACTGAAACTAGTTTCACCCCAGAATTTAATTAGGATAAGGGCAGAAACTTATGCAAAACAAGATCAAAACACAATGTGTAAAGTAGCTACAGTTTTCTTAACATCTCTTTCTCTTCTTTTTCACCAGCTAAGAGTTGTGATGAATTTACGGATCTAAATTTGGGACATGCATTCCTTGGCACCAGCATCAGGACTCGGCTGCTGCTGTACACCAGAGAAAATGTCACCTGTGGCACGCTCCTGTCCCACACCAATCTTTCTGTCCACTCCCAATTCAATATGTCCAGACCAACCACCTTCGTCATTCATGGGTATAGGCCCACAGGTTCTCCACCAGTGTGGTTAAGCAACATCACAGAGCTGCTGTTGGCAAGGAAAGACTGTAATCTTATAGTGGTGGATTGGAACTATGGAGCAACCAATGTGAACTATTTTAAGGCCGTAGAGAACACACACAAGGCAGCAGCCAATCTCACTGCTTTCATTAAAGTGATGCAGGTATGAAATGTATCTGACCTTAATCTTTGGCCATCAGTGTCATTGAAACACCATAGACAGTTGTATTGACTAATGACTGACTTACCTTTTCAGGAACATGGTGCCTCTCTGAGCTCCATCCACTTGGTTGGAGTCAGTCTGGGAGCTCATATATCAGGTTTTGTAGGCGCAAACCTGAAGAGTAAAATTGGAAGAATAACAGGTAAGAGTGGCACGTGTTCACTTTGTCTAACCGAGTCAGAATTATAAGATCTGTTTTAGTGGAGTTACTGTAGGTGTTGTAATTGAACACAAGCCCTACAGGACAAATTATTTTTTAGAATAATTTCTCTCTTTCTTTTTTTTAAATTGCAGAATTATCGTATGCCAAAAATATTTTTTCACTAACCTTTTTTGGTTTCTGTGGGTTTGACAATATATGAGTTAAAGAAATACTGCTTCTTTCATACAATTTAATAACTCACAAAAGCTCTGGACATTTGTGTTTTATAGTTCTGGCTTTGAAATTTCCAAAGATATTGCAACTAATAAAGTCTGATTATGTCACATGTATCAAAATGAATTGAGCTGTGGAATTGCAGGAGCATATTACAGCTCAATTTTTTGGCAGCAAAGTAAAGGAAATGAAAAGAAAGGAAAGGAAATGAACATGCTGGTATCAGGACTTTTCTGTGTGAAACAAAGAAAAGATATTTGGAAAATAACATCACTGGTTTGTCAGATGGGTCAAGTGTTTGTGTGCAGGGCAGCGGTGATTGAAGGAAGAGGAAATGGGATAGAAAGACTGCAGGGTCTTGCAGTGATAACTAAATCTTTTACAGTGAGGTCTTTTTTTCTCTGCCCAAACCTGCTATTTCCAGCAGCTGTCATCTAATTTTGGATTTGAGAATAAAGGGAAAGCTCCGCTGTAAAAACGGGCTATACAAATAAAATTGCCTTGCCTTGCCTCCACTGACTTCTGTTGATGTGATGTTTGTAGCTCTGGATCCTGCTGGGCCTCAGTACACCGGCACTCCTCCAGAGGATCGACTGGACTCCTCAGACGCCCAATTTGTGGACGTCCTCCACACAGATATAGACGGTTAGATTGGCTAAAATTCTGTATTATACATTTCGACTTGTTATAAATGTGAGGTCTGGTTTTCTTACACAGTATGCAGATGATTTACTTATGTATTTTCGTATTGTTCATGTCACAGCCCTGGGCTTCAGAGAACCTCTGGGTCACATTGACTTCTATCCAAATGCAGGGACAGACCAGCCTGGTTGTCCAAAGACCATCTTGTCTGGTAAGGTCTTTAAAATCTTGGCACTTGTGTTCCTGTTGTATTTTAAGGATATGAACACCATAGTGATGTGACTCCTTCTATCTTTTCTCTGTTCAGGCGGATCTTATTTCAAATGTGACCACCAGAGATCAGTGTACCTTTACCTTGAGTCTATGAAGCAGACGTGTACCAGCAGAGTCTTCCCCTGCTCGTCCTACAGTGACTTTCTGGATGGGAAGTGCATTAACTGTGACCAGTTCGGTGCTGCTGGATGTCCTGTCTTTGGTTGGTAACCTGATTATCTACCAGAAATAAAGAACATGTAAAAATTTGATCTATTCTTTCTGTAGAGGTTAGTTTGTTAGTATTGATGCAGCAGTTTTTGTTTGTTTGATTTTTTCCTAAAATTTAGGCTATGACGTCATTAAGTGGAAAGACATCCTGGTGAAACTGGGCCAAACAAAAACTTACTTCAAAACAAATCGAGAGTCTCCATTCTGCAGTAAGTAACAGATCATAAGTAGACAGATTCAGTATTTCTGTACTTTCATGATGAGAGTATCAGCCCTCAGAGGAAGTATCGTTTAATGTCAAATAAAAATGTTTATGTTTTTTGCTAGTGTCATGCTACAGGGTGGAAATGATGGTTTGGAACAAGGATGTTCACTGGGGTTACATTACTGTTAAACTTCATCACAACGGTACAGAAGCAGTGGCTACCATTGACCAGTAAGTCTTAGTATTTCACTGTGAACTCTCTTTGTCCCACTGTTGCTGCTCTTTCTCAAAGATGTATGTCTTTTTTTCATACTAGTAAATCCAGAGAGTTCCAGCAGTACAAAGAGACCACGTTGCTCGCCCAGTTCGACAAAGACATCCAAACAGTGGACAAGGTGTCGCTCACATTCACCAGTGGAAAAATAAGTCTATCCAAACATAAGCTCCGTGTTCTCCGAATCCAGCTCACACACCTGGAACGCAAGGAGAGGTGAGCAGCAATTCTCACTTTCTAAATAATCCCTCACTGTCCCAGCTGTAGAGTCACATTAATAAGGAGTTTGTCCCCCACAGGCCTCTCTGTCGATATGATATTGTTCTTGTGGAGAACACCGAGGTCACCTTCAGACCCATCCCCTGTGAAGAATCCAACTTCTGAGGCAAAATCCGACCCTGCTTCCTGATTTGTTCTGGTAGAGATTCAGCTGACTCGTCCAACCAATCCAATAAAGACTGAATAGACAGCAAATATTTACTGACACAATGTGAACATTTGTGTTTCTGGAAATAAAATGTGATACAATGCTACATACAGTATGATGCATAATATATTTGCTTTTCAGAGAAAATATCTTGGCACTCAACTGAATTGAAGGACGGACTGGAAATTTTTTAGAAGATTTTGGCAGCATGAATCTAGGTGGTGTGTGTGTGCGTGCATGCGTGCGTGCGTGTGTGTGTGTGAAGTTTTCTTTCTGTCCTTTGTACAGTCTTTCTGTTTCAAGTGTTTTTTGTTGTGTTTGTTGTTATGTTGATACTGGAATGTAAAATGAGGCATGGCATACATCCCATAATAGACTGTAGCAGGTTGTTAATTCATGCTTCACAATTAAGATATTTGAGAGTAAGAAGGAAAATTATAATGCTCACACTTTTGGAAAAAAGGATCTCAGATATGATTAAGTGACAGGTCACCACAGTTATGTTTTTTTGTTGTTGTTTCTGTTTTAACAACATCTTTAGTATCTATATAGTATTTATTCAGAAGTCATCATGAATTATTGATAATAAAAAAAGAATCATTTCAACAATGGCTCCAGAATTTTTAATGATATCATAATCCCACATATCAGCAGCCAATAAATTAACTGACAACACAATAGTCAAACTATTACACTGGTTGAAAAATATATGCACATAAAGCATGAAAGAGTTCATCAGAGGAACTTCGGCACCATTGCTGCTTCCCTGACATCCTCAAAGGTTCCCTTCCAGTGCTCCGACACCGCCAACAAAGCCTTCGAGTCCCTCAAGTCCCACTTTACCACCTGACAAAGTTTATCATGGACCCACACATCTCCATGGACTTTGTCACCGGCCTTCCTCCGTCCAATGGTCACAAGGTCATCCTCTCAGCTGCTGGTTCATCCCACTTTCCAAGTTCCCAGTCACCACAGACACTGCCTTTCTGGTTCTCCAGCATGTTTTTCGTCTATGGCATCCCCACTGATGACGTCTCTGACCGGGGTCCCCAGCTCTCTACTGCCTTTTGGAAGAAGTTCTGCAACCAGCTGGGTGCCACATCCAGCCTGTCATCTGGTTTACACCCTCAATCCAATGGCCAGACCAAGATAATGAACCAGGAGATGAAAACCGTCCTTCACTCCTTGTAGGGATGTAACGGTACCGCAATGTCGCGATAACAAAAGTGCCTCAATATTGCAGGGACATGTACGGTATGAAATGATGGCGCTTCTGGCAAATACAGTAGTTTTAGTGTGAGAGACGATCGTCCGTGTCACCGTGTCAGGGTTAGGGAGCGGAGGTAGCTAGGCTATTTTAGTTTGACCAAATATTGTTCTTTGTTACTTATTTTGGACCTTAAAAATAGCAATGAACTTGTACTGTGGAGCTTACTTTGGTGTCCTTGTGGTCTGAGCAACTGCTGTAGGTCAAGTACGCCCGTAACACCCGGACCAGCTTTGCCACAAGCCTTTTCCCGTTTCAGTCTGTTGTGAGTTCCAGTTCCTCTTAGCCACTTAGAAGGAAGCTTCCTGTTTCTCTGTCCAGAACTTTATCTGTATTGTCTTCGCTGAGTATCGCCTGTCAACTTCTTGTTTCTCATCTGCCTGTGGCCATGTGGCATCTCCCATCTCCGGCATCAGAGAGAGCCCAGTGAGCCCATACTCCGTGAGTATCACTACTTTCCTTACTTGTTGGCTGTTGTGCTGCTGTTGTGTCCCATTTCTGCTTGTTATTGTTATGATGTAAGAATGAAAAGCCCCCAACATATTTTACTTTCACTTTTATTTCTGCCCCATGTACAACAACGCTCTCAATAAACAGAGTTTATCTTATTTTACAGATGCAAGTCAAATGAAAGGAAACAGCTGCCTAACCGGTTTGAGGACACATAAAGCAGGAGTGACTCCACAGGAATGTTTCACCTATGAACACAATAATCTCGGAGAATTGCTTTACTCTTCCTTTCATTTTATGATCTCGCTGCCCAAATGTGTCGAGGGAAAAACACTCAATTATTCTGGACCTTTAACGGAGCAGCCAGAAATCATCATCCTTCAGCAAAGGTAAAAACTTCCTCTCTCTCATTCTTGTCCGGTTAGTGCAGATTAAATCTGAGGAGACGCTGTCCATTTAGTAAACATGAGGCAGCGTCTTCTGTAGCTAAAGAAAGGGACAGTGAGAAGAACGAGTCTGAGCAGGTCAAAGACTTCAGTTGCACTTGTAATCACAGTGTGTTTACCTGAGATTGATAATAGTTAAAGAAACCAGAGAAAATGAGCCGTTCAGTGGATTGGAAAGTGTTTTTCTGAACATATTTATGACCTTAGTTTTATTACACTGGAAGGGTGAATAAGTAACTAACCACTTAAACGGGTCAGTGAATATTACAGTAAACTATAAGTATCAGAGACACATCTGAAGGGTCAGATTACTGTTCTCCTGCATCTTTTATTGTGTTTGTGGACATATGGTTTGTTGTTAATTACATTATGGGCCATATATTGTCTGAATCTGTATTTTCATGTAATGGTCTCACTGAGATAACGCTGTCTGCAGATTATTTGTCCACTGCTGGTGTGAAGCATGTTCCTGAAGCACTATCTGCCACCACTCTTGCTGATAGCTGTTCAAATATGCAAAGGTGAGGCTCTAAATATGATTGCTATTCAAACAAGTAGCCGCAGGTGTTTGAATAACTTAATTGTTGTGGGTTGTTTTTCTACATTATCATGTAGTTTGCTGGTAACTGAATTATCAAGTTGTTTATTGAGACTGAATGAACTATTTTGGGAGGGTTTTGTGGACTGTATTTAGTCATTACTGCCATGACATTACTAAACCTCCAGACACAAACAGTCGTAACTGGGTGTAACATGGCGTGGGTGCACACCCCGCATCCTCTTTTTCTGTAAGGCTCAAATGTGTCAGTGGTTTACATATTATAAAATGTCTGCACTTTGTCTGTGGCCACTGGGCAACCAACCATGATGGTGCTGTTACAAGTCAGATATACCCAGTATTTCCTAACTTTTAGCTTTCCCAGAAAGAGTATATTATGACATGTTTCTTTGTAGTGGGCGAGGTCGAGACTGAAACTAGTTTCACCCCAGAATTGAATTGGATACGGGCAGGATAAGGGCAGAAACTCTGGAGGTTATGCAAAACAAGATCTAATCAGATGTGTGTTACTGATACTTTTCTTAACATCTCTTTCTACCTGTTTTTTTTCTCACCAGCTAAGAGTTGTGACGAATTTACGGATCTAAATTTAGGTCATGCAATCATTGGCACCAGCATCAGAACTAGGCTGCTGCTGTACACCAGAGAAAATATCACCTGTGGCACGCTCCTGTCCCACACCGACCTTGGTGTCCATCCCCAATTCAATATGTCCAGACAAACTACCTTTGTCATTCATGGGTTTCAGCTCATGGGGTCTCCACCAGTGTGGAAAGGTGATGTCACAGAGCTGCTGTTGGCCAGAAAAGACCTTAATCTCATAATTGTGGACTGGAACTACGGAGCTACCACTGTGAACTATTTAAAGGCAGTGAAGAACGCACACAAGGTAGCAGCCAATCTCACTGCTTTCATTAAAGTGATGCAGGTATGAGATCTGACCTTTACTGTCATTGAAACACTGGAGATTGTTGAACTACTGTATCAGGACTAACAACTGACTGATCTTTTCAGGAACATGGTGCCTCTCTGAGCTCCGTCCACTTAATTGGAGAAAGTCTGGGAGCTCATATATCAGGTTTTGTAGGTGCAAACCTGAATGGGTCAATTGGAAGAATTACAGGTCTGGATCATTTTTTCTTTTGGAAAAAAATCTTGAAAATGGATTGCCTTCAAAAATATTTTATTTTTATTTTTTTTTATACATATTTCTAAAATACAATTGAATTACTTACAAAAACCTTTGCACACTTGTGTTCTACAGTTTTAGCTTGGAGCTGTACTTGTAAAGGATGTTTTATTATGACTGTGACACCTGCATGAGCTTTAATACCTGTGACAAAGTCCAACTTTGTGGAAACACAACAATTGATAACTAAATCTTTTACAGCAGGGTTACTTTTTTCTCTGCCCAAGCCTGCTATTTCCAGCACCTATCAGCTTATTTTGGGTTTGAGAATAAAGTGAAAGATTCATTGACATCTGTTGATGTGATGTTTGCAGCTCTGGATCCTGCTGGGCCTCAGTTCATAAATGCTCATCCAGAGAACCGACTGGACTCCTCAGACGCCCAATTTGTGGACGTCGTGCATACAGATACAGACTGTTAGTTTGGCTGAAATTCTGTATTATACATTTTGAATATGTTAGATAAGGTACACAGTATGCAGATGATTTACTGTATATTATCATATTCTTCATGTCAAAGCCCTGGGTTTCAGAGAACCTCTAGGTCACATTGACTTTTATGCAAATGGGGGAACAGACCAGCCTGGCTGCCCGAAGACCATCTTTTCTGGTAAGGTCTTTAAAATCTTGGTGTTGTGTTGTAAGGTTTTGAACAACATGGAGATGTTCCCCCTTCCATTTTTCCCCTGTTCAGGCGGATCTTATTTCAAATGTGACCACCAAAGAGCAATGTGCCTTTACCTTGAGTCTGCAAAGCAAACGTGTACCAGCAGAGTCTTCCCCTGCTCGTCCTACAGTGACTTTCTGGATGGGAAGTGCATGAACTGTGACCAGTTCGGTCCTGCTGGATGTCCTGTCTTTGGTTGGTAACCTTATTATCTATCAAAAAGGAAAAAAACATATAGAAATTGAATCTACTATTTCTCCAGAGGTTAATTTGTTACTATAAAATGTGACATAGCTGTTTGTTTTTTTTTCTTCTGAAATTCAGGCTATGATGTCATAAAGTGGAAAGATATCCTGGTAAAACTGGGCCAAACACAAACTTACTTCACCACAAATCCAAAGTCTCCATTCTGCAGTAAGTAACAGATCATAACCAGTCAGAGCCCTTTAAAATAAAAGTGCGCTTTGTAGCAAAATATAGGCTAATGAAATTATTACACTTTAATATCCAGCCACAACTTGGCTTTTCTGCAGTAAAATTATTCATTATACACAGAACATTAAGTGTAAACATCAAATACGAGACCACAAATAAACATGTGATGTTTACTGAGTTGTTATATTGAACTCTCATGGGATCATTTCAATGCTAACCATATAGCGTGCCTATGTTCCCACAGCCCTATGTTCCCTCAGCCCTATGTTCCCTCAGCCCTATGTTCCCTCTGGACTCTCTCTACCTATCTGGACTCTGTCTATCTGGCCTGTCTAGCCTCTACCTGGTCTTTTTACTAAACTTAACCAACTCCTTTCTTCATTGCCTAAACCCAACCAATGGTGGGACCAAAGGGCTGTGGGAATAGGGCCTAATTTTCAGTGACAACAAAAGTTAGAAATGAGGGAACATAGGGCTGAGGGAACATAGGGCCTAATTTTCAGTGACGACAAAAGTTAGAAATGAGGGAACATAGGGCTGAGGGAACATAGGGCTGTGGGAACATAGGGATGACCCCACAGCAACTAGCCGACTAGCACGGGAAAGCTCTCTTACCAAGACACGAGGACTGTGGCTCAGTCAGCCAGGATGTGCTGCGTCTCACATGGTTCACCACTTCGCTGTTTCTCTAACAGCTGCACAACTTTATAATTGTTACAACAACTAAGTTTTCACTCATTTTACTTTGTGGAAATGCTCTGTGTCCAACTCTGCATGGCTACTTGACACGACTCGGTCTGACTCGGGATCCCTCTTCTCTTTCTGCGTCCCCTCCTGTGATTGGCTACACAGCTTTTTATGCAATCTGGTCTCAGAGATTTTAATTAACTGTCACACTCAGTCACAAGTATGACAACAGGGGGAAATAAACATTAATTTAATTGTATACCCATCTATTTATAACATTATTATTTAAATTTTAACCCTCATGAACCTATTTCCAGCTGGGTTACCTTCATGAGAGTATTGGTCCTCAGAGGAAGTAACGTTAAATGTCAAATAATGTTCATGTTTTTTGCTATAGGGTCCTGCTACAGGGTGGACATGATGGTTTGGAACAAGGATGCTCACTGGGGTTACATTACTGTTAAACTTCATCATGACGGTACAGAAGCAGTGGCTACCATTGACCAGTAAGTCTTAGTATTTCACTGTGAACTCTCTTTGTCCCATAGTTGCTGCTCTTTCTCAGAGATGTGTATGTTTTTTTTTTCCCATACTAGTAAATCCAGAGAGTTCCAGCAGTACAAAGAGACCACGTTGTTCGCCCAGTTCGACAAAGACGTCCAATCAGTGGACAAGGTGTCGCTCACATTCACCTGTGGAAAAATATGCCTGTCCAAACATAAGCTCCGTGTTCTCCGAATCCAGCTCACACACCTGGATCGCAAGGAGAGGTGAGCAGCCATTCTCACTTTCTAAATAATCATTCACTGTCCCAGCTGTAGAGTCACATTAATAAGGAGTTTGTCCCCCACAGGCCTCTCTGTCGATATGATATTATTCTTGAGGAGAACACCGAGATCACCTTCAGGCCCATTCCCTGTGAAGAATCCAACTTCTGAGGCAAAATCCGACCCCGCTTCCCCAAATGTCCTGATTTGTTCTGGCAGAGGTTCAGCTGACCTGTCTAACCCTCCAGGAATTAAGCTACAGGAAAATAATGAAGACATTTGACACAATGTGAACATTTGTCTTTCTGGACTGCAACATGTGTTGTATAATGTATTTGTTTTTCAGAAAACATATCTAGCTACTTGCCTTTTACTCAATTGGGGCAAGTGATTTCCTGTTTGGAAAGAGATGAAGAATTAAAGGTGCACTAAATAGGCTAATAAATTGCACAGGCAGCATGACTCTGGGCCGGGGGTGAGGGAGCTGGAGGAGTTTTCACTATGTCTTTTCGTTTGTTTGTTTGTTTGTTTGTTTGTTTGTTTGTTTAGTTTATTTAAAGTGTAAAACCACCATGGTGCAACATGGTCTCGATACACTTTACAAAATTCATTACAATAATAAGAATCGCAGGGTCACTTTACACAAACAACGTTAGGCCTACTGTAGTTTTTTCTGTTGTATTTTCTTTCTGTTTTATGGTCTTTCTGTTTCAAGTTTTGTTTTGTTCTGTCTCTATGTTGATAGTATAATTTAAAACAGGGCATGCTGTACATCACATAGCCTAACAGATTGTATTGGTTGTTAATTCATGTTTCAAAAAATTACAATGCTGACACATTTAGAAAAAGGATCCCAGATGTTTTCAAATGACAGGTCACCTCAGGCACATGGTTTTTCTTTAAAATACAATGTAATTAGTATCTTTATATTTATTTAGAATCCATCATGAATAATTGATAATAAAACAAACAAGTCTACAAATGGCAAAATCCAGCATTTTTAATGACATCATAATCTCACACATCACCAGCCAATAAATCAACTGACACCTCAGTCAAACTAGTACAATGTTTTTCTTAAATATATACATCTTATGTGCACATTAAATATGAAAGAAGTTTCATGTTTGTGCCACTACATCACATCATCATTAGAAAATAACAGCTCAGCCCTCGGCTTTGCGGACTAACTCCCAAACGCCTCTGCCTGAGTCACTGTCATGTGTTTCCTATAAAGCTGGATGAAGGAAAAAATGACTGAAAACCAAATAATTGGCATGTTCACTCCCACATCAGCTGTGATTCAAAACCTGGGTTCTCCCAGGAAAGAGAAAACAGTTTTTCCTCTTAATGGAAAACCTCAAGACCGTTGAATGTGTAAGTAACATTCGTCAGCCAATAATTTTGGTCTGACAGGATCATGAGGCAGTTTTTTTTTCTCATTTCAGGTCTGCTCCTGCTGTGCCTCATCTTTACATTGTCAGCAACGACTCAGTGAAAACACTCAGTCCTCTTGGCCTTTCAGCTCTCCGACAAAAAAGTGGACGAATTGCAAAGAGGCTTTTAAAAAAAAATGCGACGTTTACATCGAAAAGGAGCGTGGATGACTCAGAAACAAGGGGACCTCTTTGTCAAATCAGGACACCGCTCATTTAGACATGTGCTTCTTCATACGCTGAATCTCCATCTGTGACAAAACAAAACTCATCATCAGTGTATTGTCCTCAGCTCACAGTGGCTCTGTCCAGTTTATATGGGTTAATAATGCTATTGTATTTAGATCCTGCGTCTCACACCTGTAAAGTCAAGCGAATCCTCTTCTCCTCATCGAGCTCGTTCATCAGCAGTTTAATCTCTTTGCTGAAACACAAAATATGGTCAAATTAGCACAGTAAGCAAACTCCATGGTGGGAAACCACAGCAGAGGCAGAGATGTGAGGTTGGGCAATCACATTTTATCCAATTTGAACATGGATGAGAGAGACAAAGTTTTTACTTGTGTTGACTCTTCATCTGTTCAAACTGATCCCTCAGGTCCCTCAGCTCTGTCTGCAGCTGTTCCAGGTTGGATGAAGCACGTTTGGCTGGGTTTCCGCTAGGCTGAGGGTCCAATTTGAGGCCTGGGTTTGAATGTAGCACTGCAGACAGAGCCTTTGGTAGCAGAGCGGAGTAGGTCTCACTTTTGGGTACCGCTGCCTGTGGAGAATAACCCAACATTAAAGGCAGAGCAAAACTTGAAATATCAATAGAAATGTTTTTAGTGCAAAGAAGTTTTTCTTACAGGCAGGACCGACTCATTTTGACTCGTCTCCTGAGAGTTTTCCTGAGGTGTTGAAGTTTCCAGTTCACTCTGGTTTTCTTTTCTTTCTTCCTCCATCATCAGTGTTACCTGTAAATTCAGTCTAGTTTGAGACAGCTGATCTACCAGTACCTCGCCCTACGAATGCGTGAAAATAAAATCAGCTTTTGGAGCCCACAATGAAAAAATTCACATGGGTGTTAGGTTAGTAACAAATGATTGTAGTGATGGCCCTTGAAAGTAAAATATTTAAGTTAAAGCTCATATTGATGCAGGGCGAGTACCTTCTGACACTCAAGTCAAAGTCGATATCTCCAGCTGCTGCACGTGGCTGTTTGTGTATGAGGCAGTTAAATTTATCCCAAGGACAGATGGGACACAAATAGACCACACCACACAGTCTTTATATGCGAGCCAAGCTATAGTAGTATTGTAGTAGTATAGTAGTATTTCACTGGATGAAGTAGTGGTAGAATGGTTTGACTGTCAGATGACTGTTATTCATTAAAAATGTACTGTATACTTCCCAGAGTCTGAAGCTCTGACTGTAACCTCTCATCTGAGCCACGAGCTGCCTGCTCATTCAGCTTCTCCGCCACTGACACAATTGAGTCAAACTCTTCAGTGTCTTTGAGAGAAACGGAGAATGAATGTTAAAATATATTTTTTCAGTTCCAGAGCCTGCATTAACTTTCATTCTGTTTTGTTTTTATAACATGTACTGTATGAAAAATTCAAGCGTGGTAGTATTTCAAATGACACATCAAACAGCAACAGTTGCTTAAGGCTTACCAGGAATGAGGACTGAGCTATAGCTGCCCATCGTGACAAGAGAGGAATACAGTGTAGTGTAGAGAGTGAAAGAGAGAAAAACCTGCAGAGTCTTTAAGTCTACATCTACAAATGACAGATTGGAGCAAGTCAGTGGAGCAGAAATCAACAGTCATCTCACTACAAACCTCATGCCACACCTTCTATCTACAGATTCAACCACTGAAGAATAGAGGCGATTCTTTAACTATTTCCTGTGATTAATGATTCAGCAACTTGAGTCTGTAAAGTGCGATACTCCTTTATCAGACTAAATTCGGGTGTTACGTTAGAGGTAGCTGTTTTCTCTCAGGCCACAGCCGTGAACAAATATGCAACACATGCTGGAACCGATGCACAGAAAGGTCATTAGTAAACATACTAAACCAATTACCAGATTATTGTCAGTTACAGTGAAGGATCTGGTGCATGCACTCACCTTGTTTTGTCAGTGTCACCGGTGAGATACAGCAGCATCTGCGGTAACTGGACACCATCCATTGTAGCCCAGCGTGGTCTGTGGAGTATGTTGTGATGACGAGTGGTACTGTCAGGGCTAAGTTTAGCTCGGGACAGAGCGGAGAGCAGCTCTGCTCACAAATATCACAGGGGCAGAGCGAAGGGCGAGAGAGGTGTTTAAAGGGACAACTCGGGTGCAGTTACACAAGAAGTGATGTTTGAACTAGACACGAGAAAGAAAGTAAAGGGTGATGATTCTTCTGGAAGCTCAGGGGCTGTTTTAATTGGGATATGAGGGGCTTAGCAGCTTTAATTTTAACCATGGTTTAGCATTTTGTGTCAGTGTAGCCAAACCCAGTGGGCATAAAATACCAAACTGCTTAAGTAGAGGGAAATCAGTTCTTTCATTTGTATTGAAGGATGGTAAATCGAGTAAATCAAATAAGATTTGTGTGTGATGTTAGATTCTCTTCAGGCTATAAAGCTCATAATACAGAAATATTCAAATCTTGGTATGTAAGCAGAATTACTCTCACAGGTTACACCCCTTTCTGTCAAGAGTCATTGTTTGTAGCGAGGATTTTTTTTTTAAATCATAATTTGCATATCTATAACTCTACTGGCAGACAAAATTATTTTAATAAACCAGATTCTGAGTCCATGTCTTAAACAAAACAAAGAAAAACAAATACTACTCAGGACTGATTCTGTCCAACTCTACAATCAAACACAGACTCTTCTCAAATAGAGCTTGTTAAATCCAACTTTACTTCAGGTCTCAAACAATAAACTCAACATGTGATTATACAAGTTTTACAAGTAGTGTCGGTGTCAGTAGACATGTTTCTAAATAGAACAACAAGGACTAGTCAAGTATGACACCTTGTGATACGTCATCGCAAACAATAAAAGAGAGATGTTAAAGTAAAAATTTCTTGGACTTAACAAACCTGAAATTGATCGGTGCTGGTAAACAAATAATGCTAAGACTACGCAAGTAAAACGAAGATTGCCAAGATTGCGACCAGCAATTCCCAAAATACACCAGAAAAAAAGCTGGTAGTAGAATATAATACAATGGCATATGTTACAAATAGTCTAAAACAAATGACTGCAGTACTTCAAAGATGCAATTTAACAAATGTAAGCAACAACACTTCACTTCAATAATCTACAGGTACGTAGGGATTGTAGTGAGACAGGGCTGTGCAGGCCACCCGGCGTGTTCCAGTGTTGCATCTGCAGGATGAAGGAACCTGTGTCAAGATCAGGACAAAACTGTCAGTACAACATTTCTTGAAGAGCTTGACAAAGGCTGACGCTTTGTTATAGCACAGTTATAACACTGACATACACTGTGTGTTTTCTCACCAGAGATTATCACCAGCGTTGTTGGTTCGGTCCTCGGTTGTACGGCACTCGCTGACGCAGCACTCTCATGTTGCGGTATTTGGACATGATGCTGTGACTTTTTCTGAACACTGGTCTCTGATTTGGGAAGGGCCGGGGCACTAAGCTCTCCTTTACAAAAAATAAACACACATACAAAATTCACAAATTAATCATCAAGAAAAAAAAAAAAAATTTAATATTTTCCATAACAAGTAATAAACTCTTAAGAGTTACTCATACATACCATGAGTGGTCTTCTCACATTTGGCGTCAGTTCAGGACCTGGCCTCCTTGGGCCACCTCTAAGTCTCTGTAAAACAAAACAATAAGCTAGTATTCTTATTTGTTCCTGATTAAATTAAATCAATGCTGTCGAGGAGCCCGAAAAATACGTTTACAATGATTGAGTGTTGATCTTTGTGGCCCACAGACTGAATTAAGAAAATGTTCTTGATGTTTTAGCTGCAAACCTCTATTGATGGTTTGCGTCCTTGCATCTTTATGCATTGTATTTACAAAACCCTTGAAGCATTTCAAAAATGCAACATGGCAAATTTCTTTGCTGCACACTACCCACTGATGCATCACATACTGAGACATGATGTTTCTCTCACCTGCATGGGTCCTCCAGGTCCCGGTCGCCTGAAGGGCCTCCCAGATCTGTAGCTCTCCTGCATCACATTATTAAATGGCCTGCAAAAAAAGAAAAACAAGCCTGCATTTAACAATGATAGTCATTGAACCATTCCATAGTTTGAAAGAAAGTGCAAAGACATGAACCTGAATATCCTCCTGTCCAGTTGTCCCCGTTTTCTGTCTTCAAATGATGATCTGGTATCATCTGTCTTTGAGAGACGACTGTTCGATGCACCCTCTTCATCTGAGCTGCGGTCTAAGAAAAAATTAGGAAATAATCCCCATAGCATCAAGTTAAAACATTAAAACCTACACATTAAGAGCAAGAAAGGAAAACAAATTGATTACAAAAACAATTACACAAAAGATTACAAAAGTGATTGACTTACCAGCCTTTGACTTTGGGCTGTGCTCTTTTGGAGGTGAGCCGTCCTTAGACGAGCTCGGCCTGGGCGGCCAGTGGGACAAAACGACAAGGTCACGCTTCTCTATGGGAGAAGATCTGTGGAGTGTCACAAAGGAAGTGTTAAGGACATCGGCATTCCTGTCCTAGCATCACATCAGGTTATCAGCAGTATACAAACATCTTTAATGCATTCTGGATACATTAATAATTCATTCAATAATCAATCATTCAAGGCATCGCAGTATTTAGAGGAACAGGCAAGTAAAAAATAAAACAATGTACAAAAATGTTTTTACGTCAAATCGACCTGTCAGCTTTTAGACGAAATGCAATCTAAACCAGTAATGATCAGCATTGTTTGGCAGGCAGATAAATGATCATAAAGTCACGCATCACATGGGTACTTACAAAAACCATGGACTGTCCATGCTCCTTTACTCCTATTTTTGTACCCTGAATCAATCTGAGCTGTCTTCATTTACTCAGTGATTGTTAGAGTGGGCAAATCTTGGAGGACTTTTAAGATATCGGTCTAGATCACATCACCAAATCTTCTATCATCCCTCTCACAGGAGCGCAGGAGGACAATACTCTCGTTTTCACTGTCAGCCTGACATTCAGAGGTTCTTATCGTCACGTTATTCTTAGTTGTTCCTTTAGTTGTCTTTTATCGGGCTCATCATCCACAGGGTTTCACAACATGCACCTCAGAGAGAAAGAGGAGATTTGGGCCTTGGTAGATGTCTGCAGTTTTGAAGTGAACACATGAAGGCAGGCGATTACGTCAGCTTCTTCTTGAAAGCTGCTCGGTGGTTTTAAGAGATGATCCGGTGTCTGCCCACAGACGTGTCCAGGTTTCAAGGCCAATTTTAAAAGGCTTTGCAGAGCCTTCAAGGGAGACCTCTACTCCTTCAGATCTTCTGCTCTTTAAAATGTTAGGCGTTGGGCATGCTTTAGAAAAAGGAAATCACACTGAGGACTGTCTCATTGGTACTTGTGATAAAGACAGGGTCGAGGAGCCTGTGCAGTGCTCTTCTCCTCTTCGTATAGTAGCTTTAAGTTACAGTCGGATAAAATGCCAAGATTTGTCCATCACATCATCTTCTCAGGGTGACATACAGGTTTGTATTGGCTGTGTAAAGTAGCTATGGTATATTTTGATTTCCCCCAGGCAGAGGATGCACACTTCTGGTTATTAAAATTAGGTCACACACCAGTAGACACAGGTACTGACCACCATACATGTTGGCCTGTCATGATTTCATGCTGATAAGCATATAACAAGGTGGTATAGTAAGGCTTCAAAGAGCAGGCTGATCTTTCTTCTGTCCCCACACAGTATGAAGTCCACTTTCAATATCTCCTCTCATCTCGTTATCTATTTAAAATCCTTTCCTTTGGTTCTGTTTTGTTCCTCCACTTGTGTTTGGCCCCTTTTTAGACTTTCACATCAATGCTGAAACAGAGCTGGACATCTAGCAGCGACATGTTCTCTGGTTTGACTGAGAAGTTGAGCAAACCACCCTCAGGGATTTTCATCAATCTGCTTCAAGATAGTTTCCTGTCTGTCACACACTGATGTGTTGGAGCAGTAAGAAACATCTGCAGACTTCTTCTGACTGCAGTGCAGAAGACAACTCCAGTACTTAAGATGCACTGTATGAAGTGCTGCATAGCAGCAGGCTCCTCTTCGTTCGTTGAGGAAGCACTATCCACAAGACGTCACGTTTCAGTTGGTGCAGAGGAGTGCATTTCATTCAGAGGAGCCAATCCTTCTGGTATACGTTAATTGGTTTTGCTCACAGGTAGAGTGACTCACGGATTAATCAGGATCTATGGTGAATGTGATGACCAAAAAACTCCTGTATATGGTGACTGGCGTGCTTCATTAGTCCAAAAAAAATTTATAATTTTAAAAATCTTTGTCTTGGGTTTTAACTGTTTTTGTTATTTAACTTCTATTATAAAGACAGTGGAACTTTATGAAAATTAATTGAATTATTGGTCATTTAATGTGCATAAATAATGAAGTCAGAAATGTCAACCTCTGCATGAGTTCTGTATTAGTTTCAGTGAGAATTAATGCACATGCATGTTGCTCTGTAATGCTGATGGTGACTAGTAACATCCAGCAAGAGAAATTCCTCTTCATTGTTTTATGGCTTTCATTATCTCTGTCCGAACTAATCACCATCATCCATCTTGATCATGCCGTGATTAGTGCAACACATGACACTTTAAACTAACTTTGTTTTTGGAAACTCCTTGATCAAACATGCCGCTTGACTTTGACTTGACTGTTGTCCCGTGTTTTTACTTAGTGCCTTGTACAATCATCATTCAGTGATGGATATCCATTTGATGCAACTCTTTTCCCATGGTCCATGTATGGCTGACAGGTTGTCAAGATTTTAACAAGGCCCAGTGTGGTGATTTCTGTTTAGGTCATGTTAAATGCTGTCTTCCTCGTGTCCTTGTTTTGTGTACACAGGTATACCGTTTTACGTGAAATGCTGTAACTTCAGATTTTGTTTTCTACTGTGGATGAAGGCGTCTTCACAACGTGACGTAGACAATTTCTTTCTTTAAGACACTCAGTGCTGACAACTTGTTGAATCCTTTAAACTGCCGAGATCAACTGATCAACCACTCCACTCCCCTCATCAAGGGCTTTTAACATTTTGTCAGGTTCTATAACAGGCTGGTTTTATTGATATGCTGTGTAACTTAGCACCTTCTCTTCAGCCAACGTGATGGGAAGATATCTGAATCACAGGCAGCGCGCAGACAGGGAGGCTTTTCAGAGCTTTTGCAGCTTTTCATCAACTGAATCAGTGTAGCACATTTAGCCCGACACGACATCTCCATTTTCCACAGCTGGCACCCCCTTCACATTGAGACATTCTTTCTTGACCTCCTAATCATCATCAAGCCCCTGCGAACAGTGCTACAAGGAAAATACCGTACCTGTGTGCGTTCAAGGACCGGCGAGACTCCACCTGTTCTTTCTCTGTGTCAGAATCTCGGGAAGACTTGCTGCCATTGCCATCGTCTTCTCTGGAGGGGGATTGTGATGATCTTTCCCTCCTTGTTGGCTCCAGCTTTTTCAGGGGAACAGGATTTGACTGGAAACGTTTCTTCCTGATAGCAAGAACAGAGCTGACATTTCCTCGTGAGTTGGAGTCGCCGAAGCGAGGCCTGGGTCTCACAGACGGAGGTATTCTGAGCCTCATGAGAGACTCTGCTCTGATTTGTCTGTTCTTAACCATGTAACTTTTATCCCTAAGAGACAAAGGTTTACCACCAAAGGGCCTGGGGATATTGAGCAGTTGAGGTCTCTCTCTCCGAAGGTGTTTGGGACTGCCATGCTCCAGATCAGGGTCTGGGGAGGGCATGCTGATGTCTGACATCCTCCTCTTCCGGGGTCCTGCCACTTGCCTCTCCGGAGGACCCCTGTGGTAGGACGATGACTGTGGCGGGCCTCCTTTCCATGAGGGGGATCTGAAAGGGGGCGGGTGAGGGACATCTTGTGCCCTCTCCCTACTGTGGGATCTGCTGCCCTGCCTCTCAACCGGACCGCGCTGCCGTCTGGAGTCTTGCTCAGATGACCACCTGCACATCCATCAAACAATAGAGAAATCATTACAATGAGAGATCCATTGCCATGTTAAGTGGGAGGCGGAACTTTTAACTTTTATCTTAATGCTGCCCCTTCATAATGCCATGTCAGAATGAAACAGGTAGGAGAAGTAAATTTTCAAAGAGCATTTACAGATGTAACACTCCTGTCAATGGCAGGTGAAACCACAATTATATCAGACCCCCGTTAATCCCCTCTAATAACTATGGACTGGGGCAGAGTAGAGGTAACCATTACGACCCCCTGTGACTGGTAGGACTGGGCCAGCTTCGGGCCTCCTCTTTAATAATTTTACCCAGCTGGGATTGTTGCTTCACTCCTGTACCTCTCTGGACACGAGCCTCTCCCATGCATCTCTCTGGGGCTCCTCTGTGACCCAGAGGGTCTGTGCTCTCCATTGTGTGGATGAGAGAAGGCTCCAGCCTCGTTCCAGCGCTTCATGCCATGACCTGAGTGCTCAAAGGGCCTTTCTCTGGGGCTGTAATTCCCACGAGGATCCCGATTCCGCTGCTCCTGATGGGGAGAACCTGTCTGCCTTTTGGGGCCTCTAAAAGACCCCTGGTAGGCCTGTGTAGCGCCGCCGCCTGGCCTCCTATCAACTGGGTGGTCGCGAAAATGTCTCGGGGAGGGGGACCTGTGACCTGAGGGGTGGCCGTGGAACGGCGGCCCTCTTTGACCTGGGGATCCGTGCGCAGGACTGCGCGAGGATGACTGATGGTGACCATGGGGGGAGCGGTTTGGCCTCGATGGAGACGGCCTCCTCTGGCTGTGGTGTGGTTCCATTTTGGGATGGTACGGTGGAAATGAATCCTGTTTTGGGGAATTCCAGTGATTGAAATGTGGCTCCCTTTGCTCTCCCATCAGGGGGACTCTCTTGACAACCGGGGGTCGTCCTCTGCCTCTGGATTCTCTCCAGTTAAAAGGCCCCTTCACTGGGTAGCCTTGGGTATCTCTTCGGCCTCTGGAGTTTGGGTTGTAATTCCCTTCACTCCGCCCAATGCCGCCATGACCATCTCCATATGGTCTGATGGGATACAAGAAAAAACAGACAGGATTACAACACATGCCGCCATCATTTAAAAAAAAAGCAAGCTTCAATATTTGATTTGATTTTATAAAGATCCCCATTAGCTGCTACACCTGGTAGCAGCTACTCTTCCTGGGGTCCATTAAAAGCCACATAAAATAATCACACACACACGAAATAAGACTAAACTTCCAAATAATATGAAAAGCTGCATAGTACAACAATAATTATAAAGATGATAGTAATAATAATAATAATAATAATAATAAGTAATATCAGTCTCATACAACTATAAATACACATAAAGATGTAGCAATTATGTCAATTTGACATGATCAATAGATATATTACCTTGGCTTCATGCGCGGTGGTCCAAACTGTGGTCGGACCATCTTTGGAAGTGGGTGAATTATCTATGAACAACAACAAAAAAAGACACCAGAGTTTTACAGCCGTACGCAGATATAACGGTAGATTCGAAGCAGACAACAAACTTCGACTTGCCCTGACTCCACAGCTGACACCAGGAATTTATGGTCTGAGGCTAAGTCACTTTGCCAGGTGTTGGTTGCGTACTTGAGTCTTTTGAACAACCATTTCAAAATAAGAACCAAACTCATCACCTTCAATTAAGTTTATTTTAGTCTTCTACCATACTGCCTGTTAATTAATTAATTTGCTTAATCTTTTTTTTTTTAATGTAAATGCTGGTCAAAGTGTGTACTGCATAGTCCTTGTTGCAGCAGCCATGGGTTTAGTTCAAACCTGTAGCCATTTGCTGTGGCACCCCCTCTTTCTCCCTTACTTTCCTGTCTTGTCTTGTCTTATCTATATTAAGGCAAAAAATACCTTTTTTTTCCTAACTACAGAAATACATCTCAGAAAACAATACACAAAATCCTCATCATTCAAATTTACATTAAAAAAAACACACCATTGTTTTAATGTTGTAGTAGAAATGTAACAATAAATTGCCTTGCATCACCAAAACGTTTAATAAATGTTTTGAAAAGCAGCATTAAGAGTAGGTCAGGTTAAACAACAGCATGTCCTTAACAGTTAAGGTCTAAAAAGCAAGCCCAAGGCATATACTACTCATAGATAATAGCCCACCTGTCTAATCAAATCAATTGTGTCTCGGAGAACAGCTGACACTACATTACAGCTGCTACTTTCAATTGTTTAAATGATTGCCGAGTCAAGTCTTCAAGTCTGTCTTGAGCAAACAACAATTTCCAGGAACAAAAAATGAACTGTGCAAACCCGGAAATCTGCTCATTACGTCCAAATATCTTAATTTTTCTTCTCTACTTTAATAGCTACCTTTTGCAGACCACAGCCGGCCTGAAATCCAAGACAGAAAAAACTCAATGTTACTTACAAAACATTATCTGCACATGGTGGCGTAACTCATCAGCTTTCTTCCTTTTTATCTCGGTGGTTATCAACCACATTACCATACAGGGACGTGTACAGTCTCGTTATGTTTAATATAACATAGGCAACACCACCAGTCTATGAGGCAACGAAAAAAATGCAAATGAGAGAAGAGCATATCTAACTTGGGTGTTTTCAATGGAGGCCGCTGATTGTGTTTCAGCTCTGATCCTTCACCGGCCTCCATCTTTAGTCCGAGCGACCAGCAGCGAGTTGGACAAACAACACGATGCAGACATTATTTTTGTCCTCTCTGTGCGCACACAACCCTGCAAGTGTGTAGTAAGCAGTTTTAAAGTGATTCGAGATTACATTTTCTGGCTTGGTTTATATTTAGCACCACTGGGTCGAGCAGTCTTATCTAAGTTAAGCTAAGCTAAGCTAAGCTAAGCTAAACTAGCCAGCCTGGGGTTTTCCTTTGCTAATAATAACGCTGCTCTCAGAAAATGGCATCCAGAGTCATTGGGACCATCTTAGCGGCAGGTTGGACAAAATAAATACAGACGAGTCAACTTAATCGACCCTTACGTGTAATTATTAAGATTTTCCAACAACTTACCGAAAACCAAGCGTCGAGTCCGTCACAGCTTCGGGCGACTGCGACACTCAGCTGCTGCTCCTTGGCTTCTTCTTCCTCTGTGTCATTTATGGCGGGCGGCACCAGCGTTAAGGCGCATTACCGCCCCCTATTGCGCTGGAGTGAGAGCCACAGTCACCTATTCCCATAATAATAACAACAATAATAATAATGATAATAAATAATAATTATAATACATAATAACAACACAAACAAACCCCCCCAAAAAAGCTGTTGCTAGTCGCTCGTCCTCAGCAGCTTCATGTACAGGAGGCTGCAGCCTGCGCCACCTGCGGCCCGGAGTGTGAACTACACGTCTGTCTGGAGGCCGAGTTAAAATATCTTAATAGAATCTTTAAACATCTTAAAAGAATAATTGTGATGGTTAAATAAATGACTTGTAACTTGTTAGAAGTAGAATGAGGCTCTCTGTCTTCCACCTAGTGTCTCTTGGCTGAAAACCAACCTGGTAAGATCAGAGCCGCCAACCCGGTTTCTGCAGCACCGCCACACAAACGCGCCCCGCAACCCGTAACCTTTTGTTTATGACAGGTAGGCTACGACTACACAAATACATACATCGTAATATCATGATAAATAACGTTATCCACCGCTTCATGGATTGATTTCTCACCTGTTTTGTTGTAAACAATAGGCTACTGCACATGATGGCCAGGAGGAGGGTTAGGACTTGCAAAGTCCCCCTCTAACATAACACATCCATGGGCCCAAGGCCTCCTGGTTAAGGTAAGGCTAATTCTATTTTTTATACTACTGTGTCGTTTAATCTATTACACTGTGGTGTAATGAGTTTACCTATATGAATGATCAGATTTCAAGTCTACAGAATAAATGTAGAGGTTTTCACACAGACTGAAGTAGCTTCCTTTGAACATAACTGTGCAACTCTTACAACAATCAAAAAGACAGAGAAAAAACATTTCAGGTGTTCATTTTGTGTGTGCCTGAAGAAGCCCAGATGTTTTACTTTACTTAAAATAGTTTAATTCGTTGACTTATAGGTGAGGAACGTGCCCCTTGTTTATATGATGTGTCTGGGACAGCTTGCAGGATGCTGACTGGCACAGCAGTCAAGATCACAGACCAATGAGACCATATACTCATAGTGATGAAATGGGTGTTAGGATGGGGAGAAGTAAACAACCAGAGGTGATCGCATGCTCACAAGGCACAGTCTTTCTTCCTGGAGGAGTGGAGAGGATGTAAATGTGGTAATGTGTAATGTGTGTGTATGTGGTTCCTGAAACCTCTTTGCTTATAGATTTACACCTATATATCCACCTATAGCACAAGCTCGACCCATTATCCTCCAAGTCTTCAGAGAGCCAGCAACTCTCCAAGACAGCAGGGCTATCTTATCAGACTGCATTTACTGGAATTTGAGTTTAAATCTAGAGTGATTTGTTTTGTCTTTTATGCAGTGTCATGCTTGTGATTAAAATATATGATGCATATTATCCAGGTTATCTGTGTAACACCAAAAACATGGATTAACACACAAAAACACAGAATTATGAGGTTGTTTTTCATTTTTATTTTTATTGTTTCAGATAACATTATCATGACCATGCTTACCATGCACAATGTCTACAGAAATTACATTACTTAAAGAGTTAGTCTGGCTGTGAGAGAGTGTTTGCAGTTGGAGTACAAGTGGACTTTGAATGTTGCAAAATATACAGCAAATCCTAAATTTCAGTATTGTGTGTTACAACATGGCTTCTTCACTTGAAACAATCCAGAAAGCCTGTCCAGGCTATGCACTGACTCAAAAACATAACTCTTAACGTCACCTCATAAAGTGACGTAAAGGTAACATGAACAACTGTTTGCAACATGATGCGTTCAAATCAAGGTTCAAGTATTACAGGTCACACACAACAACTCCAGTGTCCAAACAGAGAGGATAAACACACACAGCCAGAAGACCGTCAGGTGTTTTACCACAAAAATGAAGAAACTAACCAGCCCCTTATAAGGCATCTACTGAAATGACATTTAAATATGACACATGATGAAAATTGCAGTTGTCATCAATTGAATGAATTGCTCAACAAGTTAAAGGGGCTGATTCCTATTACAGGACCACAGGGTACAACAAAACAGACTTAAGAGAGTACAGCATCTTTATAGCTACAGGGCATATTTCAAAGTTGATTGTTTAGCAGACATTCCCGTGAGTGCACTTCACTCTTACAAGTCAATAACCAGATATCTATTGATGGGAATCTATTGTATGTTACTCTATGTCTGATAGATTAATGCATCCATTAGCTGTGCCTAGGTGACCACCATTAGAGCTCAGACAGCCGCTGCACCTCCAACGCATTAACGGCTCCACTATTGTTGCTGCCAACCACATTTCCTTTGGTTCCAACCATCTGGTCCATGTTTCTCATTCGCTCACTTCTCCTACGCTCATGGTGCTTTAAAACTACAGGAGGGTGATGCCAATGCAGGCCCACAACTCACCATGTGCAGGCTAGAGAAACATAAAGACCGTTTATGTTTTCATGCAGAAACACAAGAGCGTGAGAGAAAAAGCACACAGACACAAGGTCCTTTTATGGCTGAAGAGCTTCCTCACTCAAATAACAGGAGGAAGATTTACCTGTAAATCCCTTCTCACATGTTCCCAGCCAAACTCTTTCTGGCTGTGCGACACGACATGACCAAAAAACACCAACTCAAACACAGTGCAAAACATCATGAAACTCATCAGGGACCAACGTGTCCCAGTCGTTTCATAAATGAGCTTTTTGTCATCAGAGCTCCATTCAGAATCACTGAAAAAAGGCCTCTTGCCTGTAAAACACATTTCTGTGAATGCAGTTACTATATTTTTGCACTAAAGTTCAAGTCAGCGATTCACTCTAGTCTGCAATAAAGGTTTAGTAATGTAATTTGTGTTAATGTCACTTAAAAAAAAAAGAAAAGAAAAGTGCAATAACATTCAAGTCACAAGTTTTACACTCGTCTTTCTCACTCACGTGCAGTTATAAAGTCCCAGTTAGAGATAAAAAGGAAAAAAGGGAGTCACCGCTTCGAGGAGAAAATGTGCATTAACAATCCTACCATCAGACCTCGCTTGAAATCCACTGACTTTCACACAAATCAGTCATCAGTTCATGCATGAAGAGCATTTTTGAAGTATTATAAATTAGGCTGTTGTGAAAATGAAACGGTCATGCCTTCCCAGCAACACGCTGACTTAGCCTGAAGGGCTTCAGCTGGACAGGCAGCAGTAGAAACATGGGTGCTCTGAGTAGTATCACGTAAGTAATGGGGCTGAACTGGGACCCAGTAAGGAGTCTGTGCAGGGAAGATTTAAGATTCCTACCAAGCTACTGGATGTTATCAATAGTGTGTTTTCTAGATATCTATAATGAAATTATATTTGTCCATTATGTCATTATTTCACATATCCACACACACCTTTCTCCCTCAAATGTGCTCATCTTGCACACACTTCAGCAAAAAATATCAATAATCAATCATTTCAATGGTCAGTTTCTATGTGACTATAATATAGGACATGTTTTGTTTATATTGCAAGTCATAGTTTACAGGTTTTTTGTTTTTTTTGTAAGTCAATCTCTATGGCTCTATTCCCATAAACGTAGCAACACTGGGGGCATAATACTAAAGCGACACCCCCGTGTGTGTGTGTGTGTGTGTGTGTGTGAGAGAGAGAGAGTGGGAGTGAGAGGGCAAGAGAAAGACAGAGTTAGCGAACTACTTGATGCTAAGTTTATTTGAGGTTGAGGACGGCACCCCAATGAGCTTTGAGTCTGTCATTGGACTGACAACTCCCCCGATGAGGTTCTTGTTGCAGTCGCCCATGTTGCCCTCTGTGGACAGTTTGGGGCAGGTGACGCTGCCCGTCAGGTCCAGCAGGTCCTCCAGGGCGCGAGTGTTGCTCATGCCGCTGTGCTGGGTTTCGTTGACCGGTGAAAACTCTGGGATTGAGATCAGTTCTTCCTTTGAAGCTGGGCTGAAATATAACAATAAAAAACCTCAGCGACTTTTAATAACATCCAGGCTATTTCACTGAATTTGTCACTGAAAATCACTGGTTGCTGGTGATTAAGCACAGCAATAACCACATTTAACCTTCCTGTTGTCCTTCTGTTCCCTTCCTCCATCCTTCCTTCCTTCCCTCCCTTCGTCCTTACTTCTTCCTTCCTCTTTTGATCCAATTGACCTAATCAGTTCCCTCCCTCCATCTTTCTTTCCTTCCTTTTCCCTTCCTTCTTTCCCTTCTTCCTTCCTTCTTCTTCCTTCCTTGAATGAATCTGTTCTCTCCCTTCATCTTTCTTTCCTTCCTTTTCCCTTCCTCCGTTCCCTTCTTCCTTCCTTGAATGAATCTGTTCTCTCCCTTCATCTTTCTTTCCTTCCTTCCTTCTTTCTTTCCCTTCTTCTTCCTTCCTTGAATGAATCTGTTCTCTCCCTTCATCTTTCTTTCCTTCCTTCCTTCTTTCTTTCCCTTCTTCTTCCTTCCTTGAATGAATCTGTTCTCTCCCTCCATCTATCTTTCCTTCCTTTTCCCCTTCCTTCTTTCCTCCTATCTTTTACTTTGTCCTTCCTTCCTTCTTTCCCTTCGTCCTTCCTGCCTTCCTTCCTTCCTACCTTTCTTCCTTGAGGACAGCAGGAGGGTTAACTCGTCTCAGTCCAGAGCTACCTGGTGTGATGACTCACCTGACCTCCATGGACTGCACTTCATCACTTGACCCTGTGCCCTTCACATCCAGCGGCTCCAGCTTGATGACCGGCGGCGAGAGGTGTCCCACCGGCGCCGGCGTCACCGAGGCTCTGATGACCTCGACCTGAGACCCTCCTTTCACCTTTTCCTCGGCTGCTGACGCGTGCAGGTTTGGTTGTTTGCTTCCCTCATCGGTCACGTGGTTTTTCATCAAGGCACTTCCTTTATTCTTCACCTCTCCGTTCATCACAGCGCCCTCCTTTTGGCTCGCTTTGGCGTCGGCTTTCACCTTGGTTGGCTCTGTTTTTATTTGGTCTGTGGCTTTAACAGTAGTTGTTCTGTGCTGCTTGTTTACATTCATCTCCACCTCCTTCCCCTGTTGTTTAAGAACACAGGCTTTGGTTTCTTTGTTATTCTGGCTGCCGTGCTCGTCACTGCTTTGCTTGACGTCCAGCATCTTGTCGGGGACGTTGTGTGTCGGCATCACCTGATGAGTGTTGTTTTTAACTTGTACACTCTTCTGACTGTTGACCTGTGCTGCTGCTGCTGCTGCTGCTGCTGCTGCTGATTCTTTCTTTACTGTTGCACCCTCCTTCGTGTTGACCTGGGCTGTGACCTGCTCTTTAACCTGAAACTCAACATTTTTGGATGCTCGCTCGTTCACCTGAGCATTACTTTGAACCGTCTTTACATCCCCTGTGGAGAATAAAAACAACATCAGAGTGGGCTCCACTTTATTTGGACTGTCCTGTGTTAACATTGATGAAATTTCACGGTGGAAGAAACAATTAATTTGTCTGAAATGAAGACTCAGCTCTAAGTATATTCCTGCTGACTGTGGACGAAGCCAAATGAGGAGAGTACTAGCACAGGACAGTTCAAACAAAGTGTTCACTCACACTCTACAGAGCAAATCCCCTGGAGAGAGAGGGACTGAATAATTCTTCCAAGGGCATTTTCAAGAGCAGCTAATTTTATAGCCATCTCCCATGATGCTGCTCTAAAGCAAAAGGATCTCTATCAGCACCAAGAGCAATAGTCCTTGGCTGCCGCTCCATATTCCAGAAAATGCTGTATAACCCTCAAGCAGCAGAAGTATTACATAACAAGACAATAATAAAAAAGCTGGGAATGTATTGGCATCAGCCGCCTATTGAGATTTCACAAAAGCCAACTCATAAAAACGTAGCTCTCTGCTGTGCATGCTCAAAATAAGATACAAAATTGCTCAGATAAAAAAAAAAACTGCATGTGTCCTACTATTTGCATTTCAACAGCTGCCAGGCAAAGAGCGAGGGGCGGAGTGAGCGCGAGCAGCAAGCAAACTGAGGTATCTGCAGCGTGACTGAATAACTTACTAACCTGGGGGCGAGACGGACTTCGTCTCCACCTGCTCCTCCGTCTGAGCCAATGCAGAACAGAGACGATCGAGTCAACGTTTGTGGTAATCAAAACACAAAACCAAAGTATCACCAACGGAAGAATTTAATAAAGGTAGTAACAGAAAGCCAAAGATTGAATATTATTAACATTGAAAAATAATCCCATAATTAGCAGGTGTGTAAAGGCAGCAGGTCAACTGTATGAGAGCAGAAGGTGTCTCTTACAGTACCTTCAAGTCAGCTTCACCCTTTCTTGTTCTCTTCATGATCTCTTCGATTCTCTGCAAAAAAAACAAAGGATTCAGGAGGGTAAAACATGGCAGTCAGGTTGCAGTTTGTGTTTGAGACATCCTTTCTGTTTGAACTTACCTTTTTCCTCAGCTGTCTTTCCTCCTCCTCCTGCTGCGTCAGCAGTTCTCTGTCTTGTCGTTGACGAGCTGCGTCTTCCTGAGCCTGGACTTTGGCTTTGTCTTTCTGTCGAGTTCGAGATGAAATCTGTTTTAAAACCAGAACTGAAGACAGAACAGAACCGACAGAACTTCACCTACAAACCACTCTGACCTCTTTGTCCGTCTGTAGCTCCTTCTCCTGCTCCTCCTTCTTCACGCTTTGAGGATCTTCCTCCTTCTTCTCTTTTTCTTTTTGCTCTGCTTGTTGAGCCTTCGCCTCCTTCTGCTGCTGCTGCTCCTGGGCCAGTTTCTTCTTAAGCTGCTCTTCCTTTAGTCTGATTGACAGGCACATACACTCATTACATACATTGAAACACATAGCCGTTCTATAAACACAGTATTTAAGTGACAATGTATTCGATGAACCACCTTTCTTCTTCCTCATGTTCACGTTTTTTCTCTTCCAGTTCTTTCTGAGCTCGAGCCTGACGCCTACGCTCGGCCAACAACCTGGTCGCCTCCTCTGCATTTGTTGTGCCAGCTGCCACCTTCGCTGTAGATGTGCATGTTGCTGATTCTGTCACAGACAGAAAGACGGCATGTAAGAATTATTCAAAAAAACTAAACGCAGATTAAGGAAACAAACCTTCCACTATCATCACCTTTTTTCACGTCTCCATTCTCAACGCTGCTCTGAATCTTCTTCTCTGATGGATCCACTTTAGGAGACATGTGATCCTTTCTGTCAGGCGACTGATTCTTTTCAGACGTGTCGCCTTTGAGGCGCTTATCAGAAGTTTCCCCCTTTGGAGATCTTATTTTAGTGTTTTCAGCGTTGACCACATTCCCGTCGGCTTGTGGAGATGGATTTGTGCTGTTGACGTCGGCGTTCTTCTTCCCTGCAGTCTCAGCTTTGGATTGTTCGCTGGGTTTCTCCACCTTCTTTTCTTCTGCTTTCCTGTCATCAGTGGATATATTCTGGCGATGTCTTGTAGGGGAGTAATGGTACTGATGTGCATTGTTAGGAGACTGGGCACGTATCTTAGTTGCCAGCCTGCACATAGATAACACAGATGTTAAGTTTTCATGACAGGACAGAAAATAGTGCTGTGCAAACAAGGTATTGTTCCCAGCTGACAGCTTCCTTTGAAACATCAACATCATGTTTGTATATGTCTTTATATGTATATGACTATATAGAGAGATAAAGATTAGTGATAATATGTTAGAATCAATCTATATATGTATATCAGAGAGATAAAGATTAGTGATAATATATTAGAATAAATCCAGCTAGATAAACTCATAAATTAATTTATTGTATAGATTATAATGACAAGAAAGCGTGATAGATAATTTATGAATAAGGGGTGGGAGTAAATAAGTTTCACTTCTTCCCACTCCTTTTCGGATATGAAAAAACAAAAAAACAAACAAAACAAAAATAAAAAATCTTTATTTTCAATTATTTTATCTTATTTTTGTTCATGTGTTGTCTTTGCAAAGTTTTTATTTGTTATGTCTGTCCATTACTGTATTATGTTTTATTTCTTTTAACATGTCTGAAATAAACTATAATATATAACTATATAACTATAAACCCGTAGTCTTACTTAGAGGAAATAGGAGAAGCCAGGTTCTTGGTGAGACTAGCAGGGGATTCAGATCTTCTCACAGGTGATCCACAACCTGGTGATGCAGTTCTTCTGTCTCTGCGCAGCCGCTGTTTCTGTAAAAGCAAGTGTCGTTGTGAGTCGTTTCAGGCAATAAGATCAGGTTTCCGTTCCATTAATATTTGATTCCTGGAGGTGTGATGTTGTTGGTGTGTCAGTGTGTGAGGTGTGAGGACTGACCTTGGGGGTGTTGGGAGTGGACTGAGAGCCTCCCTGAAGTCCGGCTCTGTTGTGATCTGCGGGGTTGAGCGAGCTGCAGAAAGGTGACCTGTGAGGGCTGCAGGGCGCTGCATGATGACAAACATGATGCTCATCAAACCAAATACTGATATATAACCAGTGACAGAGGGATATAAATACAGTAGCCAGGGGGTGGTGGTGGTGGTGGCGGTGGGGGGGGGGGCTTGACCAGACAGTGTGTGTTGCATTCAGCTGAAGCTTACAAACTCACTGTTGAGGCTGGCAGAGATGATACTGCAGTACAGATTAATATGAGAGCCGGCTGCTCTCTGAGCCACATTATTAGATTTCCAGTATAATTACGTTAGCGATATCAGTATCACTGTTTAATTGTGTGATTATAGTTCCTCCTCTGTGGCTCTAGTTGGGTTTCTTAGCCCTTGTTTCGCTGCAAACCTAGAGCTCAAATGTAGAAAATCTTTCAACACTGGGACTTTTTTGTGTTTATTTTTTGCAGCAATGGATAAAAAAAAAAAATACAACAATGAGCTTTGCGCAGATCAGCTCTGCCCTGCTGGACTTTCTGACACTGACAAACAGATATGAAGGGAAAGATTTTCTGTTGTGTTTCTGCCAGGAAACAACATCATTGATTTCCCTTGATTAGACTTGCCCTGACTGGGCAGTGCAGGCTATTTAGCACATGTTTGTCCCTGATTCAGCTGAACAGTCAGACATGGTGCAGTGTGTTCATGCCACAGTCTTTTTAAAAAAATCATTACTAAAAGTGAATCCCTGACTTTGTAGACGACTGTGCGGTGTGATGCAGGCACGCACATGCCACGGCTGTGAATCCCAACAACAACTGTCACTGTGCCACACCCACAACGACGACAGCAAATGAAGACACCCACATACTGTACACACACACACACACACACAGATATGCTGTGCAAACTCACAATCACAAAAGCGAAGGCCCTAAACACAGATTGCATCTTTTCTTTCCACCTCTTGTAACTTCTCATCCCTCTGTCACCATCTGTAAAGACTAATCTCTGAAGAGTGCAGCCATCTCATCGGGATGACAGGGTCTATTTTGGTGAACATATTTTGATTCTAGGTCATTTGCGATTAATCTCCAAAACTGTCTGTCGGCTCCTGAGACCTGGAGTCAGCACCACTTAGCTGCTTTTTACACATCGAGCCTCTCACCGATACTCCTCCGCACGTCGACACACTGCGTGACTATAATACCTCCCTGTGTCGGAGATCATTATGTTTCTCAAGTCATTTTATCCAGTGCCCTTTGGCCTCTTTGTAATTACTGGGGCAACTAATCCAGAGGCTTGATGTGTTGATGTGTTTCATCGAGGATTTAATCTGCCTGCAAGACTCTGAGGTCTATGAAACAGCTCGTGCTGCTGCGTTTTAACTGTCCTTTTCTGCATGGTGCTGCAAATGAAGTCGTACTGCAGAGTTCGTCCCCACAAGAGAGGAGGTAATGAAAAGTCCTGCAACAACATCGGGATGTTTTGGCTTGGTTTTGCGTTAAAAATAGGTTAAGATCATTCAGGACAAATGTTAGTAGGCTACAATTATTATGGACACAGTTTTTTTTTTCAAAAACAACAACAATGCAGTAGAGCACAAACACAGCAAACATGAAAAAGCCTTAAGTACATAAAGATTTCTCACAAGCATAGAATATTAAAAAAAAGAGAAGCATTTAAAGTCCAACACACATGCATCACAGAGAGACAACACATGTTGCCTGTGGTCTTAAATTGACGTCTCAGCCTGCCCGAAGGCAAACCAACACAAACACGGTCAAACTGTTGGATGAACAAGGAAGGGAGATACAGTTGGGAAGGGCAAGGGGGGACCAGGGGCTTAACTTTACCAGATTCGCTGACAGCAGGAAGGGGGGAGGCAATGCCATGGGAAAAGGCGGAGGCAGCAGAGAAAGGGAGTGGGGCATTCTCACTGTCACCTATAGGCAGCAAGCGGAGCAGAGCAGAGCAGAGCAGACAGAGCATTATGAACAGTTGATCTGAGCAGTTCCTCGTCCGGCTGTAGAGACCTGGATGGGAGTTCACATACAGTAACAGCAGCCGTGTCAGGATGCACTGAGATTTAGACTTGTTGTCAGAGCTAAAGGTTCAGACAACTTCAAGGTGTGGTGGCGTCAAGAAAGACAGAGTGACAGATCCACAATAGTTAATAACATGTAGTTTAGTTTGTGTGGTCGAGACACCGGCACAGACGCTGTATGTAACTCCATCCTGACTCTGTGGGAAACCAGGAACTCGTCTCTGCTCATGCGTACTTCAGCAGCCAGGCTGTCAGCAGTAATCAGGCCAGAAGAGAGGCTCTCCTTCACACACACACACACACAGAGTCATAGTTGTCTCTCCATGACATTGCATTGTCTAACCTTAACCCCAACCTAACATTACCGTCTCCTCACAGTCTAACCTCACCATGGCCCGAAAAACATCTTCTCCCACCTTAAAATTTGGTTCCGTACATTACGGGGACTTTGTGTCCCCACGAGGAATTCAAGTCCCGATAATGTGACTTTGTGGACAGATTTAGGTCACCATACCTGCAGGACACATGCACATACGCATTCACTCACTCACACAAAAATACAGCACAATGCAGTCCCTCTGGAGAAAAAAAAAAACAGATGGTGTTTGAGGTCATTCACATGTACGTATAACTCCTCTGCCTTCCATGTGATCCAACACAAAGCTTGGTCCTTACCTGCTCCTGTTGGGCAGCCCCGGCTCCAGCGTTTGTTCCTCTGCTCCAGCTGAAGGCTTCGCTCAAGAGATCGTTTCATCAGGGCCTCCAACCGCTCCTGAAGGCAACACAGCAGAAACCACTTTGATTTACATGCTGTCCCTTCACCACTGGCTTTGTTGTGTCTCTGTACGACACTGATGCCACAGGTACTTTTTTATATTCGGAGGCTTCAATAGAAGAGTCTGACTCTGATCGTTTTTATATAGCAACAGATACATTTCATAAAATGTCTTCCATGAATGGTCACAACCCTGAAACCGACCATTTTGAATGAACTGACCCTCTCCTCCTCCAGCTGCTGCCTCCTCTTCTCCTCCACTGCAGCCCTGCGGAGCTCCTCTTTCTGCCTCTGCTCCTCCAGCCGCCTCCAGCGCTCCTCCACCGTGCGTTCGTACTGAAGCCGAGCTCTGCGCTCCTTCTCCCTGATCAGCTGCTCCCTGGCCGCTGACACAGATCACACACACATATTTCTGACACGGGTTCTCAGGATATATAAAAAAAGTAGACATAAAAGTTGTTGTTTTTTAATTTTGCAACATTAATCTGATCAATATTTTACTTTTTTAAAAACGGTGCATGTATTTCCCAGTTTTTTTCTGCAGTGAATTTGAGTTCATCTCAGTCGAAACCTCAAGACCAGATCATGAAGAGAGAAATCCTTGTCACCATGAGTCAAACGCAGCAGCCAGAGGATTAACTCTGAGTGTGAGACCTACTTTTGCAGACTATTCTATGTTGCTGCCACACTCTCTGATGTGACAACGCTCATCATATCAGCAGCTCAGTGAACTCAAAATGAATCCTCGATTGGTTCGCAAAGCTCTCTCCGCAGCCAATTAAACTGTAGAGGCAAAAAAGAAACTTTGCAGGGGGAAACTGAGACCTACAGGCATATCAGAGCTTCTCCCTTCATGAGATCAGCGTCTTTACTTGCACTCGTGCCAAATAAAACCAGGACATCACCTACCCAGACTTCTCTCCCTCTCCTCACGTCTCTCTTTGGCTAATCGCATCCTGTCATCCGTCTTCATGTAACCCTCCACAACTGGAAGATGAATGAAAATGTCACAGAGGAAAAACAATGCCTGTGGTGGCAATGATGAACCCAAACTAAGGGACAGTGTAAAAAAAGATGCCAACAAGCAGGGAGACTTACTTTGTTTACCTGCGTGGTTGTTACCGCTGTTGGCTGTTAAGTGTGAAGGGGACGCGTGCCCATTTATTTGTGGCTTCCTCTCTGTGTTGGATGGAGCTGGAAACACGGCGACAGAAGGAAAGGAAGGAAGCACACTCAGCTTTGTCCAAAAGAGGCATGACATCAGCACCACAGCTCTGAGCTGCAGCGCTGCTTTGTGACCACCAGGGGGAAACGTCTCCTCTGCCCTGTGTTAAGTGCATTGTGTTGCAAAATGCCAAGTACCCCCCCACCCCCCTCATGCCAAGGGCAAACTGCAGCAGTATGCAGGAGAGGAGAGGAAAGTGTCCTTGATGTGATACTCACTCCACATATGCTGAATGTAGCTTTTGCTTATTGTTGCAAAGCGTTGACGCCTACAGACTCGCACTGTGCAGACTGTAATGATTCTCTAGCAGTTGTGAAATAATCCAAAATGATTGTGCAATAACTGATTTTCAACCAGACGAAACGACCTGGAGGGAAAGTGTGAATTATGTGACAGAGACCCAGGAGGGTGGGAGGTGGGAGGGGGGAATACTCACTAGTTTTTCCAGTTCGGGCCGGAGAGCTGTGACTGTTTGTCGGAGATCTCTTGTCGGGAAGTAGAGTAATGGATGGGGGTGCCATCTTTTCTCCTGGCACACAAAACAAATAAAAGAAGAAGCTGTAATCCTCTATTGTCACATTAATATCACTTTAATATCATAAAACGGTTGTGAGCAGTGTGAATGGACTATAAGACGTTACAGCCATAGAATGTGTGTGTGAAATCAGAGATGAGACAGGCACATCACACGTTTACTCATGAACTGTAATAAATCTGTCATCTGTCACTCTCAGAACAACAAAATAATAAAGTGCAGACTAAATTTTAAATAAGTGAGTGCTATATTATTAATATTATGTAATAAAGATACTGAGAGATGACAATTGTTGCCCAGTAACTATGTTGACTCTGTCTCTTTCTACCTCTGTGAACTACAGAGTTTAATTCACAGTTTAATTCCAAAAAAATTCACTGAATCAGTATGTGCACTGTCAGGCTAGACTGCCAACACAAAGTCACTCGCTTTACTTGATCAAGTGAATCACTCTCTTTTCAGTCAGGGCTTTTATTGTGCACTGAAACCTGGCTGGCAGACAACCCTGACTCCCACTTAAATATGGTTTGGCAGTCAGGAGAACTGCTGCTGCTGCTGCTGCTGCTGCTGCTGTATTTCACTTTGTTCACGTTCACCTCAACTTTTATGCTCAACTTGACTTCACTAACCATATTACTGTACTCATTCATCATGTTCAACTTGTCGCATCTGTAATTTTCCATGATAACACATCCTATTGATTTTTCAGTAGCCACAGTGTCCACCTCTAATGATCCAGGTCTCTATTTACAGTAGCTTTCACAGCTGTGAGGGGAACTCTGCTCACACTACATATCTTATTTCTATGTCCGGCCTATAAAAACACACGTTTCTGCAACAAAATTCAAAGTAAAATGCAGAATTTTTCAGTTCATTATTTCCCCTTGACTTGATTTGGTCTAAGATTTCTATCAGTGAGTACTTCTAACATCCTTTTCCAGTATATTATCAATGAAGCAGTGAACTAGTGACAGGGTCAAGTGTACAGTCACTCCTCTTGCTTTCTCCTCTTTCAGGGCGTGGAGGGTCCAAACCAGTGAAGTGAAATCATCACCTTCAACCTGCTCTGCAACAGTCTTCACCCCAACAAAGTCATCAAACAATGGTCTGATGTTTTTTTCCCCAAACCATACAGTGTAATCCATGGGTCTGTCCTGTGGCACAGGCATCAATCCATCCTCCTCCCTCCACCCATTTGAACCCTTTTATCCGATTGAGTCGCGGCGTCATCGCAGAAAATGGCAACACACACACTTTGATTTCGCTTTCAAATGAAACCCTTAAATTACACCTTTAATGTCAGTATCTATATGAGAAAACGTATAGATCACACAATGGCAGGAGGCAGAGCCACACAAAGAGGAAACCATCTGTTTTGCTCGGTGATAATAAAAAACAACAACATTAGGCCATGTGTTTGGCTTTACTTTATAAGAAATACAAATCCTATATTTACCTATACACCTTGTAGCATGCAAACAAGCGTCCATTTAAAACAAGCTGCACTGTTAATGAGCGGACAGACAGAGGAGTGAAGCCGGATCTCCACTGCGCAGCCAGCATCAAGCACATAAAGCGCTGCAAATGTCAGTTGCGTCATTCATGAGTCTGCTTTAAACCGCGGCGCAAACACAACAACAGAGCCCGGGAGCATGATGACGGTGCCAGGGCGGACTGACAGACTTCTTACCTGCTACTGCGGCGGATGATGTGACTGTTTTCGCCATGGTGTCTGTCTGTCACAAGCAGAATGAGCCCAAATCAATGAACGGACGGGCTGTTGTCACCCCCCAAAACACTCTGCAGTGAAGCCGATGCTGCTGCAGCGCAGGTATCCGCTCCTCTCTCCTCTCTCCTCAGCAGCGGTCTGAGCGGCATGCAGCCACGGAGCACAGACACGACAACATAACCACTCAGCTCCGGTCCCGAGGTCGTTCAAGAGGAGTGGAGATGGAGGAGAGGACGGCAGAGGGTTGGAGTGTGTGTGTGCGTGTGTGTGTGTGTGTGAGGATGGAGGAGGACGAAGATGCTGCTGCTGATGGGACTGAAGCGGAGATGATGGTGCGCACATAATCGAGTTTACAACCGATCGACCACACCGTGCGTCGCAGCGTAAGCCCGCCCAGATCCACAGGCCATTAACACACCGGTGATGCAGGTTTCCTCTCTGCAATTTAACCCACGACTTGGATGCAATGACAATTTGGATCAATTTCAAACTACATTATTATCTGCCATAATGAATCTGTGCAATAAATTTAGCCTTCTTTGTTTATTACACTATAAGCCATAGCACCACAAGGACCACTTCAAATGTAGGCCTGTTGTTGTTATAGCCTATCAGTATACCACTACTGATATAATGATAGCATGGCTAGTAATAAATAAAAACATTAAAGGTCCTATGTGGTAAGACTGGAGAAGAAGAGGGGGCAGAACAAAACAGTAGACCAACAACAGTAATGCAATGCAGAATGCAGACAGAACAAAGACACAGACTTTTTAGCTACATTTTTTTCAATGAATTCAGTTTTATTTATTGTTGTGTTGTGTGTTGCCACATAGCCTGATTACTACAACAACAATTATAGTAGCTAATACTAAGAATAAAATAAAAAGCATGCAGCCTGATTTTAAACCCAGATTTTAAAAGTTGTTCTCTAACCAAAGTTCTATATGCAGCACAGGTAGCCTAACATAAATCTTAAAATGGATGAACATTGAAACAAATCCCTAGTGAAGGCCTACCCTACTGAGTCAGAATTGGTGGAACCACTCAGTAGCTTACTTTGACATTTTCAGGTCATAAAAAGTAGAATAGCAAAAATATTTTTGGTTTAGGACACACTGAAAAGCTGTAGAAAAATAGGATTGGCTATGTCATGGGTGCAGATCCCGTGGGGGACGGGGGGACATGTCCCCCCTAATTTCTGAAAAACATGAATTACCCCCCCCCCCTCCATAAAAATACCCTAAATTATTAAAAATTGAACAAATGTAGCCTATGTTTACATTTAGATTCACATCTAAAAATAAGTGATTGAAATGGTGGAACAAATAATGTTTGACAAATCTATTTCTGACTCCATATTCCATCTCTGGTCTCCTCCACTACAATGCAAATTGAATGGGTAGATTCTTACACAGATGCCGATGATATCAGCAGGCTTTTAAAAAAAAAGACCTCTTCGGGCTTCATTAATTGATATTCATCCATATCAATTAATCATGTAAAGTCCGATACACTGGGAGAAAATGAAGATGGGGAGAAGAATTCGTAACAATAAAATAAAAAAGTAAAAAAAATAATTGTTTTTTTAATGATAAAAATATATATATATTATTATTAAAAAAAGATAACTAAAAAGCGTAAAAAAAAGTTTTTCTTTCCTACACAGTGGTCACGCCGCATTTAGACCAGAGGGGGCAACAGCGGGTTTTTCTGCCGTTGTTGCAGCAGCAGCGAGGAAGCCGAGCAGCGGCCGGAAGGACAGAGTTGACAGAAGGACGGAGCCGAGCCGAGCCGAGCCGCGCTAACAAGCTGCTTCACACAAGATGCTGTCCAACGTCTCCAATGTGCTCAGAGCCTGCGCCCAGAGAAATGTAAGTAGCCCACACAGAGTTTAATGAGTGGATGTGGAAACCCAGAGAGCAGGTTCGAGTCCGCGTCTGAAACAAACCAGCAGAGCAGCAGAGTGAGCGGCTCTGACCTTGTGAGGCCGAGAGTAGCTCTGCGGGCTAACACACAGAAAACACACACAAAACACACAGAAAACACAGGGGAAACTGCACTAAAACCACCCTGACAGCTCCAGTCAGTGAAGACCTCAGTAGTTTTACATGTCCCTTCATTTCCCCTGGTTGAAACCTTTGTTTCTCTTCATGCAGTTGGGATAGAAAACGGGCAGCTTTAGTCATGTATGTGAAACCAGGCAGACCAATCTGTGAAGTGCTGGAAAAATTAATTTAAAGAAATAAAAATTTGGTTTATTTTTTTAAGGAAATTTACATGGCTGGTCCTCTACTCTGAATAGCACTGATTTAAGCTTGAATTAACTCTATTGTTTTTATTTATAATGATCATTTGCACGAGCAGGAATAATGGTCTGATGTTTTTCTGTTGTGCTGCACTTAAAAAAAATTAAACTTGAGTGCAATTTGTTTAGTTTACAGTGACATTGTGTTTTTTAGATACTTGTACATTGATTAACATGGACTGTCTTGAATAAACATATAAATTATATGTCATGAGACTCTAAAAATATATATTTGAGTTTATTCTGCCAGAATCATCTTATAATTAGTTCTGGGTATCAAATCTCAATATCAACACAAAATTGGCTACCAACACATTTTTGATCACCTTTATGATTTTGTACACATTGTCTGACCTATTTGTTCCCAAAAGTATATACTTTTTTTTTCAATTTAAGACAATTTATTGGAAAGAAAATAAGATTACATCTGCTTTTGTTTCACTGATATTTACCATTTGTGTACTAACTTACATAGCTGCTTAGAGATCTTGTCTTAATCTGTCGTTTTAAAATAATCCTCTCTCCCGTGTCAGGGGGCTGCGGCGGTCATGTCAGCGCGCTCATACGCTGACTTCACAACCCAGGCCACCTTCGAAGTAAAGGTGAGCTTCAAACAAAACTTGTACAAAACTGATGAGTCGCCTCATGGTGGTTTGTGTTGTGAGCCCTCGGGTTTTGTTTTCTCTTCCCTCTAGAAATGCGACGTCTTCAAGCTGGACGAGGCCCCGGCCACTCAGGTGGTCATGACCCGTGACGAGGGTCTGCAGTATTACCGCACCATGCAGACGATGAGGCGCATGGAGCTGAAGGCAGATCAGCTGTACAAGCAGAAGATCATCAGAGGGTTTTGCCACTTGTACGACGGCCAGGTTGAGTGAACTAAAGTTTTCTCTACCGAATAAAAATAGATGGAGTGTTTCTTACCCCTGCCAGAGTAATAATGTGAACAGCAAGATTATTTAAAAGCAAAGTCTGTGTTGAAAAGATGCATACAAGTAGTAACAATACTTAGATCTCATCTCACACATCTCCACATACATAGATAGGTCCATAAAAAACATTTCAAGCTGTTTGTTTTCTCTTTATAGGAAGCCTGTGCAGTTGGTATTGAAGCATCAATTAATTTGTCAGACCACCTGATCACTGCGTACCGCGCCCACGGCTACACTTTAACCAGAGGAGGCACCGTGAAGGAGATCATGGCTGAGCTCACCGGTGAGACCAACATTTAAGCTCCAGTCATGTCGAGTTGAACATTTATTTATTTTTATTTTTTTAATTACACCTCAGCTTTCTTACCATCTTCTACTCTGTGTGTTTTTGTTTCCAATAAACAGGCAGAAGAGGAGGAATTGCAAAGGGAAAAGGAGGCTCCATGCACATGTACTGTAAAAACTTCTATGGAGGAAATGGGATTGTCGGAGCTCAGGTAAATCACCAAAGTCCAGTTTTTGTTCTGTTCCTTCATTATGTTCCTTGTCCCCTTTGGTCTCTAAAACCAATTATTCCTCCACTGTGTTGCGCTGTTTTAGAAAGGAGTGATAATTCGTTTGAAAACTACTGACTCAGATGGGAAGTTAGTGTAAATATGGGTCGACATGTGCTACCAGTATGTTGTTAGTTTGATGGGACTGTGAACAAAGACAACTAAAAAGACACAAATGTCTATCGGGGCCAATGTCAACCAACATACAGACCAAAAAAAAATCTTGATTTACAATAAATTATCCAGATCTGACCCAGAATAGAACAGGGTTTGATATCTTTTTTACTGATATTGTGGAAATCCAGCGTAACTGAATGAGACACTGGTCATAAACAAGTTTATCTGGCCTCATTAGTCCCATGGATGCCACATTCATTAGCTGCAAACAGAAAGTTCAATCAACTGCACTCATTCAACAAGTTCATGCACAACCCTCCAGTGACTAGGCAAGTGGCTTAAAATAGAAGAATGACTTTGTACAAAACACGTGAGCCAAGTGATTTCATATGATTCTGCTGTGATGCAAATGTCACTTTTTTGTGAGTTTATGTTGTAATGTTAAAACCTTTGGACCGATGAGCCCACTGAAGTTGCACCATGTTTGTATCATACAAAGTTTAACAGTGCTGCATGAAGCTGCTCCTCGTATTTTATAGTTTAACTATAGCGAACAAGTATGGAAAAGTATGGAATTTGATTTGATACATTTCCAGGTCTGGAAAAGTATGGAAAATGGAAACTATTGTATGGAAATATATTTATCTTAATACTTATCTGGGTTTGGCCTTATGTGAATTTATTTGGGTTAAATATTTTGTATGCACTATTAGCTACAATCTTCTGGAAATTATTGTGTGACATAATGGCATACAAATTCAGAATAATGAAAACAAATAATTAATTGCATAATTTATTACTCAAAATGTCACAAATTGAATTTTTTAACTGAGAAGAAGGAAATTAGGGTCTGGAAAAAGTATGGAATTTTGATATTTCAAATGTATAGGACCTCTGGTTAAAGCTCATTATAACGTGTATATAACCAGACATAATGTTGATCCTCCTCAGGTTCCTCTCGGTGCAGGTGTGGCTCTGGCCTGCAAATTTCAAGAGAACAACCAGCTGTGTGTCTGTCTCTATGGCGACGGTGCTGCCAACCAGGTACGGTGCAGGAATCGGTGCAGCTCTGTTCAGTTACTGGTTTGGATCAAATCCAGCTTCATTTAAAAGTTGGGGATCGTCTCTCAATAAAGATGAAGGATTAATACGACCGTTAGTGGTTGATATGTAATGATCGTGTTCCAACCTGCTCGGCTCCTTCACCGTTGCAGGTAGTTGAACCACACTAAGAGTGGATTTAACAATTACATGTTTTAAAAAGTTTTTTGGAAGTGTTGTGTGTCCCTGTAATAGACATTGTATTAGCAACTTTACAAATGGATACATTGAACATTATGAATACAAAACAATAGCAGATTGGTTTGGGGGTGGTATTTTATATTTAATGTTTAATATTCTAAGTTTAGTCTGTTTCACTCCTGAATCAGAGCTGTTACTGATCGTATAGACGTCCTGTACCTGAGCCAACCTCAGCTGCTCATTTCACCCTTTCAAATTCAATGCAGAAAATAAAGAAAAATAAAGTTTGTTTTAAGGAGAGAAAATGGTTCAAATGTGCAGAAAACTAAACTAGACAGACAGAATTAAACACTTTCTAATCCCGTCCATATAAATAGACTTGAAATAGACTAAAAAACCATCTTTAACCAAGATCTTTTTTGTGCTTCTCAGGGTCAGATCTTTGAAACATACAACATGGCGGCCCTCTGGAAGTTGCCCCTCATCTTCATCTGTGAGAACAACAGGTATGGCATGGGCACCTCAGTGGAGCGCGCTGCAGCCAGCACCGACTACTTCAAGAGAGGAGAATTCATTCCTGGTCTGAGGGTACGGCTCTTACTCATGTTCTCTGAACTTTTTTCTCCACTGATAAAACTCACTGCACAGAATAATTCATTTTAATCACGCACAGTATGGTGGCACAGCTCAGTCTTAATCTGTCAGTCTAACCAAGACATTCATGATGATAAGATCATCCTGCACAAGTAATTTAATGGATACTTCACTCAAGAAAATTTCATTTAAAGTGAATTTGAGGGTTTATCAATTTATCATGTTATTCGTTCATATACCTAATTAAATCGACATGTGATGAGCAAGTTGATAGTGAATAGTGCTGTTCTTTTCCTGTCAGTTTAGTGCATTACTGACTGTAATGTGTTTCCATCGTTCTTGTGTTCAGGTGGATGGGATGGATCTGCTGTGTGTTCGGGAAGCGACCAGGTTTGCAGCTGATCACTGCCGGTCCGGAAAGGCAAGTTTAAAGCACTGACTCATGATCAGCTGAGAATTTGCTCTTCGTTTTTCTAAAGCTAAAATTTTCTTCATCCACTTTTCACCAGGGTCCCATTCTCATGGAGCTTCAGACGTACCGTTACCATGGACACAGTATGAGTGACCCCGGTGTCAGGTAAATAATCACAGTTCCTGTCAGCTTTTGTTCATTTGAATTTGTTACAGTTTTACTCTTTCTGGATCATTTTTAAAGGCACTTTTTCTTTTAAATAGTTAAGGATGTATAGTGCTGTACTGTACTTTACAGATGAGCAACATGTGTCTGACCTACGTATGTTAATATCCTCACTGTGCTGCTGCTCCTCGCTTCTGCCGCTGTCCCACAGTAGTCTTCATGTACTCTCCTCCCCGCTGTAGTGGCCTTGCAATGTCCTGAAGACAGACACTAATACTGGTACTGGCTCCTACAGACGAGTTCAAACTGACACTAACTCCTCAATGTTGTGATAAGAAATATATTTTATTATAACACACCACGAATCACAGCAAAGTCAATCGAGTGTAGTGGGGATTATAATTCTGCGCAACCAAATCAATCGTCATTACATTAACAGGGGCCAGTAGAAGTGATGTAATGCTGACAATCAAGATTTTTCCAACACTTAGACTGCAACACTTGAATTTGGTGTCAGCTCTAGAAACAATGACTATTAGTGCAAATCCCTACAACGTCCCTGCACCAATCTCTCCCCATCTCAGCTACCGCACACGTGAGGAGATCCAGGAGGTCCGCAGCAAGAGTGACCCCATCTCCATGCTGAAGGACCGCATGCTCAGCAACAACATGGCCAGCGTGGAGGAGCTCAAGGTAGGAAACGCATATAGATAATAAAAGATTGTAAATGGATCCAGATAACCACATTAGTGACACGTAGGTTTAAAACATTTGTATATCCAACTAGAAAATTATGACTAGTATATTCTGTGTTATAGTCAGATTTTGAAACAGTTTTTATGTGAGGAAGTGAGATGCACAATTTAGGTATTGTAATTTTAAGGATTGCGAATAAAATGAGAAAAACATATAGGGAGAAATGGCAATTTGTTTCCAATTAAAATGTTATATGAGATTTGGATTACTACTGGTTAGTAAATATAACCAGTTTGTGACAGTTTTGCATTTAAAAAAACTTGTTAACATGGAGCTGAGGTGGTTTCTGCTGCAGTGAGCTGCAAACCTGCAGTGCATAGTTTAAACACAGGAGAGAGCCGGTCTCACTGGATTCAGCCTCAGCTGAACTCAGCACTGCACTAATAATGTAGAGGGCAAGTTGACCAAAGGCAAACACAGAGAAGTGGGTATTCATTTTTAGATCAATCTTTTGCAGAACACATTTATCTAAAATCTACTTGTGCACGGTGCAGTGTGTGAAAATGTTCCCTACTAGGGATGTCACAATTACTTGTTTTCACAATTAACCCTGGTATTAAAAGCCACAATTAATTAATTGTAAAGTTTCCTAAATACCGTTACTTCCGGAAAAAAAGATTATGTCGGAACCATATCGGCAGATGTGCACCGAAATAAAGGTAAATGCTCAGATACTGGTCCATTTAAAGCAGAAGTAAGTGATATATTTGTGTTAATATAAGTCTTAAATAGTTATATCTTCCGACAGCAATCACTTACATAGAGTGTTTGGACTGAAACACGGGTCTCTCAGTCCCTCTGCTCTGCTCTGAGCCGAGGAGAAAACATTTATCGTATCCTACAGTTTTTATCCAATGAGGAGAGAGAACGGCATGCAGGGCTGTGTGTGCAGCCAAGGAACGCCGTGAATGTGGTGACGTAGCGACGAGGACTGTTATGGTGCGTTCAAGGAAACTCGTATTTTTCCGACCGTGAAGTGGTACCAGTTCGATCTGGTACGAGTTCACCGGTCGGAAGTTACGAGTGGCCGTTATAGTGACTTTCACCGGTAAAACAGGTCGGAAAAACACGAGTGGGTTGCCTGAAACGCTACAAAGTCGTAAGTTGTGACTTGAAGCTGTAATTTACGATTTCAAAAGCCTGCCTGGAACGCAGCATTAGCGAAAACGACCGGACCACTTACTTCTGCTTTAACTAACGTAACATTGAATTGGTAGGAAATTAAATGTTAGCCTGTCATTTGTATTTTAAAAAACAAACAAAAAATGATTAAAATAAATGTAAACATTTGGTATAGATGACAATTTATTTCAAACATTTCCCCTGGGGGATAAATAATTGGTCATATAATAACAGATACTTGAAATATTTGTGTAAACAATGAGTAATATAATTATATTTTGACTATATTTGATTTTACACATTCATAGTGTTGTAAAATGAATTAATGCATAATACCGTAATCGTGATAATAGTAACACCATGATTATTTCTCAATAATATTTCTTCAATAATCGCACCAAGAAAATGTATAATCATGACATCCCTATTCCCTACTGCTCTTTTTCTAGTTTCAAGCGATCTCTTCCTTTGTGCACGTTTCCTGCAGATTACTGTAATTCTCTGTCTGCTGTTGTGTCTGTAGGAGATCGACATCGAGGTGAGGAAGGAAATTGAAGATGCAGCTCAGTATGCCACCACAGATCCCGAACCCCCTCTGGAAGAACTGTGCAACCACATCTTTTCCAACAATCCGCCGGTGGAGGTGCGCGGCACGAACCCATGGTCCAAGCTCAAGTCTGTTAGCTAAAGGTTTTTTTTTTCTCATCCTTTCTCGATCATATTAAACATATTGACCGCCCCCAACCCCCCCACCAACATGACACATCATTAAATGCTCCATAAAGTTATGCCTCAGACCCAGAGCTTAAAGCATCATCAAGTAATTACATTTCAAAGCCGTGTCTTTCAACAGCAGGGGCCATATTCCCAAATTTGTTCTGAGAGCACTACATGATTAAAACCTTCAGTCCCTGCTCTTCACAGTGCTCCTGTTTATATCTGCAGACAAAGTCAAAGACATCAGAGGTCATTATTTTACCTGTAGAGGAGCCATTGTTTGCCATTAGTTTTTTTTTGTTTTTATACAGTTTGAAAAGCTTCTATTGACTTGAAGGTTTTTATCGCTACTTTAATTATTACATGAACGGCCATAAACACAAAGCCTTACAGTGGGACATGTACTGTATATCACACAGACGCAGCAGTAAATCGAACCTCAAGTGCCATTTTACTTTATCACAGAGTTCCTCCAGTCTCATGAAATTCGGTCCCACATGTATTTATTTTTTCCATAACTTACCAGATCGCTGGTCTTTTATTTCTAGTAATTAAAATCACCACCAGAGGCGTTGGTGGGTTAGTTCAGGTCTTCATCTCGTGTATGAAGTACATGCAGGAAGTTCGAATTGAATTTTAGAGGGAAGCTTCAGAAAATATCTAAGCTACTGTATTTAAAGAAAAGCAAAGCAGGGGTCTATCTAGATAAAGCACTCAACATTTGAACCTCAGAAGGTTTTGTAAGTTTGGCCTCGTGTGGAAACTTTTCGCAGATTCTTAATGTGCTTGTTTGATGTTTATCTCGGGTCGTATTTGAGGTGTTAATCGTCCATCAGTCACTGTTCATCTCATCTGGATTTGTACTCTTTATACTAAAGTGTACGTGATAAATAATTCAATTTGAAACATCTTTGTCTTTTTACTCTTATTTAATCCCTTGTTACAACGACGCCATAAACCACATGTCTCTGTATGTTTTTCTTCTCTGTATACTGTTTGTAAGAAAGGGTTCAGATACCAAGGGGAAAGGGTTAAAATATTTAAATTAATCTCGCCAAACTAAACACGTGCCTGGCAGATCTCGTGTTGTTTTAGAGGATGAACGTGTCGTCTCATGTTTGTGTCGCTGCTCTACGAGCTGAGCAGGCGACTCTGCACATCTGCATGTCAAGATGTGTGAAGACAGATGCAGAGTGTGTTTATATCACATACATATGGTTCTGTTGCAGACACTCAGGTGACCTTTTGAGGGTCATGACACAATCATCAACAGCTCATTTACTTAACAAAAGCTCTTATTCAATATCTGATGTATATATGGAGGGAGGTGTATTATCCTAAATACGAACACTCCAGATGAGACCACAGTCTAAACCAGTGGTGAATGTAAGTCTGAGTGCATTCATCAGCGACGCTTCACTGTTTCAATTTTCCAAATGTAGGAGAGAATTTGGGTTATTAAGGATTATTCAGGACGTATCTGTAGAGTTTTGTGCCGATATGCGTGTTGTGTGGTATTTCAACACATCAGCAGAGAAACATTATTGGCTCAAATGTGCAGGGATACATGGACATTTTGAATTTCAGTCTGTTTTTTTGTTTTTTTCTTATCAAGTTCTTGAACACATCCATGTGACAGAACTGCAGTGACAGCTCAGGTAGCAGGATACAAACAACCTGTACGTCAGTCTGTACTGTAAGCAGCAAGCTACCGTGTTAGTTTTCTCTTGTTATTATTCATAAGCTTTGTAACAATCCTTGTTGGTACTTTTGAAAGACATCAGAATGTAAGTTAAATAATAAAACAGACTAAAACTTAAAATGTCAACACAAAAGGCGACAGTGTTTGTTGTGAACTGTTACATTGAAGGGGGCAGACGACCCAGCGCAACGCTCCATGGAAACATTGGATTTATGTGTAAGCTGCTGTAATAAATAAAGACTGTAAGATATCTGTGTCTGTCCACTCGTCTTTGTTTGTATAAAGCTGTTGGTAAACTCACAAAGTGCTTTAATGAATAGTGATCAAAGCTTCTTCATTTTTTCATACATATTCATTATCTTGGTGACACATTTGGCCTTTTTTGGATAATAAATATTTGTGTTTTCTGATCCTGGATGAGCTGAGGATGTTCTGGCTCATTAAGGGTGTGAAGGCTCAAGTCAAGTGACTTCAATAAAGTATCCAAGTCACCGGTCATGAGGACGCTGCTAAAGTTGTTTTTGGAAGTCTGTTTGAGTCTAAATTAAGTGCACATCTGAGATCAGGCTGCAGTATAATTAACAAAGACAGAGACATGTTGCTGCTTTAGAAGTGGCAACACGACAGAGATACAGAGGGATGAGTGCACATTGACATCATAATTGTGATTTCTGAGCATTTATAAACAATGTGATGTGCATTTTTGCATAAGTAACTCCACGTGGATGTTTGTATGATTACAGCCCTGTAGTTTTGAATGATGAATGAATAGATTCAGATTTCTTGTGTACTTTATTCTTAATTTTATTCTCATGAAATGATTATAGAGTTGACTGCAATAACTTTTGTGACATAAAATAATAAGGGAGACTCAAACATAAAAGAGGATGATGATGGTAATATTGCAACAACAAAAAAAGAAGAAGCCACAGTGATCCTGTACATCGGGGATGTTAAACTCAATTTAGTTCAGGGGCCACAAACAGCACAATTTAATCTCAAGTGGGCCAGACCAGTAAAATAATAGCATAATAATAACCTTTAAAAATATTTTTTTAAATTGAGATTTTCCTCTGTTTTAGTACATTAATAAGATGTTTACAGTTACTGAACTATCCTTTTACAAAACACATTAGATAGATAGATAGATAGATAGATAGATAGATAGATAGATAGATAGATAGATAGATAGATAGATAGATAGATAGATAGATAGATAGATAGATAGATAGATTTATTGTCTGCCCCAAAGGGTAGCAGAAATTTGTCTTTGACAGGGCTCATCACTTTACATACACTCAATAAATATAATAGATAGATTATGAACCACCTGAAATTTCTTGATAAAAAAATATGTGCAATTCAATTCAACAAATTCATCCTGAGGGCCAGATTGGACCCTCTGCAGGGCCGGTTCTGGCCCACGGGCCGCATGTTTGACACCCCGCTGTACATGAAGGGACTGAGGAGAACCTGCAAACATCTGGAATTCATGGCAGGTGGCAATCATGCATTTACTTATTGACTATTTATGATTAGTTGGTGAAGCAGTGAGCATCAGCAGCTAATTAGCTCCGGGAGGTGGCGGTAATGCAACAACACGAGGACGCCAGCTGCTGCACAACTTGACTGAAGAAGAAGCAGCGGAGGAAGAGGCAGCCTCCTCGACATCCTCCTCCTGACCAGAGGCTGAAACGCAGCGGCGGCCAGTGGCTACGTGCTCGCAGAGGGACGACACAATGGAGTTTCTTTCCCACACGAGTCTGAAGCAGCAGCTTCTTCTGTGCACCTCTCTCCTCCTCCCGCTCCTCCTCCTCCTCCTCCTCGCCACCTCTGTCACATCTGCAGAGGAAGGTGCGAAAAACTCCCAGTGTCACAACTACGCGGGAGGACACGTCTATCCCGGGGAGGCTTTCCGTGTTCCTGTGTCTGACCATTCCCTGCACCTCAGCAAAGCCAAGAGTGAGTGTCCTCCTTCTCCCCCTCTTCCTCTTGTTTTCACTCAGAGCTGCTTAATGTTTGCTTATAATGTTAAATGTGCACTGGTTTCCTGTTGTGGCTCCTCTCCTCTCGGTGACAGCTGCTGCAGCCCCATGCAGCTCAGCTCAGCCTGGAGGACAAACTCTGCAGGACTGTGTGTCTGCGTGCAGCTTCTGCTCTCTACCGTGTCCCATGTGCAGTAGTTTAATCCATAACCATATAACTTCATATTCAACACTTCAGGCCTTTTACTCTGAATCAGACTTAATAGGACACGTCATTCCCCCCCCCCCCCTGTCCCTCGCATGGCTCAGCTCCAACACTGGTTCATACAGATTTAAGTGGGTTGGACTAAAATAACAGAAACACTGAGAAGTGAGAAACTATCACAGGCTCACACCAACCTCACCCAGTCATCATCTGTGAGGTCATGTGATATGAAGTGTTGTAAACAAACCTAATTGAGTCAGAGTCAGTTTGTAGTAGCTCAGGTCAACACACAGTTTGTCTGTTGTCACGTGCCGTCATGAGGTGTGAGAATTAAGCCCATGTTTCAGTACCTGAGTGTTTCACTGTGCTACTAATAAAAACTGAGCCGACCACCTCAGGAGAAGAATTGCCATAAAATGAATGATCCCAAATGTGGGAAAGAGGGTTAAGTTTTTTTTGTTTGTTTTTTTTTTAAGTAAAATATTAATTATGTATGTCTTTTATTTATCACAACTTTAAATTCACAATTTAAATTATTGTCTTTATCGATCAACGTTCATAATGTGTCACTTTTGCCATAAAACATCAGTAGATGGTGAAAACAACTTGTTATAAATTCCCACAGCCGGAGGTCTGGAACTAGTCTTCAGACAAACAAACCCCTCAGATATTTAGTTTACTATCATGTGTGACATGAAAGAGAAGCATTAAATATTTATATTTGAGAAGCTGGAAATAACAAGTGTTTGACATAAAAAAATTAAAATAAAATAAAAAACAAAACAGGAAATCATTATTTTTAAAAATACAGTACATAGAGCTGAAACAGTTAATTAAAAACAATCGAATAAAAAAATGTATTCTCAGGTTCCAGCTTTCAAAATGTGTAATTGTTGCCCCTCTTTATTTTATATGATTTATTTTCTAATTGAATATCTGGGGGGTTTTGTATAGTTGGCCTAGCAAAACCACTCTATGAGCATGAGTTACTGTGTTGTGCTCAGAGTCAGACATTTTATTGACCAAACACTTAATTGACTGATCATAAAAATTATCACAATCAAAACAAACAACAGTCTCAAAATGTATGTCCAACTGGATCTGTAATAATATTATAGTTACAGTTTTTTTTTTATCCTAGTTTTATCAATGAAACATTTGTGTGTCTTTCTATTCAAGTTTCAAAGCCTGCTCCACACTGGGAAGGAACAGCTGTTATCAACGGTGAATTCAAGGAGCTGAAGCTGTCGGACTACAAAGGCAAATATGTCGTCTTCTTCTTCTACCCGCTGGATTTGTGAGTAACAGCTGAGGCGCACGCCGCTGAATCACCTCATCATTTATATTGTTGGTTTGCTGCACAGGATACAGAGCACTGGTACATTTTCTGTTTCTTTTGCAGCACGTTCGTCTGCCCCACTGAGATCATTGCGTTCAGCGATCGCGTGCATGAGTTTCAGGCCATCAACACAGAGGTGGTCGCCTGCTCAGTGGATTCACAGTTCACCCACCTGGCCTGGTAAGAGCGCTGTCCCCATTAACGTACGGGATGTCAGGCTTCAGACAAAACCTAATAATTACAGAAGGGTTTAGATGGTGTTACATGATAATTTTTTTTTACATTTTTCTTTGCCAGTGTTTTAATTATTTTGTGTTTCAGAGCTTCACTCTAAATCTTCTTTTTTAACAGGATCAATACGCCCAGGAAGCAGGGTGGACTTGGACAAATGAAAATCCCTCTGTTGTCAGATCTCACTCACCAGATTGCGAAGGACTACGGAGTCTATCTGGAGGACCAGGGACACACACTTAGGTACACTTTCACTACATCCATTCAGTCTTGTTATATGAGGTGCACAACACACAATGACGTATAACTCTAACACTCTACATCCTGCTTCAATCTGACCTGTCCAAATGTGTCCATCTCAGGGGACTGTTCATCATCGATAACAAAGGCATCCTGAGGCAGATCACCATGAACGATCTTCCAGTAGGAAGATCTGTGGATGAGACTCTGCGACTTGTCCAGGCCTTCCAGTACACTGACAAGCACGGAGAAGGTACAAGAAGCTCATTGGTTAATTTATAGTTTAACATCTGAAATCTATTCATTTTTGTGGCTACAATGTTGTAATGCAGCAGCAGGGTTTTGGTTTTTTGTTCATCTGAGCTGTTTTTATGTCATTTTTTACAGTGTGTCCAGCAGGATGGAAACCAGGCAGTGACACAGTGAGTATCACATAGATCTTTGGTTACTGTCCCGCACATAATGGAAGATCTCAGTGTGCCATGTATCTGTAGACCAGTCTGCCTCTGTCCAGATAGCATAATAACACATTCTGCCCTTGTGTAAGCAACACGCTGTCTGGTTTGTAAAAAATAAAATAAAAATAAAGACTTCAGATGCAGATATAAGACAGAAGTTAAGTGAGCTGTGAGTGTTGCCTGAATTAGGGTGAAAGGTCTCAGAACAAGCTGCAGAAAAGAGCTATTTCTGGCATTATGGCAAAATACATGAGCAGTGGCAAATACTGCTTCTTAAACATTGTGAAATGGAAAACTAAACAATAACCAGGATACACACAATCTGTCTCGTTTGTTGTCAGGGTTCTACATTAATCAAATTGTGTTTTTTGGTGTGTTGTATATTTTCTGCTGTCTAATGTGATTCTTATCATCAAAATACTTATCATCAAATACTCCCAGTGCACTAATTCAATTCTCTCTTTCCCACAGATCATTCCCGATCCTTCAGGCAAGCTGAAGTATTTTGATAAATCGAACTGATCTGCGTCTCTGTTTACCCAGTCTGTGAAGTCCACCACTTACTGAAAGCCCAAATAAAATGTGTTTTCATAAAATGCTTGTTTGGTTGACTCCCTTGACAGTTTTGGTTCAGTTATAGCGCTGCAAGTTTCAAACATGGCATCACACTGGGAATGAACAGCTGTCATTGATGTGAATTCACCCAGCAGCTGCCAGACGGTTAGAACAGCAGCTGATTATAAAGAGGGAAAGAAATATAAGTATCATCATCGATGTCACAGTATTTGTTGTACTGGTCACAGTGTTTGTTTTAAGTTTTGCTAGAAGGTAAAATGAGTGAGTACACGTCTCACCGGTCTTACCTTGGAAACTCGCCCCAGGCTCTGCCCGTCACGCATGACTCTCCTTAAGCATTTACTGAAAGGATCAAATAAGTTTGCACTGGAGTTTGTGTGAGAAGCAGCTGCAAATTCTGAGAAAATGCTGCAACATCACTTCACAAAAGTTAGTTAACATCACATCCCTACTTGGTCCTAAATGACAAAGACAGAGAGAAATGACTGTGCAGTAAAATAAACACTGGGAAATGCATCAAACAATTCTGCAGGTTGAGCACAGGTACACTGATTATGAGCACTGAACTGTTAGCAAAGAATGCATGACTGACGTTATCAACAATCTGCTTTTTATAATATGATACATATTTATTGACTATATTATGTAACAGGGCCTTGCAAATGCAGGCAGACTATCTAGAGTTGCACTAGAGCTGCAGCTAGTGTTTGCAAGTGAGGTTTGTCCTTGAAAAATGTTGTTGAACAGGTCAATCAGATGCAGTTACAGAGTCTCTTTAGAGAACATCATGAAAACACCAACTCTGATCTGTGTCACTAAAAGATATGTTGACATCGCAGCTGCACACCAAACAGTCAAGGGTCAGTGACTCATCGCAGACTATTGAGGTTAATCACAGACAAAGCTTGATGTCATTTAACCGAAAGGTCCGTCACACTAAAACGTCCTCCAGTCACAGCCGAGACTCTGAGCTGCCGATTCAGGAGTTAATCTATCACCGTCTCGTTCCTGGCACAGTTGATAACCTCAATACCAACTTCACTTTCCTTGTTTTCTGTTCCTTGAGGTACAATCCAGCATGAGCACCATGTCGAATGAGCAATAAAGGGTTTTCTGTTAAATCTCAGCAGTGCAGACCGTTGCTCCTGTGTTTACAGAGCAAAAGCATATGTATATATATCTGTGTGGCATCACTGAGGAGCAAATTGTTAAGATTTAAATGTTAAATATCCTCTTTCACGTATGGGCTCTTCTTTACTCCGGTCCACAGAGAGTTAAGTGCTCTGGTCATGTTTTTTTCCAGGTCTGGTTAATATTTACCTTTTTAACAACATACAAATGAAGTACAGTCATGACAGGGAGATAAGGAGTCAACTGAGAAGAAAAGAAAGAGGATGTAAAGTTGCTCTTTGACCATATATGGATTAATGAGCAAGCTTGCCTCCCCTTGAGATACATAAAAGAGAAGTTACTGAAGCTGTTGTTTCACTCTGTGCGACACAGCCAATGTTTTTCTGCTGGTTTTCCCAATTCATTTATGGGGGGTGAACTCCTGAGGAGCGGATGAAGAAACAAATTTTGCTTTTGTTCACATTCAGAGGACTTGTAAGCAAAGGAAAAAGGGGTAAAAAGAGAAAATGGCCAATTTTATATTACGGACAGCTGAACCCAGAGATGTGCCCGATATCTTGCGACTCATAAAGGTAGGTGAAATGTTCAAGTCTGGTATTTGAGCAAATATATTGTTGCTGTTCTACTATCTGTAATTGTAGTTCTAGTTTAAAGCAAAATGTGTTGGTTTTCTTTTGTTTTTGCGTTTAAGGAACTTGCGAAATTTGAGGAAATGGAGGAGAAGGTTAGGCTGACGGAGAAAGGTACATAGTTCAGTTTAGTCTACACTTATTTTACATTTGTATTTGGTTGGATCTTTATAACAAATGATCTTGGTTTTAATGTATTCTTAAAAAGTCACATCCCACTTACAGAACTACTTGAAGATGGTTTTGGAGATCATCCGTTTTACCACTGCTTGGTCGCGGAAGTCCCAAAAGAGCAGAGTTCAGATGGTAAGAGCGAATCTCTGATACAAAGCGCTTCACAATCCGAGAGTCACATTTTCCCCCCAATTTCCTTAAAGCTCAACTCTTTGTGTTTCCAAACAGGCTACACTGTGATTGGCTTTGCCATGTACTACTTCACATACGACCCATGGATTGGAAAGCTGCTGTACTTGGAAGACTTCTATGTCATGCAGGACTTCAGAGGTAAGGCTGTTGCCATGTGCTGTTATGTGATGGTGGTAAAGGTTAATAAGTTGCTTAAGGTTTCGTAATGAGGGTCATTTCATATAAACTAATTGCACCCTGTACATTTAATCTTGCACCAGGTCTTGGCATCGGATCAGAAATCCTGAAGGTTTTGAGTGAGGTACGGTTAAAGCTTCTTTGCAGAGAGATTTCAGCTGTGTTCAGTTATCGTCCTGTAATTAAAATTCATTTTGTTTTTTCCTCTCCCTAGACGGCCGTGAAGACTCGGTGCAGCAGCATGCACTTCATCGTAGCAGAAAACAACACAAAGTCCATTGAGTTCTACAAGCGAAGAGGAGCAGCTGACCTCTCCTCTGAAGAGGGCTGGCGTCTCTTTGAGATTGAAAAGGACGATCTGCTGAAAATGTCTGCCAAGTAGAGTTTACAGCTAATTGACGTGTACTGACTGCTGGTGATGGAAAAGAATCCTGTTTTGTTTGGCCAGTGATTTGACCAGATTTATCAATCAGCTGTTACCTTTGATAATAAACTGCGTTTGCCAATTTCAGTTAATCTAAAATTAAAATGTATACTAATTAGTGAATGAAAATTGAACTTTGAGAATAGCTATGCTTTTACTACTGCAAACATTGTTTAATCTGAATGATTTTTTACACTCCTGTAAATGTAAAATTATACATAGATTTGAGAAAAGTTACAAAAATGAAAAAATATTATTTCATGATTTTCTCACTTTTATCTTGTAACTAAAGTTTGCAGAGGGTGTGTTTTTGTTTTGCATTGTCATCACAACAAATGCATTATTAAATAACTTCTGAAATAAAGAGTGACTCTTGGATTGTAGTATTGCAAATATCATATTGTAGTATAGAGAAAGTCATTACCCTAAAGTTTTCAGATGTTTTGATTAAGTAGCAAGACCATATGTAAAGGTAGCCTACTCTGTATCGCAAGTAAAACACATGTGTTGAAAATGATCCTCAATTAATTTTTAAAGTTTGTCAGCAAAACAGTCCCTGTAATTGTTATAATGTTGTGTGTAATAAAATTCTGGATTATTAGGCTACTGCTGATGCATTAATGTTGAAGTTACATTTTAACAGGAACAAACTTGTTTACATGTAGTTGATTTAATCAAAGTATCAAACATATGTACTATTGTGTGTTATCACAAAGCTATTACTTTGTATAGCTTACATATGAATTAGTGAAGTTAATATAGTCACAAAATAACATTGATATGTTCCTCTGAGATGTGGAAAAATCAAATGTGCTTGAGTAAATATATTCTTGTAAAAAAAAAAACTGTGGATTTATTATTTTTTTATTTTTACCCTTGTCCCCATCAAAAGTTTTCATAATCTTCCTCAGAACTTTATAATTATTTTTGCTTGTTAAAGTTGTGATAAAGTTATATAAATCAAAGCAGCTCAACTGTCTGTGCATCCAGAGGTTGAATGACAGTGATACAGTAATGGTGTCTTCCATTAATAACTAGTGGGCGGTTTGTTTAAATGTTGGATGCTACGAGTGGAGGTCATAGTTTAATCACCTTTCATTGACCACCTCAGTCACCGCTGCCTGTGAGAGTCTGCAGTGTGCGGGGGAACTGAAGCAGTCCTCTGCCTCTTACTATAGTCACACCATCCTCGGAGCATGAACTAATTATAATTAACACTGCAGCAGCGGCGGCGGCGGCACGGTTTGACAAAGCCCTGTTGAACAGTAGTAGTCTTCAGATCATGGCCTGTTGGTTCCTGCCGGTGTGATTTCCACCGCAACTCTTCCGCATTTTCCTGCCGCTCTCGGGCTGTGACGTGTCGTGCTGACGGCGGCCTCGGAGCTGGAGGAGCGGGGGGCTGTAGCATGACAAGATCTGGCTCCAGACGTCCTGCTTTGCTTTCAGCGGAGCTCCAGAAACAACCCCTAACCCCTCCTTCTCTGCTCCTCTCCGGCCCGCCCAAATAACACAAAATTCCCGACTGAATCCTGCCCGAGTCTGGGGGAACAGGCGGCCTGGGAAGCCGAGGAGCGGACGGAGGCCATCCCTGCAGCACGAATCTGGTACGCGGGACTTTTTTTTTTTTTTTTTAGTTTTTGCTCCGCCCGTTTGCAGAGCCATGTTTGCATCTGTGCTCGTCCACCGCCCTTTGTTGTTGCATGCAATGTAGCGTTTGAATTTATTTCTTTATTCTCACCGAGAGAGGCCGCAAAGGGCTGGGCCTTTTCTTCTCAGGCCCAGGCCCTCTATTGATAGAGGCCGTGATTGGCAATTCAGGGCCTATCCGGTTAGCTAACCAGCTCTGCCCGGTAAAGGGGCTTTGTGTGTCCGCTGCTCGTCGCCGATGGCCGCCGCTTCTAACGGATTAGAACGCCGGGAGCTCGGTGTAGCTCCAGCGGCAGCGCAGGTAACGTCTCTCAGCAACGGGGGGTGTTTTTGAGTTGGTGTTGGAATTAGCATCCGTTCAGAACCTATGCTAACAAAATGGCGGATGCTGGTGTGATGAAAATCGGTTGTAGAGAGAAGGAGTGTGCTTGTAGCCCTCCTCCGGTTTAGCCACATTAGTGCAGACCTAACGCAACCTTCCCCCTCTTTTTTTCCCCCCTTTACAACGTTTAATCTCTCTCTTGCTCGTCTCTCGGTGCATTTATCTGTTGGGTATTTACATGTGTGGGCAGTCGGGCTTTGCTTTGCGGTTTATTCGGCGCTAACGGTTCTTCAGTGGTCAGTTGAAGACATTGCCGTTAATCATCCCCACGGCTTTGACGCTGTGTATAGTGTTGTTGCATGAATGAGATGCTCGGTCGCGGAGGTTTTTAAACGTGTGTTTCCAGCCTGCTTGTGTTACTGTGTAGTGAATGATCCCCGTATCCCCCCCCCCCCACACACACACACACACACAGACACACCGTTGTCATCTTATGCTTCTTCTTTTTTTCACCTAGAGGTGGGGGATGGTACACCCAGTGGAAATTAAATGGCACCCCGGCTGCATCGTCCACACCACTGTTTACATCTCTGTGCCCCCCACTCCCCCTCCACCTGGTTGTATGACAGCGAGGCTCCTGTCGCACATTGTCTCCCCTGCATCCATGTGATAGATGTGCTGTGTTGTGTTGTCTGGGGGGGAAATGTGTTACTTGATACAGGTAGCTGAAGTAGTGATGATGCAGTCTTGGCAGTTGTGCCACTGGTCATTTAATCAGTTTACCTCCTTTGCCGCAGACACAAGGCAACAATGCATAAATTGATTCTGTAATAAGTGATTTAATTTGGTTATTGATCTTTATCTACCCCCACCCGCCAACATTTTGGTCACTTCTTCACAGTGAGTGCAGTCAAGTGAACTTGTCTTAGTTTGTAATGTGAAAACCACCACAGAGAAACTGGTTCTGCAGCTTCATGTAAGACGGAGCAGCTCGTTGGACTTCAGGAATAGCACGTTATAATGGTTAGGTGTTATTTATTGATCAGTGTCTTTTATAAGTTTTCACACAAACAATATAACAACCATAGTCCAGGCGGCATCAGATGGGAAGTCTGTGCCATGCACAACAGAAGCAGAGCGGTCTGTCACATCATCTAAGGAAGACAAATTCACAGTTCTGCTTCTTCACACATATGCAGCACAACATCACACATGCCAAAATGCACAAATATATGACTCAACGCAAACAAACCAACAATTTCATCTAGAAAAAAAAGGCGGGAGGCCATGTCACAGAAAACAGAATATACACAACAACAACAAAAGGACATTCCCAGAAGTTGTATGTCTGTACTGCACAACATTATTTACACCTCAGCACTTATCCATCATAAATAGTGCATCCCAGTAACAAATAATGTGAATCAAAATGTAATCAAAATACAACAATGGTTGTTTGTGTAGTACCACTATAATCCAGGAGGAATAGGGGCCAAATTTTACAGAATATCTTGATCATACACTTGGATCTGTATGACAATTATTCCGGACATGTCTTAATAGCCCTGCTGTTGCCAGAGGTTTGCAGTCTGTCCATTCAAGCAGCATTGTGTTTCTTCCCGCACAGAAATTAAGGATATAGGAGAAAGTAATTGTTCAGGCAGCAGTAGTTGTGCAACATCATCCCAGTTTTCTCTCCATCATGCAATTCACATGATATGAAATTGACCACACTGAGACACACTGCATGCGTTTCTTTAATAAGCAGAAGTAAACAAGCTCATTGTAGCTTTTCTTTGGTGCATCTGACAAATAAATGTACCTAACTATCTGTGGGTTGACTGAGTAGAGGTTGATTTGTGTGATGTGATTCACATAAAGATTATATGGTTTTAAATCACAATAATAACCTTGAACACATGATTTTTTTTATTTATTTTTTTTATTTCCTTGTGTGGGGGTGGATTAATTCACTTGAGGTTCATTGCTCTAGTGCACACATCACAAGACACATATTGTCAACACATATACTACACTGCTAATACATCGTGTGTGTGAGGAAACGGTCTGCAGTGCATTTGTCCAGTCAACTGTGTAAGCACAAAAGAAAAGAACCACTTCATTTACATGACATAATGTGAGAGGATGTGATATATTTGTAACAGTAACATGGTCAATAACTAATCAATGAGTGTCTGACATTGCTGGGGTTTTATGGTTCTTTTTTTATTTAACAACTTTGCTCACCACAGACTTTCATCCTCTGCTTTCAGCTGTCCAGTAACAAATGCAGTGCAAGGACAATGGATGAGGATGTCACCAGGCTTGCAATACATTCTGAGGAGCCTAAAATAATCTTACACGGATCGGGTAATTAGCCATCCTTATATCATGCTTCTTTTTTCTTTTTTTTTTAATTACATCAAGAATGATTGTGGGTGTAGGTGAGATGTGATAAGCGTGGTTTTGAGATGTGAGCAACAACATCAGGCCACAGTGCAGATACAGATGCTCTCGAGGTTAACCGGGTTGTCCTGCTTCTTCCAGATGAGGGTGGTGCCGGCGGGCAGGAGTTTGTTGTGGAGCTTCAAGAGACTGTGTTGGTGTCAGAAGGCGAGGGGGAAGGCATGGCGGTTCACAGATTTGCCCCGGACGAGCTCGTCATCCAGGATGCTGTTGAGGATGTGGTGTCTGAGTACGTGCACTGCGATGAGGACGAAGATGTCGCCGTAGAGACCTGCGTGATGGCTCTGGAGGGCGAGGAGGAAGGTGTTGCCATGGGAGACATCCCTGAAGATGGGCTGGACCCAGAGCAGCAGGAGGATGACCAGGACGGCTGTGGAGATTATCTGATGATATCCTGTAAGTTTACTTCTCTGCAGCGCTGGGATTGGATTTTAATGTTAAATGTGCAATTATTGTGAAATGACCTGCTTCATTCGTGTGTTTGTGTTTTGTTGTGTATTGCTACCCACTCACACTAGCTGGCACTGACCGTTAGTGTTGTAAATAAGCTGCTGAAATGCAGTTAGTTCCTCCTCTGGTGTTCTTGGCAGTGGTCGCAGGTGCATTATCACCTGAGATCATGTTGTGTCTTAAACTTGAAATGGATTCAAAATAATACATGTGAACGGATAGACAGATTTGAGTGTGAACTGTGTTTACATGGCACAATTTTAAAAAGTGCTTGTATTGGATTTATAAAGGTATAAGGTTACTGTGTCAGAGAGGATGAATTTTGTCTTTCCACTTAAAGTTTTGTTAATGTAGTTAATGAATGTATTTTATTTTTACATCGAGGGCTGCGATCTTTAATTAATGTTAAGTCAAGGTGTCAGATTTAGCCAGAACCTCATCTTCAGTTTCTGGGAAGGTTGAGAGGTTACAGTATTTTTCAGTGAAGAAGTGTTGTTGACACATTGGTAACACTGTAACACTGTCAAGTCCCCTCGCTGCTGTGTGTGAAGCTACTTCAGCAAATTAATGTGAAACATCTCTGATGAGTGGACACAGAATTAGCACAATAAGTCAGTCTCTTTCTTTTTGGAATAACTGCAGCAGTGCCGACTGCTCCACTAGTGCTACTCGGTTCACTGTAATGAAATCGACTGTCATTACCATTTAGTGATATAATAACATGGTAATATTATCTGGAGTCGGTGTGCACAGGCTTTTGATTTGACATTTACTGAGTATTTAGACAAATGTATTAACTGAGATTGGTCTCAATATGTGTAGATATACCGGTAGTATGGGAAATTATACAATTAATTCCAGACTGAATATAAATATACATGAAGCACTCATGTTGGCATGTTATAACAATACTTTATTAATCGGACATTCAGGTGTTACAACAGATAATGGTCAAAAGCAGATAATAAAAGAAAGAAAAGCATATAATCAAAAGAATAATTGAAGTTATAAATAGTTATATACAAATATTTAAAAAAAGCAGATTGATATATTGTTTGAAGCCAAGGCCTCACTTTTTTGAGGCTGCTGTTGTACATCCTGATGTCAGAACTGACACTGTCACAAGCTCGAACACCTTGAATCAAATATGGTGTTTGTGTGTCTCACTAGTGGACGAAGCCGGTAAAATGGTGTCTGAGGACGGAACGGAGGTAACAGTGGAGGGAGCTGTGGAGGACCAGGAAGTGGAGAAGGATGAGGATGGGCAGGAGGTGATCAAGGTGTACATCTTCAAGGCTGATTCAGGAGAAGATGATATGGGTGAGTCACAGTGAACCTTCAGCCCTGAATTACAAGTAGGAACGATTGCCACTATTAGACGTGTCTGTTACATCAACCACAAAGTGCATATAATCATTTCTTTTATCTTGCAAAACATTTTTTTGTAAATTGTAATTTCTGATTAGAAAAACAGTCTCTTTTTAAAGGTCGTTGACAAGTTGTGGTAGTTCATTGTTTGCAGTTTGAGGGCTAACATTTGCATCAAAGGTTTTAGGATTGAATTTTTTTTCTTCTTTAATTCTGCAGGAGAATCGGTTGACATCAGCGATGGAGACACGGAGAGCGTGGCGTTAACGGAGTCTTCAGGCCAAACGCTCAGAGAGAAGATGGTCTACATGTCCGTCGGGGATTCTCATCACAATCAAGGAAACCACGGTGAGTCGCCGACGCCTGACGAGCGGGGGTCACTGTCATGAAACTAAACGTCAGAAGTGTTTTGGTTTTGTACATGTTGGGCTCATCTACAGGTGGGTCGAAGGTGACTGATGAGGTTTATATGGAGGTGGTGGTAGGAGGCGAAGAGCCAGTAACTCACGACCGCTCGTATGACAGTGTGTCTCTAAGCAAGGACTTCATGCCTGTGGCCTGGGCAGCTGCTTATGGTCAGCACCCCTGTCTATTAAATTGCTTTTAAAAACAACACTTGAAGCCTGTGCAGCAACCAGGCCTCTGAGTGTCTCAGCTTTAAGCTTTGCAAGATGCTGCTTTTGGTTTGTTTGTTTTTGTTTTGTGTTTTTTGCGGTAAAGACACATCGTTGTTCCTCTCACAGGTGCGGAGGACAGCGAGAGTTGTGAAAATCGCAACGGTGCAGCCAGCGCACTGCTGCACATCGACGAGTCGGACGGGGTCGACGAAATCAACAGACAACGCAACAAGAGCAAGAGACGGTCGGAGCCTCGGCAGGTGCAGACAGGTAAGAGCAACACAGAGGATGGGGAACAAGAGGAAAGGAAACATTAAGATCAAGAGGAAATAAACACTAGGTGTGATCACAGTGCAAAATGATTTGAAAGAAAAACAGAAAATTTTGTTCACTTGTTTTTTCTTCTGAGTGGTCAAAGATTAACAGCTGCCATTTGTTGGTTATTTGCCCCTTTTGTCGAGCAGTGCTGATTACACAGGAGGCTGTATTGACACAGTGTGACCATGTAGTGGTGTGTCAGCAAGGCTGCGTACCAGCACAACATGTTCAGATGTTCCTCTCCAGACGCTCTCAGTTAAACTTATGTAACGCCCTTGGCACAGGCTTATCAGCACTTTATTGTCTGTACCTCCCTGACAGTTGCATCTTGTGGGCAAGTTGTTTATAAATTACCACTTTAATGTTTGTTATACATCAACATAAGCTTCTAATATTGAGGACTTGTTTTTGTGCCACACTGCCCATTTAAAATATTTCTGTTTTTAGTTTTTTTTAGATTCCCTAAACCTACAGGGTATCTATATATCATTCAAGATATTTTTATTCCCACATGTGAAGCCATGGCAGTTACAGAACAATGATAACCTCACTGTTTCCTTGTTTCCCTACAAGGATCAAGAATTGATTACGTGAGGAGTGATAATTATTCATATCTAGATAAAATCCACCATTAATATCAGTTGATTTTATTAGGATTGTTTTGGTTGTTGAATATGTGGTACCTGATGGATTTAAACACTGTGATTGAAGCTGTCATCTCCTCCTCCCTCTCCAGCCATCATCATCGGTCCGTACGGTCAGCCGCTGACAGTTTACCCCTGCATGCTCTGCGGTAAGAAGTTCAAGTCACGGGGCTTCCTGAAACGCCACACCAAGAACCACCACCAGGACGTTCTGACCAGGAAAAAGTACCAATGTACAGACTGTGACTTCACCACCAACAAGAAAGCCAGCCTCCACAACCACATGGAGATGCACGCTCTGAGCAGCAAGGCTCCCTTCGAGTGCGAAATGTGCGGGAAGGAGTTCCACCAGCAGTCGGCGCTGTTCTCCCACAGACTGCAGCACCACCACCGGGAGCCCAAGAACCAGCCGCCCCCGCCGCCCACCAAGATGCATAAATGCAAGTTCTGCGATTATGAAACTGCTGAGCAAGGGCTGCTCAATCGGCACTTGTTGGCTGTCCACAGTAAAAGCTTCCCCCACATCTGCGTGGAATGCGGGAAAGGCTTCAGGCATCCTTCGGAGCTGAAGAAACACATGCGCACGCACACGGGCGAGAAGCCGTACTCCTGCCTGTACTGCGACTACAAGTCGGCCGATTCCTCCAATCTCAAGACGCACATCAAGACCAAGCATAGCAAAGAGATGCCATACAAATGCGAGCGCTGCTTCCAGACCTTCGCGGAGGAGGAGGAGCTGATGCAGCACGGACTAACTCACGAGGAGAATAAGACCCACCATTGTGCCCACTGTGATCACAAAAGTTCCAACTCCAGTGACCTGAAACGCCATATCATATCTGTTCACACCAAGGACTACCCACACAAATGTGCTGTCTGTGGGAAAGGCTTCCACCGGCCGTCTGAACTCAAGAAGCACTCGGTCTCCCACCGCACCAAGAAACTCCACCAGTGCCGGCACTGCAACTTTAAAATTGCAGACCCTTTTGTTCTCAGTCGCCATATCTTGTCTGTCCACACAAAGGAGCAACAGGCTTCTTCTCCCGAAAAGAGCGAGGGTAAGAGGACAGAGACGCACACTCCCGTAGTGACGCCTAAAAAGTCTGCACCCAGCGGGTCGGCCGCCGCCGGTCCCCCCGCTAGAGTCAGTGCAGCCAGCCTAGCCAGCAGCGTGACTGTCGTTATCGGCAAAGGACAGAAAGAACGGAGAATCTACCAGTGCCAGTACTGTGACTACAGCACCGGGGACGCTTCGGGGTTCAAGCGGCACGTGATCTCCATCCACACGAAAGACTATCCGCACCGCTGCGAGATCTGTTCGAAAGGCTTCCGGCGACCATCGGAGAAGAACCAGCATATCATGCGTCACCACAAGGACGTGGTGCAGGCGGAGTGACTCTGACCGAGCCAAATACTGTGCCACAGCAAAGAACAATGTCGAAGCAAACCATCACACCCCCCAATCACTGCACCCCTCAGCACAGCACCTCTCACACTGAAATAACGTGGTGCGTGTTCGTGCTGCACTTAGTCCGTTCTGTTGTTTTGCTCTTTTTTTTTTCTTTTCTTTTTTTTTGATAGCCTAATGTTTGTTCGGAAATGTATACACATGTACATAACATTAATGCTCCGTCAAGAGTTAGCAACAGAACCCCCTCTGTAGACTTGCACTTTTAACTGCATGTCCCTTTGCTGGTGACAGTGTGCATGGCAGATTGTGCGGATGTCTCTTTGTAGATACACATTTCTTTTGATTTTTGCAGGCAGCAATCAGTTCTCAGTCACAATGGTCCTAATTATTTGTCTCAAAAACTGAAGTGTAGTTTGCAAAACGTTTGCATCATTTTGTTGAAATGTACTAAATGCAGCAGTTAAGGATTAGCAACCTGTTTCCCAGTAGCACTTGCCATCTTGGTTTAAAAAAAAAAATCATGATAAATGCAGTACTCAATTCATGTATGGTAACCGTGAGTGTGAGAGAAAGAGAAAGAGAGAGAGAGATGGTGACAAAGAGAGAGTGACAAAAAAAAGCATCTGTTGTGCTTCCTGGTGCTCTGAACCCCACCACTCTGTAACATAATGCTTTTTGTTGTGTTAACAAAAACACAGAAACACACGGACGGTGGCGTACAGCACCGAGAGGAGAGGGGAAAAAACAAAAAAACAAAACAGTCATTCTTAGTTTTGTCAGCAGGGGGCTGCCATACGTCGAATTAACACAGAACACACAGTAAAAGTAGTGGTTGTGTCATGGTAGTGAATAAAAGTTCACATATGCACCTGTGTCACACTGCGGTCATCACACACCGTCACTGGATTATCACACACACACACGTCGTGTCTGATGTTTCCGTTTTGAGTTGCTCAGTGTTTTTTGCTGTAAGTTGCTCAGAACATACTCCCCCACCCCACCCCCAACCTAACCCCCGCCCGAAGCAGCAGAGGTGAAACACTGGCTCACAGTATTTTTTTTAAATCTACTAATGCTACCTGCAGAGTGAAATCCCATGAATTTGAAACGGTGATTTATGCGATGATGAGGAGAAAAATGTTTAGTTTTCGACCTTATTACTGATGACAAGCTGTTCGTACAGATGGTTTCTTTATCTATGAACAAACCTGTATTTCATATGAATTGAGAATAATCCATAAGCATCAGTATGAAACAATACTGACCGGTTTTAAAAGAAAAAAAATCTGTGTCTCATTATAACCCTCTGGCCTGATTAGGACTCATACAGTATATCTGGTGCTCCTGTTACCAACCTATGGACTGAACTCTTTACTTTGGCCAACACAGATGTACTTTTGCCAGTAGGAAGGGAAAATGTATATCTTTTTAGATGCAACTTCAGAAGACAGGTGCTGGTGGTGTACTTGTACTATGGCTTTTTACATTTTTGTTATCACCGGTGATCATTTCTGTTTTTATATTTATTTCATTTACAAGTTGTTGTATAGTTAAGTGTAACTAGACTTCTATGGGACGTAAATTATTGTTTTGTATACAAATCTGTACAAAGCGTGTAGATGTAAACACTTGATAAAAAGGAAATCTGAACTGTGTTGTTATGGATGTACTTCAACGTATTTGTTAAAAAAGGTAATAAAAGCAAAGTATTTTAGCTCTTTGTCTTTTAGTTGATCACATTCAGCTCAGAACAGCTTCAGTCTGAGTTTTAAAGGTGCCCTGTGGAGTTTTGATACACAATAACAACATTTCATGTCCTTAAGTTCTGACAAATGTTTTATATTCAGGGTTTTTTCCTCCAGTCATAAATTCTCAAAACCTGAACTGTTTACATCCATGTGTTGGAGCTTCTTTTTTCCTGCCTGTGTAGCTGAATGTCTTTGAACGTCACACCCGTCTTGTGTCCTTGTCTCCATACACGAGCCTGATGATGAAACGGCAGCCCATACATGGAGAGAAAAGAAAAACAACAACTCCACATCGCTTCTACACTGCAGGACAGAAACGCCACAGGGAACCTCGGAGACGAGTATGTACAAGCATGGTTTTGTGATATCAGTTGTGGTTCAGTATTCAACATGTAACCCCAGTGTGATGTGGATACTTGATGCCTCCAGTGCGCGCACACTTTAACTTTTTATGAAATAAACAACATTGTATATTCATAGATGCTGGATTTTTCAAGAAAAGAAAAGCAGGTAGTTGATTTTTTTTGTTTTGCAGAAAAATCATCATCGGCACAGTGTTTCCAGGCAGAGTGTTTTATATGAACAGGAGACGTCTGCAGAGGATCTTTAAAGATGGTGCTGAGGTACAAAAGCAAAGTATTGCATCTATTACATCATGTTTAATGGCATCAGATATTTTCTTAATGCAACAGTTGAAAGAGAGAAGTGAACATAAGGTATTTTCTCAGTTGTTGATAGATGTAGGGGGTTCACAATAATGCTGAAGCTCTTCAGACGCCATCACTGACATGATGACCAGGAAAGAGACTTAGGCAGGTGGACACTCGGCTAGAGATGGGACAGAAGAGAGGGGTTAAAGTGAGAGATGATATTCGTAATAACACTTTTTTTCTCCTTTAAATTATTTAAAAGAAAATTAAATCAGAAAAAAATACCATTTTTTGGAAGGACAGCGATATTTTCAGGCAGGATCCCTGTCTCCAGGGAGAACTGCCTGAACTTCTCCATCAGATCAGCGCTGAGATCCTCTCCACGACCTGTTGTCACACACACACACACACACACACACACACACCACATTGTGTTAATCTGCTGCACAAGTTCAACATGGACTGAACAGATTGTGTCGCATCACAACAAGTCTCGACTTTACCGTAAAGTTTGTTGACCACGGTGACGTCGCTGCCCTTGGTCTTGATGGTGTGAATCAGAGCGTACTCGTCGTACTTCACGTCGACCATGCGCATGTCGTTCATGTTGCCCCAGCCTGTCCACAGGGAGGAGGAGGAGGAGGAGAGATGCATGTCAAAGCAGAAACACACACACATGGTTTAATTGTGAGTGTGTTGCACGGTGTCTGCGCTTTAAAGGTGGACTCACGCTCACTTGCGTATGTGAACTTCCCGGGCACATCGCTCTTCTTGGCCAGGTTGTTCATCCTCCAGCAAGAGCCGTCATTTCTGCAAAGACATCAGTTAAATATTATTTTTCCATCTTTCATCACTTTTTTTATTTTATTTTTTTTTAAACTCTCCTTTCTCCTTGTGTGTCATTTTGCACTCACGAGAGGCTGGCGTATGACATGTCCAGGTCCCCATCAGCAGTCGGGTTCAACATGGTGGTGCCCATCTTCATGCTGGCTCTGCGCTGGGTGAACCACTGGGCGTTAGTGGCAAATCCAATCAGGTACCACTTTCCTGCCACCTGCGGGTACACAAGGCAGAATAAAGCCATGTATAAGTTACACTATGACCTCCTCTCACACAGGTGTTTCAGGTAACAGAGGATGAAGACCTGAGGATCTAATCAATTTATGTCTTCAATCTCAGTGTGTGGTGTGTTTGCACCAATCTGTTCCTGCTGCTTCTCACTCTGTTATAAAAAAGGAGACAGATCTACTGAAGCTCTCTTATCTATTTAATCCAGTGTGGCCATCCATCCTATTAACACATTTAGATTTTTACAAACATTTCCTGAGAAGAAATGATATTTAACTCTTTTTTTCTTTTTTTTTTTTACCATTAATCCCATGTTTCTTTATGCAAAAATGATGCAAATATACAACAAATTTAAGTAGACAACTGCTTAAAGTGACAGAATATTATGGAATTCCAAACAAATATATCAATCAACGTCAAATAATCTTACATCTACCTATTTTTAGCAAATTCTACGTTTGCCTTCAAGTGTTTCATATCTTTTAATTTTTCTTTGTGCTCTTGACATCATTAAAAATGAGCATCGACCGTAATTAATTAATTAATTAAGAATTTTGGATATGTTACATGCTACTTCAGATCCTGAAACAGCAAACAACAAAATCTCTTCTCTTCTGCCACATCTGGCTGCAGCTGACCCAAATGTGAGGTTTAAAAAATAAAAATGAAAGCTATATTCTAACTAATATAAAATTACATGGTAGTGTGTCTTACCGCCTGTAAGTTGAAGTCTGCCTGCGGCATGATTTCAGAAGAGACAGTGAGGGAGCAGAGCAGAGCTCCCAGCACTGTCAGCAGCAGAGTCATAGTCACTGAGGAGCAGAGTCAGGATGAGGGAGACGAGCGTGGATGAAGATCTGGAGGTCTGTTGTCGAACAAGCCTTTATATAGGGGAGCACGACGTTACCTTTTCCCTCCCACTAGCCAATACACACACACACACACACACACACGCACCCTGGAGCTGGGATGGGTTCAAACACGTGAAGCTTCAGACAAACAGACACAGTCCCGCAGCCACAAGGTAAGCTTTTAGTCCTGCCAGGGTAGCAGTCAATCAACCGTATGAAAGGGGAATGCATGTGAGTGGATGGGCAGGAGCAACATGCCAAGAAATGACATAACCTCAACATAACAGTGCACAGAGGAGAAACGACGCCTGTCACATCGTCGGGGTTGGACAGCTCAGATTTTTTGATAACGCTGTTTCATTATGCAGCTTCACACATGTGAGCGTGTGCTTTAAAAAATAAAAGAGCAGGAACCCAAAGTGGTAAACAAAGCTGTGGCTGCCCTCCAGTGCTTTCTGTGGCACAGACTACAGAATCAAATTCAACCGTCAGCAGTTGCGATAGTAAAACAAGTGACAACACAAATGCCCTTGCAGATTGGATTCCTAATCATGCAACACCATGTGGTGAAGTGAAACGCTCTCCTGGGAAACTGCAGCGTCTCTTTTATGGGTTTACAGTCGATTAAAACTTGGTGTAAACCTCCAGTTAATAAAAGGACAAACAAACAACATCACAGTCTCATCTACAGTCACTGCTCTTGAGCTTTTCATAACATCACATGATCTTCATCAGCAGATTGAGATAAACTGGGGTAGTAGGTTATGACAGCTGAAATAATGGAGGTAAAACTTGAGTATTATTTTACATCATGTGCTGATAAATATGACTGAAAGCACAAGAACAGCCGAGCTGCTAAATGGAGCTTGACGCAAGTTTGTTTCATCGCTGCTTTATCGGCTTTTTTCGGGCTCTGCAGGAGCCAACAGAGAATTGTTTTATTATTTTACTCATCTGTCAAACGCCTAATCACATCGCCTCAAGTCCCAACTGCTCCGATGAAACATCAAAGGTTCAATGTGTTGATCTCCCAGAGCAACAACACTATTTTTCTGCTGCCACAAACCAAATACCACCCGTGTTATGCAAGTGCTGCTGACTGCCAGGCCGAGGTTAACAGCCAAAATCATATCATAGAGTTTGACCTTGTGACCTTTTCTTAGCACTAAACTCCGTCTTCATCCCCCTGTTCCTTGATGGCTCAGGTATCTCTCAGCCTAGAGAGTTAACCGTTTAGTCAAACTACAAAAAAAAACTTGGTGTATTGTATGTTCATTTGGAGTTAATGCAACATGTCTGAATGTTTCAGTGTTTTATCACATTTCAAACTAAAACACTGTATGTGTGTTGTATATTACATGAAGTATGTTGTACATTATACGTACTACCTTTTATTCATTTGTAGGCCTACATGTTTCTTCTCATTTGTAGCTTTCTTAAGTTGTATATTTACTCATTGTTTATATTCTATTTTCCTCTTATCTTACTTGTTAATGCTTGCTGCTGTGACACAATCATTTTCCAGCCTGGGATAAATAAAGAGAGGTCGTGAGTAGTGGAAACATCCACAGGTTTGGGTTTGTTATCCATCCAGTATCTATACATCCATGCAGGGTCGCTGTGGGGCTGGAGCCAGTCAGCTGACACAAGACGAGGGTGGGAACACCTCGGACCGGTCTGTGAGAGGGCCGACACGTATAGAGACGAACGACGTGCACACACTCAAATTCAAATTCAACCTGATGTGCATGTGTTTTGACTGTGGAAGGAAGTCAGAGTCAGAGTACCCAGGGGAGAACATGCAAACTCCACCCAGAAAGTCCCCAGGAATCGAACCCAGAACTTATTTGCAAGAGTGCTAACCACTTAACCACCATGACGCCAGTATCAGTTATCATTTATCATTGTAAATCTGTCTCTTATGTGTTATATAAAGCCTATCCACTCATCAGCCGACACCCAGTGCCCCATAATGACAAAGTTAAACAGTATTTTATATGAGTGTTCATTAATTTAAATGGAGGATGACAGAAACATTCCCACCCTCTGCTATATATATGATACAATATGAAATTTAGCTCATGTTCCTCCCATTTCTCTCGAGTATCTTGTTAAGATCCATCCATCCATCCATCCATCCATCCATCCATCCATCCATCCATCCATCCATCCATCCATCCATCCATCCATCCATCCATCCAGTGGCTTATACCACTTTTTTGTGTTGCATCTCAGGTCTGGAGCCAATCCCAGCAGAAACAGTAACCGGTGAAGGTGGGGCAGTCACCACTCCCCTGGTGTGCATGTCTTTGGACTGTGGGAGGAAACCACAGAGGCATACTGTAGGGAGATCATGCAAACTCCACATGGAGAGACCTCATGCAGGCTCAGGGTTTGAACCCTCGCTGTGAGGTGACACTGCGCCAAATTCTGTAAATTCTCATCTTCTGGTTATTCCCCCAGTCAATAAAAAATCATTTGGTTATAGGGCAAACAAACAAACACCGTACCAGCCTGACTATACCGGAGGAACTAGCTGCAGAGCTCAGAGACAAGACTGAAATCTGAGGAAGAGCACAGACCTGAAGAGACAGTAAAACATATTTCACTCTGAAACTGACCTTTCTGTTCCATAATTATTATTATTTTTTAATTTTGGTACTCTAATTATATTTTGACATGTTTTGATTTAATGACTGATGGAGTGAGTAAAAATAACTGCTCTCTACAAAGATAAGTAGCCTGAGTTAAACTGCACAGTTGCAAACATTTTCAGTCCAATTAGGTTTAGTGGTTTGGATACAAGGCTGAGCTGTCGACTTTCTGCAGGATCTTTCTCTCCGCTGCACAGATTCAAATATGAATCCAGATGTGCTGATGAGATAAATTAGTGTAATGAGTTGGACACAGACCAGTGCAGGCAGACACATGCTACAGTACAAGTATTTCTCCGACCTACATACCTTACCCTTACCAGTTTAAACAGGTTTGCACTCAGAAAACAAATATTTAAAGTAATGTGTCAGGGAAATGTTACATATTACTTTTACATTTGATCATTGGCAAGTGCTGTGTGCATGTGACCTGCAGAGAACACACATGCAGCTCCTTCATTAAAACATTGTGCTGATTGTGCAGAATGATTAAAGTTACTCTGGGGTGAGAATGAGTTCATGCTGATTTGGCAAAATGATGAATCCTGTTATTTCTATTCAGGAGCGTTTAATTATCCAGGACTGTATCTTCACTTCCCTATATAGTCACACCATGTAAAAAGGCTTAGTGTCACACATCTGTAACAGATAATTACAACCAAACCCCAGATAACGACAGAAAATGTTGCCTTTTCTCGGTGAAAACAGTTTTATTTCTGTAACTGGCTCATCGATTCATTTTTCCGCAGTTTTAAGGTGTTATACTGGTTCTTTTCTCTCAGTGGGACACAGGCGACTGGAGCTGACAGAAAGTTTAAGTGTCTCTGACCTGATGTGAATGATACAATGAGTGATAGGCTATCATATAAAAGTGGCATTTATTTTTGAAATGTGTAAATTAAGCTTAGCACCTGGGGAAAGGTGGATGTAAGAGTTGCTCCGATTTAAGAGTAGCTCCATTGAACTTCAACTATTAAAGTCACTGACTGTAATTCATCACTGACAAAGTTGAACCAAATATTTTGTTAACAGCTCACTGCCTAAAGCGGTTGTCGTCTTAAAGCTGAGACATTTAACCTGTGTGGAAATCAGCTTCAAGGCACACATACACACACACACACACACGAACATACTGCATACAGTATACAGTATGCACACTGGCGGCAAGAGAACAAGATAAATAAATGAATGAAATGACACATGTTTTTGTCCTCACAGCTTTAACGGTGAGGTTACAACAGTACATGACAGTTTCTAGTCCTGATTCAGCAGATGATTTCAAGGTTGATATGTCAGCCTGACGGTGGTGCTAGAGGACAGGCCATGGATGAAAATAATTTCCTCTTGAGCTATGTATGTGTAAAATGTAATGTTTACAGTGTAAAAGTTTAACATGAAGAGCCACTGGGCTGTGACAATCCAACAACAACATTAAATGTTAATGTGTCATGGTCTTCAGGATTACTTTGCCTTGACAAGAAAAAAACATCTTTGACGAACTGTCAGGACAAACAACAATTCACAATTGACCTGCATGACATTATTAGAATTAAAAAAAAAAAAGACTTGCATTCTCAGCAGGTGCCACATGATGTCAGATTTGCGTTTGCATGTATCTGGTAGTTTAGAGACAACACTTTAGGACAACACTTCTGAGCAACTGTATCAACTACAGGTCCATATATTAACCACATTGTGCAAATGTAACTGTAATCGTCACTGTCTGTGGTAATTACACAAAATTAAGCCAGACATAGTACAATGTTTAATCAATGCTATCATATTATTGTAAATGTTTTAGGACTGATATAATGAAAAAGAATAGAAATTATTATCCATTAAGTTTTGTTGGAGAATATGTTGCTGTGATCAAGCTGCAATTCTCCAACATTCGGCACTAATGTAAGATGTTTCTAAAACTGTTATTATTGTAAGATGATATGAGATAACAGAACAGCATCATACATCAAGACAGTACTCGTGTTGCAAAATGCACAAAATGCCCTGAGGGTGGCACCAGAGGAAAGACAATACACACCAACTAACATACTCTGTGCAGTCTGCTGTGGAGGAGTGGAGACGCCAAATAACCCTTTTCAGTTAAGTGATTTAAATGGAAGAAATTTATTGATTTAAACAGTTCGATTGCAGAGCAGAGCATTATGAGACTTAAAGAAAAAGAGAAATAATGGGTGGGGGTATGGTGGGAAACACTGCAGCCCAGACATCAGAGAAGAGTATACATGTTATTATTAAACTTAAATAAATGTAAATATTGTACATAAAATTAAATAGATATCATCTGTATTTGATTGTTTACATAAACAGCTCCTGCAAGTCTTTAACTCTGTAGGTCTGGGCAGTGTGAGAGGAGCAGCATTCACACAAACGCCATAAAAAAAATCAATATCCCAGAGCACTGCGGAGAAAAATATTAAGTAAATACAACAGGAAAACCAGATTGTGTCAGTGGTAACAGTACAGACGCTCCAGGAAGTTATGGCTGTACATACTCAGCATTAGTGTCAATATGTGATCTACAGTCTCCACAACAGCATCTGTCAGGGAAGAGGAAGGTGACAGTTACATGTGTAGCCCTGTGTTAACATGCTTTATATAACATGTTAGATTGCTAAACGTTCATATTTAAATGAGACAGGGTCAAAATGAAGTCATGCTGCCACATGCAAGTCAGAGCTGAGCCTGATTAAAAACATCTGTGGGAAACAAAGCTCAGTTTCCTCATGAAGACACAACAAATGTTACAATACAACATAGTATTGTGATATTTTATGTGACACAGTGTATTGATGCATGAACGCTAAGTATCAATCTTTTATCCTGTAAATTGTAAATATGAATTCAAATTTTTGGTACTGAGGTACAACTTTTTATAACTGTGTTGGTCAGTTGGTTGTTTAACAATCCCATTTTGCAAGAATAAAATCAATTTGATCGAGATGAACAGACTGAGAACTTCATCTTATTTGATAAAAACAGATGCTGACAAAGTTTTTATTTTGGGACATTATGCAGTTTCAAAAATGTAATTAATCACAACATGTTATTAGAATACTCAAGATAGTGTTACATTTTTTTAAATTGTAAAAACATTGTATCACAACATCGTGATAATCTCGTATCATGGGCCCTCTGACAACGACTGACAATGTAAACCTGAGATGTCCGACTCTCTCAGTTGTGCTCATGATTTACTTTGCTCTGGTACCGTCCCTCGGTCAAATCTTAGCTGGTTGCACCAATAGTGGACCAAAGTATTTCATCTACCCAGCAGTTCAGCCTTCTATCATTCAATTACCATTCACATCTCTCCTCATTTATTTTAAAATAATTTATGTTTTAATTTCGTTTTCTGTTCAGTTGAAATAAGTCACACAGCATTAATTATAATCACTTTGTGCAGGTAGAGAAATTGTGTACAGTAACATGGCAGTGCCTGCAGCTTTATTACATGAGTACACAGTTGTGCTACAACTTCAAAACGAGGATGAGTGTGTGCTTTTCAAAACAGAGCACCTTCATATTCCCCTGCAACTTATTTTAGATAAAACAGTTTCTGATATTTCATATCTCAGAGGCTGGAATGCAGTAAGCTCTGGATGTCGTCAGCTGATATGTCCTAAGAAACACATGGGATGAAATTCTTCACACGTGACCCGTAGTGTGTTATCACGATGTTACTAGAAAGTGTAAAGTGAAACTAGACCAAGTCAGTGAAGCTGGAGCGAGGAGATGCCGAGGCATCTGTCATGGTGAGAAACTCAACCCAGTTCTGATAGAAGCCACGTGAATACTCTCCCGTGTCGATGACGAGTCCCCACAGGCGGCTCTGGCCCGTTTTGTTCCTCAGAGCCAGCTGAGCCTCTCGCTCCGTCACATTGAAGCTGATGTTCAACACCTGCACCACCAACAGGTAAAGCAAACCACCTGTGACGATGCTGCTGTACCAGGCACAGGTGAAGCAAAGTGCTGTGCTGTAAACAGAAACAGAGGATGAGAATAACATCATAGTTAAGTGATATACTGTATATAATGTTTGAAAGGCATTCACAGTGCATTTACAGCACCAGCCCTTTTCTCTCTGCATGAGTCCAGTTAGATCAATCCAAGTTAAAACTATATACTATCTTATTATCTTAATTTACAGCCAACATGGGACAAGCCAAAGAAAATGGATAATAAAATTGCAGAAATATGAGGAAATATAATCGAAACTGTTTAATAAGGACACAAGCAAAAAAGTTTGAGTTTTGTTGTAAAGTCAGATTGTCAAAAGACTGGGACTTGTATAGAAATGACCCTGTAATTTCAAAATGCAACCATCTTTATATTGTTTCACATATGACTGTTTCACAAATATTAATTCTTATTTCAGGAACTTTTACAATACGAACTTCTCATTTACTCATTTAGTCTCACACATGTGGCCTTGGTGGAGACGGAGTCAGCTGTACCTGGACTGAGCGTAGACGCCGGGGCAGTAGAGGAGAGCCGTCATGAGGTACTGTCGAGGACAGAGGCTGCAGAGCACCAGACAGATCCCATACAGAGAGGTCAACACGAACACACAGAGGGTCAACAGGAAACTACGGTGGTTCGCCTGACCAACACAGCTGTTTATCCTACAACATCTCAACACACACACACACAATATACACACACACATGCAAGACAACATAACAGTTAGACCAAACTGACCTGGGCATATTATTTCATAATATCACAATAAACAAGATATAAACAAGAAGAATACCTCGACGTAATAGACGTCTATTGCAGACAACAGTACCTAAGCTAAGAGGCAACTCAACTATTATGTATGATGTTTAAAATGATTTATTCTAATATAAAAGTGACATAATGGTCTTGGCAGCGTGTACTGCAGGAAGGCACCTCAGCCTCCCAGAGCACACAAACAAATGGCTATTAAAACAAACTGTTTAAAGGGATAGTTCACCCAAAATCCAAATTTGCCTTCTCTGAGTTATAGCGGGGCTCCGTGCAGCACTGCATGTCCACATGACGGTTGCGAACGGACACCACTTTTCTTCGTCCAAAAAGACACACCAAAAACCATCCAAATATTTGCGCCAGCTTCAGTAATCGCACTGACGCCGGCGCAAATCGCGCAAGATTTGGACGGACCAGGAAGAGGAGCTACCGCTACAAACCAGGGTATATACACAAATCTTTGAGTCAATTTACTACCATTTAATACCTTTTTTCACTACCTTCAGATTTTTTTTAATACCACCACGACATCGAGTTGCACCATTCAATCAGAAAGATTTTATGACATGTACATAGATTTTATCATCCAACACTTACTTACATCATTACCATTACCCAGGAGACTCGGTTGCACAACAGGGCATCATCCATAAGTCATCAGGAACATTTGATCAAAAATAAAATATCTTATCATGCCTTTCTCAATCACCAGCCTCTCTCCCCTGATCCCACCCTCACCTGCCCCCCCCCCTCACTCACCTCACTCCACCTCCCTCCCTCCCTCCCTCACCCAGTTTGCCTCGCTCCGTCTTCCTTCCTCACCTCCCTCCCTCACCCAACTCACCTCACTAACTCTTTAAATAAATACCTGGTTCTGTCTCTACCGTCACAGAACACAGTGGTAGGCCATATATATGTTTTTTTTTTTACATCAGTGTGAAAAGTTTCAACAATGTCCGCACATCTGCACCGCCGGTCTGTGTCTCACGTGCGTTCCATCTGACCTCAGCTCTCAGTAGAAGCTGCAGCTGCTGCAGGTGTCTGTATCTGTAGCGCTTCGGGGCTTCCTGCCCTTTCAAACGGAGCAGACCCGGACCCGGTCCGACTAAACACCGGGCTGGCAGTAGAAGGTTCATGGAGCTGTGAGCCGCGAGTGCATGAAAAAAGAGCACATCGGATGTGCGGCGCGTGACGTGCATCTACATTGACACACACATAGGCTACATCAAGGCGCCTGTCATCTCAATTTAAGTCTTCTGCAAACTTGCATTTTCCCATATTCGAAACGTTTTGCCACACGCTAAAATCCGAAGAGATTCACTAGCACTTCTATCCGCCTGACAACTATGCGCGCGAAGATGATTTTAGATTTCTAGCGGCCAATGAATGAATTGATATGACGTAAATATCATTCCTTTTTTTTTTTTGAAGTAGCGGCGCAAGCAAGTAATGCTTTATTTATTTTATTACGCCTATTTCATCAAAATAAAACCAGTCATTGTCCAAAAGAAAAAAAAAAAATACCTATTCTTTAAAATTAATACCTTTGGACCAAATTTATCACTTTTTAAGGCCATTAAATTTTGCTTTTTTGATTTATCACTTTTTAATACTTTTTAAAACCCCGCGGACACCCTGCAAACAAGCTTGAAATATAGACTTATTTAATTTTTTTCAGAACAATTTCTCATGTCGGGGCTTCAATACAAGACGGACATGTGGAGGTATTTGGATGGTTTTTGGTGTGTCTTTTTTTCCCTGTAACTCAGAGAAGGCACGGAGGACTCTGAAACTTCTCCCAGCCCTTAGTCGACATGAGGGTGAGTAGATAATGAGTGAAATTTGGATTTTGGATGAACTATCCCTTTAAGGCAGCGGTACTCAATAGGCGGCCCGCGGGCCGCATCCGGCCCGCCGAACCTTCCAATCAGACCCGCGACTGAGTTCTACTAGTTTACATATTACTGTATACCAGCGGTACTCAATAGGCGGCCCGCGGGCCGCATCCGGCCCGCCGAACCTTCCAATCAGACCCGCGACTGAGTTCTACTAGTTTACATATTACTGTATACTGTATTTCTCGGGCTCCGTGCGCCTGTAAGTCAAAGCGCTGGGACATGGAAACACGTGCGGAGCGTTTGTGTGTGCCTGTGAGGCGCTGCACTGGGATACAGAAACGCCGACGAACCCAAATCACCATGCGCGAGTGTTTGGGGAGCGGGCTGGACTGCAGGGTTTTCCCTGCCTGTCTGCAGAGACCGTGGGTGATTTTGACCGCTGTCTTGGTTCAACTGTGTGTGCATCATGCATGGGGGGCCGTTCAGATGAAGCGTGAAGCCGCACGCATTTGATGAGACGCAATTGTTTTTCCGTGCACACCTGCGGCGCACAGCTGCACGACCTGCTTCTCCCCCGGTGTTGTGTCCCGGTTCCATCGGTCTGTGTCTCCTACTGTTTCCCACTGAGCTCTGCCTCGTTTGAAAGGTGAAGGAAGCCCATGTGTGGAAAGACGTCGCCTTCGAGATGTAGAATGTGTGTTATAGAAGAGAAACACACATTTCAGGACCAATGACTTGTATCCTCAGAACAGAGTCAGACGTCCTGTGATGGCCAGGTCATATTTAAGTTGAAAATCACAGGGCATGTCTGAGGATACAAGTCAGCAGTGTAAAGCTCCAGCATGATATGTAAATGATGATATGACAATGTCAAGATTTTTCATTTTATATCATACAAAACACCATGAAGTGTATAAATAAAAATTATGTGCTTACAAGTAAAATAAAAATAAATTATTAGACGAAAAAGGTGAATTTAATTTCAATCTAGGCCTATTTGAATGTGCGGCCCCCAAGGTGTCTGTTAAGAAAATTTCTGGCCCTTCGACAAATGTATTTGAGTACCCCTGCTTTAAGGCCTTTATCCTCCTTGTTTCCCTGACACCACTGTGCATCTGCTTCAACTCCTCCTGAAGCTCACTTTTTTAGGATGCTGAGTTTTCACTATTCTTCATGTTTGTAAGAAAACAGTTCCCATTTTAAAGAGCTCAAAGTAAAATCGGTGGTTCATCCTGACAGTCAGATGGACATCATGTGTTTAGTTTAGAGGTGGAAGTAGATGGATGAAACTATCGGTGAGAATAATGTGCTTTTATTTACTGTTTAGCAACTACAACAACTGATTCATGTCAGTTTCTGCTCATTTGTGAGTGTTTGTGTGCACTTTAAAGGGATAGTTCACCCAAAATTCAAATTTCACTTATTATCTACTCACCCTCATGTCGACTAAGGGCTGGGAGAATTTTCAGAGTCCTCCGTGCCTTCTCTGAGTTACGGCGGGGTCCGCGCAGCAGTATTTGTCCATATAATGGTTGTGAATGGGGCTCACTTTTCTTCGTCCAAAAAGACACACCAAAAAACATCCAAATACCTCCATGCTGCTCGTCTGTAATGTCCCTCTTGTATTGAAGCCCCAACATGAGAAATTGTTCTGAAAAAAATTAAATAAGTCTATATTTTAAGCTTGTTTGTAGCGGAAGCTCCCAGTGTCTCAGTTCACTGCTCTAACTGTGTCGTGATTTGCACTGACGGGCGGAACAATTTCTCATGTCGGGGCTTCAATACAAGAGGGACATTACAGACGAGCACTATGGAAGTATTTGGATGTTTTTTGGTGTGTCTTTTTGGACGGAGAAAAGTGAGCTCCATTCACAACCATTATATGGACAAATACTGCTGTGCGGACCCCCCCGTAACTCCGAGAAGGCATGGGGGACTCTGAAAATTCTCCCAGCCCTTAGTCGACATGAGGGTGAGTAGATGGCTAATGAGTGAAATTTGAATTTTGGGTGAACTATCCCTTTAAATGGTCCAATTGTTACAGGGCAGTTATTTAATCCTTCTCAATTAACTTCCTTGTCTATGTAAATCCAATGCAGAGGAGCAGTGTTCATAGTTACCCACCAGATACAGTGGTGGTCCAGACGCTGGACGCAGGATCCACAGGTCCGACAGTGTCCAGCCCGGGGGGGTCGCATTATTTTACACACGGCACACCTGCTCCATTTAGTTGTCACTGTTGTTGTCTGTGACTCCGCTGCAGAGGAGGAGGTGGTGGTGGTGGTGGTGGTGGTGGTGGAGGAGGAGGAGGAGGTGGTGGTGGAGGCCGACTGGACAGGTTCATGGAGCGGTGTGGACTCCTTGTCGGCCTCCGTACTCTGCAGCAGGGGGGCTTTCACCAACCCTGGGCCTCTCTTGGTGTTAATGAGAGACCCGACGGTGAGGAACATCCCAGCGGTCACGGTGCACACCTGCAGCTGGCCGACGTCCCCGCGTGGTAAAATCTCCGTGAGGAAGAGGAAGTACATGTAGGCCAGGGAGTAGAGCGCCAGCGTGAGGAAGAAGACGGTGCGTCTCTTCCTCCGGTGCGTGGCGTAGTAATACCAGAGCACCAGGGCGGGCAGCGTGGTGAGGACGGTGACGCCCAGCAGGTAGTGCAGCGCCGCCACCCGCAGCAGGAGGGGCAGCAGCACCAGGGCCGGGACCATGGAGATCTCCAGGCTCTCGATCATGGCCCCGAGGACCGGAGACTGACAGCCACTTTTAGGAGGTTTGTCTTTCAGCCATCTACAGAGTCATTGGGTCAGAGTAATCAAAGGTGTCATCAATCAGGTATTTACACTGGCTGAGAAAAGGTAGCCTAGATTTTATACTAGGCTACTCTCTAAAACCAGGGACAGTGAAAGATGATTTTTTTTTATTTTTAAAGGATAGATCAACATTTTTGGCAAATTTGCCTATTGCCGTAATCGGTGCATGTTGTTTTGAGATCTGCGGAGCAGAGACGCAAGCTGCTCAGTTAACACAATGGAGGTGAACGGTACAGGTCCCCTGTCCCTCATCAAACTCATCAAATACACAATCCAACAACTCCAAAACGCTCTCGTGGACAAGTTGTGACCTGCACATTCACCACGCTATGAAATAATCATGTATAATTATGTAACATTACCACACATGAAGCAAATACTCTGAACTACTTGCACTTTTGAAGAGACTTGGGACCTGTACCATTCACCTCCAATGTGTTCGCTGAGCAGCTCGCGTCTTTGCTCTGCGGTTCTCAAAACAACATGCACCTATAATTAAAGGTAACAAACCTACCCCCTATGACTATAAAGATTATGGCGATAGGCAAATTTGCCAAAATGTTTAACTATCCCTTTAACTCTGCTTGATTTTCAGTGTAACTAACATTGATGGCATGAAAGAAAAGATTTTAGGGTCTCTCCTTTTTATTTCAAGAGATTTATTTTTCTTGTGATGAACGCCAATCTAACGCTGTGATTTCACTCTATTCTGTGCTTTTGTTTGGCTGCCAGACAAAGTTTGCACTTGCACATGTCATCACAACACAACATGGAGCTGTCAGACCTGCTGAAGGTCAAGAGTCCTGGACCATTTGTTCACTCTGGTTTGTCATCACTGACTCTGTCTCAATGATCACACACCACTTAAACTTTAAAAAGAGACACTGAACTTAAGTCATTGTAACAAAAGTGCTATTTCCATGTGGATAACATTTTCCCTCAAGCCCTTCATACCTGTTAAAGGCTTCATCCAGATCTTCACAGTCACAGCAACATCCGTACTGGTAGATATCACACTCACAGCAACACATAGGATCATCAGGCTCTGGAGGCTTTAACTTCTCCCATTTCATTATGGCTGGCTAAAGATGACTTTGAAGTGTACACGCTGTTGTTTCAACACAGAAGGCCAGCATTTTAAAACCTTATTCTCTCAAACAGCATTAGTGTAACACAACTTAGAAATATAATAGAACAACCAACAACAATCCACAATTAATATCTAAACATGCACACACACATTCACGTAAAACATCTGATCCCGACTCACTGACCTCTCCCTACATTAGTTCTGCATTTCAGCAAAAATGATAGAAATGATAAAAGAAAACTTAACATCCAGGAAACTGTGTATATCTGAATCTAAATCTAAATCATCATCATACCCATGGCTAAAAGACACATGTACGTCTCAAACGTTGCATCCAATAAACAAGATGTTGAAGCAACTACAGCCAACTTTTCTGTCTGAAAACAAAGCACTACGTTACATTACGTGTCACTACTGGACTCAATTTGTACCTGTATGTTACTAAAAGATTTTCTCCTTGTTATAAAATAATCTTTTCCATCATCAGAGGATTCTCAGTCCTGTTACATCCCCAAGAGCTTCTAATGTAATTTGTTGAAACAAGGCCACTGTGTCCACAGGGACGAACTATCTGGGCCAACAAACCCAAAGTCCTCAACACTCTGAGATTCACTTGACTTATTGTCAGTGTGAGTTATTATTTTAGTCTGTTTATAACTTGAGTGTAGAGAGCCTGACCCGCATCTGTGCAGGAATCAACAGTGAAATATATTATAAGATAAGGAGACAAACTTTACATTTCAGTCAGTTTTTCGTTGGTTCATATTATAGTTTCCTAATTAAACAGGTAATTTCTGCGTAATAATCACAGATTCTCACAAACATAACTCTATTCAAATGTATTAGCAGTCAACAGTAAACTCAGTCTCCACAAAGCAAAGATAAACCATTCCTCTGTTGACTTACCTTTTGTCTCTGCAACAGAAATACAAATACCAAAGCATCAACACTGGTGGATTTACTCTTTCCAGGCAGAAGTTATGTGACCGTCATCACAAGAAAAACAATAAAGAACATGACGGCTGGTCACCAAGCGCCTGCTGTGAATGACTGAGGGAGAAAAATGAAAACAGGAGCTTCGTTTCTCATCAGTCATTTGTGTTGAAAAAGGAAACTGGCAGGTTTTCTGCTCTGGTGCTGCTGCTGCTGCTGCTGCTGTGACACCCAATCAGCGCAGTGAGATGGTTTTCATTTCTCGGATTCCCACGATGGAAGTGTCCCAACAGAAGGCAACTTGGAATCCTCCTGACAAGTGGTTTGATATGGCGTTGCATCTGCCAGCTCACTTTTCCAAAGACTACCTTCCTCACATATCATTGAATAGTTCACAAGTCGTCCTCCGGCATACTCAGCCTACTTCTGCTTTATAGCTCCTCTCACTTACCATTTTAGGCTTTAATTCAGGCATGCTTGGTAAATATAGGCGCTACCTCAATTGGCCGAGGGAGCCAGAGAGCCAGGAGTCTTTCATACCTCTTCCCACAGCTGAGGGGTTATGTCGAGGTGCAACAGCAGCCTGGATAATCCACACTGAGCTGGACAAGGGTGCACGAGAAACATGACAGGCACTCAAAGATGAGAGAGCGAGCGATGATCCACGGGGCAGCCCCACCCTCCGGGATCATATTTCCACCCACTGGCAACACGATCCTGCCACTCACACACAGAAAACTCTGGAAGGGTGTGTGTGTGTGTGTGTGTGTGTGTGTGTGTGTGACTGGAGATAACAAACAAATAATGTGTTGCTGTTAATACAAGTCTGTGTTTCCATATATCTCTTTGTGTGACCTTTGGGACCACACTCGATATTCACAGTGACGATTTGATAAGTGATCCCTGCGAGGAAGTTTTCTTTTCTCCTGACCCCCTGTGCAGGGTCAGAGCCCGGGGTCAAATACATATCAGCTGCCCTGCCATCTCAGGAACTTGGATTCAGATTCTTGCTAATGAACTTCGGCAGGGAGCTTGTAAGCCAAGGTGCATGAATCCAGTCTTTAAAAATAAAATAACACACCTTATTTATTGGTTGAAAACAAACAAAAAAATGGAAAAGCTGAGAGCAAACAAGTCGTCAAAAGTCACTCTAAGAGAGGAGAACTGATGTCGTATTTGCCAATAACCTTAATTGCAACTTAATATAATTAAATTAGTACTTTATCGGTCTGTTTCCTTTGAAGTGGACAGAGTTCACTTGTGACACACAACAGGTGAACTACAGCAATGGCCGCACAAAGGGCCACTGCATACAATGGATCAGATGACACAAAAGCAGCGTTGACTGCGCGTTTGAGGACAGCCATGAATGCTGTGCACGGAGAGAGCGTGACGGCTCTGGCCTTCCCCCCACCTCCACGAGTTAAAGCCATATAAAGTTGTGTTAATGTGCTCTTAACACACAGATACACACACACACACACACACAATCCATCGGCCATTACAGACTGAAGAGTAAGAGGAAGACAGGTGCATTATAAGCTGTAGGCTGATATATTATGAGACCAATGAAGCCTCTTAACGTCTGTACCAGTGCGAGTCTGGATGGACAGAATCAATGCAGACAAAAGATGCTGCTCTTGCTCCTGAGGGTTGAGCCTCCATTAGTCTTGATGGAGCCAGGAACCTGAGATACTGGCTCTAATCTATTTTGGAGGAATTAATGCCGTTGAGTTGTAGACGAAAGACCGAGCCAACGGTGTGCGATAGAGATTACACATCAGCAAACTGCAGAGATGCTGCATTTGCAACAAAGTGAGCTTGAGTAAATGTGGTCGTTGTTTTTCTGCAGGACAGCAGTTTTCTCTGAATGAGGAAACACTCACATGGACCCATGAAAAAATAATAAGTTATCCACCTATGATAAGGTTGACAAAGGCCTCATTTCTCAACGTTGTGTTGTTTTTGTGTGCACACCGAGTCAATTAAATCCATTTTTTCAGGTTATAAAAAGATCTTCTGTTTAATTGCCCTTTTCTTCAAGTTTAAGATTTTATTGTGCATGTACATGTATTCCTCACTGATTAAACAGTAAAACCTAAACATGGCAGACTTGGTTACATTATATTGGGAATTTAAGATGTCTGACTAAATGTGTTGGAATGGGACATAAGTAAAAAAAAAAAAAGTAAAAACGATTAAAATATTTCCTTCTGATTTGCTTCTTCTTTAAATTTTACCAGCTACAAAAAATACATTTATAGACAAAACTAAATTTCAACAGGTAAAGGCATTAAAGCAGCACGAGCGCCACCCAGAGGTGACAACCCCTCAGAATCTGTGTGTTCATGAAGTTGCAGCAGTCAAAGGTCGAGTCTCACACTCATGTTCATCTGCTTCAAATGTAAAACAAAGAAGATTAAAGCAGAAGTAAGTGATATATTTGTGTTAATATAAGTCTTAAATAGTTGTATCTTCCGACAGCAATCACTTACATAGAGTGTTTGGTCTGAAACACGGGTCTGTCAGTCCCTCTGCTCTGCTCTGAGCCGAGGAGAAAACATTTATCGTATCCTACAGTTTTTATCCAATGAGGAGAGAGAACGGCATGCAGGGCTGTGTGTGCAGCCAAGGGACGCCGTGAATGTGGCGACGTAGGGACGAGGACTGTTATGGTGCGTTCAAGGAAACTCGTATTTTTCCGACCGTGAAGTCGTACCAGTTCGATCTGGTACGAGTTCACGGGTCGGAAGTTACGAGTGGCCGTTATAGTGACTTTCACCGGTAAAACAGGTCGGAAAAACACGAGTGGGTTGCCTGGAACGCTACAAAGTCGTAAGTTGTGACTTGAAGCTGTAATTTACGATTTCAAAAGCCGGCCTGGAACGCAGCATTAGCGAAAACGACCGGATCGCTTACTTCTGCTTTAAATGATAAATGATAAAATTAATTAAATAAGAAAACTTCATTCTGCACATGAAAAATAAAAACTTCCTGGCCCAACTTACTTGTTTCAGACATTTATTTCAGACGACAGTAATGAACCACGAATATAACAGTGAGACATCTGTTACAACACAACTCTAACAGACTCATTCATTCTCATAATCTTTTTTTTTTTTTACTTTACATAGTGTCAAGTACATAATCCACAACGTCACTATCACACTGAAGAGGTAAGAGGTGGAAGAATGCTTTAACCCCCCGGATGTAACACAGTGTATCTGTCCCTTTACCCATGTGCATGTTCCCACTGGATTAATCATTTGTATGCATCACTGGCACATCTGGTTGGAAAACAAACATCTCTTTCCACTCTTTGTTGCAGCTAGTAGTTGAGTTCAAGTGCAGCACCTGATTGGGGCCCATTGATTATAACCACAACATGATGGTGTAGTAATCTGTAAATGCTCTGTTATGGGCTGAGTGACGCTCTGGTCGTATATTCAGGTGTCTCGGGGGGGTTTCCAGTGCTGTGTTTCTGCAGAAGCTGAGTCAAGACAAAAACAAAATGCTAATTTGTCCAGGCGGTGGAATGTTTAAAGGGACGTAAACACCAAGGAAGGAAGGAAGGAAGGAAGGAGATCACATGACAGAGGCAGACACTCAGGACACGGGCCGTTACATCTGCGATATGTTGCACTGCACTGGGGTGTTGGGTATTGGGGAGAGGAGCTTCGAGGTAAGACGCTCATTCCTCCAGGGTCCTGAAGGAGTTCTGCATGTCCTCCAGCAGCTGAGCAAAGTCTGCTTTGATCTTAGCTTCGCCATCCTTCACAGGGTCCTAAAGAATCCGTTAAGCATAAACAGGGATTAGGTCAACAGCAGGAAAAAAAGGTTATTTACCTCGTCACGTTACAGTCACGTCGTGTACCTTGAACTTCATGGAGCTGATCTTATACAGGATCTCTCCCATGTGCTCCCTGATCATGGCCCAGGTGATTTTGTTGTCGCTCTGCGCCGTGGACTCGACGGCGTGTCGGGCCATGTCGTAGAAAGCGATGGTGTTGGAGAGGATGCCCACAGTTTTGTAGAAGGGACAGAACCTGTGTTGCGGGCGCAGATCAATGCGTGACGCTCACAGTTACACACAAGAATCAGTGGAGAGAAATATTTTTTGTGTGGAGTTGTTTGGTTTTCACCTGTCGTAGGGTGTGTAGCCATTCTGCTGCAGGAAGTCGTCCTTAATGAGCTTAGCGACTTCCAGAGTGATCTTGTCGGTCTCAGCGAGGGAGGCCTGTGAACAAAACAAGATGATCAGAGCAGCTGATTGACCAGTTGGCATGGTAATGAGTTAAAATGATTAATTTAACAGCTATGACAGAAGCCTCGCCAAAAAACAATTGGAAAAGAAATATTACTGTTTTGAGCACACACACAATTGTCACTAACTTAATTTGGGACATTACAACCCTCAATCTGTCAATATCCTCAGGTAAAGTTAAAAAAAACAAAACGTTTTATTTAGTATTTTCAGTTTAAGGAAAAATAAGATGACAACAAACTGTCAAGGAAGATTAAAAAAAACAAAAACAAAACTGTAACCCTTTAATTTACAGGCCATTAATTACAAGAAATAACAGTTAATTTCACAGTAATGTCATGTTTTTAATAAAGGTAAAAGATGCTTTTCATGCTTTGAATATTTTGGGAAAGGCCAGAATTTCTCTCCACCAAGTCCTTGCAACTGACTGATATTTCTGGGCTATTTCTACGCAATCAATCGTTATTTCTTGGCTATATTTCTCCACATTACTATGAAATTTACCGCTATTTCTGAGGGCACAGATTTGAGTTTTTTCCCCCAGTTCACTTGTCTTCTCGATCTACCTCACCTTGCCGACAAGCTGCACGATTTCAGCCAGGTCCTCCTCCTCCTGTAGAATCTCTTTGGCTTTTGTGCGAAGGGGAACAAACTCGGGGAAGTGTTTGTCGTAATACTCGTCCAGAGCTCGTGTGTACTTGCTGTAGCTGATCAGCCAGTTCACTGAGGGGAAGTGTTTTCTCTGAGCCAGTTTTTTGTCCAAGCCCCAGAACACCTGCAAACAGGAAAATGACAAATACTGACACTCACTCAAGAGTTGGGCACAAAGGAAGAGACACTGACAATGAGGGAAAAAAGTGACATTTTAGGATGCTTATTGCTTACCTGGACGATTCCCAATGTGGCTGAAGTCACAGGATCTGAGAAGTCTCCACCAGGGGGCGACACACTATGAAGAATTTGTCATGTTAAAAGAAGAAGTGAGCCAAATAATGCATTAATAATTAAGCTGCATGCCTAGGTTTGTTCTGTTCTTTCATCTGTTGTTCTTATGAAAAGCCTCAAAGAATAATGTGAAATTTATGATGCATGGACAAAAATCCAGAATCAATTATTTTTCCATCAACGTAGCTTCAGAATTACAACATGCATCATGTCTCTTTTGTGCATATGGTTTTCTCCCATCCTCTTGTTTTTATGTTACATGACCCTAAGAGTTTTAAGTTTCAGGCTTGTAACTGGAATACTGAAGGAGCCTTGTGTGTACTTAGAAGTGGGTAACAACTTCAACTGCTACCTGAAGCTGATTTCAACATGTCTGCTCATACAGAAGTGAACTCACGCTCCTACGATGCTGACGCTGCCCTCTCTCTCCGGGTTTCCCAGGCACGTCACGCGGCCGGCGCGCTCGTAGAAGGAGGCGAGCCTGGCTCCCAGGTAGGCAGGGTAACCGCTGTCTTTATTAAGGATGGTTGACACACACATGTAAAAATGTTAATACTTTTATGAGACTGTAAATGTAGGGGCAGGACATGATAAGCCTTGCTTTCTGTCCCTCCTCGCACTGGGTCTTTTTTATTTTTTGTTTTGTTTGTATATTCTGACTAGTCTGTTTGTCTATATGGTGTTTTTAATGTTTGGTACTGTTTATACACAATTTATACACATAAAGAAATGAAACATAGTCTTCACAAATTAATAATATCACATGTAACTGATGAACATACCAGCAGGCATTTCTGCCAATCTTCCAGAAATTTCTCTCAGAGCTTCAGCCCATCGGGATGTCGAGTCAGCCATCATGCTCACATTGTAACCCATGTCTCGGAAGTATTCAGACAATGTGATACCTGCAAAGGAGATCGTATAGAGAAAACATTTAATTTAATGGCTTATCTAAACACCTGCAAATAGCAAGGAGACAGAGGCATTTACTTAAATGTAGTAAGCAAATCCTTTTGTCCCCCTCCAAATTAGATTTTTAAGGAAAGGGAAAACTTATTTTGTTCTATCAATGCTGTAGCATTTTAAATCAACATCTGGGCTGTTCCCTGTGGTGTGAATAGTTGGTACCTGTATAAATAGAGGCCTCTCTGGCAGCCACAGGCATGTTGGATGTGTTTGCGACCAGTGCTGTTCTCTTCATGATGCTCTCAATCTTGCCGTCGACTTCCATAGTAAGCTGTTGGGCGAGAGCAAAGTTGACTTTACACGTGAAATATGGCGCTTAACTGCTAAACATGAAATCCTTTCTTATTCATGTGAACATGTCCCAGAACAGTGTGCAGCTATACACTGCGCGTGAATCCACTAACCTCAGGGAAATCGCGCAGCACCTCAGACATTTCGTTTCCACGCTCTCCGCAACCGACATAGATAATCACGTCGCTGTTGGAGTACTTGGACAACGACTGGGAGATCACAGTTTTTCCACATCCGAAGGCTCCTGGTATAGCAGTGGTGCCGCCCTGCACGCAACTACACAGCACAGAAGCCTTACAGATTTCCCCTCGCAGCATAAATGAATGCATCTTTTCATTTTTGAAGGAGAATTACTCACGGGAAAAGCGCGTCCAGAACTCTTTGGCCGGTCAGCAGCGGATGATTTGCAGGTAGTTTCTCTGTTACTGGGCGGATTTGTCGTACTGGCCACACTTGCACCATGGTGAACTTCTCCTTCACGCCTTCAAATTCCAGCTCAAGGACCACATCCTGAATGCAATAAGATCAGAAAATCAGTTTCACAGACACCGTGATCAAACAATCGAGTGTTTTTAACTCACTCACAGAAATGTCATAGTTTCCAGGGGGGGCCACGTAGGTGACGGTGCCTCTGTTGCGAGGCGGACACATCAGCTTGTGTTTGATTAGGGAATTTTCATACACCATGCCATAGATGTCACCTCCCGTGATGTGACTGCCAGCCTGGAGAAATAATCATGTGAAATTAGTCAGAACAGCAGCAGAAGAGCGACATCTCCAAGTCCACACCACAGTGAACATGTACTTTTCTTACCCTAAGATTCTGGGCGGGAGTAAATTCCCATTTGAGGTCTCTGTTCAGAGCACCGATGTTTACTCCTCTTGGGATATAGATACTTTGAGTGAGGTCATTGATGTCCTTTAGTGGACGCTGGATACCGTCAAAGATGGAGCCCATGATTCCTGGTCCCAACTCTACAGAGAGAGGCTTTCCTGTTCGCAGGACAGGGTCGCCAACAGACACACCGGCTGTGGCAGGAAGTTAAGGAAAACAAAATAAACTGAGAGCACTTGGACTCACCACGAATAACTTCGTTCATCCCCAAAGGAAAATTAATTTGTCTGCCAGCTCATCACCATTTTGCAGAAGAATCAAAAAAGAACAGGGTGGCATCCTCCAGACCAAATACGACAAAAATAAAGTAATGGTTGAGTAAAAACTCAGAGCTACCAGACTTTGCTGCTACCAGCTGGACGCTGATGTGTTTTTCTAACATGTTTATTTGAAGAGAAGTAAAATATAGCAGCAAAAAGGATACAAGTCTCCTCATAGACTTGAATCGTTGCCATGTCTCCCTCCAGACGGATGATTTCTCCCACTAGCTCACTGTGACCGACTCGAACCAGCTCGTACATGGCTGCTCCTGCCATCGCAGTCGCTGTCACCACTGTTGATTGGACCAGTTTGAAAACAACAGGAAAGAGAAACAAAGCAGTTAATACAACAAGGAATTGACTGGGAAAGTAATATGATGGATTTGGGCATAATTTAACAGATTTGAAAAAATATTGATTCAAAAACCATTAATTGAATTGTTTAAAATACATAAGAATGGCCAAGCATAAAGTTGAAATCTAAAATCTATTTCAGAAAAATGTGTATGTTATATTATATTTGTTTATCATGGGATAAATTATAGATTTTAGTTTGAATTCTTTTTTGATTTGTCAGGTATTCCGAAAAAGAAAAATATAAGCATCTGGTTATTTTACTTCTCAACATCACATTGTGCAGCACTTTAAAATAACATTTAGAGCAATAGATGATTTTGCCCATATTGGCCACAGTAACATAAAAGGCCAAAGACAAACATTTATATATATATATACACACATTTATTATTCCTCTCCTTCCCTGTGATAGCTAGAATAAGTAATTTACAGTTCAGTGGCTTTAGACAAATCTAACACCTAATAAATAATAGGCTAACTAGTGATTTACAGAGAGGTGCAATAAACCAGACCTGGTCCAGAAACCCCATGTACATATCCAAACTCGCTCTCTCGCTCCTCATCCTGGATCCTGGGAAGTTTCGAGGTATCCATCTTGATAGCTTCTGTCCTGAAAATTGAATGAGAGACATGTTTTGAAGACTATCAGCAAACAAAAATGCATTCACATCACGCACTATCAAACCTTCTCTCAGCTACTAATGGCAATGACAGTCGCCACTGGTCAGGCTTTAGGTGCAGATTCAAACACACACCGATTTTACCACCCCGATCAAATAGGAATTTGTCTGTGCACCATAACAAACACAGCGCAGTGGGTAAATGAATGACCAGGTACAGCAGAGTGAGGTCAGACAGCTGTAGGTAACTTCAGTGTCCACGAAGGAGTAAGGTTACATAAAGTCGACGGGGATATGTGGTGTAGCCAGATGGCAGCTTTATGTTTGTTACTACACACACACGTAGTGTTAACAGCAAAGCTGATTTGTGCGTGTGCGCGTAGTCAGGTGACTAGCTAGCAAACACTAGCCGTCCTCACCATTATTATCACCATCATCATCACCTTGTACAGGTTTAGCTAAACTATCGACTATCAACAGAGCGTTTGGTCCAAGAGCTGAATCTCAAACTGTTGCAAACCCAAAACATCGTATTATAGCGCTGCCATAACATTTCTCACCTTATGTTGCTGTGCAGTAGTCCAGGATTGTCTCTAGCGAAGCAGGCTGAGGAGGAGCTTCGCTGTGCTAATCACCTGCTAGGCACCGGACTGTCACAGGAAGAAAACATCTCCATTGTGGCTCCACGGGCTTCCTCCGCTCTCACCCGATTGGCTCTCTGCGGAGCCAACATGGCGTCTATGGGGCAGCAGTTTCCTAGGTGACAGTAAAAGTTCCGCCGGTCTCCAGGCGCACTAGTGACCTCTGCTGTTGTTTTCATAAACCGTTTTATAGACTGTAAATAAAATTCAACGACACACGGGAATAGTTTTGGGATTGTTTAGGTTCTATCTCTTTATTGTTATGCAGTGTTTCTTTGTGGTCAGTCAGTCAGACATTACTGTATGACCATAGATGTATGACCACCTTTGTAACTACAGTTGATACATTTGTGCTACATTGTAACCTAAATATATAGCCTACAGCAGAGCGATAGATATAACATGTTATATCTATCGCTCTGGCCTACAGTAGTAAATCAAATACCCAGTTGACTACGGAGAAGCATTTCTATGAATTAGAGCCATATTCTAACGATATGTTTATCCAGAGCGCCTATGGACGTCCGACCCCCCAAAAAAAGAAAAGAGAAAGAAAGAAATTCATCAAATTGAATCAAATAAATTAACAGATGAACGTGTGTTACGTGACGTCACGTGCGTTTCAAGAATTTGTATGATGATGACGAGTAACGTCGGTAACGTCAGGTGAGGTCAGGTCAGGTGACCGTGGGAATTTAGCGGCAAAGCCCGCCAGGATCTAGGAAGAGGCTTTGCCATGTCTTTAAAAAAGAAAAGAAAAGAAAAGAAAGAAAAACAAATGATGGCTCAACTCAACAAAGAGGAGGACGAAAAAATGCGGGAGGTCAGAGAAACTGAACTTTGGAAAACATACGATACAGCGCGACGTTTTTTCCCCCCAACGGTCGGTCGGTCGGTCGGTTGGTTAGCAACGTAGCATCAGCGAAGAGCCCGGCGAGGACGATGCTAACGTCTCATCGGCTGGAAAACAACGTGAAAACTTAGCTTTAAAGAGGAGCGTCCATTTAACCTCGGAGTTAAAAGCGAAGTGCTGGACAACGATGTAAAGCGTGAACTTAATCAATTTTGACAATGGAGACGCAAATTGTCAAAGACTTGACTGTAGCCTGCTAATGTGATGTGATGGTGTTTAGTTTCCGAGGATATGGGCCAAAAAGAAGATGGACCTCAGGTAAGTAAGCTTACAGCATTTAGAGTTGTTTGTTTGTTTATATCAGAAGGATCACACATTGGTATGGATTGGTTTGTATCAAATTTGGCCGTTGTGTCGTTACGTCTCTATGTCTGTCAGTGATATAGTGGAGATCCTGTGTGATATGATTTGTTATCTACTTGTTATATGTCTACCTACCACGAAGTAGGCCTAGAGTCTTAAACAGAGTTGTATTGATGGAGGTCGAGTGATATGTGCTTGTGTGTCACTCAGCTGCATGTTGATGGTCAGTACATTGAGGCCAGAGAGTAGCCTACTGTTGAAACCAAGTGTTGTAAATCCTGTGACAGAATATATCTACAGGTGCTGATATTGTCTTTCAGGTCATCACACACAGGTGCTTCCTGCTGAGAATATATTCAAAACCTGAATTGTTGTTTGGGCCACAACAACTACAGTGCTATGCGATAGCTCCGAGTCTTAAGATGATTATAATATCCAGTGTATCAGAGTGTGTTGAATACAGATTGAGAGGGAAAAGGATAGTAAACGAGGAGACACTGATAACATGAATGGTAAATACTAAAAAATTTAATTACATGTCAAAACTTTCAACGATTCATGACAAGATAATTTCATGGCAGAACAACAATGTCATTGCTAGTACACATGCTGCGGGACAGTGAAATGCCACAAATTGAGGTAGAAATGACTGTATATCTAACAGAGTTCTTCATCAATCACTCACTTAATATCAGGATGGGTACATTTAGTCCAAAATATTATCAGGAATGTGTAGTTCCTTAAATGATTAAAACAAATACCAAGTTTTATTTTAAAATAAATCATGAATAATGTTCCTTCCTCTGAAGGCATTTGACTCGGTAGGAAAAGCACAGGAGTTACTAATATCTTTAATGATGGCTCACATTTAATCAGTGGTAAAAAACTAAACATTATTCATAATACAGTTAAAACCCACTGCTGCATTTCCTGATAAAAAGTGAATGTGGCATGATAATCTTAATAGTACAAGATAATATTGATAATGCTGTGTAGAGCCCACAAGATAGAGCCAGAGAGTGATTCAACATCGTGCTTCATCATGTGCAATAAACGTAATCTAATATATAGCAAAACCTTTACCAACATGATGCTACACTACAAAGTGAGTCCGGTCAGTCTGACCACTCGTTTCCATCCAGCTCAGAGTCATCCTCAGAGTCGCTGTACTCCACAGCGATGCGTCTGGACAGGATGGTGGCCACATCGTTTCCCACTGGTTCCCTTTTGTTCTGCTGCTCCTGCTGCTCCTGGACTTTCTTCAGCTGGATGCCTGATTAGGATATATGACATATTAAATAAAGATAATCTATCTAGCATGAACAAGGTTGTGGATAAATCAGGATAGCTACTTTCACCTCACCAGTAGATAACAAAGTGTCGGTAGAATTTCATGATGAATTTAACATAGAAGAATACATAATATTATTGAACAGCCAAATCACTAAACTTATGTATTGTGTCATAGGTAGGCTGTACAGTGTGGGAGTAATGGTTGAATTTAATTTATAAAAACTGTCACATCGTATTGACGGAAATTTGCGTGGACCAATTAATGTGTGAGACCAACTCACCCATGCGGATGGCAGACAGCAGGTCGCTTCTTGCATCTCTCACAGGTTTATTCTCGGCTCTGTTGCCTTCACTGTGTCCTGGTAGATGTGACGGTGCAGGTGGGGGAGGGAGAGGTGGCGGTGGTGGACCTGGGGGAGGAGGGATGATACGAGGTCCCGGAGGGGGCATGGGTGGGAGCGAGTAACCGGGGCCCACGTGCAAAACTCCATTATGTGGTGTTGGTGGTAGAGCACCCAGAGGGAAACCGAAGGCTGTCTGTGCTGACGGGATGGGGGGGCCCGGGGCAGGAGACTGAGGGACAGCGCTGGTGGACAGAGAAATAAAAAGGGAATTATGTTGGAAAAGTGATATCATATTGAATTCTTTTCTCTTATGCAAATGAAACAAACATACTTGTAATCTGCAGGCGGACGCATTGAACCGTTCATCCGTTGGGCAGTTTGGTCCGTGGCGTAGGTTACTCTCTTGTAGTTCACGTCAATGCTGTGGTATTCATGCTCCACAGGTGGTGAGGGGTGTGCGTTCCCAGGGACGTAATCATGAGACTTGGCATAGTTACAAGCGGTGTGGGCAGGCAGCGGAGGGACGGGGTAGTCTGGAAGGTCAGGTCTGGGTAAACAATGAAAGACAGAGAGCTTCTCATGCAGATGCCTACACATATCCAGATGGCGGATTTGTCGTTGCAAAATCAAAACTTAAGCTTCCACACAACATCTTTAGCTGTTTGAATTATTAGGTGCTATTTATAAAAATGGGATCTAAAGTCCAGGTTATATTTTATTCCTCTAAATCTTTCTCTTTAATTTTCAATGTTTCCAGATATTTTGTATAGAGCAGCATCATACTACTGCATTCTATTCATCTTAGGTGCAGTAAATATTGTCTTTGCAACATATTTTAAAGTAAGAAGTGACAGAAAACGTATGGATGAAGAATTACAGGAGGCTTAATATGACAGGACACTCATTGTAATATCTAGTTTTTGTAGTGTTTAGAGTTTTCTCCACTTTTATCATTTGCACATCATTTTCAGATTCAGGTTCTTTATTTGTCATTTTACATGTAAAAAACACAGAGAACGAAAGTGTTTCTCAGGACCAGTGAGATAAAAAGATAAAAGAAGACAATAAATACCCTAAGAACCAATATTAGGAACTAAAAACCTATATAAAAAATAAATAAATAAATCAAAAAGTACTGACCTCCCATCTGGGGAGAGGGAGCCCTCAGAGGACGCCCCTCGCCGGAGAGTCTGTGGATGGTGGTGGTCTGGACGAAGCTCTTTATCAAACGCCATCATGTTCCACTCTTGTCTGCGGTTTCGAGCCTTCCTCACCTTCTTCACCTCTCGCTGAAGCGTGCTGCTTTCCACACATCGCTTCTGCTCCTGGGGAAGGTAGTGGATGTGGAGAACGTGAACACGAGAGTGAAAAATCTTTTGCTAAATGAATGCATAAAAACAAATAAGGTGGCAGAGTGCGTGTGTGTGTGCACTCACCCTTTGCCTTCTCCTTTCTTTCCTCTTGTCCTCCGTGTCCTGAAGCATTTTCTCCTTCCACAAGTCAAAAAAGTACGACGGGTCAGAGTAGAACTTCATGGCATCAGTAGAGTCCTCTCTGTGGTTTAAGAAGCAAAACAATCTCAACAAATGAACTGAACATGAAACCCGATCACTACTCATGTAGTGTAATACTACTGTACCTGTAGGCAGTGAGGGTGCTGAGGGGGGGAGGCCTGTCACTGCTGCTGTGTATGTCAGCCACAGAGCTAGGCATGCTGCCTTTGGACAAAGCCTGCTGGTCCTGGACTGTAGAGCTTTTGAATGCCTTCCTCATGTTGATGTCCTGAAGAGAGACTGCGAAACAGCAGAGGCAGAGGTTTTACGGTTAATATAAAGCATGAGCGAATGAGTGACAGAGCAGAAAACAAGATATTAAATCAAGAGGCAGATGATTTCCAGTGAACTGACCCTCCTCCACGCTGGAGTCCAGCTGGGTGACTTTGATGGCCAAGCGGTCGATACGGTCCTGGAGAGAGTTTGCACGCCCATAAAAGGTATTGGCTTCATTGAAAAGCTCCCCAAACACATTTTCTGCATGTTTACCTGCAAATAGAGCAAACACGAAAAAGACAGGAAGGAAGAAAATAAGATGTCAGTGAATAAGTGTTTTAAAAAGAGGAGGAAAACATTAAATCTGTTTTTTATCTGATACGAGTGTCTAATCCAGGTAGAAAAATTAGCAGTAAATCGTTAATATGGCAGTAAATGTACCGTATGGACTGCACTGTGTAAATTGATAAATACTGCAGCCTCTCAAGACCAAAAAATGTTATGTGGTTATTTCCCCAAATGCTGGAACATCTCCCCAAGAGAGGCTAAAGTTAACAGTACGGTTTTTTTTTGGTATGCAATAATATTATGACCTCAACTATTTGTAACCTTAAGTGAATGCCAGGTCAGGCTCGGATTAAACTCATATTTGTCCAGTACATGTACATCTTGATAGTTGAATTATATTTCGTTTTTCAGATGAGATGATTAAACTGGTTGGTTAGGATGAGAAAGGAGGGGGTGATCATGAGGTTTGTAAACCAAACAGGGATGTATAAGTAAGTCCTAAGGTCATTTAATTTAAAGCTATATAGGCCAGATACAGTATATTCAACTATGTTATACCATGAGAATTCTTTATTTATGCATATGAATCCATTATATTTATCTGGATTATGCACTAGCGTTAAGTGTTTGGTTCCTACACATAACAGCATGAATGACCCACGTCAAATGGCTCAGATCCACTTAATGTGGAAGCTCTCATTAGACTGACTGTGTTTGTGTCTCCGCCCACTCACTCTCCGTCTTATCTGCCTGTGATACAAAGCTTCACGGTAAGCTCTAAGCTCCTGTAACTTCACTAAATCCATACGCACGCACACACACACACACACACACACACACACACACACACACACACACACACACACACACGTATGCACATGCACTAATCAGAGTATCCGTAGGGCCAGATGTCCAGGAGTAAATTTGCTTCCAAAAATAGTCTCACCCACTACATTTTTCTCTCTGCCTCTCATATTTCAGTGTGACAACTGTAGTACCTACACAACAAAAATGCTTATGAGACATCAGCACATTAAATGAACACTTTAAACCACTCTGGTTCTGTGCAAATTGGATGGCTAGAGTGTACAGTAGATTGATGCTGATACAGACTACAGTGATGGATAATGATGCACACTAACAAATGGGCACGCCCGGACACTTGGGTTGTAATTGGTTTGTTTTTAATGTGCTCCATGAGTTGTTAAAAGCTGACCAGTGACATGACACTTGGTTATTTGGTTGTTGTTTTCTGATAATCATCTTTTCAGGGATTAAGAAAATGTAAGCACTCCTAATGCAAAGTACATGTAAGTCAATATGTCGTGGTCTGACAACACACGCACAAACTGTTTGACTGCTGTGATTATTTCATGACTTATGATGGGTTCTTGTGCTTGAGCAAAAGAGGCCAGTATTAGTATTAGTATTAGTTCACACGATGCTGTATTGTCATATTGGGTCATACAGATGCTTCTCAACATGCGAGGATACTAACATCCTGAATATAAACAACTCTTACTCAGACTGCTGAGCTGGCGGATGATGGCCGACAGTGTGTTGTTGGTTACACACTCCAGCTCGTTGCCAACCCCGTCGGGCACCGTGCCGTGGCACAGGTGACGAGGCTCGATGTTTCTCTTGACCAGAGGCATGACCCCTTCTCACGTCTCGACCACGGTATACCTGCTGGGAGACAGAGGACAGTGCTCACAACAACTCATTGGGTAATATAAATGGCATCATACAACTACCAACACACTGATCCATATTCATGAGGCAACATCAGTGGTAATGCAACATGGCCTCACACCACCCTGTACATCACGTCTATTCCAGGTTACTGTACTCCTTTTCCTCACCAGTAACTAGAATAATGACTTCCAGCATTAATATACTTTTATAATAATTTCATTTTGATAATGATACATATATTTTACCTACCTTTTTGCTGTACTCATACTGATAATCAAATCAATCATAGGCCCTGTCTTGGTTAGTATAAGAAAATGTATGTATTTTTGATGTAACTAATCACTGGATTCGTCAAAGTTTAAAAAGTGTGTAATTGACAGGATCAAAATCAAAATGAGACCTTTTGTGATTTTGTTATATTCGTATCTGCTGTGTTGTACATTGGGGCCATTTGCTAGTGGATGTCACACTTCATCACCACCTGTCAAAGTGGTCTACCTATTATGTTATTGTCCATTTTTGCTGAAATCAGCGAACTTATCGTGATAAAAGCGGTCAATTTTGAAGTGAATTTGCGTGTCACTTTACACGCCTTTTATCAAATAGACTTGAAGCAATGGATTGAGAGAGAGACAGTACTTCTAAGTGGTGAATGAGCCAGCACACTGGTAACAATAAGAGGATCAACTTACTCTAACTACCATCATTTTTAGATTCTCTTCGCCAAACAAGCAAACAAGTCAGAGAGAAACTGCAGGTTGGCTGCAGAAACATCAAAATAAAGATCAAATTATAGCAATTTTAAACAAATACAACTACATCCATAATCAACGAATCTATTTCTCAAGTAATAATAGTGAACATTATTAAACTTTTTGTTGCACACTATTGTTAACTAAATGTTTTTGGGTTTGGACAGTTGGACAAAACAGAAAATGTAACAACTTATGTCTTGTCTGACCCTTCAGATTCACTTCACATGAACTTAACTTCTTTTTGCACAAAACAAAAACTAGATTTTCCCTTTTAGAAAAAGAGCTGGATGTATTTGCAGACAGTGTAGACAGGAGCAACAATTACAGTGACTGCAGCCCTTTTGGTTTGAAAAAGTTTGAACATGAAGTGTTGACATTTTGTGTGAGGAGTGAGGACAGTAACATAATAAATTGACAGAGTGTTGGAACTTTAAATCTGATCTTTTTAAAAAGTTGTTTACACAATGAAACTTGTAACAAGAGATTGTGAAACTTAAGCAAGACAGAGATGCACAAGCTTCAGAGTAGCACCTCGTTCTTCTAACAGGCAACTACGTCAATAGTAATACAATAACAAGACATGAGCTTCAATAACAATATAACAGCTGTACCAGCGGATGCTTGAAAACACATAGCATATCTGTCCTACCATGGAGTTGCCGTTGGTTTTTGCTCGTTCCTCGGTTCCAACGTATGTTTTGTTTTTTTCACGTCAGCACGCCGGGGAGGAGCAGAGACACCAGAGTCCAAGCTGTCTCATCCAAATCAAACAAACTCTGTGGTGGCCTGCTGCAGTCCTGAGCTGGGCAGTGACCGTAGTCATCGCTGCAGGACAGAATTCACTCTGAAAACAAATCTCTCTGGTCTCAAATCACAGCTTGAGCCAGGAGGGGATTTAGTCAGCAGATTTACTCCAGTCGTCCAATCACAGTCGTCAAGCTGGCCATTTGACATCCAGTGTTTTATTTCAGGATGTGTTAGTCCGGTTTGAATGGACTATAAGTCATTAGCTGCCTTCTATGAACTTGATATTAATTTAGCAATTTATAATTATTTATCGTAACAACAAATCAAATCAAGGATGCAATGAATGAATACTTTGATTGTCAATTAATGTGATAGAGGTTGTTTATTTGATAAATCATTGAGTGAATTAACAGTGGGACATGCCCATCCTGCAGCCTAATGTAAGTCTTAAAATAAAATCTGATGTTTTGTCTGATGAGGGGTCCCAAACTGAAATATGTTCAATATCTAATTCAGTAAACAATGTAGAACAACTAATTTACTATTTACAAAAACTTATGGTTAAATTAAATTAAATTTGATTAAATGAAGTTAATAAAATTAAATTCCTCTGGACTCTGGTCCAAAAGTACACCTTGTTCTCAGGCCTTTTAGTGTCTCCCCTGTAGTCTCATCATTAATCCTCTGAATGTGTGTGTGTGTGTGTGTGTTAATTTAACCCTCTTTAACTTAAGTCACCCCCCCCAATTCTTTTTTTTGACACTGCATAAACAACAGTATGTCTGTCACAGTCAGTCCATTACCATGTCACTGGGGACGACCTGGATTACACACACACACACACACTGCTCTTTTCTCACAGATGGCATCATCTGGATTGTGGGTGGGAGTAGTGTAACCCAGATATGGGTCTTAAATCTTTATTAAGTAGCACACCATGACCCAATGATGTGTTTAAAAGGCAAGTTAACTCATTTTTTCCCATAGGTTCCAAGTGTGAATGTTATGCAAGAAAACAACCTTGAAGAAGAAAAGAGGAAAGGAAGATAGAGATAGGGAGAACAAAATGTCAATCTCAAATCCTCAGAACCCAGAGTATTGAAATCAAAAAGCCAAAGACAGTAAATGGATTTTAAATTGAAATGAGGAATGTAGAAATACTCTTGTTCACTCTGATGCCATTTACATGGTCGACTTACAAAACATGTCTTTGTTTTTGCCTGCGTGAAACAAACAAGACATATTGGGAAGGCTGTATGTCATCCATTAATGCAGGTAGGTTGGTGTAAGTGAAAGAAGAGACAGCAGAGTAGCCTCACACAGGATTACACTGTGACCTTTTGACCTCAAAGCTTTGTTGACTGAAGCAGGCAAATGGCTAACATGACAGAAGACAAGTTACACTACAATTACTGCTACAAAATTGATTCACATTGTCAAAAATTACAATTATTTGGATGCAGAAAGAAAAGGGCTATTAAAATGTAATGCACAGGTTTTGATCGACCTGACTGACCAGAAAAACACGGCACACTATAATTTCTCCAAAAATGCTTATATTGCAGCTTCAGGATAAACAGCCACCTCACAATACCAGATAATATTTCCATAAATCCAAACAGCCAGACTCATGTAAATAATGATGCATGGCATGTCGGATTGTCTGTCAGATTATTTAGGAATTAAATACACTATATTTCATGCTGAGGAAGCTGATGCTATATAATCCCCACCTCATTTTTAAATGATCATCCAATATTGTTGTGCTCAGGCCTTTTGATGGGTAATTTAAAAACAGTTTTCTCTTTGTGTCTTCAGGTGCATGTGCACTTGAGGGCATGGTTTGTTGCAGGAGAGCCAAGCATTTCACTGAGGGTTCTTCCACATTTTAGACAGTGCCATAATCTGTTGGCCAGCTCAGAAGTATTAACCCCAATACAGTACTTACCCTCCCCATTATCGCCATCATTAACCCTGCTGGTTTCACACAGTGTAGCCAAACAGCAGCCAAACACTCACACCTCACTCACACCCCTCATCCATTACACACCGACCACCAGCCTGCCGCTCTTCCTGATATTTGTCCTCCCATTATGGCTTTCCACTCTCACTCTATATTGATCACTGCCAATGCCTTGCCAGTTATTACCCAGTGAGAGGGAGTGCCACCCACCCACACATGCACATACACACATACATACAGTACATGCACGCAAGCTGTTATGAGCTTCACTGTATCATTTTAGTTTATTAATGATTAAATAGTCACTTGTCCACAGTTCACAGTCCCTGCAAATTTTTAGAGAGTGTCGCCATCTTACACCGCCATGTTTGTACGGCAGCCCGAACGGAAAATCCAGCTAGCCAGAGAGCATGTTTCGCGTTAAGGTGGAAGGAAAGAAGAATGAGTAGGAAACAGCAGACAGATCGTAAAATGGTTTAGATCTTCACCTCATCGCTCCATGGTCTTGAAATACTCCCAGACGTGGTAAAAACGTTTTTTTTCCCTCGGAGGTCACCGTCATTTATAAGCTAACCCTCAAGTATGTCAATTCCCAACACGTTCAAGAAATTGAATAAATCAGATTTGTTGTCCATACATACAGCTGTCCCCTGATGCCTTTCACTTCTCACTTGGTGCCATCTGTTGGTTCATGGTGGTAGCACAAGTGAGAGATCACTTCATCAGTGAGTTAAATTATCTCCTCTTTTACATGATTTAAGATTTTCTAAATACATCACTCAAGAGATTTGTAATCAGTCTTGAACTGCAGACCAGCAGTATTCATATTCTTCCTAGTGTGTATTTCTTTTCTTTTCTTTTTCATGAGTTTGTCTCTGGGAGTGTTATGCCTGTATTTTATTGAATTATGAAAAATGGTTGTGAGTGTTGCAAAAAACCCAAATCTTGAAAATGTTTAAATAAACATTTTATTCATTGAATAGGTCTATCTGCTGATCAGCCCAGACTGTGATGGAGAGGAGCAGCACCTGTTGAGTCAGACTCTTCTGGTGAACTGAGGCAACCCCCAGGTAACAGACTTTAAAAATATATTATTTACATATTTTATTAATATTTTATGTTAATCCATTGAGTGTTTGTTTGGTTCATCTTTACAAGTGAATTTTATTGATGTGAAAAACATTAGTTTTAGTTTGTATCTAATTTTCGAATGATTTTATACCGTAACAGGGAACACTTCTTTTAACAAACCCTTAAAATTCACCTTACGTCATCATTATAAAGCTATCAAGTGATTATCCAACTGTTTTCGTCTCCTCTTGTTTACAATGGGCCTTTACAAAACACAAAACCTTAAATTTTCCCATAGCAAAGCGCAGCTCATCACACGACAGTGGGAAAAATAATCAGCCAGAGCTTAATGCTGTATCAAAAGCCTCACAGTTCCTGAGCAGCCGCCTTTAGAGGGGGTGACTCTTCGAATGCCTTGGCTTGTTTGTCTCATGGTTTAAGTGGTGCACATAGCCATGGAAAGATCATTAAATCACTGTTTTACCACTTGGCTTAATCCCCGCAACAAAGGGGGAAGATACAAAAAAAGAGAAAATGGAGAGAAAAAAATGGTGGGCGAGATTAAGTGGAAACTTGATGGATCCAAACTGACGGCTCTGTTTCCCAGCGTTGCCAAGGGGAGTTAAGAATCTTGATTCCACATCTCCCAGGCTGGAGAGTGGCTGCTGATCGGACATTCCCCGTTATCCCCGCAGTGGCCAGCCGCGCTTGTAGTGTCCGCTGCTGTGGCCATCTGCCGGATTACCCAGCAGGATATATTTTTATAGAGAGCATCCTATTCATATCCTGCCTGCAAAGGTTTACATTAAGGTTGAACTCGGGTGCACTTACAATGGCAGATGAAGTAAGCTCTATCCTTCTTACAGCACCCCTCCCCATCTTCTCACTGTTTGGGAGACTGATAGCAGTGGGTTGAAAGGGGCTGCTTCACCGTGGCATGAAAGAGGATCTCATGCAATGCCACTGTCTGCTGCCGATTTTTTTCAGGCACTGACAATAAAGTGGTGCCCAGCATGAAAAAAAACATTTGTATGTGCCAAGTGCGATTGTTTCTTCTAATAGGCATCAACAGACCAACTTCTCTGTGTTACCATACAGGTGAACTCATTCCTGGGAAAATGTTTTTTTCTTTCTCAGCCTCGTAGGCGCGATGGCGTCCCCCTTTTTCCTTGGCCTAACGGGATTAGTCGTGCCAGTGCTACCCCGGCTGTCACGGTACTGTCTACTTCCCATCTCTCTTCTGGGCCTCTAATGTGATTAACCCATTCCCTGTGGTCCAAATGGTTCTGGAGGGTGGGTAGAGGGGAGGGAAGGGGGGAGGGCGAGGAGGGGGGCACCTCCTTGGCATGTTCCTCCCCATGCCTGACTCACCATCATTGGCACCCTTGTCAGGCAGGAAGGACCGAGGTCGAAGGTGTGTTAGGGTGCAGAGACAAGTACAAGTGGCTGAGGAAAGAATCCATAGACGCTGACATGTAGAAGTGAAATTTTAATTATATTATTTTTTTAAATTATCACATTAGATTAAGCCTCGTCTAATGGATCTTGAATATCAATGCATGATTTGCACACGTGGAAGCCAGGTCTCATTTTCCAGCCTGTTGTGCTCGATCTCTCCAGACACCTCAGTCATTAATGAAAATCTGTTCAGGCTGATTTGTATTGTGGCTTTTGCTTTTCAAAGCATTCCGCACTGAATATTTACTGCTTGCTTAAGTGGAGACAATAATGATTGCCTACGCCCATCATCTTGTCAAATGTCAGTGTTGCGGGGCTTCGCCTGTTTAACACATGTCACGCTCATTTTCGACTCATCTGTCGCAAGTCCTCTTCGGGGCATCTGCTGCACGCAGAGGACCACATGCCCTTTGCCACCGCTCAGAGGGAGAAGCCTCAGAACCAAAGGGCTTCATACAAAACCCAGAGCTGAAATCACCTCTACACTGGCAAACACTTGTCACTTCATATTTTTATCTGTGTGTGGTGATGTACCGCATACAGTAGCTCTCCTGCATAACGGGGAAAATTAATTAACATGTGCATATATCCTGTTTATCGGTTAACAAAACCAGACTCCTCTTGGTAAAGCTGCAGACTCAAGATGTGAAAGACTATTTCTGTGTGGAGAGAAACTCCACACAAGAAATAAAAAACATGAAAATAAATAAACTATAATTGTGTAAACTCAAATTGATGGGGGAAAAAAAGAAAACTTGTGGGGAGTTTGTAGTAACAAACACAGGAATAATCAGTCAAAGAGTCAAGTATGTGTATAAATAAAATATAAGCTTAGTTAAGTTAAACCTGCTTTAGTTTTAAAGATTACAAATAGATTTCCCTCGTACCCTGTCATCTGAAACAACACAACACAACAGGCCCCATGCAACAGCATCGACTCTCATGCTGTGTTCAGCAGTGCTTCACGTGAGCGCACAGCCTCGGTCAGGCGACGGCACGGAGAATTAAGAGTCTTAATTAAGATTTTTCACAACTCTGCATGTGCTGTTCATATGCGAGACAACAGGCTTGAATAGGGTGGGGTGTGGAGGATCTGTAAACAGCTGCCTGCTCTGAAACAAAACCCCCAAGTTAACACAAAGATCCACACGACGGAGGAATGTGTCGCACTTCAGTTAGACCCGTCAAAGACAGTCTGCAATATGGGTCGCACGCCTAAGAAAACTTAAGTGTGCGCATTTATCAATATTTAGTGGATATATTTGCGTTTTATATTTTGGTGAATGAGCAGAGACAAGACAATTCGACATTGTGGTTGAAAGACAATACCGTGCGTGAGGGGGTAGTGGCCCTTGTGTGGAGATTTGGTGGGTTTCCAATCCTGATATCCAGCCCCGCACCATGTAATGGAAGGTGACACTTATTGTATTAGTAGGGGCTAATGAGTGTCTAAAAGCCTGTGTGACTGTGTGCGCCGAGGAATCTCATCGTGTGTGCTGGGTGGCAGGAAGAAAGGACAATATCTCTGCAAAGTAGACGAGGCCATGAAGTGCAGCCTGAAAGAAGAAGAAGAAGAAGAAGGAAAAAAAGAGTCCATCATCACTGAAGACCTCAGGGGGCACGTGAGGCCATGAAGAGTTTCAAGCACTTCAATTCAAATGGAGATATAAAGAGAAGAAAATGAGCAGGCAACTTTATGCGGCCGATTGCTCCGGCCAGGTAAATTTGAAGCTGTATTCACACCATCTGATCAAAATGTCGACTTAAGGAATATAAAGCAGCCGCCGCCGCCGCCGCCGCCGCCTCCAGACAGAGTGTGAAATCATTTGTTTCCTGAGCCAGAATTTAATGTGGACCATTTACAAATTAAATGCCTTCCCCCCTAGAAAGCAACACCAAGAGGCTTTTTGCAGCCAAAGACAATAGTAATCACAACATTCACAGTGGTGTTTTGCCTCACTTATTCTAAACGGTGCCAAATAAAAGCAGCACCAAAGCAAATTGGACAGATAATTAACTGCAATGCTAATGCGGTGTGTGTCTCTGCTTCTCTGAAGTGTAACGTCTATTAAACTAATTACATATTTTGTCAGCGATGTTCGCCAATAATTCAGAGTGATGAAGTTATTGCAAAACTGTTCAACATAGTGACACATGCACCTTCTCTGAAACAGTCTAGGGTGCAGTACTGCTGTCCAACCACAAGGTGGATACCTAACTAAATGAAATGAGCATCATTATCAAGTTGAAACATTTCCTTTTTTTCCAGCCATTTCTTGGCTTCTTGAAATTCTCTTTTTATTCAGTAACACATAGGTCAGTGGAGTCTTTGATACAGTTATTTTACTATAGTTTTATTACACTTCATATTTAGTCTCTTATCAATTATCAACTTTGCACCTTTTTTAAAGTTTTTTTTTTTACTTAAATGTTTTGATTTGTGAATAGAGTTTGTATGCTATAATGCACAGCAAATATATTTAAGAGTCAGATGCCAACTCTGAATTGTCACGTACCAGACAGTCAAATCTCGTTCTTGCCTGGCTCTATCCACAGATAGCCCTCATCACCTACTGTAAACCACCGTCTGTCAGTCCAGAAATCTGTGGTTATAGCCTGAAAAAAGTAGCTTAAAATGTGATGTTTGCTACATAAACCCAGCACTCAGTGATCCAGTTATTAAAGGCACAGTTTATGTTTTGAGATCCAACTTGCATTTTCCAGGCAGGGAATACTATTCAAATAACATACTAAACTTCTTTGAATTTACTTTGAGTGTAACAGGATATCAACTATTTTTTTTTATTCTAAAGATCTTTCACTCTTCACAGTTACTTTCTCATAAGATCTGTGACCTGCCTTCATCTCTTCTTTGGGCCAAGGTGCAGTAAATGAGAACGGCTGAGTGTTTAGTGTTTTATGCATTAGAGTCATGAGATGTCATCTTTGTAATCATCACAGGCCTAAACCTTGTCTTCAATCCAGTGCTTCCACTATGCATGGTATGTGTGATGTCCTCTATTTTTGGCACATGAATCCCTTTTTTGCTCTGAAATCTTAATGTAATTTTTGAACACTGCAGCACTTGGTATCAGATGACTAAGCTGAAGCTGTAACTGTGGCCCATTAACGGCAGGAGTGACTTGAAGTTTGTTTTTTATACAAACAAGAACTTAAAATCCACTTATTGCCAAGTTTTCCTTTCTGAATGTCATGCTAAACAGCAAAAACCTTCCTCCTTATTCAGTTTTATAAAACACCAAAATGTGATGTTAATTTTTGGATCACATCAAAAATTATTGTAATGAACTAAACCAATTTGAAGCCCTAGGGGGTCACAGTCATGTGCTGCTCCACTGAAGCCGGCTTTTGAAAGTTATACTCTGAATACAGGAATTCTTGTCATTGTTCTGAATTTATGAATAGCCTAATTTGTTGCCAGATCACAAATGTGCCATTTCACAAATGCGGCCCATTTCAGGACGCTTTCACCGATGGGTGACTGTGAAAAAATAATGTCGTCAAACCAGGAGGCTGTCAACTGAAGGCACATGGCCCACTGGAGATATAATGACATCAAGGAGCTGGAATGAAAGCGGGCTTTTTAAACAGGCCGGTGCAGGCTTACACTTGGTACACAGGTCAACTCCAGTGCGCTCATCTGAACGTAACTCAGGTTGACACAATTTGACCTCAGCCGACACCCCTCTCTGCCGGCCTTTGTTTTCCTGTTCTCTCCTGGGAATTGCATTTAATACTATCCTTACACATTCTATAAAATTTTCTAGTCTTCTAAGCTCTCATTTCTCAACATTTGCTTTTCTATTATTTCTCAGGACTCCTCGTCCTTTGAGAAATGGCCCTTTGTAGGCCTTTGCTGAGGCTGGGGGTCTGACAGAATTGTTTCTCTCAGTCTGGCCATCAAAGGAAAAGTCCCTTTTAGAGGCTTGAATGAAGAGGCTATTGTCATTAGCTTAACTTAGATGTTTCGAAATACTGAACATTTCGGAAACTGTATCTTATTTCTTGATTTAAATCGGATTGTAAAACACGTGGTTGCAATTTTTTTGTCACATCTGTTGAACTCTGCATGTCGGTAACTTTCCCCAAGGCAGGTTCAGTGAGAAACTTCACTCATTGGTCTTTAGAAACGGTGATTCCAGAGATTTCACAGTCAAATGAACAGCAAAAGATTCATATGTTTAATGCTGATCAGCACAAAGAGAGTCTAATCTTCGCTTGCTTGTGTGACTTTAACCTCAGCGTCAGGCAGCGGACTCGAGTGTTTTTAAACAACTGCTTTAAATAAAGCGTCATCATCACCTGCTCGTCACACAGGTGTCCTCTCACTGAGCTTCTTCTCACGTATTTACTCCATCATTTGAATAAAAAAGCAGCGAGTTGTTTGCAGAAGTCTGACCCGAGACTGGGATCAACATGCAGCCACAAAAATTCAACACAATGCACCAATGCATTTCCAATCTGTTTATGTCGTTACGGCATGCATGTGTTTTTATTAAAGACTTAAAGAAATATGCATTTATTTGCTCTGTGTCAGTTCCAAAATAGTCTGGACATGTTCAGTGTTATTCTATGAGCTTTTATTCTCGTCAGTAAAGCAGCTTTATGTTAAAAACACTCTCTAAATTATTTACAAAGCCGAGTATTTGTAGGCTGCCAAACACAACAATCCAGCACCCCAGTGGCCCGCCAGTGCTTTCCATGTTGTCAGGGACAAAGTGCACATGATTGAAAACACATTTAAATTCTTTTTTGGAGGAATCTGAACAAAAACACGTCCATCATTTAGAGGTAGCAGGTGGATGATTGTGCATGGTTGACCGATCAGAAATAAAAAGATGCCCGAAAGAGCATTCAAGATGGGAAAGGCCGATGTTCCTCATTTCCTCATTAGCGTTTGGGATTCTGCTTCCTTGTGCAGCATCCCGCATTGTTGCAACAAACCGACAAAAAAGTTGTGTTAGGCCACAAAAACCTTCTGTATCTTTTCAGAGGAAACGGTTCCTTTTCGGGGGCCAGTGCAGCCGTGTTTATTTTCTAACAGTGAATGGGGTGTGAGGTGTGAAGCTATGAATACTGTGAGGTCAACCCACCATGATGCTGTAAATACTAACAGGACCAGTTGGTAATGAGTGGGGCCACGGCCCAGCTCTCTATTCAAGCCTTTAACTAAAGACGCTGAACAGGGAACAGTGTTGTTCTTGAACAAAGACACAAATAAAGAGAGATACATTTACAACAGAAAAAACAAGAAACAAATTGTTATTGATCTCACATTAATCTTGTCTGTTACTTCAGCTGCTGGCATTTTTTTTTATTAGAACTTAAAGAGACCCCGAGGATGTATGGCAAACAAACACTGCATGTCTCCAAAATCAGGCAGGTTTCCAGGATGCCAAGTAGCCTACTCATTTCATTGTAACAATTGTTACAAAAAGGTGTCAAAAAGGAAAAAGAAAAAGAAAATTGATCACAGACTTCATGATCGATTACCATGGCAACGAACGAAGCTTTGAAGCTTCGATTTTTTTGGGTCAGCCCTAATGATCTCATCACAATTAGATCTGTCTTAATGTGTCAGTTTTTTCAGATGTTTATGATGTATGTAAAATTATCATCATCTTTAATGACATGTCACATTGTCCAGAACCAATTAAAACTACAGCAGCAGCAAAAAGAAAACATCACATGTTCAGAGAAACTGCGTCCTCCTGATGTGACAGTCAGTTAAACTGTTTTGATCTTCAACTGATTTATAATCTTCAATCTGCACAGTATGACAACTGATAGGCGACCAATGTAAAAACTGTAAAGTTGGTGTTTGTGAACTCTCCCTCTGTGCTGGTTTCTCCTTGACCATGACGGCCGCGTGTGAGAGAGAGAAAGGGGCAAAGTGAGGGCACAACATGATTGTTCATTATTTCATAGCAGAGAGTGCACGGATGGAAAATGTTGGACTTTTTCAACTTTTTCCTGATTGGTGGCTGTTGTCCCATGTCAATCCTGAGTAATTTTATACTCTTTTCTTTTCTTTTTTTTCAAATAAGGGATGACTGACTTCCTGGGATGGGTATTCACACCTTTGCAAGACTTGGCTTTGCAGTTTGTGAGAAAACCACAGGAAGTCTTCTGATCTGCAGGACTGAAGGTAACTGAACTGCAGAGATCATTATGTAAAAAAAATACCTTCACATGTCAATTAAATAGTCTTGATGTTTAGCTGGTATTTAGAGTGGTGCAGGTATGTATTTGTTACCAGGTTGCTAATGAAAATACAACGCAAAGTACTTAAAGTAAAGTCACGTCCCAACTGAACCTCTCAGAGAGACCCAGGGAGAGCTTAGATGGTCATGCAGACAACAGGATTTAAACAGGAGGACATGGAGCTTAGTCTTGTCCAGACTGAGATTAATGCAGTGAGTACACATTCAAAAAGGAGCTCTCTCTCCCACAGTGAGTTAAAAAAATAAAATAAATAAAAGGACAAACAAACTTGTTATTGATCAGCAGTTTATCTTCAGTGTGTTGGCTTCAGCTCATCTCTTTTAAATCTTCACCACAGGTTTGACAGAACGGTATTTAGATTTTTGTTTCTCAGAGATGATAACAGATTCTGTGTGCAGTCCAAAAATGTAAAATATCAGGCAACATCAAAATAGAGTATGCAGACTTGAGTTAATAATTAACTGCAGTTGCACTATTTGCCCATAGGATGTCACTGTATAGATGATTATCTCAAAGCATGGAGCAGTTACATTAAAATGCCTTTATGACACCATTTGATCTTGACTTAGATTAAATTCAGACATTAATATTATAATAAAGCCAAGACAAAATAGTCCAAAACTGACATCAATTGTTTTCATGTTCTCATTGAATTCATTATTTTTCATGAATAGATAAAACACAAAACACAAAAGTCGACTAATTTATAGAGTAAATGAATTGAGATTAGTTGAGCTGAATATAGTTAAATAGTGAGAAAATGCCCGTCATAACTTCTCAGCATCTTCAGATTTCTTGTGTGAATGGAGATAATTCTGACATTTGACAAACTGGAAACTGAACATGAAGTTTTTTCCCTTTTTTTCCTACATGAAATGTCACAAAAATTATGTTGCAGAATGCAGAACAAGCAGGCACACCCAACACCATTAAACCTACTGTTTCAGCAAGAAGACTACAGCAATCAACAAGTCCTTTGATTCCATGACACATAAACTGAAGGATGCTGAACTTTCTGTCAAATGTCTCTGTCCGATTGAAGTGGACACGAAGCTGTTGCCACAGTTTGACACTGACATGACTATAGATGAAGACACAGTAGGATTTTATTTGGCTGATTGAACTTATTTTTCTTTACTTATGTAAAGAAAAAATTCAGGCAAGAAAATCTCCAGCACCTGAACTTGGCTCATTCCTCTATCTGCTCCATTATACTGCGTTATCAGCAGGATGAGGTTACATATGTAGTACTGACGTTTGAACATCATGTTGTTCATGTTTTTTTATCTCCTCAAAGCTGATTGAATGTAAAACATGATGAAGATGGGTTATATTTTGTTAACATTTTTCATTTGTAGATAAACTTCCTTCACTGATGTTCTTTGTGGTGATTGATGGCATGGTAGTTGAAATATTTTGAGGTTTTGACAGGAGCAACATAATGCTCCACATATTACACATAACAACAGGGTGGGTCCTGTTGTTGAGCTTGGGTTTCATGTTGCATTCAAGGTCTCGTAAAAAGAAAAACATTTATTGCAGCAAGTGAACGCAATGAGTGCAGGGGAATATGAAACAGTTTGCTTGAAGTCTGTAGCTGATGTCTTACTTCTGAGCTTGTTACCACAGGATTTAATGAAAAAAGAAAAAAAAACTTTCTCCTCTGATATTGTTTTAGCAGACACTGTAACCTTTGAATACCTATAGCTGTTTTTAATCCAAATAAAATCAAGGCTAATGCTTCATTACTGGGTATTTTTACATAATGATCCTCATGCTGCTGCTGTTAATTTTTTTATTAACGCAATTATGGGGCTCTTAGTGGACGGGGTCAGAGAGGTCTAATTACCCTGCGTCATGCTGGTAAATAGTTGGAGGTGTCTCTGAGCAGGTGGCCCTGGAGGTAAGAGGGAGACATGGGGCATACCGAGGCGGGCAATTACTGGATGAATTTCACTTTAATAAATGTTGAGCTACATTTGGAAATTCAGATAACAGAGCTTTCTGCCTAATGGGTGCTGCACTGAGGCCACTTGAGCAAGAAAATGATCTGAAAGAGGGTTTAATTAACACAAGCTACATGATCCGGGGAGCGCGTGACAGAATGTTAAAGTGAGGGGGAGAGCACACAGCGCAGGGATAATATGAAAATTAGCGAGGAGTGAGATGGGAAGGGAAGGGAAGGGGGTTGAGGTGCCAACTTTTATTTCACAGGTTTAAAGTCTAGAATTAGCTCTTGTTTTTTGGTTGTTGTTTTTTTTGCATATTACTACAGATGCAGGATCATGCACACCCCAAACATCAGCAACATCTGTAATCATATATTGTAAAGGTTTGATGCAGTTAAAGGAAATAAAATACAAATCTATTAATTTCTTCTTGTTTTTTAATTTCACTCGGAAACAGCCCAGGGAGCAGCTGATTAATTTTCCATCAGATGATGTTAAAATATTCTGTAACTAAATCTGCAGAATCTATTCGGTCTGATCTGGTTGGATCACCATTGTCTTTCCTGCTGTATCAGTCCTGTCAACATGGATAGTTATGTAAAAAAAAAAAAAAAAAAAAAAGGATATTTAAGACTTTTTACTTGTAGGTTAATTAATATCAACTTAATATCAAGTTGTGTCGCATAGATTTTGCCATTTTTCTGTCTGGCAATTAATGACCATTTTTAATCCCGCCTGCTAGTCTTCTCTGACTGACTGTGCAAAGGAATAAATAAAGAAAACACCAAACAAGCTTGAAAAAAAATACTGGAAAGAATCTAATTTTCAATGAACAGGTGACAGACTGAGAGCAGCGTGTCTTATTCTCACATTCTTGAAGTCTGTTGATCATTATTTGAGCGATGTTAGTTATTTTCCCTCATTAGGACTTCATGGAAGTGAAGAGCTTTTACAAACTGGGCTAAAGTCCCCCATAGCTGTTCAATTGGGTTTAGATATGGTGCCTGTGAAGCCCACAGTGTATAATTCACATCATTTTCATACTCATCAGCCCATTTACTCACCCCTGTTACCCTCACCCGGATGAAAGTGCCCACTGGTTTTGTTTCTCTGCTCATTTATTCTGGTTTTCTCTTTCATTTGTTTCTCTGGTGTTTTCTGTAGTATCTGTAGGATCGACATGGTGACATCACAAACTTCTTTGACTTTTTACCTTCAGTTTGAAACGACTGCAAACAGCAAAGGCTTTACAGCAAAATGAATCTTTTAGTTTCCAGCTTTCTGATGATGCACAACACTTTTAAGTGGTGCCCGCTGTTGACCCTGTAGTCACTATACACCATCTGCAGCCCTGCTACCTCGGCCCACCCCCCCCAAAACTCAGCAGGGTTATACTGTAAGTACTCTCAGCTATTTATAGCCGGTGGTTACGCGGGTAAGATGGTGTTCAAAGGGAAACCTGGAAGAATGCATATGCACATGAGATAGCTTACCCTATAATGACATAATCGCATGTTTGAAAAGTTACAATACACATAATTCAGTGTTGCACCTGCATTACGTGTGGCTGAAATGACTGTGTTTTGGCCTGCAGCTCCTGTCACTTTTTATGTTTTTAGTGTTTGTTGCACAAGCTGCACTAAAGCTGCACCATATAGGTCTGTGTTATGTGTATAGAGGACGTGGGGTTTTGTTTTTGTTTAAACAGTGTATATGTGTGGTTTTGTGCATGTAAGGTCCTCATGGTTTTACACACCGTGGTCTCCCTCCACTCTCCACTGGAGCTAAAAGCCCCGAAACAGAACGGTAATTGCCCAATTAGGGCCCTCGCTCTGTGGGCCGCAGAGCACTATGCGCCTCCACATGCTCACAGAGTCAGATAATTGAGCTGAAAGCAAATGAACGGATGGCAGACAAACAAGCTACTAGAAAATAATTACTTGGAGTGTTTCTTTTCAGTACCTGTACAGCGAATTTCATTATTGTCAATAGCCTCTAAAGCTGCTCGAAACGGTGGTATTTGTCATTTTCATAGAGACTTGATAATGACATTAATTTGTCTTAATGGGTTGGTTCTATTGTTAAAAATAGTAAAATGAGCAGAAATTGTCTTTCCTCAGCAGGTAGAGAGGACTTCACCACACTCCCGTCAGGCATGAGGAGATAATTTGGTGTGCTTGTCAAATTTCCAATAATTTGTTATATGGAACATGAGTAATGCTAATACCATTAATGTCCATTTTCCTCTAAATTCATTACTGCCCTTTTTCCCTTTTATGTTTTTAATGCCTCTGCCATTTTTCTGTGCTTCAAGAGGTTAGACCAGGACTGATTAAAAAAATGCACATTTAGACTTTTGCCTCGTACACACAGGCACACATGCACACACACATAAACACGCACATCATCTAAAACATCTGTAAGATGTGCCTGCCATCAGTCCTCCTCCTAAACAACTGAAGTGTCTGTTAAGCCTGAAATATTAATCACATTGTCAGAAAGAGGGTTACATTCATTCTGTAAATCACTCATGATATCTCATTTAAATGACAGAATTGTAAATAATCGGTTAAAAAAAAAGCTTCTTGCTTTCATTTTACATTGTAGAGGATCATTTGTTGTAATTCACCAATATGAATTGGTGTTTAATCTTAGAGTACGCTTTGCGTGTAAGGTTGAGTAATCCTAGTGTGTTCATTCATATAATAATTTTCCTTCTATATTAATAATATGAGCTTCAATACTGTTTATTTGATTCCTGAACATTTAGGTTTTGAGAGAAAAGATTGTAAATGTTTCAAATAAATAGTTAACTGTATGTAACCTTGCAAAGATTGATTGGAGATAAGCTTTAGTAAAAAATAGTAGTAATAGTAGTAAATTATTATTATCATTATACCATTTAAAACAACTAACCCTAACCCTGTTACTCTCACTGAGACAATCAAATAGCAGACTAAGAAATATCTAACCACAAATTCATATTTAAAGCACCTTAAACAGTATGAACTATTAAATGAGAGCTCAACCATTCAATCTTTGTGTTTACATGTAGTTTTAATGTTTGTCTTTATTTTAGGTAAAACATACTGAGAGCAAAGTCCATATAGAAATAAAGTACATGATCCAATTTAGTAAAAGTTATAATTTAAAAGAAAAAAAAGAATGAAAAAAGTCAGAAGAGGTGAACAATAAAAAGCAGCTGAAAATATAAATAATGTTTCATTTTGTAAATTTGACAGATAAAAACAGAATAATGAATCTGTTTCCTTATTCCTGATATATTTTTCTGGCTGTCCCTCAAAATGATCATTATACTTTCAAATTGAAATAAAACAGCCAAATGAAGTGTGTAAAGTTTGGTGAGTGGGATTCGTGATGCAGCTGCAGGCGATGGAGGCAGCTGCAGGGGGACGACACTGAATCTGCCTCTGTTGACAGCTCCCTGCCTCCATGTGACCCTCAGGCTTCAGTGGGACAAAACAACACCAAATATCCTGAACTTGAGCAGAGTAAAGTGTCCACTGAGGCAGAAAGGGAGACGGCGAGAGGAGCTGCTCCTCCCTCACCCCCTCTCCTCCTTCATAACCCTGACTGTCAGAGGAGTGTTGTGAATGGAGGAGGGAAAAGATAGTGACACCAGTAAATACAACAAACGTCCAACACAAATTAAAATGCTGAAGTCCTCGTGTTGACTTGAGGATGAAACTTGGAAATAGCAAAGCTGTTTGACAAAATAAAATAAGCTGTAGGCTAATTAGTGACAAACATGTACTGAAGAGTCTGACAATTTAATTAAAAGCTGAGAACAAGAATTTTAATATCAGACAGTAAAAAATAAATTTTTACTGTGGCAACAATACTCAACAAAGAAGCTCAGCCTTTTGAACTTTAATATATTTATATCACTGGACAAAATATTTTAAGTACTCAAAATGTTGTTTCTCAGACAATTTTCAATAAATAGCTTATAAATAGTGCTAAAGCTAAATTAACATTCTTTCCCGTGTGTAGGTGACACTGCTCATTGTGTTGAGAAATCTGTCGTCACTGGTGATTTCAGCAGCCTGCAGAGGGCGCTGGCAAAAATAAAATGACATACTGATGTAAGTTAGATATTTACAGTGTTGGTTCACAATTACTTCATTGTACAGTAAATGTAGTCTTATCAGAAAATGGTGCGAGAAGTATGTAAATGGTTTGACTCGTTTTGAAGTTGACTAAACCCATTAACAAAATAAATGTGATGGCAGATAGTGAAAATATTTTTTAACAATTATTGTAATTCCCCAGTGAAGAATATTATAGTTAAGTTAGTAACCAATAGCCTATAGGCTACTCTTTACTATTGTGTGCTTTTGTTGTTGCTTATTGTTGCTAACCATACTTTCAAAGATTAGTATACAGCACTTTTCAAGTGTCAAACAATAGAATAAAAAGGAATAAAATAAAGTAAAAGAGTAAGTAGAATTCTGAGCGATTACTGATTATTACTAAATTTCACTCTTCATTCTTCTAATTAGAATAAATTAAATGGTTCAAGTGAAGCACTTTCACATAGGATTTTTTATAATCTACAGATCTACAATCTACATACAATAGATAGGAGTCTATTATTATAATAATATTGAATAATAAAGTACAGTACTACTTACGTTGTAACTCAGTGAACCCCAATATTTCCAGTAAGTGAAGAAGATGTGCATGTGGTGTTATGACTCGATGAAAAACATCTAAAGGTCAAACTCACCTGACTAATGGGACCTTGAATAGTTGTTTTCTGTGCAAACTGATCATATTATAAAATGTCTTTTGTTATGAGTTATTTTTTACCTATATGCAATTTCCTCTTGTTCTGACTGTCTGTACATGATCACACACTGACAAATCCTGAAGTCTGTCCAGAGGCAGGATCCAGCTGCTGGTCGTCACTCAGCTTCATGCTGCCACAGCAAATTAAAATCCCCATCACCTAATCCAAATAATAAAAACAGTTTCACCATTAGTAGACTTTAACTAGACATTAAGATTATATGTTTGTGAATTTCAGTGAATATCGCCAGAGATATTTCACCTGCAGTATCATCCAGTATGAACTGAGTTAATGACCATCTGAGGCAGTGGACTGGGTTTCCATGCAGCAGTAGTGGGCTTGTATTATCTGATACATCTAAATGTAGATACATGAAGACCCAAATTTACCCAGTCACTCCTGAAATTACCATTTTGTCATCTTTAATAACAGATCTTAATACTTGATGTATCTGTTTTCCTTTATTATAATTTTACAACATACAGAAATGTGCAAAGTTGAAAAAGTCGGAACCACATGTCCACATTACTTCATCTTTTCTTACCACGGCTCTGTCGCCAAGCCCATTATTACACCAACGTGGCTGTTTTTCATCCAGGTTGTCCAGGTTCATATGACACAGATTTAAATAAATGCTTTGGTCAGATTAACTCCACTTTAGACATAAAGACACTTCTGTCTTCATCATATTTTTTGTATTGAATGAGATCAAAACCTTACAGACTTAATACCAGTGTCTTCAAATATGATTTAGGTGTAGCTAATAAAGCTGCAAGAGAGTTTTTACATGGCATCAGCTTGAGTTGGACTTACAAACATTTATAGACATAATAGTTGACATTTTATTCAGCAGATGCCTTTCAAACAGCAGGTGAAGGGTCCGAAATATGTACATTTACTGCATGAAATTCAAAATCTGTTCAAAAACAGTTTTGTCCTGCATTTTATAAATATAGTTTATGCACTAACCAAATTGTGCAGTAAATGACATATGATTCTCGTATCTTATTCCACTTGGTGTGTAGGTATTCTAAAATCATCACAGTCTCTTCGGGACATTAATACAAATAAGAGTAATAGGATGTATTTGTCTGTGATCTTTAATGTGTTGAGTTGGACATTTTTTTCCACTGTTAATGTTTTCCCTTCTGACCTTTTTTTGAAGTAGTTAAATATATAACCTGGACCAGTGTAGCATAGCTGCATCTAAACCTGATAAATTCTCTTCTTTACAGCAGCTGCAATAGGTTGCTTACAATCACTGCTGTAAGTGTTGACATTCCTACGTGTCCAAACACTAACGCTGAAAGTAAAATGCGTTAATATTCATCTAAGTGATACTTCTGTCCGTATTTAGGTGTGCATGAGTCTTTTTGGATAGTGGGAAATGTCATAAAGTGCTGTAAGTGCCAGAGGATCGTTGTTTGACATGATGACTGAGCTGATGATTCATTTGCGAGGCCTGACTCCTTTTCGGAGCTTTTATGTAACACTCTGTTGAATAATACTTTTTAAATAGAGACACTCTTACTTTCCACAAGGTTGCTGATGGGAAATGTTGTCTGAGTGTGAGGTATCTTAGGATGTTACAATGCAAACCGGGATGAAAAGAAAAAAGGGGGACAGTAATGGGAACAAGGGGTGCAAAAATAGGATATTTGATGCCATAATATTCTATATATAAAATATGCTTTGTCATAATGGGTGTATTCTTAAAAGATTTGGTCCTTTCAACTTTTCTGGTGAATGGTGAGTGAATTTGCATTGATAAAACAGGAAGTACTGCCTGGTGTCTAATTGATAAACCTGCATACAAAACCGTGAAATACTGTGAAACCTACAGTATCACATGTCAAGCATCATCCTTTGAGAGCCGTCGAAAACTTTATTTTCTGGTATTTGCGTTTCAGGAAATTAGTCCGTCTTGTGTTATTGCATGAGTCACATGATCTAATCACATGACCTAAGGCGAAAAGACAACCTGAGCTTTGTTGGTGGAACAATACAAGTTAGATGGTTTTTGAAGGACCTCTTGTTACATACAGTACATACTTTAACAGTGGAACACAACATGGAAAAAGCTAAATATAGCTTTGTTTCAGTTACCAGACATGCAATCAGTGCAATAAAACCTGTGGATGGTTGTGGAGCAGCATGAGAAAAATGTACTTAACTGAAGCACATCTGTCAGCAGATAAATATCATGATGATGATGGCAAAGGAAATGTGCAGTAAACACAAATAACCAAGTCAATGCCTTATGGGGAAGTTGTAAGAAAATGTTGTATTTTCTGCCTAAAATTTTTAACAACAAGAGGCACAGGAAGTGTCATCCAATAAAAATCCTCCTGACTCAGGAATCAAACCAGTGAGATTGTGATTCACAGTCAGTCTCCTGAAACCTCTCATCAGCCTCAAACATCAGATGATTCATCTGTATTTGTGGTTTTGTTGACATTTGCCACTATGTTACACAATTCTTGCAGTATCAATATCAGGATAATATCCTTAATCATTAACATCATCCGGGGTGGAACTTACAGAATTTTGAGCTTTCAATACTATTTTTCCAAATTCTAGCAACCTTTTCATTCAATGTTTTGTCATAGTTTGAAAGACATAAAATAAATCATTATTAACTATAATTAAAACAGCAAATAACACTTCTAATAAGTGTTATTTAGTAGGTGTATTTATTTTTTTTGCTACTAGGCTGTGCACTATTGTAACTGGTTCTAAAACAGTATATCACCCTTGTGCATAAATGGCAGCAGAGAGCCACTAAACAACATTAACCAAGTATTTAAATTAAATTTAAAGGATATGCCCAGTGTCTCATTTGAATAATTCATTGATGGTGTATCTCCACCTGCTTCTGCCTCTGTGCCAGTGTCTGAATTTGTGTGACGGAGGGGCTGAATGGTGATGTGTGACACACTCCTGATGAAAAATAACAGCAGCCCTCAGATCTGCACAACGGCTGATGAAGAATCACTGACTTTTATTGGTGCCGAATAAAAGGATGTGATGAAAGAGTCAAAGGCTGAGGGAGAGAAAGAGGGATTCAGAGGGAGGGGCGGAGGAGTGCAAAACAAGGCCCCATCCATCACACGAGTTGAGAAGACACATTCCAGTGCCCTTAGCAAGAGGATACATTCACTCAAAGTCACAATAGAGGGGGAATCTGGGAGAAGCTGGGAGGGGCACCCATCAATACACAACCTCACCCTTGGGCTCTCTGTGCACACAAACTCAATGCCCCTTCCAGTCCAATTCAATTCCCTCTATAGGCATGACAAATGTACATTTTGCTGCCGATGAATGCGTTCATACTCCAAACAACAAAACAGACGAAAAACAAAATCACGGCATGGATGCTAATAGTTAAAATTTTTGACTTCGCCTTTCTGCCTCTTTCTCCCTTTCCCTCTCTTTCTCTCTTTCTGTCTCTCTCCCTCTCTTTCTCTCTCTCTGTGTCTCTCTCATTAATCAGAGTTGGAGAAATGTGAGCTGGGCTTGTAGGATATCTCTGTCTGGCAGAGTTAGTGGGGATTTTAGGGTGGAGGGAGCAGGTGATGGCTTTTTGGAGAGCACTCATTTACACTCCTCCCTTTCTCTCGCTGAGCAGCGTGAAGAGGTGGGAGAGATGAGGGGCCGCCTCCCCTCACTCCTGTGAGCTGCACCTGCCAGGGGTGAAGGGATCAATTGTGAACTCTGACCTTGTACCTTCCACAATGCCCAATTATTACCGATACCATGTAATATATACATCATACATTAAAGGTCCAATATGGGGGTAAAACCGTGATATTTAGCGTTCAGATTCTAGTTTGCAGCGCTCCTCCCCTCTCGTCGGCAAAGTGACGGTGGCCTTCAAGGACAAAAAAACTTGTTTACCACAACTGGGGGTATTTCAGGAGCATGGAGCGATGAGGTGAAGATCCAAACCATTTTACGATTTGTCTGAAACTCGTGAAACGTGCTCTCTGGCTGGCTGGAGTTTCTGTTCGGGCTGCCGTACAAACATGGCGGTGCAAGATGGCGACATTCTCTAAAGCAAGACCCTTGCTATATCTATATATAAAAGAACAATTACAAGGCTACGAAAACCAAACAAATTTTCTTTTATAGCGATTATACACTTATAGTCAGATTTTGCCAATAAACTTTGCCAATTATTACACGCTGAACCTTTAGGGATGGACCAAAAAAAAAATTCTGCTTTCTGGCACTGACATCTGCAGCTGCAGAGAGTGAGATGTAAACAAGGACTCAGTCGAGCAGAGAGACAAATTAACCCCCTGCTGTTTTCTCCATTAGAAATGATAAACATTAATTTAGATATTTCAAACCTGTTGCTGCATCATTGCTTGCAGTTTTTTTTTTTTTTTTTTTTAACTTTGTTTTGTTTACAGTTTGTTTGTTTTTTAAGTTAGTTTGTTCCTGTACCAAAAGTCACAATCCCCTTGTTTCCAGTCATAATGCTACGCTGAGCTTATCAGGTGCTGGCTGTGGACTGAAAAATGTCAAACTTTTCTTTTAGGTGGGACAAATTTCTTTTTTGTGCCTGTGGGGCTGCACAGTTAATTACATCATTATTCATTTTGCAAAATGGCCAAGTGTTTTGTTGCTACAGAGATGCCCTAGAAAGAAATTATTTTACCAAGATCTAAAGGAACATTTCAAAAAGTTACAATAGCAATTTTATATATATTTTTTAATTCAAAATAAAAAGCAAAAATAATTCTGCAAAATGTAATTGCAAAATGATGTTTTCTATATTGTACAACCTGTAAAAACACTTTGCACTGAGAGCGGACAGTCCAAGCAGTGAGAGGAATAACTTGCAACAACGACAAGCTACACCGCTCTTGGTCTAAATAACCATTCATCTAGTCACTGCTAAACTGCTGATTGTATTTCCCAGCTGTGTATTTAATTTACTTTTCTTCCTACTTCACTTCATATTAGTGCCGTAGTGTTTTTCTCATCATGTGTTCATTACAAAAAGAGGAGGCCTCTTTATGTTTCGGTGTCATGTGTGCAGACGGGGCTGTCATAGCGTTTTGCTGGCAGCTCATTTTCTAAGTGAACTGGGAACTATTCAGAGTATTATTCAGTGCTGAGATCCATTTGGGGTTTTGTCAGGACTTGGAGTAGTGTGAAAGTTGGTGTCAGTGGACCCCAGGCCTAGACCAGCTGAAAGCCACTGTGTTTGTTTCTATGGTAATGGAGAAATAGTAACTACCTCCCAGCAGCGTCCCGCCGCGTGTCGCCTCCTCAATAGAGCGCATCTGCAGAAAACTGGGGGACCCTGTGAGATGGGCAGTGACCCGTCATCACACCGACTCACATATATGGTCATATATGGACATTGAATTAGCCTAAACCTCTTTTTCACACTGCTGACGTCATAACTCTTGAGAGAAAGTTGAGGCCGAGCCATATATTCCCCGTTTTTGTCAAAAGCAGAGTGAGAGATGGAGTAAAAAGCCGTCGCAGAGGTCATTAGGAGGGAGGGGAGGGAGGGAGGGGAGGGGGGTAAAATGCAACAAACACAAAAAGTGGGGGAAACAAATCAAACAAAAGCTGACTCCAAATCACAATGCCTGCAATAGAAATTTGAGAAGAAAAGGGGATATTGGGTTATGAAAATCATACAGGGGGTCTGGTCTTACTCATGCAAATGCCCCTAAATTTCTCATTCATTACCCTGAGAGTGTTGCTCTCACCCAGGAAACAGACTGCAGTCAGTCCCGAACGAGTGGTTGCAGGTTATTACCTTGAAAATTTTAGCCTCTGCCAACATTCAAAAGTTAAATGTCTTCATTTATTCTTTTAAGTTAGTTTCTTTTGGTTTTATGCAAGTGTTTGTTCAGATGTCTCATCGTTATTCGTGGGTGAATAACGAACTGTTTTGTTTAGGAATCCCGAACCGCTCAGATGTTTGTGCTGACAGTCAAACATTTGTCCTAAGAAATGAAAACAATCCCAAAACAATGGTGACTCCTGAGAAGAGGCTAATGTGAGATGAATGGAGAGGAAATGGGCCAAACTGCAGGAGGTCATTAATGAGAAAACCATAAACTTTCACAGGAATCACAGCAGCTTCAGTCTCTGCTTCCTTTTCAGACGTATTCCCGAAGCCCATCCTGACCCTGTTGTTTAGAGAAACACACTGAGAAGGAGTTCATCATGAACTGCTGAAAATGAGTAAGTAATGGCTCCATGAGGAGTTTTTGGACTGTTTGTCTCCCCCCTTTCACCCGCTCTAACTCTCTGACCTCCCTCCTCTCTAACCCTTACCCCCCTCGGTGGTTTCCCATGGGCCTTCAATTGATTCAATTAAGTGAACACACAAATACCATATGCTTTAAGATGTTTTTTTTCTCATCTGACTACAAAACAGCCGAGCAGCTGCACCAAGGACACACGCTTGATGCAGGTACTTTTGCATAAAGTTTGAGATAAAACTTCCCTTCTTCCCTGTTTAAATTAACCGTCTAAGAGAGCCCACTGGAAACATCAAAGCATCGAAAATAAAAAATAATAAAATCAGAGAAAGAAGTGACAATGAGTGAAGGGAAAAGTGAATGAGGGGAGGGAAAGAGGGGAGGATCAGAAAAGTAAAGCAGTGAAAAGGAGGGAGGAGTAGCGAGTCACCATCAGAGGTTGTTCGCCGCCGTAATTCTGCTTTGTTTTCTCTACAATAAACTCTCCTACAAGTTGGCCGGCAGCACAACGCTCGGCCGAGAGAAATGAGGCAAACAGAACATCGCAAAAGACGCTTTGCCTTTTTTTTCTTTTTTTCCGCTTTTGTACTTGTGGGACTGTTGATGAAAGAGCAACAGACAGAAAATAGGGAACAAAGGAGGTAGTGTGGATGAAGGCACTATCACTGACATCCCCAGCACTTTGAACAACTTGTCAGTCCAGACACTGAAGCAACTGCATTCTGTCACATTTGTGTACAAACCCCTTGAAAGGCCTTGCTGACCTGCCCATATCCCTTTATTGGGGTTCAAATGGCAAGAGGCATTCATTGTGTCTGGGAGAGTTCATTAAATTCATTGGTTTGACCTGTTATTTCTAGGCCAAAAGTCTGCTGATTTGGAAAAATGTGAGTCAGCCATACGTAATAGCCTACTGACCTCCGCAGGGTAACAAACCCCTTTGAAGAGCATTTCAAGGCTTTTATATGAATGGGGTCAAAGGTGAAGTTTGAGATATATCTATAGCAGAACCAATGGATTTACATCAAAAGGGAATTTGAAATCATCCAAAGATATTTAGACCTCTAATGGCTCTGTGGAGTTTTCCTAACAATATTTTGAGCAAAGTCCAATTTCTAATTATTTTTCATTTGTGAAGACTGATGAAATGTGTCACGTCAAACGACACAGTTGAAAACTTCATTGATTAGTCAATGTTTTGTTCTGCTGTGTGAATGTGTGGAGGCCATTGGAAAGTAAATTGTGGTGGTTTGCACAATTTGTCTCATTGTGAAGTCAAAAAAGTTCTGGGAAAAACTATACTTGACCATTTCAGTTCCCATAACACCATCACATTTAGATGTAAATAGGCTCATTAGAGAGGCCAGACGATCAGGTTTGCATCTATTTCCCATTTATTCTTGTCAAACACGGGCCAGGGTCCACAGCAGGCATTGTTTCAGCTCAAGTATGAATGTGAGTCAGAGGAGAGCTGACTTTATTTTGAATTGTAGCAGCACAAATGCCCAAAATTTAGTGCTAATATTACCAGATGATGATTCGTGGAGTAAAGTGTATGAAAATCTACAACCACTAATCAAAGAAGTAACTGAGTAAGTGGATAATTTAGAAGTTAAAAAGGTGATAAAGTATAACTCCAAGGTGCAGACATGTATGAGAACTCAATGCTTTTCACATTCTCTTGAAAACAACTTTTGTGTAACATTTGAAAATACAATACAGATACATAACTATTGACATTAATGTGTGGTCTGAGCCGTTGGTTGTGCCCTTGTTTTCAGGTTGTAGACAGGGTTCAGTTTGAGTTTAATTTTGTCCAACTTTTCCAAGACTCTGTTCTCTCTAATATAAAGTTTAAACGGTAACTCAAAGGTGAAACGCACCCCACTTCATCCGCACATTAATAATAATGTACTGTAATATTCAAACCTATTCAAAACTTGTGGCTTGGTTTGCTTTATAAATATTATATAATATAGTATTATTTACTATAGTATTTACTATATCCATCTACATAAACATTTGTGATACCTCAGATTTCTGCTCATGATGAAACTATCAGCAGAAGACTGGGGAATGGTAATTACCTGCATATCACAACATGAATATGTTTAATTTGTTTTTGGCAGTGACGTCAAGCCGAGCCGGTCAAACCTTATTGTTTTACCACAGAAAGACTTAAAGCTCGAGGAGCAACAACTTGCCTTTGCCATTATTTTAAAAGCCAGTCTTCCCTCTCAGACTCCATCTGAATAGATGCACTGCTCCTTCCCATGTTCTCTGTTTTTCTGTGATTATTACTTATTCATTGACTACACTCTATTGTTTTGGTTTTCAGACCTGACAGCCTTGGTGAGCCTGTCGCTGCTGAGACTGTCAGTGTGGCCAGCTGTATGGAGTCAGGCATAGCTGCGAGGATGCACCTAGCAACAGCACTTGACCTGGACTCAACCACATCAGAGAGGCACTACACGGCAGAGGGAGGCATAAATTCAGCGACCAGATTTGCAATCAGGGGAGAACTGGTGATAAAGATAAGTAAAATAGTGAAACAAGACAAACATACGCTTTTCTGTCACATCAGCACTCTTTTTGTATTATTGATATTTTCCTGTTAGTCATTTATGGCATTACAAGGTGCAGATTTCTAAATGAAGGCCTTTGTGTTCATGCTGCGTTTATGTTTTATGTGAGGTTTCCTCTGCTGCTTTTGACATCTATTCCATTATATTTCACAAATTTCTATTTGCATAAAAACCTGAATTTGTGTCAGGTCATTTTCTTATTATTATTTCCATTTGAAACACTAGATTTAGGTCCAGTAATTTATCATATTAAAGGTGATTTTTTTCAACACCATGCAGTAGGAGTTATGTTTATACACTCGTACCTATGGTCAGTTTAAAATGCAGAGCCATGATTTATTTTCTCTAATTGCCATTTGTCACATTCACATGCCACAGAGATGTTTCAGTCCGTAGCTCTTGCTTTTTAGTGGACATGTTTTTAAGGTGAAGTGTGTGTGCTGAGTGTGTAGTAAATGTAATTTAATATATCCCATAGAATTAATCCTACAAATTGTTGTAATGTACTGAAGCCTGTGTGTGAACAGAGGCACACTTAGACTTGCTGTATCAGACTGGATGGTTGTGCTCAGGTCACTGATGATTAGAGGCTGGCTCTGCTCTTGTATTATGAATGGGGAGCCTGTTGCAGTGTAGTGTAAATGGCCATAGTTTAGGAAAATCAGAAAGCAAGTTAAAACACACACACTTGATAAAAAACATTATCAAGGAGAATTACACAACATTAGCATTGTATAGTTACAGTATTTAACATTTTTACTACCAAATTCATTAGTGCTTTGTTGGCTCTTATCTATGAAAATAGAGACATAGTTATTACTGAAGCATTTTGTAAACCCCATCAACCACAGTTCGTTTACTTACTCATTAGCCGGTATTTTCTTTTTTCTAGTCTCATCACTGTTCCTGGATTGGATTGAAATGAATAGGTTTAGTCAAAGAAAAAACATCAGTACAACCGACAGTACCATCATGCTTTTACATGCTGTTGCCTCCACTGTTACTTAGAGATGGCAACTACGATTCATATTTTTTTCCACTGAAATATTCTTACACTGTAGAGAAAAAGTTCTGTAGTAAGAATTTGCAAAGCCACATTCTAAATTTTTTTACAAGGTGCCACGAGTGTTGATCTTTAATTCCAGGGAAATATAAAAAGTAGCTTCTCACATCATAATAATATAATAATAAATATATAAAGATATACATTTTAAATAAACTTTAAGGTGTAAAAAAAATGGTACCAGGCTTTACAGCTCAGTGATTGGCCAGATGCCTCATGTCCTCTGTGTACCTTTTAAAGACATTACTGTAACCCCTGTTCAGTCTAAAATCAGTCGTTATAAGTCGCCCATGTGACAAATATCCCCCTTTTTTATGCACAATTTAGAAAATGATAATCTCCTAAATCAAATAGCATCTGCTCTTAAACTCTTTTGAATGCAGCTCTGATACTGGTTTGTTCTGAAGATCTGTCCAAAGCCTCAACATCAATCTTTGGAATAGGGACTCAAATTTACAGATGAGCAAACATACTGTAGTAGAAAATGTAGGCTTTTTCTGAACTGCTTTTTGAATTGTACTGTTTTGTTTTGTATGCACTCATTTTTAAAAGATAAATATAGATATGTGATATCAGTGTAATTAGAACCTGAATCATCAGTTTAGTGCTTTCGATCAAGCTATAATTTGTCACGGTTGCATCAACCAAAACAAGATGATAAACAAAAGACCTGCTGATATGATACATTATAGAAAAGTTCCTGATGACATCATTGAGCCTTTTCTTTTTTAACACAAGACATAGAATAAAATCCCTGAAGAGTTTCTTGTGTGTTGAGAGATGGAGAGTTGATTTTATATTTGCTTGATGCCACATGTTCCTTATAACTGCAGGTAAAAAAAAAAAAAAAGGCACTTTGATTATCTTAATTGAGGCAACCCCGAGTTAAGTAGCTACTTTTATTTAATTATCATCTTGAAACGATAACTTAAATATCTCCTCATCCCAAAATAACCAGTGAAACGCCTCTAGATGTTATCGGTGACTGATCAGCATGATAAAACACACGAGGCAGCTGGTGCGTCTTTTAATTCTTACATTTACACCTCCCTCAACAAATGTTTAGCATAATAACTCCTCTGGTTCGCTCAAGTCCAAATTCACCTGTTGAACCTTATATCTGTCACGTTATGGTACCTCAACTGACTGCATCTCTTTGTCAGCCTCCCTCTCTCTTAAGGATTCATTAGTCCCTATAGACTCCAGCAGCCTAAACATATTGCACCATTCAGCTGGTACTTATGTGTCATCTGTTATCTATTGGACTGGTGTTTCTGGTGAGCATATGAATGATAATCAGGCCTTTGTGCGTCCATAGAGGTGCAGCGGGATCTGCAGTCTGTGATGTTGCCTCAGGGGGAGATTAGGAGGGGCAGCCGGCCCTCTGTGTCACGTTGACAGTCACAGCGCCCATCCACGGCTGGGCCAAACCCCACTGGGACCTTAAATCCTGTTACACTGTCAGCTAAAACCATCATTTGTATTAGAGATGTGTGGGTGTTTAAGTGTGTGTACATATTAAGTGAGGGGGGATAGTGTCTTAAACTATGAATTATTCATACCAAAAAGAAAAGGAGATATTGACTACATCTCCATAAACAGACTGCTCTCTTTATGTCATCAGGCACGAGATCTTTGGGTATAATTGCATAAAAGCCCCTGAAAATGTGCTTCTCCAACAGCACAGCAGGCACTGGTCAGCGTTATCATCAGGGATGAATTTGAGTGATGGCAATTGTTCCAACTTAATATCTTATAAATAATTTACTATTTCAGGGGCAATGCTTTCCCCCCTATCAAACAGTAACGTTAAGAAGCTTTGCCAACCCACAGCTGTATGCTAGTTACTGAGCACATGAAGCTATGCTGAATATAGTCTGGGTCATTGGTTTGTGAGAGAAAAACACAGATATGGATGTGATGATGCATGAACCTATAAGTGGCTATAGATGTCTATTTTTTTTTTTTTTTTTAGTTTGAAAGTAGTGCAAAAAAATGTAATAGAGTTGTTATAATGTGAGTGGGCTATTTCCCTCGATTATTTATCTCAGTAACAAGTGATTATGGAGAATGAGATTCTTTGCACTTCTGGCCCGCGCCTCCAGAGGGAGGTCAAAACTATTTGTCAGTCTCCAGTTGGGATTGCAAATTAGGATGAGCCTCCCTGCGTGACGACCCATGAAACCTCTATTCCTATCCACGGGGTGACTGCTATACATAATTTGAAAATTAGGGCCTTTGATAACATCTTTATGTTGAGCAATGCATCAAGCTGCCACCGCACACAGCCTCTCCACCGCTGTAAAAAAAGAAAAGGAAAAAAAAAAGCTGCAGGTTTGAAACATAATTCATTTTTAAATCTGAGACTGCACATGTTCCACCCTCCTGTGAATAGCCGTGCTTTTAACGCAGGATGAAAACATGTCATTAAGTTATTACCTCATTAAGAATATGAATAAAAGCGATAGATTTGTATTTACAGGTTGCAGAAAGCAAGATTGCAGCAAGATTGACGGACTAGTTAATGGCTCATTCCCTGGCAGGAAATGAAAAGATAGACTAATAGACACAAAAAACGAAAATGAAAATGGCTCTGGCAGATATATTAACAGGGTTTTGTCCGAATAACTAGATCCCGTCAAAGGGTTTAACTGCTCCTAATTTGTGCCTACTTTAATGGCGCAGGCTAATTACAGGTCCGGGCTTTATGGAAGATTAGTGGTGTGAAGCTGAGCACATTAGGGCCTATTTTATGAGCACAAACACGGATAGCATCACACCGTCATGTGGACATGTGGAGCCCAGCAGCTCATTCGCCTGAGGACAGTTTATTTACTTGAACTAGATGACATGTTAACAGTAAACAGACATGGGAGAAGTACATGTTGGTTTCTATAAAAACCAAACTTCACACCTAAATTATAAAGCAAAACACAAGTTGTGTGTGCAGTTACCTTCACTGAGAACTCATTCGACAGTCATTTCTCTAACACTGGGTCCAGCTGGGTCTCTCTCTCTCTGTCTGTGTCTGTGTGTGTGTGTGTGTGTGTTGGCTCATTTTAAGATGTTAGCCAGTTAATAAACAAACTCACTTCCGTGTTTGTCTGCTGCTGTTATAGGAAGAGAAAACAAGAAACTCCAAGAGGAAGAGAAATCACATTCCACTATTTACTCACACATTACGGGTCCCGTCGCTTTGAAGGTCTTGTTCAGAAAGCCTTAAAGTGAAAGAAAATGTTTTCCTATTACTTAATTCAATCAGAGCGCGAGGCGGGGGCTTCACGCGCCGCGCACTGGGCTCCTCTATGACAGAGTCGCCTTTGTTGCGTCTATCCGCCGCTGTCACACACTTTAATTCGACTCTCTTTCTCTCTCATTGAAAACCCTCCACAATGACATTCAATAAGGGCCGCAGAGTGAAAACCTGGTTATTTTTACATATTCTTTCCCCCCGACTCGGCAGGGGCCCGAGCAAAGGAATTAATCACTGCTCTTTAACAGCGCTGCCTCCAGGCGATGACTTGTCCCTGTTTTGTGCCCAGAAATGACACATTAACCTTAAAATGGATCTGTGCATAAACTTTACATTCAGCTGTTGCGTTCGTGTTTGCGGTCAGGGAAGTGGCCACACGAGCACGTTGGGATGTAATGGATAACACACGAATAATAAACACACAGTTACATAAAGCAAAAAAATGAACAAGTTTGCATTCGCATGTTTAGTTAAAGAGGGAAAACGCCACATTCAGCCCTTAAATAACATGGTTGCACCTTCTCATATTTTCAATTGGGAAACGATTCTCTAATTTACCTGTTGTTATAAGCAGCCTATAGGAAATGCACATTAACACTTGTGCATCTTTCTAAAAGTTTCCACGCGTGTTTCTGCCTCTCGCCCTGGTAACACACACTCGGCTAAGTCTCTAACTTCTACACCTAATAGGCTGCTTAATGTCTAAAACAAAACTTGAATGCGCACGCTGGCTTTCTGAATGTGACAGAAACGTTTTCTCTCGCAAATTTAAGCTGTGCTCTATGATAAAATGAGAGTGATGATAAAAGGGAGAATGGGCAGTGCCGCCTCTTGCGGCGTGGGTGGGGCTGACAAGAATAGACTACATTATGCAGTTCATTTAGTTAACAAGTGAAATAATGGGGAAGCGTGCAGTGGGAATGCCGAGAGAAAGGCACAAAACCCTATTGAGAGCTCTCGGCCGCTTACAGCGTAACCGTCACATGGCCGAACCGAGTCCACGGCGACTATTTAAGGAGCTGCTGTGCGCCTTCAGCACCACTTCGCTGTCCACCGTCCAGAGGAGAGCAGCAGGCTGACAACACGAGCGACACAACGACGCGCACGGCTTTCACTGAAACCACAGCCGAGCAACAAGTTTTTTTTGCAAACATGCCGAGGTCTTTTCTCGTGGATTCCTTGATTTTAAGGGAGGCCAATGACAAAGGGAATGAGAACAACCCACCTTTATTCCCGTACGCCGTGCACTCGCCGCACCACCCGCACCACGGGCTGCCGGGCTCCTGCCACTCCAGGAAAGCCGGGCTGCTGTGCTTCTGCCCGCTGTGCATGACCGCGTCCCAGCTCCATCCGTCCCCACCGACGCTGCCGCTCCTCAAGGCGTCCTTCCCTCCCTTCAGCTCACAGTACTGCCACTCAGCTCTGTCGAGGCAACACTCGTCCAACAGCGTCAACCTCAGCCACGCACCGGGGATATACCAAGCTGCGTACTCGGTCCCAGACCCGCGGCAGTTCCACTGCATCTCCATCGGTAAGTAGAGGCTGATTTCACCCCGCTTTACCGATGATTTATTCACTGCACAAAGCCACATTTAATATGTTTTCACAAAACCACAGTGGCTGACTTTCATTTTTATTTTCACAGAAAACAGCAGTGGCAAACTTCAGAGCAGTAAGCGCATGCGCACCGCCTTCACGAGCACACAACTTTTGGAGCTGGAGCGCGAGTTCACCTCCAACATGTACCTCTCCAGACTGAGGCGCATCGAGATCGCCACATACCTGAACTTGTCCGAGAAACAGGTGAAAATCTGGTTCCAGAACCGCAGAGTGAAGCACAAAAAGGAGGGAAAGAGCAGCGGCCAAAGGACTGGCTCACATAACTGCAAATGTTCATCCCTGTCGACGGCCAGATGCTCGGAGGAGGAAGACGATGACATTCCCATATCTCCATCCTCGTCCGAAAAGGAGGACGTGGACCTGTCCGTCTCCCCCTGAACTCACCCCCTGCCTTCACCTCTGAAAGACTTTGGTCCTCATGATTTTGAATACAGCCAAAAAAAAAGAGAGAGAGAGACTGATCCGCTTGTGTTCAGATGTTTGTACATAGACAGAGAATATTTAATCAGGGAGTTCCCCTGAATTATTGTATAGCTGTATACATGTTGTACGTTTTGTATGTAGTTTTTTTCTGAAAACGGTCCATTTGTTGTTGCCAATCCGATGAGTATGGTAGGCATATTTGTAAAGAGAAACCCAAATGATTAAAAAAAAAAACAATAGCAACATTGTTTATTGGTATTTTGGGGAAGACAGTATTTTGTATACATGATGAATACTGGTTAGATTCATTCTATGTGGATGGAACTGTGACTTAAATATGGAAAGCTGGGGACAAACTCCCTCACTGTCACACTGCTGAGATCACCCTGAAATTATATCTTCAGTGTAATTGAAAAATATTTATTTATTTAAAAATGTTGATACTTAAATAAAAATATTTCTGAGCGGCAGAAAACCTTGTCGTGTGAGTTGAACGTGTTGGGTCTTTGCGCACGGTGAGTGCGCACGGTGGCGCACGGTCGTATTCGCGGTGCGGAGACTAAAATCGAAAGAAGGATGTTGTGAGAGGGAATCAGATGGTGGTAAAATACTGTGTGATAGTGTTTGGTCAAAATGGTCATATGAATTACATCATCACAGACTTTCAACTGTCTCCAACGGCGCTGTGGATGTGGGAACGTGCGTGGAGGTGTAGTGCGTTACTTCAGACCTAAGACTCAGTTCTTTGCAATTCAAAATTTATATTTTAATATTTAGCACATACAGTTAAAGCTGCTGTTCAAGCTATGAGAAAAAGACTGAAAAATAAGTGAGTTTCATATTTTTTTTTTGCTCAAAGAGCCAAAAGGAATTAGGGAAGAACAGGTGTATATTTTTTATTCCCAGCCTGCACTGTTCGGTACAGACAAACAAAATGTGCTTGTGCATCAAAAGAGCACATTAGGCACATTAGACACATTAGGCCATATCATATGCGCTGAGGGAGTCAATCAAATGCTCAATAATCTTTATGACTCAGGGGTGATAAAGACATTGTTATGGGGTCCTCTTATGTGCTTTCCCCGGGGGACACTCAGCACACATATCACTGCCTGGTCCTCTGGAGCTCTTTTCACGTCCCATCCCAGCTGAAATGATCCGTCTCGTGTGACTGAGTTAATAATCACCCCGGGTGGATAATGGTGCACCAGCAGTGTGCATATCTTAAGATATCGATCTAACATGAAAATAAATGAGGAAAAGAGCTGGTTTGGTGTCAATGACCCACATTGTTCACGTTGTTATCGCACCAGTGTGATCAGGTTTATTGTCGGTTTTATGAGCTCCAGGTGCGTTATAGACTTAATATAAGCCTCTTCAGCTCAGCCAGTGTTATTCTAAAATAGAAAAACATGATTATTAATTAGCATTTAATTCGATTTTTATGGTAAAAAAAATAAAATTACAAAATTAAATAGCATGCCACGTCAAATATCAGACACCATTTTCAAAGATAAATTCAGTCTGTGAGGCAAAAATACTTCTTTGGGCTCCTCTTGTGAAAAATAGAATAAAAAGAGTTCATATCTATATTTTACTGCAGTTCATAAAATATGTCAGTGATTACTAAAACATGTGCAAAAAACACCAAGCTGTGAATTTACCATATAGTTCCACTTTTGTTCGCCTATTTTACGCACCGCTACAGCTGCTCTCTGACTGAAGCTTTGGCCCTCAAAACTATATTTATTATTTTTGATCAGGCTTTAAATGGTATTTCCCGTCTTAGAAATGTATCTGTGGACTTTTTTTTTTAAAGGGAGTAAAAACTGTTCTTAAATTGGGTAGAGCACATTATCTGCATCAGTGTGCCTTTTTTGGATGAGAAGTTTCACTTGTAAACTTTCATTTAATTGTTCACTTAACCATTTTAACAAAACTCTAATATTTGCATTTGTTAAGATATGGGATTAGACCATTTTGTTAATTGCACCATAGAGCCCCATTTTGCTCACAACGTCCTCTGCAAAGCGCCCTTTATCCATTCAATAGCCCGGGGGTATGCGCCCTGGGGGAGCTTATACGCTCGGTGCTCCAAATGCTCAATTTATTTATTCTTAATTTTGTGCCGATCAATTCATTGAAGCAAAAAGGACTACGGTGTCTTTTTAAAAAGAAGAAAAGGGAATTGTGGACGTAACCTTGACGGAGCTGAGGAGAGGGCTCCCCTGACGCTGGAGAGCCGCTTGAGTCAACAGGCGCCCATCTAGCAGACTCGCCCTTGTCTTTATTCTGGCTAATTTTTTATTTACGGCTTTTCTTTGACATGTCTCTTATCTATCAGATTAAAAGAACAGCTTGTAACAAATCAGTCTGCACGATTTACAACAGCATTAAAAGGGGACAAAGGGAGCAGGCAGTCAGTACCTGAGAGTCTGGTAGACGGCGCGGCGCTGCAGCTGATTCGATGGTTTGAAAATACGCACGAAACAAAATACTTGAATCCTGAAAAAGAGCCTTTGTACGTTTCTTTAGAAATCAAGCAATTCTGCATGACAAAGGACAATTAATAAGCCGTCTTTTCACGACCAGCAGCTGGTTTCCCCGTCAAGGAAAGTTGGAAAAAATTCAGACTGAATGCGCGCAAAAGCCCTTTGCGCGCAGACAGCAACCCAAGGTGACCCATTTGGCACAGTTAAAATAACCAAGCCGAGGTAAAAGCGAGGGAACTGTCAAAAACATTTAAGCTGAAATATCTTGAAATTGCAAATCCCTTTATGTGGAGGGACGCTGCCGATGTGGGTTAGTCGTACAAAGGAGGTGGTTAAGTTGGAGAGGCTTTGGAAACGGACACGTGGCTTCTCAATGAGAGCTCTTTTGGACCCGCGTGGCTTGCTGTGGCACTGCACATTCAACTGCTTTAAAGTTATCTCGCTTAATAAGTGCGTGTAGTAAACCCGATATGTTAACCTACCAACTTTAACAAAATAGTTTATAAACTTTTAAACACTTTAGCACATTTATAACGTGTTTGTTTTCTCGTTTTTGAAAGGACAAGTGGCTGCTGCTCCAGACTTCCACACTCGCCTGTACACAGAGTACTGTGTTGTTGTTGGTAAAGGGCAAAGTATTTTCACTTTTCAAGAGCATGTTTTTAATAAGCAATTTATGGTTTAATAACTTTTAACTTTACATTTCATGACTTAATGATGTGTGATCGCGTTAAGGAGTTTTTCTTTAATCCTCAACTGTACAGCCAGTTGGAAGGAGCTAGTTTATGGACATAAATACATAAATCTGAGCATGGCAAACTTTTAACTTTTAATTTTTCCATCAATTTTTCCATATTACATCCACAGTCTGCTGTATACAACATCTATTTTTCTCCTATATCCCAGATTTATCCCAACAACTCGACCTGCACCAGAACCTGTTTCAGTTGCTCTGTGTGTTTGTTGCATTTTCTTTTTTTCTCCTTTTAAAAAGTGGTAAAAGTGGAACAGCAACATGTCTCATTATGGAGCTGTTAGTGCTGACGAAGTGTGTTCAGCCTGCTCAAGTGGCGGGGAAGGAAACCACTCGTCATTGCCTTGAACCGCGACTGTTTTCTGCTGCAACATTTGAACCCATTCAGCTGCATATAATCTGTTTAAGAGCTAATCAGTAATGTAAGATGAAGGACTGGCACGCAGCTTCACTTTGCCTCGGTTCCCCCCTTTCCTCTAATTGAATATTCAACGCGCGCACCGTGCTCTGCTTGCCTTTTTCAGTGTGCCGCTGAGAATACGCCTTTTTAATTCTCGGCCCATACACAATCAAGTGTCAAAGGTCGAGAAATAATGAACTGTGCAGACATGGAAGTAACCTCTGCAAGCGCCGAGGCTGGTCCAAAGTGAATGCTTCTGAATGGGAACTTTGCTCAAAATACTGCATGCGACATTTGGATGAAATTGGTCCACAGTGGAGTTTTTATTAACCATCCTCTGACTGCTGTCACCTGCAGGCTGTCCACATGTGAACGGACCTCAGTTACGGCTGATAACATGGAGATTTATGTGGTGATAGGCGCAGGTAAACTAAAGACAATTTAAATTCATTTATCATAAGGGTGTATAATAAAGATTTAAATGTAGAATAATTGCATGCAGGATTCTTCCACTTTGCGTTAAGTGTGTATCAGACTATTTAAAACAAAAACACGTGTTGTGCACCGTGACTTGTGATTCCCACTGTGCAGACTAATCACTGTGGTGCAGCCTCCCTGTGGGAAACTGCAGGCGTCTGAAATGCAAACTGCAGCAGAAGCACTCTGCTCTGAGGTGGTGGATGGACTTGACGGTGTCTTTGCAACATGGAGACATGCACTCAAATGAATGGAAGCGGCCGCTGCGCGTATATACGCACACAAAGACAGAGACGCAGCAGCATGGGCTCGCTGCAGCACGCAGCACAGAGCGACAGTGTTTCCGTCCAAACACTCACATATACACACTCAGAGGTTTACTGTCGCTTCTCGGCCACACTTGAAGCACCTGAAGCACAGAGCGTCTTCCGCGAGTCTCTGTTTAAACCGCAGTTCTGTGGCTTGTTCACGTCCCTCAGAGTGGAGCAGGAGCGTCATCTGGTGGCAAACACAGAGGTAGTCCATCACCATGGGGCTGCACAGCCATGCTATGTGGAACTTCCTGATTAATTACAAATTAAAATAAGATTTCTACACTTAAAACTACTATATTGTATCAAATTAACAAGAGCAAAGTAGCAGGCGTGCAGCTATAGGTCCCACATGCAACTTGGTTGCAGAATCACATGTGATCTCGAAAAGGGCCCCAACCCTCTCGGGGGGCCCCTTGAATGCTCCTCATTCACACAACGGCACCACGGCCTCTTTTATCTCGCCCCTCTCAGTGAGCTGCTGAAGGACTGTATGGAAGTTTTGAAATTCTCTGTCCTCTGGGGAAAAAAATAGCCAATAAGTGCTTTCACCGAGTATTTTAAATACCCCCCAGTGGTTCCACCACGGTTTGTAACAGACGCACTAACCAACAGACAGTCACTCAGACCAGGACTGAAATTAGACACACACGTTACAAGTTAAAGTTACACTGCCAAATCGGCAGCCAGAGATCTTAACTTAGGGAAAACGCTATAATCAATAAGGAAACCCACATTTGATGAGACCTATATCTCAATAGATTTTTTCCATGTAATTCTGACAAACTCACTGTAATATTAATTTTGGACATAGATGACACTGATGATGCTGGACTCATGGTCCCTAAACCCTGGTAATAAATACACAGAGTGGTCTAAAGAGCTGCTGTACATCTTTTTGTCAAAGTAGAAACTGTAATTATATAAATAAAACCTAGCAAGTACAGTTAGTATGAATGTTACTGCTTGGCACTGTATATTTTAATTATATTTGTATACTGTATAAGGAGATCTTAACAGAAAAAAATGACTTTCATAACTTTTTATTCTCATAACTTTTTGATGTAACAAAACTCAAGTGTCTTATGTACATTATACTTCAGACAAACTCATCTCACAATGAAGGCAAAACTCTTGTCTTGTAATTCTCAATGTCTGTGTTCTTCCAAAGAATACACACTGTTCAGTCATTCTCACTATCAACATGTATACAAAAGTTACAAAACAAATAATAAAAAACACTGATTGAAATCTCCATTAACATCCAAACATTTCCTGATTAACACTGTAATCATTCATCCAATCCAAACTACAGTATAAAACACTGAAACTTCAGCGACATCCGTATCAAAATACTGTAATATCCTTTAAACAGCCCAGCTATGTTACATGGATGTTCACCCAAAATTAGCACAAAAGTTAATTATATCAGATGCAAAGAAAAAAGACACAAACCTGGAGATACCATCTATGTTCTGACTTTGACTCAAAGCACCATCAAGGTCCAAACTTACTGAATAGTCAGACAAGCAGCTCCAGGATTTTACCTTTGACAACATCATTCCTCATTTGTACAATGCTGGCTTATCATTATTGTCAAAAAAACAACAAAAAAAGTAGAAAACTGCCATAAAATACATTAAAGTCCTTCTGTGAGTAAATACTATTAATTAAGCTTCTGATATACTCAAATCAGAAAGATTTTGTTTTAAATATTAGTTTAAAAAAATACACTGACATCAGCTTATCACAGAGGCAATAGATACATACAGTATAATGCGTCATAGGTATCAAGTTTACTTTAGTAATTGAGATAAATAAACATCTTCATCTACATGATCATATGCAGGGCTGTTAAACAGTTTCATTGTCAGATCTTCAGCTTTTTACTTGTTGTTAACCTTCACTGTACACTTCCTGTATCCAGAGTCTTAACATTCAGACGTGAAGAAGTCGGAATGAATGTATGAGCGTTGGCTGCTGATGTGTAGAAAAAAAGAAAAGAGAAAAAAAAAAGTAGGTTCAGTGTAAAGTTGGAACTGATTCAACATATCAGTCATCTTCAGTAATTGGAGCTTGCTCAATGGTCCATTTCCATGATAACTGATTAAACCTCATTCAAAACAAGTGTGAGATATGGTTGAGACCAGTGATGGTAAGTAACTAGATTTACCCAAGAGCTGGATTTGAGGTTTTCTTGAGTATTTACATACATTTTCACTCCATTACATTTTAGAGGGGAATACTGTACTTTTCACTACATTTATTGGGCAGTGGCTAGTTCTTTCTTTGTATGTTAACATCACATATTGAAGAAATTCCCAAAATATGAAAACCCTCTTCATGTGTTGTTGAATTTTTTTTCTTTGCATTTTAAACTTGACATCATTATACGTGTAGCTATTCCAAACCCTAACTAACCCTAACCCTAAACCTCTGAACAAAAGCTATTAAGAGGCTTAAGTGCAAGATTTAGATTTTTTTATTACTACACTTCATCTTCTTTGACATGTAGTTTAAAGGGATAGTAGCATTTTTTAAAAGTGGGGTTGTATGATCTACAAATAGCCCCTAAGTACTTTAATTGCAGTAGAAGACTCCCTGCACTCCTCCTGTTAGCAACGCCAGCCCATAGCCCTGCCCAGAGATTTACAACATACATTGTTGTGAATGGACCCAAAGAAACGGCCTATTTTCGTGGCCTAAAAGAGGTTTTACCTGAAAAAAAAATTCACAGTTCCGTTGTTCGCTATAATATAATTTTTTCCAGCCCTTCAAAGTGCAGGAAAAATGCAGTTTTTATTTGGAGCTAACCAACTGCTGATCAGCGGGCGCTAACCCTGGCCAGAGGGATACGTGAGTTGGTTAGGTCCAAATAAAAACTGCGTTTTTCCTGCACTTTGAATGGCTGGAAAAAATTTTATTACACTGAACAATGGAACTGTGCATTTTTTTTCACGTAAAACCTCTTTTAGGCCGCGAAAATAGGCTGTTTCTTTGGGTCCATTCACAACAATATATGTTGTAAATCTCTGGGCAGGGCTATGGGCTGGCGTTGCTAACGGGAGGAGTGCAGAGAGTCTTCTACTGCAATTAAAGTACTTAGGGGCTATTTGTAGATCATACAACCCCACTTAAAAAAAATGCTACTATCCCTTTAAAGTCTGGCAGTCTTTCCTTCTATCACAAATGGCAGCAGTTGATTTGTTTGTTTTATTTCTCAGAAGATCAGACAGTGATGCACTGTAGTACCACATATAGTGGATGAAAGGGTAGCATTTGAATTTCATATCTCAGATATACAGTAGTCTAACTCACTAACACAAATTTTGTGCAAAAACGTGACAGTCACTGGTTCCAACTTCTCATATTTGAATATCTGTTGTTTTTACATCTACAATGGTAAACAAAGCCTAAATATGTTTGGGTTTGAACTGAAACAATATCTTTTTATTACTATCACTAGCTCTACTAAACAATCAGCAAATCAATAGATAATGAAAAAAAAAACTGTGAAAAAATAATTGCTCCATTGGCTCTCACATACAACACTGGCTTCCCCAACTCTTTCTAAAATACTTCATTATTTTTGCATAAAGAATCAGTATTTCAACCATGACTTCATCCCTCAAGAAATGCTTGAATCATAGCAAACAAAAGCCTCTTTTTTTCCAACAGGCTATCAAATCACCTTCCTTTTACTTTCAACAACAAGTTTTCTAATATTCTGTATCTATTTACGGACACCCATTCTTATAATTGCTGCACCTCCAGTCACTCGATCTGCCTGTGGCTCCTGCTGTCAAATATCATCGACCTCCTCTGCGGTTGGTAGAAGCAGCTGGTCGACGTTTCCAGTCTCTGTCCACTTTTGGGAATAGTCATTTTGTTTTGAAGAGAGATCCCTTCCGCCGTCCTGAAGTTCTCCGCCATCTCTTTAGAAAACACATTAGCTGACGTGTCATTCAGGCTCTTGATGGATGAAAGGAGCTTGCCGTCATCTCCTGATGGTGGGTAGTCCATGATGGGAAAAGGTGGACTGAGCAGGATGAGACTTTGAGGTCTCTGCCTGTTCCTAAAGGACGGCCTTTGGAGAATGTTCCCTCTGTTGGGTCTTGGACAATCTACAAACACTTCCAGACTGGGAGTGTGTCTCCTTGTTATGACTGGCAGTTCTGGAGTAGATGTGGTTTTCACAGACTCTGCAGATTTCTCAACATTTGGGTGTTTTTGGTGTTTGGGGGCCGGCTCTTTATTCTCTAGCTCCTCCTTTAGGTCTGACATCACCTGAGGAGGTGCAGCGTTGCTCTTCTCTGTGCTCGGTTTAGGACTTTCCTTCTCTTGTTCCTTCGCTGCATCAAAATCCTTCTCGTGTCTGGAGTGAGGTATCTGACTGTACTGCACCTTTGGAGGGATGACCGGCACCGCTTTGGCTTGGCATGTTTTTATCATGAAGGCCGTTCGCACCGACGACACACTCACCGGGGCTGAATTCCGGCGTAGAGGTGCCTGCCTGTCACTCAGAAACAACTCCAACTCTGAGGGCAGCCCGTTGTTCACTTTCCCAGAGGAGGTTAGTAATCCTCTCTGACAAGACGAAAACTCTGACGAATTACAGTTTTGCTGATTGGAAATGTCTCTGATGCATCTATACCCCAGGTCTAAGTTCAGAGAATATGGCCTGTGCTTAGAAAAGCAGTTTTCCTCTCTTCTCTCTGGACCAGCTGCCTCGTAAGACATCTGTCTGTGAAACCTATGAGATGACACTGTATTCTTCTGTTTAGTTGCATTGCATTTTCCTGTGTGAGGTTGCGTTGTGTTATTGTTGCTCATGTTGACCCGCGTGGGTGCAGACGGCAGATACATCCATTTAGTTTCTTTAGTAGACGTTTGAGGAATGTTTCCGGAGAAACGCTCAGTGCTCTTCACGGCGGGTTGTTTGTTATTATCAACTGAAGGAGGAGATAAAGTCTTCCCCTCCTCTGGGCTCGAAGTGTCCACACGAGAGCCGAAGGGTGACAGCTGGTTAAACAACTCCTCCACGTCAGGTGAGTGGAGAGGACTGGTAACCCACTGCTTGGTGGAGCTAAGATCCTCCCAGGGCTCCACCAAATCCAGCTCCTCTGAGTTTCCTCCACATCCTTCTTCGTCGTCAAGGTGTGGCAGCTCCAAGGCTCGACGTCGCTCCTCCAGACACACCGACAGCCTCTGAATGGCCTCCAGTTCAGGAATCGCACTCTTCTTTGCTCCATCGCAGGAGATTTTTTTGTTGTCTTGAGGAATTCCATGTTTCTGGGACATCTTAGCATCATCTACTCCTGAGAAGCCTCCGATAGTTGGAGAATTCTCTGCTGCCAAAGGATCCATGGCTTGATCTAAACACGTTTCCTTTAAATTGAGATGGAGTCTTTTGGTGTAAGCTGGTCCATCTTTGTTCAAGGGTGTCAATTTTGGATGAAGTTTTTCCCCTCTCTCATTCACCATATCAGCAGGACAGGCCTTCTCTGTGCTTCCACCATTGATTGCATCAAAGTTTTTGTGAAGAGAGAATAAGATATCTGACTCTGACGGTTGTTTCTTTGCAGCGCCTGATCCAGTGGTGATTAGGTGATCACTTAGAGAGGTATTTGAAGACTGCTCCCTACATAACAAAGACAGGGACGGAGAACTGCGGCTTCGCTTTGACTTAACATCCATCGTCAACTTTGCGCCCTCAGAAATGCTCCGGGAGCTGAAAACGGGTTTAAACGTCTCGTCCAGCAGGTCGATTTCTGGTTCAGTTATCTTCAGTTCTTGGTGGAGGTCAGGCCACAGCTCTTTCCCAGTAGAACTTTCCTTGTGCTGAGAAAGAACGAACAATAAACAAGATTAAATATAAACAAAATCATTTCTACAACATAATCATCCTGATGTGCTATGAGCAGTATTCACCCTTGTGTTGCCTTTTGAAAATTTGAATAATTAACACCTCAGAAAGTCCAAGCAAACGTGTGTTTTCGCACTCTAAAGCAAAAGTACTGGGATTCAGAAGACTATGCACCTGTAAATTCCAGTGATTCAACTTAATTTGACTTTGACAGACCAGCGAGGTCATAAACAACTGACCAAATATTGATGTGGACTTTGTTTTGGTGACTTTTACTTTTTGACTCTACTTTTGGTGTTTTAAGTTGTTTGTCTTTGAACTGTCTTATTCTGCGGCAGTGGTGGCACCAACAGCTTTAACAGCAAATGATTTACCAGTTGTAAAGCTATGGGCTGCTTTTGCAGTTCTTTTCCAGGAGATGGCGCTGCATCTTTGCCTTCTCTCGCATTTGCAAGGGACGGCTGTTCCAGTTCAGAAGTGTTCATCCCTGCTCGACCCTCTGGCAAAAGTTCTTTGCTTATATCTGAAAAAGTAACATATTTAAGACAGTTTTCAGTACATCTGATAACATGTTTAATCTGAACAAAGCGTTTTAAAATGTGATTAAGGGAGATGTAGTCACCCTCCGGCGATGCTCTAGAAGTTGGCTCCTCTGTATTTTTCTTCTCTGCTCCTTCCTGCTTCTTTGGTTCCAGTTGAGGGAAAGTGTTGCTCTTTCCACTGCTGTTGCTCTGCTCCGAGGTCTCTTTGCAGGGTTTCAGAGTTGCTGCTTTTTCTTTGGCAGGCCCTCTGCATGGCGTGCTGTTAGAGCTGATAACGGCTGACACCCGCAGGGGTACAGACACAGCAAAAGGCTCAGATATGTTCACGGCTCGACGCTGATGTCTCGGCGAAGACTCCAGCGGGAAGAAGCTTCCAGGAAAGGAAGGCCGAGACGAGCTGTTGTGGGAGGAGCCCGAGTACAACATCCTCCTGTTTTTAGGAGACGTGGGTTTGTAGCCACTGAGGTCATCACCTTTGAACACCTTCAGTTGCTCTGGCAGTGTTTTATGGGGGGTTGCAGAAGCACCTGGTGACTCCTTTTGGTTCATGCTGGAGCTCCAACCACCTGCCGCCCCGCCATCTCTCTTCCCTTTAAACTCCCAGCTTTGGTCATGTTCGCTCAGGTCATAGAGCGAGTCAGATCCCAGTGTTCTGGATTTTACATCTGCAGCAAAAATGCCGCCGGGTCCACCAGCTGGACTGCTTCCTGTTCTGTCATCATCTGTGTGATAAATATAACGGGTGATGAATAAAGCATGTAAAAAACATTGGCTCATAGAAGCAGATGCAACAAAACCATTTTAGAACAAGCAAAGACGATGCTTAAATGACATTTTTCATGCACATTTATATATATGAAGGTTTCATCCCCACCTGTTGGTAAGGAGCACAGGGACTCCATGCTCCTGGATGGACGCAGAGCTGCCTTCTCTGTGGAAAAAGTTCCAGTCATTTTATCTCACAATCATAGAACAAGACAGCAAACAATGAACGTGAATAAAGTCCTGAAGTCTGAAATGTTACATGACAGTCTTCATAACATGGAAATGGTCTTGAGTAGGTTTGATTTCACCCTCACTAACTTGACTGACCTGCAGAGGTGGCACCGTGTAGTATTTCTCAAAAGAAAAGAAACATGCAAATATGAAAGAAAGAAACCACCTCTGCAGAATTTTAGTTTTCCAATCCTGGGAATCACCTATGGACTCTTTACACAATTCTTAAACTATCTTGGGTGGGTGACTAATCTAAAATAGTGTGTGCCACTGAAACATGCAGCCTCCCTCTTAGATGCTCAACTGGTTACCATTCCAGTTGACATTTAATGATGAAAAAAGAGAAACAGACTTGTAGAAAGTTGGAGAAGCTTTCTACAAGTCTGTTTCTCTTTTTGGGGGGGATTTGGAGTTGTGCATATTCACAGTGGACTATCCGCAGGAACTACATAGTACACTTATGAGATCTCTTGTGCATGGGTGATCTTTCCTGTCGAGCATTTACCTGTCATCCCCTGTGCTCTTATGAACACACTACCGTTCCGGCTCAGTTTTCCCTTCGAGTCCACCGACCTTCCCAGGTTGAAGATGGACTTCCACTTCTTAGACTTTCCAGAAAACTTTCTCCTAAACAACAAATAACAGTGGTTAAGTCTAGTGCTTGTTCTGGCAGCAATAAAACACATGTTAATTATACTCAATGGGAGGCAATAGATTAATTTCTAAACCTGTCTTACTTGCTGTCTGATATGTCTATGACAGTGTGGTAGAGCGTGGCAGTGCTGGTATCAGGAAGACTGTTCTCCCGCTGACGTTCTTTATGAACAGGATGGTTTGGACTTAGGGAACGAGCCTGAGCTTCTTCCAGACTCATCAGTTTCATCGGCCCACACTGGCCACTGATCGGGAGAGTGGCGTACTTCTCCCCACACATGTGACTTGGTCCTGCAGAAGTGGAATAAGTCAGTTTTAGATACATGATGTTATAAAAGATGTAATAGTTATAATTTTGACATATGTCACCACTTTTATGTCATACCTTCTTTGGGTTTGATTTGTGCTGGACCGCTGCTGAAGATCTGATCTGTGTGGTTTAGAATAAACTCAACCACAGACTGTTGTATCCGAACCTCCTGGAAAGCCATGTCTCCATTACCAGATGAAGATTCAATGTTTTTAGATCTAAAACAGTAAGAGATGAAGATAAGAGAAGATGAAATCTTTTTCTTCTTCTTTTTTTTTTGCATATTTCCCAAAACAGCCATTGAAAAATAATTAAATAGCATAAAAAGTCGAAAATCCCATTCCCATGTGTTGTAAAAACATCTCCACTTTTCTTTCAGCAACAACTGATAAAATATGTATATTTTTATGTGAGGGAAGTATTTGAAGTATGTCCATTAAACAAAACTCACCTTAGGAGATTTGGAGCCCACACCAGAGCCAGGTTACGTGTGTGCATGTTTGTCTTGGTGCTTAAGGTGGCGAGGTGGGCCAAGTGCTTGGTGAGGTACTCCAGAGTCCTGAAGACAGTTGTTAAACACTTTATTATGACATTAATAGTGAGTATGAGCAAACAGGATAGTCAGTTGGACAGTGGTTGAGAATAAAAAGAGCTTAGGGAAAGAAGTTCACCTGAAGTGAGGGACTGGCAGTTCTTTGATGACCCTCTGAACGTATAAAAGTCTCTCATGTTCTCCCTGGACTGAGACCACGTCCTGCATGTAAAACAGACACATATCCATATCAAAAGAGTTCACATCTAAGGTCAGTGAAAAGGATTTCAAAATTTGGATGATTGATCACTGTGCCCTACAGGCATGTTTATCAGTATTTAATTTTGGGTTCATCATCATGTTTTAGGAAACTTTCCACAAGAAAATCAGTTCACAATCAATGTATTGATGAACTTCAGAGTAACGCCATGGTTGCTCTGCATAGTCCTTCTGACCTCCACCTACCATCCAGCTTTCCCTGCAGAACAAATGTGGACAGACATGCTGGAGAGCGTGCAGTCAAACGAATGGATTTGAGGCCCGAACAGCTGTTGCATTTGTTAGTCATGTGTGCGGTCGTCCAAATGTGCTCGTGTGCGGTCTTGTGCTATTGTCCAAAAAGGCCACAATCTACAGCAAAGTGTCAGATCTAATAGATGTGGAAATGAAAACATTGGGGTCATTCAGTGTGCAAGGAATCTAGAGATTTAAGAATGAGTTAATTCTCTCTGAGATAACAAGGGAGTTTTACTATTAAGCAACTGGAGTTTTGTTTTTCTTCATCTTGTGCCATTTGTGGAACTGAGTTTTCCGAAAACACTGGACTGCTGGAGTTTTTCGGGCGTGAGCAGTAAGAGATGTAGGAATGCCAAGGTATGCAAATGGCCCGTCAAGGTACACAGAAAGCTACACAGAGAGCATGAACCAGGTCTTACAGTTTGGTATTCCTGTTCCCCTCTGGCCTGCTCCTGTTTAAAGTCTCTCACATCTGCAGTTCACCCAGAAAATGAAGCCACACACGGTTTCTCTTTGGTATTTAAATAAATAATGTGTCATCCCAGTTTTGGCCACACAGGAGGCCATATAGGATCTCATTGTGCTCTGAAGGTTTTGCTTTTGATTTGTAACAATCTCTCTCTGTGATCCAGAAGGGCTGGAAATAAACTGTTTTCATCCTAACATCAAGCTCCTCGGTTGAATAGCGCAGAGCAACAAAACTGTTATTTGTCAGGACGGCCTTGCAACAGGCTAGACCACAAAAAACACAAACATAACACACATGAAAGCTTAAACATAAACAGTCTTTCAGTCTCATAAGACTTTCTGTTGCAATATATGCAGGCTCATCTTATATAATGATAATAAATCACACTTTCTGTTTATGTACTGCACTCTAGTCTCCAGGGAAGAGATGAAAACAGTAGATCAATAGTGAGTCAGAGAGATGAAGTCACGCTCATGTGGTTTGTATAGTGCTGACACAAATATACCGAGGTGTCATGTGGAGTAAATACTGCTTATTGACCTCTAATGTTGTGGTTATTATTCTCCATGTAACTGAGGATTGAGAATCAGGCTGATGTAAAAACCATCAGATGTTTCACAAAACTGCAAAAGTGACTTGAATGTACTCACGGTGAATTTGCTGTATAGCTCATACGTGAGCAGAGGATTGGGTAGCTCCCTGAAGTACAGCTTACATAAGGAACCCACACAGTGGATGTCCTGGAGGTACACTTCCTTTGTAAGGTCAGGGCACGCCTCAGAGCAGAATTCCTGCCTGCACACACAGCACACACACACACACACACACACACACACACACAAAACACACACGCACACACACACGTAGCTGAATGCTTTGATTGTTTAAAACGCCTGCTAACTACTACTGTTGCAGTATTGAAAGCTATCTGGTTGGCTGACATTGTGAAGAAATAATAAACAACATAAAGACACCAAACAGGCTCAGTCCTGGTCTGAGAGAACAATAATATATAAATTAAATATACCATGACATTTTATTTAGTCTTCATGGAAGAATAATGAGATGGAACCAATTTTATGGACGTAATTTGAGATAACAGTATTAGATTTAGCGGAGCATCAATTTTTACTGAATAACTGGAACATCTCCAAACAGGATGTATACATGTGATTATGGAGCATGTGCACAGAGTTCATACATACAATACATAGATTGTAGTCCAGGATTTTTAACCCACATGCGTCATTACAAAAATCATTCTTTTTAATTAGTATCATCCTGTGTATAATACTTTCAATGACCTGGGGGGGGGGTTGCTGCCTCATGAAGCTGCTACTGGAGTTTCCACTGGTGTGGAGCTGAGGGAATGGACTACTAACAACCAAACATCTTGCACGAGTACCTGAGGCGCTGGATATTTGAGGTGACCCCCGACAGTCTGTAGATCCCGTCCACAATCCCATGCTCCTCGATAAACTCTGCACAATTCTTCAGAACCTGAGGAACTGGAGACAATGAATAGTGTTAGTCACTATCTGCTTGGGAAACATGTCAGAGAATCGTCATAAATGAATTTTTCAGCCTCTTTACTCACACACACACACACATTATGCACGTTGGACTTGATCATGATCACTGGATCATGTGAAATCTTAAAAGTACGGGGAGAAGGAAATGGTTTTAAATGTAACGCTCCAGTGGGAACAATGCACACAAGGTTGACTTCATGGTATGGGTTTGCTCCACCATGGCTCTTTTCTATTCCTTAGGGCCGCTGATTGTAGGTGGACTTTGACAGGAAGTTAAAAATGGTTTGTTTGTTTCAAAGGAAGGTTGACACACCCAGTCCTTGTAGCTGGTATTACTTACGACATTTCCTCTAATAGAAAATGGCTTTTGAAATGTTACCACTGACCTACACAGCTTTCTCAGCTCCAGTACATCACCTTCTGTAAACAACCATGTTTGGCCACGCTTTTTAAAACATCTCAGCAGAGTCAGTTGTGGCTTTCTTAACTCACATGCTCTGATTCGGTCAGACCACAGCTTCCCTTTAAGTAATAATGAAACTTACAATTGGTTTAATATTGGTTAACTTGGAAAAAAAAAGAAGATCCATTTGAATCATCATTATCATCTGCAGGTTTTGATGCGCTTATGCTTGGATACGCAAACTGAGATTTGTAAATCTGCAGCGCTAACACAAAAGCTGACAACATTGTTGTATTTGTCAGTAAGTTGACTTTTTCTTTTTAAGGTAACCTTTTCTCAAAAGCATGAGATCAACAGGCTTTTAACTACAGACACTTGTAAATGAGGAAAAATAAAAGGTTGAGTTATCTGAAATATAGTTGGTCTCTGGTTTTTACAGATATTATAAGGTATTGCATGGTTTTAAACCAATGGGTAATGTGAGGTGAGAATGATTTCAACTTGAAATGTGACACATAGTCAGCAGATCAGAGGCGTTTAGTCATTTGTTTCTGTTGCGATGTTCAATGCTTCATTAAATGCTGAAACTGCAGCTGCTGCTGAGTGGTTTGCTTAAAAAAAAACTTGAACAGCCCTGCAGTCTTTCTCTTTTTGTCAGGTTTTGTAAACAGACCTTACAGTAACATTATTGTACGTTGACCTCAGCACTTCACAGTCATGATCAGTTTTTTTTGTGTGAGACAGGAAGTTTGAGGTTCAGACCTTATTAAGTCCATCACAGATTTTGACTCTTACGCTGATCAATATTTCACTATGAACCTGAAAGTAAACAAACATTAGCCTAACATAACATTGGGTTGGATTTTCAGATGGGTTCAGATGCTAGAAAAGGATTTATGCCAACTCTAACTGTAAACCCACCAGAGTAGAGAACACATCAGGTTCACTTTTAATACTACTAAGATATGTATTTTAATGATGACTTTGAACGTTTCTCATATGAAGCTTAACATCTACTTTTTGTCTCTGTCAATCTGTCAGCAGCTTCCATTGGTTCTCAGCCGCTCTCATTAAAGCCCGTCCACACAATATGTCTGCTGGACATTCATAACAAAGGGGTACGACTCATACCTCCTCCCTCACTTCCTGCCCTGGACGCCCCGCCTTAGTGTGTGTCCAGGTCATCCTTAAAGTTATCCTCAACGCAGCTATTCATATGCCTCTGCACGTGGGAGACTTGTGTTCACTTTTTTTCCCTTTTCTTTTTTACATATCTTTGTGCTTCTAAAAAAAATCACACATGATGGTTGAAAGAAAAGAACAAGACAGATGACTTAGAAGAAAGTAAACGGATCATTAAGGGCTGAATATGTAGAAACCTCTCAAACAAACCTGCCCCCACATATTTGGATATTTTAGGACACGTTTTGTTTGATTTCTTTTTCTTGGCTCACTATTTCTCTCGCAACTTTAAGCAACAGCACCGCCTAGCCTTTTGTCAGACACAGAAATAGTCATAGGAACTATAGTCATTGTAGGAAATTAACACAAAAAATGCAAGAGCCACACCCAGAGTCACAAATGACCATTTAATATAGCCAATGGGAGAATGAATGGCCTTCCTAAACGTAAAACATATGTACACCGACAAGTCATATATGTAACCTTTGAACAAAGCCTGTTACCGGTTACATAAAGGCACAGTTTGTCTTTTTTTGTCTCAATTTCACCACATAATCTGCCTGTAAAGCTTTATAATGACCATGATAATCTGGGAAATGACCAGTAAAGCACAATTTTCATACATAAATGCAATCCTCTGTCAGTTCAAGTCCAACAACTGGTGAGGAAATCATGTGTAGTTTGATGATAGCACCTTGTTAAAAAAAAAAAAAGTGTTAGATTTCAAAGAAAGCAAAAGAGAAAACTTTACCATCTTGTCCTGAGTTCTGAAGATGTTCTGTTAGGTCACAGCCGAACGCATTTTCACTTCCTTTCTTTTTGGTCTTCTGCTTAGTCCCTTTATTCTTCATGTGGCTCCAGTTAGTCGTCCAGATGGTTAAAACAAAACGATCCTTGAAAACGCAGCGATTGATCCATATGACCCAGAGGGAAAGGTTGAGTTTGTGGGTCAAAAAAGCAGCCACATAGAAATCCCAGAAATCAGCTCCCAAAACTCTGCATCCGCTCACATTCTGACTAACCACACAGTTGGAGGCTGAGAGCAGAAGTGACGTCACATTTTAAACTTTAAGTCCTTTTAGATTGTCATTATTTCCAGTGATGATCAGACAAAAAAGACCCAATGTTCCTTTTGCTCGGCTGGGACGTGGCAGTCCGCTGCTTTATCTCTGAAAGATTTGCAGAAACAGCATTCGAATCGGTTGGTTTCCTGTTGTTTTTTACCCCCAGCCAGTCTCTCTCTGCTCCTTTTTTATCTCCTCCTCTTTTCCTTCATTCCACACAGTCTCCCTGTGTCACTGGTTTCCCTGTGGCCGAGGAGGCAGACACGTACCAGGAGAGACAGATCCCCACAGGAACATTAGTTCTTACTTTAATTCAGATTTCCTTTCGTGAGATCTATCAAATATTCTGTGTTTAGAGTTGGATTCGTGGCAGCGGTATGGCAAGGATTTTTGAAAATATCCAGGCTGTGTTAAGGGGAGGGAAGTGAAGTGAGGGGAGGAGAACAGCTGACTTCTGTTTCTCTCCTACTTTAGGAATTACTGACCTCTTTTATCCATTTTTTTTTCATGTGCCCAAACTCGGAGCTAGCGGGAAAGCTGCTCTCTCCCTTCCTGAATGCTCCCAATGTATACAATTTCCTGTGCAAAGAGCCCCAGCTCGAAAACAAAAACAGACGGGTTCTGAAGGAAGAGGGAAGTGGGAGGTGACTGAAGTGAGGGCCTGAAGGGCACAGATGGGAAATGGGGGGAAATTGTGTGTGTGGAGGGGCGGGTGTGGGTGGGTGGATGAGGAGATGGACGACACATGGTTCTCGTTACTAACAGCTACGCATGTCGTCTATTTCTTTTTAACACTTGGCCGCAACTTGAATCGCAAACGCATCATCAGTAAAAGTGAAGCGGTGATGTTCATTCGGGAGAGAAATTCATCTTTTCATTTAGAACTCAGAGTAACTGTGTCTCTGCTTCCTGTTTGAGTCAAATCTGATCCAGTTGCATCCCTGCAGTGTCGTGCACTGCCTGAGGAGGATCACCCTGAGTAGTGATGATATATATTCCTCTTATTTTTAGCCATGTTCCCTTTTCACATGGAACATGACAGACGCCAACTCAACTTTCCCAGAAGTGATATTTTAAGACCTAATCATCTACTCCTGCTGCATAACTGGGCTGCAGTAATTTACTGAGTTGTTTTATCTAATTATATTTTCACACCACAACTGTCAGCTGTAAACCTACTGTAAGCAGCCAACAAACAGCCTGTCAAATACAGTATATGTTTGTTGAATAACTGGTTTGGTTTTGGAGCAAACTTTTGATACCAAAGTCAGATATCAGCAGACTCTGGTTCACAAATGTGAAACAATACTAAACCAGGCTGGTTATTAACTCATTGACATACGCGTGCTGTTGTTTCAAAGACACAGATAAGATGAAGCAAGAAGTGGAAAGCAGGTGCATCTGATCTAAAATGAATCACAATAATGACCCAAACACAAACTCAGATGATGATGCTGAACAAAACAATGATGCATCATCACCTTCAAGTTGTTATAATTATAATTTCTTAACACACAACCAACAGCAACACAACACTTTTTTTTTTTAATTCTGCAGTTAAAGGGATAGTTCAACATTTTGGCGAACTGGCCCATTGCCATAATCCCTACAGTCATAGCAGCAGGTTCGTTACCTTTAATTGTTGGTGCAAGCTATTTTTAGAACGGCCGAGCAGAGCCGCGAGCTGCTCAGAGCTATGCTACGGAGGCTCATGGGATTTCTTGGTTTTCCCTCATCAAATACACAATCCAACAAAAACCCAAAACACTTTTGTGGACAAGTTATCACCTGCACATTCGCCACGCTATGAGATAATAACAGAACGTTACGAGACAGAGTTGTTTTCAAGGCAAATGCAGAGACCGCTTGCCAGAAAACTGCCCCTGACAGGATCAGTGGTTTTGCATGAATTTACCTTGAAAACAACTCTGTCTCGTAACGTCCCTTTATTATCTCATAGCGTGGTGAATGTGCAGGTCACAACCTGTCCACGAGAACGTTTTGGAGCTGTTGGATTGTGTATTTGATGAGTTTGATGAGGGAAACCAAGAAATCCCATGAGCCTCCGTTGCGTAGCTCTGAGCAGCTTGCGACTCTGCTCCGCCGTTCTAAAAATAGCTTGCACCAACAATTAAAGATAACAAACCTACTGCTATGACTATAGGGATTATGGCAATGGGCCAATTTGCCAAAATGTTGAACTATCCCTTTCATTGACAGGACAGCTGAGATAGACATGGAAATGGGGAGACAAAGAGAGGGGGAATGACATGCAGCAAAGGGCTGCCGGAGGAATCGAACAGGGGCCGCTGCAGTGAGGACCAATGAGCTATACCACGCCCCAGCAACACAACAACATTGACATTCATCTGGAGTCATGTCTCTGTTCACTCTGTGATTCTAAGTCCAGGTTTAACTCTCTTTTAGCTCTGTTTTGTTCTCCACTGACGCCTGAGGGGAAACATCTGACTCTTTGACTACATTCATCAGGTAGTTGTTAGTTACCTGTGTGTGTGTGTGTGTGTGTGTGTGTGTGTGTGTGTGTGTGTCGCTGTCGACTGTTGGGTCCAAAACACAATGCTGATGAGAGCCGTGTGACTGAACCACAGCAGCACGGTCGCAGGCCGGAAAGTCAAAACAATGAGCTGACAGACGCTGGAACGATCAGTGCAGCTGAGAGAAGCTGCACAGTTGGGTCTATAATGACTGTATGTGGCCTGTTCGCTACAAGTGGCCTCACTCAGATGTAAACAGTCATGTGATCCAGTGCTCATAGAAAATGTTAATTGGTTAATTTTAGCAGCTTTAAGTATGCTGGGTAAGATTTCTAATTAAAGGCCGTGCCTGGGTTTTATGTTTTCCTTCAGAAAAATATTTTTGACTTTAAAACACATCTTCCATCCATTTGCTGTATCTGCTTGTGCTTATTCAGGTTAATAGATGAGCCCACTACAGCATTTAGTGACTCAGACAAAAAGCAACTGACATGCAAAGACACAAGCGTCATACTGTTGAGCTTCCAGTTCACCTGACCTGCATGTTTTTGTGCTCTGGGAGAAAACTGGAGCACGCAGAGATAGGATCGGGTCTTGTTGCTGTGCAGTGTTAACACACCGAGCTGCTGTGCTACCCTGCAATACTGCCATGCAATAATTTGACATGGTTTGCTAAATGAGTCTAAAAAAAAATCTTTCTCTGTCTTTGGCAAATTATTTGCAATCCAAAGCAGTAAGATTTTGGTTTTCCATTCATGATTATTATGTTCCTTTGCTCTTGTAAATAGATATGAACATCCCACCGGTGACTTCTCACACTCTCAGATACAAGGGTTACTATATTTACAAGCAGGAAACAATACAGTACAGATGGTAAACACCACTGGCTGTTTTGTAACATAGAAGCGCTCTGACATGCAGTGTTGATATTTTTGTGCTGAAAGTGTTTTGCGAATGTCACATGTGAACTAGTGACTTGGTCTGGCCTCGACAAGACAAAGCGTTCTTTCTGCACCATAGGAAGAGGAGATGACATCATTCTGTCCATCCCGCTCTTTCTTTGCACGCTGGTTAAAAGGGGAAAAAAAAGTCTGTTCGTGCTGAGAAGACTTTTCATTGTATCAGAATAATAAGGGTTTATTCTTGTCCTTAACTTTTAGTACATGTCCTCAGAGGGTTGAAATGTCTTGGTAGATCTGCAGCATAATTTACTGTAGCTTCTGTTAGTATGAGAAAGTGGACATTTCAAAAGAGGCAGACAGACAAAAGATTGTTTGATTTGAAGGTAAAAAAATATATATATTTAAACATCTGTCAATATAAACAACTTAATTCAAAGATGAGCAAACTCATTACAATGTAAAACTAAAAAAAAAATTGAAAGATTACCCCTAACCCCTAAACATCTGGAAACAAATTTTAAACCCACAAACTTTTCTAGACTTCTTATTTACTTTGATGTAATTATCTCAACAAATAATTTGTGTGTAACAATCTAATCTGCACAGGAAGCCAATAAGATAACATATGTCCCACCATTGTGCAGCTCAGCCTGTGTGACTTTAGAAGAGACACCTCTGACCATATTTGGAGTATGTTTCTGGCCTGGTCATGTTTGGGATGCCATTGCCTATGACACAGTGCCAACAATGTGTCACAGAGGGAACGTGAGGAACAAATTTCATTCACCAACTAAATGTTCAACCCAATTTAAGCCATAACAATGCACCACTCCTAAATAACAGTGAATCCACTTTCAAATCCTGGACAATAAAATAGCACAGTAACCCATTTATTCCCATTGACGTGTTACCCTTGTGCCCTGTTGATAAAATACACTTCTATGAGGAAAGTAACTTCCTCATGTATATATATATATTTTTTTAAAATCTTTCTCTAGCTTTAATTTGCTGTTTTTCTTTAATCTGGTTCATGCTGTGTTCAGCATCCTCCTACCTTTTAACCAAATAACATACAATCAGTTTGTCACCATGACTCAATAAAGCTAATGTTGCACAAATTGTGTGCCAATCAAACTGACTGTTCTGTAATTAACAAGGACATGAGACCTAAGATTTTTTTCCAAGAGTGGGTTGTGCTCTCAAGGCCCTCTACTGGTCAAATCTATGCACTGCAGGCTATTGCCATTTTTCTAGGACTGTACTTGTTATACAACATACTATATATATTCTAAATGAACAAGGAGGAGATATTTAGAGGGGGGCTCTTTGTATCCTGAAGCCATCCATGTGAAAGGGCACATGTAAAGCTGCTGGTGAGATATATACAGTGTAGTTTGAATTAATACCACCAAATAATCAGATGTGACGCAGGTAACAAGCTACAAGCGGATATCTTAAACTGGCCTGTTACTTTTGCACTTCAGACCGACATAAATACAACAAACTGTTTATACCGAGGTGCCTTTGTCATTAGATAAGCTAAACGCCAAAACTGTAAACGCTTCCCCTAGAAAACACAAAAACCACAGGACAATTTCTAAGAAAAAATACTATTTATTAAATGTCTTCTAAAGAGAAAATAATCCTATTAGAAGTGAAATGCATAATCTCCTCAATTATGATCAGGCTTCTCCCTTCAATACAAACAAAACATGACACATCCCAACATACAAACATTCAAAATGAATCCACCAGGTTACATTCTTTCGGGTTTATACGGCATCACTTTGAATATAATGCAATTATTCATATAAATTACAAATAAAAAAAATGTCAGTCAAATGTTTGATGCTACAACACTACCACAAATTTTCTTTGTTTTGATCATTTTACAAAAGAAGTTGTAGTTTTAACTTGTGCATGTAGAGTATTTTCACATATCAAAGTTTTAAACAAGTAGAAAACAAAAGGTTCAGTCATGAGTGGAGATGCGGCCATGTAATAATCAGTCAGGCCACAAACAATATAGAAAACTGTTGGTCAGGTATAATATACATGTATAACAGTGCTAAGAGCACACACACACAAAATGTTGTTCTTAAGAGCAACCTGTAGTTATTATGAAGGTCTGGTTTAAAAAGTTATGAAAATGAAAATATAATGATGAATGGCTCAAATAAAATGTAACTATGGCCCTGTTCAGACTCATTAATATTAACATGTGTCTCCAGTGATCCGATCATGAGTGCTCACTTCGATGGATCTCACTTTCTCGTGTTATATACAAAGAAACAGGTACATACTGTCGTTTTCAGCCAGTCTGATACACAAATATTTATGGTTCATGATGAAATTGTGCTCGGTCTAATTAGACTGTGTCAGAGGAGGTCAGTGGACTAGGTGGCGCTTCAATGTGGCCAGGACACATTTGCATTCTCAGTGCTGGAAAAATCTGAGCACATGTGGTCCAGACCAACTCTGAGGGACTGGATCTTGGTTCCTGAATCTCTGAATGAATCTGAATGAGTACTTAGAGCTGACTACTTGTATTCAGATCACCTGAGACAGATGTTAATATGAGGTCTGAACTGGGCCTATGCTTCTGTATAGTGTAGTATTGCTCAGTCTTTAAGTAAGTTGGACGGAAATAAGACACAACATTGTAGTTGTAACACACCAGTAGCTAGCTACCATAAACATATATGTATATAAATGTTAACAAATTTGATATGAGTGTATCAGACACACATTTCTAAGCAGCATGCAATGATCACAAAGTAAGTATGCAGATTTTTCTCAACTAAAATTCTTCATGTATAATAATAGAAGGATTTATACCGATGGTCTCAAAAGACTGCAATTACCATAAAAAAAGTTACATTAATAAATAGGAACCCACCACCCATTAATTTCTGCTTAAAAATTAAGCATGTAAGGCCTAATATAAAAAATAAACATGCAGTATGAGAAATGATCTTGATATTATGGCTCAAAGAACTATTTTTTAACACAAAAACATTGTTCAGTCAAAGGAGTTTAAGTTCTCATGCTCTGTAATTAAAGCCATTTGGCTCAAGGCAGCCCAAGTTAGTAATGCTTAAACGGCAACAATTATTTAGGTTTACTGTAGAGCAGCCAGAGATTTAGGAGCAGAAACAATTTAAGCCTTCTACCAGAGCTTTTTCACAGCTGACATTTTGAAATGTGATAGCATGAAATGCATATGTAACAACAACAAGGCAGCATGTCATGTAACTGAGCCCATTTCAGCTTTTTGACCTGAATTTCCTGCTGTCACAAGTAAAAGGTCTGCTGTGAATGTGAACCTATTGGTTAACCTATAGTTAACCAATATCAATAACTAATTCCTATATATCATATTGAAATTGAATATCACCTAATATGATCATTCTTTCATATATTGTTATTGCTTTTTAGTCGTCCTTGAGTTTTTCTACCCAAGGTTCATTAATTGTCCACTGAAGGACTGATGTAAAACTGTATGTTGTCCCAGATACTCATAAAAAGTATGTTGTATTTCTGACTCACTTTCAGTAATATTAACGGCAAGTTTTAGATGAGGATTATTAAATGTAACTCAATTTCACTCATGTTCACTTTGTCCTCTAAGAATGAGCACCAGAATTTAGACCAAACTTTAAAAAAGTGAATTTGTTTGTATTATTTTTGTCGAGTGGGAAAATAAAAGCTTAATTACATCCAAGTCCTTAAGAGGGGGTAACTACTTGTCTTATACGTCTTGTAAAAATCTGTTGCTGTAATTTTGAATAAATTATAGTAGCACTAAAATATAATATTTTTATTATTATATTATTCTTGTGAACAGATCCAGTGTTTACTTTATATCATATTACTCATTGAATGTCATTTTGAATAAAACATCTCTACTCGTCGCTCACTGCCTTGAGTTAAAGGAATCAACGGTATCGACTTGCAAACCTACACTGGTGCTCTGTTATCTGGCTTATAAATCCTCTGCTCAGGTAAAGTAAGTGACAACACCTGTGTGTGTAAGGACTGTAGGCGGTCCAGGTATCCACAGGATGAAGCACACAAAATGCACACTGTCCATATGTTCCAGGCTCTTCATAAAACAGCATGTTTTATGCTGCAAAATATCACACAGGCAAATAATAAGGCATATGCATAAATAAACGGAAGTCTAACAGCTGGATGTTTTAGCAACTTATTTTAAATACCAGGAATATTTGTGGCTGACTTCGTTATTTCAACTAAGCCGCTCATTCCTTGAAAGAAAAATAAAACTTTTTGTTCTTTGAAAGCTGCTCAGACAACATTGGTAATAGTATAAAGAAATAAGGAAGGATATGCAAAAATGTGCAAATATGTACCAGCTAAGGAGGTTGCCATTTGAATCTAATTTTAATCATGTAAACTAATCCAAGCAATGTGCATTTTGTGTGCCTACTTTGTGCTCGTCTGCACTCAGAGGCCTGACATACTGTGGAAAACACATAAAATATTTTTGGTCACAGCTTTCTGTTTGAAATCTCAACTCTGTGGCTTACCAATGTCCACAGTAACATTCACATACAGAGGCAGTCTCTCCACCGACAGAGTCTTATAGGAGCAGCTGTTCAGTCCATCCTTTCTCCATACCTGTGGTGTTCGTCCTAACAACCTCATCCTGAGTGGAAAAAAAAAAGGTTCACGGTGAAGATTCAAATTACAGCACAAATCAAAATCCACACATTTATTTGACTTTAAAATATGCTGATGCAGCCGTGTATTTACAGACCTGTCCTTGTTTATTTCATTGCCACTATCCCGTTTATGAAACACCATGGTGTAGCGAGCTACATCAGCCGGCGGCCGCACAATTTTCATTTTCTGCAGCTCAACCCTGCGGGACACGGAAACAAGCACCAGAGAATGAGTGAAGGATTATGCACCACCACCAATCTACCAATCGTCTTAAACACTATCTACACTTGTGTCCATCTTAAAGTACCTGATGCGAAGGTCGTCATCTTCACCCCCCCAACCCCAGTAAATGTTTGAGAATCCATTCACTTGAAGAAACTGCTCTTTGGTCATGGCTGTGACTCCTCCAAAGTAGCCTTTGTAACGCAGCCTGAGAGTTGAAGACCAGATGGAAAAAATGGTTTAGTATAAAGATGATATCAAAGTTAAATCATGCCTGAGCAGCCAGAGTCCATTAACGTCACATTGTTTAACTGCTGACTCAACTGACAGGAATTTAGTCTCATTTACTCATATACTCACTTGTATCCTGTTGCATTGCGGCCCACTACCAAGTGTTTGGGCTGCTTGTCGCAGACGTATAAATTGTGATCGTTCTCTGGGACCAGGTCCACATCATGGAAGATGAAACACTCCCAGCTGTAGTCCTTCAGAGCCTCCAGATACCCAACGTTTAGTAACTTGGCACGGTTAAAGGTTGCACTGCCAGCCTGTAAAAAACAGAAAACAGAATAAAATCACCATCTGATATAGTCCTTTATGAACAGCAGTACAGTACAGAACAGCTGCAGCTCAGAGAAATTATATAATTCCTGCCAATTGAATCTGAAGTAATTTAATGATTCTATTTTCAAAGCACCATGAAACCAGACGACCACACAGAAAATAAAACATAACTAGATATTTTACACAACTAAGTCAAAAAAGAAATTTATTTATTTATTTATTTGCTTTCATGTGTCTCTTTTAAACCCACTCGTTCTCATGTAATCCTGCATTTACCTGCTCTGTGGTTTGCTGATTGATAATAATCATTTGCCGTTGGATTACTAAGAACATTTTTCAGTAGGCAAATGATTTTCCTTTAGCATGTGAACAAGTTTTTTCCTGACTTGTTTCCTTGTGCATCACTTGTTGCATCATTGGAAGTCGATGTCACCAGTAGCAACACACCCATATGAGAACAGCTGGCCGACAAATAGGCCGATTATTTAGAGGAAAAAAAACTTTCTGTTGGCAGAGCCACACCTTAACTTTCACTCAGCTCCCTTTTCTTTCACAATTTCAGGCTTCATACCAGTTGCCATTCTACCAGCATATACACTGTAGCCATGTTGGTCTTTACACCAGTCTGACTGTTTGTTTATTCTGTCAAGCACATGAGCGGCCAGGCTGAGCCTCTTTCTGCCTTTCTCCTCCTTCCTGTCCAGATGGTCACCACCCTGAAAAAATAAGATGTCCCTTCTTTTCTCTATAATCAATTATTATATTAATTATTAAGAATGTGGCCTTGACCTGTGATGTGATTTGGTGGCATATTAGTATCTGTTTGACTAAAGCTAAAACAACCGCTAATATCTGTAATGATTATGAATTCAACTCCTGACATGATCATTTGATTTCATATGTGCTTAATGCGGAGTAGTACCTGCTGGATGACATAAATAGCGTAATGTAGTTGCTGCCTCTGCAGAAAGGGGTGCAGGTGGTGCAGGAGGTAGAGGAGGTGTCTCTCTCTGTTGCGATGAGGGATGAGGATCGCTACGCTCTGCCTCGCTTCACAGTCTTTGGGCTCATACTCGCCATCAGTCACTCCTTTGTTCTCGCTCTCCACATCCTTCAGTTTCAGAGAGGACTCAAAGGACAGCTTCACTGCTCCCTCTGTAGAAATTGAATTAACAGATATAAACAGAAATCTGAGTCTTATGTGATCGTTGTGCTATTTGTGATTCAATACACAGTAAGCAGATAAAGTCCGGAGCAAAACACATTTAAATGGGGCTTTGCTGAATACACAATTTGAAACATTCTTCGCAACTGTGTAATTTCAAACTATTTCTTTTGCTTTGTTGTTGAGCCCATTCAGAACAGACAACGTGCCGCAGCTGCAAATCCAATTTGCAAGTATTAAGCAAGTAATAAATCAAACTCTTTATCACAGAAAACAACAGTCACGATGAAACGGCATTTTTTTTGACAGGTTTGCCAGTTTTAATTACAATTATTTTCTAACCTTTAAATGTTGTTCAATCATTTACAATCATGAGTGGCACAATGTCCCAGCAACGATTTTGAGAAACTAACCTCTTCGCTTTATTAACTGACGTGACGTCACAGGTTAATGATTCAAATAAACCTCTCTATGATGGAAGTTAACTAATCTACTCTATCACTGTTTCATCTACAGTGTAAGGTGGAGAACTGTAAACCAGAGCTTAAATTTATTTATGACAAGATGACTATTTATCTGTATGTATGTATCAAGTCAAGGCCACATAACACACCATTACACTGTCACCTCTGCATGTTAGTGCACTTACGTAGCAGTGGTGACTCCTGAGGGCATTCGCCTTTTGGTGGTGGAGTATCTAAGCGAGCAGGTGCTGCGGTCCAAGAGTTGAGTTTATCCCTCAGGCTGTCGTCTTTGACTGAAGTTTGGGTTGTGGCGGAGGACACCTGAATGGATTTCACTGTTTCACCTGAAAACGTAGCTATCCACGCCAGCAACGAGAGCGAGAGGAGGAGCACGAAAAAATACTTCCCCCTTCGCAAAACCTTGCACACAGGCGAACAGAAGCCCATCGCTGCTTGACTTTGCTAATGTGAAACAGTGAAAAATGAAAACTATAGACACTGTTGAGCTATAGTTAAGATATTTCCTCCATGTGGGACATTTCAGCAAATATACTGACAGCCACAGACACAATGACCAGTCATCCCATGGCGATGAAACATGATGCTGATCTGGACAGTCAATCAATGAAATGATCCCTGTGAAGTAACAAAAACTTATTGGTGGAAATCCATCGCTGAATCCTCCAAATCCAGGTTCAGGTGATGAGGCCAAAAACTGTCGTTCTCTGAGCCCTGTGAATTGATTAACAGAGAGGACGTGTTACAAACCATTGATCTTGATCTGATAAGCCTACTTCCACATTCTCTTGTGCAACTACACCCTAACAGAACAGGTTTAAACTATAACAACAAAACACCAGATAAGACTTTACCCCAGAAAACAAACAAAGACACAGGGTTAAGTGTCTTTATTTCAACTTTGTCGAGAGACACTCATTCTCTTACACAGCGCTGATAGGGCCTTTCTGAAAAGTAATTTTATACTCAGTAACTGTACACCTGTCTTCTTCCGTTCCACTAAACAAAGTGCAGTATCACACACCTGGCTGGTTAGTCTCACTTTTCTCCTCTCTCGTCCTCTATGAAACTAAAACCTTCTCACGTAACTACTATTATCTCACAGGGCTTTCAGCTGATGAAGCTTTTAACTAAGCCTCGTGGCTATTAATGTTATCAAAACATCTGTCAATAATCCAAATGAATCAACTTAAATGAAACAAATAAATATATAAAGAAAACACAAAACAGATCATCTATATTCTCCCATGGTAATGACTGATAATCACTGTTATCGACCACTAACTAATAACAGTTAGGCCTTTTTTTGATGTGTCGATTAGCTAGTAGTTTCACCACTATCATAATGGCACAAAACTGAGCTTTGAACATCAACACTGACAAAACATGAAACAAAACTTATGTGAACATCAGCCTATGAATAAATACTACTACGACTAAGTTACTACTAATAATAGTCTTAACTGCTCCCTATCTGAAGGCAGATTAATTGAGAACCGTTATAATAACCGTTATGATAGTAACACCCGTTCACACATTTAACTAGTAATGGCTGAATGTCTTGGCTGCTTTCTCTACCAAGAAAACGTTTTAATAATAATGTTAAAGCTTGTATCTTCCCTCTCTGGTCTCCATCGCCCCGTGCTGCTGCTGCTGATAATACTGTAACGTTATCTGGGGGGACAGTGTCGTGCTAACCTTAGCTAGCGCTCAGCCTCCCTCCGCCGTTGTTGGTGCACACACTCCGGGCAGGACTCGACCTCCTTCCCCGTCCTTCTCCTCCAAACTGTCCTGGCTGTCCGAGCTGTAATTTGCACCGTGAACCAGCTGTTAATGTGCCCATATAAACTCGTTTGTTTTTACCCCATAGACTTCAGGTTTTTTACCGAGCTGTTAGCTTGCTGACAAATGCGGAAATAGCGCCGTTAAGTTACTGTAAAGTGCTGCATGAAAAATAAAAAAATTAACAAAAAAAATAAGTATGAGCTTTAGCGGGACGCCTATGATGGAGGCTAAACACAGTACAACTTTGATTCAGTGGAAAGCGTGAACTGTCCTCATCACTCAGAGGTGTGGTTTGGCTTACCTCATACAAAAGCAAATTTTACAGCTTGTCAACCCAGCACCAAACGACAACACACCGTCAAGCGACATAAACACACGCACATCTGCTGGATGTATTTCAAAGTAAAAGCTTAGACAGTGAACGAAGGCAAAGTCCAATCTAGGCAATACAATAGGCTATAGAACGTCTCTGACGAAGGGGAGCAAAAAGTAATAGTAATATGTATTCATAAGAATAAATGTTAAGTATCTGACAACATGTAAAATGATTATGCGTATCTCCCACATTTAGCCGTGACCACCGTTCATGGGCGTTTATTTTAAAGCTTTTATTTTGAAGGCGGCAGAAATAAACAGGAAGTCGATGTTATTTTTAGGGTGGCTTGTTTAAGATCAAAACATGCAGCATGTGTTGTACGGGTACTTCCGCCTAATAGGTTTCAAAATAATTGTCGCTACTACTCGAACAACCACTGCTTAATACGGTGGGGCTAAAATCACCATCATCATCACTGGTGCAGGCCCTTTAAAACTAGGCTATTTGTGTTTTAACATAAGTTGCTCTTTTAAAGAAGAAGTGGAGGGATTTGAAACAAAAACATGGAAAATAATTATTTTTTTGTGTGTTCACTTGTGTTTTTTCATCTGAAAAACTACAGGACAGTAGAGCCCTTGTAGGAAATTGACTCCTCTTCCCATCACGTTCCCATCACTCAGTGCTTCCTTCCTGGTAACTTCTTCCAAAATCTTGTCTCACTGTTTACTGCAGTTCAGACACTGACATCATGCTGGTCTCTGCTGGACTCCACAGGCTCTGAGGATAAACGTCTTCCTCCTGCAAAACAGAGGAGATGTAGTTGTGCAGCTGCTCCAGCCTGCTCAGGTGGTCAGCCATGATTGTGAATGTCTCAGCATGTCATCTTGTTAAACAATGTGGGAGGTGCTGCAGTCCTCCAATGCCTTTTTACCCAGTTTTTATTTTAAACAGTTTCCTTCATATAGGGAGACATTAGGCCCAACTTTTGGAAAGATCTTTGATGTGGAGTTTGCTACAGATGTTTCCTTAGTAAACTTTCCTTTGTTTCAAATCCTAGGGTGGCATTGTTGAGCTATAAATGTCCAAGCTTTGGCCAAATTCAAATCTTTCACCTATATTTTTAGAGCATGATCAAACAATAGCCTATGGACAAATATAACAAGTAAAAGTTCAATGTTCAAAATTTGAATTTATTTTTCAACACAAACAAACAAAGAATCATCAGCCCCTTTCATACTGTTACAATAGGTTTATTATTTTATTCTTATTTATTTGAAGTCTATTTTACCCAGGAAATACTAAAAGCTTAAAAGCTTCACAGTTACAGTAACAATCGGAGGGGTAGAATAAATAATCTCCTCCTCTTGCCTCCCCATACCTCCTCACTACTGTGAAGACATGTCTGTGTGGTGTGGGCCGATAGTAAGACTGACATTAACATGTGAGATAGGCCTGCACTATTTACAGTTGTTAGATACTTGTGAAAAGCAAACAAAGACACTTCTCTGAAAAAACACTAAAAATGTCCTGCAGACCTCTACCAACCAGCGTGTTCATTGTTTTCTTCAGCTGGTATGGATTTTACAGTGTTATGTTGAGGGGATTGCACTTCCATTTCTTTTGTAGTCTTGTGATTGACCACAGTAGGACGTAATCACCAAGTATGGAACATTTAGTCGACATCCAGTAATTGTGTATTTACAGCGTGACTCATGCTTCCTGTGGTCTCGCTCACCCGACTGAAGAGCATGTGCTGTCCACTGGTTCAGTGCTGTTCTGTGCCACCAGCCAGGTCTTTGTGCTGGACACAGAGTGACTGTACCTCCACAGTCAATTAGTCAGTGACGCTCAGCTCCTCAAAGGAAAAAAACTCAACAACTAAGAGATGTGATATTTTTAATTGTACAAAATGTTCTCTTCTTATCAGCAGGCTTAGTTTACATACTGTAGGTGATTCACAGGGTTCAGGTACATTACAGTCTATAGCAGGAGTGATGTTGTTCTCTAGTGAAACATCTTTATGACAAAATATATTAAGAAAACAGGGAGATGAATAAGTCTACATGTAAATACATTTAAAAAATAAAGTCCAAAACACACTGTATTAATGGGAGTGATAAAGCTAAAATTGGACACATCATCCACTCATAAGCTATCACATCAGAGAACTCCTCCTCGACTCCTCGAAGCTCAAGGACAGAGTAACTGTTCCACTGCCAAAGCTCACCCTTGGCCTGTGTTTTCCTGAAGTTGTGTCACAGTCATTGCCGTTGGTCTTGAGGCTGATAGATGAGGATGGAGTCGAGGCAGAGGATCCACCGATGCTGCTGGACTTTTTCCTTGAAGCTGAGCTATGTTTTAGTGTAGCTTTGGCGGCCACCTTGAAAGCGTGCGCTGCAGTGCTGCATCTGACCTCCTCGATGGTGTTCCTGGATGGTTTGAAGAGGATGATGTAGACCTTGTTGAAGAAGATACAGGCCAGCATACCAAAACTGGATGCCAGTATAGCAATGACCTCCACAGCTGAAACAAACTTGCCATAAGTACTAAAGTAGGCAGGGATAAAAGAGATCCAAACAATAAAGAATATTAACATACTAAAGGTGATGAACTTAGCTTCTGTGAAGTTTTCTGGAAGCTTCCGTGATTTAAATGCAAAGAAGAAACATATAGCTGCCAGGAGGCATGTATAGCCAATAAGAAACCCAAGAGCCATCACAGAGCCCTCGTTACAGGTGATAAAAATGATCTCATCTATGTCGTGATTCTTGTAACTGGAAGGAGGGGCATTGTAAAGCCAAACCACGCATATCATGACTTGGACAAACGTGCACAGAAACACCAAAAGAAACTGCAGGTTCAATCCCCACCATTTACGATGGAGACTTGTTGGGATCTTGGCTTCAAATACTAAAAGTACTCTGTTCGTTTTCACGAGGATGCAGGAGATACACAGAACAAAACTGATCCCAAAGGCAGGTTGACGTAGACGGCACGTCCAGTCCTGCGGCTCGCCGATGAAGATGAGAGAGCTGGAGAAGCAACAGATGAGTGAGAACAGGAGGACGTAGGACAGTTCTCGGTTTGTGGCCTTCACTATTGGGGTGTTGCGGAATCTGACAAAGACTGCCATCACGAAGGCTGTCAAGACAACACCCACCACTGCACATATGGCCAAAGCTATGCCGAAAGGTTCTGTCCAGGAGAGAAACTCAATTTCCTTCAGGAAGCAGAACGTGTGGTTCCCGTTGGACCAGGAGTTATTTGGACACTTGGTGCAAACACTGGCATCTGTGTAAATAATAATAATGAAAAAAAAAATAGTGTATTAAAACTGTAATAGCAGCAGGGTGCAACATAACATGGAGTGAGAGTGTTAATGTTTGATTTTCTTTATTTACCTCGATGATTACTGTACTCTCCATCTGAGCACTCGGTGCATTCGAAGCAGCACGTTGGCATGCTGTCTATGATCCCCTTTCTTGTGCCAGGGTCACAGTCCTCACTGCAGTTAGAGAACGGCACCTGTAGGATGTGAAATGACAAAAAGCAGAAAAGTGATTTAAATGGAAGTAATGTACAATTTAAAGGGACAACGAGGAGTTTTGGAAAAGCGAAGCGTTTTCACACTACATTTATGAGCCTCCGCGCACACCGTAAAATTCTTTTGACCGGCGCAAGACGGACTCATGTTTTCATTCATCAATAATTAAAGTCAGAGGTTCAAAGAGGTTCACATACCGTCGTAGTTCCGACCATAAACGGCGATTCAGCTACATTATTCTCATGACTCGTTGCGAAACTGAAAGTAAAGAAACGCTGGTCGGCTCGACCAGCATCTCCGCCACCACTAATAGTAACAAAATAACGATAGAGACAGAACGATATATTTATCGAAAATGGGCCCATTAACAAGTGTGGGTAGCGGAGATTCATCCACATTAACGTGAGACTTTTTTATAACCGATTAGAAACTCCTCGTTGTCCCTTTAAAGCTTCACATAACTTGTAGCGATGAACCCAAAGTGTCAACTTTGTAATTTCATCGAGCTCCACAAAGAGTTTTAGCATTTTGAATTTCAATGTTTTGGTTTAAAATCCCTCAAATATATGGTTTGGTTCATTATCATTTCCCTTAATGCTCTTTTGGTGGTGATTAAACATAGCTGTATGCAACCTGCCCAAACAAAGCTAGCAAGTAGCTAATGAACACATGGGAGCATTTAGCATCTAAAAGGCCAGATAATTTCTCTCAGGAGTTGGTGGAAAAGAAATAGGGCTATAAAGAGAGTGAATATTGGACTTTCAATCACCAGGTGGACACAAACACGACCCCAGTTGATTGGTAATGTTGTTCCATTCCTGTCAGATTTGTAACTGATTGCAAACATGCTCACCAGAACCATTTCATACGGCTGTGATATTTCACTGCTGTGTTTGCTGCTTGTTCTACAGCCCCAAGTAGTCAGAAAAATCTGTTGATGGAACCGAAAGGCTAAGACAACCTCAGGCCTTTGTGCTATGATAATCTTAGCTGTAAGATGCTTTCCCGGAAAAAAGGGGAGTCATGGAAACAAACAAAAAAGTATGTTAGTTTTATCTGCTGCTTTCAATGTTTTCCTTCCTTGCTATGATTACCTGCTGACTGTTCTAAGGATATCAGACCAGGAGAGTGAAAAAACACACACTAAATAACAGGAAACACAGGAATGCACACTGACGAGAACACCCGCAACAAACCAGTGTGACTGACCTCTGAGCTGTAGCCGTTCCACAGGATCTTTGTCTTGTCAATGAACAGTTTGGCTCCTCTCTTAGCATGCATGTTGTAGTATCCAACCTCTTCAAACACCACAGAGCCATCTTCAGCAGACCTGTGCCAGTTGATTATGGTGTAGTTGGCTGACAAATCTGCGTTCTCATCAAAGTGCATCTTTACCCCCATACTGGTGGTGTAGTTCAAATGTCTGAGCTGCTTCAGGACCTGAGAGGTGGAATAACACATCTGAATGATTGGCCTATGAAGAAATTAGGTATACAATTGCTTTCATAGGAAATGCAGTATTTTACCTGCCATGCTTCCATTTTCTTTATATCAGCACAGGAATTATTGGCAAAAAGTCCATGTCCAGGTGTACAGGTGAGTATGTCCTGCAGGGCCTGTGCAATGGAATACACTGCAACATACACATTGTAGGATATTCGAAAGTGGGTGTAGTCCAGGTACGGCGTCTCCACATTTGTGATGTCTTCCTCACCAGTACACAAAGGCCTGAAGCTAGTGCTGTCACTTTCTTGCAGTCTCGGGCTGTCTTCCAAATAACAATTGAAGGTTTCCTCCCAAAACTCCCGGACAAATTCATTGTGGCTGTCTTTCTTTGGTTGGACCTGTTGTAAGAACTCTTTGAAGCCAGGTATCCTCCCTGCCTTCAGAGCAAAGCCAATGGTCCCTGCCACAACATCAAGATACTCTGGCTTAGCGATAAGGGAGGAGCCTGACCACGCTTCGCTGGCTAACCAAATACGATCTGTGATGTTCCTTCTGACCATCTCTTTGATCAGAGGCTCAATATCTGGTCCACTGGCAAATACCACAATCACTTTGGCGGTGGAGTTCTCAATCCTGTCGGCCAGAGCTTGGATTTCATGATCCTGAAAGTACTGAGAAATAAGTTCATTTAGGTGAATGCAGATGTCTCGCTCTTCCATTTCCTTCTCAAACTTCTCGACCCCTGGGCGTCCATAGTCGTCATCAGAGGCCACAGCGATGACCCAGTTCCACTCAAAGTGCTCGATGATGTCAGCCATGGCTGTGGCCTGGTACTCATCTGTAGGAATGGTTCTCATGAAGGACTTGTACTGATTCTTGTTGCTCAGTAAACGGCTAGATGAGGCGTAGCTGATCTGAAACAGGAAGGACAGAGTTAATTTATCAGATTTTCATTGTGTCTCGTTCATTGGTGTTAATTAATCTTTGGTCAACGATCCAGGGGTTTGTTTCATTGTGTTGATAAATCATCCAGGAAGTGTTATATTCTAGTTAATTGAATGCAAACATAATTTCTGTCCACTGGCAGAGATGCTGTTTAGTCACTTACCTGAGGAATATAAAAAAGACCCAGTAGGTTTGCAACTGCTGTGGAGACAGCAGATCCAGCGGCTCCTACTACTGCAATGGTTGATGGGATATGATCAGTGCAGTTACAGAATTCATCTAAATTCAGGGAGTCAATCTTATTTTGGGCCACGAAACTAAGAGTGGCTTCCAGGGCTTTCGACACGGTGTTGCACGTGTCAAATATCCTGTAGCCCAGAGTTATGTTGGGCAGGAGAGTGCTGCTGTTGTTAATCTCGTCAATTGCAAAAATCATGGCCTGAAGCCAACGGAAACCGCGGAAATTGAACCTGCAAAAAAATGACATGGCATGAATTCAAAAGAGCTGAACACAGTCATATTTTTCTGTCAACACACAAACCAGACTCAAATATTACCTGACACATTGTGTAGATTCTGGCCGGGCAGCAAGATCCTGGTCTTTGGATGAAATACCGAAGTGGATGGGAAAAAGGCCTCCGAGTAAAATATCACCAGTCATCTGTGCTCGTTGATGTGGCCCATAACTTGAAATGACATAACTGGATCCCAAGAGTATCAGATAATACAGAACCAGCTTCATTTTTCTTTTTTTCAAATGGGTAGAAATATTTTTCACAACTTCTCAGAGTGAAGATATTATCTTGTCCCACCAATCTGCCTGATGCACTGTTTTGTGTAAGTCATGTTTGCACCGATAACAATGACTACCTGTAGAAAGAAATGAAAAACAAACAAACATGTTATGACATTTAATCAAAATGGCCACAATCACATATTTTGGTTAACAATAATCTAGACTCCTTTTAATTTTCTTGATCATTCAAGATATTTAGATTAATTATTTTCACAATGTTGTTGTAGTGTGAAACTCCAATCACTGAGCTCCTTTTTCTATTTAAATTAGGTCAGATTGGTTTTTAGAAATCAACACGACCTAAGGCTGTTAACAAGACTACTCAGTTACCTAAGTCTTGTAAGAGTTTGGTTTGTTTGTTTTTTGAGGTGACTTTTGTTGCACTGTTTCTAAAAAGAGATGAATTTGAACATTTAACGCCTCAGTAACGGGGGCGGTCATGTTGCTTGAAATATCCATCTGTACCTAAAATAGAAGCAGGATTTACATGAGCTGAGAGTGAAGTCACACTCTAATGACCCTCCTTCCTGCAAATGCTTGGTCTCACGCTGTGGCCAGTGAACCAAGTCGCCATGGAGAAAAGCCATAGCAGCCTCGCTGCATCTGGCTAATACTGCTGGAAAAATGCTGGGGCAGAGCTGTGATAATGAAGTTACTAATGCCTGTAAGAGCCACTGCTTGCTACATTAACCATTATTGAGAGATGTTCAAGACACAACTGTAAAAACAAAAAAAAATTAATTGCCAGTATTTTTGATGGAAAGCATTAAAAAAATATTAAAGTTGTTTGATTAAATTATAGTGGAGAATACAATAATGTAATATCCAGTGTCCAGTTACAGAATTAAGCGAGTCTTCTTAACAATAAAAAAATACAAATCACATTATTTGAACTTCCAAATTAATAAAAATAGATGACATTTCACAATTTTCTCGCAACGTACAATCAAAGACTGTAATATTATCATCTGTTTTAAATTAGACTGAATTAAAATGTTAGTTGACTATTGTGGAGTTCTCTATACTTGTTCTTTAGTGCTTTCCAACTCCCACGGTAAAACTATTAAAGCATCAAACATGGACAATAACACAGGATCAAACTCACCACCTGAACTCTGGGTATCTCTCAAATTCACTTGAAGCAGTCGATCTGCAGTTATACTCTGGTTTTTGAGCCTTTTCTCAAAAAATCCAGGGCGCTGAATGAATTTACTGGACAATGGTTTTAGCTTCTCTTTCTGAACCCCTTTCTGCAGATGAATCATTAACAGAGAGAGGGGTAGTCCATTTCCTTCAGCTAATGAAGTCTATGCACAGTTCACTCCTCCTCAACCAAAGTCGATCACAACCCAAAGTGGCAGAGAGTGAGTTTGGAGAGTGACTTTCACTAGTAATGATCTACTATTACTACAACATTACAGGGTTACAACCATGTACCTGCCTTCATCTATACAGATGTTACATTTTCCTATTTGGGGGGCCTTTAAGTTAATTTAACACTTATTTCAAGCACATATACTCATATATTCATCTCTTTTCAATCACACATCCACAGTTGAACATAACCATGTTCATTTCATCAATGAAATCTAAACATGGCTCTTACTGCTCTTGGGACATGTGTAGTTTCCCTAAGTCGTTCTTGAGGCCACATGTGCTTATCGTCCACTGCTCAGTTTTCCAGGCAGGTTCAATCTGGCGTTGACCAGCAGAGCAGCAGCATGTTACCAGGAGCCTCTGGAAGCAACGGTCTGCACCATTATGTTCCTCAAACAATTAGTTGTCTCCTCATGCTCAGATGGACGAGTCTTCAATTTGTTGCTGAGCAGATGTCTCCAACGGAAACAATTTTGGTTTACAGCGTGTTGACTCACCCGTGTCCCAACCCAACAATATGTAGACGAGACATCACACATGTATGAGATCCTATGAGGTTAAAGATAAAATCTGACCTCTAAATTTTCTTTTCAGTTTTACTATTTGTTTTCGATGAGCTATTTTATGTCTAGAGCCTAGACGAAAACTCTCTAGTGGAAATGACAGGGGTTTGATTAAATAGAGAAAAGCTAATCATGAATGCTACACACACTGCAGTATGTTAGAGCTGCTTGATCAGCAACAGGAGAAAGTTTTTAAAGTTTCCAGAGCTTGTATTCACAAAGCTGAAAACACTGCCCTCATGTGGAGGATAAGTCCAGTGAACAAACACAAAAAAGCAGGATTTTCATGAGGGTTTTAATATATGTATTCAACTATTACTGATTGATATTTCCAGATATTGCTGTTCCCATATTGTTGTACTTTATAAAGTAATTTTAATTCAAACAGAAACTATTATCTGACAAGCCTATAGATACAGAGAGATGTATTTTCTTTACATCGGGTCTGGACAGGCTTCAGGCTTGAGTTATTTTAAAAGTGCAATTAATGGACCATTTTAATGTGTTTTTGTTTGGAGCAAAAAATAAAACGATGAAGCATAAATTACAAATGACAAAACTGACTCAATGTGACAGAAATACAGGTCATGATGATTTGATTTAAATGAGTTTCAGGTTTAGTTTGCATATTTTTTCATTTGATTGTGTATAGGACGGAAATCTTTTTATTTCAAATGTTAGAAAATGATTACATTTTTCCCATAAATTCATACAGGAGTGTCCTGCAGAGGCGACCAACCATTTCAAAAAGCTTCACAAGTTTTGATGCTCATCTTTTCATAAATGAAGAAACCAACTAAATGTTTGATCAGTCGTCCCGTGAAGTGTAAAACATTGTTTGACAAGCCCCGGCAGTGTCTTCTCACAAATCATTCAGATCTTGTCTTTTTCAGAAATAGCACGTATGTCTGAAATGTAACATAATGTGTCAAAAATGTTGAGCTGTGAGGAGTTCATGGTGACTGGGTTTATCCTCACATATAGTTTGGTCTGGAGCAGATCAAAACACGGTCACACACACTGCTGCTTTCTACTGAAAAGGTAAGAATATCTTTATTTATCATTAGCCTAAATATCCATATTGTCTGTTGGTTGTGATCAGCTAGGATAGAAAGTAAGTTCAAAGTGAAAGGTTTTGCTGTTTCCTTTAAATACAAAGATATTAACTGATTCATGAATCACTGATACTGTACACCATGAAATTTGAAAAAAAATTAAGATAATGAATTAGTAAATAGCTGACTGATGACATGAAATAATTACAAGCAATAACAAATGTAGGAGATTTCTTTTTTGTTATTTTCCAACAATATTTCTATAGTTGCACTGTGTAGGAATGAACACCATAAACGCCTATATTTATAGGTGATATTTGACCAGTAAGGTGATCTTGTTAATTTCCCAGTGACCTCGAGGCTCAAAAACTGCCAGCAACTGCATCAATTTTATACCACAAACTGTAAAAATCATATGTGCATGGTGTGAAAAGGACCTTTGCTAATATCAATACATATTTGGAAATAAACTTCAAGTCAAATCCCAGCAAAGCAGTTCTACAGAAACAGTCTACAATGTAGTTTTATCCATAAAAGATTTTGTGTCTAAAGTTATCAATAGTAGCAATTGATTTTAAAGTAATTACATTTTCCAAACAAAGGTTTTTCCTGAACAGAAAAAGTTTTGAAAGTTGTTTGTTGAGTCTCTTATGAAATAATGTGGACTGCTTTCATTTAATATCACAGGCTGACTACTGGGACTTTGTCTGGTTTGTCTGTTGACTCTGCTTTATTTTGAGAAACCCTAATACTGAACACAAACTGTCTCGATCAATAGGATGTCTGGTGCAAAGATCCTGATGTTCCTGCAGAGTCTGTCTCGTAGGAAACCTCTAGAGCCTGAGGGAGAGGTGTCAAACTTTCGGCGGTGCCTCACCACCCTCGACCTGGTGGCCCTCGGGGTCGGCAGCACACTGGGGGCCGGTGTGTACGTGCTGTCGGGAGAGGTGGCCAGAGCCGTGGCTGGGCCGAGTATCATAATCTCCTTCCTGATAGCAGCAGTTGCCTCCGTCTTTGCAGGACTGTGTTATGCTGAATTTGGAGCCCGTGTTCCCAAGACCGGCTCGGCCTATCTCTACAGCTACGTGACTGTGGGAGAGATATGGGCTTTTATCACGGGCTGGAACCTGCTGCTGTCTTATGTCATAGGTGATGATAATATTTCTCCAAATATGTTTGTACTAATTTAATGGTTTTAATGGTCATCTTTGAAGAATCTTTTAAGTGAATACGTCCTATGAGTCTCCAGTCTAAAATAAAGACGGAGAGGAAAAGAAGAAAGATTTATGAACATCCAGGATCTCCTCTGTTTTTAAGGGACATCGAGTGTAGCCAGAGCGTGGAGTGGGACATTCGACGACCTGATTGGAAATGTCATCACCAACTCTCTGGGCAAACAGGCTGCCATGGATTTACCTGGATTAGCTCCCTACCCAGACTTCTTTGCAGCTGGTCTCATTATGCTCTTGGCAGGTTAGTTTAGGATCTAACTGTGTTGTAATTTGTGTGTAAAATTGAGGGGAAAAAATGTGGACATGACAGTTAGCTTAGATACATTTTTGATGTATTTTTGCACAATATATTCAAGGTCACATTGAAGTTCATATATTTTTGTGTGTGTGTGTGTCTCTAGGGATTCTTGCATTTGGTGTGAAGGAGTCTGCCATTGTAAATAAGGTTTTTACAGCAGTGAACATCCTGGTGTTGCTGTTTGTTATTCTCTCTGGCTTCATAAAGGGCGACACCAACAACTGGTACATCAGTGAAGATTCTCTCCTGAGTGGATATGAGTATGTTTCATTATTAAAAAAAACAAAAAAAACAACCTTCCCCAATATCAGAAGCCAAACCAAGAACTGACTCAGTACTGTTGTTGAAGCTTTTTGAAGCACTGTGTTTAGTAAAATGTATTTTCCGTGATTAGAAATATTCAAGTCACTTTCCTGGATAAATATGAGCTCTAAGTATTATCATCAGCCAACTTGTTGATTATTATTGAATGACGAAGTATCAAAGTGTACTCTCTTTGAAGAAACCAGACTTTGCTGAATGACACCACCAGATATGGCAGTGGAGGATTTTTCCCTTTTGGCTTTGAGGGAACATTAGCAGGAGCAGCCACCTGCTTCTACGCCTTTGTTGGATTTGACTGCATTGCTACAACAGGTGATTTAAAGGAGGTCCATAAAAGCAGTAAATTGAATTTGCAATACACTGTAATGGCAGAGTAGGCTATACAGTAGTATTGTATAAATTAAAGTAACTTAGAATGTGTTTTTTTTTTCTTTAGGAGAAGAAGTTCAAAACCCTCAGAAGTCGATCCCACTTGGCATTGTGGCGTCGCTTCTCATCTGCTTCTTGGCTTATTTTGGTGTCTCTGCCGCCCTGACTCTTATGATGCCGTACTATTTGCTCAGCGTTCACAGCCCACTGCCTGTGGCCTTTACATACATCGGTTGGGGCCCTGCAAAGTATGTAGTGGCTGTGGGATCCCTCTGTGCTTTGTCAACAAGGTAAGAAACACAGTGTGTAACATACAGTACAAATCCCACTCTATTCCACCAGTCAAATCATCTTTTATTTCACTCTGGGTTTGTTCAGATCAGCAAAAACTTTCCATTACATAGAGGTCAAGAAGATTTGGGACAAACAACCCATTTGTTGTTGCTGCATTTATTAATTTATTTGAGTTTCTTTCCCGCAGCCTCCTAGGATCAATGTTCCCGATGCCTCGTGTCCTCTTTGCCATGGCCAGGGACGGCCTTCTCTTCAGGCCTCTCAGTAAAATGAGTGACAGACAAAGTCCTGTCATAGCGACTCTGGCTTCAGGGGTTGTAGCAGGTAAAATCTCCAACACAAGTCTTTACATTTCTCCATATTTTTGTGGAAATTTGACTTACTCCCCAATTTGTTTTGTTATATAAATCTCTTCCTGTTTTGACCTTGGGTGTTCATCCTCATGTTCACTGCTGAATCGCTCACTGACACTACACTGATTCTAAACGTCTAAATGTGTGTGTTTAGTTGAGAGACAATATTTGGCAAACGGGACATTTTTCCATTTCAGGCTTTACAGTACAAGGCTGAGTAAAGAAGAACAAACACTATGTGTGAACTCATGACTTCAAACACCTTACAGTCAGTCACTGACTGTAAATGCAGTGTCTCTGTAATCCCTGTCTTTGTGTGTTAGCCACGTCCAAAACCAACAGCAGCAGCAAACACAGTATATTCTCCAGTTATAGGTGCAAAATAATAAATGTAAATCACTGTATAACTGTATATGTATGTCCTTCTTTACATTAATTCTGAGAATTAAATTTCCAATTAGGGATTTTGGACAAACTCTCGGTTGAAGTTGTGGTTTAAATATCATTCATTGGGATGAGTATAAGATGACATGATTTGAGTTAATACAACTTACTGTATTTGTGTCTTTTCAGCTATCATGACATTACTGTTTGACCTGAAGGCGCTGGTTGACATGATGTCGATAGGAACCCTCTTTGCTTACACACTTGTTGCCATATGTATCCTCATTTTAAGGTACAGTATGAGACATCATCAAGTTTTTATAGTAATACAATTGTCACAGTAATCTTGATATTTGCTATGAATGTTAGTGATAGAGCTCTTGTTTTGCGATACAGTATGTTGCTCTATGATGTGAATAGGGCTCTGTGGCATCTGTAGGTGAAACTGTGACACTAGAAACTCTAAAAGATGTTCCTCACTTTGTAACAGGTTTACAGTTGAGTATTAATACAGATTGTAATTATAATCCTATAAAGTAACTAAGTGCTGTAAAATTAAAATGCCAGTGTGTTTAATATGAGAAAAATAGATAAATGGTGGTCCAACACCATTGACATTTCTCTGTGTTATTATCAGACTGTATTAGTAATTGTACACTGTAGTTCAATGAACTGTCACCATAACAGTTTGCTGATATTGTGCAGCAAGCTGTTTATTTCATTACCTGCCCTCAGTGGCTGATAATTACAAAAGGTTATTAGATAAGACGACACTGGCCAGGTGGGTGTTGGGAACATTACATTACATTACAACCGGGAAATAACCGAGGAACAAGATTAAAACCCCCTGTTGAAGTCATTGTTATGTCAATATGCTATATACAGGGTACATTTATATCTCACTTTTCCAGATACCAAGCAAACCTCAGTGAGGATTCAAGCTGCAGCAAACCAGAGCCCTTCACAGTCAGTGGAGTATTGTATCCTCCTTCAGAGGCCACCGCACGGACATCAAAAAATGTGTCTGTTTTCACCATTTTAATTAGTAAGGGATTTTTTTCAACATCACTCTCAACTATTGTATTAGATTCTGCACACTGAATAGAGCTGATTAATAAGCTGTGGAACTTACTTTGTTCTCCTCAGTCTTTTTGGCTGTCATCCTGAGCCTCCTCCTATCTGGAGCTGTAGAGTCCCTGCAGGCCCTCGAGTGGTGGAGTTTACTGTGCGTCTCTGTGATTGTACTGATTCTGGTCCTCAGTGTCCTGATCATCTGGAGACAACCACAATCTACAATGGAAGCTGCTTTCATGGTATAACTCATTTATCTTACATATCTTATATGTCAGCCCTGAAGGTATAAAGTGAAATGGCAAACTGGTGCCATTTAATATATTCCCTGCAAATGTGAAGTGCCAAATAGGGATACTGGGTTATTTTTCTTTGCTTTTTTTTTGTATATGAACAGGTTCCTTTGGTGCCATTGCTTCCTGCTTTCAGCACCTTTGTGAATGTCTATCTTATGGTTCAACTTGGATCAGACACATGGATTCGCTATGCAGTGTGGATGGCAGTAGGTATGTGAGCAATATACATACAAAATACACACTTAGATTTAAACAAAATGTGCCACAATATCAAACAATGGGAGTGTAACCAGAGCTGATTTTCCTTTTTCTCTCTACAGGATTAATCATCTACTTTTGCTATGGTGTTAAGCACAGTGTGCAGAAACAAAGGCTTCAAAATTTACAGAACCGAGTCAGCATCCACAGCATCACCACTAATATAGTGCAAAACATTGAACCTGGGCAGGATTACAATGGTTAAACAACGTGACCTGATTGATGGACTAATGAAAACATGCAGTGGACACACAGCAAAATGCTTTCAATTCAATAAAGGTGACCAGGTTCATAGTTATTACACATTTATGCAAATTAGCAGTTTCTCATATAGCCTACTACCAAATTGATAGTTGCAGGGATTTCTTGTAAAATCCAATGTGACCTAGTGCTGTATTTGTATGACTTTTTATTATCCTATGATCCATTATAATACTTCTTTGATATGCATTTGAAATAAACATGACATTGAACATTTTGGGTAAGAAAATCTCCACCCTCTTTCCTGTTCCCCTTTTTTCTTTTCTTTTTTTTTACCCTCGACACAAAATAAAAACCGTTTCGCCCTCTTCAGTTCTTAATTGTATTATTCGTGTTTTAAATCCAGTCAACGTTATCGACCCAGACCTACTGCCCACGTACTGTATTTTTAAAAGGTGCAACCACTTTTATTCAAAACATGTGATAGGAACTTACGAAAGGCGTCCTAGTTTAAGCAGGGACAGTTTACACAGCGCACCCTGTGAGGCGGTGTCAGCCAATCAGAGCGCAGACGGCAGCGCGCTTCAGCCAATCAGAGACCTGCCCTGCAGCGGAGGGCATCGTTCAAAAAACCAAACGCAGCCTGGAGAAGCAGCTCAGCTGAGAGAGGTACTTACGTTAGATCCAGGTAGCTGCGTTTGGTCCAGTTTCAACCCGGGGACTCGAGTTTAGGTCGAGTTCTTGAGTTTTGGAGATTTTTATCAACAACTGAAGAACTTTAAAAGGATTTTTTTTCACCGGAAACTTCGAAACCTTCGAGGTAAGTTTGATTTACCTTCGCTTTCAGGTTGGTCGCTTCAGGCTAAACAACAATAAAGATGCATGTCGCAGTGAAAATGCGGTTCTAACACAGTTATAGAAATGTTTCTGTAATCCAGTTTATGTTAGTTTTGGTGAAATAATAACGTTACAGCCACTCATGTACGTTTATATACAACTTTTAATTTCATGTGTTCACGCTCTTGCCTCGTGTTGTATCGTGTGCATTCACTATTTTATTTATCATGTTCAAAGTAGCTGCAGGACAAACAGTCTCAATAAACCTGCATGTGTTACAGTTGTCGTTGTTTCTAACACGTGCAGTGTCCTGCATAATGTGCAGCGTATATTTATCCCATTTTAACTATCAATGATTGATAGGTTTCAATAATGTGATTAATTTTGCACTGGGGTTAAACCTGTCTGGACAGGTGATGGCTTGTTTCATAGTTTCCTGTTTGACTGCTCCATCAGGTGTTTTGTTTGGCTCTAAAGGTCAAAGAGGGCTTCATTCAGTTTGACACACCCTGATCTGTGCTAATCCCCTCCTCCCATAGTCTCCTATAGGAGGTGCTGCCTATATAGTCTTTAAGTACTATTTTCCTCACATTGTATCCTAATCACAAATTGGCTTTTGATTGCTCACAGATCCTTTGATGTTGTCATATTAAATAACATTGTCCCTTTGCGACAGGTAACCATGGCGCTGTCTCTGTCCTCTCCATGTGGATGCCCCTCAGACGAGGAAGAGGAAATGGCTGTGTTTGAGTCTACAGCAGCAGAGCACGGAGGCCTGAGCAGACCAGGTCTCCCTGAGATCTCTGTCATTTCTCCAGGACTGGACCCACGGCCTTTCCTTACAGGACCGGTGAGAGCTGACAGGTGTATGCTTAGTGATAATGTCTCTGTAGTGTATCGAATGAAAGCTCCAATGTAAACGTATGAGGCTTATATACACACTGTGTATATTCTGATGTAACAAAACATTCAGTCAACATTTGCAAAGCTCCGGTGTTTGGATGTTTTGACCCTAAGATTTTTACAGTGTCTTGCTGTTTTCTTCCACCTGGCTAGTATGAACACATTAACATGATACTGAAAGTCAAGCCACTGAACCGCTTTGAATCTGTGTGCTTAGAAACTATCAACAAAACCTGGATTGGTGAGACAAGGAAGTGGTGATGACGGAAACACTGAGAAGGTGAAGGTGTATCTGCGCATCCGTCCACTCACTGAGATGGAGAGAGAGAAAGGAGAAGAACAGGTAAGACCTTTGACTGCAGGATCAGATGTCATTGTTCTTTCTTTTTTAGTAGCAGCTGTGTTGACTCTAGAGATGGGATTTATGGCTCTTTGAGGGGAGCCGGATCTTGGTGAGCCGTTCCTTTCAAAGAGCCGTTCAAAAAACTGGCTCATTTGACAGATTTTTTAAATATTTATTAAGTTTTAAGAAGCCAGCCTGGTGGTAACTCATTTTATCTTGGAAATAATGGGGTGAGATTTGGAACAAAATAATACAAAATTAGATATCCCACTTATATCTGAGTTTGCACGCTACGTACGTAGCCAATGGAGCAGCTTCAATTGACTGTTATGAACACACAGAGATGTTTAAAAAAAAAAAGAACGGTTCCCAGCTGTGACTCGGTTCCCATCGTTCATGTTAACGAGCCGTTCAATAGAATCGGTTCGTTCGTGAACGTCACAACACTAGTTGACTCGTTCCTCACTCCTCTGTCAGGGTTGTGTGGCTGTTCAAGATGAAGAGACTCTGCTGCTCAAAGCACCGAAGGACTCTCAGAACATGAGGACTGCGGAGAGAGGCATCACCCAGAGCATGCACAAGTTCAGTTTCTCCAAGGTACACTTCTGCTTGTCTCTAAATAATGTATATACAATTAGATTTCAACCTGAAATCATATTGGATCCTGTCTTCTTCTTTTTTTTAATATGGCTGAAAATATTGATGGTAAATAGGCTGATGTGTGTGAATAGCATTTACATTTTCATGACCTGTCTTTCATAGATCCTTGGGCCAGAGACCACACAGCAGCAATTTTATGAGTCCACAATGAAAAAGATGGTGAAAGACGTTCTTCATGGAGAAAACCGGCTCCTCTACACTTATGGTGTCACCAACTCTGGAAAGACGTACACCATTCAGGGTAAGATTTCATTCTTACGCCAATAACACATCATTATATAAAGCTAAGGTTTGATTTTGTTGTTTGTTGTTAATGAAATGAGCTTGTTTTTTGCTTTGACTTCCAGGCACTGGTCACCAGGCAGGACTCCTGCCCCGAGCTTTGGCGTCTCTGTTCAGGAAGCTGCAGGGTCGTCTCTACGGTGCCATGGACCTGAAGCCTGTCATGTATCAGGATGTGAGACAGCTTGAACCCAATGAGGTCAGAGTGGAGGAAATCCGCAGAAACTCTCTGCTCAAAGAGGTAAACAGAAGAAACTCTTTTATTATGAGATGAAAAATGCTGTTTCCTTGTTCCAATGTGTCCCAGACTGTGTCTGTGGCATCTTGCCAAGTGTATATACACATAATGATTTCTTTTGTTATATTTCTGCTTTGTTTTTGTTTTTTTATACTTTCAACTGAACTTAGAAAATGATACAGATTCTCTCATAAAACCTCAGCAATAGTGAGCATAGCTTTGATTATGTTTTTTTTTTGTTTTTTTTAATCCATCTGAAACTGACTGAGCTGAACCTTTGTATCAGTCCAGTATGGAGAGTGTTTTAGATGAGAGAGAGGTGTCTGTGTCTAATCTGCAATTATTTGTCCCGTCAACTTCTGAAATCTTAAAATTAAATTAAAAAAACAAAACTCTCAAGCATCTTTTAAAGAAACAATTTGGACATCAAACAGTGTGGAAAACAGTTTAAGCTGCTGCCATCTCATGAGACCTTGTTTGTGTTACAGGACGAGAATTTGACATCTCGTCGTGGTGGCACCACTTCGACCTGGGACAGCGGCATCGGAGGACTCTCCTCTACTACAAGTAACATCGCCAGCCAGCTGGAAGGTGAGGGTGACCGCCGATGTCGAGCTGGGCATTGTCAAAATAGGCTTTTATTAAAATTCATATCACAGTTCAGTAATTGAATGTTGATCCCGACTTTCTCTGTCTCTCCAGACACAGACAGCGTTTGTCTGGAGCCGGACAGCCTGTCACACAGTGGAGAGGACAACCTGGAGGAGGGGGTGCAGTTCTCCATCTGGGTGTCCTTCTATGAGATCTACAACGAGTTCCTGTACGATCTGCTGGATGCTTCTCCCTCGCTGCAGCCGAGGAAGAGAGTCACGCTGCGGCTCAGTGACGACAAGCTGGGCAACCCCTACGTGAAAGGTTGTTCACAGGAGTAAATTCTACATTTGAAATAGTTTAAGCGCTACTTGAAATGAACATAATAAAACACATTTTGTTTCTCCTCCACCTCGTGCTACGTCAGATCTGAGCTGGATCCAGGTCCGCAGTGCCGAGGAAGCGTGGAGGGTCCTGAGGGCCGGACGTCGTAACCAGAGCTTCGCCAGCACTCATCTCAACCAGAACTCCAGCCGCAGGTAGGAGAGCGTTCCACGTCGTGTACCCTTTGAAAACGTGTCTTGATCTCTTCAACCAAACGGACCATCGTGATCTGATCATCTCTTAAATTTATCACCTACACAGCCACAGCATCTTCTCCATCCGTGTCCTGCACGTCCGCCCAGAGGCAGAGTCCAGCCAGACCATGCACATCAGCGAGTACGTCATCTAATGTTCTCCCACCTGACATAAGCGATCAATTATTTTCTTTTAATTCACAATTTTCTTGCTTGTTCAAGGCTGTGTCATATTGAATGTTTGATAAAGTATATTAGGAATTATTAAATTGAGGCACTGACAGAAGTGTGATATTCATGGACTTCGTCATTGATTTTGGTATATGTGGAGTTTTTAAAAGTAAGGTGTATCTCTTTCCTCAGACTGACTGTGTGTGATCTGGCCGGGTCTGAGCGCTGTAAAGAGCAGCGTAATGGTGAACGGATGAAGGAGGCCAGCAACATCAACACGTCCCTCTTGACACTGGGCCGCTGCATCGCTGCTCTGAGACAAAACCAGAACAACAAGTACGTGTCTGAATGAAGGCAAGAGGCCAAGAGACGGATCTGACTGGTTACAGTTATTTGGATTATAACATATTTCTTTCTCATGTCTCCACAGATCAAGGGCCCCCCAGGTGGTTCCCTTCAGGGACAGCAAACTGACCCGGGTGCTGCAGGGTTTCTTCTGCGGCCGAGGAACCTCCTGCATGGTCGTCAACATCAACCCATGTGCCTCCATCTATGACGAGACCCTGCAAGCCCTCAAATTCTCTGCCATTGCCACCCAAGTAAGAAACGCTGCTGTACATTGGACTTCAGTGACAGGCAGTGATCGATTTCAGGGATGAGACCAAGTAAAAATATCCCTCTCACTATTTCAGCTCGTCCATGGCCCGTCCACAAAGACCAGGGTGGCCTACATCCTGTCCCTGCTGCGTGAGCCGCCAGGAACCGGTAACGACAGCACGGTGCTGGAGGAGGACGAGGACGAGAGTGACACCGAAGACGGAGATATCACCATGTTGAACACTGATGTAACGTTTTCTACAAATTAACAGTTTTTATCTGCACAACCACTTTTTCATTATTTGGCAGAACATATTCATCTGTAAAACAATGATAAACTGTTGCCGGAGGGTTTTCAACAAGAATGTTTTAGTGCGTATGAGATGAACATCTTGATGATGACTGCGTGTCCTGTAGGCTCTGCTGCAGGCCATCGATGTCCTGAAGAGAGAGGTGCAGCGTCAGCGGGAGGAGAAAGAGGCTCTTGAAGCCAACGTGAGAGAGCAGGTGGTTTCTGAGATGATGGAGGTCATCAATGGGATGCAAGAAGGCTTCAGGTGTGTGTGTGTGTGTGTGTGTACTTTGTTGTATTGAGGACGTGTGTTAGAATCCTTTCTAACAATGTTTTCAATGTGGAACCAGCAATTCTTTCTTGAAAGAAGTTGATTTCAGCTTTAGTAAAATAATTAGAGAAGAACGTGGAATTGGAAGATCATTAAATCTTTAATGACAAAAGATGTTGAAGTTTGAGGTCAGTATGTAAACTGCTAAGCCGTGATGTTTTCAACCTCACAGTGAGACCTTGGAGGCAGAGCGGGCTCTGATCGAAGAGAGATACGAGGACAAGATAACCAACCTGCAGAAACATCTGAAGATATTTTACAGCCAGGAGCTGAAGGTGGGCGTTCATGATCAGCCTCAAGTTTGCATCGTTTTCACATCGTCTGTAATATCTACAATATTTTCCAAATGCAGTTAGCGTCCACAGTGTCATCTTAGAGTATCCATGTGTGTTTCACTGATCTATTTCCTTCATTCCTCTCAGGAGCGCGACCAGGAGATTGAGGCTCTGTCTGCTGCTCTTGAAAAAAACAAAGAAGCTCAATCGACCTCCGTGTTGGTGCCACAGGGAGACGCCCCTCGACGCTCTGAGCGTCTCACTGCTCAGACGGATGCCGGTAAACTACATGCTGAGCTTGACCAGTGCCGCGCCGAGCTCCTCACCAAAACACAAGGTGCGTTAAGACGGAAAAACTGCTCTGATGACGTGTTCATGATAACATACCGGTGCTGGTATCTGACTGTCTGGTTCTGTTGTCTGTGCAGAGCTGACGAAGCTCAGGATGCAGCTGGAAGTACCGGGCTCATCGAGCGCCGTCACCGCTGCAGCTGATCGCAAACTTGAGGAGGGTCAACGGGTCAGTTGCTGCTGCACCATGACAAACCGTTTTATTTTTCTGCATGTGAGTCTCCATCCTCAGAGAGACTGAAGCTCTGACTCTCTCTGAACAGAACCTGCGTCAGCTGCGTCTGGACCTGCAGAGACTGGGCGTCGACCTGCAGTCCGGAGAACGGGCGTGCTGTCGCAACACAGGAGGGGAGCGACTGCGGCAGGCGTTAAACGCTGCAGATGACACACTGGCCAAACAGGTACAACCACACATTTAACACAATATAATCGTTTTATAGACATAGATCATCATGTGAGGAGCTTTATCTTCTGTGTCCTGGGAGCAGGAACCAACAAACAGTCAATAAGACAGAACGGTTATAAATTAACAAACAATAAATGTGATGAGGGAAAAGTTAGGCGCTCGTTAACTTGGATAATGCAACTGTAAAACTTGATTAACAAACTATTTATTTTGTGGATGATCGTTTTCATCAGTTTATTTTAAATGCCGCAGCTTGAAATGTAATTTAACCAATAAAGGTTTATTTTTCTCAGTTGCATAAATATAACTTCATTATCATCATTTTAAAGCAGCATCTGTCTAAAGTCTGAATCTCAATTTAAAATTCTTTGTTTTTCTCCCTCTCAACACTTCACTAACAATCTTGATGCACAACCAGCTTTTAAACTAAATCTTGGTTTCTAACATCTGCACCTGGTGTTTTGTGCTGAAGCACGTTCAAGAGCTGCATTTTGCTTCACTCTGTCTCTCCCCCCCGGTCCTCCACCTCCACCTCCCCCTCTCTGGTCTGGTCTAACCCTGTTCACTGACTTCTTCTCAGGACCAGATCCTAGCGGAGCTTCTCACCAGCCTGATGCTGGTCAAAGCCGACTTGAGGCGGAAGGGGGAGACGCTGGCTGAGATGCAGGCCGTCCGGCCCCAGCTGCCCCCCTCTGGCTTTTTTGCCCCCACCTCCACTGAACCAGATTCCTGTAAGAGGAGGGGCTGCGGGGCCGGGGCCGCTGCCGCCACCACCACGACGGGCGATGCAGAAAACCGCCCTCCACAGAAGCGGCAGTTTTTCCAGTCTCTCTTCCCAACACGTACTCCGACACGTAAACACAACACTCGGGCTGTCGAGGAGGCGAACGTTACCCCCTACACACGGATCCTGAGGTCTCGTCAGCAGTCTCCACCTCGCAGCCCGGCCCCCACCCCGCGCACTCTCAGGGGGAAGTACTGAGCTTCACATGGACTCTGTCTCTATCCAGATATTATGCAAAAACAGAAGTCACACTCGCTGGTAACTTTATAGTATTTTATACTGTTTTTTTTATACGCTCACTGTTTGCAGTGCTGTAATGCCAAATAATACAGTTATAGTGTTCATGCCAGTTAAACAGTTAATGCTTAAATGAGTGTGCTTTATACTACTAAGGTCAGTTAGGTGCTCTTGAGTTATTTAAGTTTCTCAGAGTTATATTTATGGGCATGGTATTGATGCATGTGTGTGTAATTAACATTTTCTGCAACACCTCAACATGCCTTTGTTGTTGTTTTACACAATAAAACAAGAAAAGATGCTTATTTTTAAACATTTTTAAATTGTTTTCTTTTTTTTAACTTTTAATAGTATGTCTGCATTTAAATCACTACATCCTTTATGTCCTGTACAAAATACAAACAATCTTATCATATGTGGTTTGCTTTATTTCAACTATATATGGCATTGTTATGGCAGGGACTGTGCCTTGTTCATGTGCTTTCCTTCTATATGTTGTGTCTGTCTGTGTAAATAGTTCAAAGCGTCTCCTGTTTGTACTCGCTGTCTGTGCTATGAAGGATCCTTTTCAGTTGTGCTTTTTGCATTAACCAAGCAATAAATGATAAACACAGCATCTGTATTTAAATCTGTCTTTTAAAAGTATGAAATCAGGCTATAATAACCTGCATTTATTAAAATCGTTTTGTTTATATTTGCAGTAAAAATCTTACCTTATCCTGGACAAAAGATGAGAATTACAAATTTTACAAACAAACGTGATTTTAATGTCTATCAAACCTCCAACAAGTTTCATGTCTCAGAATACACAAATTGTCCATTTCATGGCCGTTGAACGTCAGGGAGTGAAGGAGATGAGGTTCAGAGGAGAAACCCTCCTGACTGGTGTGTTGTTGTTCGAGAGCTGAGCGAACAGATCGGCCGACGACGTGTCAATCTGATCTCTGACCTGTGAGATCTGCCTCAGCAGAGCCTTCCCCTCTTCACGGGCCTAAAGACAAAGACCACCAACACTGTTAGTTGTACTAGTTACTGGTTGTACTTTAACAACAGGGAACTCAGATTAAACGGTCACACTTACATCGTTGTAGTCACAGCAGCGCTGAGCACAGAGGGACGCCTCGTCGTAGCACTTGTTCTTGAAATAGTACTGACCCAGGTACCTGAGGGCTGTGCTCACCTCAGCGTGCTCCAGCTGTTCCTGTAATGACCAGATTTCATCATAGTATGTGGACAAATGAATATATTTTTGATTGTTAACCATCTCATTCCAAAACCACAGACATTAATCTGCTGTTCCCAGACTCATGAATGCCATGACCAAACTTGTTATAAATCTGAACTCTATGTAGATAAAAAACTTTATGTAGGCTATTTCAGGGTTCCCACTCTTTTCTTGAAATAATTTTCCAGAACTTTTCCAGGACACTTTGAGCTGCTACAGTCTGACAAAGATGTTATTACACCATATACCAATACATCCCCCGTCCCATTCATGCTTTGGAGAAGTGTTCTTTGCTGTGCTCTTTTTTTTTTTTTTTTTTTTTTTACATTTACAAGGATTGTTTCTATGTTTGTTCCTCTCTCACCTCCAGAAGTCTGATTTAAAGATGTGCATGGCTATGGCTCTAACTTATCTATGAAATAATCTCTTACATGCTTAGAAATTATGACATCATAGAACAACTCAAAAACATGTTCACCCAACTTTTTTCTCATTTTCCATGTGTTTTCCATAACTGGAAAATTGGTCAATCATTTTCCAGGTTTCCAGGTTTCCCAGGACACTGGGAACCCTGTATTTATTGTAAATGAGCTCCTCACAGCCAACCTGCAGTAGTTTTATTACCCACCAGGGGGCGCTGCCCACAGTCTGGGAGTCACTGCTATGAGCAGTAAGAGCATTAGTCAAGTTGGATGAGTTCAGAGTTAATTTGTCCCTCAGGCTATAGATGAGATGATTAGATGTTCTGTACAAGTGAGTCAACTTCTTCCACCCACAATAAAACCTTTTTTTTCTTCTTCTTTTTTAAAATAGACCTGACTTTGTGCACAGAGAAACTGTCCTGTTCAAAGAGGACAAAAAAAACCTTCTCCAACATTCACCCAGAAGTTAGAAAACAAATGTTGTCTCAAATATCTCAGTGTTTAAATTGTCACATGTATTCATGGAGCTTGAGATTCTTACCCCACAGGAGAAAATGTCCTGGATGTAAAGCATGTAACACTGCGCAGCATCATCAGACTCGTTCAGCTGTTCATGGAGTCTAAACAAACAAACAAGCAGAATTCACATCTTACACCTTTTTCTGTGTCGCTCGCACAAATAAGACGATGCAAGAAGCTGCAGATCAGATCTTCATTTGGTTCTTAAACTTGAAACTAAAATGTGATCAATGCTATGTTTTTAAACCACAAAAAGACAATTACTTTGCCAGTTTGAGTAGAGCCATTTTCTCCACATCTCCAACAGAGTATGCCCTCCAGTAGCACTAGATAAAAGACAAGAAAGTGTGTCATGGTCTGAATCAAAACAATAAAGAGACCTTGGTGGATGTTGTTACACAAACCAGGAGACTTGTAAAATTCAGACCTTCTTGGCTTCCACTTGCTGTGACAGTTTTTCGTAGCTTTCACCCAGTGCGACCAACATGCGCGAGTCATTAGGTCTACAACAGAAAAACATCTCATGTCAAAGCAAACAGTGCCTGTTACGGTTTATGATTGTTTTTTTCAGAAAATACTTTGATTAAGGGAAACACTTATAAAATCCGTACCTGAGCTGGTGAGCCTTTCGGTAATAGTACAAACAGTAAAAAGGCATCTTGAGGATCTCATACGTCTGACCTAAGCCGTACCAGGCTCGGTAGTCCCGCTTGTTCACTTCAATAGCATGTCTGATAGAAAAGAAAACAACAACAGAAAACATGAGGGAACAATGCTCCTGATATGAATTCAACTGATCTGAACTCCACTCTCTGGTGATAAATAAAACCTCAACCAGACACACACCACCTTCAGTCTGACCTGTAGGCCTGTATGGCGGCTGAAGTGTTCTTCATTTCCATGTATTCATGGCCCATGAGGGTCCAGGCACCGAGGCAGCGAGGGTTCAGTTTGAGAGCTCGCTGGAAGTAGAGAGCTGCTTTCTCGTGCTGAGAGCGCAGGCTGTAATAGTTACCTGTGAATAAGGCACATCATTAGCACTTGTTGCTGCAGCAGTTGGTTTTGTTCACAGTATTAAAGGCTACAGCCCTCAAAACGAAGAAGAATAAAGAAAAGTAATTTTGTATTTATGCAGCCTTATTGTTCTATTGAAAGAAATGTGGATTTACATCAGAGAAAAACAAGCTTAGTACTGTAGTAACTAAATATTTAACTACTTTAAAAGAGAAACATCAGGTTATATAGATTCTGATGCAGTTTATGTATAAAGTTAATTCTGATCATTTTTTGTGAATGATTTGTGAATAGTGAGGAGTGGCATTTGATCCGATGAGCTGATACCTACCAATGACACAACACGTCTCCACTCTGTACTTGTCGATCTCCACCAGATTGTGGGCCAAGTAGCTCAACTCTGGCTTCATGCTCTGTAGAAACATGTTACCATGAGCCACAGAACCAAACTGTCTTTTAATCATAACCTTATTTCACATAGATTGAAGGCTGAATATTTGTGAACCCTAGACATGATTCAAGGGTAAAATGAAGGACAAGTGAAAATGTGCCCTTGTGTTTGACACCGTACACCTACTGGATATTTAAAGCTCCAAGTCACCCCGTCAGCTGAGGGAACAAGACAACTGTCAGCGTCTACCGTGGTATCACATGACAAGCAGTGAACTCACCTTAACATAAAGGAGGTTGGAGAATGTGTCCATGTTGTCAATGCGATACGGATCCTGGTCCCTCAACTCGTTGAACAGAGCCAAAGCTTGGTCAATATCTGGAATGAAGGAAAATCACGAAGCTGTAAGACTATATTCTTCTAATGGACATAAAGTTTATTGAGGAGGTAGAAGTTAAACCTCTAATGTTGTGGTAGGCCACGGCAATCTGGGAGATGATGTAAGTGCTCTTAGAAAAGCCGGCCTCGATGAGATTCTGGTATTTCTGCAACGCTTCTTTGATCATCTGCAGCTCTGTGTACATGTGGGCCATGAAGAAGTCTTTAATCCAGCTGTCTGGTAGAGACAGTGACTTCAGCTGAGGAGAAAACATAGAGGACAAGATTGTCTCAAGTTTGCTCTGAAATGCTATGTTTAGTTTCAAAACAATGAGTTCCTCGGCTCATGAAAGTGAAGATGACAATGACACTACAGAATATAAAAATTATTTTAAAATGTGTAAAGACAAAGCTTGTTACCATTTCAATATTGGTGACAAGGTTACTGAGCTCCAGCCAGGCTCCCCAGTGAAGAGGAAGTGCGTGAATCGCCTCAACAAACACATCCACAGCCTCCTTCAGCAGATCCAGCTTTCGTAGCACCACCCCATACCTGTGCGCGCACACACACACACACACACACACACACACACACACACACACACACACACACACACACACACACACACACACACACACACACACACACACACACACACACACACACACACACACACACACATCGTATAGTTTGAGTCCTCTGTCTACTCTTCTGCATAATCTGTGAAAGTGTGCACACACCAGAGGAAATGTTCTTACAAGTAAAGGGTGAAGCCGTCCAGCTCTCCTGCATTATGCTTCTTACTGAGCTCAACCCTCAGTTCTCTCAAGGCCTCATTGCGGACCTGACCCTTCTCCAGGGGACCTAGGACCATACACAAAAAAAACACAAACAGGTTTAGTATTAAAGAGTCACAAAAATATTTGTATTCTCCTGTATTCTCCAAACAGTCAAGTCCTCACCTAGGCTGTCCACTGTCTCGTCATCTTTCTTTTTCTCCCCTGACTGGAGACAAAGAATAATACTTTTTAAAGTGGTTCACCTGTTGTAGGATCAAACTCAAAGTATTCTTGTCATTTACAGAATATGGGCATGTCAGATATCTGCAGGCTCTTACCAGATAGCGAGAATACATATAGAGAAAATAAGCCTTCTGACTGCAGCACCCTTTCAGGAAGTAAGCAGCGCGGTCATACTCTTTCAGGTCAAAGTAGGATTTGGCCAGTGTAAGTGCATCCAGGTCTTGTGCATCTTCCTGTGTTTTGGACAAACAATGGACAAGAAAAGTCATCCAAACCAGAAAAACATTTGAACATGTTCAGTTGATAGGCTACCTTTTTAAACTGTTGTTAATTCCCATAAAAAAAGATCAAACCAACAGTGTATTGATCCTAACACTAAGTAACGTCTGTGTCCAAATGACATCTGGTGGACAGATAAGCAACAGAACTTTTTGCAATTATCACAATTCACACAGTTGACCCAAACAAGCTGACACACCCTCATATGTCAAAATGACCCCAGTGAATCCACCTCTTGACTGATGCCTAAGCTGTTCTTGGGAGCTACTCAGGTTTTTTAAGACGGTACATATTTGTGATCCATCTGATTAAAGAAATTAGCAGAGGACAAGGATGGATTTGGGAAAAAGTGCATAACAAACACTACAGTTAGGATATTGCCAGCCATGTGATTGAGTTTAAATATTTCACATGATACAGCTTGAATAGAGAGGTCAATTCAAAATTAATTGTGGAGCATGAAAGTGACTACAGCTGGTTTGTAAGAACTGCAGCATACATATTTCTGCAAAGTAACACACACACACACACACACAGTGATATAATGAAAACAACTCAGAAAAGTCCTCTTCCCAAGAGAGTGCACTAACCTCAGTAAAAGGAGCTGATGGGGGTAATTCATCCTTGGGAAGAGGAGCCAAAGCAAATGCCAACTCAGAAGCCCTGAGGTGTAAACACAGAAAAGCACGTGACATAACTGTGACATTATGATTAGGTTTATTAGGTTAATTTTTAGATTAAAGGTTTTAGTGTTTCCACACCAGCATGTTCCTTGCAGCTGTTAAACAAAACACCACCACTAAATAGCTTTCTTTTTGACTCAGCTTTCGTCCAGTTTGTGGTTGATTATCTACAAAAATCAATGACAGGCTGAAGTTGAGCCAAGTGATGATTTAGAAATAATAAATAATGTGGAGTGGTAAGCTCTGTAAAGTTACATCTGTGTGATACATAGTCAGCAATGTTATACGTTATTTCACAGTGTTTTACTCCCTGCTTACACCTGACAGCGAACACATTGTTGAATTTAAAACAACAGTAATCACTTGTTGACGCACTTAGCTGATACATGGCGCTAAAAATCGGTGTTTTAATTGTTATTATTCAGCAAGCAGCGTTAGCTAAATTGGTGAAGCGACACTTGTCAACAGCGCTGCTGCTAACGTTGCTAACACAACAGGGTAACCTGGCAACGTTCGCTGTTCGTTACCACGGTAACAAAGCAGACAGACAGGCGGCTTGTGCCACATTAGCGACGGTCAGTCTCACCACTTGGCGCTGTGTAGCAGTCCTCTTTCTTTACAGAGGGATATCACAGATATGAGCTGTTTCTTGATCTGCACCAGATCTCCAAACTCACTACAGAGAGCCGCCATTTTCATATTTTATCAAGCAGCTCTGTTATTGGTGGATGTTACAAAGCGGTAGACCCGCCCACCGAGGGTGACATCACTTCCTGGTCCTATCAAAATAAAAGCGTCAAGGTTACAGGTAGGCTAGTATATATTTTTTAAGGACAGCATAAAGCTAACTTCTCATTACCTTCGCATACAAACCTGCATTTCTGTCGCAGCTACGTGTATCCATGTCTTTTAATATATTATACAAGTTTTGTATCTTTCCTATAGATGTCATTATCAAACATGGGCTGTAGAAGAACACAATTTTCAATAAAAACATATAATGTGAAAAATCATGCTATAAGCACAGAGGTGTTGCACATCTCTCAGCCACTATAATGAACACAATATCAAGGTCCTGTTCTTTGTCATTAAATACATTCTGAGATATATATGTAGGAAAAACTGCTACTTTCAATTATTCTCTCTCTCTCTCTCTCTCTCTCTCTCTCTCTCTGTGTGTGTGTGTGTGTGTGTGTGTGTGTGTGTGTGTGTGTGTGTCCTTTTAAAACAGCTATGATAGGCTAGGCTACTGCTTTTTTCTCTACCTGAAATCATATAGGCTAGTTCATAAAGACATGAAACATCACCCTCTATATTTAGCCCCAGGCTGCGACCTCTGTTAGCTCAGGGCTTACAGCTCTTTTAGCCCTGAGCTTACAGTTATTTCACACTCATAACTTCAAATGTGGGAAATCCCCACTATTACCCCAGGGCTTATCCCTACTGTGGAGTGGGGTTATCCCTGGCTTTCTGAGGTTAGACCCAAAGGATCAGGGTTAAAACAACAGAGGTGGTGGGCTGGAACTGAACAAGTCAATAGGAATTTCATTTTCAATCATATTATTGTTTTATGTCTGCGTTCAAACCAAGTCAAGTGTTTTGTGTTTCCTGTACATCTTGATATGAAAAACCTTAGTTTGAATATATTTTTGGAGCAATTATTACAAACAAATTAACTTCTCTGGTAGCTGTAAACTCACTATGCACAGTGGAGGTAGGCCCTATGGTATTTGCACTGCAATAATAATAATAATAATAATAAAATGTTGTGCTCCTATTGTATTTACACAAACAGAAACCTAACCCACAATATATTCTTGGGCTGCTCTTTGGTGATTTAATGCTGCATAATTTGTCCACAAACTCCACAACTTAGTGAAGGATAGAGTGGGTTCATCAGATTTTGTCAAACATTACAGATAGTAACATGCAGATCATCATGTTTGTGGTATGAGATGTCAGTAGTATATAAGTAGGGTGATAAAACAGATCCAGAGGCCCTGGTGCTTGACGTAGTCCATACCCATTAAAGACAAGTGATGACAAACGCCTTGATGATGTAAGGCTGAGGTCAGAAAATGCACTATATTATCAGAGCTGCTGAACAGTCGGTCATTATTTATGTCTTTAGAAAGGCTCTTTATTGCTCTGCTAAACCCAGCCCATGTTCTGTCAATATTATCTGCATTTGCTTGGACAGAAATAGCGGTAAATTATTTCATCAATATCCAACTCGGTAGTGAGTTGTGAAAGAGCAGGGACATTATGATTCTCTCTTGTACAGTAACGTGTCTTAGTTGATTGCCTGCCCAACTCCTGCCACTGGCCTCTATGCTTGGCCGTGCTTCACTGGTGCAGAGATGACAGGACTCATCATGTTCCTGTCCGTCAAAATCAGCAGCACTGCATAGAGGTACAAGTACAGCTTCTTTACGTGCTGTATTCAAATCCTCACTTTTTCTCTTGGTACAATAGTGATTCATATGTCCCATTTGAGTTAAAGCAACACAGGCCTTTGTGAAATGAAAATAGCATAAGGTTCAGACTGGAGGTTTTTATAACCCCAACTCCTCCAAAGACTCAAATAAAACAATGTGTTGAGCCTGATAAATAGGCTACAGCCAGGACCAGCACGCATCATTGAAACAGTAGACTAACAGGTGCTCACATGCTGAGCTGGCACTAAAACCAAAATGGCAACTGGGAACTGAACTTTGATCCTGGTAGAACGCACGCTGAGATGCTTCTCTTGTGAGCCTTGAGCCAGAAACATGTCATCTCTTTCATGTACACAGAGACTGCAGATACCACAAAGTGTTTTTCATTCACAGACCTCCTACTGAGTGACGTCCACAGTTGCCTTATCCATCAATAGAGCAACAGAACAAAAGGAATGCAAGTGGGCAATGCAAGATCACTAGACTCTCACATGTCACTGACACATGAGCTTTGAAATCTGAGAAGAAATAGCATGCAGTGCCTTTTTTTTTTCTTTTTTTTTTAAATATACCCTTGCCACATTTATTCATCACAAGAAACTACATGGTAGCATAATGTTCATTTCAAAAGACTGGTCTGTACAGTCTTTATCTAGTGTTTAATAATGTCCTCTTAAGATCTATTCATGCATGCTGTAGAGAGTAAAAGTCTCAGTGAAACATAAAGAGGTTTTTACAGCAGTAATGTTTTTCCAGGATACACAGAGGGGTGTAGATTTCTCATTCATTCAGATAATGAAGGCGCATTCCTTCAATGAAAGTGGAGCATGACTTTAATTCCGCCTGTTAACAAATGTATCAGTGATGCAGCAAATCTGTCTAAAACCCGAGTTATTCTGAACAAATTCAACTGTAAGATTCAGGATGTTTTCATAAAGTAACTTTGTCAAACTTATGTATTTTTTATTTTCAATTGTTTTTCACTTTTCTGCAGCATGTGTCACTTTAGTTATTCAACTGGTGTGTAGTGTGCACATTTGTTGAGTTCCTCTTATTTCTGTAATATTTTGGTGGGCAGGAACCACATTCAGTGAGCAGGCATTAAGCATAAGGGGATGTGTTGTAGAGATATATAATGTATAATTATAATATAACTGAGTACCTAGTATTGCCACAGGGTGGCACTGTCTAGCTAGATTCACCACGGCACAAGACAGTCTATACCCAGCCTAATGTATTAAGGGTGTGACAGATTAAAACCTATCATTAAAAACTTTTTAACGTATCATCAGCACAAACAGGAGTCATTTAGATAATGTGTTCTCCTTGAAAATGCAGGACTACAATAACCTGCAGCATCATCACAATTCCCCTACAAATCTGACAACAAAGTTGACCATCCACATCCTTCCTTCCCTCTCTCTGAAAGTTACCCTAGCAGTGGTGTGTTTGAAATGTCCTTCTTAATTGCCTGAATTTTATCCAAAGAACTGAACTGGGAATTTGGGAGGAGAAATTAATTGTCTCTGGTCCCCCAGGGTCTTCTTAAGAGGAAGTGAGGATGACACAGAATAGTTTTCAAGAGAGAGAGAAAGAGAGAGAGGACGGGTCCTCTACTGGAGTGCTGCCTGATATTGAGGTTCTGCTTGTTTGGCTTGATACGACACATAAGATCCACTATGTCAAAAAAAAAATCTTGATGTGGTCGATGACGCCTCTTTTTTTTTTATTTTTTAGAAGATATAGCAGAATATAATTTCCCTTCATTTGGATGCAGCAGTGTCTCCACTCTCCTCCCCCACATCGTGGTTGGACATCCTCTGTCGGACATGTCTCCCTATTTTCTCCACAGAGCAAAAGCCACTTAAGAAGACTGACAAAGTAATCAAGTAGCAGTGCAGTTTACAAGGCCAGGCACATGGCTCACTGAGCAGGTTGAAAGAGGCGCAGAGATGGGCCATATAGTCCATCCCATTCACTCAGCCCTTCCTCTCTTCCTTACACATACGCAGCCGCATACACGCGCATTTCTGATGTCTTTTTTTCTCCTTGCCTCTGTAGTTTCTTCACTTAAACGACCGACACACACACACACACACACACACACACACATGCACCTCCTGCAGGTATGGGGCAGTAAAGTGCGTGATGGAGCTGCTGAGACAGAATTTTGAGACAGCTGTGTAATTGAAAGAGAAAATGTGCCAACAATGTGCTAGATTATGTGTATGTGTGTGTGTGTGTATGGGGTGGTGGTAGTGGGGACTCAAAGCTGAGTCAATATAGTGCATGATCATTTCACCGAGTGTATGTCATTTTGATTTGCTGTGTTCTTTTATTACCCAAATACTCCGGTAATACCTAAAGTGTGTGCATGTGATAAGTGCAGGTTCTCTGTGTATAAATAATACAAGTAAATAGACTACTGCTCAATTTATCTCTTCAAAGGTGGAGATCAAAGGTTCCAATCAGCTTAATGTATTGAGTTTTCATATGTCTCACTACCCACTCATTACTAGAATAAAAAAGCCTGGATAGTGTTACTTTCTGTTTTAAAAAAAAAAATTTTTTTATCCTTTTCTATTTTCTCTTTGCAGTTGCATATCAAAGCAACATTAGACAGTGGAGGAGGTTAGCATCCTGCTGAATGGCCGGGGAAGACAGAACCACAGAATTTGAAAATAACATACGCTGAAAAGGCTGGAATTGCAAACTTGTTTCAGAGCAGCAACAACAACAACAAAAAAAGCAATATTCTCAAACATCTCTGTACATCTGTTACATTTGTGTAAGTAAGCGTGAAAATGTGGCTTTTACGGGCAGGCCCGGTCCCTGTGGTCTTGATCAGGGCCCTGTGCACGACCCTGGGATTGGCTGTTGATGACGTTGTTTACTTGAACTGAGAACAGCCAACAGCCATGTCTCATCAGGGCAGCCACCACCTGAGCACTGGGCACTGCACCGCACTGCCTTCACAGGGACACAGTCACGCACTGGTCTGTGCTGGATTGTATTTTGCGGCCTTTTTTTTGTATCATCACGACATAAAATGTATATATATTCTCCAAAGAGAAAGGAAAGCATGCGAATCAAGACATGATGCCGAAGCAATTTATCTTTTCTTTCCACCTCAATGTGTAGAGATAGGCTGTCCCCTGCAGGGTAATCTGACATTTTTCTACTCAACTGTTGTCTGTTCTCTACCATGAAGAAAGTGTTTTGATTGAGGTTATATGAGGAGAGAGGAGAGGAAGAGAGGATGGGGCGGGGGAGGTTTGCAAAAAAACAAGAAATAAAGAAAGGAAACAGAAAAAAGCGCAACATTTAAGTTGTTCTCAGGCAGAGCCGTGCAGTAACCACATCCTCCATGTCAAGGTGGCATGTGATGTGTCCCAGAAACATGTCAAGCAGTGGATAATGGCTGAGACAGATGTGTCATGTCAGTGCACTGAGGGGGAGAGAGGTATGGGATTAATTTGCCTTTTGGGACAGGTGCTGAAAGGAGTGGGAGCAGACACAATAAATCTAATGTTACATGCAGCCCCCTGCCATCCCCCAACCCTCTACCTAACTCCACAGGACACTGGGAACATACAGTATAACCGTCTATTTCATATGGAAAATCTCTGTCAGCAACACGCTTTTACACTGCTGTTATCATTTCCTGTAACACGATACCCTTCATACTCTTGGTTTTCTGTGAGCGATATGGATTTTGCTGGTTGCACTCATGTAGCCAGCTGCTCATAACAAATTATAGTAAATCACTCAGAGTCACCAATTCACATCACAGGGTCCCTGCATGGTCAACTCCAGAAGTTGCAGTGCATAGATGAAATCAGACGTGTAATAAGCCAGTCATAAACATCATTAGCAACAGCTGTAGTTCAGGCCAGGTCAGAAATGGCAGCACGGTGCTCGGATGGCAATGCTAGGCTCCTGCACTCAAGGAAATGTAAATACATTATTAATATTTTATGATTCATGGCTTTATACATGAATTCTGATATCAATTCTTCTCCTGAGAGAGGTTACGAATTTATAACCCAGCTGCATGTTCTCTGCTCTCTCAAACAACTGGTGCAGTGCTCTCAGGTAATTAATCAAATGGATCAACAGTGCGTGTTGCTGTTATTCCTTTCCCAGCTGATCTTGTATTGTGAGACAGGTCATTTCTAATGGAATAGCTCCATGGTTTTATTAGTGGTAGATAACAAAGTGTTTCTTGGCCACTGCTGGAACAGAGACAGATGATGATGGCATCCAAGATCAATGTAAATATGATGAACCAACCAACTTGTCATAACAGCTCATTTGGATCTCCTAAACATCAGTGACAACGTGTATATGAGGTTTTAAGACCACCTCCAAGACGTCCAAAACTTCAGAAATCAACACTGAGGTTAAAGTTTTGACCCTTCTAGCTTCAGTAACTGGCACTGCTGGGTTGACCTCCTGGTGGGTCACTCATAGATATATATATACAGTATATATTTAAAAAAAAAACATATAACGAACCCACGCTATGGAGCCAAACAATGTCAGAATTCAAATTTTGTTACCAAAGTTTCTAAAAGTATCAACTCTGTCAGGCTGAACATTACGCATTGTGTTTAAAATTATTCAAAACTATCTGTCTGATGTAATTGTGCAGAAGCTGTGATGTGACATGTCGCCACTTTTTCAGCTGATCTGTGCAACATAAATCCAGTGTTCACTCTCTTTTAGCTCTTTTTATGGTCTCCTCCCACTCCTGAGGGAAATATCTTCTTCTTTAGCTGCTAACTGCTCCACTGTGTTCACCAGATAGTTGCTCACTGTGTCTGTCAGCTGTTTGGTGCTGAGCAGGTAGTGTGTACTGAGGTTTTTCTAAAGAAGAAGAAGAAGAAAAAAAACTGGATACAGTGGTCTGCTGCAGCAGGAAACAACCCCGAGAGTTAACCAGAACAGCAAAGCTGACGATCAGACAGCTAAACAACTACATCCAACTTGCTCCAAAGCTCTAGCAGTTGTTCAGTTCAAGCTACCCGTTTCATAATGTCACGTTGTTTTAACATTATTATCAAAATACATATATATAACTCCTGTTTTGCAGATAGCAACAAACATAAATCAACAAAACAATAAATTAAGATACAAAAAAAATGTATGACCAAAATTCTTTCAAGAGGAAAGTAAAACATATTTTACATCTACATCTACTGTACAGATTATCTTAATAAAGAGTTTGAATCCTCCTATCTATTCATTTAATTTATTTAACCCTTTGGATTCCTTATTATTATCTCCTATTTCCTATGCTTTCTCCAGGTAACTAGCTAGTCCAAATGTTTCAGCCAATTTAATCTGTGTGCATCTTTATGTAATAATATGTATATTTAAATATAAATATGTCCAGGACCTAAAAAGGAGGTCTGTATGTTTCAAGGTTTTACTATTCAGCTGTAAAATAAATTCTTGTGAACTGTACCGGAGCTTGAAATGACCCCTCAAGACTGCTCTATTTTTCATGCTGACAGTTGAACTGAAATACCCTTTAAATCTAAAGGTGAGGTTGCTTGCTTCATGGTTATGTACTGCAGCATTTAACAGATCCTTCACCTCGGCGGCGGCTCATACACAGTTCATTCTTCTTCAGTCCCATTGTAGCGAACAGTATTTACATCCTGATAGACGGCCACAGCCTTCTTTTGTGGACTGGATCACCTCATCCCTCCAGTGGAAGGTTCCCACGCTTCGCCCTGTGTTTGGTACCATTAACCACACCGAGCTGCTGCTGTTTGAGCTCCAAAACAACAAGCGACAGATGACGTGCCCCTGTGGACAAAACAGCAGAGTGTCATGTCAAGCCCTGACGTTTAGCTCCTGCCTCCACAGGCTGTGCTGGGACTGTATGACCATGTCATGCTGCTCCTCTCAGGGAGTGCTTCAAGAACACAAACTGAGCAACGTTCCCTGCAGCATGGGACACTTTTGATGAACTCTCTGACATGAGGACATCACATTATATGTCGTATTTGTGGAGATGTGTGCACCATCTTGACTGCTGACTGAGAACTGCTCTTTTTTTTTTAGATCAAGGGCAAGGCCCAAAAGAAGCCGCGTGTTGGAGACCTCATCAAGCCTCGAAGAGATGCGAAACATCACTGAGTCCCCATTATGCCACTATTTTATCCCCCCGATTCAGACTGCTGTTGGCGTTATTCATGCTCGTACATGGCGAAACACTTTGAGCTTTAAAAAGCTGAGGAAGATAGATTCGTTGGAAAACCAAAATACTTCCCCCGCTCCTTCTCTCTCTGTCTCACTCTTTGTTTCAAGCTTTTTAAATGCACACAGTGGCCTTGAAACAAAATTAATTAACAACCAGGCAGAATAATTAAAAAAACGATGTTGAACAAGGACAAAAGAATCATTAAGATGGTTAGACAGCTAATTTCAAAAAAGACTCACTGCTTTGTGCAATGTACGACTGCATATCAAGTCATAATTTTCATTTTGAGTGACATCTTCATATATGAGGTGAGGAAAAACTAACTTTAAAGTTATTCTTCATAATTATGGAGTTTTAGCTAAGATACATACAGTATTTTACCTTGAGAGAGGGAAAGTCATATTCTCCTGTTTTTGTTTTCTGTGACTGATGGCTTATGTTATTGTTAATGAAGTTCAAACAACAGCATATGGATGAGCTTTTATTTCAAACTTTGATTTAATTGTTTTACATGAATGGCTTATAGACCTTGGTGGTGTGCAGACAGAGGCTTTGAATTCAACAGTTACAATATTAATACAGAACCTGTCATTCAAACGGCTGACAAAATCACCTAAATATTCAGAACATTTTTTTTGATACACCACATTTTTGAGCCTCAGCCTCTGTTGTTGAATTATTCCACCTGGATCGAGCAGCGTATCTGAATTTCTTTACCATAACAATGTCGAGAAATGATTAAAAATTGATTCTCCTGAGGAAAGATAAAAAGCTTCTTCACAGTGTTTTCTAAACATTTGATGGAATTCATGTAAAACCTCCATATGTGTGGAAAAAAAAAACAGCCAAATCAATGAATCAGTCTTTTGGATATTATTTAAATTGATGTGCATTTTAACAGAACATGGTATGCCATTGTAAGTTAATATGATAAATTCACACTAACAAAGGGAGACTGGGAGAGAGGGACGACAAGAGGACAAGAAATCCATATTTCATGTGTAAACACTGGGAAGTGAGTTTATTTTATGGTGTTGTGGTTTTACAAACCAATGAAAAGAAAGCACACCAGAATATCATAGCGCCACATTGCACTGCATATCGACACACAGACAAACACACACACACATACACACACACTCCACAACATGGTCCAAACACTGTATTGTGCAGCTTGTCATTTTCTGATGCAACTGTGATGTGGTTACAGCGTCTTTCTCATGTCTCAGAAGCAAAGGAAATAGAAATATGTAACTCGAAGCGATACATAAATTCATTTTCTTAAAAGCCTCGAACTACACAGCTTCAAAAGGGTTTTTCTCGTGTGATGTAATTATGATTTTTAAATGATTTTAGGATTCAGGTTGTTTTTAAGATTTAGGCTTTAAGTCTGATACTGCAAATAATTCAAGCCTGATCTTACTATAATCTCTTATGCCTAAAAAGACAAGAAAAAAGGAATACTCAGCTAGATCTCTGGTGGCTTTCAGGGGACGTGTTTAGTCTTCATGACACGGTGATGCAGAATCCTTATAGAAACCTGCTGAGAGAGGCAAAGGTCTCTGATATGTGGAACTGCTCTGAATGTCAGAAATGTAAAATCTGAAACCTATAGCGTCCCATTTTATTTCTGTCTTGTCTGCTCTAAAGGACAACTCTTGAGTCAGCTCTTGATTAAATAGATCTATGGATCAATTTTTCATCCTCAAAACCCTTTTTTTTTAAATGACTTGAGGCAATTACTGTAGAGTTTGCCAAAGGTCTCTTCTGTCTTCCCTCTTTCTCTTTCTCTCTTTTTCTTTCCCTTTCCTTGCATCACTCAACATCTGCCTTTGTAGAGTAAATTAGTAAAAGACTGCACTAATAAAAGAGCAGCCAGCCGGAGCTGACTGATTGAATTAATAAGCAACATAATCATAGCTGATCTGTAAAGTTATCTACAAGCCAACGTATTAGGCGCATTGGGTGTACCACACTGGAGAGTGCCTGGCTGCCTGTCACATTTCTGCATCTGCTTTCGGCTGCTGTCAATCCCTTCTTCACCTAATTGCTTGAGATAGAGGGTTGCAAATTGTCTTAAAGAGCTCTCCCTCTATTTAATTTTGCTCAAATAAAAACGTGGAGATGCTTGGTTTGTTTATGGCTGCCTCCTTTCAATGTTTACTGTAGTGTGAACAAAAATAAACAAAGATTTAGAGTGCCTTGTATTTGTGAGCGTAAGACTCACTTGCAGTTACACTTTGATTTTATATCGTACAATGACATATTTCACTGTAAGCACATCTTACTAAAAAATTACGGAAACACTTCCTGATAAGGACTAATTCAGTATTCATAGATGTGCCATGGGGCTGTTACATAGCTCCCAGCTTTGTACAACATCACACACTGTTGGAGTGTTTGTTGTGTGGTGTCTGAAGCATTCAGGCCAAAAGAATGGTATATTCATCATTGATTTGAATTAAAATTCATGGCTTCAAGGCGCTGGGTTAAAAGTGCCGTATAAAGGACAGCGCTAGTCGGGCTAGTATTCATCGTAATGTCATTGGAATGCATCACAATAAATCGCCCGTATTGTGTACAGAGTCGAGCACTGAATCATGGCACATTATTGGGGAAGTATTGTTCAGCCTAAAAAAAAGGAATGACTATTTCCTCTGGTCGGAGTCACCAACGGCTAAAACATAAGCTCACAGAGGACATGCAACAGACTTCAAGTTAAATGACATCTCATGACTTATGATTGTCTTATAATTTTGATTTTGTAGAGATATAAAATGTAATAACTTTAGTGATCCCTTTTCCACTGGCCACCAACACATTTTTCCCCCAAAATATGGTTCTTGACCAAAAAGGCCTAAATCAATCATAAGTCATGTCATGAGGCTCAGGTGTAGACTAAGAGAGTGTGCCGACAGAGCTTTTACCAGTCTCGCCAAGAGCTATTACTGTATTTCTTGTCTCCAACATGTCCATAAACCTATAACCACAGAGGTGTTTTGTTAACATGTCATTTTTCACTCTCTCATGACCCATTTGGGTGTTTTCTGGAATATGGCACCTATGGACCTCAGTTGTCATGGTTATGCAAGAGTGGTGTTTTCAAAGTTAAATAGGGGGGGGGATTGAGATAACTCAGTAGGGAAGGAAATTAACTTAAGGACCAACAATGCCACTGGACTTGCACCCAGGAACCAAACCAATATGATGTGAGAAATATACAAGGGCGCAGGGTCAAGACTGACGAGCCACAGACAGTAGATTAATAAAGCAATTTTAAATAATTCTGTGAATGAATCAGGATTGAACTTAAAAATGAGAAAACTGGAACTGCTGAAAAAGAAAGAGATTTGAAACACAGACTGAGTATAAGAAAATTTAGGAACCAAGCCTATTTCTAGGCCTTTTCTCAAAAATCGCATATCCGTAATAAAATGAGTATATCTCAAGGTCTATTTGAATACTTTTGGTGTCATATGGAAAAATTGAGAAATTGCTGAGATGTGTAAAAAAAAATAAAAAATCATATTTTGGATGAGTGTCCTTCAGAATGATGCTGCTAAAGCTCAAAACCTCTATCAAATGATTGTATGAACAGTCTACAGTGGTTATTTCTGATAAAGTGAAGCAGTACAAAATTATTGAGATTTTACTACAAAATATTCAGGCGAGCTTTCCAAAATGCCCATTTATGGCACAACTTGGAACCACCTGCCACTAAATGAAAAAGAATCAACCGGGACTAATAACAACTACTTGGCCCTCTGTGTCCTTCTGTGTAAAGCCTGGTTTATGCTCGACGCAGTCGCGAGTGCGCGAGGCTCGCGCGCCACAAATGACGTAAACGCGCACCTCGCGACGGCGTCGCGCGCTGGCGCGTCGCGCTGTCGCGCACCTCCAGGATTTTGAAACTTGGCGCGCGCCGCGCGAGTGTCGCTTGGTTCAAAATGGATGAATTTGAGGGAAGACCTATGGGGAAGACTGGCTGAGCTGGTACGCTCTAGCATTTGTACAACTCGTAATTAAGTTATAAAGACCATCAAATGACCCAGAACTCGAGGAACTATGCAAATCCGGTCCCTCCTCTCCTCCATGTGCATCTGTTTACAACAAGCCGGCGAAAAATCAATACATGGAGCGATCGATAACGTTATATAACTACTACACTGATGTTGCAAGGACGGTTGGTTTTCAAATCATGTAATTAACGATCACAATTACACCGGAGCTTTTTAATTAAGGTAAATAGTAGAGCTACAGGAGAAATCCTGCTTACTTCTTCTCTGTTTTTAGTTGCTTCTGCTACTTCCTATTGTATTTTTTTTATCTACCGCCCCCTGTCTTTGCTACGAATATTGCAACGGTGAATGCGGCAAGTATAAACGCCTGTGCGCTCTGCCGAGGTGCGCGCGCCAACTGCCAACGGAGCCAGGCGAAAGTATAACCAAGGCTTAAGCCTTAAAAAGTATAACCAAGGCTTAAAGCTGCAGTGACCCGCTTATTTGGATGCAGTTACGCCGGGCTCTATCTCTGCAGCGGATTGGTTGATTAGAGTGATGTGATTGACAGTACTTGCAGCCAATCAGAATCAGCTGTCATATATCAATCTGTGTGACGCGCAGGCTGTTGTGTGCGACGGCCGGACCGATTTAAATGTAACACCGGTCAAAGGTCAAACTGGAAATATTGTGGATTTACCATGGATCTATTAGGCCTATGGGATTTACCCATAAAACAAACTTTTCCCGGCCAAACAGCAAAGGTAAGAGTTACAACCATGTTTTGACCAAGCAGTGTCTGTGTTTGCTCGACTTTGCTCGTTGTCTAATGGCTTCTCTCTCTGCCGTGCTGTAGCTTCTGTGTTAGCCGCGGTTGCTATGTAACGTCCATAGACTGTAAAAAAAAAAAAAAAAAAGGTAAAGTCCCAATCTTTGTAGCCGGCTCTTTCATATGAGCGGTAGCTGAGGTGTTTTGTATAATGTACAGTAGTATACGAGCCAGAAATGTGGCGACTGGGTCCACACAGAGGTGCTTCATGAAGTTTGATGTTTAGTTGTTTATTTGAGTAGTGTTTGGGTCATATAAACATGTTTTTTATATGTTGTAGGCCAGCTACTGTTTAATTTGATGTAAAATATAACTATAGGCATTGCATTGGCAACATTGCTGTTTCATTATAGGAATGGGACAATGCACAAGGCCGACTGGATGCTACTCTGACATGGTATCGAAAATGATTGACTGGGCTGAGGCTAGCTGGTTAGCATGCTAACTTCTGAAAGCCAAGCCAAGAAGCCAAGCCAAGAAAACCAAACAACAGGGTTTCCACCTCTGAAAACAGCACTTGGTGAGTAAAGGATTTAAGTCTGATCCTGAGTTCACAGAGTTTCCTCTAGACTGGTAAGTTAAACAACTGCCAAGGCTAACAACAACAACAACAGCAACAGCAACAGCAAAAACATATAGCCTAAGTCATTCTTTTAAACACAAAACATTACGCTGCCACAGATCAGACTCTATAACAATATTGTATTTTCAAACAAAAAAACACACTTCAACAGTGGTCTGACGTTTGTCCAGTGTCCACCATACTAAAAACCATTACTCACTGCTGCTGTTACCTTTGTTGTTTTCTTTATTCCCTGGATTTTAATTTAAAACAGCTTGTTTGCCATATTACTTACCTATTTTTCACATGTATATTTAATATTCTAAGACTGTCTGTTTTTTATCAAAGATTTTTTTTTTTTTTACTAACTGTGTGTGTGTGATTTGGTTGGAGTTCATGCTGCACCAGTATCAGTAAATCAAAGATATTTCTGACACTTTCAAAGCGTCACATCCTCCCATCAAACAAAATTGCCTTTCTTTCACCACATGACACCCCACTGATTTTCATTTTAGAATAATAACTCACAACATTATGTCCTACCACAACATCCTGAACATCAAAAGAATTTACATAAAATTAAGATAACAAAATAACAACACTTTTTTTTATCCTCCGCTTCCTACTGTGACAATAAACAAATAATTATTGTCCACTCTGACAAACAAGTACCCGGACTCACGGCTGACATCATCTGCACCTTTGCCTTTCGCCTTCACAGAAAAACCATAAAACACTAATAGTGTCATCACACCAGTGGCCACACACTCCACATGGTAATAAACAATTCTACACACTTATTAATGCTCACACACTCGCCTGTACCTCAGGCCGTGTTATCAATTTCCATAGAGGTATCTATGTTTATTTATCCACAAAATTCCTGTAAATAATTGGAGTTTGTGGTGGAGAGCAGCAGTGCGAAAGAGTCAGTGATACCCAGTCTATTAACTTGTTGACACTTTGGGGTCGGCCTGACTCTGGGCTAATGTGGAGTGTGACCGAGCAGAACCATCTTCATTATCCCAGCGTAATGTTTCATTGCTGCGGGCTTGTGCACTGATGGCCACCCACCCACTTCTCTGCGTCTACTTCTCTATTTCTCCTGCTCCGTTTTTCTATCTCCTGTAAATGCGTGGTTTTGAACAGTCGGCATACCATTTTTTTGAGAAACATTTTTTTTTTCTACCACAGATTTCTAGTTTATTTCACCCTCTGTCCATCCATCTACTTCTTCTCCTTCCATCTTTCTCTGTAGTGTCAGAGCTTTATTGCATCATCTTTCTTTGGCGAACTTGCACTCATATTTCCTCCTCTCATTTTGCTTTGCCTTGAGAAGTTGCAATCTGTCTGCACTCACTGGCCTGGCTGATCTCGTATTATTTGTACATCTTCCTCACAATTTTGTAGGGCCAAATCACAGCTGCTCTCTAAATTTCTCTTTCCTCTGACTTTTTCTTCATCTCTCTTGCACATTGAAATTTTTTTTGGCTGTTTTTAAGGTAACGGACCGAGGACAGCAGGAAGTCACAGAAAGGATTTTGATTGACTGCTGCTTGAAAATATATTTTCCATGACAATAGAGCCAGTTATTCGTTGTTGCTATGTGAGAAGTATTGGGGGAAAAAACCTTAAAATTGCAGGGTATGCTTTTAGTTTTAATGAAATTTCGGCACTGGTAGCTGTGGTGGGGAGTCAGAGGAACAAAGTGCCTTTTGAAATATGTCCCCATCTGACTTGATTTGCATTCTTGATCCTTATTGTAAATCATTGCACATCTACATGAGCTGTGCCAATTAAGGCTCAGGGAGTAAACAGTTTGAGAATCATTATGCATTAGGGGAATAACAAGTAATATGAAGCTGTCCAGAAGAATCTCTCACTGCCTTTCCGCTCCTTTCCCAGACTGTCATCTTGTCACTTGCTCTGTCAGGAGCTCTTAAGTCACGCTAGACTGCATGCATGAAAGAAAAAAAACAGCAAAAACAAATTACCTTTTCTTTAGTGAGATTAATTGACACAGATGTGAGGAGGAGGAAGGGAGAAGGGGAAAAAAGTAGAAATCAACCAGGTGCAAACTATTGATTTAAATCCAAAACATGACCTTTCTAACACTTCCTCCCCACCCTAATTCTCTCCCAAACCTCCCCACTCTCTGCTCTCTGCACTACTGTCTAATAAGGCATAAATGCTGCATCGTGTTCTAGGAACTACAATTTATTCTCCTGTTAGATTCAGTGTAAGTCATTCTAAGAAAGATTAAATGGATAAATCTTTTTTTTGTATATTCAAATTCAAGAAATGATCCCCCAAGCACACCAGGAAGAAGAAATGTTTAATTATGTTAACTTGACTAAACATTATCTGATAAATAGAGAAGTGAATGGAGGAAAAGGCGAAGTAGTGGTGGTTTATGATTTATAGCATTCCATAAAAATAATAATAATAAAATATATATACTGTATATATTGGTGTCTGGAAATTCGAAATCCACGAGACAAGTTAGACCGTCTGGAAGATTGGGGAGTATTGCTCCGTTCCTGTATTAGAGGCTGAATGTTATGGCATATAACGTTATAGTTTAACACTCAGAACTTCAGCTTATCGGCTTCAGCAGAACCGTGTTAGTGTGGTTTGATTGGATTAGACTGACAATGGTCTGGAAATATCAGCAGACAACCGTCATCACATTTTGAATCAGATGTTGCTAAATCCTCACTGGCTAATGCAATATGCGACATCACCCCTTTCCGAGTAAACCCCGCCCTGTTGTAAATCCATATGGTGAAGACTGATGAGAAAAAGAAAAATATCTGTGAATGGGGGGAAAAAAACAGTTTTAACTTTGGCTGAAAATCAAGTAGGGCACCATGGCTTACAGTTAGAGGAAGAAAAACAAAAGAGTTTTAGGGAGCCTTCACAATTATGACTAAGGCATGCAGTCACCTGCTTCCCTTAAGTGGGGATCTGGGGTCTGCAAACAGCTGGAGTGTCTGTGTCAACACATCCTCCTGCTGGGCTGCACATTCCCCGAGCTCCCAGCCGGTGAGTGCGACATGACGAAGGCCATCCTTCTGACCTGTGCTGTGATTGGCGGAGGCTGCGGTCCAGTCTCCCCTGAGGTCATTCGTGTTGAATCTGTAGAAGATGGAGTTCAGCTGGGTGGCTGATTATATTTGTATTCATACTTAATAAAATCGGAAAGCTAGAGAGTTTGTTCCGCTTATATCATATCCTTGCAGCCTACAGGTGTTGATGCTAAAATAAACATTTATAATCACTGTTCATATCAAAGAGTTAAAGAGAAACCATTTCAATTAAACACTGAGTGTGTGGATGATGCTAAACTAGCACTTATTATTACCTCAGATGCAATGTAATCCTGGAACTTGAAGGCGTCTGTGGCTCAGGAGGTCGAACAGGTCGTCCACTAATTAGCGGGTCAGCGACTCCTGCAAGCTGTGTGTCAAAGTGTCCTTGGGTAAAATACTGAAGCCCACGTTGCCATGAGTGTGTGTATGAGTAAGTGGGTGGATTTGGCATATTGTAGTGTGTTGTGAGTAACCAGTAACACGAGAAAATCTCTGGAAGTCCATTTATCATTTCAAGTGAGACAGACTGAGGAAAAAAACAACTAAAAAAAACAATGAAAAACTCAATTTTCATGCTCAAAGAGATAAGAACATTTTCTTCCACCAAAGCTATGGGCATGATAATTGCTGGGGCATTAGTACTCTGAACTCAGTGACAAAAGTGATAATGTGTTTTCTATTATTTTCATTGTTTCAGTCAATACTGTGTGTTGATACTTCTCACAGTTATTTGTGATGAGCCTTAAAGTCATCATCGTCTTTGTGGAAGCAGATAGATTGAAGATGATGTGAACACAATGAGGACAACAGTTCATCATTAATAAGCTTAGAAAGGTGTCACATAACTGCAACTTTAGAGATGAATATTGTTTATGTATCAATTAATAATCTAAAACCGCTGGTGCTCTGTTCTGAATGGCTTACCCATAGATGATAGATGATTTCTGAACTTCCGTTATTGCTGCTTTATTTTTTATTTCTCCAAATGGTCACAGTATAATTTTTTGCACCAGCCAATCAAAATGAATCACAGCCTCTTAATGAGTTCCACTTAGTGTGAAATAGACTGAAAACAACACCCACCGGACCAGACCGGGCTCCTATTGAGGCTCCCTGATGTTTTCTAATCATTCTCTGCCACATTTCATATGTTCAGGTTGTTTTTATAAGTGAGGACGCTCTCCTCTGTACTGTCAAAGCTTGTTTACAGAGAGAGAAGTACACGCCGATCCCATGTTACCCTGACAATAATCACTTGCGTTTCGTTCTGCACCACAGTCCAGTTTGACATCCTCAATTGATTTCACGTGTTGTGATTGGCTGAAATGTTGCTAAGGTGTCGGTCGTGTTTGACACGATCGCGCTGCTGATGCGTTTGTTACAGCATGTCACCGCGAAACACGAGGAATATGTTTGACCTTGAGACGTTTAATGGATATTTGACCTCAAACTACGCATCTACTGTAGTCGTATAGAAGATGCGGCTCGTACGCTGTGATTTGCTTAAACCCTCTTGAACCTCTGCGGCATCTGAACCTTTCTTCCCCTGCACTTCAGGTCTACCACTGGTCTCTGCGCTGTGAGTCCTTTGCATGGGCCCCGTAGCTAATCAAAGCCTCTCATTCTGCTTAGCTGTCATGCACACAAATTCCCAACAGCACTTTCTTATTAGCCCTGAGTTTAAAGCACACCAAAGTCAACTGACAGACCCTCCAAGAGCAATGCTTAAGAAGAGTTTCGTCCTGTCTGTCAGATGCATGTGGGTTGGAGCTAGTGACTTTGCATCTTATGTGAAAAGTGTTTCTCCTCCCACCTCGGCGTCTGTGCTCAGGGTGGAATGATTTCAGTGGAGGTGGGAGTCAGCTGCATGCAATAATTTTGACCTGCGACCAAAGCAAGACAGCAAGACTAAATTAGACCTGAAGACCAAGCAAAAAAAAAAAAAAAAAAAATGTTCCCAGAGCCACTTTGATAACATCACCTCATCTGTTAATGTCTTGCTCGTCCCCAGAAACTATAGAGGCAGGTTATAGTGTTTTGGTGGCAAGTAATAAGCCACTAATGTGCATGGATTTTTTCACTCCTCGGGGTTTAGTGAACTGATGTCGCTGTCAATGGATAAAGTTGTAAAGAATGAAATAGCTATTTTGAAAGCTGAAACTCCAAGCTATGGCTCCTCAGCATGCTGCCGCCATCTCAAGCTGCGAGAGGAGACTGAAAAGATGAAGTACAGCAAATATCTGCAGAGTTGTTGTTGGGCGGTGAGCGGGGGCAGGGGTGTGTGTGTGTGTGTGTGTGTGGGGGGGTTACAGATCGAGGTTTGCTGACCTTGAGGTGCCCCCCTTTTCCTTCATTTGAATCAGCTGCTGCACCTGAAAGATAAAGTGATGTGAGGAGATAGTTAGAGGTATTAATAAAACAGTTAATATCAATAATATTGTGTCATATCTTCTCTCTGTTTGGACTTTATTATGCAGAGAACACAGAAAATGCACTAGTTGTCAGGTTTTACATTACTCTGCCACACCACTTGTATCCTGAAGTGGCTGGTTACTATTGGCAACAGTAAATATATTTAAATACTACAGGTCACAGAATTCGAGGAGCAGCAAAACAAATTATTGTCGCTTTAATAAAGAAGCCAGGCAGTAATTGGCCTTTTCCCATCATTCAGTGAGCAACTGTGATGTGATTTTATGCTGCACACACAGTGTGAGTCCGTGGAACAGCAGGGCACAGTGAAAGTAGTTGGTTACCTGGGTGAGAAGTTGGAGGTGTGCAGCCTGTCACCTGCAGCTCTCCATCTAACCGCTCGCTGTGAGGAACTCCCACTTCTTCCATCGCCGGCCAGCTGGGATGTTTCAAACCGATCCACTGTCTGTCGGAGCATGCTTGTGTTGCTTTGTGGATGCAACAATAGTGGTGAGTGCTGAGCCCTCCGACGTACACACCGCACTCCTGTGAGAACTTCATTACGAAAATCAACAAGTTTTTAAACAAGCTTTTAATGTGAAGCTGCAGCAGTGGGAAATGTTTGGTTTTTATTAGCAGCCACTTATTGCAAGAGCGTTTTCTGTGAATGTCGCCACAGTTTTCCAGTTTATAATGTTGAAAATTTGTAATACTTTAATCAGCGGGGGACAGTCTCAGTCACTATTGTATTAAGTAGCTGTGTGATAGATGATAACCAAACACACATTTATTTAAATGGAAAGTATCAATTTTGTCACTGTAATGATGATAATAATACACACACACACACACACATGAAGGGAGTATTTATTTGTCCTCTGTTTTCAATCACAGTTTCTTGCCGAGATGTAGACGTGAGATTTGAGACTTGAATCAGAGGAAAGAGTTGATCAGACTTGACGGCTCTGAGACTTGTCTCGCTTTACTAGATTGGACTTGAGACAAGAGTCATGTCTCAGGCTAAAATCCCCAAAACAGTGAGAGATAAACAAGACAGCACATCACTGTGATGTGCCTCACTTTATCAGCTGCTTTAAAATGCTGAAACATATTTGCAGCATTGACTTCCAGACTTGAGGCTTGACTTGGGACTTGGTTCTGACAGTCTTGAGACTTATCAGAGACTCGGCCCCCGCTGATGCATTAATATCATCTTAAACTCATATGGATCTTCTGTGTAATCAAAGGAAATATGAAGCTCTCTGTAGGTTTGCTCCCGCTGCGAGCGCCTGCAGATGTGTTCGCACCGGAGCTTATACTGTTCTTCTGTGGCTGTGACAGAGCCAATGGATTATTCAATAGTGTAATGAATGAGGTGTCAGAAACATTCAGCTCTGCTGCTGGGCAGAATGATTTCTCTCTGTCTACCTCTGCCTAGCTATACATTGCTCTTATTGATTATGATGGGGCTGCCTCCTCTCCAGTTATTACAATATTGATCTCAGACAGATGCAGAAGAACAGAGTGAATAGAGGAGGGAAGTTTCACAGGCTTGAGAGAGAGAGTGAAGGCACGCAGCGAGGAGAATCAGCGGGTTGGGGCCACATACGAACTTGCTAAACTGCGTTTGATATTTCTTTAATAGACCAAGACAGGTTAAGTGTCTTTGGATACATTTCTTTATTTCTTGTTTTGACCTCTTTGTTATGGGAGGAAGGCTTACAAGGCCGGTTTTATCCAGAGGGGAGTATTTGTATGTCTGCTTGTTTTGGGCCTTTTGTTTTTACTTTGGGATTGTGGTCAAAACTAAATTTGAAAACAGTTTTAATCATTAAAATCCTGGATGATCTTTCTGTATTATAGAGTAAAAACCACCCTTGAGTTTCATTAACATCATATTTGAAAAAATAATGATTCACTTATAATAATATTTTAAAATTTCAAAACTTTGACCAAGCTGCTCTTCAGCGTCTGATTAATTTGAGTAGACTTCTTCTTCTAAAGGTCTGAAGGACTTTACTGAGGTCGTCCTCGGTGTGTCCCCGACTGTCTCCCTCCACTTTGTCTCTAAACACAAACTCTCCCGTCAGGAGGTGTGGGAGGGATCACATCACCTCAGTTCATTTCTGTGTCTGTTTGCTCCCTCCTTGGAGCTTAGTAAAGCAGGAAGCCGGTTGCTATCCAAACTCAGCCTCCCCTGATGTGCGACCTCAATTACAGAGGCAGAGAGATTATGGGTCAGAATTAATACCACTCTTAATCCTCTGCAACTCCCTCTATCTGCTCTCGCCCAACGTCTTGATCCAACGCCAGTTTCATTTAATAAACAGAAGACAGGTTGACCACTCGTTCTTCCGTCACTTCTCTTCCTTTCTGCGACTCGTGTCTTTCCGTCCTTTAACGCCGTCCTCTCGTCGCCTCACCTCCGCTCTGTGGGCTCGTTATTGTCACAACACTTCACTGACGTTCAGCTGCGTTTTATTTACCAAACATGTCCCACAGAAGTTTCAGCAAATCTCCTCCGGTTTCTCAAACACTGTTTGCAGACACGGTTGTCAGATTTAAATGTTTCTGTCCAGATACAAAGTTATTATCCTTATGGCGACTTCTACATCTTTCAGATTTACGGTTGTTATTTTCTTTTTTAGGTTATTTTTTTCACATGATATCAATTTTGTAGAACACACACAAAGTACACAGTCACAATGTCACTTGATTTACGTGCACATCATTTAGTCTAATATCCTCACATCAGTGTTGCTGCCGCCATTAGGTTTGATTACTTGGCTTGTTTATTTTGGAAATATTTCACTTTGATATTATTCATCGTACGAAATTTGTTTTGTCATCTCGGCTGTCAAGAGGATTGCACCCCACCAAATTGCCAGCTGTCTTCCAATGATGTAAGCTACTGGCTCTTCAGCTATAGCAAATTACATCATGTGCTAATTTGCATTTGAATAACATCATCACATTTATGTACAAAGTAAGAATTCAACAGAGCCGCTGAACCTGAAGCGACATTTTCACAAGGAAGATGAAAAAAGTTTTCTATTTTCTGACGCTCTGCTCATGTTCTCTGCTGGTCTGGCAGCCACATCTTCTTTACCTTCATCTTTTAGTGTCGGTAAAACTCTCAAGATGCTTACACTGCCTTACACTACAATGTTGGGGTGTGATACACAGTCAAGTCTCAGACGACAAAACATGTTTTTTTTTTACAGGTGCAATAGACGGGTCGTAGAAGCACAACCTGTAAGAATACAACATAAAAATTGAATGAGGAAACTTAATATTAATAGAAAATAACAATGCTCATCCTGACCCTGCCAGGGGGTGCGTCAGCTTTGCAAGTGTGAATAGTCGGGTTGCATAGTAAAGTCTGTAAACACGTTCATGCCGTTTGGGGGAGATGAATATTAGTTTTCTCCGAGTGACCGGAAATATTTGAATTAGCATTTATAATGTAAGCAGCATTGTCACTGAGGGGAGATCAATAGCGAGGAAATTGAATGACGCAGAGGCTGAAAGACATTAGCTCACAGGTAATTCATATGATCATTTCCTGTTATTAAAACTGAGTTCCCTCCACACCATTGAATCGCCATCAGTATTTTCTTCTGTTTTTATAAGAGAGGCTATTCTATATACTGTAAGTGGTTTTAGTTTTTATATAGTAGAGTGTAATGTCTGTTGGAGTGCATCATTTTTACATCTGTTTATAACTGTAAGTCTTAAGTTGTGATGAGCGGGAGAAAAAAAAGCACATCTCCTCAAGAGGGGAGGATTTACAGTTTTAAAGCCCTCAGTTATATCATACCTCTGAGATATCCCATCTCCCCTTCTCTCTCCCCTCTTTTGCCCCCATTTTATATCCCTTCATCCTGCTGTAATTCTCCACATTCCCAGACATCGCTGTGTTCTCTCCATCCGATCCATCTCAGCAGATGAATCCATTAAGTTGCATAATTTACCCGCAAAGCAAAAGTCTCAAAAAAAGGGCCTCTGCCATTGTACATGTTTCAATAGGGAGGAAGTGCTTTTGTGTAAACCTCACCCTACCAGACTGTAGGCTTTAAAAGTCTGACCACTGGCCCCGCTCCACTCAAAGGGCTAAAAAGCCAGTTGGAAATCAGCTGACATCTGCCCTCAAGTGACTTTTATAATATTAAATGAGAGACTCACAAACCACTACACATAAAATGCACTTCAATGTATCTTTCTTTATAGGTTTTTTTCAGGGGTATGTTGGTAAGTGGTTGTGTCTATTCACAGTATATCAGTGTGGATCTGATTGTAAAGTGACTGCGCCAATATATTTGGAAGAACAAAGAGCCGTCATGACTAACAGAATTAAGTGCAGTGACATCATCAGACGCGCGCGCACACACACACACACACACACACACACACACACACACACTGGCTGGCATTTATAATGTCATAACAGTTGCATTTTGTGTGTATGCATAGGTAACAGTGGAGTGTGGTGTCTGTGCATGTTTGTGTGTGTGTGTCTGTGTGTGTGTGTAAAACAGTGTATGGATATAAGCGCTTCAAATCTCAAAGTGGATTTAAAAGCTCAAGGTGAAATACTACAAAGAGTCACTGAGAGTTTACAGACACGGTAGCAGCTCTGTGAAGATGTACTTTTATAATAGTATTTAAATAATCTGTATTCAGAGACCGCTTTTCAAAAAACTTAGTCAAAACTACTAGAAGACTTACAAGAGACTCAATAGAGTCAAAACATTTCAAAGCAAAGAGAATTAACAGACAGAATGATTTAAACTATCAAGAGCAAAAAAAAAACGGCACATAATCATTTAAGAGAGACATAAAACACCTCAAGGGAAGGTAACATAAGAAAAGCTCTAAAAATACCTTTAGGGACTTAAAGGAGATCACAGATTCTGCCAAAACCATGTCCTTGTTAATTCATGTTCCCCTTAAGTTTTCAGCTGGACCTTGGGACAGACAGTAGACATTTGCCTGAGGATCTTAATCTTAATACTGAGACACTCACAATGACAATAAATGCACTATTTAAAAAAAACAATGAGACAAGGTTTTAATGAGCTTTATCAAAAGGCTTCACAACAACAGCTTGGCAGATTTTTATATGTCTCACACAAAAATATGATGTTTCAGGGTGAAACAGTAAGAGTACACAGTGTATAAGCAAAGACACACTGATAAAACTTAGATTTTTTTTTTCCTGCACAAATTATGATTCCATTTAAAATTTACTGAGATATGAGAGATATTTTGATGTGCTGTTGAGGGAGAATTTGGGATTTTCTTTGCCAACAGGTGTTTACAAGGCAGAGAAAATGAATTTAAGACCGAATGCAAAGCAAGTTATCTTCAGACTTCTAAAACTCAGACTTCATCATGCATGGTAATCTATTCAAAGCAGGTCTTCAAGTATCTGATAAAAGTGCCTGTTGGCTAAAAGTGGAACTTGTTTTGATAACTTGCAGATATGGCAACAGTGGTGCAGAATAAAAATCATGCGAGTGTGAAGTGTTGAATAGTGCACACACCTTTTTTTTTCTTTTTTTTTTGGCTGAAGATCCTTACTCATCACCAGTGGTTCAGCTTTTGATTTGAACTGTTTATGACACTGTGGCTTCAAGCTGATGCGGATTGGACGCTGGTAGTGAACAGGAGTCGTATTAATATAGTTTATAATAACATTGTAGTTTACTGAACCTATGATACAGAACCAAAGGACATTAAATTGACTTCCATTCAGTCCCTCAGGGTTTTCTTCAGCCTGTACTGTAACTGCTACCTGCGGATTACACTCATATTCCACGTCTGGACTCACCATTAACAGGATCTAAATCAATGCACCAGAATCAGCAATATCCCCCTTTTTATTCCACTCAGTCTTCTTACTTGCTTAAACCTGGTGCCTATATTACCCACAATGTAATACAATGCAATACAACTGCCCACACGACCCCAAGCAGAGACGAGGAGTATTCTGCACAGGTCTGGTTAACCTCCATAAATATACCGATATACAGTATATTAATATCAGTTGTTGAACTTGAAGTCTTGCTGAATTCTCTGGAACCACAAAAGACTTTATACGTTTGTTTTTTTCACCCACTCAGGTTCTCTTAACGACTCATTAGCATTTTTCATGTAACTTTGTGACATTGTTGAGACACTAAACTCATACAGTCATTATTTCAAATCCAATATGTCTGGTTCTGAAGCTGTTGCCATGTAAAGCTGTTCACAGAAAACACAGCTGAGTCATGAGTTATTTTCGTTGAACTTCTGCTTGTTCCCAGACAGTTGATATTCATTTGGTAAAATAACAAGCAGAGATTAAAAGCCGAGTTTTCTTGACAGACATTTTGATTCCAGTCACATCTTTAACTGCAAACAATTTACTGAAACTGAGCTTTCTGATTCAGGAGCAAATCATTTTCGTTCATTATTCTTTTTATTTTTTTTTATTATTTGTTGCAAAACGGAGTGGGTACGGCCGCTTTTATACCAGCACTTAATTAGCCCAGAGCAATGTTTTATATTCACAGACCTCTTCTTGAGCCTTGTGCATCCTGGAGCATGAAGGTTTAACAGAGCAAAGCTCTCACTCATCACCTTTTATGCTTACGCTGACAGGCCCGCCCTGTCCACTGGCAGACTTATTCATTGGCAGTGTTTTATCATTAAGGCCACTCCTGCTCGCAAGACATACATCAAACATTTCATCTTCATTTTCCTTCCCCTCCTACTCCCCCTCCCCCTCCTCCCTCACTCTTTCTATCTCCCCTTTCTTCAACCACACACATTATCCCTGTACATTGTCGTACAGTGGAGAGTGCAATTTGGTGGATGAAGAGAGGCATAATGGCATACACTGCATTGGTGCTAACTACAAATGCAATCATAGGTTTAATAATGTACCATTACTGTTTGGATATTATATCCGAACTGACCATTTCTATATAGTGCAAGCACACGTGCAATCGTCACCTTCAGCTTAATAGACTCATACATATCAACAGATTGTCTCAGGTCTAATTCTGAACCTCATTGTTGCTTCTGCCTAATATGGTTCTGATGGTTATATATTGGACGTGGAGCTCCAACCCCCACCTCCCCCACCTCCTCTCTCTGGAGTATCACTGCTGTCAGCCTCTGTGGACCTCCTCTCTCCATCTATTGCCTCATGTCTCTCACTATGTGCTCTCTCACTGAAACATTTCCTCCCACCCCCCACCTCGAAACGCTGCCACTCTGCGTCCTCTCATTCCCTCTCAGCCTTTCCTGCTTTGTGCCTCCGTGATTTGCAATATTTTGCCGGCCGCCCTGTATTTGTCAGAGAATAAACTAAGGCATTAGTTTCGTCTTGTCCTGTGTGCATTGGTTTCACACTCTTGAATCCTGTCTGCAACTATGGAGAAGGAAAAAAAAAACAAGGTGTCTGCTGCTGCAGCTCTCACACATTCTCCCATACGCCAGTTCTTTTTTTTTTCTTCCAGTCTTTGTGTTTGATAGAGTCTGTGGGAATTGCTCCTCTCTCTTGCTTCCTCTCATCATTCTGTTCCTCCTGTAGGTGGCTTTACTTATTCAGCCAGCAGCTGTGTTTGGCTGAGGCTCATCTCCCCCTCTCTGCCTTCCTCCCTGTGCCTGTATTGTATCCTGAGATTTCCTACACCCTCAGCTATGTTGCATACAAACCTTTGAATGGTGCGGTCAGTGCAACAGGTCAATCTTCAAAGTGGCGATCAATTTTCTTTATGACAACCTTCATAAAGAAAATTCTTTCTTTATCTTTTCTTTATGACAACCTTCAAGTTTTTCATACATATATTTTCCTCCTTGAGGCTCTGGGTCAGCCGCCGAGCAGCGCCCTGGAAGTAAAGGGTTAACCCACAACAGTGGACAATAAAGATTTTCAATTCAATTCAATCTTTTCCTCCTTAAAACTCTATTAGAAATCAAAGTGCATTGACGGATAATATTTCAGATAATTATATCAGTTTTTCTCGTCCATTTGCATTGTGTCTTGACATTGGTTTGTGTCATTAATGTGTAACATTGGTCCAGAACGATGCCACCGGAGAGCGGTACTGTACATAAGTATGTGAGACAATGATTATCATTATAACGACATTTTCTGCTTGTTCAAAGACCGAGTATGTTGTGGCGAAAAATTCCATCTTATTTGAACCAGTTTTGCAATGAGCCAAACGTAAGTGAGCGATTATATCTGGTGCACATAAAATTTTATGATTCCCATTACTAAAAGAGTTATGTAATGAAGATGCTTCCCTGAACAAATTAGGTGTAAAGTGGAATTATTTTGCCCTGTTAAAACATAATTTGTGCTGTTTTAATATCAACTGAGAGTCTCAATAATAGAACTTTTGATTGAATAAAAACTGCCTTGTTCTCCATTTAATAAAGCTATCATTATGATAAAAACTTTATTCATATTTGTTTCACCTCAATGGTAATTTGGTAAATCCCCTAACACACTACTACAGGGGCCTTTAACACATTTTACATTGACATAATCATTTAGGGCGACTGGACTGTAGTCATTTACTTTCGGCCGGTTGTGCTGCTTTACCAGCGCAGACCTCAGACACACATCGTTTGGGACACACATTGGTTTTCCTGGACGTAGCCTCTTCAGCTCCACACCTGTCTGTGTGGTTTCCAGTGTTATTCAACATTTATTCTCTACCAGAACTCTTGTCACATGCAACATCCTCTAATTCTCTAACAGTTTGTAAAAATCAAACAAAAGTTTCAATTCTTTTCCCTTTTGTATTAGTTCATATAATAGTGTCTCCAGCATAATATGCTAATGGTTCTCTCAAAGCAACTTGGGAGTGAGTACTCTACATTTTGCATAGAAAATACAGTAGCGATGTATTTTTTATTTGTTATAAAAACCTTTGTGTTAAAGCAGCTGAATGGTCGAGCCAGTGAAAAGCCACTTGGCTGTTGTTCACACACAGAATAAACAACACAGGAGAATAACTGAATGATCTCGTTATTCAGGATTGTGTGTGTCAGGAGGATGAGGCCCACTCCTCTCCATTCATAACAGCCTGACAAGGACACAGCAGACTTTAATGACACAGTGTCTATATTGTCACCTGAGAGTTGGACAGATGTGTTGAGGACAGATCTTCATATAGTCACACTCTCAGGAAAACTCCACTGTTTCTCAACCTTATGTGCATCAGCTGTATCAAGGGACTTATGTCTGTGGCTGAGGTGACCAATCCTTGCAGCAGTATCATACTGAATATTTAGCTGTCATAAATAAAAAAGGGCCTGTCATAATACTCTATTCTGTACATATACAAATCCATTATGCACCGCTCAGCTCAAATGTGTAGAGCAAATTTAGAAGGAAAGCTCCAGTAGGCTACTTCTAAAAAGACGAATTTGTATGTGTGACAGCTTTGAAGAAGAAGGAAAAAAAGGCTGAGCTCACCCAGCACAGAGGAAACAAAATGTAAATTCGGAATCAATAAATGTAATCAAATGTAAGTTTTCTGCCTGCTCACTCAGTGTATAAGTCAAGTTTCTAACTCAAGGGGTCTAAATAGATTTAGATTGTCACTGTCAGGCATTTGGATTTGTTCACAGCAGAAGAGTTAAGGCAGATTATAAAGTACAGCCTTAAATGCTAAACAGCAGATTCAAAGTTAAAGCCTTCCTAGCGTGGCTTTGTACTGGCAGGGGAGATAAACCTATCCAAACTAATTGAAAATTTAAAGTCTGTGAAGGTAAAATGTAAAATGAAAGTGACAGTGTCAAAGTCTAAAGATTTAACAGTCAGAGCTGCAGGAGTTTTTTTTTCAGCAGGATGCAAATGAAACTGAAGAGCAGCAGCCAAGGGGCTCAGTCAGAGCTCAGACATGATGGGATGTTGTAGGGCAGGTGCAACATGGGCCAAAGGACCATCGGGGAAAAGAAGTGGTTATGGAACAAATACAAATGGGAGGAGGGGGGAGAGGGCAGCCAGGCTTGTCAGGATGTCAGGGTCTTAAGCTAAGCAGGGTCAGAGCCCGAGCTGTGAGGACATCAGCTGGACGGAGCGGTGAAGAATATACTGCATCTGTGTGAAGCCAGACCTGTGCAGAAGTCAGTCCTGCTCTATTAGTTTTTCTGCAGTATCTTGTAGTGGCTGAATTCAAGTCAGATGCTCGCAATCAACTCACTTCAACTCTGCTAAGACATCAGGACCTAAAAGTCACCTTTTTCTTTCCCATAGAGACATATCAAGAAATCCTGGGTTATTTGTAAAAAAAAAAAAAAAACCTCCACACACACTCGGCAGCCAACTTCCTGCTGACATCACAGAAAACTATCCGCCACACCACAGATTCAACAACCCGTGTCATAGCAGCTATAGCCTATATGGTCAATAAAATCAGATAGGCCCTCAGCTTATAAACGTACTATTATCATAAAGTCCGATTTATGACATTGTCACATAATCTTTTCATGGCAGATGAACACAATGTTCGCATAAATTTGTGTCCACAAAACAAAATCTGCATCTCAGAGTTCTCAGGAAAACTAATTTCACAAAATGTGTGGAGTTTAGTAGCAGTACAGCAGCCTGGCAGGCCTCGAGCTGCCGCATTGTCTTATTGGCTATTTAGCAGTGGTTGTGTATCACTGTAGGGCAGCGTTTATATGCATAGACAGCCACTGCAGTGAGGCTTACGACTGTCCATATGGAAGGAATAGTATAAAGTGTCACTTTTCAAACATTTGGCCAATCAGCAGGTGCATTCAGTGAGGGAACGTGCTCGTGAGCATTCGCATATGTTTGTGTTTGCAGAGAGAACTGTTCGCTAAATTTCATTTTTTTGCAAACAGAAGCAAATAAAGAGGTGGTGTTTGTCAGACTCACGTTAATGTCACAGTCTGAGACTCTGCTCAAGTTGCAGTTACAGTTATAATCAAGCACTTATTTCAAAAAAAGCTGCCTGGTACATTTTCAAGTGGATGCCTTGGAAAGATATTCTGTTATGTTATTCTTCCAAAACCAGAACCAATGTGTTAGGACGACACTTTGTGGGTTTTTATGCAGCATTATTTCTACAAGTGGTCACAAAACAGTCAAAAACACAAATGATCATTTGATATTGTTATTGTTTGATAGAGCCAGCCCTGTTTCCAGACGTCATGCTAAGCGATAGCTAACTGGCTGCTGCCTGTAACTACATGGCTGTGGTATTGGAGTAATTCTGTCCAAGAGAGCAAGTAGGCTAAGTGTATTTCCCAAAAATGTCAGACTACTCCTTTAATGTGTTTATTACGTACAGTATATGCAATGTTACTCGGACAGGTCAAGGACAATTGAAGTTATTGTAAAAATGTGTCAACACACACAGTTGGCAGCCACTGCATTGTGCCTCTCCCTTCAGAGGTGAAATTAGCGTCAGTGAATGGAGGCGAAGTAGGACAACGTATTGTACAGAAACTGCTGCAGGAAAAAAAAAAAAACATCTTCAAATGCAAAAGTGGACCAAAAGCAGTTTTAATGACATCATTCATCTATATTGACAATTAGAGGAGGTGGGAGGAAAGAGAAATGTCATGACAGGTAGGATTCAAGCTCAGTGACATTTGAGCTCTGAAAACATTACACACACGCACACGCACACTGATTTACTGATCTTTTGAGGCTGCTGTATTGACATTGATTTCAGCGATGCTTATAGAAACCCTGACCCCAACACTTTAGCCCTGAACCTAATCACCATGGACCATAAAACACTGGTCTGAAAAACGCTCCAACAGGAGGCGTGTCCCAACAATGTGATTATATAAACATATTTGTGTCCCAACAAAGTAATGATTACCACACACACACACACACACACACACACACACACACACACACACACACACACACCCTTCACAACTTGAGGGGGAAGCAGCAAGGATGGAAGACTTTTGTTTCCTCTGCTGAACCAGACTTTATCATATCCAGACGTGGTAACAATGGAGGACTGATGTCTTTAATCGAGCTCATCAGCCTGAACTCATCAAACAACAAGAGCCTTAGATTGAGGATTTGGACATTACATGGCTGTCATGACAGCGTCGTTCCACCACGGCCTCAGAGACTTCATTCACTGGTGTTATAAGATACTGCGCTCTGTAACAACTCAGTCAGTCAGACTTTGGGAGCTGGGCGGATAATGACTATCTATTTTCTATTTTAACTATTTTCTTGGCAGAGATGAGGATGACCTAATTGAAAACATGGACTGCATGAAGCTGAAACATTAGATCGGTAGAACTGTGACGACAGGCATCTGATTGTTACACCTGAAGTAAAAGTAGACCTGATCCTGCTGTTTGTAGCATATGAGCTCCTTGTCAAAACACAAAATTGCTTTCTTTGTTTTCCCTCGAATATCATTTTTGGATTTCACAGCATTTTTCAAATGCTTTTTTGAATAATGTCATTTTGAGCCACAGGGAAGCAGAACACAGCAATACAACTCCTTGTCAGGTGTCATGAGTAAAATAAAAATAAAATAAAATAAAAAAAGGCTACAAAATAAATCAAGATTTAAATTAAAAGTAGTTTCTCATTTATATTTCCCTGTATCGTGTTCTTGTTCACTCCCTCATTTTATTTTCTTGCAAAAACCAAGAGCCAGGATGTTATACATCATGTGTTATAGGTATTTTTAATGTTATTAGTTTAAAAGGTATATGTACAAGGCAACGTATATATCACACACACACAGAAAGAGAGAGAGAGAGAGATGCATCCACTTTTTTCTACATGCGTAAATTTAAATAACTGTAATTAAGCTGGAAGCTACAACATAATGTTGCTATTATGTGACCAGAGAACATTCAGTCCACCCATAATTAACAGGCCACAGAAAATCAAATAATATAGAATTTGAAATAGAGCTCAAAGCATAAAAGTAATTGCAGAAAGCTATTATGGTGCCTGCAGATTTTCCATGTTAACACTTTTTACCCTGTGTCGACAAATAATGGTTATTTCTCACCTCACACAGTGTCAGCTCACCTCCAGTTACAGATTCACATCAGGGAGACCTTCCCTCTTTCTAACATGCAATCACCATAAACTGCAAGCAGGCCTATTTTCTTTGCAAAATGTCAGAGCACATTACAATCAGCGTCTCCCACACATGGTTGAAAATAATTGAGCACCATTATTTTTTATTTGTCAGACAGAAATCTTCTCCACAGGTACAGTATGTACAGGTGTGGTGATTATTATTTCCCCAGAAAGTTTTAAAGCCACAAAACCGCACTCTTTCTCTCTGAGCATTCAATGATGCAATGGAAAACAATTAGTCAAAACCCACATTATAATATTCTTATATTATGTCTATTTTGAGTGTTTGCCATGGTGGAGGTGGCAACAACAAAAAGCGATTCATTTGTATTTGACTCGGCATCGCTGCTGCTGCTCTCTGCATGTGGCGGCAGCAGGTCAAGCTGCTCTGTGAAGTGGTGGGAGGGAAAATGAAAGGTGAGATGTTCCGGTTCAGAAAATTACCACAATGGTGAGTCGTGGAGCAATTTTACAGGGCAAATGACAACGGACAATGACACAACAACATGCAGGTAGCTGTCCACTGCACTGCGAACATTGATAATTCAATACCCACAAGGAACTTTCTCAAATTGAGGATAACAGAGAACACATAATGCTTGTAAAGTTTGTTTGGATTTTTGCTATAGACTATCTACAAATACGTATTTAATGAAACCAGAATGACTCTTAAACACAGCAGAGGGAAACGGGTTCAGTAGAGCACTGTTGTCAAATGCCAGACATCCATCCTTTGTGCTAAACTGGCTACTGGTGGCGGCTTCAAATTTAGCACACGACGTGGTATCAATTCTCTATTTCCTGGTAACGAAACAAAAACAGAGTGCATTTCCCAACATGTCAAACTATTCCTTTAAATGACCTAAGATGGCTTTAGAGGAAAGAAGGAAGAAACAGAACAATATCTGACTGTTGCCCTCAGACCACTATAACAAAATGCACCTCAATTTAAAAGCAGTGCTGCACCCCTTTAGCAAGCATTACTCTGTCCATTTGCAGATCAGTAAAGGTCCAGTGTGCACACAAAGGAACAAGTTAAAAGTACAATCTGTTCCATCACAGTTAAAAACATGAAAAGCACAGCTGAAATGAGCTTTTAACATCAAAGCCAGTGCCGCGTTGGCTTTTACTGATTAGTTTACCCTTTCTCGTTCGAGGTGTGTTAATCAGTGAAATCATCCACAGTTGTGTTTTCTAATGAAAGCCTGCAGACACTTGACCCTCCCGGGCACCCAGCCACCCAGCCCCCCCCCCCCACCCTCCCTCCCTGCTCCACTACCTATGCACGACTAATTTTTCTTTCATGTTAAAGACGTTTAAATCGTTAAATCATTGTTCATTCATGTTAGACCACATGACATAGGTCTACATGTCCTATAATTTATGATTGGATTGTTGTTCTTTATTTTATTTTATTTTTTTTGGCTGGAAGGTGGAAAGCACATGAGATTGTTGATAATCCTTTCCATGGCCACTTTCATCAGCCGTGAGACTGTCCAACAAAACACACAGGACCGTCCAATGAGATATCCTTGACTTAAGTGGAACAGCCTAAATAAAATTTAGTGTCATCATCTTAAAAGGCAGGAGTTACAGGAGCAAGATAGCTCCTCTACCTGGACGATGTCATCACCAGAAAAGCAGTCAGAAAGACAAACAAAGCCAGAGAAGAGTCGTAGAGAAATGGAATGAAAGGAAACGATTATATAAAATTGGTGGAGAATGTTTGATGGGGAGTGTTTTCTTTGGGGCTGATGGCTGATAGTGAGCAGCTGACTGGAATTCATCACTCTTCATTAATTTTAATATTTACAGTTGTGCTTTTTCCAAAGGAGAAGTTTGTAAGACATAACAACTGGAATAATCAGAGGAAATGGGCTGAGACAAATTAAATGAAACCATATACAATATCTCACAGCTGTTAAGATATAGAAAAAAAAATATCGTACGGACTTTCAGTGTTTTCATGTAAAGCATGCAACAGCTGAGATAATAGCTCACCAAATCTGCTTTGAGCAAAATTTCAATTGCTCGCACATTTCACCAAAGGAAACATTTTCCTCTTTCAGAGATTTCCAGTGCGTGGGTGATTGCTGTCCACAATATAAGGAACTCTCTGTTGAGCCTGCCAACGCTTCTTTCATATTCCTTCCTGTTTTCACACATCAGCTCTAAATTATACACTATATTACAGTAAAACAAAACACTATTTGGTCACACTTGGTCGCCACATTTGCATCAACACTCAAAGATGCGAATCAGGTTGAAAACAAACTGCTTCTTTCAACAGTCTCACTGCAAATTAAAACAATCCAAGTTTTCTTTTTAAATCTATTGACTGTGTCCTAAATTACCAGCCTGCAGCGTGTGCTCACCTTTGGTGGAGGATTGTGAAAACTTTTTATCCTTTTTGCAGATAAAATCGACAAAAGAAGAACATTTATCACGCCCCCCAGCCCACATACTGAACCGTGCCACATCTGTCCCGTCTCACCACATCAGTTCTCTCCCATCTCCCTCTGTGATTTGATTGATACTGTTTCCCACACTTACTTCATTGACATTTTGCCTCCAAAACCACCTACAGAAGCCATTAGCATTATTGGAGCTTCTTTGCTTCAATAATGGATCTATGTTATGAACCAACCCCCCTCTTCAGGCTATGTTCCTTTAAAGTAGCCTCAGTTCAATCACTTTCAAAAACAGATCATGTCTCCAAGTTATCTTTTACATTTAGTATTTTAGAAAACATAAAAGTCTGCAAGACACTTCTGGCACTAGATAAAAAAAATATTGTATCTGATAAATTCCAAAATTCTAATTGGTTGGTGAGTTGGGATCTGGTATAGCACTAAACTGTCTCTTGCTGATAAAGGCAATAGATGGGGTGCAGGAAAGGACAAGACCAGGGCTCCAGAGACTGGGAGGAAGTCAAAGATGTTTATAGACACAGTCGGCAAGCAAGGAAACGTCACTTCCGGTTAGGGCCGTGGGGGAAAACAAACCGTGTCCCCCATACACACTCATGCAAAAACGCGGCATTTTAAACCTTTGTCAAAGGCTTTTTCGCCGTCCTGTCTTAGTTTTAATCACATGTATATGCTGACAGAGAGCTATATTTTTAGAAACTCATCACGATCTGGGTCGATTGTTGTCCGTACATTTAAAAATATTAGGTATTTCACAGTCAGTCATATTTGTCTTCCCCCACGGCTCTGACGCTCTCTTAGTCGCCGCCGGCCGGCTCTAGACACTCGTAGACACTGCCTGAGTTATTGTGTATTATTTTGCACCGCAAATAAATTCAAAAACCACAACCTGAACTTTTATATCGGAACTTCGCTCATCTTCTCCAAACGTGTAACGCTCTGACCGGAAGTGAAGGTTGCCGACCCTGCTGACTCGGTGTAGGCTATGGCTGTGAAAACTTTATATTTTAAGATGTACGGACAGCAATCGACCCAGATCGTGATGAGTTTTCTAATATATAGCTCTTTGTCAGCATATACATGTGATTAAAACTAAGACAGGACGGCGAACAAGCGTTTGACAAAGGTTTAAAATGCCGCCTTTTTGCATGAGTGTGTATGGGGAAAACGGTTTGTTTTCCCCCACGGCCCTAACCGGAAGTGACGTTTCCTTGCTTGCCGACTGTGTCTATTGCCAGTTCACAGGTAGTTTGAGCTAGTAACTGTGAGCGCGATGGGGCAGAGGGAAGTCCAAGAGAAAGGGGAAAATAATCAGAGGCAGGTAAAACTGTGGGGAAAGATGATTGATTCATGATGTAATAAGAAACAGGAAAAGAAGGGTAACCCATAAATTTACAGGCTGCTAATTATGTGATAAATAGCCAAGAAAAAACAAGTAATTATGTAGAAATGTAATAATGGTCAATTTCATAGTAATGTCATGTTTTCATAAAGGATTACACATGCTTTTCATACTTTGATTTTTTGGGGGGAAAGGCCAGAATTTTTTTCCAAAAAGTCCTTGCAATTGTCAATCAATCGTTATTTCTTGGTTATATTTCTCAACATTAAATTGACCGTTATTTCTAGCCTATTTCTAGACATTATGACGCAAAATGTCTTTGCTATTTCTTGACATTATTAACGACCTGTAAATTAAAGGGTTACTAGAAGGAAAAAGAAGCAGTAGGAAACATAGATCTGGTAGGGTGGACAAAGTTTTTCAAAAGGATTTGGTAACGGAGAACCAGCTGTATCCCACAGCTGGTCCAATGGTCTGACTCTGGAGGGCGTGGCAGTGGACGTCCCAGGAGAGATTGGAACAATTATTTATCTAACTGGAAGTTTTTTGTTTCAGCTGATGGCAGGGCATCCATCTGTGCTCCTTTGATTTGTGGGGTGCCTCAGGGGTCAATCCTTGGTCCTTTTTTATTTTCATTATATATGTTCTCCTCAGGGCATTTGATCTGACAGTTTGGTTGTGTGGTTATGTATGTGTCATCGCTACGCAGTCGATAGACAGCTCTATTTATTTTTGGCCTGTGACCTTTCAAATTAAACTACTCAACACAAGTGTTTGACCAAGATTAGTGACCAAGTGTGACACATTTCTCCTCAGTTGAAATACAGTAAAACCAAAGCTCTGGTTGTCAGCCCACATGAGGTCGCTTACATCCTCCAACACCTCAGATCATTTGCTATTAATATATTTTTCTGGCCATCATATTTGGCTCCAAGATGAAATTTGATAAGCTCATCAAGACACTCATACAATCCTGCTATTTTCACCTGAGGAATATCATGAAAATACTGTATGTCCTCTGTTATCTTTCCAGCAGCTGGAAATGCTTATGTCTGCTTTCACTTAGAAGACGGCAATGCTCTTTATTCCTTCTTAGCCTGGTTCTGATGTTCATTTTCTGGCTTCCAATTAAACATCCTCTCAAAATCCTTCCCCTCATCTATAAGGCATTTAATAGTCTTACTCCAGAGTATAGATGTGAAGTACTGAAGCATTATCACTGTGCTGCATGCATTTGCTGTCCTGTTTCCCAGGCTGTCTCCTCATCAAAAACTCTCTTGGGTGTTTTTTTTTTATATCACCTAAAGACCTAAAGATTAGTTTTGGTTTCAGTTATTATGGACACTACTTTGATTCGTAATGTCGCTATCTTTTTTTTCCTCTACTATGCCTCTTGTTATAATGTTTTTTTGTTGTTGTTGTTTTGCAAAGCACTTTGTAACCTGCATCCTGAAAGGTGCCTAACAAACCAAATTGCACTTACTTTCTAACAAAGGATTAATATAGCAGATTATATAAATCTATTTAAAACCAGTAAGTATAATTTAATACGTGAAATATAAAGGTGCTATTTTGTGTGCAAATTCAAAACTAATATTCATCTGAAATGATCCTACCTCAAAATGCCACAGCACAAGGGGTTTGTTTACTGCAAATTATGACAATGAGTGAATGTGTGTAGTTAAAGGAAAGCTCTAAAATCACTTTAAATGTTTGGAGTGTAAAATCCAAATTCTAATAAAATCCTAACATGCCTAAAGGGAGAGAGGGCTGATAATGATGCATCACACCAGTTTCCTCTCCAAAGCTCCCCCAGCTGCCCCTTAAGCTGCCTGCATAATGTTTCTCCCTCACAGCCAGCAGTGGGAAATAAGTACATTTACTCATTCCCCAATTACCCCTATGTTTTACAACTACTACATGTATCTGACAGATGAATTACAAGTTTATTTTTAGAATGAGATTTTGAGTTTGATTCGCGATAATAACATGAAATACTATATTTGTTTTTTTTATAAATATCTTAGCAGTTCCACCAACTGGTGTTTCCCTTTTTACACATCAGCTCAATGTGAATATTCAAATTACCGTACTCAGTATTGTACAAAATACTGTGAATATGTGCAAAGTAGCTTCACTTCAAGCTGTTTCAGTAAGGACATGCTGCTTAAACACTGGTGCATGAGTATTAATAGCCTAATTATATTTCACGTTAGGTATAAATGACATTTTACCACATAAACAATACATTGTTACTTAAACTTATCCATCCATCCATCCATCCATCCCTCCATCCTTATCACAGGTGAGTTTGTACCTCAATGTTCTAGCAGTCTGAATTTGAGGGAGCTGTAATGCCACTCTTGCATGTCTACGCTTCATGCAGCCCTCAGTGGGTGCCTTGCCTTGCTCTAAGATCATTACAGCATTGGGTCATTGTCTATATAACCTGTGTTTAGTTCCGGGAAAGAAACATTTCAGCATTCAGGTTGAATTAATTCAATCTGGTTCTATAAGATTTGTGATGCTGACAGCTTTCTAGGGCGTCCTGTTGATGTTTAGATCTCAGTGTCACGTGTCTGTTTATCTGTGTGGAGATACATTTTGGGGAAAACACAAGATCAGTATTAGAAAGTGTGGAGAAACTGGGGTGATCTGATTAGACTGTAAAGTTTCTTGCTGCACAAATTATCATATTAATAAGAAAACCAAATTCTGATTGGTGCTTTTAGATTCTCAGTTCATGCCTGAGTTCATATTAATACATTCCATGTAAAATGTGATGAAGCACTGTATGTTGACATAGATTATCTGCAAATGAATGCACCAATTTACTTAATTAATAACCACATTAACATAAGTGCTTATCTTTTGTATATAGGCTATATTATGGGGACAGTGCAGGGATATTAGGCAGCTCAAGTGTCTCCTGGGGCAACACTCTGGCTCAGTTGTGATTACTGTCGCCTCACAGAGAGAACGTCCTGAGTTTGAACCCAAATAGAGCTGTTACTGTGTGCGGTGGTTCCTCAAAGCCCAAATTAAAAAATGACTCCTGCTGCTGCTGCTGCTGCTGCTAAAAGGACAGTGTCACATTTTTGCAAAAGCGTGACATACAAGTTTAGATTTTGACATTTCAACTGGCACACTCATCAGAATTGAAACGTCTGTTCTACATTGTCTCATTACAGGAACTTAAACACACATTAACCCAGCAGTACGTGTGTTTCTTATTGTAAACAGAGAAGTCATCTCTGACCTCAACAAGCACAAGAAATTTAACTGTCCAGAGAAAAGTACTTAGCAGCATCACAGAACTTGTCCCACATCTGAAATCAGGAATAAAACTGCAGCAGTGATGCCAAGTGAGAGACATACTGAGACAAATACAGATTCTTTACCCATCAACTTTTAACACAAAGGGGTGCCATTGTGTGGAAAAAAAGAAAAAAAAGCCACTGCCCCGGGGCCACACTGCTGGTGTGGCTAAAACTGAGCAGATTTGCTTGAGTTCTGAAATGCGCAACAGTGCACATTAAGTCATTAACAAACCATTTTCACTGAAGACACTTTGACATGTCGCAGTAGGAAAAACACAGAAATTTAAAGATCATAAAGCTAATGATGTCTAAATTTCGCTCAGCTGCTTCAGTCTCGGGGTATTGTGTGGGCTGGCTCACACTGTCATGACTTACGGGGACACTTGAATGCAACACAGCCATTGTTGATGTGTATTGTTACACCTGTGCTTGTTCTGCAATAACAAGACAAAACATGAGCAGCGGATTTATCGATGTTATTGTTGCATTGTGAGGCTGTTCTTGTTTTAACAGGTCTGACTGCACTCTTCCTCAAAATAATAACAATTTTTACACAAATGCACCAGTTATTGGTAATTTAGCAAAAAAAGAATAGCACAGACTCAATGGGTACTGTGATTGATTACATAAGTGTACTTGGTAATTAGACTGTTAATTGGTTTCAAACAGAGAATAGACTAAAAGAAGAATTTCTGAGGAGCAGCTTTGTTTCCAGGGGGTTTGGTTGTGATCGAAAGTCTTGTAATTTGTAGTAAAAGTTGTTCTCTAAACCTCTGGCCTCAGGTTGTGTGGCTGCCCTCCACCGCTAAATGTTTCAAATATATTTTCCTCAGGCAGATTATTAAGGCGTAACTTAACTTTGTAGACAGTTGGATGAATTTGGACACAAAAATCAAAGACCCAGACAACTCACGCTGTGCTTTTTATAATTAAAGAGCAGACTGATGCCAGTTTCTGTTACAGCATCTTTTTTTTTTTCTTGAAATCATTTCACTGTAGCTTGTTCCTGCCACTGTGGTGTCATTTGAGATGTAGAGGCCCTAAGACCCTGTAATCACCTCCGTCAGTCAGAAATATAAACACGAGTCCTGGCTCAGTTCATCCGAAGTGGCTACGAGCCAGTGAAAAACCAGTGGCTTATCATTTATTTACCGTTTCTAAGGCATCAGTTCTTAATTAAAGCAAATCCAAGTCAAAAATAGTATTGAAGCTGTATATTTTAGCATGTATTTAATAATCAACTCGGGTTTTTCACTTTCAGTCATTATTTTGAACTGAAATTGACATTAAACTTGTCAACAACACTCCCAGTCCCATCAGGAAGTATCGATCTTTATCACCAAAACAAGAAAAAGAAGACGACGAGTTCAGAGGAGGAAAATGCTGAAATGTTGGAAGTTCATACACAGCAAGCGTTTCTTGGTCATTTAATGTAAAGCACATTATTCTTTTATTCTTCTTTTAACAAACGGGCACACTGTCTGCTATGTCACAAAATTACACAGATATTACACATCATAGTCAGCATTATTTGGCATGTTTGATATCTCTTTAAAACAAGGTTAGTGTGTGAAACATATTACTGTACACAGTCTCTCAACTGGATTTTTCAAGAAACCATCTAAAAAATGAGAATGTTGGGCAATACTATTCACATATTTTCTTCAAGAATGAATTTCATTTATGGATGGAGAATAAGCTTTTTGTCTTCTCTTTTCCTTAAATCGTCCAAAAAATACAAGCCATGTTTGATGTGATGTTTACTTTACATAGTTTACAAGTATAAACAAACCCACTGAAATGTGAAAATACATGTAAACTCACATTCAGTCAGTAAGGCCAGATCGCACTGGATGTCGTTATTGACTCTAGTCACTGGAGGCTGTTAATCTGATGCTTTCTGAGAGACTCGAATTAGCAGAATCACTGATGCTGCGAAGCATAATGTTTATTTATCAGCACGTCTCTTCTATCATCTGGCTCTAGTTCGTATATTTGGATCCCAGACTTTATACTGTATGAAATGTTCAGTCCAAATGTGGCTCTCCAGCTTAGTTGGTACTTTTTATACCGACTAAGCTCACAGGCACAATTTAGAGCTTTGTTAACTGGGCTTTTGCTCATCCACTCCTTCGCCTCCTGCAGCCAAACTCTCAGTAAGAGTGTGGTCAAAAACCAGCACAATGTTATTTTACCCTGAAGTGGGTAACAGTCACTGAGAGGGCACTAACCTTACAACATCCATTCTAGTTCAACTACGACTTCCCAAAAATCAAACCTAAACTTGAGGTGGTGTTGGACCTGTAATTGAAAAGGCATTGATTCCAGTGCGTCTCTGCCTTTAACCTATCCGCCCTTACCAAAGTGTCCGTCTTTTTTCGTTCACAAACCATCATGTAAACAAGCCCAGAAGCGGGGCAAAAAAAGTAGCGGGGCTGTACTGCCTCCTCAAGTGATATTTAAACATCTAATCCCAATTTAAATGCACTGCCACTCAAACTGTGGCTCTGCTGTGGGACTGAGCGTGACGAGCTGTGATCTTCTGACATGTACAGTAAACCAATCATTCTCTATTTGTGACATGTTTTTAGAAATGCACAGACTTGAGCCAAGACGGCAAGGTCAGCGGACAGCGTCACCATCACTGTAAAAATTACATCACATACGACAATTCTTTTCAATATAAATGAAAGTACACGACAAAGTTGCCTCGCAGAGCTCAAATTGGCTATTTCCTGCAAACTCATCCTCAAATTAGCCAAGTTTCTCCCTCTTAAAAAACTTCACTATACTTCTCTTTACCTACATCCCTGCAGCTGCGTAATTTCGCAAGAAAATGAGCCATAAGAGAAAAAATCATTAACATCAGCAAAAGATATTTCAGGCAGAGATAATGGCTCAATGTGCTGCTCAACGATCAGAGCAGCCAGCAGGCTTTACAGCCTCCTGTGTCCATCCTTATCTCCGCATCTCGCTCTCACAACATCTAAAGCACATGAGGGGGAAGGAGCACTAAAAACACATCTCCTAAGGATAAAAAAAAGTGAGAGGGTATGACAGCAGTAAATTGGCTATTTCCTCCCCTGAGCCTTACTCCAGACTTCCTCGGCATGCTGAGCAATTTGAATTGTGCTGTAATTGCTTATGTTGCTTTTCTCTGCTCATCATTTCTACAATAGAATTTGATCTCATTGCTTTTGCCTGTGGTTGAATTCTCAGCCAGTGAGCCTGGTACGAACGGTACTAAGTGGCAAGTTAAGAGAGGAAGCAGAGCACAGTGACTGTTGCTCTCTGCTATTTCATGCACAAAGTGAGAAGAATCCAAAGTTGAAGAAGGCATAAGATCTCTCCTACATAATGTGGCAACGCACACATTCCCCATCTTATGACTTTTTAAATGAAGAGCTGTATTTTGTGTGTGGTTCAAAGCATTTTAAGTGCAGCGCAGCGTCTTATTAGCTTGTTCTAAAGTGGATTATTTTGCTCAAGCAGTGTATGATGGAGGGAGAGGAAGAGCCGAAGGGGCAGCAGAGGAACGGATGTGACATGAGTCATGAAATAGGAATCAAGCTCAGGTCCGGTTGCAGTGGAGTAGACTGGTTATGGGTTTTGGGAGCATGTATAGTGGATGTGGCCTTGGGCGATGTGCTTCTTGTTAAAAAAAGTGGATGTACTTTGAGTGTGAAGCAGGCTCTAGATAGAGTGTTTGCCCAGACAGCACTTCTCAATTCAGCCATGCACTCATGTATCTGCTCACGTTGTTCCCCTCCGTTCATAGAAGAGAACTCGAGCAAAGACATGGCAGATGCTGCAGGACTACTGATATCTTTTAACTCTTGAGGAGGCAGTGGTAGGAGAAACAGAATAATAAAATAAAAGTCAGAATGTTTTTTGAAAAAAAAAAAAAAAAAAGAGAAAGAAAAGTTAAGAAGGAGCATTTCCATTTCTTCCTCGCAAATGTCCTCTGTGGTTCATTCTGAGCGCTGTGATGGATTTGAAAGTGGTAGCAAGAGTAAAATATGAGCGGAGGATGAGATGGAGGCTTCAGTAGCCCCAACACTTCCAGTCCAGGATGAGCGTAGGCAGCAGCAGTAACGGTAACACAAGCACTGCTCGGCTAGCTGCTCCCCGCTGGCTCCCTCTGGCCCCCGATTCAATGTTAGAGTCCTTCTCGGAATAAGGCGGGATGACATTGAATTCCTCGCTTTCTTCCTCCTCCTGCTCCTGCTCCTCTGCCTCGCTGTCCTCCATCTGCAAAAGCAGGGAAAGAGTGATTCTTCCAATTAACAGAAGTGGTGAAGCATGCAGGGAGGGGGTTCAGGATGCAAACTTCACAAGATAGTCCACATGAAACACAGATTTATCCCACTACATATGAAAACATCCTCAAGCTAAGGTGCTGACCCGTGATATGAAGCGTTTGAACTTGACATGTCTGTGGAGCGACTGACAAAATAACGCACGAGTGTCTGTTACTTGGCAACATCTGAGTTTTTCTGTTAATTTGAATCCCGCTGCTCTGGTGCTCGGTCTTCAAAGAGCGGAGACAGTCCAGACCTACAGACACTTGGGGCCTGCTCTTCATAAAAGATTAAGATTTATTGGAAATAAATGTCAGTGTGAAAAAAAGCCTCAGCAGCGTCTTTGCCCGCCTGAGTAAACGAAACTCTGAATTAAACTAAACTCTATTGACAACGTTGCACTGCCCTTATAATGAAACTGTTGTATCTTCTTTCATTTTCTCCTTTTATTTGTTGGTTGACAGGAACTGATGAGAAGGTGGTGCTAACTTCAGCTTTTAAATTATGGGCAAAAGGCAAAGTATTCTGTTCTTTCAAGAGAATAAATCAGGAATGGAGTTTTAGATGCCTGCATGTAAAACAAATAGGTTTTATTCTGGCGGCCACTTGACTTGTAAACAGCTGCGGAACAACAAATGATCGATTTACCAGTGTGAATAAAATGCGTCCAGACTCTGAGGGTGGATTTTCTGATCTTCTTCTAACATGGGTGTGAATAAGCTGCTGGTCATTAGCTCTATGTTCTGTGTTGCCTCTTTTAGACCAACAGAGTGTGTGAAGTGCTGCCGGTTGATGCCTTACATACTTATCTAATACATCAACACGCATTAAGGCTAATTTTCAGGTATAATAAGCAGCCATGCACACAGGCTTCCTCTTCTGCAACAAATATATTAAAGGCGTCAGAAGGAATTAGAGGGTCACTAATGAACAACAAAAAACACACGTCTCATAACACTAATGTGACTCAAAGCGTGACCCTGCACTTTATTATTAGGTTATCACCGTGATACGAAGAAAACAATGATCACAAACTGGAAAAGACCCCAAGATTCAGATCGACATCATATCCTGAAAGTGTCCACCTTATTAAAGAGCATCAGAGGTTTTGCTGTCAACAGAAATACAAACACAAACACGTTATAAGGACATTTCCAGTGCGGATCACGACACAAGATGACACATGACTGGTCTTTTCCGTCTGATTAGATCCCCCCCACACACAAGTCCCTCAAATAGCGGGCTGCTCCACTTGAAGCCAAATTTGCAGCTGTGGAGGGCAAAGCTGTGGGCGGGAGACTGTACAGTGCAGAAACAGGTGGATGGATACTGATGCTCGCTCGCTCGCCCAGCTGTCGTTTTACTTTTTGTCCTCTTTTCCAGCAAATATATGGTCCTAAAACTCTGATGCCGTGCTAAAACACATTTATACCTTTTGTCATTTGTTTTGCAGAATGTGAAGGACCAGAGCTACTTTGTCTTTTTGTCCTGTAGATTAAAAACATGCACAACACAACTGTCAAAAGCCAAATCTTAAAATGTAAAAATGGTATCATGAGAAGCATTGACTTGTAGCCAAAACCTCCAAAGTCTGACTTTACTGTTACTGTACATCCGTCATGGACATCGATGAAATGTTGAACCACATTTGATATTATAATAGATTTTTCCCTCATATTCTTCCACCATCTCTTCAGAGTGTCTGACTGGAGAAATACTAACAGCACTGTGCCGTAGTAAAACAGACAAATGTCACTCCCAACAACCAGTCCCTAGTGAAATGCAACCATTGTGACATTTTGTAAATATTGGAAACTCATAAAATAACATTGTGAACCCCAGTAGGTCGGCTCACACAGCCAGCAGTGGGCAGCTGGACTGTGTGGATCACATGTAGGTCACACTTGTCCTAAACCCACAGTGATGTAAAGGGATGGATCAGTTCACCTTTACTTTTACCTTTTTATAATGAGCCTATTTGATGTCATTCTAAATCTAAATTAGGGGAATAGCAAAGTTAATATGAATAATCAACATCATATTTTATACAACTTGAACTTATATAATGTTGCTTCCCTCTCTGGTGTGTGCATCTACGTACATTTATGGATAAATGGATGAATGTAAGTTGAATGTTAAGGGTTTTATATTCCACATTTATCCCCCTAACTGCTCTGGGATTACCTTTGATATGGCAAAGCCTCCACTCAAACACAGGAAGAGAGACTGTATTAGCTTAAAAGAGACCAAGCCTTTGTCTCTGACCTTTGCTTAGGTCCAAGTTTTATTTTCTAAATTCTGACACTGGCATCAAAAAGCCAGAGAGCGTTTGTTCTTCCTCCTCTCAGTTACTGTTGTAACATAGCAATCTGTCTTTAATATTCTTTTCCATTTTTTGGAGAGGGGTTTGTGACCACCTGAGTTTGAGTTTTAAATTATATTCAGAGCTTAATACTGTCACATGAAACTTTCTCTTATGACAGGAGATATTTATTGCTGCCATTAGAAATGTACGATGGCCTTAAGAGCTAAGTGCACTGCGACTTAAGGAAACACATGCAAATTCGTAAACGCTGCAAATCCAGTCCTCCAACAAAACTCTCACACTCGTAATTCACTGCTTTCAATTTCAAAAATCACAATCAGGCACCGAACAACAGGTTGGACCCAGGTTAATCATCTAACGCTGTTTCAGTGCTACATGATAATTGGGAAACTCAAATGCATCATCTCTAAATGAACTGTTTTATGTGGATGTCCATTATGCGGCCCAGCAGCAGCAGTGTTTCTAGTGCTGTAAGGAGTTGTGGGATGGGAGAGGAGAGAGAGGTCTTGCAGAATGAGAAGGATTAAATTGATGGGAAAATGAGGAATATGGAGCAGATGGGTGTGTGCGTACATGAATATTAACAGTAAAGGTTGAGTCTAATGCAGCAAACACCTACGGCTAATCCTGAGCCACAATGCGAGGTAGGAGAGAGAGTGGAGAGAGAGAAATAATCTCAGGTTATAGAGAGAGCTGCTGGGCACATCTCACCACTACAGTCCCTGTGATACTTTAGGTGTTACCACCTGATACGCAGTCAACCACTTCTTCAGTTCAGTGTGTATACAAGCGTTTAACGCCAGCGTATGGTGAGACGGTGAGAGAGTCGAGAGCACTTACACTGTTGAATTCAGGCAGAGTGTTAACACTGATGTGGACTCTCTCCTGGAAGACACGTGGGGAAGGCTGGGAGGCTGGCACAGGAGTGTGCTCCACAGGAGGAGGTGCGGAGACTCCCATGGAGTTGATAGCATTGCCTGAAATAGAATCAGCGGGGGTCATCTTCATTTTCGGTTCACACCGTTATTCATCTGTGAAGCGACTCCAAAATATTAACAGTGACTTCCATCAGAAGTGCAACTCTGTAGATGGTACACACGCTTGGGAAAAAACACATTGAACATCATGTCATTTCTTCATTAATGAAAAGCTCAATGGTGTTACTATCACAACCACTGGATCTGTTGCCACTATTTGGTAGATTCATACAGGATCTGACCTCAGGATGAACTACTACTCATCTAGTCTGAGATTGAAATTTCATTTGTCCAGTATTTGTTTCTTATTTAAGAGTATAAGGGCCACTCATGAAAAAAAATGAGAGGAGCAAGATTTTTTTCCATTATGCACTTCAAGAATAAGTTTGAAATGAAGTGGAGTGCAACTGACAATTGTACGCATCCTTGGATAAAGCAGTAAAAGTAGGTTTCTGTAGTTATGTGTAGCTGGTCAATCTGGCCCTCGTTGTTTCTCCCGGTACGGACTGCCCCAGGTGGGGTTCGAACCCTCGTCTCCTGCACGACAGGCGACAATGCAAACCGTTTTACCAAGAGATCAATGAGCACCTGGCAGCCGGTTTGCACGTCCTTTATGGGTGAGTGAGTGCACCTCCGATATGCAACTGCATTGATCTCATATCACGTGTTTTCAAATCATAAGTATTTATTACCTTGTTTTTGTCAACCTGGCATGTACACAAATAGTCACGGGGTGTAACCATAGTCAACACAAAAGCATATGTTGACATTTCAACGTTGTTCTCAAAGTACATAATGAAAAATATTATTCCTCCTATCATTTTTTTCATGAGTAGCCTTAATATTCTTTCGTAGTCTTTTACCATCAGCCACTGTAGAATTTTTTGTTTAGTGCTAAGGAGCAAATGTGAGCAGGCTAACATGCTAAACTGTGTTGTGTACAAGTCACAACATGTTTGGAGGCCAATAAAGCATTTCACTTCTTCCGAAGTCACAAGTAAATCTCCATAGATTCCCATGTTAAAACGTAAACACATCCACAGCCTGGTTTTGTCTCTGTGGCTACAACTCTTATCCCATTTCTGGATTGGATGAGAGTTCAGTGGGGTCATGTTTTAGCAAGATGGCAAAACCACTTTTCATAAACCTGTGGGTGACGTTATGTAGCTAAGTTTGTGTTTATTTACACTCTATGGTGACTCCGTATGCAGCCACTACACCAAAAACACTTCACAGCCCAGTCGTAATACTCAGAGCTTGTTATGAACATGCTGTCATTACCATTTTAGCTAAAAGCAAAGATGTGTTCAAGTGCAGCCTCAAAGAGCTGCTAATGTGGCTGTTGACTTGTTTATAAAGACAAAACCTGCCTGAATTTAAAGTGTATCCACATCAAAGATTGTGGTGAAATTAACTTCAAAATGGATTCATTGCCGTTTTAGATGATTAAACTGAAGCAAAATTGTGGAATACATAAAAGGAATTGGAATGCATTAAAAGACGTTTATAATAATGAAAATTAATGAAAAATAACTAAAACATGGGAATGTGAATTTTTGTATGAAGCTCCTGTTCCTCTGTCTACATGTTGCTCTCCTGGTTGAATTGGCTCTGAAAAATAGGAGCCCAGTGCTGAACTGAAACTGACTCTACTGATCAATAACTGACCTCTGACCTCAAGTACATTTTACATTATCTAAGACTTTTCTACTTCAACAGTATTCATTGCCGTGTCTCTTGCTGTGCTCTTTCCACCCCAGCTGGTTTGGCAACAATTCAACAAGACGTCACTTATGTTTATCAGATTTGGTGAAAGGTTTTGTCGACAACATGGAAATCACATTCACATTTGGCAGCCAGCCACACACCAAGGAGAATGTCCCTTGCTGTTCATTTATTTATTAGAAAACATTATGGTTCAGTAGTTCACCCTCTCAATAATCAATTATTACTCTCCTCATTTAAATTCTGAATTAATACACATTATAAACTGCTCAGTTGGAGCCGCATCTCAATCATCAATCATCATCAGTTTAGCTTGAGCTCAGATAGAAAAACTAAAAAGGTAACATTTCTTCTGTCATTATCTTGACAAAGGAAAAATTTATCAGCAACAGTGGTTGAGTTGTTTAACATCAAACCGAGCCGCAGTCTGAAGTCTGGAAATAGTCTGTCACTCAAAGCGCTGGACCGAGACGTAATAATAATCAAAAGCTCATTCTTCTGCTGAAAACCCTTTGATTGTTTGATTTTTGATTGACATGTTAGTGGTCAAATGTAGTTCATCTTCAAGGTTATAGGCAGTTTTCATTCTCATAATTAATCCAGTTATCCAACACCTGCGTGTTGACGACTTCATTACTTATGTATTTAAAGGTATAGCCATATTCAGACTAATTTCACTGCAGACGCTACATGTTGCAACATCCCACAGAGTTAACGCTGCTTTTGTAATTTTTGTCTTTACTGCATAGCCATTGTTACCATTCACAGCTGTTTACTTAGCAACAGCTTCAGCCATTGTTACGTTTACAATGCAAGAGGTTAAATTTCACCCCTGAGCAGCCGATGCTACAGCGACTTGGTATCAGAAAATGACGACAGTCCAACTAGGCTGGGGCCAGCTAGTTAGCATGCCAATTTTATGTTACAAGAAAAGAAGTGACTCCACTGCTGGGCGCAGCTCTTAAAGGGATAGTTCAACATTTTGGCAATAATTGCCATAATCCCTACAGTCATAGAGATTCAGGTTCATTACCTTTAATTGTCGGTGCATGTTGTTTTGTGATCCGCAGGGCAGACGTGAGCTGCTCAGCAAACGGTACAGGTCCCCTGTCCCTCAAAACTCATCAAATACACAATCCAACAACTCCAAAACGCTCTCGTTGAGAAGTTGCCGGAAAAGCCGGAACTACATTCCAGACACGGCTGCTGAGTGGAGTGATTTCAAAAGTGCAAGTAGTTCCAATAGTATTTGCTTCATGTGCCATAATGTTACATACATTATTTATTTGATGACTATAGGGATTATGGCAATAGGCGAATTTGCCAAAATGTTGAACTATCCCTTTAATATGTTAAAGAATTAAGTTTTATGCTGAACTTCTACACAAGTAGCCTATGTTAACAGTTCTTAATGTTAATGTTAGCTATGTAGCAACAGCAAAACTTGCAAATAGCTCCTTTAAGGATTTTAGCTTGAAACACGTGTGCATCTTATATTCTGCCCTTGAAGCTGTAACTCTCTTTGTGCTGGACCTGTTTGCTTTGAAAGAGCACCCAGACACTGTGCCGTACTGTCTCTGGTGAGTGACCTTGTGACAGTTTACTCACGCAGACAAATGTTGTTGCTGAACATATGCAGAATACGCTGACAGCCCTGCAACTCATTCCCACTGCCGTCGCACGTGCACCACTGGGACACCTCTGTGCTGCTGTTGCTCACGTAGTTGGGAGTCATGATGGTTCCTGGATGAAGCAAAAAAGACAAAAGTCATATTGTTGGTGCAACTTCTTAAACGTCTAGAGGAATATTTACTGTCAGGAGGAGATTTTATAGCTCTGCACACACACCTCTGTGGAGGCTAAGACATGGTTAACCAATGATATTAATTTCCTTGGGGATCCAGTGTCACCAGTTTTCCAGCATTTCAGAAACACAAACTTACTTTTTATACAGCGGGAGACAGAAGGAAATAAGACCTGGATTATATTGTAGAGCTGCTGGATACGCAGTTTTAAAATCTAGTTTATTTTTTAACATGATGCTGACTAGATTCCCAGAGCAGCACTTTTTGGCAGTTGAGCATTTATGAACCTCTGCAGAGTTATTTAGTGTGAAGATTACAATAACAGAATTACTCAGTCTTTTTGCCTCTTCTTCTACTACTACTACTACTACTACTACTTACTACTACTACTACTACTGCTGCTGCTGCTTCCATTTCTTTTCCTTTCCCTCTATCTCACCTATGAGTCCAGCGTAGGCCTTCAAGCACATGGCTCTGCTCTCTCGCATACAGCCAGAGGCAGACTGAGGGGAGGGCTGGCAGTTGTGTTGGAAATCAGCGAACCGGGATCTGAAACACACAAACACACAAACACACACACACACACACACACACACACACACACAGAAGAAATTTTTTCATGTGTCAGCACAGGGCAACAGTTCACTGTAAAGTGCTTTGACAATTTCATTTTGGGATTTGGGGTCGAGCTAACATAAAACAACACAAACCATACTCCAGTGTAAGAGTGCAAAACTAATTATATAACCGTGCACTCACATTAAAACCATGTGTTATTTTAGTTTGCTTTTTTCTGAGTCCAACAACACCGCCCTTTTCACTTTTCAACTTTTTGTTCTCCTTGAGGTGAAACAGTTGAGGTGAGGTTTAACATTATTATTGCATTTGGTCCTATAGTCATAAATAACCATTTTCTAAAAGAGATTCTCCTGATTTAAAAGTACTGGTACTGAAGGACAGAATAATATCCTCGGTGTTGAGCTAATTCCAGGGGATTAAAAGATGTAGATTTTAAGAATATGTGTCTGATGTTCATAGTTAATCTTTACAACAAGCTCACACATCTAAAACATCTTGTCATAAATTTGCTGAACCACTCAGACACTTCATCAATAATCTGAGGAAAATTAATGATGGTGTTCAACTAAAAGCAAAGACACAGAGTTTCTGTGCTGTTTTCACCGTCTTCAGTGGAAACATATGCATGTGGAATAGAAAAATCTACTGTGAACTGTAGTTCATGCTCCTCTATTTTCCTGTTTTAAATCTGTTACTAATAATGCAGTGGCAGGATTGTGCATGACCCTCTTAGCTTCAAATAACTCACATGTTCTTTTTCTTCCTTTTATCATTAATAATCTCTGTAAAATGCAGACGAAGCCTAGACTGTTATTAATGTCAGTTCCATACACCTATGAACGGTAAGAAGAGAGACAGCTGGCTAAAATCACCCTTACAGAAACCAGCATAATCAGACTGATGAGCAGGAGCATAGCCATGAATTCTGGGCCACTAAAAGCAAACAGCTCTGAGGCCTCCATCCATCTTTTCTGTCTGAAAAGCATAATCCTTGTGGGCTTTTTTTGTTGGGCTGAGGAATTGTCTCCTGCTTTTAATCCACTTCTATGAGTCAGGGGAGGATGAATTCTAAATAAAAACTTTATTTTTTTGATGCTTTGATATTTGAGCAAAGAACCAAGCCAGGTGCCAGAATTTATATAAGCCATAGGCTTTAATAAATGGCTGTTATTTTCAGGACATCCTGGAACTTGTCATCATGGTTATATGGCCACTCATCACTTGCTAAATGAAACTCTGTTCTGAGGCCTTGAGGTCTAACAGATGTGTTGAGTGAATTTCCTCTCTGATAAAACATTTGCAAAGGTGACCTTTCAATATTTGGACACCTGCGTTTAGTGGATACTGGTCTTCTTTTCTGCCTCATGTTGGTACAGTATAGCATGCTCACACAATCATGTTTGCATATGGGATATTAGAGCAGCATCGGTTCATTGATCAATTTGTTGATTGACAGCCACTATTTTGATACCTAAGCTGTTCCCCACGTGGGTATGCCAAATTCATCTGGTGAGTCAAGCCTCTTAAATGTCAGAAATTTCTTCTTTTTAATTCAGCCTTAACATTTTGGCTGAATTGAAGGGAGCAGAGTCACAGTCTGTTTTTAGACTTATATTATCTGTGACACATTTTCTGATACTTTACATCTTATGCATCGTTCAGTCTTCATTGCCTCTGGTCTGTGTTGCTTTAAGCCACAGCTCCTGTTAAGGACAGCTGAAGTCCTGTGTCCAACTTACCTACACAGCTCATCTCTGGAGCAATAGTTCTGCAGGCTGAGGCAGTTCGGCTTGCCCACTCTTTCCTCCCCTCTCCCGTTCTCCTCGTAGGAACACGACGGGACGATGGTTTTCCTCCGGCGCTCTCCGCACAGAGTGTCAGAGCAGGGACAGAAGAGCAGAGCAAAGCTGTACTCCTCCGGCACGCGCTCCAGGAAGCGCCGCAGGGCTCTGTGGCATTTCTGACGGTTACAGTTGTTCTCTGAGACTGTTGATCGCTTGGTGCAGGCCACCACATACTCTGACCGCAGAGAGCCACATTTCTCGTACAGGCCGCAGTCCTGAGCCGCCTTCAGACACTGGTTTTGTCCGTCCACGGAAAGCGTGGAAGCTGGAGGATTTGAGGAGGGAAATGCATGTCAAGGAATAGAAATCGTGACATGTATTTTATGTGCTTGCCAGACGAGGTAAGAGTAGCGCTCTACCTGCCATGATGGAGGCCATACGTGACATCTCAATGTTTCTCACCAGATTCAACTGCAGTTCTTCATACGGAGACACCTCATACTCATCATATGCTAAAAACACAGTGAACGCTGTTATCACATGAATTATGCAGTTGAGAAATTAAAAACAGACCCACATCCATGCCAGTGTTTAGACACACCTGCAAATCTCACAGTCCAGTAGACCCTCAGGCAGTGTTCCTCCCTGCGAGAGCCACGCTGACACTTGCACACCTGAAGGGGGCGGTGGTGCTGCAAGGAGTTCTGGGCCTCCAGGCACTCCAGACGGGCGTCCGGACCGAGGGGCGCCACCGCCTCCTCGGCTGCACAGTACTCCAGCAGGCGGTAGAGGACCATGCAGGACTGCTCCTGGATGCAGCCCTGCTCGGCCACCAGGCAGTCTAAGGATGCAGATACTGGGACACCACCTGGAGGAGAGGGAGCGCGGGCGACACCGTCAGTGGACAGAGCTCTTGCTGTATAAGAGAAGTATAATACCTATCTGTCATCCAGTTTTAGCCCTTAAGCTAAACAGGATGTAATTACGACAACAAAGTAAGAGGATTGTGTTCCTTAGACCCTCCACTGCACTGCAGGTTACTATAAAACCCAACTAGGAAGATTAAATTGAAAACACACACGTGTAATGGAGCAGTAATGTGGGTGGAACCTCGACAGAAACACGGGAGTCTCTTAGATAATTTAACAACACCATAGGGTTGTGTTATGGTTGTAATTGTATCATAATTACTTCATCATCTTCTCGTTGGGACTCCTAGTTGACTTCTCTCCTAATGTTATTATGCACAGAGGTGTGTAGTTTACTTTTTTTTTTATGAATGCACTATTTTATTTTCTCAGCTCTCAGCTCCCGGTCTTAAAGTTTTGAAGTTCACAAGTTGAACCAGGCTGATGGGAAAACGGCAGCTGCTCGGCCCCTCACACTGCGCTGTGCTACTGCATTAAGCCAGGTACTGTGTGTTAGCCTCATCGTTCATATCACACACCACCACAGTGCTCCTGGATCAGTGGGCGGCTAAACATACACTATCATAAATTCTGAAAAATGTTTTGAATCTATGTTGTCAAGTTTCAAACGTGCCTGTCAGGCTGCAGCTTATCCTCCGTCACAGCACCTTTATTTAACTTCTTTATGCATTCTGTTGCATAATCTCCTGGTGTCACATGACAACTCTCTCTGCTGCTCTGTTCAAGTGCTTTTTAGCAACGTGGGCATCCGAGATTTGAGAGTCAGCTGCCTAATAGCATTGCATTCATAAGAAATTAGAGCCTAAAGGATCATTAAACAGAGATGTGGTGAAAAGTGAGTTTGGTCATTTCCTGCGTGAAGAAGGATGTTGTTGCAAATCCAACAATCAAGTTTTGGATGCTTCTTGGATCTGCCTGCAAATACTTGAACCACAGAATGAGCATAATTTCCAAAATAGTCCCTTCCACTCGCACTCGCTCACCCACTTTAAGTAAAACATAAAGGCCACATGATGTTCAGCTTCCTCGAGCAAAGCGGAGTCACGCTACTGGAATACATACAAATGAATGGCTACTTAGGAAAGTATTAAAAATGCATATATCAATCTAAAAACGTGTGGGAAGTAATTGTTAGTAAATGTGAAATATGAAGATGTAGAACATTGATGTGGCGCTTGAACATATTAGATGTGGCATGTTAAGTATCTACAGTACAGACATGTACTCATGGATGTCTTGCACAAAAGCACTGCTGTTATTATTGTAAAAGGACACATGAACAGCTGCGGGCAAAACCATTTGCAGCAGGGTCCCTTCCACTTGGAACAAGCTTTTTTGCCAAAGCCAGACACTGTCTCCACATGTAATGATAAAGACAAAACCAATTTATTCAGCACAGCTCATGTTTTCCCCTCCAAAACAACTGATACTTTTCCTTCCAATTTTGCTTTCAGACAGTGACTCGACTGAAATGCCCACTATGAGGATGTTTTCCCCCTGAAGTTGTCTCAGACAAATAGGCTGAGGGAAACAGTTTTTATATTATACATCACAACACTGCACCTGCAAAATATGCTGCTTGAAGATACTGTAGCATAACATCAGACATATATGTATTTAAAAAGGCTTCATCTCATTAAACTGTGCAGGAGTCATTGAGCACAAATGCGTGGCATATTTCCAGCCACATTTCCTCTAAAACTGACACATTGTTCAGTATAAAACAGCTTTGTTGGTCCATAGTCATTAAGCTTTAAAAGCATTTAGAGTGTTTTGATTGACAGTGAAGCGAAAAACTACAAATCACTTTTAGAATACTGATTATTGCTCCGTGAACAACACAATGCAGGGAGGGCAGATGAAGCCTGAGGAAGGAAAGATGAAAGCCGTCTCCATAAAAATGAATTCTAAAGGAACATTTCAGGAAATTGATTTTCTTAAATGTGACATATAATTGTCCCCAGCAATTACACTTTATACCCAGTGTTTCCAGACTGAGAAAGAAAATAGCTTGAGTAAGCAATATAAATATATATATACACACACACACTTATTTTTCAGCTTCACGTGGTTAATTTGCTCCGTCCTGTCTATTTTTTTTTTTAACAGTAGTACAAAAGCATTTTATGATTTGTTGTGCAGTTATAGATAAACGTCATAAATGTTCATGTCTGAACTTAATGCAGGTCAGTTAATAAATATCTGCACCTATTCGTCTCTCTAACATGTAGTTATGCTTCAATACATTAGCATATACTGTATATCACACACGCTCATAGACAGACACACACACAGCATTGTGTTAGATTGGTCACACACTTCGATTAAGCTCCTGCTGACTGGCGGCACAAAGCACGGCTGCAATCCAATTCTACTGCTGCATGTTTTGCAATCTCAGGCACCACATGAGGTCCACGTCTCACTTTGGCATGAAACATATCATAAACAGAGGCTACGCTTCATCGCCACAGCAGGAAACCTGCCAAGGCGACTGCAGGGACTCCATAGGCAGAGGTGGGGGTGGGGGGGGGGGGGGGGGGACACAGAGCAATGACTCATATTCACAGTCACAGCTCCCCAAGATATGTAAAGGTGGTGATTACCTGTGTATTTGTCTATCTATGTATCATGATACCTCGATAATTATTGTAAAGTATTAAATCCCACACCAAGTTCGGCTGCAATTTAAATAGACTTCATGTAATCTCCTGTTTGGGCAGCGAACAGTTTATTCATTATTCCTTCTCAGTGTTTGCTCCCCCAGGCTTACCATTGATAAAGAGAGACTATCAGCAATTTTAGTTTCCGAGAGCCTCTCTTTGTATACACACACACACACACACACACACACACACCTCTCTCTCTCTCCCTTTCACACGCACAAACACACAAAGAGATAACAAAAATCCATATAAAGTACAGAGCAGCTCCGTTAAATCTCGTCCAGCAGACAGGTCATAATTATTTTCCTAACTTGAACATTATTTAATGTCATGATGATAAAGAAGGATGAAAGATAAAGAAGCACCGTGCTCACATCGTGCTGTTCGAAAAAGTAAAAAGTAAAAGTCTGGCTTGGTTTATCAGTCAGTCTGAGCATGGAGGGTGCATTTAGAGCCAAGAGAAAAGGAGAGAAAAGCGAAGAGGAGATGAATTACTGTGATATGTGAGCCATAATACACTCTATTGATTTCTCAGTCGGGTGATTAATAGAATTTGTGAGGCAAAGCTGATGAAGGTTAACGCCATAAATGGCAAACCACACACCGTCATTCACAGTGAGCAAAGTGGTTTGGAAAATTTCTCGTCTGCCCTTTCAAGCGCGTGGGATGGGTAGCAGAGCATCCAGATTGTTTGGGAGTAATTTGACTTGAGAGGAGAGCACGGTGGGAGAGTGCGACTCTGATGATGTGAAACATGTTCGGGCATCGTGACGAAAGGGACTTCTTGGAGAGCTCAGGGTCGAGGAGGAAATGGCAGGCGGCAAGATGGAGCAAGGCAGAGTGAAGAAACGTGGCAGCAGTCATCGTTACCTCACCGGCAGACGAGCCAGAGGAGTTCCTGGCTCAACTATACCTGAGTCTGTTCACGCTGATGTTCCACATTTAGGCCTGATGTGGTTGTCTTTGGTGGCAAATAAACATTTTTGGATCAGGTCTGAGTTTCATTGGGCAAAACTGAATTTTGCAGAAGACTGAAAATTAATTTGCATCTTAATAAACTCGTAATGACAACTATAATGTCCTAATGCCTCACAGTAACACCCTGTTGTGTTCATTACATTATTGCAGTGCTGTGACTACATAAAGCATTTGATTTCCTTTGATGTCCAACATGTTAAAAATCTTCTGGACATTATCTCATCCTGCTTGGATTGAAGCCATGTGCTCTATCCACGTGCTTGCTCACAAACTGAATATAATCAATATACTGGGTCGTTAGCTGAATGTTAGTTTACAAGTAAACACACTAATTGGCCTTAAGAGACCAAACCGGAAAATATGGGACACTTAAATAGGAGCAAGTATAAGCTGCAGGACAATAGAGAACATTTGTAAGTCAAAAGTAATAATGATTCTCCTGCCAAAACACTTACTTTAATTTTGATTTAAGCTACTACATTCAAAATATATATATTTATTAAAACTTGGATAGAGCAGATGGCTAATGAAAGGGATGTCTTTAAAAAAAAAAAAAAAAAAAGCTAGTAGATTGAGTCCAAGCCTAAAAATACACAAAACAAAACTGTGTGACTGACCCCATCTCATTCCAAGAATGAAAATGCCTTTTATTTCACACAGAAAAGCTGGATTAAAAATACTGCACCATCTTGTGTCATTAGTCTTTATCATGGGTCCCAGAGGGAGTGTTTCTAAACGCATTTCAGTTTCACACTTTTTGATGCACAGTCCTGGTTTAGTCTGGGAACTGCAGACCTTGGATCAGTTGTTCTGTCCTGTCTCGTCAGGTTGGACACAGCTGCACACTGAAACTTGTGTGGGTTCTTATAGATTCAGCCATTTCTGCTGAGCTCGTAGTTTTTGCACTTCCTACCAATCAGTTTTTCGGCTTTAAACCTCCCATTAGCATTAAACATATGCTTAACGGTTTGCACGTATTCCCTTTGTTATGTGGAAAATCACAGTCTTTGCTGTGGGCGGCAGCAGCTGAGCAGCTCTTCTTATAGAGAAGATGTTTCAATGATGAAATGAGCTTATTTTCACACCTCTATCTGTATTTGAGGTAATTTCCTATAAATACTGTTTTGAAACAAACGTATTCAGCCACTCTTGCATCTAAAACATGTGTTACATACATGTTTCTCCACACATTAATGTTCCTTCTTCTCATCGCTCTGCTCTTCATTCCTCTTCAGTCGCTCCATGAAGCTGCACCTGCTGGATTTCATTATTCTCCTCAAACTTTCACTTTACAGAATATCTCCATTCTGTCTCATGTGTCTATTTCCCATCTTTCCTCCAGTGGCCCCTGTGGCTTTTCTTCACACAGTCACATCAAGACCACATTGATGACAGCAATAATATGTCACGTCTAAGTGAGGAACACATACAGTCTCGCTCAATATCTAGGAGAATAAAAAACATCTTCTATACAAAGACCACTTCTGAAAACTTGATTTCTTCCCCCTCCCCTGACAATACCCTGTCTCCTCAAAATGCAGCAATTTCATCTAATCGCACAACGCCGATCGAGATGGGGGCCTCGCTAACTTCTTTTCAAGAATAAACTTTAACATGTAACAAAGTTTCACATGGCTTGATCTCCAAATTGTCCAAAAGTGCCTCTCTTGCATTGGCAAATTACATCCTTGTTTGCACCTCGGTTTGTGGGAGCCGAGCGGGCTGGATGTCTGTGTGAGTGGAGCAGTGAAAAGTGCAGCACAGTTGCACTTGCTTTAATCAGTTTTCATGCACTCACCCCACAGAGGCGACATCAGCCCTGGAAATATGTGCAGTGCTGTGCAGCCTTCGACAAAATGCTCACATACAGTGAGAAATAAGCAATTTAAGGTGTGACCACTCTTATTATTATGGAATATAGTAGAGATGGGAACAGGTCCCCCAGGATAAGGAACATTTGACCACATGACACATGAGTGGCAGAGCTGGAACAGAGAGGAGAAAACTGTGGAGTGGATCCAAATGGACTTGATTGTACCTGTTCGGGGTAATTGAGATGTTCTGGCAGCGTGTCGAGGGTCAAAACGTCCACAGATGACGACTCTGTTGTGCGTGACAGGATCGTCACGTCATGTTCTGGATCCACAGTCACTCCATGTATTTAGAGTGTGGGTAAGATCGCGTTTAATGAGCTATGTCTGGATGCTGCAGACAACATCTCCTCTGCTCCAGGTAAAATGCACGCTTGCATCAGGTGCCTCATCATCAGCCAGTCTGTGTGTCTGGAGCTGTGTCAGTGTCTCGGGCTTCTTCTTCCCTCTGTTGCTTGGTGCAGTCCTAAATTAATTTCTTGGCCAGAAAGTGATACACATATCGACAGCTTCCATCGGGCTGTGGGTAATTGTTGGCACTATCAAGCATGTAAAAGTGACAATCAAGATGCAGCGCACACGCAAACAAATTAAGTATAACAGGCGGCGACACGTAAATGATTCAAAGTGACGTTCAAGAAACTTTCTGTTTTGATGCAGAGAGAAAAGAGAGTGCGATTCAGACACCCACAAGTTGTTCTTGATCGGAGCGTTTTAATTCAAACAGATCTTGAAAGTAAAAAAAAAAAAAATCAAATATGTGAAATAATTGCATTTTGAGAAAGTGCATTTGATGGAGTTTTTTTTATCTATGTAATGTCCAATGGGCAAGTTGCCAATTTAATCTTTGTGTGCTGTCGTCTTAAACGAAACTGAATTACAAGCACAGAGTACATAAAGACAATGGCTCAGCAGAAAGAGAGAAAAAGAAGAGTCTAAGGCACAGTGGGAAGGATAAAGAGGCCAAGGGTTGGATAAACCTGGGGGGATGAGGTGCAGCCCTCAGAGTGTATATCAGATAGTCAAACCCTGAATAGAAACACCTCAAGCATGTTATTAGTCCACCTAAGACCTGTGTAACTTTACACAGCCTGGAAATGAAGCTCTAATAAATTCATGACAACCGTGTTATGGCTCAATCACGTCCACTAAATGAAGTACCAAAATAGCAACACTCAGTCACCAGTTGCAGTCTGCACTGGGACTTTAGCAATAATCCACAAAGACCTTGCAGCAAAGGGTCAAAGTCAAGTGTAATGTCACTCAACAATAGCCAGCTTTCCATTGATTAATCTGGGCAGAGGCTCTGAATGGACACATTCAGACTGATCTCATGCATTGTATGTGAGATCTATTTCCATTACGATGTTATCAGTTTGGAAATAGAAACAGACAACAGATGCAAACAACTGGTCAGGACTAACTAACAAGTCATTTGAGTTTTCAAATGAAAACAGATCCACAAATCGCTTCACTTATAATGAAATCTGCATGTGTTTTTAAGATACTGATCATCTTTGTGGTTTAGAGTATGAAGTCCCGCCACAGATGTGAGGCTCTGTGTTTGTTCTCAGGGGAACATCTCCTGACACATTAATGATGACTTTGGTGAATTTTAGCCCTGAGCTTTTTTGGGACGTCAGTGCTGACAGACATTTTGGGAAGGCTGTTGTCTGCTTCTGAACTTCCCGCCTCAAAAGCCTGAGTCACAGAGTTGTGCAAGTCTAGACACATTATAAGGTAAGGAAATATAAAATAAAACATTGCATGGGATGAGATATAGTTCAGCAGAGCTATTTATAAATTACCTATAGACCTAGAAAGAGAGCGTCCATCAGGCTGACACCTCACAGTCTATGATGACGCTGTAAAACTACCACGTAGAAACAAAGCAGATGTGTAGAGATTAATCCAAAACTAGATAAAAGCACAGATTTCCCTCTTCTTTAATGATGTTAATAAACAACAGTTAAATCCAATAAATTCTTTTCGCAATTAGGTATAATGGCAGAATTCACCATTGTGGCACACAATCTAATCTGCATTTGTAATGACTCTGATCTCAATTAAATAGCACTTGGAAATAACTGCTTTTCTTGGTGTGATTTCTCCTAAGTGCCTGTCAGGTGAATCCAACGCACTGTATGATTTACTGGGCGCCTGAAAGCTTTGACTTTCACATGAAAGCAGTCGTCATTTTATGATACTTATGTCTCATGGGCAGCTTCACCTGCCATTATGAGCATTTTCCTAGGTGCAGTGAAGGCAGGCACCTCCTGCACTACTGAAATAACCCTGACATTTACAGTAGTTTATCTGTTTTTCTGCAGTGTCGTGTATGTGTTAGCAAATTATACACGACCTGTGGACAAACACACACAGCCACTTTCAGATAATGAAGAAGACTGTTTGCTCTGGCTCGAGCGCTGAAGAACATATCAAAAAATGGCATAGTTCAATATGAATAACCTCACTTCAACAAGCGTCATGCTCCACCAGGACATTTCTTATCCAGCCACAGTCACTATTATTGGCATCTAATGATTATAAGTCATTTTGCAGGAGCTTGTGTGCGTGCAGGAGCAGAGAACTCAACTTTTAATGCACCTTTTGTGTCGCATGCCGATGATTTACAGGTGTGGAAGCCAGCATGTCATCATCATGAAGGGAGAACACCGTCCAATTGAACAATTCATGTGTGATATTTCCATGATCTGGCACTGTCCAATCAATATTTAGTAGGTGTACAGCTCTCTTTGGAAATCATCCAAGGCTGAAATATTACAGACCTGAACCCATGATGTCATCCACATGTAAAATCTAATGCTGCTCTTTATCATGCAAATGAAAGATTGGTTTTAAGAACCTCTGTTATGTCATTTAGAGGGTCATCTCAAAAGTTACACGCAAACCCGAACACCTATAAGAAACTGAGATTATCCCTAAATTTTGGGTGAATATCTGTTTTATCATTCCCTGTTTTTTTTTTTTCTTTTACAATCACAAGCCACCTGTCTTCCTAATATCATGCATTTACAAAAAAAACACTAAGTTACTAACAGAAATAGAAACTGAAGTCTGGGGGCTTTGTTATAATCATGAACATAACAACCTGCATATCAAACATGCATCATTTTTTTAAGTTAGAGAATATACAGTATTTTCCAACACAATATGAGCTGCTACATGCAACACACTACATGATCGATACAGTTTCATCGGGTGGGTGAAATAATCAGCATCTAAAACACCAGCCCAGATGTTAGAAATGAGAAATGTGTTGCCTACTATGAGAGAAGACGTTGAGCAGAAGTCCAATGATCATCATCCTGTCCGGTGACATTGGAGAGTTGGGGACTGGGGGAAACTCGGACCCGGCTCGCTGCAGCTCAGTGACCCGTCTCCTGCCTCATCCAGCCTCCTCCGCTGCTGCTGACTGAGGCAGATCGGATGGGCTAGTACACAAAGTTGGCAAAACTGAACCGTGCACACAGCTGGAGCGACTCAAGTTCTCGCGATTTTTGTTGTCCCATTTATTTGTCGGATCCCAGTTATGTAGTTCTCTGGTGAACGCATCCGGCAGATCCTGAAAACATGTATCCAAAAAAGTTTCTTGTGTGCAGCTGCAGCAGCTCCGCGCACTCACTCCCTCACACACACTCCCTCACACTCAGACCTCAGGCTCCCGGTGCCGAGTTGTGTCGCAGTTGCGCTGGTGTGTGGCAGCGCCGCAGCTCCACAGTTGTCCAGCTGGAGTTGAGATCACAGTGTTGAGTCTGCGTGGCGCATCTCCGCTTAAAGGCGCTATGTGAATGGCGCCTAGAAAAAAGAGGCTGAATGTGCCCACGGGAGGTGGAGATGATGCCTGTGGGAGAACAGCTGGGCTGCTGCGGACAAGTCCAACCATTAACGTGACGGACAGCACAGGGTGTTTACTATATACTGCATTACAAAGGCAATTATGTTTAGAGAGGGTCACATGGATCATTTGTATCTCATCAGCTGAGTTATCACTCACTAATCCACTTCATTAACTAAACTGTTTCCACTGTTTATTGTGTGTAATGGTTTTAAAGATTGATTGTACTCAAAGCAGATTTCAACAGTAATGGCTTTGACCTTGAAATTGAACTTTAAAAATGTGTTTTATAGAAATGCATCATCACAGACAACATGCTATTGTAAAGAAGAAGCAGAGCACAGATGGACATGTGTGTGATTGGACCTTTATCGTTTCCTTCCTCACAGGTGCCTCTATAGTGTGTCTGCTGAGCTGAGCTCAAATGCTCAGTGTTAAATTAAATACACTCTCATCTGCCAGTTTGCAGCCCCACTCCCTTTTTTCTCTTAGATTACAGCAGGATTGTTGATTGGCCCACAGGAGGTGACATGTAGTGGAAAATAGAAAATATAAACCTCTAACACTTGCACTTTTTTTTCTACTTTTGTTTACCCAAAAAGACAGGTTCATTGTCCAGTTTGTGTCTGTGCATGTATAGATACTGTACAACAAAGGCTGCCTTCTCCCTATGTTATTCCCTACTGCTTTAAACACAAAGCAAATTTGCATTTGATTGCACTACAGCCTTTTGGGAGAAGAAGTTTAGTTTCTCAAGACTTCTCACACACTGTAGTATGAGTCCCCTAGCTGAAGAAGGTTAAAATGGATGGTTGCAGATTTTATCTGTATAATAATTTGTTTGTCACAATGCAATTTTTTACTGAAACATTGCTCTTGAGTTGACGAGGATATCCAATTTATATTTACAATACAACACTCAAAAATGTGATTGAATAAACCCATCGCTACATCTCTTTAAAAAAGAACAAAAGCAATTTAGTACTGCAAAGTGAATACCAGTGACCTGTTGTCCTCACTGTAATTAAATGACAGCACAGGGATTATTGGATTAATTTACACATCCTGTCCAACTGAATGCTCAAGTGGCAGTAAGAAACACAAGTGGACAGTGACTGTCATTAAAATGCAAGAACAACAAAGCAAAGCCTTTTAATAAGGCACTCTTATCCACAGCAAACATGGCAGCACAGAGCGACCTCTCACTCTACTCAAACTAAACCATCTGCACTTAATGAAGTTGTTTCTACGGTAACATCAAATGCATTATCTCCTTTGTGTGTGTATGTGTGAGAGAAAGAGAGAGTGTGTGAATCATTTTTAACAACTTGTGCCCAAGGTTTAATTCACAGTTCATCTCAAAGTGCTGCTGCTTCAGGAGTTTGTCTGTGGCAGGAACTTTGACACTGGCTTTGGCGTCGCTGCAGCTCCTCCCAGTGGTCGACACAGAGCATGAGATAAGACAGACAGGTTACAGCAGCTCACACACATCCAGATGCTCCATTATTGTGAAATCATAGTGTTTTGCTGTTGTTGCTGTTGTTTCTAATTATGACAATTTTATCAGAGGTTTGTGTGGCCAAGCTAAACATGGTTTGGTGTAGGCGATCAACAAGGCCCTGGAGACAGCTACTGTACGTGCAACAGCTGGCACCATCTTAATGAGAAAAAACATATTTTTCTTCCAGGTCTGTTATCTGATTAGGCTTGAAATAAAGCACAAGGACACATGACAGGACATATGACAGCGAAACATTGAATAGCAACAGCAACAGAAAGCCATTAATGTGTCATTCAGTGAAATGAATGGCACATTATTTTCTGTCTTCAAAAAAAAAAAAAAAACTAAATATAGAGCAAGAATTACATAATCGCTTGCTGCCCTCTAGTGGACAACTTTCTACTAAGCTTGGACCGGAAGTTATCAAACTTTTATTTTGGAATTTCAGCATTTATGCAGCAAATGGATGTCATTAATTCATCCATAATAGTCCTACACAGGATAGTACAAATGAGCTCTCAAAAAAACACCAGCCTTTTCAACAGGTGAGCTCAGTCAGGAGTGGAGCATAGACTGAGCTATAACCAGTGCTGCACTGAGCCAATACTGTAACTAAGTAGGCTACATTACACAAGGTACTTTACTTCAGTATATTTATTGTTTTCTATTATATAATTCCCAGTTTAAGATTTAACATACAATAAATAGCTACTATGACTACTGAAAATATTAAATATGATGCACTGCTTTATCAGTGATAACCCTACTGTAAGTATTTTATATTATTTCTGTTCTTGTAGGCTACTTAAGTAACATTGTGGATGCAGGACTTATAGTTGTTATGGAATAAACTCTATTTCTTTGCATTTTACTTGAATGAAAGACCAGAGTGCTTCCCCGCCCACTAGCTTGCTACCAGCAGGGTCAGTGTAGCTGTGTAGCAGCCCAGTATATTGCACAAGAACATTTAGAGGATTAAACCAAACATCTGGTATCTAATGACATCCAGGTTTTGCAAACAGCACACACATAATAAACATGGGGAGGAAAAACCAGCACAAGATGGAACAGCAGTTAATCTGTTACTAGTTAAGTTAGATAGCTTACATAAAACAGCTCATGTCAGAAGAATGCATCTGCTGAAAAGCAATCATGGCTGCACAGTATTGTTATTTGTATTTACAGTTACTGGGAGTGGTTCAATTTTATCTTAAAGGTGGCTATTCATTAGCTTTATTGATTAGGCCTCTGCAGTCCTTGACAGCCTGAGCCCTGAACGTCCCTGTGACTTTCCTCCAGTGTCATTCACAGCACAAATCTGTTCTCAACAAGTCGGTGGTATCTTCAAAGGTTTGAGGGATCTACATCTGAAAACACATTATAAAGATCAAGATCAAGACACTTAGCTCGTTTTTATTTTCAGTCTAAATCAAATCACGTGTATGTTATAATGTCAGGAGGCTCACTTCACTTTGTGTGTAGGACATGTAAATTTATGCGTAAAGACGTCATCCGCCTCCCATTGGCCGGAACCTCGTGACGTACACGACGAGTTCCCGTCTTGTCTCGCGATACGCGGCGTAAGATAAATCCGCAGCGCGGCTACAAAATCGGCCATTTCGTCGGTGCAGGCCATCAGCCATAGAGGGCAGTGGGGATATCAAGTTGTACTGGTTTATACCTGAAAGGCGCATCAAGAACATCGCACCATGAGTGAGACGGCTATCTCCTTCGCCAAGGATTTCTTGGCCGGCGGCATCTCCGCTGCCATCTCCAAAACAGCTGTCGCCCCAATTGAAAGAGTGAAGCTTCTCCTTCAGGTAAGAAGAAAAAAAAGAAAAAGAAATCTGGCTTTTCCGGGAGCTGTTAGCCGGTTAGCTCCGGTTTTACTGCTAACAACCATTGATTAAAGCTCAACGCTGCTGTCTGCCTGCTGGTGCCCTCACACATCCACCGGCTTGCATCGTGTCTTGAGTGACATGTAGCCTGTGTGTCGGTGGTGTTGAAGCGGTGAAAGTCTTAAGGTGCCGGGTTTAAGGATGTAAGGTCATCATGCAGCGGGGAAATGACCTACACCAGCCTGACTGCTAGCGTTAGCATCGCATGTTAACCTTAGCCGGCGGAGCTAACAAAGGACAAACGCTCATAGAGACATTAGGACATTGTGTACAAACGCGTAAAAAGCCTCAATGTGCATTAACAACACTAATGTTTCACAGGCAGATGCAAGAAGGCAGAATGTGGATTATATTCTCAGAGTAATTCAACAGCATATCGCCTCTGTGGCTAATGTGCAGCTGACTGCGGTGCGATGGCTGCATGAAGGCCCCTGTCATTCACAGCCGGGTCAACGAGTTTTACTCTCTTTTCTGATCAACCTGCACAACGACTTTGCGTCTGTTTGCTCGTGTACTTACCAGCACTCACGTTAATGATTATTTAATTTTTTTTTTATATTTCTTTAATTATGTAATATCTAGCTAATCAAAACCTAGCATATCAGCCATTAGGGAGTGATGGTAAACAACTACGATGTGCAGTGTAGCTCAGTTTTGCGGATGTGCAGCCACTTTACAGGTTGGACAACTTCCAAGGTCACAACAAGGGACACAGCGTTTGTCATACCGTCGACAGTTAATTGGCTTCTAACACTAACATCTCTTCCTCTATTTCACTCTCATTCCCTCAGGTCCAGCATGCCAGCAAGCAGATCACCGCGGATAAGCAGTACAAGGGTATCATGGACTGTGTCACCCGTATCCCCAAAGAGCAGGGATTCCTTTCCTTCTGGAGAGGTAACCTTGCCAATGTCATCAGATATTTCCCCACCCAAGCCCTCAACTTCGCCTTCAAGGACAAGTACAAGAAGATCTTCCTTGATGGCGTCGACAAGCGCACCCAGTTCTGGAGGTACTTCGCCGGTAACCTGGCCTCCGGTGGCGCCGCCGGAGCCACCTCCCTGTGTTTCGTGTACCCCCTCGACTTCGCCCGTACCCGTCTCGCCGCTGACGTGGGAAAGGCCGGAGCTGGGAGAGAATTCAACGGTCTGGGCGACTGCCTGGTGAAGATCTTCAGGTCCGACGGTCTGAGAGGCTTGTACCAGGGCTTCAACGTGTCCGTGCAGGGCATCATCATCTACAGGGCTGCATACTTTGGCATCTATGACACAGCCAAGGGTACGTGCACACTAGACTGACTTACACTTTGATTTATTAGCATCAACCTGTAGTTCTGAGATTAATTTTTTTTTTTCTTTTTCCCTTCTTCTCCTGTGTTTACAGGTATGCTTCCAGATGCCAAGAACACCAGCATATTGGTGAGCTGGATGATTGCACAGAGTGTGACAGCTGTTGCTGGCCTGACCTCATACCCCTTCGATACTGTCCGTAGACGTATGATGATGCAGTCCGGACGCAAAGGAGGTAAGTGTTTTGCATTCACAGCGTCTTCCTTCTGCAGCCCAGCTGATGCATGTGGCTGAAAAGGTTGTCTAGAAGTTTTATTTCTGCCCGCTTCTTCTAACTCTCGCTCTTCTCCTCTCGCCCTCCTCAGCTGACATCATGTACACCGGGACCATTGACTGCTGGCGTAAGATTGCACGCGACGAGGGTGGTAAGGCTTTCTTCAAGGGAGCCTGGTCCAACGTGCTCAGAGGCATGGGCGGCGCCTTCGTGCTGGTGTTGTACGATGAGCTGAAGAAAGTTATGTAAATCTCCGTGTTGTCACATCACTGTCCAATTTGGCTAAATGTAATAACTTTCCATTTCTATGGACTCAGCATTCTGCCTTATTTATGGGAACAAAAACTATAGTGTCTCACCACTAGCTGTGGGCAATGGCTGTACGTCGTGCATCTTTGATTTTAAACGTTCCACAACCCTCATCTTTACCAATGTCATTCCTGTAAGAAATCTGATACCTCCTCCTCCTGTCATTCACTAGGTTTGTATGGTCCCAACCTGAATAAATCTATTCTGGGAACAAACTAAACAACTTATTGTCAACTGTCTCCTCCACTGTCTAGCATGAGATGTTCACTCACTGGATAATGCAATGCACGAAGTGGATTACACCCAACTGCTATATTTACTCATGCTTATCTCCTCCTGAGCCTTCCTGGTTTGACCGTGGTCACTACCAGGATTGTAGAGTACAACACCCGAGTGTTAGCTCCTTTGAAAACCACCTGACAGACAACTGATAACGACTGTAGCGCACACACACAAGTTTTATGCTTGTTAATTTTGTGGTGATAGAAATTTATTGACCCTACTGAGATTTTTGGTTGTTTCTAGGATAACTGCTCACACTAAAACTAAACGACTTTCAGGAGTGCAGTTCAACTTATTCCATCGCAGACCGCAGGGAAATGTAGAGTAGCTCTGGAGAGAGCACCATTACAGCAGGTTTGTATGTTTTTGTGGCATGTGGGAACATTAAAAGCTTAAGCATCATCTTGCTTCAAAGAGTAGAAAATATGAATGAAAAATGTTCATCTCTATGGAAAAAATGTTTAAAAAAAAGTTATTTAAAGACTGGACTGTACCAGACCTTACAATGCCGAATGACTACAATAAATCTAGGTTCACTTAAATGTGTGTTTCTGTAAGATGGTGGCTGTTTATTCTCATCATAGAAGAAGCTCTTTACAGTTTGTCAGGATATACAAGGTGACTTATCCAGGTGTTTTGTTTTGTCCAGACACAAATATACAACCCAAAGATGAAATTCAAGTCACAATGATTAAAAGATTGGACACTGGGGGTCAGCAAGTGAAAATGGCTGATCACAAAAGATAATCGAAGTGATGCCAATATATTTTCAATAGATGAACTAATCCTTTCACTTTAATTCTGACGTGTCGCTTCTAGATTGGATTTTCTTTTTAATTTGGCCTCAGTGTATCAATAAATGAGCGGTGCCCTCGGTTGACTTCCAACGTGCTGAAACAACTGTGATTACGAGGTGTGGCCGATACCAGGCTGTTTAAATACTTCCTCGATTAGTCACATCCTCACTCAGCCTGAGATCTGACACAGCTGACGGCCACCGACCGACACGTAAAGACAAAATCACGTGATCTCACTTCTTCTCCCACCGGAAGTAGAAACGCAGCACATTTATATAATAAAAACAAAAAAACAGGCTCAAGTTGTTCGTTTCAAAGTCAGATGAAGGAGCCGTGGACTCCTCAGAGGTGACACCGACACGGACACGGACACACGGCACAGACGCGGAAGTGCCACGGTCGGTCGGTCGGTCCTTCACTCCTCCATGATGTTAATCCTCCACTTTGCTTCTGCTTTGCCCTGAAGCCTGAAGCGCCGCGGTCCGGCCAGCAGGCGGCGCCACAGCCAAGCGAGAGCTGGCGAGAGGCGCGCTCCCGTGGCCGGCGGCGGCGGCGGCGGCGCGCGGGCTCGTGTTTCTGAATGAAGGGCGTCTTTACTTCAGCTCAGACAAGCTTAAAACGGCAACTTGAGCCCCCGCTGACGTGAAGCCGTGACCAAACGTCAGGTGCAAACGTCAGGTGCAGGAGGACAGAGGGCACGTGCACATAAGGGCACATTTAAATAGTGAAACTGCAGCTTAGTTAAAGTTTAAAAGGTTGTAGGTGGTTTGGTAAATCATTATGTGCAGTTTTTTTCTCTCCTCCACCTATACAAACTAGAACAACACTATCACCGGTTTACAGTGTAATAGCCTACTAACACATTAAAACATAAAAAGGAGTTATATAAAGGAGCGGTGCTATGGTGCATAAACCAATAAACACTGGTTACTAAAGCAGCAAATAAAATGAATGGATATGAAATCATTTATTTAATTTCCTTGTACATATCAGGTGGATTTATCTCAAGTATGTTAATTTGTGTGTCACAGTCATTAGTCAAAGAGCACACGTTTACCAGCATTGTACTGATTTATGAGCAAGTTGCTCACAAACACAGCTCAGCTTTATGTGTAATGAAAAATAGTTTTTTTTTCTATATAAGAAAAGGGGAAGGGGGAAAAAAAAAAAATCACAAACGATTTTGGTAATTAGGCTGCAACTATAATTTTTATCCATGTTGACAGAGGAGTTTTAGCTCTAATATATTAACATGAAGGATGAAGAAAAAAAGTGACACAGTCCAGAGTAAAAATAAATAATCAGAAAATAAAAAAGCCAAGCCGGGGTGAAGCAGCCGTTTCCCTGAGACAAGCTCATAATTCATTCCACCAAATAAATCTTTTAAAGCAATGTCTCACCACAACCAGGATTCAGCATTAGAGTGCAATAAAGAGCGTCCTCTTAATCTTCCTGCCCCCTTTTTGTTCTCTAATGTGTTTACCAGATTACAGCCTAAGTGTAAGGAGCCATAACTCTGACATTAACACAGACTATATCACAATTTAATGCTTAAAGCCCAATTCAGCATTGACAACATTCAGTCTTTTTTCATTTTTTTTTTTAAACTGGACCTAAGAGATACATTTAATTGTGTTGTGTGAGGGGTGTTATGAAAATCAGTTAAATCACTGTATGCACAATGGTTTTTATGGAGGTGCAATTTCATTTTATTTCACTGTGTGATGATGGCGGCGATCATTAGCTTTTATTTTCAGGTTTAAAAGTACAGTTTAATACTTAGTCTTGCAGCAAACATCTGTAATCTGAGTATCTGCAAAACCTGATGGCGTTCCTGCTGTTCTTGTTGCTCGAGCAGTGTCACACCACAACACCTGCTGAACATCTATAGTACACCTGGCCTGTTCAGTGTGTGTGTGTGTGTGTGTGTGTGTGTGTGGTCCTGGTTTTAACACAGCCTCCTCTCAGCTGAACAAATTCAGGCTTTAGCTTCCTGGAAAAATCTTCCCTGTGTTAGAGTTTACATGTTGGCTGCACCAGTTTCCTCCCACAGTCCAAACACTGGTGGACTGCACACTGGTGTTGTCTGGAGGTGTGAAGTGTGACTGCAATTGTTTATTAATCATTGTTGGATTTGTAATGGACTGGCAGCTTGTCCGGTCCAGGGTGTTTCCTGCCTTCTGTCCAGTGCATTCTGGGATACAATCCAGAATCAAGATCTTGTCACACACACCACAACATATCTAATAATATATTTACTACTAATATTATGTATGGGAATTATTCTGGCTCATATATTTTCTTTATCTATTCATCTCTGTGGTTTTGTGGATTCGCTCAGTTTGCAGCTCTTGGCAGTGCAGTCACATGAGGAGTCATGTGTGATCGTCTCACTGTTTTTTCACTGTGTTACCGGGCAGTTTATTCATGAGAAGATCATCCACCAAACTGCAGAGAGAAAAATAAACCAGCGACAAGACTTTCTGTGAAGTACAGGAAAGTACTAGTTTTTATTCCTTCATAATCAAACTTCACAAACAGCTTGAACTTGTACAATACCTCAGAGAGTGAAAATTACAAAAAAAGTGCTGGTAACATTTACAAAAATCATCCTTACTTAGCAACAATCAGTTTATTCTTCCACACTTTTTTTAGTCTTTTGTATTAAGGCTTAATACTTCTGTATAAAGTATATGCAAGATAAGTCTTCACAGTTTTTCGAAAAAAGTCACAATATTATGTAACATAATGAAGCTTTTACGGCTATTTTCTTTATAATAACAAATACACATCACTGGTAAATATATGTGAAATACAGGGCTTATTGTAAAATGGCAAGTAATGATACTGTTTGCTGAGATAAATTGATTCCACACACTGTTATAGGAAACATACCATTGCTATAACTGAAGGAGGAGGAAAAGAAAATGATAAGCATAAACACTTGGGAGATCGCCTCCAAACTTTGGCACATCCCATGAAACAATTTCACAAAATATGAGATTTACTTTTGAAATCATACATATGGAAGAATAGTTAAACTGGCATAAAGTGAAAACATGCTGTGTAGTAAGGTGCTAAATCGGATATTACGTTGCCAGCCTTTTTTTTTTTCTTTTTTTTTTCCCCACATGGACTGACATGAATAAGGTGCATTTGTAAGACTCAAAGCATGTAGGCCTTTCTCAGATGTCAACAAAATATGTAATAAATACAAGTTCTCAAAAACAACCTAAATGAATTTGACCAATAGTCTTGAGGCGACCTCGTATACTCATGCATTCCCATGGATTCAGAGAAATGGAAATCTCTACTGCAGTTGTGTAACTCTCTATAACTGTGGCATGTGAAAGTAAAAGCTGTATTGTATTGTATTCATGGTATGTGTTATTTGCTGTTTTTTTTTTTTCTATTTTTTTTGTTTTGTTTTTTTAAACTGTTGAAATCGTGACAAACTTGATGAGTAAGGAGATGGAATAGAAAACTGAATGCGAAACTAAGCCAAGATATATTCACAAGATCCTCTAAGCTGCACTGGTTTACAGGTCAACAGATGAGAGCTCTAGCCCTAGACTTACCAATTTCACCCTCATGCATACTGTACGGTTAAAGTGACGCAACAAGCTTGCTTAAATAGTCTACATCACAAAAGCAATTTGGTTTTAGTGCAAACACAATTGGCTGGCTTCAGCTTCTCAATATTAACAAGCTCACCAAGGAGATTACAAGAAGGCACATACTTATGCTTCCTCTAACACGCAACATATTTAGACAAACCGCAACATCTTTCAACAACACCACAAAGCGGTGAAAACAGGAAAGCTACTACATCCAGATAAAATGGTGAAGTTTTGCTGTTTGTGAATTATTGAAAAATTTACACTTATCCATCAACAAAATAACAACGTTAAGGTCACGAATCGATGCTGTTGTGAGTGACCTTGTTGAAAAAGGATGAAGTATGAACGTACACTTTGGTGGACACAGATTCTCTACATATGTTGCCAATGATGCTGTGTTTAAATGACAAAAAAGGTGCATTTGGATCTTCTTTTTTTTTTCCTCTAAGAAATATTTCATTATTGTTTAACTTTAAAGCATTTTTATTTTCTAAAAACATCCCAGATAAAAAGCACTCAGCGCGACCAAATATGCAGAGATAGAAGACGAGTGTTTTTAAGGGAAAGGTGTGCACGACAGTGGACAGCTGGGTTAATCTTTTGGTATTTGTGTTTGTATGGTGAAACGTGTGGTCGGTGGCCGTGTGATGACGATAAAAAATCAACACTAGTTGACTCATGGGAAATGATTCCTTCCCTCATACATCCCGTTCCTAACTTCAGATCTGTAAGAGCTGCTTGATTTGTCCAAAACAATCACAGGAGGAAACAACAGTTTTAATGCCCCTCAAAATCTGGACACTAATACTCAGGGAACTGCTGGGTGAAAAACAAAAAAAACAACAAAAAAAAACAAAAAAACAAATTAAACCCCTGACCTGCTACGGACAACAGTATGTGGACGTCGTGTGCATTTAAAAAAAGGCGACCAATTCTGTACCTTTGAATACAAAAACTGATGAAAATGTCAAATATCACCATTTACTCAGCATTCCCACTGTGGGCAGACAACCATCAGATATTATGGTTCAAAAATGTGTTGAGTGAATTATATTGCTTTTGATAGAAGAGGACCAAAATAAGTCTAGTGCAAATCTCTTTTCTGGTTTGAGAAGTGGTGGTTGGTGTAATGAGACTCAACTATCATATCTGCTCTACCATAGCAAGAACATACCAGGTGCATTTTGAGAACTAGTTAGCTGTCAAGTGGTGTCCCTTTACAATTTTCTCTCCGAATATACAGGAGAGCACTCTCTCTTCTTCAGAAAAGAAACAAAAACTCTGTCTCCAGTTGATGCCATGCAACAATTTGGAGGGAGAACCCTAATAAATATTTCCTATTATATGGAACCCATCGTCCAATCACTGCAATTAACCAGCACAAAGGAACAATTGCCTTAATTTCTCACATCTAAATGACTTCTGTTTTGAATGGGACAAGTGGTGGCCATGTTAGTCACCCTCCCCCTTGTACAGCTGGGGAGGGGGGGGAGGGTGTGTGCTTCGTCTGTCAGCTCACATCTGTGCTAACGGGTGTCGTCTGTGCAGTTATGTCTGTCAAATACATCTCTCAACTTGGAAATGTTGGAAAACTCGCTCCAGTCCAGTGTTTGACAAATCATATTATAAAAACGTTCTTGCACATACATTTTTGAAAAGAAAAAAAGAAAGAAAAAAAAAAAACTTTATCCCCTATTTCAAAACAGCAGTCAATACATTTCAAACAAGCTTGTTTCATAACAACAATAATAATAATAATAAAATACAAACCAACTTGGAGCATAAATTATCAAAAACAAACTGAAAACACATTACTGCAGCATATATTTCAGGGTTGCTTAGTTGTGATGTTAACTACCTTTACTACAACAGCTCCACTTCTGCCAAGTTCATAACTATATAGGAGAAGTATTTTTAGGGTAATAATAATAAAAATATCAAGCTAATGTAGGCAAAAAAAAAAACCTAACAAAATATACACATATTTATAAGCACATCTCATAGTTCAACTCAAGTGCATGTTTACAAAAGCATCTACATACAAGATATGGCAGCAAAAAGCCTGATAGCCAGATGAAAGAAAAAAAAACCTAAGCTGCTTTTTTTTCTCTTCAATATTAGGGCACATGTTGTTTCCGATTTGTTAATATTTGAGAAATTCTGTCTTTTTCTCAGGTGTAAAAAAACATCGCCCGAATTACAGTAATCAAATTTCCTATTTTTTGGACACACAGGATGAAAAATATACAGCAGACCTTACAGTAATAAAATATTGTCAATTGTGTTTCTTTTCTTTTGCCAAATGGTTTAGATTCTGCTTACAGATGATGTGTTGTTATTACAAAAATAAATCATCACTTTAATAAATATTTGGACCACATTATGATGTTTAAATCCAGCTTACAGTTTGGTTTGATTTTTCTTTTTTTTTTATCTTTTATTATTCGTTTTATGTTGATGGCTGGCTCTGATGCTTTTTTTTTCAGTGAACATTGAAGACGTCGCTCAGAGATGTCGAGCACCTCTGTTTGATTTGACTTGAATTGTCGAGACTGAAAGTTGTGTATTATTGTTATTATTCTCTTTCCTTGTTTTTGGCTTAATAAACAACCTACAAATATGTGCAAACTTAACATCTTGGTCCATCTCAAGTATAAATGGCTAAATGTACTAAGTCACAATGTCAGATTAGTATTTTAGGGACAGCCTTAAAATATTAGACACTGCCAATATTTGAAGAAAACTGTATAACAACAACAACAATAAAAAGGTCAGACACTCTATTTAGATATAATCCAATGTGAAGGTGAACAGGTCTATACTCATTTGCTAAATGTGTGTATAGAAGACATAACCAATGATTACTGAGTATTATTATGTTTTGTCAGAGGAACAATGCAACATTTACAATCTTATACATGTTTTAACATGCGATAGTTTACATCACAGCTACTGTGTCAGATTCATTTTTATGTTTTGTTGCATTTCTTATATAAAAAAAACTATTTTGGTCTACAATAGGCAAATTAACACAACCACAAAACTATAAACAACCAATCAAGTGACAAAACATAGATGCATTTTCACAAGCACCCTGCCATGAGAAGAAAAAACAAAGAAAACCATAAAATAACTGTAGCAATCTATAGCCCAATCATAGGAACCCCACACACATAGAAAAGAAATGTTAGTTTCTCCATAAAAGTTATATTATCTTTACCCTTCTTTGGTTTGTCAAAACAAACATTGTCTCGTACATTGTTTTTTTTTTTTTCTTTTTTGTCATTTGACCCCTAATGATAAGCATGGCCCCCGTTTCTCAAATCACCGCCACCAGCGCTTATTTAGAAACGTTACACTGCTAAAAATGTTGTGATTTCCTACGTCTGCGTGTCCATTAGTTCAGAGTACTACACGTGTTGGCCGAGACAGTGACCAACGTCGTGCTAAAGAGGAGCCTCGACTTCTCCATTTGCTGCGTTTGTGTTTCACGTCTCTGCGCGATTAAGAGGAGAGACACAGAGTGGTGGCATAGTGCATGTTGTCTCTTAGAACCAGTCCACACAAGCACGAGCTCATGAGGTTTGTGATCTCGTGGCGAAATCTGACTAGAGATGAGGAAAAAAGAAATTAAACGCTGAACTATTTGAGGGGAATATAAATCTTATTAAACTTGAATGTGATGGGCAATGTTTGCTATTACACGATCAAATATCCAACAGATCTGTAAAAACGATTAAGCGCTGGAAATCCTCTCTGATATTAGGTTAGTTAAGTGTGGAAAACGAATGCCAGACTAGGAGTTGGAATGTTCTGGACTTGAACAGGAATGCATGTTTTTAGTTACACTGCTGCACACTTTAACACTCATTGTCTCATGGAGCTGGACGAAGCCACAGCCAGTGAGAAGTGAGAACACAAAGAGGCTCAATTTTTTTAGTCTTTAGAGGCTATATCGCACTGAAGTCTCCTCATCAACAACAACAACAACAAAAAATAAAGATACCGAACCGCTGTTATCGAGGGACACTCAAAAATATTGTTTGTGCTCCATCAAAAACAAAGTACTCCCCTACAGGAATAAGCTGTGTAGACAGGACTGCATGCTTCATTTGGACTGATAGGTGGTAATTACCTGATGATGATGTTTTACTGAAAACCTCATCAGGGTAGTGTAATAACTGCATGATCGGAGAAAGCGTCATAGTGAATATAATCTAGATGTTGTTATAGCTTAGTTTGGCTGCGTCGTACTTTAAAATCTGAACAGCTGCTTCACTGTATGTGTGTAAAGCTCAGAATGGAAACAGTGTCTGGATGTTTGACTGTAAAATCTGAACAGATGCTGTTTGTGTGTGTCACAGTGTGACAGTTGGATGACAGGGACATAGCTATATCACATTGCCTACAATATTAATGCTTCATTTTAACATTAAATGTCTATGAAACTAAGCCGTCAAAATGTGTATTTGTTAATCATAGCTGTTTTCTCCTATTTACTTTAACACTATGTATTATGGAGGATTTAAAGATTCAAAATAAAGGCAATCATTTTCTTTAAGTGTGATGATAAGATAATACATTTTTTCTTTTTCTTTTTAAAGTTTGAAAAAAGATTCTAAAGTTTTTGCTCTTTCTTGCTCCTGCTTAGTTATCACATCTAATTTAACAATAATGGTTCAAATCAAAAAAGTATCTTTTTTTTCTCTCTAAATTTGGCACAGCAACTAGGCTGGAGAAGGTTAGAGAGAAAACTGTGGTAATTAGTCCACAGGGGACAGAATAATAAGCCATCCCCAAATCTTTTATCTAGCAGCCACTCAGCCCTGAAACTTGATTTATGGTTTTTCTTCCACCACATTTCCTTTTTTTTGGTCTTGTTTTCATGTTGTTAAATGAACCACTTAAATACCTTTGAGTTCTCTGTGCGTGTGTTCATCTGTAGCCAAAACTTTTAATTTGTAATCTCGTTTTGCCTCCAAGTGGTGGTTATAAAAAAAAAAAAATCTAGTCTAACGTTTAATGACCGGTTTTCTTTCTTTCCTTCTCTCGCTGGTTGCCCTTTACAATTTCAAGATGTACGTAAACAACAAGGCTGTCAGATAAGATAAAACCTTAATGTTCCTTCTGGGGAAATTGGGCAGCGGTCTGCATGTGGAAAGGCCTGTCATCAAGGTCAAAGGACACATGGTGCACTTTGAAACCAGCCATTAAAATCAGCTGCCACTTCCAAACAACCTGCAAACCCCCCCCTTTTTTTCTTATCCATTTACAGTGAAGTGTCAGTGGAGGTTACTACTGCCATGCTTACAGATTTAATTATTATCCGACGATGGAAATATTCGCCACAAGATTATATAACATTCATTCAAGGTTGTATATATCTTTCACTGTAGCAGGCAGCGTTAACTTCCCCTCCACCACCTGCTGTGTGTCTCCCTCTGCTGGTCACAGAGCAGCACTGCCCCCCCGCTCCCCCCTACAGAACATACAGTACAGTACAGTATATGGCTTGTTTGCCAATGGCAAAAACTGAAAATAAAAAGAAACGCCTAATATCAACGAGAGAAAAGCTGCGAGAAGAAAGAAAAAAAAAAGGTCATTTAAATTTAGTTTGTATTTATCATCAATTACACCTAATCCTAATAAATGTATATTTCATTTATTTATATTCATTCAAACATGAGAATGTGATTGCATTTTATATCTTTGAATCCTCCGAGCTGTATACATGTAAGATAAAAAATAAAACTTGCAGATGTAGCCTTTACTGTATATGTATAGAACATTTCAGGTATTTTAAAGGGTTCTCTTAGGATGCACACAACCACCAGGTTTTAGCAGTAATAGTATAAATAGTATATTTTTAATAGACCATTGTGTATATACTGTCTCTGTGCAATGTAGGAGAGAAAAACTATGAATATTCTGTATAGTTGCTGTATGTACTGATAGGCACTTGATAGGCATATTCCCTATATCCCACAAAGTACTGTATACTCTAGCTGCAATTATGTCTTTATCAAACTATCTGAAAATGTATTTATTATCTGTGTGGAGTTGGTGATACTTAAATATATATAGTACATTTGTAAGAAGCTATCTATTTCATTCTTATGTGAACTGTAGAAGACGAAATATGCAGAAAAGTATTATCTGAATGGTTTCATGAGTTTTCTGTAGTCTACTCTTAACTTTGTGACTTAATTCATGCTTTAAAGAAGAAGAAAAAAAATCTGACTTAAAATGTGTGGAGACAGACTGAAAGACAAACAGGAAGACAGACACATGCTTATCAGAATAAAATGAACCTGTTCCTTACTCAACACGACCCTCACCATTACTATCTTCCATTTCCTTGTTTTCATCTCAATGCAAAGTATATATGTATATATATATAGTACACTGTGAAATATGACTCAATAACTGACTATCCTTTATCCAGTCACGTGAAGCTATGTAACAACACCACTATGATCACCAGAAAAAAGCAGGAGGAAGTCTGAAATAAAGAAGTATAACGATGAATTAAACATACTGCAAGAAGGACAACAATGTACTGTAGACCCTGTGTCTCTACACTAAGATAAACAAAACATGAACAGTAATATATTTGAAACACAATACAAACAGCTGCAGGCTCAAGGCTATTTTCTACGTTTCAATATGTTTTGTTCTGGAAAATATGCGTACACTTTGCAAACATAAAGTCTAGACTTTTTTCTTTCTTTTTTTTTTAACTAACAACTAGAAGAAGCACGACTGAGAAAAGGACTTATTTCTGGATAATGTTGCAACTTTTCAACAATTTTTAAACCGACTCGTTTGCAACACTGAGAAAAGAGAATTAAGCACCACCACAAGTAGCTGAAGCAGTATAAGGAATATATAACTATGGACAGTGAAGCGCATGTGATGCTAATGCAACAGGAGGGGGAGGGAAAAGCCTGGGTATGCTATAGCACGTTATGACACACTGGAGAGAAGGTTCTTCCCCTTCCGAGCCTGGTCTGCTATTAAACACCTTATGATACAAGAAGTCAACTGACGATGGGACGAGTTATTAGCCCTCATCCAGATAACGTTGAGATTGGCTACCTTTATTATTCCAAAAAAAGAAAAAAGAAAAAAAAAAGAAATTAATAATAATAATAATAATGATAGAGAAACAATTGATAGTGTAATTCTGAAATCAAATATTTCAAAAAACCAACATCGAGCTACTTAACCTACTATTTAGACCAATGATACCACAAAGCTGGTTGTACTCATCTAGCTACAGTCAATAGTGCATTTGATATATGTGTTTACACAAAATATGTAAAATTTAGGTGCCATGAAGGAATGCTAGATTACTGAATACACACATTACACCGAAACAATTCAATTAATGTCTCTGCCTTTGCTTTCAAAGAAGTGGATGATGTTAGTTTGGCAGTGTTTAAACTTGGTACTGAACAGACAGCAAACACCATCATCATGAGCTGTGCGCCATACGTGTGGCAATACTGTTGGAAAGAGATCTCGGCAGTTGCTTACATATTCTATTTAGTGCATTGTCTGTTAAGGCATGAGATTACCCTCCACGTGCTGTGTAGAGACAAATATAGCACTAGCATGCAGCAATATTGCCATCCTGGCAACAACAGCTACAAACAGGAACCATACAGTTTAGGCTTATATGCACACCATAAGAGACGGGCCCAATCAAATGTTCAATAATGTGCTACTTTTACTGAGGACTGACCTAGTGGGTGTTTCAGTGTGTTTCTCATGCATGGTCATTTTTTTTTTTTTTGTTCTCTTTTAGCTGATGAGAAACCAGAGTACAGGTGTGTCACGTGTTCATCACTCAACGTCACTTCAAAACCGACTCCACAGGGATCTGAAATCTAGTAGCAATTATCTGAAACCTAGCATCAAAACGCTCAACGTAACTTCTCCAAACAATAAAAGTCGACAGTACTTGACCGAGGCTTTCGTTCAGTCTCAGCGACGAATGTTACGGGTGGCGCATTTAGCCCAAAAAGGTTTGGAGAGCTGCTTCTCATATAGTACCTGTGCTGCATAATGCAAAGGAAGCCCTACAGTTCAGATATTCCACTTATCAACAGTTTGATTAGGCTATATACCACACACAGACACTCACAGACATACAAACACTAAGGAAGAGACACAACTGTGTACAACTGACAGACAGATATCAAAGAAGCTGCATTCCATCACCTCCGCACACCTTTAAACCCACAGAAAGTTGTTCTAGGACACACATATCATTTATGTTACACACACACACACATTATAAATGTATTATCATTAATAATATAATAATAGTTATTATTATTATTACCTCCGCCAACGGAGTTGGACGGGAGCTGTGTTTATTATTACTGTTGTTGAAGTTGTTTGGCTTGGATGTTCTCATAGAAAAATTCTGTTCTGCGTCTAAAGAAATGCAACTGAAAGAACTGTTATAGGGAACTGACTCCATAAAATAATGAATTCAAAGGTTAAAACATAGATGAGCACACAAAATGGTACAGATTTAAATAAAATAAATGCTTGCATTAACACGGCACGGGTATATACTGTAGGTAACAGCAAGCAATAACAAAAGCCAAGAACCGCTGAATTACTTAATGAATAAATTGAAACAAAGCTATTCTATTACATGTGAACTCTAGAACCAAATGTTAGGTAAAAAAAAAAACCTCTTTTCTAAAACTATAATATCTCTGTTAACAGTAGTGCACTTATTGGTTTAAGCAGTGCAACATATATGCAAGAAAATAATGCAGTCCACTTATCAAGATTTAAAAAAATGTTTTTTTTTCCTTTGAAATTGAATAAAAGAAAATCATAGAAGTTCATTTAAGGAAAATGATTAAATATTAAGCACAGGCATTTTAAGAAAATGTGCAAAGTAGCACTTTGTTTTTTTTGTTTTTTTGAATCTACAGCAGGTCTTCTTAAGACCACTGTACGCAGTTACGTTATTCTTTTGACAATACAACTACTAAAAGTGTTTGCTCACATCAATGAGCAAATTCTTCAGATTGCAGTTGCAGGCAGTTGCATGTGTGTGTGTGTGTGTGTCCTAATTTGGATAAAAAGGAATACAAAACAATTCAAATATCAGAAATGAGCCTTAAGTGATGTGATGCATGGATGACAACTTGTGCACACTAGCTTCCAAATCTATTCTGTACATGCTGTGTCTAGGTTTTTTTTTTTTTTCTTTAGAAAAATCAGGAATGTATACTATTGTCTAGAAAGTCCATCTGCAACTTGTGGTATATATCAGGAAACAGTGTCGCAACAATCAATGGAGCTACTTGTTTTGCTCTGTTACTGTATTTCCTCTCAAAACATTGCAATGCTATTTGAGCCTTCAGGGAGAGCCGGCACATAACGAGTAATGCATTTAGCTTCCACCTGCTGAAATAGCTTTGCAATAGCAATGAACAGGTTATACATGGGTTCTCAGCATTTATTTCCAATTGAGATTTGATTCAAATTAAATTCCCCCTCTTTAACATTTTTTTTCTCCAATCAACAACTCGCCTAAACCCTCCGGTATTATAATTCAGTTATCAAATTAAAACCATGTAGGCTACTCAATAACAACAATAGTTTAAGTGACAGATCTTTTTTTGTTTTGTTTTGTTTTGTTAAATCTACATCCCATAACAGTCAGGTGCAAGTTGAAGAGCAGCAGTTATGAAGGAGAGAGTTTAGTCGCATATTCCAGCCTGCCATAACTGTGGATGTAAAAGGCTAAAAAAAACCCTCAGCAAAATAATCTTTCTTTTTTTCTCATGTTTTGAAATGGAAGAGGTCTACTAGCCTTAACAGTCTTTTAAGATATTAGTGGCAGTGTATGCAAATGAGTTAAACTCCAAACTTCAGAAAAAAAGAAACATATTTTTGCTCAAATACTGTCTCATCAACACACCTTAATTTAGTAAACCATCAAAATGCATGGACAACAATTACAAAACATATGAGAAATATTTGTCCCTGTCACCATTGACAGCAAATTACATTTCAGTAAAATGATTGAAATTGGTACCTTGACAACAGCTGCATTATAATCCCTTAATACCATAGGAATAAATAAAACCCAGTGTCAAATTAACTACTCTCCTTTTATATTTTACATAAGAAGGCAATCTTGTGACCATCAGTATTCTTAGAGGGAATATGTAGCCCAACCCCAGATGATTCTTTTGTTATTGTTGTTGTAAATTATACCACAGTAAGCTTGGACATCTATAGTTTCCAAACTGGTCAGTATGGGTTCACAACTGCCATGATTTATGGTTCATGGCAATGTACACACACACACACACACACACACACACACACACACAGACACACACACGCACACACGCACACACGCACACACGCTCGCGCGCATGGACAGACAGACACATGCAAATACACAAACGCCCAAACATGAATGCACATGTATATTCATTCAGACATATCTACACTAAAGGTGTGTTTGTGTGTATGTGTTTCTTTCGTAGGCCTTTCGGTAGTGTTCAACACATAAATCAGTATTTTAGGAAAGCATACATTTAGAGGCCTGTAGTTAGGATCCATCCAGTAGATCAATATCAAACTACTAAGCCTTAAGGCCACCATCTTTTTTTTCTTTTAGAATAACAGAAAAAAAAAAATCTTTTTTTTTTTTTGGGAAACTTAATGTGCCAGTGTCTATACTCATTACTCTTCATACCTCAAAATAAGAAAAGGAAAATCTAGTGCCATTTTATTTGTCATTCTTTTTGAAAGAAGTTTATCTATTTGTACTTATCCATCGGAGACATGCATTCGCATGTGGTCATTGAAGTGCTCCATTTGGTCGAACTTGGCAGGGCAGACGGAGCACACGTAGGTGGTCCCTTCTTGGCAGCTCGCTTCTGCAGCTACACCCACTCCTGTTCCAACCCCAGCCCCTACTCCAGCACCTCCACTCACTGGCATGGCGAGGGCCACCACTCCAGCTCCAGGCTCAGGGACAGCCATAGGCATGGGAATGGAGACGGGGCCCGGGGTACCTGCGCTCCCCGACAGCCCTGTGATGGCGCTGCCTGTGCTGTGCAGCGCCATGTGCCGCTCCAGCAGGGTCTTGTGAGAGAACTTCTTCTTGCAGATGTAGCACTCATAGGACTTCTCTCCACGGTGCAGCCGCATGTGGACATTGAGAGAGCTCTTCTGGGTGAAACGCTTGTTGCAGATGCTGCACTGGTAGGCCCGCACCCCTGTGTGTGTCACCATGTGTTTGATTAAGTAATCCTTCAGGGAGAACGAGCGCCAGCAGATGCTGCACTGATGAGGCTTCTCACCTGGATATACGTACAAAAAAAAAGCATTAAGGGGAGAAAAAAAAAGGAGAGACAAATTTTGAGGATTAGTTTCAAACACATGGAAGAAGAAGGTCTGTGTGGCCCACAGAAGCTCTCAACATCTATTCGCTATTTATAGAAAATCATATCTGAATATATGAATCATAGAAGTCTTGTGTAACTCTGTTGCCACATGTGCACGTTCTGCACATGTTAACTCCACTGGCTTCGACAAGCATTATCACTGGACGGTCAAGTGATGGGCCACATTTGCATCATTGATGGAAAAACAAAAATCATTGTTATGAATCCAAACCTTCCCACTATATTTCCATTCCTTCTTCTGCGGCTAATCTAGCTCCATCTGTTTGTCATGTAAACAGCCACCTTGACGACGGCTCTCAGTGAAGTATTAAAATTTCTGTAGCATGGCCACATTTGATATGAAAAACTGCACCACTGCGAGTGCAGCTTGACACAACATGAAAGGACTCAAGTGTCAGCATGCTGCTGTGTGTATATCAACCTTGATGAAGGCGTGTGTCTCCACTATTATTAAGGGGAAGAGATATGTGCATATCAGTGGTTGAGAATTGAATCAAGACGTACATTGATGTTAAGTGCTCCTGGAACGAAGCCACGGGACATTTAGTACTAGAGAAATAATGAGTCAGTGAGTTCAACTGCCTTATACCTGTGCTGAAACAACAGACGCCTGAAGCCAGCGGTGTACATTTTCAGGACAGGAACACACCTCGGGGTAGAATTATTTAATCCTATAGTAACCTTGTTATATTGCCAACCGCACAAGGCGTCGTACATTACAGCATTGTGGGTAAGTATTTTTACTACAGGTGTGGCAACGTGTGAATATTACTAGAGAGTCACAAAACTATTTCAGAGAGATATTTTATATGGTTGTGATGACTTTACACAGAAGTGGAGCTGGGAGGGAAAGAACCCACAAGCTTGTTGTTTCCTATATGACCAGGAAGCACGTAATGAATGCATCTGTTTGGTATGTTTGGTATGTTTGTCAGTTTGTTAAGATGTGAGCTCATTTTTACATAATTGTCTCTACTATTATTATGGGCAGTAAAATATGAACACACTAATAATTATGTAAAACTAACAAGTAGAGGAAGAGACTGATAACACTGCAAAATGAGCCAGTTGTATCTTGCAAGTTAATGAAGTCCTGTGTAAATGCTGTTTGCTGCTGCACTGAGTGAATTAATGTGTAGCTACCTGCTTTGATTTAATGAAGTCAATAATGTATACTCTATATCCTACACACTACTGACTTCAGCTTTGGGGTTTTTTTCGGTCTTGTTTTCTCTACAGGGAGGCCAGAGGTCAGGGTCCGTTACAGATCAGCAGCACATATATATATATATATATAACAGGTGTCTTACTCTTCCTCAAGGCAGTGACTCATACAGTTATAAAGCTGTGTACCTCCTCTCTGACTGATTACAGCCCCTGACTCTGGCTCTGCTGCAGCACGTGTACAGCGCCTTAGCACCGGTGTGTATTTTGTCTTTTAGCTTCTTTTGGGGGGCTGTGCTATAATTAATAAAGCTGGAACTTATAATAATAATATTTCTTTTTTATTATTGAAGCTGTTTGTTTTATCAGTTAATCATCATTACATATTTTTTGTCTATTTGTAAAAAAGGTCTATTATAATTTCCCACGGCTCATTGTTCGGTCAGGCCAACAGTTCAAAACCCAAAGACATTCATTAACTCTCAGCTGATCCATAAATAGACCAATTGATTGTTCCAGCTCTATAAAGCACAAATCCATATTTTAAGAAACTTTCATTCATTTGTACTGACTGTTGAGTTTGAGCTTTTTTCTCCTCCTTCATCTTACACCGAGGCGCTGTGTGACTATTACATTTTCTGAAGTGCTCCCTGATTACCTTTTATTTACTCAAATAAAAACTATTTATGTTGCAGCTGTATTGTTTGTTTAGTAATCTCATTGGAACAGAGAGACAATATTATGTTAAATCATACTGATTTTTTTTATTTTTTACAATCCATTCAGATTTAGGCCATGGGATTGATCAATCAGCGCCTTTCCCTCTCAATATGTCATCACACTGCTCCACACAATTATGTGAATAAAACAGGATATTTGGATTTAAATAGTCTTCATATATGAGGTGGTTCTGGCCAAGCAATGGTTTCTAATGAATAATAATGGCTATTTGAGTAGGCAATTTTTATGAGATCATCTAATTATATGATATCTAATTCTTTCTGTGATGATAATTTCTTCAGTTTATGATTGATAAGGCTGTCAGTGCTGGATGAAAGCAGTGCACAGTTTAATGAGGTGCTGCACAAGCAATCTACTGACACTGTAAGTCAACGATAAAGACACTAGTCAGCTGTGATGTAAAGAATGTCGATTTTAAGGCTTTTTGTGCTTTTCCATTACAAAAGCGACAGTAATACTTACACATTATACTGTATGTTCTAGGTACTGATTTTTCTTATTAACGCTGATTTGTAGTATAGAGGGAGAGGATAAAGATGGGCATTACTCAAACTTAACTGTTACTATGGAAATCTTATCAAAGAGATAGCTAAATTATCCTTGAAATATCTGAAGCTGGGCTCTGTGTTTTCTGAAATGTTCTGTCAAACTTTGTTTTCACATGGATTCCTCTCACCATTATACTCAGATGTGAATTTTTCACTTTTTAACTGTAGAGTAAGTAAACTACGCTCTCAAACCTTGCATTCCTGCATCTATGACATGTTGTCACTGCACTGAGAGCATCAATAAAAACACTGTTCTTGTATCATGGTGACAAAAAAAACACTTGTTCTTCAAACCTCACTCCTGTTTTTAGTTTTTATATAATATCATTGAGGTAATCCTTTTGATACGAGATCTATCTACGTTAACAGGAAATAATACAATCATAAACAGAACTTGCTTAACTTAACTTATTTACTACATATGAGACATTTTGACTTACCAGTATGGACAAACATGTGTTTGACGTAGTTCTGTTTTGCAGTAAAGGTTTTACTGCAGAGAGTGCATTCATAGGGCTTCTTTTCCCCCGGACCAATCCCTCCTACAGCCTGTTGCTGCTGAGCTGGCGCTTGTGGTACCGACATGGGGTTCGGGAATGATGGCATTGCAGGGGGCGGCACTGCCACAAACTGCGGTTGCTGCTGGCCAGGAAGGTAAAGGAAAGGCTTGTTGTCTCTAGCCGGCTGTGTAGGAAAGAGTGTGGGCAGGAAGTTGCTTCCAGCAGGGCCCATCACTTGGGAATTGCTGGTCACGGTGAGCGGCATCCTCAGATTGCTGGTGTGTGATTCTGCCTGGCGCATGTAGTGCGGGGCACTTGTCAGGGACTGGGACATGACTGAGTTTGGCAGGGGCTGCATCATGCTACTGTCACTAGTGCTGTGGGATGTGTCCCCGTCCTCGTCTTGCACTTGCTCTGGGGACGAATCATTGACCTCTATCTGCACCGGAGCTCCTTCACCTTGCTGCCCATCCCCGCTAAGGCCGGTCAGGTACGGCTGCTGCTCCATAGCATCTGGCTCAGTACTGATGGAGGAGCTCACCCCTGAGTCAAAACTTTCAACCTTGGATTCACTCTCTACACCTTCTGTATGGTCAGTGTCATCTTGGCAGTCCCCCAAATTATCGTAGCAGCTGTACTCGTCTTCGGCCTCCTGCTTTATGTGCATCCCTCCTGTTTGTATGCGTACCGGTCGGGGTTGCTTGCGGCAGTGGGTGGACTCTGCTGTGGACATGTAGCGATCGACCTGCTGAGGTCTGTCCTGGATTCGGCTAATCCAGGGCGGATCTTGAGATTGCTGGTCCTTCTGAGTGCTGAGAGTTGAATCATAATTCGCCGACAGAGGGTTAATGTAAAGGGGGCGCTCGCGGTTGCCGTTCAGGCCAGGGTAGGTGTACAGTGATGTGTATGCACGATCCATGCTTTGCTGTGATGTGGCTTGCATATAACCTGACTCTGCGTCGCTGCTGGGCCCAGAGGTGCCAGACTCGGGGGTGCCGCGGGGTGTTTCCTGACCAGAGTCTCCTGGTATAACAGGGAAGCCCCCCGGACCGGCCAGGCCCACATTCTGGGACACGATGCGGGTACACTCATCAATGACGGTCTTGATCTGTAGGATGCTGGCAGCAGTAAGGATCTGCAGGGCCTCTGATTGAGATACCCGCAGAATCCCACTGTACATAAAGTCAATCAGCTTTTGGATGGATTGCACTGAGACCACCGAGGGGATCTCAATGTCGCTGTAGCCCAAGAGCAGCTTGTCCTGAAAGAAGGGGCTTCCAGCAGCCAGCACACACCGGTGAGCTCGCAGCATACTTCCATGGATCCGAACAGTCACGTCACAGAAGTGCCCACGGTTGCGCTGCTCATTGAGGGTCTCAAGTACAGAATTGCTGAAGTTGTGAAGATTGATGTTATGAATGCGCTCGGTCATCCCCTTGCAACTGATGTCACCTGAAAGCAGCGAGCAACACACCTCACTTAAAAACTCGTCACACCACATCATTCAACTGGCTCAAACATAACAAGTGTTTTTTCTCACAGAGCAACACATTTCCATTAGGAGATTACAGTGTTATAATTGAATAATTGAATATACACTATGTAATGGTGTTAAAAGTCATGTGCAAATGATTAACAAGAGAGAAGCTCTGTTGCATGTCAGGAAAATAGATTTTTGCAGCCTATTTGCTGAAGTGATACACAATCACAATTACTACAGTTAATTTAAATACATAAGTAGTATTGGTTCTTATTATGGACACAGTGTTCCTGAGCTGACGGTACTCACAGGGTAATTTTAAGTCACATAATATTAAGATAAGAATCAATTAATGTCAACATCTGAGCTAAATTTGTTTCTTCGTTAAAAAAAAAAAAAAGTAAAAGCACATTGCCATGGTGAAAGACAATTAAGATGGTCCCCATTTAATTACTACAAGTTTCTCTCAGTGCTCACTTCTGAAATTCCTCCAACCACCATTAGGTGGCGCACTGGGCTCAGAGGACAACAGGCCTCTTTTGTTAGCCATGTGTTCACTGTGATGGCGCTTCCTAACTATCCTAGGAATACACTAGATGTGACCCGGCTGATCAGTGTGTAAGATAACTTAAGATGCTTTTCTTCTCAGTTAGATGTCAAAACAAACGAGAATCTAAATCCAAATTAAATATGTAGTTAACACAGGAATTATGCAAATTGTGGGTTTTCATAATTGCCTTTGCATATAAACATGCTTGAGAATAATTTAAGTGAAGCATTCGACCTTATGTGGGTGATTATTAAACACAGAGCTTTTCTTTAAGGAAACTGTTCTGATTTTAGTTTGGAAACTGCACAATATATATAAATATATATGTGGGAAAATATATATTCAATTTACACTATGTCAGTCAATGTATAATGAATGTCATTCAGAACATATATTGCTAATGAAATGTCAGAATCAACATAGAACTTCACTACTGAACCAACAGGAAAAAAACTTATACAGTTGGAAAACTGCTTTATAAATTTTAACGCACTTATACATTGAATAGAAATGAATTTAACACTGGAACCAATGATAAAAACATATTTGACTGTAATAGATTTTTTTTTTAATCTAAATGAAGTAGAATTTAGTGAAAATGTCCCTGAGAAGCAGACTGATAGTGTTAGCACAAAGTATTAATGCTCATTTCAAGCTAAGTTATTTCTACCTGAAATGTAAAAGGAGGGGGGAAAAAGAAAAAAAAAAAAAAAAAAAAAACTGAAACGGTCCATTACTCACAGTCAGATGACGTTTTGTTACGAAGATGCTTGTGAGGCTGGTGATGAAGTGCGGGTCAAGCTTCAGTTTGCTGGTGGAGATGGCTGATCAGAGGCCGGGTGCTAGGCAAGGCTGTCAGTCCTCTCTGTCCAAATCATGTGTTGCTCTGCCAGTGTTTGGAGGGGGAGAGGAAAGACAAAGACAAATCTTAATGCCACATTCTGCCTCGTCGATATTGCCACTCCCTTAATGAACCAGGAGCCACAGAAACACGAATTTCTGCCACCGGCGCACTGCAACAGATGTGTGAAGAGTTTCCAAAGCGAGACGAATGGACGTTCCTGCGTGCACATGGCCACCAATTACAAATCAAGGTTGAAAATAACATTGGTGTTGGAGACACTTCTCCTCTCAGCAGTTATCTGAGCCGCTGGGCAACAAAACCACACCCTTCCAAAGAAAAACGAACTCGAGTCCTCATAAATTTACACAGATTAAATATTTCAGAAAAGGTCTCACGCAATCTCAGAACAAAGTGTGTGTGTGTGTGTGTGAGAGTCTCTCTGTGTCTATCTCTGTGTGTGTCTGTGCATGTGTGTGTGTGTGTGTGTAAGGACATTTTTTGTTTGTTTTCATTTTCAAATCCACAAATTAAACAAGACAATGTCCAATAGAAGCACTGAGCGGACATGAGTAGCAGCAAAAAATAGAAAAAGAAATATTAAACACACAAGGCATTCATTTAAAAACACAAGAAAGGCATTCAACGACATTAAGCATGTGATGAGCTGATGATAAAAAAAAAAAAAAAACCTCTCACAATTGCTCTTATACTGTACACACATATTAGAATGCAAAAGGCTGACCTCAAAACTGGGAACACAATTATGCAAAACTGACCACATTAGAGTCAGATACTCATGGGATCATTTAAGGTCAGGCAGACCGAAAAAACTGAACTGGGCCAATGCAAAATGCCATTTTAAAACAATTTCTAACATATTAGTCCCACACTGCTCATTGTCCCTTCAAATATTTCACCCACTAAAGCTGAAAAACTATGTGAAAAATGCTGTGAATGTTGAGGTGTGAATATTAATCATTAATTACAAACGTGACTGAAATTTCTCCTTTTGGAAAACGGGGTTAAAAAGCATTTTGTGGCTGTCACGCTGGCTACAACACGGACATCAAGTGCTCAGTGAAATACCAGTGACTACAGTGCGTTTCTGAATGAACAGAGCAGGATTAGGATTTGACCAGACCTGCATTTTATTGTTGACACAAATTTTTCTTTCACAAACCTAAAGTACTTTCAAGGAACACGCCCCAGGCTTGGAAACACGCAGGTAGACTCTTATAGATACAAAACTACCTGATATTTAAGTGACCACTGCAATTTCTTTTTCAATTTTTTTCCACAGATGTTGGTTAAAGAAAAAGATCAAGAATCTGCTGTGCCAAGGCGACGAGATACGAAATTAGGCCGTAAAATAGAAAACAGTCGGATAAGATTGTGATTTTAATTCATGGTTTAGTAACGGAAAAGCAGAGAGTGGCTCAGAGAGCGAGAGAGAGAGCCAGAGTTGAGGGGTTAAAGTGTGATAGTAATAAAGTGAGGAGGCTCCAGTCAGTCCACAGACTGCATTGTGTCTGCAGGCCTCAGTTGGAGAAGCAGCGCGAACACTCACACATGTTTGTTTTCTCCAAATGTTCTTCTAACAACAAATTTGACGATTAGATATAGACAAGTGATAGCATGTTCAGCAGCAGAGGGTGATCACCAACGGATCATTCTTTGGCAACACACACACACACACACACACACACACACACACACACAGGTTTGTTCTTCTTCATCTTGTTCAGGACAGATAATGTATTTTACAATGAAATCCTCCACCGCCAAATCTAAAATTAAACTTTAATGATTTTCTTCCAAGCTTTAACCTACAATCACCCAAAAATAAACCCTTCACGATTTTTATTAAAACTCTCAATATCAGCGCGGACCATGCCAACCAGCCTCGTCCTAATATACCTCGCTTAAAAACTACATGTAAACCAAACCGTACTCTTTCCTTAACCTTGGCTCTGTCCCCTGCTATATTTCAGAATTGACTTAGTCAAAGTGAACAAACCACCAAAGGATATAATAATTCCATAGCACTCTCTGTACCAAACCACACACACACACACACACACACACACACACACACACACACACACACACAGACACGCACGCCAAAATGCCTGAATACATTACAGTGACAAATATTTGACCCCTTTTCTGCCTGCAGTGGTTCCAGTTTGGGAGGTGCAACTGTATTCTGTTGCTACTTTTCTGACAATGCAAACATATATGTCCCCCCCCCCTCCTCCTCCTCTTTTTGCCCATCCAGACATGTAAATCCACCTGCCTAAGGGGTAAAGTGAGGTGAATGCTAGCAACAAAGGAGCAGGCCAAGGGAAGCAGGCTTCAGTTGCCCAGACTGCCACTCACAACAGTGATTCCATTTTAGCCGTGACACAGTGGGTGAGCAGCAGCCAGCGCCTACCTGCAGTGAATTCTAATCAGCCCAGGGGTCTGTCTCCCTCCCCTCCCCTCCCCTCCCTCCCCTCCTCCTCCCTCCTGTACCCTGCCTTGGACTAAAGGGGCTGATGATCCTTCAAAATTAATTAGATCCTTGTAGGAGGCGGCCATTTTCTTTCACTTCCTAACGCTCCACGAAAAAAAAAACAAATTTTTTGAATTACACTAAATTTGGGGCGTGTACCCTCCCCTCCCTCCCTCTCTCCCTCCCTCTCTCCTCCTCCTTCTCGTATTGATCTCTGTCTCAGTGTACCTCTACCTGTTTCCTGTTTCATCACGTTGAAACTCACTCGCCGTCTTTCCCTCCATCTGTCTGTCTCTCTGTCTGTGCCCCCTCCTATTCCTCCCTCTCTCCCCTCCCTCCCTCCCTCCCTCCCTCCCTCCCTCCCCATGAACCTTCCCCAACACCCTCCGCCCCTCTCCGCCTGCCTCCATGCTCCCAGCTCTGTGTCTGCCTCTGTGGAGTTTGCTGTCAATAAATCCCCAGAGGTCAGTTTGTCTGCTGGAAATCAGACACAATGCTTCAGACCGCCAATGCAATGCATGCTCTGTTGCTGCCGCCACAACAAAGACTGAGGAGGGGTGGAGGGTGTGCGAGTGGGGAGGAGGAAGAGGAGGAGGGAGGGAGAGAGTGAGGGAGGGGGAGAGGGAGGGAGGGAGGGAAGGACGGTGGGGGGTACAAAAAAAAAAAAAAATTAAGACAGAGGGAGGCGAGGGTTGCAACTTCACCAGCCAGACTCCAGGTTAATCAGCTGCCTGTATAAGGTGACGAGCTCGTGAAATACGCTGCATCGAATTGGACATTAGTTAATCAAAGGGGGGGTGTGGAGGGTGGTGAGGATGGGGGATGGGGTTGAGAACAGACATAAGAGGCATGCTTATGAAAGGAGCAGTATCAGCCATGTGAATAATATACATCTTGAATATGCAAATAGTGCTTACAACACACACACTACAAGCATATATTCAAGGCCCTTGGTAAATTTAAATCTGGAGACAAAGGGGCCACGGGCCATTGTGGAGCGCTCATGTCCATGCATGTGCATACAGCCCTCCTGATGAATCTGCTGCAGATTTGCACTTATCAAGAGTGTTTTGTGTTACATCTAATTAATAGTAATTTGTGTTTGAGTTTGTTTGAAACCTCCACAGCTTAACGATCACTGTCCAACGTTGTAATTATTAATTTCAATCATCCATTTAGCCCCCAAGTGCATTAGCATATAAACGACCAGAAATCATGATTTAATAGTATGGTTTGGATATGTGATCTAATGTAATGTAATTCTGTACACAGTGTAAATGTATAGTGAGCACGCTGGGGGGATTTTTAAGCAATAATCAAAATGAAGAGTTGATCTGGGGAGTGGTAATGGAAGGCGTGTTCAATAAAGACTCATTTCACTCCTCACAAGGCAATTCATAGCTGTGACTCGCTGTAGTGTAACAAACTTTTTCTGAAATACATAAATAAATAAATGAAACCTAACCTTATGTTGTGGTGTGTCTTTGATAGGCACAGATATTAAATATTCCTCCAGGTGACTAACTGAATGTTAATTTCCAGCCAACAATGCTGAGCTTCCCAATTAAATCATGTGTTATTTGGAGTGCTGTGTGTCTTATACATTCAAGTGTTAATCTATAACGTTGTGAAGCAATTAACCCACAAGGTAAATAACACACCAAAATCGCACACACTTGAGGAGAAGCGGTATTAAACACCTCTCCGTCTCGAGATTTAATTGATTTGCCTTTATAGCAGTCACTGAAAACCATCAACAAGCACACGTAGGCTGATGACAAGTTGCGCCAAGATTTTCACACTTTTTTTTCCTCCATCTTCTTTGACTTCATTTTCTCCCTTGACTGAAATTGTGTGGTGCAACATCACATCTCCAATGAAAAGACACCTCAAATGTGTCTAAATGGCTTATGGTACTTGTAACATGTCTGGATTACATTTGAGACGAGTGTTATCCGCACAATTACCACGTGAGACGTCTTCCTGAACTTTGAACCGGCTCTTTCGCCCGGCAACACCACAACCGGCGATTCTTTTTCCTTGTTGCTACGGATTCGATTGTGAGCTTCACCGCCAGGGAGAGTTTTAAAAAAATATATTAAAAAAATAACATGCAAACACTATGAAATAGCATTTCATTAATTCACAACAACTGCATTGTTTTATTGTTGCAAATGCTCTCTTGGTCAAAGCTTTGCAAAGTAATTACAGAGAACCAGCACAATGTTATGACCACTGCTCATATGAGGTTGCTTGAATAACTGTATTATGTTCATGCATTTCTGTGCATCACTGAAGCCGTTAACTCTTTCTTCCTCTAATTTTGAGCTAATTGTTCATGTTTAGCTCCACTGCCACACAAAATTTCTCAAATAGCACAGAGGATTAATGCGTTAAGACATTCAGCTCCACAAAAAGCCATTCGAATGTGACAGGATGTGCAGCTTTCAAATAAATTCCTCAGGCAAACAAATAACAATAAACACTGTGATACCATTACACAAGTACAGCACAGTTTAAGTATTTTTTTGGTCAACTTTGTCATTTTCTTTTCCACCATCACCACCTATTATGCACAGAGCAGAGGAGCTGTAGCCCATTTACAGATGGAAGGATAATCTACATCTAACATTATTGTTTTGAGTCCCCACAAACGTCCATGAATTAGTGCTACATACTGTAATTTAGCAAGTTTCCTAATAGAGGATAGAGGGGGGAGAAACAGACAGCCACCGTTGGCTTTCCAGCATGAAAAAATTACAGACAGTATCTCATTTTGGTTATGGTGAGTGCGCTTACAAGAATATCTCAGAATTGGTAAATAGCTGTGCTTTTGTTAATGAGCATTTGACCAAAAAGAACCGTCTGACTACTCATATGATAGTCTCCAAAACACCTCTAACCCCCGAAGCAGATAATGCTAAATTCAAGAGTTATCATTTAGGCACAAGTGTCCACAGCAACTGGCTCTCTACAGCTACTACACACGTCGAGGACATTTCGCCTCTCTCATAAAAGGACCTCAGAGGCCGTTAAGAGATCTTCATGAACCTACACATATGCCAGTATAGGATTCCTCTGTCTATCACCAGTGTATCGCTGATAAGAGAGCGCTTAATTAATTCCACTTGGCAAGAAATACCCAACGTACACCTTGCGTGTCTCCTGTTTGTTTGCCTCTGTGCCTGGATGGTATATAAATAAACAAGACTCCAACAAGTGGTCTGTGTAGTATAGAGGGACTGAAGCACCGTCATATCTGTGAGAGAGAACCAAGTGTCTCCTGACTTTCTGTTCTTGAGAGATAAACCGGAACAAAGATGCTTTGTTCTAAATAATGAGAAGATACTGTGGGACCTCCACTAACGTGCATACAGTTCTTACTCTGTGGAAAACAGCAAAAGCCTCTAGATATGTTTAGTGTATACAATGTTTACAAGAGAAACCAGATGAAATGAAGCCACGCGCTGACACATGATGTATTTAGAGGAAACACAAGCTCAACACCAAGCTGACTTTCATACACAACACTTATAGAAAAAGGTGGTTCTCACATATGCACACGTATGTGGTCAGTGTCTTAAATTATCTGCACATGTCAAGTTATGGCACACACAACTACTAAATACAAATATACGTATCTATATACGTGCGTTACATGTTAGGCGGTGATAACAGGAATCAAAATAAAACCCATAGTGAACGTGACTGCGAGGAGCCCGCACCATGTGTTTCAGCAGCAGCTGCACGAGGGTGCACAAGCCAGTGTCGAGGTGGTCCAGCACTGGGCTGAACTTTCGCAAAATGCACGAGGGTGCTCTAAGCAGTTAAGCACAACTCTGCACTTTTTTTTTTGTGAGCCGGTCTGTGCTCCAAGGGTCAGCGCTCCATTCGTGCCTTTTAAAAGGGTTTGCCAGTCTCCTAAAATGACGTGCAGCGAAATTGTTAACACGCTGCACATTAACAATATAGGAGCAAAGGAAATGGTGAAAATGGATTTTGCAAAAAAAAAAAAGGTTTTATGATGCAACATATTTCTTCAGCAGCTTCAGTAGCCATGGCTACAACAATACACGTGCATGCCATCGGGCTGAGATAGTACCGAGTCATTATTCAGGTGAACTAATCAGGTAATCTTCAACATATTGTGTGTCCTCAGTTACAGATTGTGCCAACGATGTGAACAAGATATTAAATCCAGATGAGTTAATGAAAAAGATCTGTGCTAACTTGAACCTTATGGATGTGAGCACTTTTTAGTGTATTTATAGTTTAGCAAACTGTTGTGTGGTAAATACAGATTATATATGTCTCATTAGCTCATTTGACATATGACCCATCTAAAAATGTAATGCTGACACACTGAAACACTGTCGACCACATCGGGTGCCCTATACACACTTCCACCAAGTGCTGCATGGTAGCTGAGCAACATGAGTTGGATATACTGACTTTAACGCACCAAGGTATCACGCTCAAAAAGTCTGAAATTGGCACAGAGGTAAGGTGTGCTGTTAATCCAGTGGGTAGAGTGTGCAACCTAAGTACAGTAGGAAATCTTATCCATACAGTACTGTGTTGCAAGACAAACTGGTTAAGAAAGGTGGCTGCAGGATTTCTTAAGAAATGAAAAATTTCCCTCATTTTAGTATTGTGTCAACAGCGAGATATTATCAAGAAATTTGAGCTTATTGAAATGTTTCCAATACACAGTGCTGCGCAATGAATGTGCAGATAAGTCCAATGAAAACAGGCTTTCAATAAGCACAATAAAGTCTGCAATCTATAGAAAGTATCAGCTAACACTAGGCATTTAGAAGAGGTAGAGTCGTTTGGGAAAGCTACCAACTGTATCCAAAGACTATTGTAAAACACACACACACACACACACACACACACACACACACACCTTTGGGGTAAACCAAACACTTTCTACTTCCTCTAACACTAACACCAAAGTACAGCCCTTAAAACAGAAAATTACCTTAATTCATGTACCATATGACCTCCATATGAGCCACGCACTAATTATCAACACTGAATTAATCATTATGAACACATGTAAGACTTTCATCAGAAAAAAAAAATTGTGTCAAAATTTTAACCAATATTTTTTGTAAATGTCATCCTGTAAATGATTTTTTCTAGTATATTTAAGGCTGTGCTTTGAGCTTCGTTGTGTAAGTTCTGTTGCAAATTAGTTTTGCAGGCAGGTTCCCTCTCCCTCTCTTATGCACGACCTCTTTTTATTACCCACCAGGCTCAGGAATGCCTGCAGGGAAAAACTATGCTGAGTGTGTAAGTTGGTAGTTGTGTAGCATATGATAAGTTGAGTAAACATAACGACGTATTATCACTGATCACATATAATACCTCTATCTGCTGCAAAAGACATAATGTGCTTTTTAAGTGATGCCTCTTGGGTTGTGTATTTGTCACTGAAGCTTCTCTTAGCCCTCTTTTTTTCCTTTTTTTTTTTTTTTACACTTATCGGTAGATTAGCCGTTAACCTACCAACAAGTGGGGAGCGATTCATATCTGGTCTCTTCATTATTGTCTCCTACTGTTCCCCAAAAAACATCGGTATCTCTCCTACAAGGTCAATGATATTTTAAGCGGTATAAAAATAATATTAACACACGGGATTCAACTGGACAATCAGTACAATTCCTGTTAATACGAAGTACTTGGACATTTTCTATTTCACTGTTCCTACTGAAAAATAAAACCCAGTGTGCAAAGACAAAGCTGTGAGTAATAAAAGCAGAGCCCAATGTGTTTCCATCACCTTACCTGGCTAATGCTTGTTGCTATGCAATGCATCACTACAAGCAATACAAGCTATTTGACTTTTCACCATCACTACACTTGTTATTATGATTGGTAAAACGCTGGTGTAGTTGAGGCTCTCGGTTCTGTTTTCTGTGCAAAAAAGCAAGAGTCACTACAGAGTCACCTCTCAGCACACGGAGCACAGATAACGCCGCCACCCATTCGCTCCGTTTATGATAATCATGTGGCCTTTTGGCCCGACTAATGCACATGAATTGTTGGTCAGTGTGCTCTGTTTGAACGCAGCAGAATTATTATCTCTGATGGTAACAATCTATAGCTCATAAGCCCTCGAGTGTAACCTAAGCTCATCAGCTGTTTCTGGTAACATTACTATAAAAAATCATGCCACATGGCCGTGAGTATTTTCGGCCGGTCCTGTCATAAATGTGTTACTTCTAAGTCGTTTGTGCTGTCATGGTCACACCAGGGGGTGCACACTTTGTATTTTAAGCCTGATTTTTCACTCATCTATGCACAATAAAAGGTTTCATGTTAAAGAAATGTAATAGCATGTTTAATTTTGTGTGTGTGCCAGCCTAATGACCTGGCCAGGGTGTTGTCCTGCCTTATGAATGCATGTTGGACTGACCCTGAAGAGGAGTAAGTATGAAAACATTAATGAATAACTGAATGCTGAGACAATAGCCAGCAGCAGAGCCTATTACAGTCAAAGGCCAAGAGAGACATTTGGCTTCATATCAGCTCACTTATTCACAGAAGTTATAAAAGAAAAAAGAAGCTTGTTTTTAAGTTTACGTCGCAGCTGCCACAAGGTCTTTTTTTTAAATGCAAAGTTCTCAATAAAGTGAAGAAGTAAAAAAAGAAACACTGAGCCACCGTTGCCACAACTGTCAGCTACTACACTGATGTACTAACCACCAAAACATCTCATGGAGCCTGACACATGTTCTGGTGTGTTTGAACTGTTGTTCAAGCGACGCTAACTGATTCTGGAGAAGTGATATCTGTTTGTTTTTTCTTCTGTATAATTTGGGTCAAACTTCATGGTGAAACAAGTTCAGCAGCTTCGGTGAAACACAATGTTTCTCTTTTTCCCTTTTTGCTGGACAGGTTACACATCACCTGGACCAACAGTCCGACATCTACAGTAAAACTCTGATAAAACCTTAGTTTCTTCTGTCTTCAAGAAACACGTTCTTATAATTATCATAAATAATTGTTTTCCAGCTTCTTGAAGGACTCTAGTTTGATTTCTGTCTTTACCAAGGTCAGTTTCAGGGCAAATAACAAAGCGTATCAGGGCAGATACTCTTCTCAGGAAAGTTCTTTGTGAAGGAATTTTTCCAAACCGTAAAACATTTTCCTTTATTTCCTGTTGCTGTATTTCAAAAACGAATGACTTGCTTCATAAAAAATATAATAAAAAAAAAAATCTTAAAGGTTACAACAATACTCATTTCGTGATAAAACTACAAGACAAACACTAATGTGTGTGTGTACCCATTTCACAGTGAATACCGATGTACCTTGAGTGAGCCTGTGCATGATCTTAACATTTTTGGCTGCCGTTAGTGCTTTCTGGCACAAGGCTGAAAAAGTCTTCCTGAAGCCAAGATAAAAGCATGGAGTTCACAAACACTTATTCTCGGTTAAAAAAAAAGGAAATCATTTTAAAAGTTACTCTTTCACTGTCATTTGTTTGTTTTTTTCTTTTTCTTAAACTCTCTTTCGATACTTTCCTCTTTCAGTGAGGCAGTGAGCTCACCATGACTTGTAGAAAACCATATGGGGAGCAGGGTGAACTGAGGACACACATGCACCTTGGCAAACATACAACTTCGCTATTAGAATCCAGGATACATTTTTCACATCAGTTGAATGCCTGGGCCTGTGTGTGTGCTTGAAGACAGAGAATACAAATTAGGTTTTAATGTTTGTTCCTGACATGCAAAAAAGAGAAGAGACTTAAACATATGTTGTTGTAACAAGCTGTAGTTTTAATGAAGACTTTTACTTGCAAAAATCTAAAAGTGTTTGTACTTGTTTGCTGTGGAACGTCTTCTGGTTAAGTAGTTACCTGATATTTGGGTTTTACAGCACAAACGGCTGACTGACTAAAGAAGCTTCAAACCTTGCCCTGCACGTATAGAGAAGCATAAATCAAGAGTCTGTTAGTAGTCTTAGGAACGCTGATGGAAAGTTAGGCACACCCACAACTGGGTTGTGTTTGAACAGTATGTGCTGTGTATGTATCAAGGAACAACACGTTTCAATAGGTCTTAATAAAAACAAGACAGTTGAATATAATAGATTTTACTTTGAATTGCTTTAATTAAAAGTTTTCAATGTGTAACAATGCACAATAGTCTATTAATTCTGTGACTAGATTAAAGTGTAAAACATGAAAATAAGGCACATCAGGCTCATTCAGAGGTAAAGTGTGTGTTCGAGTGTTGTTTTCCTGTTCCTACACCTACTATTAATCAGTCGATCCTAAAACAAGCAGGAAACTAACTGTGCTTCGTAAGACTTTATAAAGTTTTATAACCAAACAAAAGCTTCCTGACAACAGCATGGCACATTCTCAAATACTTATTCACTCTCAATGTGTACTTTCATTACGCATTCCTGTGATACTTGCAGGGAGGGGAGATTCCAAAACAAAAGTCCTTTGAAAACTGAAAAACATGCCTTAAAGTCTTTTGTTTTCTACATGCTGCATGCCCTGAAAGTCACTGGGTTTGAGTGAAAGTCAGTTTCATGACCAGTCTTTGAGACTCTAACTGCCAATTTACTAAAAGGGGAAGTATTTTTTTTAAAGAAATCCTGCTCTGTGAATTGACAAAACGAGACAGTCTACAGCTGTCATGAGAGTCGTCTTGAACTGACGTCACTGACTGGTTGCAAAATGAAAACCTTTAGTCTTATTCCAAAATGTTTTTTATTTCTTTGGCAAAATAGTTACCTCATCAATAAATAAGATGCTTTTTTTTCTCCCTATAAACAAAGCACATTATTTTCTATCCTTGCCTTTGTGCTGGAAGGAAATCACCATAACTCATTGTAACAGCATTTGTGTTGCATAATACAGCTAAAGGGGAAATTCTCTCCCTAATTACAAAGACACTCTGTGCAGATTCTCAAAAGGTTTTACAATTGTGTTTTTAGTATTTTCAAGAATATAATAAAAAAATAATAATATAATGTGAAGAGAAGCATGTTATGTGTGAAAAAGGTGCTTTGTGGGTAGAAGGATCCAAGCCAGTTAGCCAGGAGGCAGCTAGCCTGCCAACAGTTTCTAGTTTTGAAAAAAATATATAAAAAAAATCTGCAACCCACCAAGGTAGAGTTTAGCTAGTCGTCACTAATTCCATGATATTTCACTCGGATCAAGATATATTAAGAAAATAAAAAAGTATTCCATGTTTAATATCAAATTATTTGAGACTTCTCCGAAGATTTAGAGATATCTGAATCTGCTTGAAGGTTGCCATAGTAACTTGGGACTCAAATGCAGTCCTAGAAACTGCAATTACTATAAAAGAGGAGTCTTTTTTTTTTTCAATAGACATCAGGTGAGAAACGTCATGTGTTCTTCTTAAACAAAACCAAACCCTTCAGATTAACGTCTATTAGAGGCTCCGGGGCTGTTCTGTGGTTAAATATAAGACCTGACGTTAACTTTAAGATGTGCACCTGAAAGCAGCCTCAGTTGGTAATGACATCAAAGATTAGTTTTGCTCTATGAGGGAATATTCTTCTAATGAGTATTATACAGCAACAACCAAAAAAAGCAGAAAGGATAAACACTGTCTGTGACAAAAAGGCCAAGCAGTTAACAAGCACTGTGACATTCTGGATGCAATCCACAAAGTGGCTCGTTATATCGATGGATCTCTACTGCATTCCCAAAATGGCTGCCAAATATGTTCAACTGTGGTAGACAAAGTGCCAGGATGGACTCAAACACATATTAATAATAGTCTTTTGTCATGCAATGGTGAAATAACACACTTGGAATGATATAAAAAACAAGATTAATTTTACTTCATGTGTAAAGGTTCAGTGGTGCTGCATATATTTGTATTATTTTACAATCACTTTGCCAGCGCATGCTTAAATTTGCAACCAAATTTACACCTCCTTGCTTCAAATTATATCTTGCGATAAAATTTTATTTTATTTTCACTAGATACATAGAATGAATAAGCAGCACTGCATGATTCAGGAGACTGAGGTGAATTCAACTCATGATCTTTATCACATGCTCCCTCCCACTCTTTCCAATATACTGTCCAATAAACCATTAAGCCTTCAAATCTTTTTTTTTTTTTTTTTAGGAGACTTGAACAGCAACAAACATCGTGAATGTGCGTTTAATAGCAGCCCATCCTCACCAGGCTGTTACCAGGATTTCCTGGTAACAGCCTGGTGAGGATGGTTGGGTGGTGTGGCAATAACAACCAGAAATGTGGCATTGCGGAGGCTTCAGAGAGAGGTCTCTGTCTTGTGTATTTGGGCATTTGCTTTTACTGCGCTTAAAAATTATTTGGAATACTGACCTGCCATCTGTGTGCATGTAGTGTACAAGACAATTGTTTTTTTTTTTTCTTTAAATTTTTGGGATTTTTTTGTCTCTTCCAGGGAGGCAACCGTTGCGTTAGCACATGTTCATTTAAGGAAACCCAAATAATCACATGTACGACAGAGAGACTACATCAGCTCAAAAGCATTTCAAACCTGAGCAATGAGGACGTATTATATCTTTGTTGGTCAATGATAAATAACTGAATGAGGAGAGAGGGTGACAGCCACAGAGGACGAGTGAAAGATGGCAAAGCCAAAAGAAAATTGGGATTGATTGTTGGGTGTGGATTAACTAAACACCTCTCTCTCTCTGCCTTTGCCTTCATCTGAGTGGGTCTACACTTTATCTGCTGAGTCTCCTTCATATAATAATGAGTTTCCTTGGTCTGCAGACATGCTCTTAAATATTCATTAGTCATGGGTGGGTTTTAGCCGTGACACAGAAAGCGGGCAAATGGCGATGGCTCAAACACTGTGAATATTAATGTAAATGTGGAATATATACATATAAATACTCATTAGTGCCTTAACTGAAAAGAAACTGAGCACCTGATACTCTGGACCACAAACACTCCCAAGGCACATAATGGCTGTTGCTGTTTCAGCAGCTACTGTACACCTCTGTGTGTGAAAAAAAAAAAAGAGAGGAGTTTTTGACAACAAGCCGTGGTGAGAGCTCACTTACACACAAAACAAGTAGCCTACCCTCCAATTCAAACAATACAGATGTCTAAAAATACAGGTGTTAAGTTAGTGTGGAGTTTCTTTCCAGAGGAAGGGGATTCAATCCAGCTCTCATCCAGTGACAATATAATTTTTACTTTACTCACCCACATGCAGCCTGTCAATCAACGTGCTGCAAGTCACAGGACAGCTTTATAATTATGTCCTGTTGAAATCTTATATCAAAGTGAAATGTTGCATTTGTGCTACACAGGGGCTGCGCGCTCAGCTCTGTGTTCTGCAAGTGTGTCCATTCAGAAAACAAATGATCCAGTGCAGCCATCAATTACATAACCAAGCCTATAGCACTGCAGCCCATTTACGTTGTGGAAACATATTCTGAATGAAAGCGGCAGGAGGAAGTGGTCGCAACAAAAGTGAAAAGAAATGAAGGCACAATTATGTGATATAGAAAGAAAGAAAGAAAGAAAAAAAACTACACACACGTACACGTATACACACACACAAACACACATACAGGTGCATATCCACAGACCGTGTGTGCGCTGGAGGGAGGTGGACGCAGCGCTGCGCTCTCATGCAGCCTCTCTCTCCTGTGTCAAACCCGGGACCGGCTCTTTTTTTTTTTTTTTTCCCTTGGTTGTGGCTCTACTCGCGTCTCCTCACGGTAACAGCTCCACTCACCACACCAGGACCAACCTCTGGCACGAGTAACGTGTTGACGCAAAGCTTTATACCTGCGCACAACTTCTGGGTTACACAGACGAGCCTGTGCCTATTAATCAGACACTGAACGCGCTGTGGCCATTGTAGAAACTATCATAGGCGCTTATAATAGACACAAGAACATGCTGCATTACTCTCTTTATCTGACAAAGCCAAGCGCTTTGGGACATCTGTTTGCCACACACACACACACATACACACACACACACATGCACGCTGTCTCTCTCCCTCTCTCTGTCTCTCTCTCTCTCCCTCACACACACACACACGCGCACGGACAGATAGAGCCCTAAAGAATAAGACTGACATGTTGCTCCGGCTCAACTCCCCACGGCCCTGTCAGTGATTTTTTTTTCCCTTTTCTCTTTTTTTTGGGGAGACAGAGGCATTGCTCTATTTATTTTACTGCGCCAACAATGAGCATACACTCACATCTTAACTTTATTCAGTAAGTGAAGTACCTCTAGCCTATAATGCGATCTAATAAGCAACAGCAAAGGAATCACGAGCTGCCCATGAATATTTTGCAACAAAATGTTTTAAAAGGCACGCAGGAAGCGTCTAATGCAACTTTAATCACACCAGAACACGGCCCCATATCTAGGCCACCCTTTGCCAAAACATCCTCGCGTCGTAAACATTTTCACATAGTGTGGGCTATGAATAAAAAGCGGATTTGCGACAGTTAAAGTGATCCTTCATTTTCAGAGAGAGAGAGAGAGGTAGAGAGAGAGAGAGAGAGGGAGAGCGAGATGGAGAGAGAAGAGAGAGAGAGAGAGAGAGAGAGAGAGGGGGGGGGGGGGGGGGGGGGGGAAACATGGCACCAAAAATCCAGACCAGAGTCCCACTGGATCTAGTTGTGATTTATCTCAGAAACTGAACCTGCAGGATTGTTTTACCTTCAGACACATTATAAAGCGAGCCTGCCCTCCGCCTGCCCAACATATCTTAACGTAACCCCATCTCAGAAATGCCATGCCCGTATTGATATTAATTCATTAAAAAAAAAAATGTAGGCTAGACATCTGTCTGAGTGTAAAGCGGCTGTGTGAGCCGCTGCTGTAACGATTAGGGCTAAATTTCAGACATGGGGACCATCGCTCCGGCAAGTTCAACAAAGCGAAATGTACAGAAAGGGGCCGGTCAGAGTGGGTTATAGCGGGTTACAGCGGGTTATTGTGGGTAATTGCGATAAGGGAAACGCATTTCCTCTGATTCAAATAACTGACCTAAAAGCCAAATGCGCACGTCGGCTGCCACAGTTGTTCCGGGCTCATATAGTGTGTAAAATGTGAGCGAGCAGCCCCTGCGAGCATCGCTGAGGCTTTCACTGATTCACAGAAAACAGAGCCGCGGACACACTTGGACCGGGAGTATTGTTCTCCAAGTGTGTCTCCTGTCCCGGTTCACGGACAAATCCGTAAAGTAAAGGGGCTAAAGGTAAAAGGGGCATGTTGAGAATAATGGCAGATGGGGAAACTTGCGTCATGCCAGGGCAGCGCGTTTTTCTAGCGACTCGAATAAATGGACAAGAAAAAAAAAAAGCCCAAAGTGAGACCCGTTATAAATACGAGCATTTCGTTTGATTTGGCACAGCCGGCGTCACATTTACTGAAACGCCTGAGATCCTCTTGAAAAGAATAAAGTTTCCGATTATGTAGAGGCTTCGTATTTGCTTGGTAAAGGCAGCCACACAACTACATGGAAGTCAGTGCTATTTCATGCAATACAGCCCCGAAGTCAGCGAGCACGTTTTAATCCCCTATGTGGGAAATTCCTCTCATTTGCCCCCTTTAATAACAGCATTACAGACAGTGAAGGAGACCCATCCCTTTTCCTTACTTTTCTTAATTTCTTACCTGCACTTCGAAGCACGTTCAAAAAGTGGCGACAGCGTTTCCACGGCTTCCCCTTGTTTTCCCCCGACGAAGCGCGTTTAGTTTTTTTTTTTAATATGTTCCTTTACTTTGTTTCATTTCTCACTTCCATCTTCTTTTCATCTCATCAATAAACACACGCTGCAGCCTACCTTCATAGAGCAGCTCGGTTCAAGTGTGCCCTCCCATTTTTTAACTATACATCGAGTACTTTGAGGGGTGGTGGTGGTGGCGGCGGCGGCGGAGGGGTGAGGAGCGAGAGGAGGAGGAGGGGGGAGGCAGGCAGGCAGGCAGGCAGGCAGGCACGCCTTTTCACTTAAAGCTGCTATTGGAAGAACAGTGCGCTGTCTTGGGTTGGATCAGAAATCCGTCAACATTACTGTGCCCCAATCGCAGGGAGCACAATGGGACGGAAAGACCTGCTCCATTATGGCTCTCTGGAAGTGGTGGGAGTTATAGTAATAGTAGTTGTAGTAGTAGTGTTCCTCCTACTCGAGCCTGTTTAAGTTTCCTCTCTTGCAACACAGCGATTTTTATAAATAGAAGTCATGGTGCGCAATGAAACCTGTAAAGGACAGAGGTGGGAGGGTGGTGGTGGTGGTGGTGGTGGTGGGTTCAAACAGGTCCGCTGTGATGTTGCACCCCGTGCAGCGAGAAACCACTCCGCGCCCATGAAATCCCCGCTTTTTTTTTATTTCGTGTATTCACATTTAATTCCCATGTCCCCCTCTCGCCGTGCACGCTCCACTGCTCCGCTGCTCCCTGCTCAAAATATCGGCGCACACAAATGTGAATGAACTCTCAAATCTATCCCGTCTGGATCAAAAGGACGGGTGGTGGTGGTGGTGGGGGCGAGGGGAGGACGTCAGTTATGTGTCCATCATGTGTCTGAACTTTGCATTGGACGCCGCCTCTGCCAGTACAGTGAGCCAGCTGCGCCGCGCTCTCCCATTGGCCCGCGCCGCCGTCAATCATCTCCGGCACCAACAAGCTAGATTGTCTGCCGTGTCTTCTACTTTCTACGCATTTCTATTTTCTCATTTATTTATTTTTTAACGTCCCGAGCTGACCTCGAGTTAGCGAGCGGGGGAAAAAAATCGGTGTCGGTTCAGCTGGCCAATCATATTAGGTAAAGTGATTCCTGTTTTCTCTTGTTGTTGTTGGTTTATTTTCCTGTTTTTTATTTTTCGTTTTTTTTTTTTTTTTTTTTTTTTTGTCATGATCCAGCGCCTTGAGATATACCCAGGCTGCCAGAGAATAAAGCAGTAATGGGTCATGTGGGATCCCCCCGCACCCACCGCCTTAATGCCCCCTCCCTGTCTAGACAGTGACAGGTGTGCGTGTGTGTGCGCACACGCGTGTCTGAAGTTCAGATCAGAATAATGAAGCACGCGGAGGGTAGAGTCTATCAGATACTTTCAATAAAATATTCATGTGTGTGATTGGTGTGTGTGTGTGTGTGCTGTGCGGGGCAGAGGATGTTCAGTGGCGGCAGCTCTGCATCTTCACCACACACTGACAAAGAGGTCAACTAAGGTTACGCTCGATCGGCTCGCCTGATAAAAAAAAAAAAAAAAAAAAAGTCCGAGCTTCGCGAGCTCGTGCACATAATAAAACCTGCGTGGAAACAACAATACCCCCCTGCACTCTTGAACTTTGCTTCCACGGCCACACTCCGACGAGCTCTACGGGGGAGACAGAGGTGCAGCCTGCTTCAGACAAACCGCCATCTCTCAGCTCTCAGGCATGAGGGTAGAGCTCCGTACGCAGACTGTTGTGTGAGCACCGTGGTGGTGAGCACCCAGGGCACTCGGTTGACTGTGCGCGCCATCTGCAGGACTGCGATGTGGATTAATACGGCGGGTTCAACGGAGGACACCCTTCCGTCACTGCTTTGACCTACATTAACCAAGAACACCGTAGGAACACCGCCGCCGGCCTTAATGCGCTGCTTTTGCCAATCCCGGCACCCAGGCACGTTTTTAAAACGCGTTTAATATGAATTGAAAGTCAGAATTGAGTCATATTAGGATCCTAAAGTGATCGTCCTGCACAGATCGGGGGCCGTGCACGCGTTCCCCGGTACACTTTGTTTCAGATACTTCCCTTGATTAACACGGCTCAGCCGGCAACACGTGCAGGGCGGATTCAGCGGGGATAATATTTTGTTTTAGTGGTGCCACTGAGTGCTGTGCATGCTGAACTGGATTTACCTTTATCATAGCCTACTGCAGCAACCTTGAGAATACATCTAATTAAAAAAAAAAAAAAAACTCTGCGTTTTCCTGTTTGTTTTGGAACAAATACAAAAGCATGGGAAAATCACTGGATAGTTACAATGACATCCACTCCAGTTTCAAAAAACCTGTTACTGCCCTTGCTTATTATTATTATTATTTTAAATAATTTATTTATTAAAACTGCAATTAAATGATAATACGTATAAAATACAAATTACAATTATACACCCATCTTTCACAAGTGCACCACATTAATGAGAAATAAAAAATGCAATAACACAAAAATAAAGATATGCTCTAAAAATAAAGTGAATAAATATATAATCATAAGGCTGAATTTCTTTGATGGAGATGATGAAGACAATGGTTCTCTGATGAAGAAGAGTCAATCAGACGTGAGAGACGACAGCTCTGAGATGAGACACATTATTACCAGCACTGGGTCAAAGCTTCTGTACGACGTATTCAGGAGATATTGACAATAAACTAGGACAGAATAAAGCTTGAACACTCTCCCTGAGGTGTCCCTGATACACATGAGGATACAGTCACATATACATACGGAAGACATTAAGATCAGGGATATGGTGTTAGGCTATGTGTAGTCCAAATGTAAATAATCCATGCAATTGAAAGGGTGCCTTGTTTAAAAAAAAAAGGCTTTTTTTTCTACATTGAATTCAAATTGAATCAGTTCTTAGCTTGACCTTGTGCAAGCCATGACACTGCAGTCCGTTCAGGAGGGCGTCTTTTGTGATTAGTCCTTCACATGAAAACTGAAGCGCAGTCACCACTTAAATATTCTCTGTGGTAAAACAGCAACATGCTGTACCTGTCATGTCATGTCTTGTCTCCTCCACCTTCAATACAATCTACAGGGTGCAATATTATGACTTGGTGGACATCTATTCAGCATGTGCTCCCCAATGTTCAAATAGAAGTCCCCTAATTAAAAAAACAAAAAAAACAAGCCTATACTGGTCAGCAGGTGTCTTGTATTTCAAAGTCATATTCGGTGAGATGATAATGTCTGTTTTATTATGAGTTGCTTTGCCAAATCTGAGGACACGCAGGACAACATTTCACTAAGGCTGGTCCGACGGTTTGCGAGCAGTAATTTAGCTGGCTTAAAATTGGGACATGGCAAGTTATTGTCTATGATTTCTGTCTAACTGGAAACACGTCATTACAGCTTCCTTATTGGCTAAAAATATTATTGTACTGGTCCTGTCCTTGTGCTTCGAGTTGTGTTTTAATATTCCATAAAGTGAATGACCCACAGGCTACTCATTTCACAGGCAGGCCATACAATTCATTATACAGTAGGTTAGATGACAACTGACATCTAGGGCAGGTGGAATTAGTTTTCATCTAATTTTCAGTGCAATTAAAATGTTATTTCCGTTTAAAAAAATGTTCCCTCCAAAGCCCAGCTGTGTTTTTAAGCCCACGTGGTAGAAATCTGGTGATGTGTGCGAAGAAGCGTTCAGGTTTTTTCTCAGGATTGTTCTATTTATACTTTCAGCTACTCGTGATTGTTTTACGCTGATTGTTTGGTAACAGGTTTAATTTCGCAACATTATAGATATTATGAAATAACACCAAAATTACATAAGTCAGAGAGAGTATGCAAATTTGTTCTCCCAGGTGAGTCGTGACCTCGCGTCAACCCGCTCTGACAAAGCCAAGCGAAGACTTTCCTTCTTCACCTGTGTGTGGACGTGCCATGCGTCTCCCATGCAAACTGTGCATTAAGAGGCCACTGTGCTCGACTCGTTGGACCGGTCCGTCCAGCGTCACCACAACTTTACCGCTTATTATATCATTGTTTTGCACTATCGAAAAGTCAGCTGAGGACACGTTTGTTTTTATTTCACTGCATGAAGGTTCTTGGTAACCGAGATGGAGGCACGGCCCATCTGTGAATTCCATTGCACCATCCATGCATGAATAAAGCGAGACACGCCTAGACGCAAAGTTGGCGCTTGTCACTCAAGTGGTATGGTTCTTCGAAAATATTCACAAGTGCAAGCATGTTACTACGCGGCTTAAAATTAATTGTTACTGTAAACCAATAAAATGCCTACTTCCTCTTTGTACCCTGACTGACAGCGTGTACACGCCCTGTACTAGAACCTGACAGGGAAACATCACGTGTTACGAGCAGCCGGTTGCTACAACACTGCCATCTTTCTAGATCCTCATACTTAACATATTTGGAGCTTTAAACAGAACAGCAGCAATAGACAACATCTTTGTCTTGTTTCCCTTGTAATGTTTCATGTATTTGGGAGATAAAATGAATGGCCGTTAAATTAAAAACCGCTAACAAGCTACCCCCAAGCTTGCAAACATTTTGTAATGCACAGTAAGTTTCCGATGCAGAGAGCTACTCGCCTCTCATCTTCAAAACTGGCTGCAGGCAGATCGTTGACAAGTACAGACAATAACACTGCTTTGTTAGTTATTATTCTCTCTTTTTGGTTTTTTGGTCTTTGGTCTTAATTTGTCAATTATTGTGGCCAAAAATAACTTTTTTTGTGTGGCTGTGCAGTATGTCAGTGACAACATTAGTATTACATGTTTCACTGAAACTCACAAGAAATGATCACAGACGAGCCAGACGTGACAGAAAATAAGACTTTTCACATTCTGACAAATGTGTTGTTTTTTTTTCCTTTCAGGTTGGGTCTTATCTCTGTTTCTACCTAGGTGTTGTTAGACTGTGTAGAAACTGTAAAAAAAAAAAACTGTACGTATTCTATTCAGGTCGTCTTGTGTATGTGAGGTGAGACAAATGCTGTAGCTCCTGTTCTTCACAGAATAGCACCAACTGTTCCATGAGTCATGCACCGTTTCAGGTTAGAGATTTCATTGGAAAACAAAATCAAACAAAGGAAAAAAAAAGAGGAATTCAAAATGAGTGGCTCGTTCAACAGGTTTAACTCTTTACCGTTTTGATTTACCTTCTCATACATGACTACCACTTGAACGTCAACTCTGTTCGGAAAGTATTCAGACCCTTTCAGTATTTGACTTTTTAAATTTTTTTTATTTAACTCGGCGTGTAAATTCAGCCAACAATGACAGTGAAAAATGAATTTCAGAAAATTTTGCTCATTTATTAAAAAGGGAAAACTGAAATATCACAGTGACGTACGTTTTCAAACCCTTCACTATGACAGTTGAGGTTTAGCTCAGTGCCCTCCGGTTTCTCTCGGACATCTTTTAAAGTATATTTTTTGGCTTTTTCGCCTTTTTATTTGACAGTACATAGTGAGATAGACAGGAAAGGGGGAGGCAGAGATAGGGGGAATGACATGCAGGAAAGGTCTGCATGGGGCGGCCGCCTTAACCACTGCACCACGCACCGCCCCTCTCGGACATCTTTGAGATGTTTCAGCACCTTGGTTGGAGGCCACTAATGGTAAATCCAACTATCTGGATATGATATTGAGAGGCACACACCTGTCTCACCTGTCTATACAGGGTCTTACAGCTACGCCAATCAGCAAAGACCGAACCATGAGGTAGGAGACTGAGAGCAGACTGAGAGCTCAGAGACAGGATTGTGGAAGTACAGCATCTGGGGGAAGGCTACGAAACAATTTATGGTGCTTTAAAGTTTCCCAGGAGCTCGGTGGTCTCCCTAATCCCTAAAGCGAAGGAGTTTGGAACAACCAGGGCTCCTACAAGCCACTCAAACCGGATGAGAGAAACTTCCAGAAGGACAACCGTCGCTGCAGCACTGATCTGGGCTCCATGGCAGAGTGGCGAGATGGAAGCCCTCCTCGGTGAGAGACACATGAAAGCTGCTTGGAGTTTGCTAAAAAAGCACCTAAAGGACTCCCAGATTGTGAGAAACAAGATTCTCTGGTCTGATGAATCCAAGATTGAACTGTTTGGCCTCAATCCTAAGCATCATATCTGGAGGAAACCAGGCACCGCTCCACTCTGTGAATGTCCTTGAGCGGCCCAGCCAGATCCCTGACTTGAAACCAATCCAGCATCTCTGGAGAGACCTGAAAGTGGCCGTCCACCGACAGTCCCCATCCAACCTGACAGAGCTTGAGAGGATCTGTAGAGAGGAATGGCAGAAAATCCCCAAATCCAGGCATCATACCCAAGAAGACTAATCACTTCCAAAAGGTGTTTCAACTAAGTACTGAGTAAAAGGGTTGGATACTTATGTTAATGTGATATATTAGGTTTTGCTTTTTTTAATAAATTTGCCAAAAAAAAAAAATCGCTAGTCATTACGAGGTGAGAAAATGAGGAAAACAAATTTTAAGGATATTAGCATAAAATGTGAAAATAAGTGAGGGGGTCTGAATACTTTTTGAATACACTGTGCATAAATTGCGCAATGTCTGATTGTGAAGCAAGACATCAAGTATTCTGTATGACCGCATTTATATTTGGATAGAAGTGAAGTGATGAGTGATAGAGTCTGGGGGAGTATACACGGAGAAGAGTCAAAGGACAGTAATTCACACCTAAAGCAGAGAGGCATGTATCAGTAGTTACGCTAAAAGCAAATGTTCAAAATGTTGTATCTTATCTCATATGTTCTATGAATATATGAATCCATCCCACTGGAAAATATTGCAGATGAAGCGCAGAGATATCTTACGACTGAACCTGTGATAATGTCAAACGGGGACAGCGATGACGACGAGAGTCAAACCAGAAACATCGGCTTGTACTTGTCCCTTTTAGAGAGACAGTGGAGGAACCATAAATGAGTTATCACAATGCTGTCTTTTTGGGAACACGGTCCAAGCAGTATAAATGATTAATAGACTTCTTCACTTGTCTTTCAGCTCACAAGGGCCCCCGTCTATGTCAGCCTTGTAGCTGAGACAAAAAAAAAAACGTGCCACCAGTCTCCACAGATTCCTCCTCAACTCTCTGCCTTGTGATTCATTCTTCGTCTCACTTTTGTTCGCCACAAGCGCCAAAATACTGTGTTAGTTAGTGATTAGATGGTGATGACTTTAACCCCTCTATTATGCGGAAGATTTTCTCTCCCTTGATTATTTGTGAAATACATTTTGTTGTGACACTATCTTAAATTGCCTGGAGGCAGAGCACATTCCCTCTACTTTTATTTACCTGGAACAAAACAACCTCATGTTTAGTCCTGTAAAAAAAAAAGGCTTATTGTGCTTCATTTGTATTCATTCACAGCTGGAAATGATATGTCTTGTCCATATTAATGTTTACCAGTTGTTCCTGAGACTGTAGAAAGTCTGAAGTGCAAAGACCATAACACTATGTGCGCGAGATTTTCCACGGGGGACGCCGTTAGAGCCACCGTCTTCAGCTTTTCTATCAATATGTAAATCATGCCAGTAAGTGGAAAGCCATAAGCCCCTCTGACCATGTCGGTCTCGCAACAGCCCTCTTAGGGCTTTTCATGGATGACCTGATGATGACGACAAGTGCCCCCGGTGCAAGGCTGAAGTTGGCTCCCCCGAAGGCCAGAACGGCCTTGGGAAGCTCATCAGCTCAACACGGCTGTTTTTTTTTCAAGAGAGCAAATTCCAGGTGTTGGCGGGAAAAAAAAAAGTGTCTCAGCAATTTTGCTTCTCCCGAGGAGGCAAGGACATTCATCCTTCAATAACTACTCTTGTCAGAAGCTCGGCCAAGACCTGTCAAAGCCGTGGCAGGTGGTAGTCGGCACGAGAAAGGAGCGTCAGAGCAATTCAAAGCTCAGACTTCGACATCTTCCCATTTGTCCCGCTGTTAACTGCTAGGGGCTTCGAGAGGAAGACTGTTTTCGATTTCTGCGCAAACTCCCACCACAAGAGCTGACCGCAATTGTTTCTCATTTGCATCTTGAAATTATTTGTCCGCCTCATTCATGGTGAACAATGGTGATGCCTCCTGGACGATGGATAAACAAGATAGGAATATAAACCGCGCACCAGCACATCTTTCACCAGTGTTGCTTTTAATTTTGGTATTCATACATCAGCTAGCCTCAGTGTTTGTAAAGCTCTGGTTCTGTGGATGTAATATGAGTTTCTTTTTCCAGTAAGTGTATTATTAGACGTGCCTCCCTCCCCTTTCCGCAGAAACAGTTCAGGCCCTAATCCCTGTCAGTCATTTTGAGAGCTAAATACCTTAAAGTGTTACCTATAGCCTGAGGCAGAGTCACAGTGGCATGTGACGCAACAGCAGGTGGTGAACAAGTAAACAGACCCTCTGTAGTTAAAAGCAACAATACTGACTGCTTCTCCACACATTCGCCGAGGCTGTAGTGTAGTAGTATGTGAGTAGCTTCGCTGTTGTTCCCTTCTTCTTTTTTTAATTTACTGATATTCTTTCAATTGTTTTGTATTTTTTTTATGACTTCCAGACAAGGCAGCCACAAGGCTTTCTCTAACAACTACGATCCTGTTCACTGCCGGCAGCACCCATCTGTCATACATCAGCAGGAAATGATGTACACACACACACACAACTAAACCCAGAACATCCCAAACCCAGTGGACTCACTGAGGAGACGACTGGGTAAAGTGGGTTTATTGATCCAGGGCCACGGGTTGACAGGGTTTGGTTCGATCAGGACGTTTTCAGAGCCGACACTTTGACTTGTTACAGTTGGAAAAGTAGAGGTGATATTATTAAGTGTCCCATAAGTCATGACAAGAAGATCAATTATGGACAGAACAAGGACTCTGAAACTGAAGTAGGTGAAATCAGCCATCATTCATTTTATCATTTGCACCCACTGAGGAATTTTTTTCTGTGAGGATTATTAATCATTGAGACCAATGTCTGCCTGTACATGCAGTATTGTATCTCAATATGAAAAACAGAAAAAAAGAAAAAGAAAAAAAATTGTAGTAAGAAATGTAGTACACAACGTGACCAGGAGATGGTGTTCAACTCCATGTAATAAGATCAGAGTTTCTGTTTCAGCCATGGCTCGCTGTTAGGTAACATCTTAAAGAGCCTTTTATCTGTTACTTTGAGTGTCAAGTCTGAGAATATTTCAATGAGTTTTATGCTTAATAACTTCAAACATCGTATTATTTCTATTATTTAGCGGAAAGTAAACTCAACAGGATCAACTGAATAAATGCAAAAGCAGTTCAGACACTAAAACACTCCTTTTATTCCACCCAACACCACAAGACTAAAAAGTGTATATAAATAAATCAGATTTAAAATTAAATGTTTTTACATTAGAGGACTTGTTCATCTTTTAGATGTAGGCCTCTGGAGTAAAATCTGTAAGTCTTTGCTGTACTGTAGAAAAACTGTGGGCAGTAAAATTAGTTCTATTCATGGTCATCCTGAGCTTTTATTAAATGTTTTTCAAAGAAACCGGAAAAAAGTCTGATATTATTTCATGTATTTATTTTTATTACGGCACTATGGTCAACCTCGGTGTTTTCAACTGTGATCTGTAAGTAAAGTTGGATTGGATTGACAGATGACTGTAGTGAAACTACGTATGTTGGATGGGCCACTCGTCATTAACCAGTGAGACTTTATGTTTGGCTGGGAACTGAGAGAGGCACATGATTGGTCAGGTGAATTCTGTTAGCATGACGCTGGCCGGCCGCCTTGGAGAAAGTGTCCGTCTTCCAGTCGACACTGTGGAAAAAGTACGAGGCCCTTGTAGCTGGAGTGTATCCTCTGGGAACATGATCTGATTCACACATATTTAATAAAAATAAGGACACGTCTGACCTTTTATTTAACCTTCTGTTAAATGTATGCTCTGTATGCAAAATACCATAACATAAATGCTGAGTGCATTTTACCAATCACATCAAGCTCACCTTTTGTGCAGCTTTCCAGCTGCCTGCACCAACTTCAATGCATACATTTCCCCCCACAAGGTTATATAATCAGCTAAATCGCTAAATGTAGTGTATTTTCTTATTAACATGCATGCACATTAAAGGCTTTAGAAGTGAACAAACAAACTCGACTCCTAGCACCAGCTCTGTTTCTCATGCTGAAGTACTAGGAGGATGAATGTGAGCTCCATCACTACATGCTGCAGTGGACAAGCGAATGCATTAGCAGCCTTGGAATTCCCTTGCTGCTTATTAATTAGCAAGCAGTGGGTTGGTGGGAATAATCAGCAAGGAAAGGTTACTGCAATTTAGAGAGCCAGGATAGTGCTAGATAGGGGAGTAGTATGTGTGTGTGTGTGTGTCTGTTTTTGCTTTATCAGTGCGCAAAATGCCATCTCACCTGGCTGTCAGCTAAACAGGCAGCATGCACTGACAACTGGAGGTGAGGGTGAGCTGGCTAATTATACAGTAGTGCAGTGGAGAGGTAGTTAAATGTGCAGTCTGTTTACTGAGCTGTCTCTGTGGCTGGAAACAGTGAACATCTGTATAATTGTTTTTTTTGTCTGCTTTCTGTGTAGATTTTAAGTATTTGACACATAGATGTAATCGGCAAAAAAAAAGTAAACTTCATTGATCCTCTCAGCGATTGTCAGCTTTACTTTTCCCGTGTATCGGCGTCGGTGTGGGCGTGCGAATAACGCCCACAACACGACACTTTGCCAGAGCTCTCTCTCTGTTGCAGTCTGGATTACTTCCACCACCCAGGGAGGGTTTGAGTTTCAGTCTCTCTCCGCCTGGTGGTATCGCGGTGCAGTCTGGCTTCACAGCAGCCTTTTAGACAGTCACACAACTTCTCTGTCTGTCTGTGCAGAGGGGAACATTATGGGGTAGCTAGCTATTTTCCATTGTATAACACGTCGCCAGAGTCAAAGCAGTGAATCCACAGCTGAGTAAATGCAACAAAAGGCGAGATGAGGTTCAGGATGCCACTCATGCCTGCCCCGCAGCAGAAGCACTACTAGCCACAATGACGAGGACTCACTCCTTCTCCTGTTGAGTGACTTAGTCAGACTCTGAACAAATGGAAAAGACGGTGTTTCATAAACCCACCTCGACACGTCTCAGCGCTGTTTTATGAGAACATGCCCTCAGAGATGTGAAGGGACGTTAACGGCCCTCTTTTTCTTTTGTAAGTACCACAACGCAATTCAAAAGAATTGAAGTATTCACAACTGACTCATCACTAATGTGCGTATGAGGCATGCTGGGACATGTAGGCAGAACAAAAGCTAGTTACACTGTCTCTTATTGGATTTAGAAGACCAATGGCACAGTTGGTGTGCTATCCACAGCAGCTATAGTTTCTTTTAATCATCAACTTTAGGGGTCCTGAAAATTCATTTTCTCATTTAGCTTCTTTTTATGACCGACAGGGAACCTATACTGAAAAAACGTACGACATGAATACAGACATTTTAAATGTATGGTCAAATGGTAAGTCAGGAAATAGATGCTTTGACTTATCGTGTTGTATTTTGGTACTTTTAGTCATTGATGTTGTTTAGTTCTGTGTTTTATATGTGTTCTTGTTTTCATTTCATGTTTTTAGTGTTGATGCAAAATGTTTTATTCATTGTGCTGCTGCTGTTTAATCTTGTAAAAGAGATTTTTATTCTCAATCAGTCTTTTTTCTGGGTTAAATAAAATTAAAAATTAAAAAAATTGGTGTTTTTGTCTGAGATCTTCTCTGTGAGGAGCAGAGCGGCTTTGGTCCAGTTGGAAGACGGTGACATCTTTGTGTTTCAATCATGATCGTGCAACGTTTGAATCATAATGCGAGGACAGTTGTTGGTGTTTTTGTTGATGTTGCCAGGCCACCACCAGTCAGAGCTGATCTCCACTCACAAAGCCCCGATAAACAAGATTAGGTGAGTTTTAGAGCGTTAAAGGTATATTGTGTAGGAATTACTCCCATGTAGCGTTGCGGTTGTATATCGCAAGCAACTCAATCGTATTTTTCATGCTGCATTCACATGAAATTGGGCAGACGGCAGACAGACGACAGCCGCTGCAGGTAACGGCATGAACAAGCCTCTATGTAAACAAGTGGTCCGTCAGCATGAGGCAAAACAATACACGTGACAATATGTTGTCATGGCGATGTCGTATTGTTGACCTGACCCACGTTTTACCAGCTTTCTCTCTACTTCTGTGACTAAAATTACATCTGGTTTGTTACTGACGGCCGTCTGCCCGACTGCAGGTGAATGCAGCATCAGTGTAACGCTCCATTCCTCCTCGCTGCGTTACCGCGGTGACTTTTCACAGACGCCACCTCGACCTGAGCCGACAGCTCCGGTGTCTCCGCTGAGTTTCCGTGGTTTCCTACGGTCACGCTGCCACTGAACGTAAAAACATGGCGACACGACATGGCAGCCAGCACCGATCTTACCCGCTCCATGGAGATATGAATGCTATGAACGGCTAATTCAGAGCTGAAAGGAACACTTCAGTTTGTTGATGGGGGTGATTACTGATTAATGAAAAACATACTTTTGAATGAAATAATCGATTTTCCTGAATAGATAACAGGAGAAGTTACACAATGTCCCTTTAAACTCTTAATAAACATGCTTATTTAGTTACATGTAATAAAGACTCTAAAGATTATTTTCACTGTGTACCTTCAACCACTAAAGTTCTCCAAATTCACCCTCCAAATATTATTTAACATTTTCCAGCAGCAGAGGAAATGAGGGAACAGTTTGTTAAAAGACCTGTGAGCAAAGAGCGGATAGTTTAATCCACATCTTTTAAATTGTTGTGAGTGGCTAATTATACACTTAGGCTCCACTTCTCACCTCTGATGAAGCTTAGCAGGTGTACAGCTCCACTGCTGTAAGCATCCAGCAGCCCCAAAAGGCCTGCCTCCACACACACACACACACACACACACACACACACACGCACACACAGACGCAATCTGGTGAGATATTTTCCTTCGTATCCCTCGGAAAACAAATGTTACTTGCACCAGCCAAATCAGTGAACATCTGCCTTGGGACACGTAAAAAATCCCACAAACCAAAGTGCAGCCTGTTTCCTGAGGAGCTCGCACATGGTACATCGCACTCATCACCTGCGCTGAGGATAGTTTACTTCAGGGAAGGCGCAGTAGCATCCACGCCGCAAAAGCCGAGAGCCGGCAGGTAGCAGTCGCCAAAATCCTCTCTTCACAATGATGCCCCTGAAACGACACCCGAAAAAGTGACACTTCCTAAAGCGAGTGCGTGCGCCGACACCTGTGGGCGTCTCTTGTCCTTGACAACTCAGAAAATGGTCTCTCAGGTTTTGTGCCAGCTGAGTATTTTTGGACCAGGAAGAGGTAGTTTCTGCCACAGAGAAGCCAATGAGATGTCAATAACATTTTCAATATGCACTGAAATAAAAACACTGACGGTTCTTTGCACTGCGTTTTATCGTCGATGTGTAACGAGATGTCGTAGAGAGCACCTTCAGACGTTCTTAATCAAAACGTCTTGTACTTCTGAGTTGAAATAATCTGTATCACTTCCTGTCTTATTAAAAGGTTATCACAGCCGTTACATAAATAATACAGTAATTTGAATTCAGCAGCTCAAATGAGAAACTGTGCCATTAGCTTCTGCTAAAGATAAATCTGGCTACTTTTCAGTCGGCAGCCCCATGATCTGCATGTTCTGCTCGGGTTTACCCTGCTTAGATGACCAGCCCTTGTCCTTGGCCTACTTTTTGGTCAGAGGCACATCATAGATCCCAAAGACCAGAGTGTTTAAGCACAGCAGCACAGGAGGATGGAGACTGCATATTTATGGGTGAGTTGCTTTTCAAGTCTTAGACAGGATTATTATAACGGTGGTTTGTGAATGTACATCAGTGGAAATGCTCTCAGTGTTCAAGCTTGTCCACAGGGAGAGAGGTTTTTTTTTTCTTCTCTTTGCTACTTCTAGCATGATATATTTTTAACAGCATGTGCATGTGTAAGTGTGTGCGCGCCTGGGTGCATGTGTGGGTGTTGTAGCGACGATGAAAGGTTTTTCTGCTTAAGATGTACAGTTTTACCCCATTTACATAATTATCACCAATACCGTGCTGTTTTCCTGTAAGTCATTGTTGCAGCAATTAAAGCTCACACTGTTAATCACATGCATCTGCATCTTAACTTTGAGGGTGTGAGAATAGTGAAGTTTTGGTTAAGGAAATGTGAGCGCAGAGCTGGCTGCTCACTCGAGAGCAGAATTACATAATGGTGTATACAGGTCAGCCATATTAGGATGATCTAGTGAGAGAAAGTGTGTGTGTGTACATATACAGCCCATAACTCAAACTATCCCTGACACACATTAACTCCTGTATTCACCACTTCCACTATAAAATGTACATAAACAGCTGCCATATAGACGCTGGCACACACACACTTACATTAATTACTAACTCATTCTCATGTACGTGATTTGCTCCCAGTTTCCCGCTAAAATATTTACGCGGACATAACATGAAACACACAGGAAACATTTCCTGCTTCATATGCAGACAACTGAATTCAGTTTTGGTTTCTGAAATGTGAGAGATTTTCCAGTTCAGCAGTGGAAGAAGAGGAAGCTGCCAAAACTGTCAAAATAAGTCAGGAGTGGGTACATCAAGTGCTACTGTACAAATGAAAAAAACAAAACAAAAGAAACCCCCCCCCCCCAGAAACTTCAAGTCGTCATGTGATGAGTGGATACGCTTAATTATCTGTGACATTTTACAGCTATTTTTGTAAACTCAGCTCTGCTTGCACCTTGTCAAGGCTGGTGCAGAGCAACGGAGCACAGGTGCATGAACAGTTCATCTATTCTGTGAGTTGATTGACTAGCTTGTTGAAATTTCGTGACAATTATTAGAGATGGTTTCACAATTCTCCAAAATAATATGCCCGTACTGTATGTGCATTCAGACAGTTTTTGCTGGCAAACGGAGGAGAACATGACGGGATCTCCTAATGTGTTTTCAGTGTGAGTGATGTGGGACAAAGTCGTCGTCGTCGTGCCCAAAAATACACTCCAAACCCAAACTCAGGCTGCTAAACACTTATGTTAGCTCGAGATGCACTAATCAAGTGAGCATGCTCTTGTATTCAGTGTGAAATTCCCTCATTGTCTCACGTTCCTTCGTCTGTAGCTCAGCAACTTCACACTGTCGGGGGGGGGGGGGGGGGGGGGGGACACTATGACACCTGAAGTGTAGAAGATACCCACTTGTTCTGATGAACGCTAATAATAGGCTGCTGAAGATTCACGTAGGGCTGAAATTAACTTTGGGAATAAAAAACGTCTTTGCAGCAAATGTGGGAAATGGATTTTGCCGTCAATCATCCATAGTCTGGATCTCAATTTCTTTGATTTAACACATTTCTTGTTGTTTTAATTGAAGTTCAGACACAGTGAAATAAATCAGAAGACCTCAGGCTTTCTCTATATATACATAAGGGATTTTAAAATCTGATAATAATATAACCGGCAGATGGAAATGTTTTTTGCGTAGTTTGATACGGATCCCATTTTTTGTATTTAATAATTGTTACTGAGACACATATGTTTGACATTTTACAGTTCTTTTTACAGTAGGTAAATGCTGCCCATGAAATAAAGCCTACACACTATTTATGAGTGTGGTATAACTGCATTATAACTCATTATAAGTATGGTTATAATGCGTTATAGAGATAGGCGTCAAATACAGTGTTACCATGAGGGTTTCTTTGTTTCAAAGTGCAAACAATTAACATTTTAAACGCTAACTTCCTGTAAGAGAAATATCATCTGTCCCATTATTATTCTGTCAATAATTGAAAACAGACAAAAGTAATCTCTCATAAAATCAATGTTCTCAGAAAAAAAAACAACATAAAATATAATACTTGGTTGCAGTCCTTTAGTCTTTAAAAATGTATAATAAATAGAGTTGTCAGAGGGCATCAAAGGCTAGTGGGAGTTATTAAATGTTATATGGTGTGAAATATTGCTTTAACTACCTCTGTGAGAATCTCTGCTGGATATCTCATTAAAGTAATGTCACATTAAGCTGCTGCCTCGCTTGTAACAAGTTAGGTTGGTAATTTATCAGCTCAATATGGCTCAAAAGATGATGATCAGGCGCCAGAAAAACTAGATAACTAAACTAACAGAGTAGCAACAACTGGGGGGTAACAAAGGTGGACAATCTTGCCTTTAATTACAGGGCTTGACATCTGCAAAACCCTGAGTGTGGCCATCTGTGGACTGTGTTTGTTGTTTCGCGCTTTACATTTCGATCAAAAGCCCAGACTCTTCGGCCCGGGGGGGAATAAGTGTGTGTTCATCATTGAGAATTGCTTTATTGCTGCACCATTGCTCCGGCGTTGTGGGGACCAAGAAAGTGGGGATGAGGTGGGGCGAGGGGTGGATTTGTACAATTATAGCACCGATGATGCAAAAGACACTGAGGCACGTATTCCCCCTCTCATAGTCCCCGAGTGGTACGGTCCACAGTCTTAAAGGCAGAGTGTACAACTGAGATGAGTGCATATATTTTTACACCGTTTTATTAAAGCTGCACAAAATAGTTGAACTGGATGATGAACGGCACCGGAAGTCAGAACAATTGGAAATATTCCTGTAATTTCAGAAATCCTCTGTGGTGAATCATGGGTGTTAATATTGAGGTAATAAATCCATGAGATAATTCCTGGTGATTACTTATTTAAATCCGAACGTCCTTCATGGTTCTCTGCCCTGTGTTGAAACGACACACATGGACACACACTTAAACTCGCCCACACACACACGCACGCACACACACAGATTTGACACACAAGTGTGTAAATCCAATGCAGAGTTCCTCGCTCAGTCCTCAGCACTACAACGGCGACCATATGACAACAACAAGCCTCCCTATTGCCATGGCAACAACTGCACCATTGCTAAGGCAACAGCTGCAGAGTGCTACAACAAGCAGAAAAAAAAAGAAGCTCCACGCATTTTCAGTCTCATTGCTTCATCCGGTTAATGTAGACTCCTTTTTTTTTTTTCTTTTTCTTAATTTTATTTCTTTTTCCCCGTCTTGGTCGTCTTTGAGTCGCGTTTGCTGAGCGTCGTGTTTCCTTTCTCTGTGATGCATATGTAATTCACACTCTCCTCCTCAACACATTTTCTTTCGGTCTAATTCCTTCTGTCTTTGCACACACACACAGATAGACACACACACACACACACACACACTCACCCACTCTCTCCTTTTCTCTCTCCTTGACTGTCCCCTCCCTCACTTCTTCCTCTCCATCCTCTGCTGTTTCACTGTCTTATTCTCTGTTTCTCTTTTTTCCCTTTCCATCCACAGTGTGGACCCCCCCTCTTTTTTTTTTTTTTTTTTTAATTCCCACCACCTCTGTTTTCCATCACCATCTTTCCCCTTCCTCCATTTCCTTTCATTTTCACTCCATCATTTCTCTCTCTTTTCCGTTCTGTTTCGTTATTGCCTCGGAAAGAAGAAAAAAAAAACACACAGATATAATCTCACCTCTCCTTTTCTCTGCTCTTTCTCTCTCATACTAACATCCGAGACCACCCTCTCTCTCCTCTTCTCTCCTCTCCTCTCCTCTCCTCTCTCTTTTCTTTGCTCACTCTCTCTATTTCCCTGTGGCCCTCCCCCTCCCTTTTCATGTTTCCCCCTCCCTCCATCCTCGCTTTCCCTCGCTGGTTCAGTTAGTCAAAGAAGAGATTCACGGAAGGAGAGAAAAGGGGGGAAAGGCAGGACGAGAGTGAGAGCGCAGGAGTGGGGCAGGCTGGGGAGAGGGGTGTGGGGTCTCAGCCCTCTGTCGTGGGGGGTTGGGGGGGTTGAGATACACCCCAATATTTTGTTCTAAGTACCATGGACTGCCTCTGCATTGTGACAACAAAGGTAAGCCTATCTGTTGTTCATTACTCCGGCTCAGTGTGTGTGTGTGTGAGAGAGAGAGGAAGAGTGAGAGGTGCCACAACTGGATCTGAACACAGAGTAGAAGGAAGGAAGCACTCGTCTCTCTGCTTCCTCCTGAATCTTGTAAAGTGTACCATCTACATGACAAATTTCCGTCACGTTGAGATCTTTGACATCTTCTTGGGATTTTGTGTATTTCTTTTAAAAAAAAAAAAAAAAAAAAAGCTTGGGGTGAGCCGGGCTACCTGAGTGCTGTAGGGATGGAGCACTCTTTGATATCTCCCTCTCTGGATGACCCTCTCTCCCACTCTCTCTGCAGCTTCCACTCTGTGTCATGCTTTGTGAGTGTATAAACAGGGGCTGGCTGACCTGCGTGGATGTAGTAGGACCGGTGCTGAGGTTGCCTGTGTGGGGCTTTGTGTCATGCCGGAGCTGCAGAATATGTCAGTGAGAGACCATGGGAGGGCACTCATCTTCATCCCCCCCACCCCCCTCCCCGCTGCATGCTCATCCCCCCTCGTATATTTCCGCTGGATTATCTTCACCTCGACCGTAGGCACACGTTCCGGCTACCCGCCGTGCATCTGCACACATCTGCCCGCCTCACACACAGGATATGAGCGACGGGGTTATATCATACACACATGTGGCTCAGCGTCAGCGCTCAGAGCCCGCCGCCGCTCCGTGGAGGAGGCAGCCGCCGGTCGAGAAAATTGGCTAATAAAATGAAAAATAAAAGAGCTCTAATGTGGTCGGAGTCCAGACGCACTCTGGGGTCAGACCCTGTTTGTCCAGACGGCTACAGTCTGTCCCATGCAGACCCCGGTGGACACACTTACTCACATACAGATTAAAAAAAACAGGTGAACAATGTAACTGTAGCAGCTGCACCTGAATGCAGTTTCTGGCAGGAAGTGATGACAAAAGTGGGCAACGCAAACACACACACACAACACTCACACACACACACAACACACTGACAGCTACTCTTAAAGCTGGTGATCATTTGGACATTTTCACTTGGACTCAGTGTGCAGTATGGTGCAGCTGGTCCTTTCAGATGTATTACATAAATTTGTGCTTAACTGTGGCACATTACATTCATTTGCTTATCAAGCTCTCTGTTTCCTTGGCAACAGAGATTATTGGTCAGTTAAAGATAGATAAGTAGCTGCAGTCAGATGAGCAAAAGACACCACATTTTTCACTGTGGGGGGTTTAAACTCAATAGAGTTTTGTTCAATACGATATAGATAGAAATGAAAAGCGTGTGTTTGATTTCACATCTTCCTCTAATGAACCAAGTTTCGAGCTGCACGTCGTTTCTGCGAGCCTATTTTTGTTACCTAACACTGTGCAGTGTGACCAATTTTGTTGGGGAAAAAAAGACAAAAATGAAAATGTCAAGGTATCGCTCTGTACGCGTGGAACATCAGTCCCTCATGCATCTTATTTGCCTTGAGTGTGACTCACTCAGCTAGTCTGAGAAAAAAAAAAGAAATAATAAAATAAAAAACGCTGCAAGTGAAAGACCACAGTTGGTAACAGTGGATATTTCACCAAAACTTGTTCCAGACTCCTGCATCGCTATCAAAGTGAGAAAACATTTACTGTAAAGCTGGCAAAGAAAGCCTGAGTATTGCCAAGAGATTGTGAGACAGATGGTCAGTTTATAAAAAGGAAAAGTTAGTGCACAAAAGTGTGCTAAGGAATCCACTGACTGAGCGGTAAAGCAGCTCTCTGACTGACCTATGAGATGATTGGATACTTTAAATAACTACGCCGACCATTTTACCCAACGATCATCAAGCACTGGTAACATCTTATTAAGTGTCCATCACTGTAAGGAAATAAAATTTGGACTTGATGGATTTACTTCTGCAAACTCGTCCTTGATCACGGGTCAGATTTACCAAAACTTGGTGTGTTCCTTTAAATGTGAGTTATTAAACTTTAATGGAGGCTGGCTGCATTGCAGGTGAGGAGTGTGGCTTGCCATCATGGAGCAGATGATGGGTGAGCAGCTCCCTGGGTGAGCTGTTCCTTGACACCCACGTACTGTAGAACAGGTTATGTAAACAATGTTGCTTTCCCCCGTGTGGGTCTGTGCACAAAGTTTTGTGCTGTGTGGGTGAAGCCACAGCGAGCTGGTGAGTGACAAATATCGGGTAATGCTGTGTACGCAGGCACGCAAAGTTGAAGTGAAGCAGCACAGCCGTTAATGATGCTTTTAGTTTGAGCAATGGCAGCCCGGGCAATATAACACAGCACGAGCTTCTCCCAGCTGTCTTCAGGACTTACATGGCTTCCCCAGTCAGCCACTTTGTTGAGTATTTTGTTAAAGGAAATGACTTAAATCCTGGATTTCCAGTGGAAAGTTATAAATGGGCCTCATTTGATAACAATTGGAACTAAATTGGTGCAATTCTGGGAGAGGAAGCAAAGAGCACTTGGAGCAAGCTACTTTTCACTAAAGAGGAAGTTAGTGTGATTGGAACAGGAGTTCATACCTTGAGGCTTTTGAAATCGGATGACTAATTATTTATGTTTCCTTTACACTGATGTTATCTTTACACATCTTGACCATTTCTAACCTTTGGCTTGGACAGAAGTGAGATTGCCTTATCAGCTTACTGCTCCCCAGAGACTGTGGGTACTTTCAGGCCTTGTGCACATGGAAACCGAGCTTTTCTAAAACGGTCTTGGGTCTTGTTCCTGTTCGTTCTTAAAAAGCGTTCCCTACACACGGCATTGTTTCAAGCAATGTCTGCGACACCACTGAAAATGACTCAAAACTAGATGAAGACGTGGCAAGTAGGGATGCACGATTACTGTCGGTATGATGATTACTGCCCAATATTGACCGATAATTACCATCAAATACACAGATAAGCCGACACAGATAAGCTGATAATGACTTTAACAGAACCAATTATAATTCGCCAACCCTACCTTGATTTTGTTCATTTTCAGTCTGTTTGACTCCTAAGTTTATTTGAAACAATTATAAATGTTGATTTTTGAAGTCAGTCATAACTATTCATGCTTTTGTTGTGGTTCCAGTAGTGATGCAGGTTACATCATTGTGTTAAGTCAGAGGCAGGGCTATAATGTTAAATTCATCTTTATTCACCTTATCCTTTCTGAATTCTAGGATATCAAATTTTATTGGTTATTGGCATCGGTTATGAGAAGCAGGAAGTTATCTGTTATCAGCATTGGTGGAAAAAAGAGTTATCGTAGATCGCTAGTGGAAAGCTTGTGCACTGTAAAAACTAACAGCGACTAAACAGCAGAATGCTGACTGGGTGTCCTGCCAGTGCTAATATGCCGTTCATTGTGATATTATTTTTTTGATAATGGACGCATTTCAGGCCCAGTATCCAAGGGACCCGACAGTAGTCTGCTGCTTACGTGACGTCTAGCGGTGTGGCTCAAGTTACAGGTTAGGGAGGTGGGGCCATGACATCATCGTTTTACATGAAAAGGCTGGTGGCATTTTGAGATTTATTCACTCAGGGACCGTTTTCCAAAAAACGCAGAAACGATGAAAAAGAAAACTTTCGCGGATGTTGTGTGAGACTTATGTCTGTATGTTGTGAAGTCATCAGTCCTCTCGGCGTAAGCTTTTAGCAGAAAGCGACTCCCACCCATACTTATGAGGTCACGTTAAGTCACCGTCGCTGGTGTGAAGTGGAAGCTGCTCCGATGCCACCTGGAACAGCTTGTGATTTCATCTAATTTAGAAAAACAGATGACCCAGGAACACACACGGTTTCACTTCCAACAAGTAATGGATTCACTTAGTTTTTTTTACCCCCTCCTGAACATGTTAACAGCATATGTAATTTTCTACTCCCTCCTACACTGAAATCTCAGGGGGGAAAAAAAGAGTAAATTGAAACATATGATGGCAATGCATCATACAGAAGTGTCATTACATAACTTTTGGAAATGGAATATTAGGCCATATCAGCTCGAAGAGACGTCACAGGATTTATATTTGGTTGCAAGCCTGACAATACCTTTGACTCTCCCTCCCTGTATGGCACTGAGTCAGAGAAGAATGGTTTTGATGTTTCAGAGGCGAGAACAAAGATGGTGTGCACAGAAGGAACAAGGACTTTAAGCTCTCAAAGCAACTCATATTAATCTAGCAAGGTTGTCTGGTGGAAAATGATTGCAAGAAAGAATCGAGTGTGCATCTGTAGCTCGGTATATTTCTGCCTCTCTGCTGCTTTGCCTGTCTTACACTCCTTTGATTAGCACTCCTTTCCCTGTTGTCACCACGGTTCCACTTCTCTGCTCTAACGTTTCCAATTCTTCTATTTTTTTGTCCTCACTACCTCCTTCACCTCTGTAATCCCTCACTCACTCTTCTCCTTCCAGCCCCCCCCCCTCTGCTTTATCTCATTTTACACCCCCCAACCCCACCCCCAACCCCCACTCCCCCGCTTACTCTCCTCTTCCCTGCTCTCCACTCTCTTAGCTTATGCCTCCTGCCCTCCTCCTCAGCACTTTCAAGGCTTCCCTAGTTAGTGCTTCTTCAAATAAATTATACATTTGACAAGATGTAGACAAAGTCAGCAGCTCTGTGTGCACCAGCATTGGCTTCATGTATGGCTTCGTGGTCCAACATGAACATCCTCTCTCCTGGAATGCGTTTTCCAACTCGCATTTGTATTTATTTTGTGCTGCCAGCTGTTCTTATGGCCCAATATATATGAATATTTATATGACGTGAGTGCGTGTCTGTGTTCGTCCATACGAGGATGAGAAGCTTATGGCTGCTGCATCTTGCTCTAGTCTCAAGAGTCTTCAAAATGGAGTTAAAGCTAAACCCCTCTGCTCGTAAATCAAATCAAATCAAAACCTCTGCATTCATTCAGTTTGTCCACCTTGAACAAGTGACCATTCACCGTAATGTGGGCGATGCTTGCCTGTATGAATGTGTGACATACAGTATGCAGTGCTGTGGGTTAGGATTAGCGATCCAGCGGAGAGCTCATATGATCTCTGCTCAAGGACACGAACGTCCGTGAGGCCTTTGTATGCAGCCAGAGAGACACTGATCCTGCCAAGTTGCTCCCAGGGCACAGTGAGCGAAGCAGGGCTTGCCCCGGCACAAGACCCATGCCACGACTGCTCAGCATCGAGGTTCTCTAATATCTGATTTCGAGAAAAAAAAAGAAGCAAAAATCAGGGGGGTAAATGAGATGTCATTACATAGTCAGATGTTTCCCTCCACATTATCAGTGCTGCTCAAATGACAGCTGGCTCTAGTGCTCCAGAGGAAATAGAAAATTCTGTGGTCAGCCATGAAGGGTTGTGCCCATGGCCGATGATACAAATGATCGACGATAATCGGAATAATTGTCCGTAGCTCAAGCCTTTGGGAAATGTCAATACACTATAGTGGACTTTGCTTTTCCATTAATATAGTGTTACATTAACACTGAATTTGATTTGCGCCGCCACAGTTTCCCTTTACACAACAGCAACAGCATGTAATCACTGCTGCAACACACTCGGATCAGCTGATTGTAATCAAGTGCTGCTTGTTGTGTGTAGGAGCTGCACGCTGTTTAAAGAGCAGAGGAGATGGACGGACAGTTTGGTTTCTCAGTCAGGGAGAGAGAAGTATTAACCGTGATGACAAATATTGTTTTAATGTAGCGATAAAGTGTATTTTTCATCTTGCTGTCATCAGTGAGAGAGACAGAGACAGAGAGAGAGAGAGAAAAGCGAATGAAACCGGACACATTAGCCTTTTTTGGTTTGGCTACTCCTCTCTCTCGCCTTGCAACATAACGTAACGTAAACCCCTCCTACAGCTCAGCAGAGCGACTATCAGCCGATCGGACTGTGGTTAAGATTGTAAAACCCACAAGCTGTGGTTTTGTTTCATCTTTAAACACATATTGCACCACTCACCCACACATTCAGCTGCCTTTTGCGAAAGAAAGGCACACACCTACATGATCGGACAGAACTCACAAAAAAAAAAAAAAAAAAACTGCAGCGGCTTCTGCACCGTGAATTTGTAACTGCAGCTTTGTTCAAGTTCAGAAAGAAGGGGTGAGTTCACGTCTTAGAAAACTTAAACAGAAGGTAGAGGGAGTTGCTGTGTGGTGTTTCTCAGTGTAAAACTCAAGCAGCAGCAATGTTGTGAATGGTGTTGGTGAAGATAGTTTTTTTTTTTACAACCTTAAACACTTATCTAGCACTGTTCCTCGGTTCCCTCAGCTTGCATAGTTAACGCTGGCGACGGCTTACTTAACATTTGAGTTCATCTGAGCTCATCAGTTCCTCTCTATGGTAATGCAGATGGGTGACAAATTTAAAATGGATAAAGGGATTCTGGGAAACGACTGTTGCTATTTGAACTCAAAAGAAAAACAAACACACCCCTCCTTTCTGTAGCTCCGCTCCCCAAATTCATGAATGTTTTTTTGCCAAGGCAGAGACACAATTGCAGAAACCAGAGTCTTACATTGTGGGAGGTTGATAGTTTTTTCTCATAGCTGAAGCAAACCAAACCTTAAACAGCCTGCAGACTATGATTGTCACAACTCTCCTGCTACTATGGTTTACATCTCACCAACACTATTATCTTGGCAGACTAGAGAGTAATCCAAATGGCTGTAGGCAAGTGGCAAGAAAAAGACAAATATGTCGTAGAATATAAGTTCTTCATCATAAATTACATTACTACACAACCTTACAGTAAGTGACACACAAATGGATGTATTGAATGCACTATTCAAACATTTACAGCAGGAATAAATAAGTGAACACCTCAGCTGATGACATCAGTTAAGGGGACACATTATGGAAATATCACATTTTGAAGGCTCTTTGCCATCTGGCCCCCAAAATGTGAGAATTGACAAAAGGCTCCAGAGGTTGAAGCCCATGTGGTTTTACTAGCTGTTCCCTTGGTTGTCTGACAATGATGTCATTAGTTTTTGAATTTGCATAATACCACCCCTACCTGTGAGTACCGGTACTGGTAGAAGCGGCAGGGCCTGGTGAGCAGCGGTTCATTTGCATTTAAAGGGACAGGCACTGAAACCAGCCGTTCTGAACAGGGCTATTTTGAGCAGATGAAAAGAGCTGTGATGTTTGATCCTTGGGGTATTTTGACCGAAGCATGTCACAGACATGTCTTTAAGGTTGATTGGGGAGCTGAAAGTTGTAACATTGTTGCATTTATCACTTGTTTCGGTTCTGCTTTCTAGGGCTGTCCCGATTATCATATTTAGATAACCGGTGTCAAAAAGGAAAAGAGGAAAAAATACAAAAAAAAACGATCACGGACTTCATGATCGATTACCATGGCAACGAACGAAGCTTCGAAGCTTCGATTTTTTTAGGGTCAGCCCTACTGCTTTCACACTGCCATTTCTGAAGCGCACCAAACTTTCTGCATAACATCACACAGTTGAATAGGGCGCTCATCGATTGGAAAGATTTGCAGGGAAATCCCTCCACCCTGACCCGCAAAAACAAACAGCAAACATGGATCAGCATGTTAAATTAGCTGTTTTAGTATACATACTCCACACACCACCGTGTGAGGCGTGTTGACCGTCATTCATAGAACCACGGTTACCTCCATAATTGTTCTTTTTTTTTTTTTACTTATGAAATTATCGTGGCGAGCCGTTTAATATGACCATCAGATCGGGCAGCTACATTTCACTCTCACGATGAAAAAAATGAAAGGAAACAGCACCGGAAGAAAAATACAGTCGATGACGGACAACAAGGTGTTTGTGTTGCTGATGTTACAGTAAACCGTGGTGCAGTTCGTATCAGTGTGAACGCTCACCGGACCAAACACAGGCCCAAATGTGTACAGATGTGTACAGATGAACTGTGTTTCGTGACGCTTTTACATTTGGACCTGTGTTTGGTCCGGTGAGTGTTCACACTGATACGAACTGCACCACGTGACGGTTTACTTGCAAGCGAACCGAGACTCACGTTTTCAGGCAGACCAGGGTTCGCTTGTTTGGTCCGCTCTAGAGTTCAGATGAGCTTTCGCATCTGCCCAAACAAAATGAACTATCCCAGGAAACGAACCCTGATTAAAGTGGACCCAACAGCTCTGGCGTGAAAGCGACCGAAGACACCTGGGAACTATTTTAATTTGTGGAAAAAGGGCATAATATGTCTCCTTTAAAGTCAAGGGTCAGGAGTTTCACACCAACAAAATAAAATTGGGAGTGTGCGTTAGAGTTCATGACTTTAAGACTTTTCGAAATACTCAGTAACAAAGAGAAAGAATACTTTGCATATCTATTTGTTGGGCAGGTGCGTAGGAGAGGGACGAGTAGATCCGCAAATGTACTGAATATACACACTGTTCTGTACTGTACTGTATCCAAAATACTCAGTAACAAAGTCGTTGATTGACAAGTAATCTCAAAGAATTGAAATGCTCTTCAGCTCACGCTCAGTCATACGGTTGAAATGGATAATGAAATGATTTAGTTCTCCGCCTGTTCTCCAAAGGCACAGGTGTCCATGGGAGGACAACACAGAGGACGCTGTCGCCCTTCAAAGTTTGTCAAAGAGTCCAGTAAACTTTACAACACTTCAAGGAGACTGTCTTGGGGACTGGTGAAACTAAGGATGAATTGTTTTTTAAGGGGAATGCAGTGACACATGTTGTCTGAAAAAGGAAACATACAGTACGAACATGAAAATATCATCCATTGTGCATCGCACAATGGAGCTGCTGTGTCTGAGCGTATAGACAACTTGTCATCATCAAAAAGAAAAGTTCCCAAATTGATCAGGGTGTCTTATCAAATGATGTCAGGGTGGCTCCTGCTGAAGCTCAGTAGACTTTGAGTGATGCTGCAGCAATCAATGACTTTGATGAAAAACTATCTGCGTTTTAGTGTGGCCCAGTCTGAGGCAGGACTTTAAACGCAACAGAGATGCAGTGGGACAACCTCAGGAGATGATTAGCGATCTGAAGCTGCGCTGTAGGAGGAATGGACTGATATGATATTTGAACAGATGTGGTTCTGTTAGTGTTGTTGGATCAGAAATTTCAGAGCTTGGGTAAACTGCAACTGAGTTTGAAGCCACTGGGACGAGGGTTAACACCTCCTGGTTCTTTGGCAGAAAACAGTGGATTGTTTTGCTCAGGATTTAATGGGAGAACAACAGGAGAATCTGTGTAGTATGAGCAGTAAGGCAGATGTTGAAGATAGTGGTGAGGAGGTAGGTAATGTCAAGCGAACCTGGCCCGAAACAGCGCCTCTGATCCGGTCATTGTTAAAGGGATAGTTCAACATTTTGGCAAATTGGCCCATTGCCATAATCCCTATAGTCATAGCAGTAGGTTAGTTACCTTAAATTGTCGGTGGACAGGTTGTGACCTGCACATTCACCACGCTATGAGATAATAACGGAACGTTACGAGACAGAGTTGTTTTCGAGGTTAATTCATGCAAAACCACTGATGCGCGTTCCCGTCGGGGGCAGTCTTTCGGCAAGCAGTCTCTGCATTTGCCTAGAAAACAACTCTGTCTCGTAACGTTCCGTTATTATTTCATAGCGTGGTGAATAAGCAGGTCACAACTTGTCCACCAGAGCATTTTGGAGTTGTTGGATTGTGTATTTGATGAGTTTGATGAAGGAAACCAAGAAATCCCATTAGCCTCCGTAGCGTAGCTCTGAGCAGCTCGCGGCTCTGCTCCGCCATTCTAAAAATAGCTTGCACCAACCATTAAAGGTATCGAACCTACTCCTAAAACTATAGGGATTATGGCAATGGGCTAGAGTTGTCACGATACCAAAATGAGTAACCACGGTACTATACCAGACAAAGTATCACGGTTCTGGGTAATATCATGATACTGCAACCTTTTTTTATTATTATTATTTTTATGAACTGAAATGTATTTGTACAAGTTATAAATACTTATTAATTAGGCTACTTATAATGTTGTTTGGTGGATGATAAACATAATACTGGTGAAGTAGGAATTAGATTGAAACAAATATTTTTAAATAAGCAATAAAAAACAAATAAATGAAGTTAGAATTTATATGGTTGAAAATAAATAACCATTCAGTCTCTTGCACATTAATTTATGTTTAACAAATATAAATAATCAACTTAGGAATAAAACAAATCCACTGTATTTTAAAAAAAATCTATCTGACAATAATGCTTCTTCTCCAACATAATAAATCATAGAGGACAGAATACAATGAACAGGAACTGATTCCCTGTGAAAACTATATTTTTATGCATTTTCTAGGTGCTTTATACTTGGACATCCTTTAACTCTTTATTCCTCAGCCTGTACACGGAGCATATAGCCTGATATTAGCAAATGAGAAAATAAACAGAGCTAAATTTATTAAGTGCCACTGACGACGACACCGCAGCAGACCCGCCGCTCGCGCCCAGTGCTTCTGCCGTGGTCAGTGTGTTGTCTCGTGTTTGTGAAGCCATGCGCGCGTCGGACGAGACAGAACTTTAGCTCGTTGTTTGTTTTGAAGCGAATTTCTATCGAAGCGGAGCTGTCTCAGCTGTTTTCATGGAGCCAATCAGATAACAGACAGGCGGACCCAGCGTGCTGAAACAGCCTATCATATCCCCGGACATCACCAGTAACAGGCAAACAGCCAATCATTCAGCAGCTGTGTAGTTAGGTTGCAGTGGGTGCATGTGGGTTTTGTTTACAGGGGAGTAGCATGCAGGGAGAAGCCGGGAGCAGAGGAGAGGCGGCCGCTATGTAGCGGAAACTGGCACCGTAGTAGTAATCCACGGTAGTACCGTCGTGTAGAATTTCTAGTATAGTAGGAACCGTTACGTTTTGGCACCGCGGGGTACCGTGGCTACCGTGGGTATCGTGCAAATCTACAAAGGGCCAATTTTCCAAAATGTTAAACTATGCCTTTAAAGAAAAAAAAGAATTCCTCTTCACAGTAACAGGCCCTCTGGACCTTGTGCTGGGGGAGTATCGCCCTCCCAGTCCCCCCTGAAGCCCCGCCGCTGGCTAGGTGAGAGCATTGTGTAGACAGAAAGAACTACACTGCAAATACAAACAAGTGAAATGAGCTGCCTCTGTACGATGCTTGGGTTCATCCTTACAGATTTACAGGTTTTAGATTAAGATAAATTTGTTGTCCTTCACAGAAAAAAATTCTTCACTTTCCATACAGCCACGAGAAACACACGCAGGTACACAAAAACACGGAAAAGCCGGTGAATACAAGCCCTGATGTAGCAGCATATACCCACCACCGCCCACACATACATTCAAACATATTATACTCTTGTCAATGTTTTGTTCTGTTCAGTTATTGCACCGGGGATGAATAACTGAAGGAACTCTGATATCTGGAAGGAGCTTCCTTCAAATCAAAAAGAACCAGTTGAGATGGTGCAGGTATCTGATTAAGATGCCCCCTGGCCTACTTACAAAAAAGAAAAAGTTCTCTTACTGATACATGTAGGTCCAACTGCTTGGGAGGAGGGGGGGCCATGTGGCCTGGGATCGCCTTGGGATCCCCTATAGAACTAGCTGCTTCTCTGATAAGGGGATGGACATCAGGACTACGTCGCTTGACCTGCTGTCACTGTGACTGGACCCCCGGATAAGTGACAGAGCATTGATGGTTTGACACAGGACAGACAGCCAGTGGATTATGAGTACATATTGACTGACTTTGACAAAAGTGTACTGGATTAGAAGAGTTCCCTTCACCTTGAACGGTAGGGTAAAACCTTGTTCCCAAACATGTTCACAGTGTGATTTTGTATCAAGAGGGTGAGAGTAAAAGCTCTGTGTGACTTTGAAAGAGTCATTGCTGGGATACAGGCTGGAGCATCAGTCAGGGAGACTGCTCCAATGCCTTGCGGTTCAACTGGAACAGTAACTAAATTGACATCTGCATTTAGATCAATAGGAAATACATCAGTAAATAGACTCAGTGATTGATAGCACACATTTGATAACTGATGTGTAATGCATTGGTGTGATATGTAAGGAAAAAACAGAACAGCAATTCTTCCTCAGGTGGCTGAGGATGTGGTCGACAGTAACATTGGAATGGATATCACAGTGGGGCTGCAGTTTATAACCCCTCATTACAAAGATGAAATTGTATTTGAGAATTCAGCGGCGCAAAATCTACAGAGATGTGGGGAAAAGTGATATGGTCAGATGAGTCATGCTTCACCATATTCTCGACAAGTGGGCGATGAATGAGTGGCATGCACCAAGAGAACAGTACAGGGTTGAATGTTTGACCGTTATATCCACCAGCTCCTCATCCCCCAACATCATTCAGAGACTTGGAATCAACGCCAGGTTTTTTCAATCTCTCCACCTTTCTAAAGACATCTTCATTTTGATTTTTCCTCATCGCCATCACCCGTCTATACATTGCCAAGGCGAAGCTAATCTCAAGTCTCTCTCAGCTACTTTATAATGCCCACCACCCCCATTGGGAGTCTTAGCCAGAAAGGAGGCTGTTAGGAGCTTCTCTTTGTCAAATGCACACAACACAATCTGTGCTCTGTTCTGTCCTCCTGGTCTCTTTGCTTCACTCTGCTCTTCAGACTGAGCGAGTGAGAGTATGAGCCATCGTTGCTTTTGAATCTTACCTCAAATGTCTAGATGTAATTGATGATATTTCAATACTGCACACACTGTGATGAGGCCACAAGCTTATTCAGTGTCATTATTCCCCCTTTTCTGTGTTTTTATGCAGCTTTGCATTTTCTGAAATGAAAATGATCATTTCTTCTCCTCAGAGTCCCTGGACGAGTAGGCTTTCACTGTGCAGGCTTTTAAATCCTTATCTCTGGTGACATTGAGAGATCGTCATTTAGTTGATGTAACATGAAGGGAATATAACATGATTAGGTACATCGTGAATGTCAATAGCCTCTTTAGTAAAAACACAAATCCTCAGATATTCAGTTTTGGTCTTGATTGTATGAAATAGAAGAAGGAAAAAAAACAGCTCAAGTGCTGTCTACCAGCAGATCCTGCTCAGAAGCTCTGCCGCTTAATTTCAGTGTTTTGGCTGTCAGTATCACTGTCCGTCCTGAAATTGTCCATATGACAGGTGACAGATTAGATCCATCATGGGTTGTTTGGGGCTGGAGACTTTGTCGTCTCACATCGAGTGAGAAGGCTAACATGGTGGAGGACTGTGGCTGACAGCTGTGCTATTCGGTCTCTCTGTAACTGCAGTATGCGCCGATTTGAACGAGAAACACAACAAATTGGTGTTGCAATTCTGTAAACAAGACCATGGGAAAAAGCAAAATCAATAGAGGTGGTTATGAAGTATATTAAAAGTGGATTCAATATGGGAGGTCCTGTGGGCCTCATTAGGCAGAAAGCTATAGGGTCAAGGTGGGCCAACATCTGACCAGGCTGCCTGTAATAACGCTATGTGGCTACACTATCGGCATTTTTGTTACTGTGGTCAACTAACTTGTATGCGTTAATGTAGCAGGAGTATGCTTGTCAATGTATGTGCGCATGCGTATCTATGTGTGTAGCGCGTTATGGCTGTGAGTGTGTACAGAGAGGAGGAAGGTAAGAAAAAAAAAGACAAAAACCAGAATGACAGGGACGGTAGTGCTGATATCATCAATATGAATAGTACTCGCATTAGCCTTGCAAATGGGATCAGGTTTCCTTGCAGTGCTGGGATCATCTTGTTGAATACAGCACACAATGACACCTTGTGGCACCATTGTTAAACTACAGCACAGGAGTCCATGACAATCCGGCCGAGGGACATTGTTAAAAAATTTCAGCTGCTGGTGCCGTCCACGCAATCAGCTGGATGCTCACAGTCACATGCTACGGTACACTACGTTAGCTCCAGCCGTACAGTAAATATGCAGCCTGCCTTCGCTGAGGTCGAGGCCTTGTGCTTTTTTTTTTTTTTTTCATGATTAATAGGAAATTGCTGGATCCTGTTTCAGTTATTCATGAGCGGTCCCTTGTCATGGACCCTCGAAACGTTCTCATATGAAATTCAGGTCACGGATTCAGAGGGTTTTTAACCTGCTGTTAGGCAAACAGCACAAGACTGCCCAGAGAACCAGGCACATCTGAATTATATGCTTTCTAACTCTAATGATACACCTTGTTGCCTGAAATAATCCAGCAACATTTGAATGAGAAACATGACATGAGCTAATGACACAGTGAGAGCTCACACATACACACACACTAACATACACGCACTCACGCTCGACACAGTAATGTACAAGCGCACATATTTTGTGTGATTTGTTTGTCTCTGGCTTTGTATCTTCATGTTCCTCTTATAGGTGATGTCAGTTGCCTAGCAACCAAGCAATCAGGGCCCGATTGTTGCTATGACAACATGGCAGGGGTATCATCATGGAGAGAATAGAGATGAAAGGAGGAAGGGAGGGAGAGAGTAGAGAGAGAGAGAGAGTAGAGGAAGAGAAAGAGGAAAGGGAGAGAGAGAGAGAGAGAGAGACAAAGGAAAGGGAGAGAGAGAGAGAGAGAGAGAGAGACAGAGGAAAGGGAGAGAGAGAGAGAGAGAGAGAGAGAGAGTAGAGGAAGAGAGAGAGAGACAGAGACAGAGAGAGAGAGAGATAGAGAGAGAGAGCCCTGCCATTGAGGGGTGCTGATAATGTGAAGCCCACAGTGTGCAGGTAGGAGGATGACCTCTGTGTAGGCGGCAGCAGAGGATGCTCATGAATGCAGAGAAAAAGAAAATTAATGTTTGGTCTTATGCGGCTGCATCCGCGGGTTACGCAGCGTTTGACACTGTTCTAACGGCGCAGGCTTCATTCCAGATGGAAATGTCACGATGTGCTCCAGTTGTCTTTTGTCACAGACAGTGAAGCTGATGCAGAAGCCACCGCTCAGTGTGTCGCCGGGGTCCAGAGGGCTTTGGGCCTAACCTCTGCAGGTGTCATAACCCATCCATCACCCGACAGCGGTCCACTGTAAAGCAGTCCGATGGGGTCATGGTGCATTTACTCTGTTTATTCCCTCGCTCATCTCTGCCCTTAATACAGCTGTGAAGCAGGGGGAGAGAGAGAGAGAGAGAGAGAGAGAGGAAGTGTAGGACCTACACACAAATAAACCAATTATGATGCCAATTAAGCTGCTGTATGGACTGGAGGAAACACCGAATTACAGTCAGTATCAAGGTAGCCTACTGACGACATAGACTGGATTGATGGTTGAGTGTGTAAAAGCTAAAATGATTAGCCACCACAGCTATAAAACGGCCTACAATAATAACAAGATACTTAAAAAGAAGCTTTCTGGACCATTAAAGAAAAATTACTATAATTCACCCTCGTAGTTGTAGCTACAGAATGCTAAAGTTTCTGTTTTTGGTCTATTGGCTACCACCTCTGATTTTAACATGTTAAATTTGATGAAACATATTCTGATCTTTTATGATAAAAATCCATACTTGGTGATTCCATCAAATATTTGACCATTAAATTTTGCTGTGCTATTCTTTTGACACTTGCCATGAAAATTTCATGGGCAAATTGACTTTCACAGTCTAGTCAGGATCTATTTTGTTTTGCGGGAGGAGCACAGACCACAGAGGAGTGATTCAACTCAACTCCTTTAAAGGTGTACAGAAATGGCCGTTTGTCCTGTTTGTCGCGCCGAGTTGTCACGAGCTGCAACACGAGTTTACCCGAGTAAGGAAAACGAATTTGATTGGTCGTTATCGAGCGGGCGGGATATTCAAAGCTTGGGGCGAGCCCGAGCTCCGTGTGTGTGTGCGTGTCTCAGACGTTTGAATGACGGATGACGGATCCAATATCAGTGGCTGGTGAATCGTGAGCAGGCTGACGTATAATCCGTGCGCCTGCATTATCCAATGCGAAAAAAAAAATACACACTTTCATCCCGGATTTACTCAAAAATAGAATTTTGCACAAAGTTTGGCCTACATCGTCTGAAAGATGAGTTATCACATTAATTTTATGATCCAGACTGGGCTCAAATTCAGTTTTCTTTTCTGTACACCTTTAACTAAAGTGTTACCATAAAACATGGAATAAATGTCTTGTGAAAAATCATTGCTCTAACTGTGGGCAGGGACCAGTGTGAATTTATGATGAAGATACAGAAATACAGTTTATTGCTGTACATTTGTTAGAATTATTTACTACATCCAGGATTATTTCATTCCTATCTGACAGAAAATGTATTACTGTACCTGCATCAGAAAAAAAAAATTGTATCTGGATAATTTCTGTGATAATATTTAGCCTAAATCAATATCACCATGTAGATGAGTTAAAACATTTATTCTCTGATATTTCAACATGTGAATAACTGTTACATAGATGTTGTAATCTTTTTATTTTCCAGTTATCACCATGTTAGGCTGATGTGAACTAGTGAAGTATTTGCACCAAATTAAATTAAAGGGTGAATTAAAAGAACACTAACATCAAATGAATAAAGCATCCGACCTTTAGTCAGGCAATAGAATTGACATCCATATAAGGATAATAGGATATAAATTTACTTTCACGTCACAGTTAAAAATGTATCACAAAACATCCACCTCTTCTATAAAGGTGAACGTGAATTAGTCACACTGAGGTAGCATAGAGTACTGCACAGATTTATCACTGCTAAAATTAGATAAGGTGACTACCAGCGTCGGAGAGTCATGTGAAGACAAAATCACCTTTTCTCGACAACAAACAAGCACTGTTGTTTGATTATTTTTGTCAATTTATACACTCAACAGAAAGGTGACGACTCTCTGCTCAAACATTTGAACGAGTGATTCATACTTTGACAGGCAGCAATGATTCACGATGATGATGATGATTCCCCAACTTCTCTGGGAACTATGTCTATTGTAAAAGCTTTGTGTTTTATTCATTTGTTTGTCTGCCTTTAAAGTTAAGGACATTTCTAAGAGGAGGTTTACAGCTGCATCATTGAATATTAAGGCAAATGTCTCTTCAGATTTGTGTTCAAAACTCAAAAAATACTACAACTACTGTGTCACAGCACCACTCTGCAGGACCAGCGCTCATCCAGTAGATCAAAGAATCATTTCTATCTATTGTCATGTTATTTAAAGAAATGGGCTTCCTCTTTCTAAACGGGCCAACAAATACTGAATGTTAAACGTGGAAAATGTTGCTGTTTTGTTTCGAGTCGGTATATTTTTCCATTTTCTTATGAATTGACAGGCAGAGCTACAGATCGTATCCATCTGCAGATTTACTTTGATTTCAAGGAGAGGCTAAAATTATAACAAGGGCTGCAAGAAATGACTATGATTGTAGTATCTAATAAACCTTTAATCAATACAATATCAGAGTTTCCAGAGCCCATGATATTGTCTTATTTAATTTAGAATATGCAACAGAGAAAGGAAGCAAGATAATCACATTTGTAAAGCAGAAACTGATAAGATTAATTGATTATTAAAATAATTTAGATGATAAATAATTATAATAATGATCATTTTGGCATTACAAGTAATATTCGGTCAGAACCTCGATGTGCATTCAGCCCAGACATGGAGACACAAAGACAAACATGGCTGATATTTTAGCTCTTGTGAGCTCAGCTGCTGCTCTGACCAATGTCAAGGCAGACACGACGGCAATAAATGGAATTAGCACCTCAGAAATTACCATGTAGGCTACAGTACAAAAAATTTAAAAAAAACTAGCTGCACAGAGATAAATATATAATTATTCAGTGGTTACATAACAGAGATATCTGTGTCAAAAGTTTCCTCATTCAAATCTTCATCACAATATCCAGCCTTCATTTGATGCATATGTGTGTTTCATAATGTGTGTACGTGTGTGGAAAGGGTGCAAAAAAAAAAAAAAAAAGGCAGTGTGGATGGCAGCGTACTGTAGCGTTTATTTCATAATGAGAGGAAAAAATAAAATAATATATGTGGTTTACTCTGTGTCGCTCCGTCTCCTTCGCTCCCCTCCCTCACTCACCGCCAGTGACAAACATATTTTATGAGTCACGGCTGGAGCAGACTGCCGGTCCTCTCCATCCAGACCCTTTCCTTTAACATCAAGATATACCCAACACCAACAACTCTGGCTTCCAGGAAAACTCTCTCTCCTCGTCTGCTACGACGCCCCCCCTTCCCCTTCCCTCTCTCCCCCTCCCTCTTTTTTTTTTTATTTCCCCATACCCTTCCCCAGCCTCCCACCTCTCTCTCTCTCTCTCTTTTTCTCCCCATCCCTCTCCTCCTCTACTGCGGGTGTCTGGGAGGCTGTTTTTCCTCTGTCTCTCGCTCATGAAGGGCCGCACTAAGCTCCCTTCTCTCTGCCCGTGTGTGGTAGGTAAATCCACCTCTCTGTTTGTGTCGTTTTTCTCCTTCTCCATCTCCATCTCTCTCTGTTGCTGCCTCTGTTTTGCATGTTAGCTTAAAGTCTAGTGCGAGTCGTTCTGGCAGGCTTGGGGGAGGTCTCTCTCTCTCTTTCTCTTTCTCTCTCTCTCTCTCTCTCTCTCTACATCTGTGCATATTACGTCGAACATGCTTGCAGTCTCCTCCACTGTCATTGATTCATCAGTAATATGTGTATGAAGAAATTTCACGCCATCCTTCTGCGTGTGCTCTGGGAAAGGTTTAATCGTGCACTTTGGTTATTACGTATGAATGTGGCCTGGCACATGTGGGTGTGTATGTGCCTGTGAGCATGTTTTTAGACACGCAGGAGTAAAAGTCGGCAGACTTGTTGAATGAAGAATCGCAGAATAATCATGTATGATGTGGGTTTATTCTGTCTTTTTCGGAATAGGCTTTGTCTGTACATATTGGAGTGTAATTCAAAATAAGATGCATCTTTCTCCTTGTGAGGACACTAGGACACCAGCCCTGTGTCCTCCTATCATTAGGACAATCTGACAAGGAGAAAAAAAAAAATCAACCATCGTCACTTTAGAAGAAGGTCACGTCTGTTGAGGGGTTAAAGGCTTAAGACTATCAGACGTTAGGGTTAGAGGTGAGAAATTGGCTTTTATCCAGGGTAGAAGGCTACAAGTGTTTAATACAAGCAGCACATATATGCAGTCAGTCGTGTTTGTGAAAATGAAAACACTGGAGAAGTCCAGAGCTCCTCCAGTCTTAATTAGCTGAGTAGACATGATGAGTGTTACAACACAGAGATGCAATTTAATGCAATTCTACAATGTGTGTGTATGTGCGTGTGTGTGTGTTTATTCCTGTGGACTCACCGAGCTTTGCAATGGTTATTATCTATGTTAGAGTTGTTATTGCGAATGTGGACACGAGCACAAGTTGTCACTTTCAGCAGATCAAATTTACAGTACAGATTTATACTGTCAGTGGCTCTGAGGTATCACTATTGATTCTTACTGACTTCATTATTGGGACTACAGTCAATAACCTGTAGGATATTAACACGTTTTGTTGTTTTAGGTCTGTGCACCAGCATGTCCTTACTGTCAATTTGGCTTCTGCATCCACATCAGCTCAAACATGTAGAAATGTTTTTAATTTTTGCAGACTAAATGAAAAAAAAAGAGGAGTTTCAGATCAAATGTTCTGGATTTCATTGTTGTCAATTCATTTGCATTTTTGGATTGTGAAGACCAAGGTAGCGGCAGCGTCAGTAAAGTAGGCCAACACGAGGCTGAGAGAGAAAAGAATAAATATGCCTCATCAGTGAGTTCAGTAATTGTGTGCAATCTGCTAAACGAGGGAAGACCAGTGCACAGTAATGGCTGACAGAAGAACATCTGGAAGGTTGAAGGAAAAAAAAAACCTGTTTACAGCTGTGCAACAGATCAAGAAGATGTATGTCCAGATGTGTTAGAGACGACCATCAAGACCAGACTAAGCAAAGAAAAATGCAAATCTCAGAAAGTCTTGGTTAGAGTTTGCAGCAAAAGCACTGCAGGAAACACGTAAACTTCAGAATCAAAGTGTTTCAGACAGATGAGACAAAGACTGACCTTTGCCGACGCCATGGAAAGATGACAGCGTGAAACAAATAAAAACAGCTCATAATCCAAAGCATACCACCACCATTATCAGGCAGACATGGTGGAGGTGATCTAATGGCTTGGCCTGCCAGAGGAGTCACTTGTGTTGATTGATAATTTCACTGCTAACAACATCAACTGGATGAATGAGGCAGTATAATGACAAATCTGGACTCCTCAGATCAAAATGGGAAAAGAAAAGAGAAATAACTGAGCTGTGCTCCATACAGTTCATCTGATGTAGAACCATCAGACTGCACAGGTGAGAGTCAACAGTTTAACCACCATACTGACAATGCATCCGACACCACCATCGGTAAAAGATGAAATCTAAAATGAAGCATCAATTAATAACTAAAAAAGGAAATGCAGTGAAATGTGTAATACTTCTACCTTTTAGATGATACTTTCTCTTGCTTTTCAAAATAAAGCTGAGCCACACTGGGGAACACCACTACTATGGCAACAAGATCCTCCAATACTCTTGCTAGACTAGGAGATCAGAGTAGACTATATGACGTTCATCATCATCCATATCAAAGTGATCAAACCTTCTACTTGGATGGTGATGAAATAATTAAACTACCTTGTTTCGCTACAGTATATGATGTCACAACCCTGTATTAAAGATAAAATATATAATTTGTGCTGGACCAGTTGTCTTCATGTGAGAAACTGACCGGTCCAAACTATCACCTGTAAACTAAAGGGATTGGGATGGAGAGCAAAGTCCTAATAAAAGCAGCTCTTACTGCTGTACTTATTTTGCTATTGACATATTTTCCTCATTAACACTTGGGTCCCGATCAGCACCTCATCAAATGATGGGTTAGCTTGTCTGTCATGTCTCTGCAGACGCCTTTTAACACATCTGCAGAAGGCTTGAGAACAGGCTTCATACCATATTGATCAGAATTTAAATATAAGGCCATGAAATGTAATGTTGTGCAAAAAAAAATCACACACACACAACAAAGGTAGCATTTTAAAAAGAAGCTATTGCCTTCTTGTGCCTATTTATTTTTGTTTGTATGTTCTACCAGATGTTTCTTTACCAGTTAGGACACTGGGTAATTACGGTAAGCTGTAAATTACTATGTGATCTGCCTTGCAGCCTACTACTGTTACTGTTAGTCCATGCCTATTAGTCCAAAACTACACCACAGTGTTGTTTATATTGTGGTGGTGTTTTCCTCCCCACAGAGCCTTCATGCACCAGTAGGCATGTGAGGTTCTCAAAGTCAACACACTTTACAGTGAATGACACTGAATTACTGGCTTTTCTGACCACGGTGAACCGTCTCCATGAAACAGTGTTGTGTCAGAGCGGTAGAAAGTCAACTTGATGGTCTACTGGTTATTTTGTCACTGGTTGTTTCCTCTGGTTTCAAAACACCGCATAGTCACGCACGCTTGTAGTCTGTGTGTAAAACTCATGGCAACACAACTCACTTTCAGATGGCTGCGTTGGGCAACTGGGAATAGATCCTGCCAGTCAAGCTCTACCTGTTGGCACCTGGTGACTCTGTTTGTATCAACTTGGCTAGAAGACGTGCCAGGCTGACCAGACTGATATCCTGCTGTGCTCGCTACATGCCCAGCCAAAGCTATCATTGGTAGCCTGAGCCGCTTTGTTGCATTTCATCAGAGGCGACGCCAAAAAAATATACTTTCACACTGTTAAAAGTGTGAGGCAATCTCAAAACTTCGAGTATGCACACACACAGCGAGGTGCAGACTAGTGCAAGCTTCACTGAAAGCTGATCGAATTAAAATATGTCGCCGCTCAGGTCTAATTCACCAAATGGTTATGAGCACATACCTTCACTAAAGAAGGACTCTATAATGACAACTGTTTATTTATAGCAGGATGAGGAGCATATAAGTTTAATGTTATCCAAAGAAGACACTTTTACCAGGATTCCTATGAATTACGCTAATGGAAGAAACATCATGGTTGTATATCAAGGCCGAGCGGCGCGCTCTCGTCCGCAAATATTATGTAATGAACAGCAATGCACTGGTCATTAAGTGAACTGAGTCCTGATCGTGGTCATGCCAGAAATTTTTACACAATGCGATGCAAAATTTCATGTCTAATTATAGACAGAGCAGGAGTGACACCCTCAGGGCAAAGAAAATTAAACTTATCTCAGCCAAACTGTAGTCTGACCACCATCGTCACAACGTTTCAGCGGATGGTAGAAATGAGTCAGGCTGCTGCAACTCCAACAGAAGACAAGGCCATGTCTGGCAAACACACACATGGTGTCTAACAACCAGGCGTCACACATCTGTCAGCATCTATTTGACACATTAGTGCAACGGTTTCACTGTTTAAATGTAAATTAAAGGACAAAAAGTGATGGACTCTTCTGCATTTCAAATGGCCCTGTCTCTCAGAAATCTGAATTCTGTTTATATCATATAAAAAGCTGTTTTGCTTCTACTTATAATGTTTTATTTTGCATTTTCGTGTTTTTTTTTTCATTCAGGAGCAAAGCAGCAAACATCATTATTGTGAAGTAGCTGTGTTTATCTAAGACTGTGCTATTTGAAGCTCTATTTTCAGTTTACTCCATTGTCCACTGGATTTATAATCTAATCTAAAGGGAGCATCAAGAGTCTGATTTTAAATAAACACGACTCGAGTGCTGTTCATTACCTAGCTAACCATGGAATAAGCTCAACATAAGGACTTGTTTACAGAAACCCTATGTCTTGTGTAGTGATATACAGTGAATGTACAGTATATTCTGTCATAGACAGCAGAGCCATTGTGTTAGCACGTCCATGGTCCAAGGTTAGAAATGAGTTGAGGCACATGGCGAGTGCTTTAAAGTGTGTAGACAGGCTGAGAGAAGGCTTTTCAGCTTGTGGGTGGTTCTGGTTTATAATGGACAGATTTTGGTACCAGTAGGAGCCGGAGCTGACGGGCCAAAATCATCTTTCATCCACATTTTTTCACTTCACACATGTCAAGGTCTCAGATGGAGGACAGCTGGCGGAGGGTTGTCTCAGTGCTGTGGACAGTCCACTGCTGTTGTCTTCAGTGTGGGAGGAGGAACAGCAGAACCAGACTGTGACAGAGGAAGTGAGTGGATGTAGACTTAGACGAGCGGAGCGGAAGGTGCTGCGAGAGATTCTTTGCTTCCTGTCGCAGGACGAGCATAATCTGTTTCATGATTACGGCGTAGATGTTCTCATCCCGTTTGAGGGTGGTGCTGATAATCATCACTTTAACCATTTCATATCTGCCTCCAAACATGTCTGCGGCTACCAAAGGAAGAAAAACAAGTGCGTTCCCAGGCTAATTGATTTTTTTTCTTCTTTTTTTGCCTTTTGAAGTAGGTTGAAGGTGTAACGTGTACACCATACTTACCTGCATAATGCATTGCTCCAAGTCATCACTGTTGGTCATGACTCCATTCTGGCAAGCTAGATCACACAGCTGGATGGTTTTTCAAGAGTCTGAAGCAGAAACCAGACGTGAAACATTGCTGTTCGCCTGTAGAGCGACGTTCAAGTGCTGATGTTGCATCTGGAGCTGGGCTCCACCACAGGACCAGAGGTGTCCAGGTTCTCCCTATCCCTGTGCAATATGAATGGGGCAGATGTATTTTTTTTTAAGAGTGACCAGTCAAACTAATCAAAGTTTTCTGTTCTGGACATTTTAAAGAGTGTATTACCAAGCAGAGACGCGCTAAAAGCTAACTGACTTCCCCCTCTGATATACTTGTAATGTTTTAGCCAACCGTTGCCTTTTTGAGATGAAATTAATATCAGGTAAGAACAGGGGAGGATCAGATATACAAGCACTGAGAAATGGGATACAGCAGGGTCTGTGTAGGTGTGAATACTATAATTCATACCTTGGGTGTTTTCCTAGTCAGTGGAGCTGAGGCAGTCTCAGCGCCCCAGGAGATTCTCAGTTGTGTTTGAACTTTAGACTGTTTCATTGTCAAAGCTGCTGAGTGCTGGGGGTTGTGGAGGGCTGAGGACTAGAGGCTTGTTGTGATACACCCTCCCTTCCCTCCCAATTTAGGTTGTAGCCCACTGTTGAGATTCATTTGGATACCTCACTCTCATTACACAGGCTCACCTGAATGAAGCTGAAGGATACGCAAACTGGAAATAGGGACGACTGTTCTAAAGATGCTTGAATATGCTGAACAGATGACAGGATGGAAACATCACGTTTACATCACAGTCACAGTTCCATCCATTGTTTAGAAAGTGGGTCCAGTCAGAGCAAAACAAATCAATGTAGTCATCTAATGACGTAGACTGAAACTATTCTGCTTGTTCCTTTATTTTCACAGAATAAAGCTGATTCACTCCTTTATTCTTTTATTAAAAATTGGAGGATGCAGAAAAATATGGGCTTTGTAACGATAAAAAGAAAATGCGCCACGACGACGGCTGTAACGAGCCATTTGGTAATAACCACATTTAATTTTGTGTTTCATTTAAAAGATAGGATACTAGAGACAGTCCCTATTGATGATGCACTAATTTTGGTCCTCAAAGACTTGGCATGATTTGAGAGTAATATTATTCACCCTCCTGTTCAAGCAGAGCTGACAATTCTCCAAACAGAGACTGAAATATCATGTGATTTACATATTTATAAAGGATATGTACAGTCAGATCTTACATAACGGATCAATGTGAACATGTATATTTAAAAAAAACGCTCCCACTGTATTGTAATTGTGAAGGTTGTCATATATTTCTGGAGGAGTTTGATAAGAAAAGTATGGGTCCAGACCTTTTAGTGGAGCAGCAGTTACTGCCCTCAGATATGTAAAAAATTAACCGAGCCGGTCCAATTGTTGAGCATATAGAGTCCAGTGAAACTTAATGCCGACATAAAAAGAAAAGAAAAGAGATACAAGAGTCAATCTCAGTCTGAACACAATAACTCAGTATGCATGAAGTCAAATAGATATTTTTCAGTGCTGGGCTTTTGATCAGGTGTCTGATTTCTTTCTCTGTCATTCACATTATATCTTTTTTTCCCCCTTCTTTTGTTCAAACCACTGATGACGATAACAGGATTCAAAAATAACTGCCAGGACCATGACTGTTGAGCAGAAAAGATGGAGAATGTTAAGTGTACCTACAGTGTATTAGGCTTAGCACAATTTCTGGCACTTGCAGGCTCAGTAAGCCGCTGTAGCAGCCAGTGGTGAATAATGCCAGCACTAGCAGCCTACTTTTATAGTCACACTGATTCTTTATATTCTCTGCTGTGTTATTTGGAGGGAGAAAAAAGAAATAGAAAAGAAAAACACTGGCATGTGTCTCACTAGTGTCACATGTAGTAGTAGCATGAGGCACCTGCTTTAAGCTACCCAATCAGCTGTGATCGCAAGCAGCAACCATGTTATACATACGCCGGTGACCAAAAAAAAAACCCCACTGCTGGCTACTGGACTATTTGTTAGGGATCTGCCACCCCCTGCAGATGTTGTCATGGAAACACTCCGTCTCTTTTGGGTTTCTCTCTCTCTCTCTCTCTTTCACACAATGCAGCATTAAGGTGGTTAATGCTATACTCAACACTGGAACACCACAGTTCAGGTTTCCATGCGACTCCCACGCTTACATAACGCTGTAGTAGAAGAGGGAAGCCACTTACAGTATACGATCATCATCACCATAGAAATTACACTGTACCCAGCCCCGTAATGATTATACACAGTGTGAGTCATGCCCATTACGTCCATGTGAATCACACAGGCTGGGATCAAAACTAATCTACTTAGATGCATTAACAGGTGTAGATTCTGCATCTGGAGGAACATCTGTATAAAATCTAATGGGCTGGTCCCTCCTTTAGGCTGGTTACACACACACACAAAGGCCTTTACATGACATGTCAGTGTAAACTGAGGGGGAAGCCCTGACATGACATAACATGACTTCCCTCCTGCTGTTCCTCAACATGTCAGAGCTTGATAGAGTGAGGAATGAAAAGGCTTTTTTTCCCTTCTTCTACTGGCGGTTGTTTCTAGACACAACAGAAACATGGATGCGAAATATAAGATTTTGATTATTTGCAGTTATATTTGCAGTGCGGCGGATTGTTAATCAGATGATTCGTCTTACTTACTTCGAAAAAGAGAGCAACTCGTATAAAGAGCTCAGTCAGTTACTTTCAGATTGGCCTGTGATGTAAGAGAAACTGTGTGGATGCACTTTAAAAGAGGAGCAGAGGGAAGTGTGTGGAGCCACCTTTGTGTAGTTTTGAGGAGGTGGCCTATTGCACGTCTGTTACTCACTGCTGCAGCCTTGTTCGGCGTACAGTCAATGCCAGAGTCCCATATTAAAATCCATTCAGTGCTGCAATCAAGGACACACAGCTTTCTTTTTTAGAAAGCAATATCCATGGAAACGGTTGTGGGTTTTGAAAAGTCTCCTCTGTGTTATGTGATCAGAGGGATGAGAGTCAAAGTATGAAGTTAGACGAACAGTGAGGAAACACGTCATACATCTAGAGTACTAAGAAAACAATGCGAAGGCTATGCCCACACACTCACACACACAATATCTAAACTGTGATATGATCAAGACTGAACACTTTACACTGTAGACCAAGCTCTCTGGGAGAATTAGCAGTACAGAATATTTCTTCCAAAGAGTGTAGTAACACTAGTCTAACTTCACACTGTGTTGAAATTCATGACCTCCCTCTGTAGGCCTCTGATAAACCTGCTGATGTCTTTAGCACATTGCAGATTTCCCAGGATATCCCCAACTCCCTGAGAGGGTGATAAGGTTTGAAAAAGAGAGAGAGAGAGAGAGAGAAGAGAAAAACCCATCAGCTGCTGCCGGTGTATTTGGAACGGTCTCTGTGTTCGATTTAACGCTGACGTCACCCGGGAGCGTTGAGCCCTGCGCTGCAGTCGGTCCTGAGATGAATGCACAATATTTAAATCTATCCTACCTGGTTCTCTCGCTCCACCCTGTGGGCTCACCGTGTCAGCACAATCACACGCAGCAGTGGGAGAGCTACAGAACACAAATGAACACTAGATGAGACGTTCATCATGGAAGAGATGTAAAGCCTGACAGGACGTTAACTGTTTATGAGTAGAAATAAAAAAGGAAGATTGTTATTGACTTTGCTGATTATCTTGAGTACATTACTTTAAAAAAAAAGAAAGGGAAAAAAAGCAAACACCACTTTAGAATTCCTTCTATTTCTATTTTTAGATACTGATCATAATACAAGGTGAGGTGTTATATTAACTGCAGTTGTGGAGCACATGAATGTTTTTCACTAAGACCAAACATATAGGCTACTGTACCATTCAGACTTAATTTGGGCAGCTGTTACTGTACATAATAAGCCGCCCTGTATTTACCTGGGTCACCTGTGTAAGACCATACAAAAGCTGTGCAGAGTGACATGGGAAGATTAGTGAATATCTAGAAAAACTGGTAGTTTTCAGTGCAACAACAGCGAGACTCTCTAAATGTGTCTGTTTGATATTTATTCACTTCATTTCACTGTGTCAGAAGGAGATGCGCGTCGCTCACACGTCATTATCCCTGAGTATTGTGAATGAATTCTGCATTTATGTGAAAGGAGGCACTTGTGGTATCTATTCATAAAAACGCTGCAAAGTAACAGAGACACACAGTGGAAATAACCTTGTGCGGTGATGCTGTTGATAAACGACACTCGGTTTTGGCTCAACGAGCAGAGGCAGATAAACATTTTGTTGCCTTCAAGTGCGGCGCCATCTGATCTGAACCATTTCAGCACGTTGGACAGCTCCTGTGAACTTCTCCATATGATCCAACAGGGGGCGCAGTAGCGACACTGGAACATGTGGTGGTGGTGATCCAGGCCATTTGATGTGGCACCATGAATATTTCCCAGCTTCCACTGCTCTGAGGAGAATATCCTGGCGTTTTTTTCTCCTTCTTTTTCTTAAATGCTTCCTATTGAAAGATATTATTATTCTAACAATAATATTATTTTCATGCAGCCTCAGGGCATTAGTGATGAGTGGCGCTCTCTCTCCAGACTTATGTTGCCTTATAGTTCCAGATGCGCATTGAGTAGAAACTTTACGGTCAATCAAGTGGGGAAGGGAGGGAGAGAGAGAGAGAGAGAAAGAGAGAGAGACTAATGGTAAATGATGAATGGCACTGTCAGTATTTAAACCTTTAGACAACATGGTAATGCATAGCGACACACTGACGCTTTAAGACGTGACAAACATGCAAGATCCTTATGTTATATTAAGAAAAAAAATACACGTGTGCTGGACCCAAGTAGTGTAGCGTTACGGTCACATTTCAACCGGGCAGCCCCCCCTCCCCACGACTCCCCCCCACCCCCCACCCCCCCTCTCAGCTTCCGCGGATCTCCTCTAATTGTACCGTGGCTCAGAGTGAGTGGCGGCGGACCGACGAGCTGTGGCTGGGTCTGTGCTGGTCTGTCTTGGTGTGGGGCTCTGGACTGATGTCTCTGCCTGTTAGGAATTTAAAGTGTCTCTCGCCGGTCATGTGCCAGTGTAAGGTCATCTGCAGCAACCGGACCCTGTCCCTCATGTTCGGGTGCAAGGTAAGCCCGGGGGCTCCTCTCTCTCTCTGTTTACTGTATATATACGTGCACAGACTGTAGGCTACTGTTAGTTTGGACAAAGTGTGTGACAAAATGTTCAAACCGAGGCCTGTGTGTGAGGAATAAAAGCGCGGTTGTGTTGAGATCGCTTTGCCTTCATTGTGGTGTTGTGTTGTGTTGTGGAGCCCCCCTCCTCCTCTTCCTCCTTTCGCTCATTTGAACCGCTCTTCTCCCACTGCACAGCCACTATAGGAGTTATTAGCACAGTGATCACACTCACCTACGGTTTCCTCTCGAGTCCATATGCTAAGGTATACCTGCTTATTCACAGCGACTTTAATGCCTTTACATCGGGATTTTTTCCATGTGTATGTGGCCGATTTCCATGCACACAGAGCCGGCGACAGCATCCTTGGCAGGCACGGTTGTGTTTGGTGACATCCAGCGTTTTACCATAAACGGTTACTGGTATTTTAATGAATGAAACATCAATCACTATCAGACGTCCTCCTCCTTTATCTATGGGAGCAGGTCACGTCAGGAGCTGACCATATCATTCAGCATGCTGATTGGTTCACATTTTTTTTGCTTTTCATGCCAGCAATGCAAACAGCCTGGTATGCTTTTGACCTTGGGAAATGCTACTTTATTGCTCAGGGCCACTTAAATATCATCCATCAGAGAAAACAGTGCAGGCTACTGCAAGGCTGGCTTAATCCCGGCTTGAAGTCAGGTAACAGGAGCGGTGGCTGTAGGCTGCTTCCTGTGGGGAATCATGAAGCAGGCAGTTGTGCTCTGATGCTTAGTATCAGGGGTACAAAAAAACCCAACTGATATTATGTTGAGCTGTATGTTTGCAGTACGGGTTTGGGTTTTTGTCACAATGAGAAAGTGTGATCCAAAGAGAGAGTGAGCGTGGCCACTCATTCATTCATTCAGTGATTGTCCATCACATCCCACGTCCTCCCTCCCTCCCTCCCTCCCTCCCTCCCGGCTTCAGGTGTTTCCAGTACGGCAGCCAGCTCCGTAGTTCCCCTCCACATGGCACTCTAGTCTGTTATACCTTTACAAAGCCAAAATCTGACTACACCGGTCGGCTCGAGCCAGGGTTTGTTCCTACACTTGCCAAAGTGGTGTGTACATGTGTACAAAGCTTGCAGATGATTTGTTTGTTGATTCAGTTGCGACGTTCTGGTTTTTGCACTCTTGTCTTGTTGGTGGAATCTATTCCACGTCGATTAGTTTCATCAAACATGAAATAGATGGATTATTCTTGTTAGATTTCACTTATGATTACTTTCACATTTCATCTACTAGACAAGACCTATTTCAATATTTGAGAGATACCGCTGGTAAAATTAATGAGGGTGTTTGCTTTCTGCGTTTCTGAAGGGGTGGTCCTGCTGTGCTCAATGTTGAGTATAGTATCACAGATAATCCCCTGTGTCCCCTCACCACGCTCCCTCCTGCCTCGTAGCTTGCTCCACATCTGCATCCGAGACACCTTCCTCGTGGAAAACGTATTAAAACTCTCCTCCCACAGACTTAAGTTGTCTACAGTCAACATGACCGACCCCGTGAAATGTATCTCCTCGGCAAACATTTACTCTGTAATAAGAGTAGATTTCAAAATGGGATTAAAAGCTCAATTAAAATGAATTGTGCTTGGTTTGCATTATGTAATGCTGTTAAGAACAGATCGGGGCTTATAATAATGGGGTTCAGCTCATCTCAAGCACATACTACAGGCAGATGCTTTGTTTCTGAGCACCTAAGTGTTCACTATTGATGAATTTGCATCCTCAACTGTGCCACAGTTCATAATGTCCAGAGCCTCCTGTCTTTTGAAACGTGATCATCACCTCCAGTGTTCGAGCTCTGTCTCTATATAGGTCTTTAATGCCTCAATACCTTGTCTGTTCACATATGTCCAGCAGGTTGAGTAGCCCATAAACAGCTTGTGTTCAGTCTGTTGCAGCCTCATGGTGGGTTGCTATCGGTGATATCCTTTTTCTTTTTTGGCCAGGTCTTTTAGGCTGCACAGTATATTGCAGGGTTATTATGTTTTTTCTATTCTTCCCCAATTCCCATATATGTTTTTTTTTCTTTGCTCTTTTTTTTTGCACTTTTATCCCCTGCCTTGTCCTGCACCACCTGATGTCTGATAAACATCTGACTGGTCACTTCCAAGGTTATTTGTTTGCATAACCTTTGTTCTCACACAAAGCTGACAACACAGAGCTTCTCCGTCATCTTAAATTCAGGGCCTTAATTAAAATAGTCTTTATGTGGTTGGAAGCCTTCAGCAGTGCTTTAATGTGCTCTTTTATGCTTAATGCTCATCGATGGCCTCACAACATCTAATCAGGACAGACTGCCTCGCTGAAGTTTGGAGTTTTATATTCCAGTGTGGTGCCCATGTTGAAGGCCATGCAATGTAAACTAGCCACGGCATCGAGTTCAAGTGGAAAATGACTATTAATGTAATGAATGATTTACGACTCAGGGGTCTGCGTGCCTTCATCTCGATATCGAGATCGATGATCGCTTCACCCCGAGGATCGATTCTCAGACGTCTTTACTGGAAAATGGACGGGAAAACGACCTGCTGTCACTCATTACCTGCCAACCAATCAGACAATCGAGTGTAATGATGTAGAAAATATCAGAGGGTGATATCAAAGCGGAGGTGGTTTGCTTTGCTAATGTGCAGTCTGCATTCCTGTGTGTGAGGCACTGGCTTTACATTTCACATCCTTACTGTAAGTGCTTTTATTCGTTCCTATAGATTTGACCCATTTTACCTCTCTGTTTATGTCATCCTCCTTAATAAAGAGCAGTGAGCCTCAGCTCTGACGGCGAGGTCGCAGAAATGCAGCAGCAACAATGTGCAGCTGCAGATATTTACTAATGCTCTGTTCAGGTCTTAGATTGAACCGTTCTGTGCTGCCTCCACCTTGCTAACTTGCTCTTCCCCAGCTTATCTGTTATCAAATACTGCAGCTGGTGTTGTGTGAGCAGCGGATGTGTAGGCTGCACAAGTAAGAAGCACACTCGCAGTGTAAAAAAACTACTGTACGGAAATGGCCCTTATCCATCTGTAAAAGCTGCATCAAAGAGGCCGGGCGCATACCTGAAGATGTTGCTCTTACTGTGTCTTGATGGGATGACAGTGCAGAATATATGGGTTTTCTGCTAGAGACTCAGGGGCTTATTTGAAAGAACTCAAACTTGTGAACGTGATCCTTTACAAAAAAGCGAAAGCCACCAGAATTAAATCTGCATATTACTGCAAGACGGGTTGCCTAGTTACATGGTTTGCCACTAAAAACCTGGAGGTAAGCACACCACATGGTCAACATGGTATACTTTAATTCTATCTTGATTGTCAGACACTGAACAGACACCAACATAATATATTTCTCAAAAAAAAAAAAAACACCCACTTCACTGAGCATCTGGCACAGATATGCATCATCGACCTTTAAAATTAAATTCAGTCTCAGTTTAGTGCACAGACAGAATCAAAGTAACTTACCCTTCAGGTCATGAGTGTTCATAGAAAAACAAAACACATAGACAAACTCAAAGACTGCGTTTCTCTCCGAAAAACATAAAAGCACCACTACAAACCGCGGCCGAGATAAAACATCTCATCTCAGTTTTTACATTTGAGTCATGAAATGAGCCCCGTATTTTGTGTAGATGTTGTTTTTGTCTTGTTATGTTGAATCTGGGTGTGAAGAGTGAGCTGTATTATCTTTATTTAATGCTTGAGATAATCATCTGACTCCTCTTTTTACTGCATTGATGGCCAATGAGAAACAAAAGCTTTTTTTCCCCTTTTTTTCCTAACAGCAGTGAGAGGCGATACTGCATCAAAGAGCTGGGTTAGACCTATTTTTGTAAGCAATGTTGGTGATCATAGGATAAAAAGGAAATACCCACTGCTGCTATTATTGCATGTTTGCTTCCAGTGAAACCATTAAAACAGTCTCACAGTGCCGTGTTCAAATGGCCTCCACTCCAACGCTTGTGGACCAAACACAAGGCGGGAGGGGGGGGGGTTAACAAAACGATTCCCCCACTACAAGTGCAACATACATAAAAATGTATGTACTCAGCATAAAAAATGGTCTGTGCATGCTTGTGTTAACAGAGGGGGAGGGGAAGAAAATCATCAAGACGGTTGAGCAGCGTGTGAGGGGAATAAGGTTGCAACTGACCTCTAATAAAATAGCTTTGAATTGATTTTTAATTTCACGGTTGTGTTTCGATCCAGTGTTAAAGGGTGTGAGTCAAGATAAATTATTTTTGCAAGGTCGGGGTAAGACGCTTTCATCTGGTTTCATGTAAAAACTGAGAACTACGAGGTCCATGTGATCCACAACGTATTTCCATAGGCATCACGTGAACACTGTTCCTCTCTGGTCTTACAAATAAGCATTTAGTTCCTGTGAAAACAGACAGACGAGATAGCGACCACCCCCACCCCACCACACACCCCCTTAACCAGAAGGACCACGGCCAAGCACACGCTGTGGCACAATTTACTGTATCTATGACTTGAATCTGATTATTAAATTTCAGGATGATACATTTGTGTGGGTCTTATCGATGATGATTCATCCCACAGAGATGATTATGCAGAATCTCATTAATTTGGGTTAGATGAACATAAATTAAGTGAATATATGAGGCAGTGATGTAAAAGGAGACCAAATGTTTAGTCTCTAAAACATCGCTGTGCCTGGGATCCCTGGGCGTAAAAGGGAAAAAACATAAAGTTTTCTTTATTTATTTTTTATGACTTTTCCTGTTTCACTGTAGTAACATAAGCCTTCTGGTGGTGAAAAAAGCCCAACAGCACTTTGGGGATTTTATTTTTAGAGAACGACTTGGACAGTAATGAGCTTCAAAACATGCACCACAGAGAGTTTTTTTTTTTTTTTTACATGTTTGGTCAAAGTTTCAGTCGGATATCCTAAAACTGTGCCGTTTGACTGAGTAGCCTACCTAGATTATCTCCCAGTGGGACAATGCACTGAAGTAGTCGAGGTTCAGCTTAATTTGAAGCACCGTCCCTCCGCAGCACACACGCACAGAGCTGTTCTACACCGCTTTAACACAAACAGGGGTAGTGTCTTGTGCAGCTGAATTAATAAATACATCATGAATCATAGATGAGTAAATACATTTCCTGGCAGAAGCGTAATATTTTACTCTGGATTTTCAACATCACAAACACACCGAAGTGACCAAACCCAATGGCATACTTAAAACTGGGTGAAGGGGGTGAATGTAGAGCGCTTCCATGGGAGGATAAGAAGCTTTTTCTATGTTGTAGCTCCACTTTTTGATGCAGGCAGGACGGATTCTTCCATTAAGATCCTGTGCGGTGCAGCTTTAAGCATTGTGCCCCATGGTAAATGTAAAGTCTGTTGTTGTTGCAGCTATAGCTACAGGACACTAACACTTGTCAGTGCGGTGCTGAAACACCTTGGAGGATAGTCTGAAGTTGGAGCTGGCAGTAGATGAGTTCATTTCCTATTTTCTGAGGCTTGTACTGTATACATGAAAAAAAAAAACAGTAGTAGTGGTACTGTAGGTGTCGGCTGGCAGCAGCTATTGTGATCATGCAAATGAGATGAGGCTGTGTCTGGGGTTTGGCACTTGAGAATGAAAATCAACTCGGAAGGCAACAATGACTGTATTTTGATGGATCGTAATGGAGAAGAGAAAGTTCATATGACCACGAGAGACAAACATTGTTCTCTCATCAGGCTCTGTCGAAGTGACAATGAGTGATGATGCTGTGCAGCATGGGCACTATTTTTTCTTGCAAATTGGCCGATTTATTTATTTGTTTCAAGATGCTGAAAGTATTCGGCTTAGGAGGCGGTTGGTTTACGGCTTAGTTGGTGGATGTGAGGGTTTGCTCCACTATCATCCTGCAGGCGTTCTGGATTATGTGTAGGGAGGTAAATTAATTTGTAAAACTAAAGCTGAAAAGGTGGACAAAGGAGATATACTGCACGTTTAAAAAATATGTCTTTTTATCCCAGAAGATGTCACTTTGTCTGACTGCAACATATTACAAAGTAAGTAAGAATCAATCAAAAGACTGGCTGTGTAGGGATAGTTAAGTGGTAGTAGTAAGTAAAACTACAGTATTTGAGGACACTTAGGGTAAATGGTAATGATATATTGTCTGAAACCTCATTTAAATATTTGTCCAGAATAAATCTAACAGGAGAAACGAAGCTGGTCTTTGTGTGTTGTGTTTAATTTAAACACCTCTTTATGAGACAGGTTCAAATTTGGTTTTATTCAAGCACATTTACCTGTCCAGATTTATGTCACCCAGATATACTGTGCTGTATTCAACTAAATTCCTGCATGTTGTTCTTTCTTACAGCACACAGGCACACAAATTTAGCACCCAGCATGAAATCTCACCCCCCGAGTTCAACTGAGAGGGAAATGTTAAAATTAATCCAAATATGGGAGAGGATTCATTATCATTAAAGAAAATGCAAATGGGAGAACTTGACAAAGCTTAAATTCCGTGAAGATGCAGTGGGGATTTGCCACCTTTAATTTACGCTCCAAGAGCTGCTCGTGGTTCATGTAACACCTTGCACGTCAAGTGCATTTGCAGTCGGGGTATCTCTGAAATTATATGCCTGAGAGGTGAGGTTAGCTTTCATTCCATTACCTAATGCACAGTAATTTAAAAGCTCAAGCTTGGTCCTTGAATTTCAAACTGAGATGACGGTAGATAGCATTTGACATTTGCTCTACATTAAGTTAACTCATTTAACCATTAAAGAAACAGCTTATTCAGCCACACAGTGTTCTTATTACAGTACAGGAAAACAGTAGGACGGTGGAGGCTCGTTCTGTTGACCTTTACAACAGAGCAAGTCCTTAAACATGTACCAGGACCCTTCTATGATGATATAGTGATATAATAAAGGTCTGGGAAACCCAAAGGTATTTGGTTGCAGAGGTAATTTAGGCGGGGGATGTACAGTTATGGGCAGATTTTAATTACTCTAGGCTCCTATAAACCCCCTGCTTGTGAGCAAAGGACCTCGGGAAAATACATTTCCAATTGGACTAACATGCAATGATGTTCATTAAAACAGATGATATCATATTGTGCCAGCTTTAAATGTATTTATCCAGTGCTTTGTTGTGGACAAAGGAGTGTATAGAAAGCATTACAACATTAAGTATATTATTTTCCCTTTAAAAAAAAAATGTAAATAAATATATCTACTTAATACTTATCAAAAATGTTCAGCCAGGCAAAGGTTGCATAAAAATGTATTTTTAAAAATTGAAATCTCTCATTTAATTATAAAGGAAATGGACCTGTGAATGCAACTCGCCACCTAGATTGAACACACATAAATTGAAGTTTCCAGAGGCCCATTAGTAGAACTAATAATAGCTAATAACGGGGTTGCAATTAATTGCAATGTACAAAATTCAAACAGCCAAGAGCAATATCAAAATCGCACTATGAATGTTGTGTTGCTACAGTAACGCCCTGGCCAAGACATCTAAAGATGTAAAGGGACATTTTGTTTTGTTTGTTTGGTACAAGACCTAACGGAAAGAGAAAAATGCATTCACACTGAAATCGCAATATCTTCACATATAATAGTAATTGTATAAGTTCTTTGCCTGTTGTGTGGTCCTTCTTATAAACGCAATAAATGAACCAGGTCATGGTCTACATCCTTCAGCTGAGATGCTGTACAGTCTGATGGCAGAGTGGACGCTTCTCTGACCTGTGTGAATCTCACACTGCATGCATTTCTCCACAACCTGAATGAGTCCACACTCCCACTACCCTCATTTACAGTCCTGTAAATGAAATATCACATACCTTATACCAACTATTAGCTCCTGTGCAACACTTTGCAACGAAGCCATTTCTGTTTGTTTGTCCTACACTAATGGAAATGTTGCGAGTTGTAAAATAAATATGATCTCCTGTGTGTACTTGTCAGCAGAGAGGTGTAACGGTAACAGGCAGGTAAATGCTCAAACAGAGCTGTTTTGTGCTACGTGTTATTCCACCGCATCTGAAACCACCAAGTGTTTATAGTAATTCCCAATGGTCACACTCAAAGGCGGAGTAAAAAGCTATCATAGAGAGTGAGGAGATGTAATATCATTTAAACGTGGGTATGTTTTCAGAGAGTCTCTCCTTGACAAGATTCATAGTGTTGCACTGAGGTGTTTGCGTCAAAAGTGACAGAAATGGTTGTGAAAGGATAAAAACACACAGGCTGGAGAGAAAACCTCTCACCTCCACACATCTGGCCAACCACAGCATTAAGAGTAGTTGGAATGATTGTTGCCCAGTGAAACACAAGGGGCAAAACCTTTAATGTTCAGAAATACCGAGAGCCATATACGTTTTGTAAAGAAATGGTTGGACACAAGAGGTCGGTATACTCTGTCTTAAGTGCTTTTTGAATGGTTTGATTATAGGCGTCCTACCACCCAGCCCACAGACTCCCCTTAGTCACGACTGGAAAGGTGTGGAAATTCACTGTTTTAAGTCTGAGGACTGAGAGCTGCCTGAATCAGAAACATGAAACACCACAGATGTGTCTGAAATCGCTCACTGCTCCCTGAGTGATCCTCTATATCACTGGAGGAGATTTTGCCATTTTGCAACGATGTCCAAATGCATGGTGGCAATTATTATACTCAATGGGGGCTCATAGTATCACTCACCAAGCAATCTACGTCATCGTGCTCATGCTGAAAGAAAGAAAGAAAGAAAGAAAGAAAGAAAGAAAGAAAGAAAGAAAGAAAGAAAGAAAGAAAGAAAGAAAGAAAGAAAGAAAGAAAAAAAATGGCACAGAAAAAATTAGTTTCTGTTTTCTCATTTTACCAATGAGCTCGGCGTGCAGTCCTCTATAGAGAACTCCCCAGACGGCGAGTGGAGAGGAATGAAAGAGTGAGCGATTTTGGACATAACCCTGGTGAATACAATGACGACTAATTAACCGACTGGGAGCCTGTAATGAACGATGACGATACCCATGAGTTCACTGTCCATTCTACTGACCGACCAGAATCCAACTCTCTTAGAAAAACTCATTTAAAAAATCACATTAATCCACAGTAGCACGTGTCATAATTCAGCTCCTATATCCATATCCAAGTGTTCATAAAGACGCTTTTTAGTCACGATTAACGTTTGACTCTCTGAAGCTGTATTACATTGAACTGGTGAGAAGGAAGTGGACTGAAAGGACTTTCCAGCAGAGACTGTGGCTGTGACATGGCTGCATGAACGCTGAGGAGGCAGTGGAGAACAAAAAGCTCAGGTTACTTTTAACTGGAAGCATGTTATTGAGTATTCTTTCCCGGGTTTAAGCTAATACATGCTGAGTTTTACTTTCTGGAGTTTCCAGATGTAATAAAATAAAATGAAGCCACAACAGTGAAGCAGCAGTTGTCCAGTTCTCTGCTATCAACTGTTCATTTTCTCCGGTTCACCCCTGTGCTCCTGCTCCCTGCTTCCTTTTATTGACAGCCTCACTTTTTTTTTTTTTCATTTTTACCCATCCCCCTGACTTTCTCCTCTATCTTCTTCTCTATTTCACTCCTTCTCTTTCTTGCTGTCTCAGTGTAATATGATCCAGGACCGATGCTGGCAGCCCCAACTGTGGCACTGCAATCTCTGCTCTGCTCTGGTTGCTAGGCAGCCTGTCTGAGACGGGGCTCAGCGATGCACCTCCCTCTCCGTCTGCCTCCAAAAAAAAAAAAAAAAAGACAGAGAGAGAGAGAGAGAGGCGAGAGTGGCAGGGCCGGCCATCCGGCCATCAGCCAAAAATTCAGATGATCCCACCAAATTTCTCCGTTTTCAGAACGGACTGCTTCACATCTGCAATGCAGCAGGGCATATTGTGAGCGTGAGGGGCTTTAGGGGGGAGCACAGGTTTGTGGCAAAAGAAAAAAAAAAAATCAGGAGCGCAAACCCACAGGACAGTGTGGCAGGCAGATCTCCACTGTGATGCTGCCCACCTTCTGATGTATTTGTGATGGAAAATGCTGTGTGCAGATTTTGTGTCATCACGCCTAGAATGAAACCTACCATGTGTGGCCGACACAGTGGGCCGCTGGCAGGCTGCCTAGGTGTGGGATATCGGTAGGGGAGTAAGGTTACTAGAGAAGAAGCTGCATGATCTGCTACAGTGGAGCTGCTATGACTCACAGCTCTAGTTGCTCCATGTGGTTGTGGAGGACGACCACTTTGGTCAATGCACAATGGCAACATTTTGAGGCTGTGTTTCCACCGTGCCCTCACTTTGGCGCTTGTAGGCGTCACACATGTTATGTGATAATAGCAGATATGCATATAGATTGTCCACATTTGGCCGGTGATTCATGTGTGATGGAAACCGAGGCAACGATAATGACGCTCGTTGACAGTCGTTTCTGTGTTTCATGCAAATATCATCAACCCTTGACATAATAATGACTATTCCTAGTTTTTTAATTAAAAACACACACATCTGTGTGTTACGCAAGCTTCATCTGAATCTGTTTGTGTGTTTGTTTGTGTGTGTAGAAGTACAGGTACCAGGATGAGGAGACGCCCCCCTTGGAGCACAGTCCAGCACATCTGGCTCCTGGGAAAAGTGCTGAGATGCTTCATATGAGTGACAAGAACCTCGCTGCCATGGAGGCCATACATGGCTACACACCACACACACATATCTCTCCTGTCAAGGTATGACACACACACACACACACTTATGTACACTGCTGCTGATCGATACCGAACACTAATACAACAGCACAATACACTCAGCTGTCAATGGTCACATTGGTCATCTGAGCCGCTCTGTAAAGCTACAGCAGAAGTGGGTAATTGAACAGATCACAGATATAAAGCCAATAATATTTCTAATTAAAGGGAACTCAAATTATAAATTATAACCCTAATTATTTACAGTGCTACTGAAAAACAATAAATCTCAATATTCCCAGTTCAATCAGTGAAACAGATTTATAGTCACTGTGATGTGGATTTCCTGATTCATGGCCGTCACGTGCTCTGAGCTTGTTAAATTTAATTTTCAGTTGAGTCATAACACAATGTTCAATCACAACAATCTTTTATCTGTTGTAGTCGATGCGCTGTCTGTTTTGAAATCCCATCAATTCCTCAACATACGACATCAATCTATTTATGAAGAAATCTGAGCCTCCACTTCTCTAAGTGTCGGATCAACCTCTGCACAAACATGTAGAGTGGGTAATTTGATATGAGAGCTTAACAGCATGAAAACACAGGGTGTAGTCGGGGCTGAGTAACATCACCTGAGCCATGGAGAGGATGTGGCCAGAGATCAGTTAATGACAGATGTCAGTGTGTAATATGAATAAGCATTATCTCTGGGCAACAATTGAATCGAAGGAAAGAAACTGGACTTGTGTTTGTTTAGGAAGATGTTTCGCCTTTTATCCAAGGGGCTTCATCAGCTCGTAACGCATCGGTCTGACTAGTCCTCACGAGTCTGACAAAACAGTGGAGAAAGATCCAAGTATTTAACCACTGATTTCTCCACTGTTTTGTCAGATGTGAGGACTAGTCAGACTGATGCGTTACGAACTGATGAAGCCCCTTGGATAAGAGGCGAAACATCTTCCTAATATAAGTCCAGTTGCTTTCGATTCAATTGTTGCCCAGAGATAACGATGATCTGGATGAATGAGAATATCCACAGACTGAATAAGCATGTTAATTCAACCAATAGAATCCCATATGGTAATATTTGCACATGCAGGACCATTAAAGTAGCAGATACCTGCCTGACGGTACATGTAGCTGCAAGTGAAGCACTAATAGCTGACTGAGGCATGTGGTATGACTTAGTTTAGGAGGAAAGAAATATGACTGTGTGAGAGTGTGGGTGCTTGGGTGTGTCTTACTGTAATATGTGTTGTATTGTTGTTACTTATTCTTTGTGTCTGGGCCCCTCTCAAAAAGCTCTTCAGCTTCCTAAATAAAGGAATGAATGAATGATTTATATTGCAGTCAAATGAGAAAAACGAAAATTAACGATTAGCTTATAGAGAGTGTAGACACTCACGCAACATACAGCTGTAGCAGCTCTAACACAGAGACCTCACTGCCTCTTCGCAGTAACGCCTATTTACCTGCATCTCCGGTCGGTCCGTTATAAAGGAGGAGGCGTCGACACAGACAACATACGCGCTGCTGGTCACAGTCAACAGATACAGCTGACATCAGTGGGAACATGAGCACAGTCACTTTGCCTGGAGAGCAGCACCAATTACATACTGTAGCTACAAATGCGAGCAGGTGTAAGCGATAGTCCTCATTAAACAACGATCCCTCTCGCACATCCACACGTTATTAACATCACTGGCTATGAGACTTACAGTACAGGAGACGCTGGATTTATTTGCTTTGAGGGGGAGAAGTGTTTCTATGTTTCTGGTATGGGAGTAAACCGAAGTCCCAGAAGAGCAGATATGTCTGTTTAAATGCCTTTATTTTTTTTAATGAGCACAGAGGAGAGGTTGTGTTATAGCGCTTTACAGCTGCTATTTAAAAACATACAGAGCCTGTTCAGCATGAGCTGTGGTGGCTAAGGACATTTTTTTCTTGTTAATGCTGAGAGGGTGCTGGTTTATGTAGCACTGCCAGAGACCTCATTCTCAGTGGTCATCTGCTTTTTAACTCATTGACTGCCGCGCTCCTTTCCAAAGTTTTAGTCAAGTGTACCGGCAATTTAGACCATTTTTGAAGATTTTTGTAGAGCCACAGTGTATTCTATATTATTGCCACCAACACATACTGTGGCTCATTTGAAAGGTGAAACTTTCTGCTTCAAATGGCCACAAACCGTTTGTTTCTACGTGCCTCCGTTCCTGAGAAAACTCAAGCTAAACATGGCTGGGTTTCACCAAAATCCCTGCTTTTTTTCTAGAAAAGGAGATACAGCGTCTTTTAAGGTGCTCTGTTTGTGCCTGTCGCTCTTCTGACACTCGCATTTCTGGATCAAAGGGCTCGTGTAAGATAAATATATACAACAATTGTTGTTCTATTCACAAATCCACCCTCGGGGGCAGGGGGGGCGCCACTAAACAACAATAACACAGACGCACCGTGCCGTGTCACAGCCTCTCGCCGCGGAATGTGATGGTCTCTCGGCCACAGCAGGTCGGGAACACCGGTCCCACCGGTGGTCGCGGTCCTTCTGTGGTACGGGTCGGTGCCGGCGGTCTGCTTTGACCCAGAGACCATCACATTTTACCGCGGGAGGACCTTGGGGAGGACACGGTGTTGCTCGAGATGAAGACCGGGCGGGACTGTCGGCTGAGAGCTTCCTGTTCGGCTCCGAGCTGCTGGAGCCTCGCGGGTGAGAGCGGAGCAGCTGCTGCATCCACATGCAGAACTCCGTTTGCAAAAGCCGAGTTATGATGAAAACTTCCAGATCATGAGCTGTCATGAGTTTTTGATCATCATCTATTTCAGTTCTGCTCGTCGTAGAGTCCCCAAATTTACACATAAGGTGTGTTAAAGTGTGTAGTTTCATAATTAAAAAAAAAAAGCTAAAAACGAGAAATCTCGTTTTTGGCACTGAACGAAAAACGATAAATTACGTGGTTGGCACTCAATGAGTTAACAGGAGACAAGCAAACTACATCTTGAGCAAATACAGGGACGCTGTGATCAGTCACCATCGTCAACTGTAAAAAATAAACGTCAAAGAGTCGACAAATTGTTTCTGATACATTGATTCATTTGTGGCGGCCAGTCGCTATTAACCAACATATACTTATCTTCAATTTGTTGCACTGCTCTCTGGGATAGGGAGGGCTGCACTTAGTACACTCAACCACACACACACACACACACACACAGAGTGAACAGCAGAGCAGAGTCTGCACTAGACTCAGAACCAGGTGACGTACCGATAACCCAAAGTTTCCAACAACTATTACTGAACTTCACTGTGAGTGTGATAAATAAAATCCTAACGATGAGTTATACAGCAGGTTATTGTCGATCAGTTCAAATCCCTTCACTATTACTCTCTTGATTAAGCAGTGTTATTTTGTGATTGTTAGTTTCTTTACAGTGCACAGTGGAGGGATTACATTTCTAAGTGTTGTCTGTTCATTACAGGAGGAGTTTTTAATGGCTTCGGTTCTTGTGGCTGATAAATACTCTCATAAAGATATGTATAGGTTTAGGGGCCATGTAAGAGTCATTTAGATTTTTTGGAGGAAATTGAATCATTTGGATAAAGAGACAATTCAATAAAATGGTCAATAACAGTATTAATTCTTAGAAAAAATGTTGTTACTGACAGTATTAAACAAATACTTCAAGTTAAAGTAACTTATTGCTATTTAGGAACATTATCCATACATACCTGTACAGTAAAGGACAGAGCATACAACATTTGCTGTAATACAGCCTAATGTGTCATAAAAGTTAATCTATTAAATGTTTCCAGGGTAATATGACTGAGTTCAGTCAAGTTACACACAGAATACAAAGAGTAACGCTCCTCAGCTTTAACCTGGTTGTGGTTGTTTTGTCTGTCAGTGTCCATATGTCTCTGCCTGACTGTTGGACTGTGAGCTGCTTTGTCAAGTCTAAGTGTCAATCCAGCAGCTGCTGCAGCCGGAGGAGGGTGACAACAGAAAGGTGGCACATGTCACTCCTGCTCTAATGTTTGATGCAAGTGCTAGAGTTTTTTTTTGAGGGTGATAATTTAGGGGTGATGTACTGTAGCCGTCATACTTTAACGTAATTAATCATGCATCTTATGGTGTAAGAACATGAAACAGCTTAGACAATGTGCTGTCCCTCTCTGACCTTTCTTTCTTGCTGGTTTGATTAATTCCCTTTGTCCCAGTGGAGTTTGTTATCCAGCACATACCAGGGGACCAGTAATTATTCAGAGATGATGGGTGCACCATTTACTATAGCGATGTGAAGAGAGACTTACTCCTTTCCCTAAAATACACCATTATGAGGTAATTTAAGTCTGTTTCAGAGAACATTTAAAATGTGATGTGTGCCCTCCAGTGCTTCAGATCCATTATATGACTGTTTCAGTCATTTCTCAAAGACTCGTGGGATCATAAATTCTGACTAGTTACTCCACCACTAAATCTGTAGGTTCACATACAGGGAATATCTTATACAGTTAACAATATCTCTAACAAGACACCAGTTACATTTCATGATAAGATGGGTTGTATTTTATATTTCTCATATTGGCAAATCCCATGAAAACTGTAATTTTCACCAATGTGAACAGAGTCTGACTTAATCCTTAATGAGTAACATGTGATGTGCCCCTTGTTATCGTGATCATAGATCATTGAGTTTATTTGAGGGCATAAATCATTAGTGCACCAATGTGTAGAAATCTGCACTCTGGTTCAAGATGCATTCTGATTTATTAATATATCACCATGGTCTGATTGGTAAATGTGTAGCTCTATTCTGATTGGTTGCTCTGTAGCCTGAAGTGTGATTGGTTTATGGATGGATTATCTAATTTAGTCATGATATCACATTTGCATCGACCTGCAGTGTTGATAATAAAAGCGAAGGCAGTCTGCACATCAGCATCAAAGTCTGCAGCTTGGAGGTAAACACTTGAGTCAAGGACCTCCATTAGGCATCACAAGTAAAAAAGATTTCTCCGTACGCACAGGATCCAAGCTCCCCCATATTTTGTTAACGCCACGTCTTTGCACAGCCAAATCATTTTACTGGCGGTACTTATCTGTGATATCTTTATGAGTCTTGATTGTTGATTATTCTGACTGTTTGTGCTGGATGGCTGCTTTTATACAAGTGATCAGTGATAACAGAAGGAGCAGAAACATACAAGGTAGCCAAGCTGGAGAGTGGATTTTCCAATTAGCAACAGGCAACAATAAAAAAAATACATTAGATCGATCAAAAGACTGCAGATAAAATAATTATACACCGTGGTTTAAAACTAGGCACTTTAATTCACCGCTTTTATGAAACTAAACCTTAACTTGGAGCTGCAACAGAGAGGGGCGTCCCATCCCACAAAGGCAAAGCCTCCAAACAAAGACTTTGGAGATTTCCTCTATTTGCAAAAATGAAATTGTGCTGCTTAGTATGCTCACCGAATTAAAAACTAAAAGATGCAAAACTGTAACGATGGGGAAAGCAACTGGAATTAAAACTACAGCAGCGACAACAACGGCGTTATCAAGACACCTACACTGCAGCGAAATTCCATCTTGAGGATATTTTTTTCCCTATCACATAAAAGGCAGCATGTTGATGTTGTGCACTATGTTTTGGGAACCAGGATTGGCCCTGTTTCTATTTCTGGAATACTGCCATTATTTATGAAGTCTTGTGTTTCTCTTCAGGGAGAACCGAATGCACTACCAAGTATAAAGGTCTGGACTCACTTAGCTCGGTGGATGGTTTGCATCATCTTATGTATGTCAGTGGTCCACATCTTTGAATCATTATATACACGATCATAAAGAAAAGTAACTCGGTCCCAGATCTGTGTGACTGAGGACAAAGACTGGTGGAGCCATTTTGTTTCTTATTAACCCACTCAGGCTCATGATCATACTGCGTTCTGCTGGTACATGCGAGTATCGACATTTTAAGCCTGACGAATTCTAATTACGTAAGTGTGACAAAATGATTAGGTCTGAGGATGATGGTGATGATGAAGATAATACAGGATGTTTTTTTGTTTCCCTTTGTTGATGAGGGTTTTGATAAAGAGCTGTTGACAATGGTGATGATGATGATTGCGACAATGAGAGTATGGTTGATGATGATGCTGATGGCAATGATGATAATGATGGTGATGGCTGCTTTATCTGCACTTAGTGTTGCCCCGTGCACTAATATTGCTTCCTCACACAGCGACATAATAACTTCACTTTTGACATTTTGATTTTGTGATCCTGTTCATTACCTTGTGACATGATGTAACCTACCTTCAGTGAATACTTTGTCCTGGTTCTCTTCTATTTTTCCCCTCACTTTACTTTCTTTCCCCCCTCCTCACGTTACACTCAGTCCCCCTCCTGCATCCCTCTCCCTGCCTGTGACCTTCCTGCTCCCTGCTGGCAGGAGGAAGGTGAAGAAAGTTGACATGAAAGCACAATGTTGCCTGTTTGAATCGCTTTACTCGCTAGTAAAGTCTTGTTGGGAGTAGTGTGATATAATAACTTAGTGGTGCTCTAGTGATGTGACAGCAACTGCTGATGTGCAGTGCAATGATGTCTTCACTGCTTAACTGATTATGAATGAGCTGTTTATCATTAGCCCATCAATAATCTATCAATGACAGGAACAGACGCCTCCTAATGATGCACAATTTATGTTATGTATTTTCATTTTCAAATGAATTTCCCTTTGGGGATTAATAAAGTAATTTGTATTTATGTGTTACTATGTAACAGTCAGTGCACAATGTGATCAGATCAATAAATAAAGGCAAGCAGCTCGTTTGTGTAATTGAGGGTTTAGTGTTTTATTTTGGATAAAGTTTATAATCTTTTAGGATATCTATATTAGCTGTACAAAATTGATATATTTTGTAACTATATGTTTATGCACTCAGCATATGCGATGCTTCTATAGCACAATGCCATTTTAACCTTTATCATTGACTACGGCACAGTTCAATACGGGGTGATGACCTACCGTATGCAAAGCATAAAACTTGAGCTTATTATAGATTTTACTAATAATACTCAGTATCAATTGTTTCACTAGACATGGTTCTTGTATTAGCTTCAGTGACCTGGTTTCGGTCTCTGCTGATGTAAATGTATGTGAGCGTGTCATAGATGAACTCACCAGCGTCTCCTCTTAAAACAAAGCGGTACCCACTGTTCTTCCCCTGTGCCCGTCTGCATGCCCCGCACAATTACCCTCTTTCCTTCTGTTGTTTTGCAGCCTGTGTTGATGTCTACGGGACACACTCCAATGTACACCTCCGCTGTTTCCACACTGGTAAGAGCACAGCGATCCGCACCGCTCCGTCACTCTAAAAAAAAGTGACCAGTATCATCATCAGCCATCAACATCAGTGTGATTTGTATCCTCATTTCTTGCCTTTGCTGGAATTGGTGTCACTCATCGTTTGGCTGTCTGATTGAAAACAGACAGCTGCCCATTCAACGCCATTTTATCTGTGCTGCCAAAGAGTATGAGGTCATCTGTTTTCTGATGGTATCAGTGTGTTCATACTCATTGTCATTCAAATCTCCTCTGTCTGACAGATTTATTCTGCCTGCACTCTGATTATTTTTGGGGGCCTGAAATCACAAGACTGCAAGAAAAAGTTTTTAAATGTTGTGCTTCCATCACAGCACAATATCTCCGAGTTATATTCATATCTCTGTTCCTATGTTCTAAAGCAGAAAGTGACACTATCGCATTCCTGCGCACAAGCATCTGTGGAAAAAAAAGCAATGTGGATCCTATTTTGGTGTAAAGATGTGGTTTTGAAAGATTTCTGATTTATTCAGAATCAAGTTTCTAACACACATGCACACCACAGTATATATAAATAAAAACCAATACAGAAATGTTTATATCAACAGAAAAGTGGCCATGATGCTGTGAAGCCGGATTTAAGTTGAAACTAATCCTACTGTGCATCTCTATGATGCTGGTGTCATGTAACATGAGGCTTTGACGGACAGATAGATGTAATCTCTCTGCAGGACAGGCTGAAACCTGCAGGTGTCAGTGTGAGACTGTGCAGTGACTTTCATAACCTTGAAAAGACGGCTCTGCTGCTTTGGCCATAAAACATTTTTATGATCAGACAGGTTGTATTAGCCTTATGTGCCATGAATTGCTCACATGATTTGGTCTGGCATGGAAGGCAAAAAAGTCACATTCAGTCAAATTTAGACATATACTTAAGTACGAGTGGCCGTTCCACTCTTTCTAAAAAGAAACAACTTAATTATAATTTCGAAACATATGTATGTTTGAAGTTTACATGATGACTTTTGAAAAGGGCACCGCGATATCTTCGGAAGGATTAGACTATATTAAATCTGGTTTTCTGTGGAACAAGTAGTTACTCCCGTCACTAAACATAATTTCTTGTCTTTTTCTACCCGCACTGACCTTGAGCACATCCTGTATCATAGTGCCTTGCTTATAATTAAACCCTTTAACATATGGGATATTCAACTGCACCCTTCAGCATAAAGTCATCAGTGAGAAAAATGTGTTCGTATACATTCAATCCCATATATACAGAAGTACTTCAGTGTGCATATGCATGCATTCAATTTCCCCACACGGGTCGGCTTTGTTCGTGCTGTCTCCGAGATGCACTGCAGTAACACTGGTGTGGTGCCCGTACGCTTGTCATTGATGTGTAGGTGGTGTCGTCAGTCTGTCTCTTTATTGCTTTAATGGTGTGGGGTTTGCCAGTACCACTCCAGGCCCCATTGATTTATGGGTAGGATTGTCTCTGGAAGCACTGCAATGGTTTGGCAAAGTAAGACAAGGTCTCTGGGTTATGTACATGATTTAGCGAAGAGGTGCTTTAGCTTCAAATGACATCTATTTTTTTCAAACTTAGGACATAATGTAATTAGAAATGTGTTTTTTTCACACTGAAAACAACTTTTGATATTGATCTGCTCTCATATTAATGAATCCTCCTGCCTCTTACACTATATAACTCCCAAGTCTGCTGTGTGCCATGTCGTCCTCTTATTATGGGGCTACATAAAATGTGACATGATGTGTTGGGCGTTCCTCCTGCTGCGATTAAACTGAATGTCATTTTCTATCTCACAGAAAAGACGAGCTACATGTTTTTACCAAATTTTTTATACAAAAAGTCTCGTTGAGTTGCTTTGAAAAATGAAGACTGGGTTAGGGAGCAAAGAGTCTTACATTTCCAGTGTTGCAAGAAGTGGTATTTCCCTGCCTTTGCAGTGAATTTCATCGGCATCTTTACTTCACACACACAACCTAGAGTGAGGGTATCCCTGGTCGTATCAAACTCTGAAGAAGCAGGAAGACAGTTTGTGTCTTTATAGTTACATTTCCTTATCTATTTTTTGAATAAAGTTTACTGACATACTGAGTTACCTAAAGGCAGCGCTGCAGCTTTTACCTTTGACTTCAGGCACTTGTTCCAGAGATGTTCTTAGGGAAAAGTTTTGCATAAAGTAGAGAGTATGTGGACAGACAGAGTGAGAAAACATAACACAACAATGCATTTATCCTCTCCATAAAGAGATGGGAGTGAGACCCAGCAGGCGCAAAGTGCTCACTGAAGACCCCCACCACCCAGTTAATGTTACACTCTGTCTTTGCTAATGAGAAACAATCACTTTCTCTCCTCTTATGCCACAGAACTGTTTCCATACACAACACTTTGCACAGAAATCCTCCTCGACCCCTCTAAGATGTGTTTGACTCAGTCTCAGCGTAAAGACAATCATTTTTTAACGTACAGCCCCAATTACTGTTTTCTGTAGTGTTTCCCCAAGAGCTCTCCATTATATCCTCCTCCTTTCTGCTCTGCACTCTTGTCTGGTCCGTATCTGGTTTCTATCTTCATTTTCTCCGTCCTCCTTAGTTTTCTTTAATAAATGTTTAAATATGTCCCTGCAGCTTCGGTGTAATTACTGTGCAGTAGCAGCTCAGGTCCTTTGGGAGGGAGAGGGGAGCAAGGCAGAGAGGAAAAAAAATATATGCATGCAGAAAGAGAAGGGGGGAGCTGCTGGTGTTGAATGGTGGAGTAAGACAGATAGAGAGGGCCTTGCAAGTAGAAGGGTGAGAAAATTAGATAGGTAGACCGAGGGATTTTATTTAACAAAATGAGAACGTCAGCTGACAGCTTGTCCTTCGGCATGTCCTTACATAAGTCGGTTCAGTGTGCACGCCCCTGTGTGTTTGTGTGCATATTACACACCTGCTAATCCATCTGTCTTTCAGAAGGAGGAAAAAAAAAATCTAAAACAAAATAACAGTGAAATCTACTTTTTTTCATATGTATTTTGCTGTGTCGAGGTTTCACTGTTCTGACTGACTGGCTGACTGACTGACTGGCTGGCTGTAGCACTGGGGCTTACAGGCCCGCAATCCCCTCTCAGTTTCAAGTGCTCCCTATAGGACGAGTCAGGCCAGTTTGAGCTGCTTGTCCTTCTACGTCGAGCCAAAGTATTATTCCTCCCCCTCTCACATCACCAGCGTCGACATTATACGGGGAGACAGCTAAGTAATTGCCATCAAACTTTCCTGCTCGCTCCTCTTTTCCCTCAGCAGCAGGAATGGGAGGGGTACAGTACAGTAGCAGCAGAAAATATGAACTGCATTCTCGCTGAGCACAGACCAGGAGCAGGGAGGCACCGCTATCGCAGTCCACTGCCACAGATGACGAAGAATGGAAGGATTGTTTGTAGAGGCGCTTTTTTTTTTACTCTGGATGTGTGATTTTCTGAAGATAGGACGAGTGCATCTCAGATAATAGCGAGCTTCAGTCTGGTGATGAATAATTTTTATAACTCGAGCCTGGGATTGGTTGGAGGATACTGGGCTCCCTCAAATGAAGGCTCCAGCACCTACTCAGCAAGAGGAAGATGCTAATTGGGCTGTGCTATTTCTGCCATTCTGGATTTAACATTGTGTAAAAGTTGTATTCTGTGTCTACAGCATGCTATCTTTAGTGTTATTTTTCATTCTGTATATTTGAGTGAAAACCAAAACTTGCACAGCATGTGTTAAGTTAAATATATCTTTTTTAATTTAAGCAATTCTGTGGTCCCTGACCAACTGTTATGGCAGGGCCTGGAGCTGATGTCTCACTTTGTAATGATGCTTTTGTGATATTTCTGAAAGGAGACACTTCTGGAGCTTACTCTAAGTCTCGCGGCCACGCTCTCAGTGGGTGTGTTTGTCATTTTAAGAGGTGAGCACGATTCGCTCCCCAGTAACAACAACAATTGCAGTTTTGGCACTTGAGGCAGAATGTTTATGTCCGTGTGGTACGCCAAAAAGATGGGCAGCCGGTTCCTCAACAATGTGCGGAAAGCCAAGAAACATCGGCATCATAAGATGGTAGGCATGTTTTAAATATGTTCAGTGTTATATTTGGGAAGTCTTAATGAAATGTGTTTATGCTCAGTGGCTCAAAGGTGGTGCTGATAGATTATTATCATTGCTGCTGTTATTATTACTCTGTGCTCGGTAGGTGCTACTATTATCATTGTTATCAGTGTGGTACCAAAGTAACAAGGCTCTGTTTGGAGTTACCTGTTCAGGTGAAGGCTGTGGCTCCACTTAAAGCAGATGACATATTCAAATCACAGTGGGCCTGGGTAATCAAACGGGGAAACACTAATCAAATCCAACTCTGCACCTCCACAACACACATCCACAGACGCATGCTACCACCTTTTCCTGCACTCAACACATGTGCGTGGGATTTAAAAAGGAGCCAAAAAGGTGAGCAACGTGCATGATGTGACAACTAAATTAACTTCTGTCCCATCCTCTACTAAAACCCACACACGAGCACAGAAGTATAGCAGAACTCCAACCTGCACGTTGCAAAACACTTCGCAGAAGTCGTGTCTCATTTCCATTTCATTAACAGCCGTGCACAGCCTTAAGGTAAGGGTCAGTCTGGAGTCGGTGGTGCTCTCATCCATCTGTACCTCTTTCTCCTTTTTAACAGAGGAGCGGTGCTTTAGATACAGACTCAAATTGTGCAGTACCCGTAACGCTTGCCAGTTTAATCGTTACTGCATACTACAGCTTTTTCTCCCCCTCCGACACATTCTTATTCATAGTTTGACATTGCGTTTTTTCCCGGAGATCACTCTTATGCTTATTGACCGGGTGGCTTTTACCTGCTAAAGGCTTTCCAGCTGCTGCAAGGTGTGCAGGACATGCAGCATTAATGTCTCTCTAATGCAGCCCTTGGTTAGTGTCCAGAGCCCACTCACATGTGACATCGTCCCCTCCGGTAATATTGAAATAGTCGTCGTATGCTCGGCCCCGACAGGAAAAGCAAAGACAGCAAGTGATGTTTTTAAATATTCCTGGGCTCAACTGAACGGGGGCCAGTTATACTTTGACCTCCTCGGCTAAAAATATCCAGCAGGCTGAAAGCAGCCAGCGGTGTGAGCGTGCACAGAAACGGTCAGACAGATGTGCATGTTCTCGGGTGCACGTGCACAGAGCAGGAGGGATTGAATAGATTACCTACGTGTCCTTTGGATCCTGTAGCAGGAGGGAAACATGGACAGTACAGCATGCAGCTACAGTAGCTACAGCCTTAACATAGTCTGCAATCTATGGTTTCTAGCTGCCAATACTAACTCTATTTATTCAATTCTTAATGGAGAAAAGAAATTGATTTAAACACGCGGCTTCACTCTTTTGCTGCTCTGTTTCTTGCGCTGGTACGGTGCGTGCTCCAATATTGGTATATAATCTTTTATTTGGAAATAACCTCACAGCGTGCCACTAAACACTGTAAAATGTGGGAATCATTAACTAGAAAAATCTGAATAAATCTGTCTTTGCCCTTGCACTTCTCTTTTTATTTTGGCTATTCGTACGCAGTTATGAATTCATCAAGGGCTAAATGCCTGGGTGTGGATGGATGCTGGTGCTGCCTGTAGAGACATGGCAGAGGACAGGTTAGCTGAATAGGTGGTGCTAAAATATAGGTGGGCAAGAGCAGCCAAACACTGTAAATCCTAACAACCCTGATGTCGAAAGGCTTGACAGAGCAAAGAGAGGGAGAGAGAGAGGGCTCTGTCAAAATCCCTGCAGGGAAACTGCCTGCACTGGGCTTAGATTTCTGCTGGCTATACTCATTATTTCTGTTTCTAGATAAGGATGAATTTGACGTAATGTTCAGCAGCACGGCCCGTTGGACACAGCTACATGGCGAAGCCCTGCGCAGGCGACTGTTACGATGGAGCAGTGTGCAGCTGAAGCCCGGGCTGTGGCGTTTTTATGGGGGGCTTGGGGAGAGCTGTATGTCTTCACCTTATGTGGATGAGTGTTTTCCTCTTGAAGATGGGAGACGCAGTGGCGTTCGACGGTGATAATGATGATTTTTCTAATGAGGAAAGGGGCTTGGAGCGCGAGGAGGATGGTGGTGTAGTGCGGAGAGCCGGCGTTTTACAGCACTTTCGGGGGCCATGCTATAGCAGGAAAAGCACAGGTGTAATTAATAACCTTAATTACATCATTGTTATTGTGCATGTTGGCACGCCGAGGCACCGACTGAAACGGAGCCATTGTTAATGTCATTAGCTAAACCTGGGCCTGTTCTGCAGTGACACGCCTGCCATGAAAAAGGGGCCGAGCCCTTTGCTCCGGCTCTGAACGGAGCTGAGCCAATGTTGATGAAACGTGTGTCACCTGTGCACAATTCACTGGTCTGACAAGTCAAAAGAGATATTCAGCGTTATGTGTGTGACATGAATATGACTTCTCCGGTACGCATGTTCAGATGAAAACTCAAAATAGTTGAAAAACTAATGTTAATGGTATTAAATTGGTCTAATTTCAGATTTTATTATTGTTGTTGGGGATTTAAGAGCAAGAAAACTCTTCAAAACTATTTTTAAAAATGTTTAATAGTGGCCTCTTCATTAGCTACTACAGTCCACTCTGTAATTTAACACTACTTCTAATTATAATTTTCCATTTTTGTTGTCACCAATGAAAATGTGTGAATTTTAATCACAGAGGCCATAGGTGGTCATGGACTGGTGAACTGGACTTCATTATACTGGGAGGTGTTTCTGTTATTTTTAGTCTTTCATGCAGGCTTCGCACCTCTTAGCAGAGCAATTGCACTGGATTGCATTATTCTGCCCACGTGCACCTTATGAAGTTGTAAATTAGTGCAAAGAATGCAGTTTGTGAGTTTTCAAAGAAAATACTAACCAGTGTAATAATGTATGCAAAACAGTGAGCATCTCTGTGAGTTCCCATGACAACTCTTTCAGAGAGAGTAACAGCCTGAGTGGAGAGAAATAGCTTAACCCCTTGCATCACAAAAAGATCACTGCGAGTAAAGAGTGTGGAAATGTTTTTCTTAAAAACTAAGAAAGTGAGCTCAGTTACTGTAGTTGTGTGTCGCTGTCTGTGTGTGTCAGAGCTGTCAGGTCTGTGAAGGTCAGCAGGCTGAGTTTATGCTGCCGTTTGCTGTTCTGGCAGCACTTTGGACACACACACCCTCTTCCCCATGCTAATCAGTGTGGTGCAGGACAATGACATTTATAAATAAATACATAAGCTTGGATAAAGGGTCAGGCTGTGTTCTCTCAAGACTTTTGTGCATGATGTAATTACATCTTCCAACATCAGAGACCCTGAAGATGAGAGTGAATCGGGAAGAAAGAATGAAAGAAGCAGGATTAAAAAGGAAAGAAACAATGATCGCATTGAGGTGAACTGTCACACTTCAAATGAGCTGACAAAAATGTTGCAGCAGGTAAATCCAAACCATATCAAGGCCAAAAATCCTTTTCCTCTCATTGACTTGCTGCCTTCCTTTCCTCACAGTATCACTTTATTCCTGCTTTGCACTTCACACACAGACAGTAATGGATGCAGTATGATTCTGGACAATTTTGAGAAGGATAACTGAGCATCAAGCCAGTCGACATTATACTCATTGAGAATAATCTGAGTAACTGCGCTGTCTGTCACTGCCTTGTTACCAAGTTACTGTTTCTTCATCATCATTCCCCATGTGTGCTGGTAGATTGCCACCATGTGCTGTCAGCGGGGCTGCACATGAATCACTGAGAGGTTTGTTTTGAAAGGACTGGTGGGCGGGAGGCGGATGTCCATGTCCACACTATTCACTTGATAGCCATTTACAACATCGGTAACACAAGCCATACTGTAATTCAACCAGGAGCCAAGATGAACCCAAGACGGAGAGTTTTGGGGGGAACAAAACAGCAAACAACATGGGGGCTTGCATGAATTATTTCTGTGTCCATCACGGGTGGATAGTAACAAACGTTTTTTGTGCAGTGCTCTCCATCCTTTAGCAGAGTGACAACCATAGCAGAGTGAGAATAGTGTTATCACAGCTAAGAGCTAAAATGGCTATCAGTCTTGGCTGTGACTGTAGGTTTCAGGGATATACTGAGAGCACATCCAGGAGCTGCATCATCTTTGAGTTTCTGCCATTATTTCTTAATAATGTTTCTTCTCTCTGCCTCCAGGGAAACACTCCTCCAGTGGTGGTGAACACTGACACGCTTGATGGCTCCCCATATGTAAGGATTATGTTTAATCTTTGCTTTACTGTATTATTATGTTAGCTTCACACGACTAACTTCACTGCCTTCACATTCAGTCTATATTATCAATAATTCAATTCCTTTCCCGGCACCCAGGTAGGTTTTACTCATTGTTTTAATCTGAATTTTAACGGTAATTAATTTGACTCCCTTTTTTAATTAAAATAAGGTTCCTCTGTTTGATACACATTTGACAGAGGAGAAACATTGCTCCATTTGATTCAAGGTTCTTTAATGAAGCCGTCTCTAAAATGAAAAGCAGTGAACATATTATCATGAGTTGTAAGGGATTAGAGAGAGAGGCTACTCGGAGACAAAGCCTGCCATCACAGACCAGTGTTCCTTCACCACTACAGCACTAAGAAAAGTTGTTTTCTAGGTCAGACACCAAAACAGTGAAGTCTGAAGTTGTTCAAATTCACTCTTCCTCGGGGACTTGCTTAATTGCAGGGGTAAAGCTGATGTGTAGCTAAGCTGTTCAGCCAGAAGGTGAATTAGACTGAAAGAACAGCACTGATGTTATCATGCAGGTACCACACTCGTCCACACATAAACTGTGTCAAAGAGGAGAGAATTTTTTTTGTTTTTTAATTTTTTTTGGATGAAACGCAATGAACAGAACATCTGGTCAAGGGATGCTATAATTAGGTTTTGATGATGATGCGTTCAGGAGCTGATGGGAAAATCCCTCATCCAGGACTTCCGACTCAGTTAATGAATAGCAACAAATGAAGCCCAGAGGGCAACTGCTGAACCAACATAAGCTGACTTTAGGATTTGGATTCTTAGTTTTGCTTATACCTCATTTGCACAACAGTTATCTTAAATAATATCATAAATAACTGTTAAAAAAAATTAAACCTTCCTGATACTGTGAACTAACTTCTTTTTCCGACAGGTGAATGGGACAGAAGGGGAAATCGAGTATGAAGAAATCACACTGGAGAGAGTGAGTCTGAGAAAATCTTTTTAAACTATAATTTCCGGCATATTTACAGTGGATATTTGCAGAGCTAGTACCACCATATTGATTTGCGGTGGCTTTAGTCTTGAGGATGGAAAAGGAAACATGAGAGATCCAGCTATGCATCATTGCTCCCGCTAAATGCCACTGATGTGAATAATAATCACTGTGTGTGTGTGTGTGTTTGTTTGTATCTGCTACTGCAGGGCAACTCAGGCCTGGGCTTCAGCATTGCAGGGGGAACAGACAATCCCCATGTGGGCGACGACCCCAGCATTTTCATCACCAAAATCATACCGGGAGGAGCCGCAGCTCAGGACGGACGGCTGAGGTGAAACCATGTAGACAGAGCTACAATAAGCACAAATCCAGTGCTGAAAGCAAAGCAGCCATTCATGTTCCCACATCCAAGACATCCAGCAGTCAGAAGCAGATGGGTATAGACCAGGCTAGACTGACTTGGGGTTTCAGATGAGTGAAATGCTGCTGTGTGCCGTCCCTGCATTTGTGCACATTTGCTTTTCACTGAATCCCCAGGACAAAGCAATCACAACTCAGAGAAGAAGGGACCTAAGTAGAGCCGCTCTTCTTCTCTTTAAGTCACCACAGTTACATCAGAGACGACCTGCCAGTTTAGTTCAAAATCTCATGCTTCAACCAAACCAACATCTCCCACTGCAGGATCTTAAATGTGGTGTAGCGCCCCGAGTAAATAAACTGTGGAAAATGGCTCATTCTAAAAAAAGGAGCTTATTACACAAATGTGCAACAATATCACATTTGTTTTCCCGATTTTCTCAGAAGATAAAGTGCGCAGTCGGTCTCCCTGCGTTTTATGAGCTGATTGCAGTGCATTATAGCAGACATGTATGGAGGCATTCTCCTCATCCTCGTCTTTACAGTTGACCTATAAACGTCCATCTGGAATGACTTCAGTCTTTAAAGCGGGCCTCGAGAAAATGCTCACATTTGCCTGAATGCAGATTTTTTTTTCCTCGGCTGCTACTGGCTGCTTTGAGCGATACATCTCAAATATCTTGAGGGAAATACTATGAACCTCATGTTGCTTTCATTTGTCTGCTGTCTCTGTTGGTCAGGAAATTCTTCCACAAGGAATGACTGCAGTGGCCCAGAAGATTTATGTGAAGAGGCCTTGAAAATCAGATTTCCATTAGGTTTATAAAAGCATATATAGTTTTATTCTGCACATTGTGCTTCATAGTTTAATAAAGGTTTGTGTAGTCTAGTCAGTGTAAAATCCTTTGGACAGAGATGTCAGCGGCCCTTGGTTCCCTTTAGAGTTGGCTTCAGTGATATAGTGGTTAAACTTCTTGCAGGCCTCGGGAATTATTTCAGTCTCACAAAATTTTACACAGTATAATTTGCATGGCCATAAAATCAGTTTTAAACACATGAGTGGAATGGTGATCAGTGGAGTTTTTAGGCCCTTGCAGGAAGAGTGTGTACTTCTGAAAATAGCTGTTTCATCAGATTGTTGCTTGAAAATCAGCCTCTCTTATGCACACAGTCTGTCATTCCAAATACCAACTCCTCATAACTGTCAAGAAAGGTTAACACAAAGAGAGCTATACTACAGCAAACAAGATCACTAGATCCAACAGAAATCTTAAACATTGAATACTGAGCAGTGGGGCAGAAGCCCAGATGTCTGTGGTGAAACTGGATCCCCAGCGCAGCACTAGCTGGAGTCTGGCTGCTCCTGACCTCGTCTGGTGGAGGATTACAGACGATTTCTTCACCAACACAAAAACTCATCCTGCATTTTCACTCTCCCTCCCACTGTCTCTCTATCCGTTGCTCTCTCCATTTCTTAGTGTGAACGACTGCATCTTATTTGTGAATGATGTTGATGTGAGGGAGGTGACACACAGCCAAGCTGTGGAGGCTCTTAAGGAGGCAGGTGCTATCGTCCGCCTCTATGTTCTCCGCAGAAAACCAGCAGCTGAGAAAGTCACTGAAATCAAACTCATCAAAGGGCCTAAAGGTACGTGGAAGTGTGGACTCGTGTACAGCATCAACGCTTTTGTGTGGGCTTAAGGATGCTTTATTCCCAGCTAAGCTGTGCCCTCTGGATTTAACAAATCTGCTCTGTGTCAACCCATACCTCCTTTGCTCACTCCCTGCCTCTCTTTTCACTTGCTTTTCTCAGGATTGGGTTTCAGCATTGCTGGAGGGCTGGGAAACCAGCATATACCAGGAGATAACAGTATCTACGTCACCAAGATCATTGAAGGCGGGGCGGCTCATAAAGATGGGCGTCTGCAGATCGGGGACAAGATCTTAATGGTCAGTCACTCATATGTAATCACTGCTAACGTGCCCAGTTGCCCACACACACACACACACACATCACTAATAGCCTCACACTCTTAGCTATTAAGGACAAGGACACATATTCACACACATGCATGCTCACACATTTGTGTAAATTAGCAGAGTGTAAGTATGAGAAGCCAGGATAAATTACAGCCGTTATGTTCATGTACATAGATGTGTAGGATGTAATAAACGTGGAACAGTCCTCACGCCACAATGAGACACAAGCTGCATGGCTGCCATCTGCTGGAGGACAGGGAGACTGCAACACAGCAGCTGTTGGCAAGCTCAACACCAGCACCTTCAAAATGGTGCTTGGGTTTTGCTAAATGGTGCCTGGGCTCGTTCTTTACCTCCAAACAGGTTATGGCAACAAGCTCCTGCTCATTATGAAGGTGGTCACAAATACAATTACAATCAGTGGCTTCATTATTTCAGAAGTAATAATGTTCTTTTCATGTAACCTTAACACACTGTGAGCAGGTGTAATACTGCGATTGAGACTGTGATACAGTCTTTGCAGTTTCTTAAGTAATTTCTAGGGTAAGTGAATGCAATACATCTGCTGACCGCTCTTGTTAAGAGTGACTGTCACAAAGACCATGTTTCCATCCACACGTTTTTATTCGCATTAAGCAATATCAAATAAAAAATGTCTTATGGAAAAAAAAAAATTGATTAAATATCATGAATATCAATAAAAAGTTAATATCTCATCAGATTTTCTCTTGATCGATACAAAGTTACTGTGACAAATGCTGATGGAAACCGGATAAATGTAAGTTGCGATTGTGTTTTATGTCAATTCTGCTACGTATTCCCAGCTGCTCAAAGACACGGCAAGAGTAAACAAAGAAATATGCAGGTGTACAGGCTTCATGTGAAGTGTCACGATCTCCCAGAACTGTTTTTTTAAGCGCTGCCGATCACAAACCACAGGTGACAGGTCCCTCCGGTGCATCTGCATCAGAACGGTGTTGACACGCCGCTGTCTTCTGATGGCAGGCATGTTGCATTATAAGCACCAGCCTGTAGCCTAATTTATAACTGTTAGTTAAAGCAGAAGTGAGTGATCCGGTCGTTTTCGCTAATGCTGTGTTCCAGGCAGGCTTTTGAAATCATAAATTACAGCTTCAAGTCACAACTTACGACTTTGTAGCGTTCCAGGCAACCCACTTGTGTTTTTCCGACCTGTTTTACCGGTGAATGTCACTATAACGGCCACTCGTAACTTCCAACCCGTGAACTCGTACCAGTACGTCTTTTTGTACAGTCTATGTACCAGATCGAACTGGTACGACTTCACAGGTCGGAAAAACCGAGTTTCCTTGAACGCACCATAACAGTCCTCGTCCCTACGTCGCCACATTCACGGCGTCCCTTGGCTGCACACACAGCCCTGCATGCCGTTCTCTCTCCTCATTGGATAAAAACTGTAGGATACGATAAATGTTTTCTCCTCGGCTCAGAGCAGAGCAGAGTGACTGAGAGACCCGTGATTCAGACCAAACACTCTATGTAAGTGATTGCTGTCGGAAGATATAACTATTTAAGACTTATATTAACACAAATATATCACTTACTTCTGCTTTAACGTATAACTAATATAACTATATTTATTTATATTGGCCGGCGTGCGCATGGCCCAGTGGTTTCCAGCAGCTTGTCACACTTGGCCTGTGTGCAGCCCGACCTCTGATAATCGGTTAAGATGAAGGATGGAAACACCTTAAATTGCAAGAAAACAATTTGGCACACCAATATGATCGCAAAACAGCACATGACGTCATTATGCACTGCTTTTTATTCGATTTAAAGGTCTCCGATGGAAACGCACTTGAACCGGCATTATTCGCATTTATATTTTTATCGATATTTAGACAATTCGATTGCCAAGTGAATGGAAACATGGTGATAGAAGTTTAAAAGTGTCAGTATGAGGGATCCAGTGTCTTGCCACAGCTCCTTTTCACACAGAGCTTTGTGATGCTGACTGTGTCTCTGCTTGTTGTGAATGACCAGGTGAACGCTGTGTGTCTGGAGGACGTGATGCATGAGGACGCAGTAGGGGCTCTGAAGAACACAGCCGAGGTGGTGTACCTCAGGGTGGCCAAGCCCAACAACCTGTTCCTGACCAACTCCTACAACCCTCCAGACCTCACCAGCAGTAAGCTGCACTTAACGTGGCTCACCAAATAAGACCAGAAAACGCTTTCACCAAAAGTCCTGTCCTTGAATAGATTTATTTCTAGGATTTTTTTTTTTTGTCAGGGTCAAAAATAGAGTAGAGGGCATACGTAGTTATTTCTAAATCACTACAGATATCTATGGGTATTCTGTTAACATGAAAAGCTAGCGTACAGTTCAGAGGTGTGCTTTCTCAAAGGGAAACATTTGCCTTGACCTGAATCTGCCTCTTTACTTGATGAAAGTCCATAATAGGCTTTCATGAGGCGATGAAACCATTTTTTTCATACTACACATAAAGAAAATATCACATCACACAAATGCTTTGAATCATGGGAAAAAAAACAACAGCCAGAGGTTTGCTCTTTCAGCTGAGATTGCATTTCTGTGTAATATAGTACCCAACTGGTATATTATACATCTTTTGTTTTTGGCTTTTTTTGTCGTGTGTATTTCCCCAGCATATTCCCACATGGACACTGAACTCAGCCACCCCAACTATCTTGGGTCAGATTACCCACAAGCCCTTACTCCCACCTCACCTAGTCGGTTTTCTCCCGTTCTGCACGGCATGATGGGGGATGATGACATCCCAAGGTGAGCAGTGATCCTTTAGTTTTGAATAGAAGCATTAGCGGTATTAGTCGGTGTTATTGTTCATGTTTGATTTTGCACTGCAGCGCTAAATATTACTAATAACATGACTGTCTACACCTCTCTCTCTCTCTTCGCCATCTGTTTTGAAGGGAGCCTCGCAGAGTTTTGATCCACCGAGGCTCCACAGGCCTGGGATTCAACATTGTTGGAGGCGAGGATGGAGAGGGAATCTTTATCTCTTTCATCCTGGCAGGAGGGCCAGCTGACCTCAGCGGAGAGCTGCACAAGGGCGATCAGATCCTCAGCGTAAAAGACACTTTTATCTTCATAAAATGGTCACACACACACACACACACACATTCATACTATACTGTATCCTACAATGGGACTAGGTGATATTTTTCAGCTGTATAACGGTCATGCTGTGTGTCTATCAGGTGAACGGCGTGGACCTGCGTATGGCAACGCACGAACAGGCAGCTGCGGCATTGAAGAACGCAGGCCAGACGGTGACTATCATCGCTCAGTACAGACCCGATGGTACGGCCATATAAAACACCACACAGTCCTATCAAGACTTTATCATTTCTACTTTCAAGTTGCCCGATCGAGTAGCGAATGTTACCATTTTCAGTGTGCTTCAACAACATAATGTCAAACCAGATCCCTCATGTACTTGTTCCAAGAGTCATCCAGTAGAGTGATGCGCCTGTGTTTTTCCACTCTTTGTTGCCTCTGGTAACAAGTGCCTGAGTGTTTGTTAGTTGGCAAACTATCTCAAAAACAGATTACAAAAAGAAATGAGGTGGAAATGTATGCAATGGGCAAAAGAATAAGCAATAATAGACCTTGCTGGCACACGTGACTTTGACAGCACAAAGCGCAACGCATGCTGGGTATATACGGCACTTGGCGACAACACCCATACAACACCAACGGCACTAGATGAACACCAACCAACATGTGCTTGGCAAAATAATCTCACCCGGGATACAATTTGTCCCGTTTTTGGGGGAAAATGTAAAGAACCTCATGTGGTTTTTAGCATGTCACCATGAAACTCCTCCAAAGCAGAGAGATCGTAGTATTGTCTATACAGAACACATCCTATCCATGGCTGTTCTACGCTTTTGCACGGACGCATCAGTTTTTTTTCTCCTCAGCCAGATCACACTAGTCCGCTTCATGCAGTACTACAGACACGGTGATCAACAGACTAGTGCTGCGGATTTCTCGGCCCACCTGTTTGATTCAGAGTGTAACGGGATGATGAATGAACAGGCAACATGAAGAAAGATAAAACTCCGCTCGTATCCTTGAAGCAGCAGCTCTATATCGCGCACTGGGCTGATTTTATATTATTATAGCCTATTATCATTATCACATATCATTGAGGTTCCAACTTGTCCAATCAGACTGACCGTATGTATCCAACCACGACCAAACTCAATGTAATTTTGCGTTCACACCAAGTGTCACAATCCCCCAAAGTCGCACAACCCCATAATTGCGCTGCATTGGGCTGTTTATGTCACAGTAGCAAGCTCTATTAGTTAGTATTCAAATATCAGAAACAAAAGTAACTCTACAGACATGGTTACTGGTGTCACACCAGTGCAATCAACTTAATTAGTCAAAGAGTAAACCTTTCATGTGTTTGTATTTCCCTGTTTCAGAGTACAGTCGTTTTGAGGCCAAGATCCATGACTTGAGGGAACAGCTGATGAACAGTAGCATGGGCTCTGGGACCACGACGCTAAGGAGCAACCCAAAGAGAGGCTTCTACATCAGGTCTCGCACTTTAAGTAGCTTTGGTAAAAGATGACACAGGTGAAACGGTGGCTACAGGACAAGACTAGTGTGGTTAATACACAGGCCATAGCTGTTGGGCAGCAGCAATCATTATGTCTCTTAGTTTCACTTCATGTGTTATTAATGGGAAAGTGACATAGTGATTGATTTTCTAGAGAGTCTTTGATGTGCTGTTTGTAAACACATAGCTAACAGTCAATGAGAAGGTTTAGTCATCTCTTGTAGCATTGTTGTCACAAATTTAGTCATAATTTCAACAAAACAGAGTCAGTCACTAAAGCACTGTTCTGGCGCCAGCTGTCATTTTAAACGTATAAATGAAATGCAAAACCTTTCCAGAGCTAAGATGCTGAGTCGTGAATGTGAGAGTATGATTCAGACATCAGAGGGAATTTGATTTATAGAAAAATGTATTAAGTTAAATAACCTCGCACAAGCAGGTTGTTAAAGAAGTGGTGTATGCTCCTGTTGAGTCCTGTCTTCGTGACAGGCTGGTTTTCAACTTTGATTTCAGAAATACTGTTTATCCCTGAATTAGCATTACTGCACTGCAGATAAGACTAAGATGCACTAGCCAGAGAGGCTCTGATGTTATGCAACTTGAAGCCAGAACAGGGAGACTGAAGGACAAATACACATCACTGTAAGAACATGAAATCACAAAGCACCACAGCACCTACAAGTAAAAGGATATGATTGTAAATAGTGGCTGAGTTGTGTCACCTATGTATTTGAGGACAACGGGTCCAAAAGAGTCAAATGTTTTATGAGTTGAGTCGTTCATTCCACTCTTTTAAAAGCCAATAAGTGCAGGTTTGTTGTTTTGTAGTTTTATCTTTTAACACCTCAACACATGATCATCATGTTCCACATCATTCACTTTTAAGAGAGCACCTTTAAAATCACAGAAAAAACACCATACGTCAACACTTAAAACTTTGTGTGCTAAACTTGAGAGGCTAACTTATGTAGAAAAACATAAAGAGATCACTGAGAGTAAAACATTGTACATTATCAACACCATAAGACAATGCTGGTTGAAAATCCAAATTACTGAAAAGATCGTTCTCCACCATAGACCATTCACAAAAAACACACATACTGCACATCTGTTCACACACATGTTCCCCACACACATCTCTCAGTTGCAGAAATGTAAATTTACTAGCAAAGAAAACTGAAACTATCAACTCACCACTGTCCCTTGAACAACAACAACAACAACAACAACAACAACAACAACACTCTCCTACTCAATGTTACAGTCAGAGAAAGATCACATCAACCAAACCAACGAGCAGCGCCATCACAATACAACAGGGTGGTTGGCAGTGAAGCTCATAGAAAGCCACAAGAAAACTTAATTTGGACTAGAACATTTATAATCAAAACCATCAACATAATCTGTGCAACCAGCTGAAACGCATACTCTCTTACAAACCACACAGAGAAAGGGGAATAAGCGCCTTATCGTTACAAGAACTTCATACCTGATTTCCCGTGTTAATTGGTCGAGTCCTCTCTGGGGTGTGCCTCCGGTCACAGGATAATGTGAAAAGGACTGTGTGTACTCAGTGTCATTCGTCCATGATGAGTCTTAGGCCACTTTGTAAGTTTTATAACATCCATCCGATGGTACCGACAGTAACAGGAGCTCCAAAGTAACCCAGAAAGTGAAGAACTGTGCTGTTGTTGTTGTTGTTGTTAGCCGCCGTGTCACCACCGTGAAAAACTGTTAGCTTCCTTTAGCAGCTAACGTTACATAGCTAACGTTACACAGCATCGTGTCGTCGTCTCTACCAGCGTTCACGGGTAAAAATACACAAATAAGTTACCGAACAGACTAAGACTGAGATACAAACAACCTAAAAAGCTAATCAGCGCTTTGGTGAGCGTTTAGCAAAATCCACAACAGAAACGAGGAAAGGAAGGAAATACCAATTTATCTAATGACGTTTGCAATTCCAAGATGGCGTCGAGGCAACGGAAGATTATCTTCTTCTCCGGAAGTACTTGTTTACGGAAGCACTTGATAAAATAAAATTTAGACACCTTATCTCGTAATTACGAGAAAAGATCTCGTAATTATGAGATCCTGATGTCGTAATTACGAGATAAAGAAAAAGGAAATGTCTATAAATCCGCTCTTGTTGTCCTAATAGAAAAAGTCATCATACATACTGTGGGGATATCACAATTAGTCACTCTTTAGAGTCTAAATTCATGCAAGAAGACTTACAATTAAACAATATTGGTGTTCAACAGGTCAAATCAATATTTGGTGGCTGATTTAAAATGTTTCTTCACTCAGGGCTCTTTTTGACTATGACAAGACTGCAGACTGTGGCTTCCTCAGTCAAGCTCTGGGCTTCAGGTTCGGAGACGTGCTGCACGTGTTGGACTGTGGAGATGAGGAGTGGTGGCAGGCCCGAAAGGTCAGCCCCCAGAACGAGGCTGAGGAGGTCGGCTTCATCCCCAGCAAGCACAGGTCAGACATGACTCACCCTGAGTCAGAGTGGGAGGGATGGCTGATCTTTTATCATTAAATTCAGTGTGTGACAACAACTAGCTACTCATGCTGGTGTGATTCATTTTGATAGTAAACTAGCTGTTTATCAAAAAGCTTTGTAGTGTGTTGTTTATTATGTTTAGTTTTACTATTTAGTTTCAAACATTTATTAACAGCAATTGGTGCATAAAGGTAGGCCTATTAGAACCATGGTTATTATCCCCACCTCTTTCTTGTTCTTCCCAACGTCATGCTTGAATTTTTTGTCCTCATCTCAACAGGGTGGAAAGAAAAGAGTGGTCTCGTGTTAACACCAAAGAGAGGGTAAGTTAATTCACCGCCACCTATTTGAATGAGACCTCTGAGGTTCTGTCCTACTGTGTGTTGATTTCGGCTCTTGTTTCTGTTACAGGACCATGGTCGAGACACCTTGAGCACTCAAGGTAATTACTGTCAAGCACAAAATGTGTATTGTTACACTTACACTTAACGCTGTTGAAGTGCTCAGGATCCTACCGATCCATAGCCTACACTTAATGTGCTTGTTCATACTCTGTGGGATACTGCTTTGTGTATCCATTAAAAGAGTAATATCTCAATTGAAGGCAGCAGTTTTTTTAGCATCAATAACTGCAGACACAGAGAAGGCCTTTCCTCAGCTCTCTGGTATTGCTGTCATCTTTAAATGCATCACTATCACTTTGTGGACATTACCCAGAGTGTCAAATATAAAGCCAAGCAGTCTTCATATTCTACCCCAGACTGTGATCCAGGGTCGTCTTCACCTCTAACACAGTCATGCTCTTGACGGCTTCTGATGTCATTGGAAAATGCATCACCTTCATTACACACGAGTACACACACACACACACACACACACACACACACATATGGAGCCATAAACCTAAATGTGGTATCATAAAGGTGAAAAGGAATGTGGCTGAATGCTTTTGTCTTCTGTCTCCAGGGAGAGATAAACCAACACACAGTTATGAGACAGTCACACAAGTGGAAGGTAAGATCCTTAAGAAGAAACATTTTTCAAAACCTGTTATATAAAATTTTAAAAATGCTCCTGCTCTCTCTCTCTCTCTCTCTCTCTCTCTCTCTCTCTCTCCCTCTAAGTTCATTATGCGAGGCCCATCATCATTCTGGGTCCTGTGAAGGACAGGATAAATGATGACCTGTTGTCTGAGTTTCCTGATAAGTTTGGATCTTGTGTGCCACGTAAGTAATTACACTGTCAATCATAGAAACTCTGGTTATAATATGACACCAGTGCCGACTCCTGCAGACATTTTAGAGTGGTGTCTGCATAATGCATGCTCTCTCACAGAAGTCACTGCTTTCACTGTGATATTTGAATAAGTGGTATGAGTGCATTCACGGATCTTATTGTTGATCTTTGCCTTGATAGACACCACGCGGCCCAAGAGGGAATATGAGGTGGATGGACGGGACTATCACTTTGTGTCGTCACGGGAACAGATGGAGAAGGACATCCAGAGCCATCGGTTCATCGAGGCGGGCCAATACAACAGTCACCTGTATGGCACCAGTGTTCAGAGTGTCCGCGAGGTGGCTGAGCAGGTGCGCAGCAACATCTTGTACTGCAAAAATAGAGATACAGCCTAATAATGTTGTTTGTTTTCCAACCCATTGTTGCAATTGGCTGAATTGCTTTTCTCAAGTGATGAATAATCATTTTTTACTAAATCTGTAAGAGCAAGCACTTACATGTTTTTCTTAAAATATGATGAATTCATTGGTGATTAGTTTCATTTCTATTGACTGTACAAAATGTTTTACAAAAGTAATGCTCCATTCAACACAATTTTTGAGTAATAAGCCACAACATCTCTTCACTCGTTTGTGTGTACGAGCAGCAGGGGAAACACTGCATCCTGGACGTATCGGCCAACGCTGTGCGCAGATTACAAGCAGCTCAGCTTCATCCTATCGCCATCTTCGTCCGACCCAAGTCCCTGGAGAATGTCCTGTACGTAAATGCAGAAAGCTCTTTATGTATTTTTGAAATATTTGGTCGACAGAAGCTGCATGTTGTGCACGTCACAAACGTATATGTGACAACATTTTGTACATGGTGTTAACAGAGAGATCAACACCCGCCTGACAGAGGAGCAGGCCAGGAAAGGAATGGACCGAGCCCTCAAACTAGAACAAGACTTCCTAGAGTGTTTCTCAGGTAAGCAAACACACACTCACAGATGATGTGTACGCACCGTGACAACACAGAACCGGTGATTTCTGTGGTGTCCTACACTGTCTACACACTACATATTTGGATTTGCAATGTGGCAGCACTCGATAATAAACATGAGCTAATACGCTAGTGCTTGTGTTCCACACGGTATGCTTACTCATCATCCACTCAATGGAAGTGGTGATCATAAAAATCCTTCATTTTATGACTTTATAAACAACAGGTTGTCCATATTTTCAGTTCAGTGCTGGTGCTTATGTGAGAATATATATGTTTGGCTTATTTTACTGTTTATGCCAACAGCACAATATGTCTCCTTACATAAAGATGAGCTTCACATTTTCATGTTGCTGAATGAGTTAAGGCATTGAACATTTTATTGTAGGAATCAGTGATTTATTTTTTTTATTTTTTTGAACATTTAAGAGACACATTTGGGGCAAATCACAGCGGTGGACTGAATACGATTGTGCTGTCTGCAGTTTACAATAAATCATGTACAGCTGTCATGTGCAGCATCCTGTCAGCCACTGAAACAGTGTGTGTGACACTGACTAAATATGTAGGAGGCCTACAGTACATACATCATGTAAATGTACATAGTTAAACATTGTGATTTCACACATGTACACAGATTATTCACAATGTATATATTAATTGATTATTCCTCGCAAATATCTTGCGAACACATTTAATAAACGTCCATCTTTTTCTGCTTCTCTTTTCTTCCCCCCTCCCGATGTTTTCATTTGTCCTGCATCCTGTCGTTTTTCTTTTCTGTTTAATTTTGCCACTGCCCGTGTCATTTCTGTCTCCATCCCTCGTCGTTCTCTCTCCTTCCCTCACGCACCCCCGTGTCCTGCCGTAGCTGTCGTGGAAGGGGACAGCTTTGAAGAGGTCTATCACAAAGTAAAGACAGTGATCGAGGAGCAATCAGGGCCTTACATCTGGATCCCCACTCGGGAGAGGCTGTGATGCTGCACCCACCCAACCGCCCCTCCCTCACAACCACCAACCCACACCACCCTTCACCCTCACAGCCAAGCCAGCCTCGCCTGTGTGTCTGTCCTCCAGCAAAGTCAGTGCTTAGGCAATCACTGAGAATGACACAGAGAGACAAATGCATACTAAGACAAACACAGAAACAGAGACAAACACAGCAAGTGACACGGCAAGACAAAGATTGATACCAAAAAAGAGACTCTGAGACAGATGTGAACACAGAGATGTGTAATTAGACTGAAAGAGACGGAGAGAAAAGACTTAATCAGTATTCCACTTTAATGAGGCAGGACCGAGTATTGAAGCCCTGATCACACTTAGCATTAAAATGCATCTTTGCCGCAAGTAGACAGCTCTAAATACAGCTGTGGCTGCTCCCAAAACTGGGGGATGTAAATGTCCTAAACACGGTTGATTTAGTGAGGCCAAACAACTTAGTGTGTAATGTGTGTTTTTTCTCTTTAGATGCACTTGCAGCTTCTCAACAGATAAACAAATCAACTCAAATGTGAAACAGAATCCAATCATAGGTGATTGGATTCCTGAAAGATTTCTGATGCATTTTCATGCCAGGTGTGAAGTACAGTACAGTCTATGTCATCTGGATTCGGACACAGTCTGGCAGGGCTTGAAAGAGAGTAGAGGGTGACCCAGCAGGGATGGACCCCGAGGTAGTATTAAGACCACCTCACCCTCCCCGTCCTACGGAAGTGTCACAGCCCCACTGAACGCCTCCATGCGCCTATGTCTAAGATGGAGGTGCCCAAAAAGGACACTGACCCCACTTTTTATATCACCTCCAAGCTTTCTCTCCTCCTCCTCCTCCTGTCAGCTCTGCCTTGTTTCAGGCAGGAAAGGGGGAAGACTGAGAACAGGGGGCCCAGATCCTGCTGAGTCCCTCTTGAACCAGGAGTCCTTTCATGGCAAAGAGTCCTTTTTTTGTGAATCTCCTCTTGGTTCTGGGTGTGAACTCAGAATTACACCTCAGCGACCAAGACTGACATTTGCTCAATCACCCATGTTGAATATTGCGAGGCATTATTTAAAGGCAGTTCAAATAATTATAATGATAAAAACTCATATGCTGAATTTGTGCATGCATCCTCAAAGACAATGGAGACAGGAGATGAAAACAATGGAAAAATCTGACTAAAAAAAAAACACAAAACAGAGAAATATATAATAAAAAGAAAGGTGAGTAAGTAGGGTGTGTTCTCCTTCGCCACCTCCTGATTGTGGAGGAGTTTTTTAGCATGTCTCGTGAAGGAAGAGGAGAAGAGAGACAAGGTCATGAGACACGGTCACGAGAGGCCAGTGCTGAGGTCCTGAGTACAGTCGATGCTCTGACATCTAGTTTAGCCTCTGCTCTCTTATACACACACATTCACTCACCAACACACATATATACACACACACACACACACACACATACACACACGTAGAGTTGTAACCTCAGCTGTAACCTAGCACACTCCTCTACAGGGGGACTGGCTGTTCTGACCTGCTAGTCAGAATCCAGGATGAATGTTATCTCTCTAGGCACAAACAGCAGAGCTGTTAGCTTCATCGCACCACAGCCAACTCACCGATCACTCTTCCAAAAGAAACCCCTCAGCCGCAGACGTACACACTGTTTCCAGTGGCCGCAGTAAAAGCCATGGCATGTGTGTGTGTCTGTGTGAGCTTGTGTAAGTGTGTGTGTGTGTGTGTGTGTGTGTGTGTGTGCTTGTATGTGTGCTTGTTTGTGTGTGCGCGTGTATGTGCGTGTGTGTCTCCGTGCGTGCACTTTTGTGCACATCAATGTGTGGGAGGAATAGGTCTTCTTTTTTCTCTCTCTTCCACTTTTTCTCTGCTTCTTTCTCCCTCTTGTGTCCACACAAATTAAATCTAAGTCATGTTTAACAAATAAATGGCCTATATATATAAATATAAATATGAATATAAATATAAATATATATATCTTTTTTATGACAATTTCTAACGGGACTAAGTCTGTAAAAATCAACATCTACAAACAATATTCCATTGATTTCTTTGGGTAATATTGCTGTTTGGTTGTTGAATTTACTCACGCTCCCATTTTATCGTTGTAAGACGCAGCAAAAAGAACTAACTGAACCGTTCCAGTCAACATAAAGCAGACCTCACACTAGCGCTTTGAACTGACAGATTTGACGTGTTCGTGAATAAGAATTGAGACACATGTACAATGCAGCTGTGTGTGTGTGTGTGTGTATGTATGTGTGGCGGTGTGCGTGCACCTATGTGTGTTTGCTGCTTGTGTGTGCGGGTGACAAGAAAGTGTGTGTCATAAATACAATATATATATATATATATATAAGATACTGTATGAGAATCCTTTATAACATCCACTGGTGGTTATAATGTATAATACATAAATGGTGTGGTGTGCGTGTGTGTGTGCGTGCATGTGTGTGTGTGTGTGTGTGGCAGAGTGAGAGAGTGAGACACGCACATGAAGATGTGCAATACTGATATGATGTTATGCAATGAAGATGGTTTAACATGTGTCTAAGATATAGAAAAGATTATTTATAAAGTTTGCACTGATGGCATTACATGCTTCAGGTATCAGCAGGAAAAGAAGATGAGCGAAAGAAAAAGGACTCCAAGATTTTATGAGCATGTGTTTGTATTTACTTATAATTTGTTCTGAATTATAAGAGTGATTATAAGAGTGAAGGTGGAAGTATTGATGGAAGTGACCATTCATATTTATGGTTTTGTTTATTTTTTGCTTACTTGCCTCTTACAGCTCATGGTGGAACAGCTGAAGCCTGTGAAGGACAAGTATCATTTCTGTTTTCGTTTATGGTTTATTATTTATTATTTATTTAGAACTGTCACTGGTTCCATCTCAAGTCTGTATATTTTTGTATTCTTTGTTTTTTTCTTTTCCACATTGAGAGAGCTTTTGGGTTTTGGCCAGAAATGCTGTAAATATAATAGAGATGTTGGCGTGCCGTGTGGCTTTAGATTTAGCCGTGCACACTGCTGATCTGAGTCCATGAGAGCCACAGCCCAGTTTAAATGCTCAAACAGAAACAACAACATCTGCACACTGCGAGTGGGCAACACACACACACACACACACACACATAAACACATACACACACTAAGATATCAGCACGTCCACACATCCATTTACATTTACACATTGAGAGAATCACAGAAACAACAACACATGGCAACACATCCATGAATGGAATAATATGTTTTCAATTTCTTTATTTGAGGGTTCAATGTATTTCTTAATATCTCTCTCAGCCATCCGTATCATAGTGTGATATTCCTTATAAAATATATGAATTTTTACAGAAAAGACTGATTACAAACTTGCAACAAAGTCAACTGATGCAGAAAAATATATTTAACAATGACAATATCAAGCAAAATAAAATGTTCCAGTTCAGTGAAGCGCTTGTTGTAAATTAGCTATAAAATAATAAAATGAATTTAAAAATGCTTTCTGAAAATGGACTCCGAGGCCTTGTTTTTTTTTGTTTTGTGTTTCTCTTGTTGATGAGTTCATGTCTTGCAGTTCTACAGGTGACAACAGCAAGCAAACATGAGTGCAACCAGGAGAGGGCGCTCACTCCCTGCAGTCTCCAGCTGCTTACACAAGCTCCTCTCAGCTGCATTTACACATATTTGCTCTGTTTGCTGGTCGCACCCCCACCTCTCCCCCTCGCATCAGGGGAACCATTTTCTCTTTAGAAAAACACACAAGCAGGATCCTTTCATTCGATTTCATGTTATGCTATAGTGTGTGTATATGTGTGTGTGAGAGCATGAAGACACTCTGGCTGTGTGCATGGCTGCCATAATCCTGTATCCCTGTGCTTGCCTCCGGCTTGCAGCATATTTGTATCGTCTGTGCAGTTTGTAAAGGAACGATAGCCTATGTGATTCAAATGGAAAAACGAAGGTTGATACAAGTACGAGGCAAAGGTGTGAGATCTGACTTGTTGTTTCATGCCTAGACACCTGCAAGGGATTTTCTCTGGAGCACTTTGGTCCTGTTTTCCTCATATCCCTATTATGCAAAACAAAGATTATTGTGAAGCATGATTTGAGGGACTCACAGTTCATGCAGTCAGAGAATCCTTTAGATTTTTCAATTAACAAAGGCCATTGAGGGAAAAAAAAACAATTTGTGCTTTATGGCCAGGCTTTATTCAAATGCACAGAGCTTTATTCACAGTACTGGTGTGAATTCCAACTTCTCCTAAGATGCCAAATGTGTCAACTTTTTGGCAAACTTGCAAATAGCATGTAGAAAAGGTATGGAGCAGACTTAAAATGGGGTCTTTGTTCACATCACAAAGCTTTGATGAAGGAATCTTGAGCAAGCTCAGGGTGTGAGATTATTCAGTCATGAGATTATCTTCCCTCTTTAAACCTGTTTTGGGATAAAATAGAAAATTTGTAGTCTATGTTAAGGTTTTTTTTTTTCATGGCTGAGGTCAAATATTAATCCACTCATTCTTATCTCTACTCATCCCGTTCAGGGTCACGGTGAGGCTGAATGTATTTCACTCCTAAAGTTCAAAACATCAATCACCTGGTTGACCACAGCCTGATCTCTGCTCTTTTATGCCAGCTGAAAGTGATATAGTGGATCAGTCAGAGAGAGGGGAGAACATCCATCAAAGGTCATAAACAGGACTTAAATCTGCAAACTGGAAAGGCTTTGCAACCATAAGGTTACCCTCATCCACATGTTTCTGTTATCCCCCTGTCAGCCATTAACAAATGTCTGCATTCCCATACAACAGAGCGTATAATGCATCTACCCACAAGCTGGGGGAAGAATGCACAGTTTGGATCTGAGACCAAGACAGACGCCTGACAGATGGATTATTGAAAAATTTGCCAAATTAGTGTGGTTTCTTCGAAATTAGAACTTCAAGTTTCCTCCTGATTAAGTCAATGACTCACTGGTTAAACCCACTCTTTAATCATTAAACTGCTTTGGAAATCTTAGGACCCAGATGTACCCACAATCCATTGCAAACAACCTGTTTCCCTGCCAGTCATTTGAAGCTGAGGAGGGATGAGAAATGAAAGCTTCCAAATGGAATAATTAAATCAATTAAACCAAATTTCTCTTACAAACACAGAGGAATGAGAAAGCTAACAGAGTGAAATTAGCAGGATAATTGTCAAACAGTTCTGTCTCGCAACACATGGAGGGATGAAGATGATAGTCATTACGCATCACAAGTCTGTCCCAGTACTGTACCACCGGCGACTGTTCACAGCCTCTTTCACAATAGGCTGATGGTGGAGTAATACCTCTTTATGCCTGCTGCCGGGGTCCAGAGCTGCAGTGACAGGGTGGGATTTGGATGAAAGAACAGCTGACATGTGTGTCTGGTGAGCGTTGGAGGGAAGAATCAACTGAGAATTATCTCAAAGCGTTCACAGAAAAACCGCAGAACTGCTCGTAGACCTCTGCAAGATAAACCAAAGAAGTATTTTTTTCACCACAGCACAACATGGTGTATCATCAGCGGGCCTGAAGGCTCCCCAGCTGAGGTGTCTCCAGTGTTGTGAGTCGTCCCCGAAAACCTTCACATTTGGGGTTTGACGCTCAAGAGTTCATGCAGGATTATCACGTTAAAGTGCTGAGGCCTTCTGAAATGTGACTGGAGAGTTTTCAGGCATACCTTTCAGTTCATTACAGCTACAATATTGCATGAGCTATCAGATGGTTTTATCCTTCTGCACAGATTCAATTCTTTGGCCAAGGTAATCCTGAAGATGATTACCCAGCAGGCATGTTTCTATCGAGGAGTTAACAGATATCGTTACCAAGACATTTCAATCAGTCTACGAAATACTTTTGCTCCACACGGGAGGTTGTCAGCATCATTTGTTACCTTCATTACTACATGACAGCTGTAGCCTGGGGTGGAGGATCAAACACAGATCCCTTCCATGTTCATATTTTATTATTCATTTCAGCCTGCTGTGTCTTCTCCTCGCAGATTCTTCGTCCCCTCCTTTCGCTCTTCCGCCCATGTGGTCCTAACTGGAACCCATCAAGCTGTTTGTTCAGGACAAGTCCAGTTTTCTTGCTTCTGTTTATATTGTGCGTGGATGTGTGCATGTGTGTGTGTATGTGTGTGTGCATGTGTTAGTGAATCCAAATGATGTCACTTGGCAACTTTGATGCTCTTTTTGTTCACATATCACACTGACTGCACGAAGATTAGATGATTCATCTTCAGACTGGTGCATGGCAGGGTGTGGTACAGGGTTTTGCTGTTAAGATGTTGCTTTATGCTGGTTTGAAAGGAGCTCCCTCCTTGAGTGTATCCACCAAGATAATACGGGCTCCTGTGGCTTTTATACCAGGACTGACGCTGGATTAGTCTAAACCTAATGGATTCTTATTAGAAATGATTAAAAACACCACGTTGCAGTGGCAACTCCACCACAGAACTTATTTGTTTACCAAAATAAAATGAGAATAAATGAAAGAGATCATGATAAGCGTTTTGACATATTTATTTTGTGGGAAAAATGTCAACTTGGTGCCCATTCCACTCATTAAAACATGGCGTGCTGGCTTCAAAGCCAATGTTACCTTCAGTGAATAACATTTAACAACCTTGAAATTAATTGAAAATGACAAAGATTTTGGTTTTGCACTGTTTCACCAGGCAGTGGTGTGACAGCAATATTAAAATGCAGCCTTCTGGTGTCACTTTGTAAGCTGCAGGGGCAGAGCTTAACCCATGAAGGCTTATAATGTCACCAAGGCCACATGCACACTTTCATTTTGGTGCAGAAATGATAGCATATGATCCCGAAATTAGAATGAGAGCACACAGGAATACGCTAGTGTGGGAATTTTTAAATGATTCCGTTAATGTACAAAACATCAAAAAGAAATTTAAGGAAGGAATAAACTGCGCTAACCAGAGAGTGATGCTGGAGGAGAGGAGATAATGCCAACATACAGTCTTTGGAGGCAGTGCTGCTGTTCTGAAAGTGACAGAACAGAAAAAAACCTGGTTAGTCTGTAATGAGTCAAGAAAGGAGCTGCTACAGAAACTGTAATTTCTTTCTAGTGGTTTAACACATTGTACCATTAGGCTTTGTTATTGTTGTTATGGGTCCATTGTGTTACTACATTAAGGGAGTCGCCTTTTATGGTTATAAATATATATTGAATAAGAGGACAAATATGGTTCACGTTGCAGGTGAAGGCTGTGGGCCGGTGATTTCAGGGAAGCTGATGGTTCACTTTATAGCTCCAGTGCCACACGGCTTTACAAAATGTGTTCATATGGAGAAACAAGGCCGTGTCAGCAGCAGCCATGCTAGCAGGCTGAACATACACAATGCTTTGAGCTGATGTCAGGCTAACATGCTGATGTTTAGTTTCTAATCAAACGCAATGTGCAGCCGAGGTTGGTGGGGAGTGTACCAGTTTGGTTTCTTTCAAAAGCAAACCTGTTTCTCATAGTGCAGCTGTGCAAAATGAAAACCCTCTCTTATTTTTTCAAAGTTTACAAAATAGGCCGACGATCCTGTGTTGACTATAAATGACAATGGACAGAATGACATTATTGTCCCTCCAGCAAGATCACTGCTGCTAGAAATTGATGTGTCTTTTGTCTGCGGAAAAAAAAAAGCCTGTCTCTGCTCCTTGTCCTCATTCGATGTCTTGTTCCTCTAATCAGAAAGCGCCTCTCAGAGTAGACAGACCAGTCTACAGACCTTCAACAGTTTGCGATGGTCAAGAAAACTGTGATGACATTCAGGTGCCTGATGACACCGCCTCGGCAAAAATAAGCACATTGTGAACGAACAGCTGACAAATGGCCTTGTTTTCTCCTGTTGGTAGGTCACTCTGATCCCAAACCTCTCCTGCCTTTCCCTCAAGAGGTTCTTCAAATTATAGACCACAGTTTGACGAAGAAAAATGGAACCTCCCAAGGCAATCTCTCAGTGCCGTTTGTTTTACAATTATACCCTGCTGAAGCTCCCAGTGCTGGAAATGAGTGAGTGCCTGATTAAAGCTTATGAAGAAGAATATCATGCACTGCATACAGCAAAAGTGACAGCTTTGCTGAATTGAAAAGCCCTAAGCATCCCTATGATAGCATTTAGAGTTTCTATCCACTTATCTAACATGCGATCTAAAAAAGACAAGTGTTACAGAAGAGTGCAAATGTCTCAATGAGCTTTTTATATGTTTTGTATTGATTATATAACCAGAATATTTCTACATTGATTGTCATATATGTGTATATTCAGTGTTTCCAGTGCAGTCGAGACAAAAAAGTACAGCAAGAAAACTAAGGTATCTTGTTAAAAAAAATAACTACCTGTGTTGTTTCTATAATTAATACCAGTAAACTAAGATAGAGAAGTGTTGGTGCAGAAAAGCAGAAATGTAAGAATGAAACTTTCCCCCTTTATCTCACTATTCAGCATGATGATTGAACATGTTCCTATTCCTTATTTGAGGTTTTGTTTATCACTTGGATGTGGAAGATTTTATAGCTTTACACCATGTGTTAGCATGTGGTTACATCAATGAATAAATTGAATGCTTCACCCAATTATTCTGACATTAAACAACAGAAAAAAGCACAAAAAAACAAGTTGAGCCCGCAGAACAAGAAATATTGGTGTTGCCTTGCCACAATTAAACATTGGTCTGGCCTTGTTAGTGTGCTTGAATTGCTAATGTCTTGTTTACATTTTGTCATTTAAACTTAAAATTTGCATTTCCTCTTATTTTGCTGCTGTCGTTCCCAGATCTTCTTCAAAAAGTGATCCCATTCAGTTCCCCTTGAGGAAAAACACCCATTAATTAAATAAGAAAATAGGCTGTGCACTGCAATACTGATGTAATGAATCAGTAATGTTATGACTCTCATTAAAATATGCTGTGTACAGAATGGGTATAGTTGCAAGAGAAAGACAAACATTTCAGAGAGAGATGTCACAGAACGCACAAGTCTCAAAATGGCCTGTGAAGTGGCACAAATGCTAATGCTTTCTAATGCTGCAAAGGCTAATTATGCAGAATCTATATTTTTTTCCAGCATATACAGCTAGACAGTGGATATCTGCTAAAAGAAATATTGCAGCAGGGTAACGTCACAAGTCAAATGACACACTAATTTAGTCTTATCTGTGTTTTGCAGATTACAGCTTCTGTGACCTTTTCTGGAGAGCGTTCATTGCAGACTGGTCAGAGGTTATCAGCCCTGTCCTTGAAGGTCTTTAATCTTCAGCTATGTGTCCAGCCTCTTGCTTGGGAGACATTCTGTGTTGTATCAGACATGATTTAGTAACAGTGCAGTTGTTATTTGACCAGCTTAAGGAGCAGATACACAATCTGCTTTCCAGTGGATCAATATTGACACATTGTAATCAACCTGCAGGTTTCATCTGTAGGACAGTTTACTGGAAGGGCATGTCAGTAGCCTACTTGTAGATAGGCTCGACTTAATTGTTATTTTGGAGTAAGGACAATCATAATCTGTGGAATTTTCACCGGACGTTGTGTGAATCTGTTTTCAAAATAAAAGCATATTATATACATAGGAAGGCTTTCTTTTGTTGAACGACACAGAATGAAGCACAATGAGAGCTTGATACTAGAGCAATATATTTATAGGCTACTATCACCTCTGTGTACTGTCTATGAAGAGTTGTTGTTTTACTTTTTTGTAACTTTTTTCCATTTCTGGTCATATTCATGCCACTTATTTATGGTTTTGAATCTATTTGTGATTATTTTGTGTCTCATTTTGACATATTTTGTTGTCAAAGACCAGAGGCTGAATAACATCTCAGGGCTTGGTAGGCCCATTCAAAAACCAATCCATGAGTAGACCAATCATGCAAGGATTTAGCATGAGCAGCATATATAACTACTGTATGCAAAAAGGGGAAAATAAATCAGAATCTGACAACAATAATGATTTCTTTATTTATATAGCACATTTAAAAGCACCTTTGAAACAACAGATGAACAAAAGAAGAAACTAGAGACAACAGCATCTTTCTATAAACCCCAACCTGCCAGTGGGACAGGAGACAGTGGCTACAATCTCACACATATTTATGTGGAAATGTTCATTAATATGTATGTCCCATTTTTTAAGAAATAAATCTCAACCACAGTAGGATGCATGGTGATATAATGATGCAAGTAAATGGGATTGGCTTCAGCTACCCTTTACACTGCATGTATAAGTTGTATCTAGACAGTAGATCAGTGGTTCCCAACCTTTTTTGGCTCGTGACTCCATTTTGACATCATACATTTCTGGCGACCCCTGTCATCAATCAAGATATTTTTATATGCTGCATTTTATTTGAACTTGATTTATGTTTGAGAAAGTGAAAGTATAGAATACAGTTGTTTAAGATTGTGTGTGGTGTTTTAATCATCATTTAAATAATAATAATAATTAGTTAAAAAATATTTTTATCAGTCATTTATTTTTTATCAATTACTAGACATTTCAGGCGACCCCATTTGAATTCCAGGTGACCTCAAGTGGGGTCCCAACCCCAATGTTGAAAAACACTGTAGATTGTTGGATGGATAGATACAAGAAACAGTTAAAAGCACCTGAATAAAGTAGCGACGGCAGGAAATAAACCCAATAGAGACATATAAAAACACTGATAAAATAGCCAAGAGATGAGCTGCTGTTCAGTAATACAGTAGGCTATATTAATCTAGGTTTTATTTTGAAGGCGTCCCCAGGAAACGCCTGTATCGCACCGCTTCCTCTTGACGCTGCTGTTATGGAAACGGGAGTGGGCGGAGCTACGCCGCTGCCATTCGACTCCGGGTTTGATGCGGTGGTGAAATCCTCGGTGACCAGCTCACAGTAGTCCTCCTCCCTGCGAGCCACTCCAGTCCACAGCCACAACTTTTAATACCCGCTCCGCGTCCAGCCTGCTCGCTGCCCCGGGGGGGAAACCAGACCGGAGACTCTCTGCTCCTGTTCCCGTCTCATTTCTCCTCTAAAACCAGGCCAGTCGAGACCTGTCGCGCAAAAAAAAATCTCACCACCTTTTTTCTCCTCCTCACCGCAGCCAAAATAGTCTGGTGCTTGGAGCTGAAGAGGGAGAAGCAGAAGGAGGAGGAGGGTGAATAAAAGAAAACAAAACATACTTTATCGGATAGCTTTGCCGAACATGACGAGAAGATGTGGAAGAAGATATGATGATGAGGATTATCTCTGCAACTAACAGATGTGCAGCAGCAGAAGCAGCAGAAGCAGCAGTGAGGTGCCCTGGTTGCGGATTCAACCTGCTCGCCCATCATCGAGCTGAGGGGGGCAAACTGGGAGAAGTGGAGCGGAGCACAAAGAGCTTATTAAAGCCGAGGAGGACACAACAAGTTTCGGCCATGCACCGCCCGTGCTGCTGACAGAGGAGCCAGCGAGGTGTTGGAGGAGCTGCGACACACTTTGTTTCTCTCTGTTGTTTTCTGCACACACACACACTCCTCCTCTGCAGCACAAAGTTGGACAATACTGAGAAGTTTCCAGTTTGTGTGTTGTTGTTGTTTTTTTTGGAGGAGCAGATCGAGCTTCACGTTCACAGCCCAGTGACAGCTGCTCTCAGCCCGGAGTGTGTGTGTGTGTTTTTACCGCAGTGTTGTGACCACAGACAAGAAGAGTGTGTGTGTGAGGCTCTCTGAACTGAAGAACACTTTAAATGCGGACTGGTTTGCGGTCAGTGAGTGCACAGCAGAGCTGCCGGTGACACTTGTTTTTTTTAATTCAAGTCAAGCCACAACAGTTTTTAAGTGTAGCCTATATAAAAAAAAAAATAACACCACTATGGAGCTGACATACTGGAGCGTCGTCCTGCAGCTCGGGTACATCCTCCTCCACTGGGCTTATCTGGCTTCTGCAGAGGAAGGTGAGTCTGGGTTTTTATTTATTTATTTATTTATTTATTTATTTATTTATTTATTTATTTATTTATTTCCCCCCAGTTGCTGCCAAGACTTGTTTTCTGTGGTTACATGGCTGAGTGAGATGACCAATTAGTATTACATCCTGTTCCTTACCATTTTCTTTTTAAAAGCATGCTCCCCACGCATCACACTAGAAGTTGGCCTAAAGCTCAGTTGAGTAATCATGGATATATTATGACTGCAACCTCACTGATTAGCAACACTAGATGTTCCAGGCCTAATATGAATGTCAATGTGGAAATGCTCAGATGAAATGTGTGTTTTTCTTCTTCTTCTTCTTCCTCCTCTGCATCTTCCTCGTGCAGTTGGGTGACATGGGTTAATTTAGAAAGACATACTATGAAGAGATGAGAAATAACCAATATTGATTTTATTCTCCTGTTATCTGCAGGAAGGCAGAGTCACTATTAGTTTCCACTTAAAAGCCATCAAAAGGTTACTAGGCTGCTTCCTGGGGGGGCCCTTAACCAGCTTACCCTAAAATCAATACTAAAACATTGAGTGCATGCAGGCTTATATGGCTCTGGATTGAGTTTTGAGGGAGGTGATGTAGACATCTACATGATCCAATTTGCCTGTTGTTATGTCCAACTCGAAGAAAATCCTCTAATGCTTTGTATCAAATCTGGATCATAGTAATTGTTATTCTCTGACATCAGATTTGACATTAATGGACTAACTGGCCTGGATCAGCTTTGCAGACCCTGGAACGACAAATAAGTCCTGAAAGACTGAAAATCATCTGTCACAATGTTAAAAAGAAAAACAATGCTTTCAGATGGTCTGGGTTTTACAGGCGAGCACAGTGCGGCATCGTAACAACGGGGGCCAACGTCTGGATGATTTGCTTATTGCAGGGGAGAGAGGCTGAGTTTGAGCTGGGTGTTTATTCGTCTTTAATCTCTTGCCTCGTCTCTGTCTTTTTGTGACATTAATGGAGAAGTTTCAGTTTCATGGAGTGAACTTGGAAAGTGATTTTGAGTTTGCCGTGAATGTTGCTGAGACAACTTTTCTGTAAAAACCTTTGATGGAAAATGGTCTTTGGAAATAATAGGCTTGTGTTTACTGAGGATCAAAGGATCACAACTGGGTTTCTTTAAGAGCTGTTACACCTCAGGGTTTTCTTTTTTTGTAAGTACCTTACTGCTGTGTAGGCTGCGTGCTGTTCCTGTGAAGGCTATGCTTTATTCTCCATCATGCTTTTTTTTAATGGTTGCTACTGTTTGTGTGCTTTGGACACAGCTGCTCCAGGTGATCACTGTGGCATGATCGGCTTGTTTCCTAGTGATTTCCTATCAATAGTTGGGCTCTCCAATTGAAAAACAATGGACACATAGCCTGTAAAGCACAAACATTAACACGAAAGTGTCAATTCCTCTGGAAAATTTCCAGCCTGTTCTGCTGTGTGAGGAGGAAGCAACTTTGTGACCCTAAAAACAAATAAAATGTTCATGGAAACAAAACAAAAAAAACACTTCAACCTTTTCCCCAAAGTTGGCTCATTCCAGTCGGGACTTAATACAAAACAGGAACGCCATGAACACGCATGACTTCACCTACACTGAGTGGCAGGAACACAAATCTGTCAGCTGCCTCTGGTTTGAGGCCGGGAGCTAAATATCCGCTATACTTTCTTCAAACAGGGGGGCACTTAGAGCACGGCTTCGACTATAGACTGTGCAGCCAACCACACGGGTATGTGACATCACCCGTGAATGGGGGAGTTTTCAAACTTGGATTTACCAATTGTACAAACACACCCATCCGAAGAAGATGTTGAAGCACCGCAGCTGCTGAGAGTCTAAATTCTTGCGGGAAAAAACATTGTTGACTTTGTATCTGAGGAGAAAAGTCTGGGATTTTCCCAGACACTTAATTTTGGTCAGAGTTTTCTTGGGAGCCAGAGATCAGGCCATTTGTGGAGCTGCGGCTTCTTCAGCACCTGACGACTGATTTAACTCTGAGTTTTGGTTTTATTTTACTCTCAGTGACATATAGAAGTTATTTAAGCTCAGATCACTGTGTAGGAAGTGATGTCCTGCAGGCCTCTGCTGGCAGTCTCAGTTGACTCGCCTTTGTTTCGCCCCTTCCTGATGTTTACAAGAGTCAGGATGCGAAAAGGTGCCGCACTGGCACAATGTGGAGAACGGGGGGTGGCAGAGATGGAGAGGAGCTGTGGGGTCGCAGCGCCTCTGTCGACCAATTCCAGAACATCTGTGCCTCGCCAAGTGTGAACAAGATGTCTGGTTTTCATGTCTTGGGTAATGGCCCGCTCCTCTCTCCGCACACTCTGGATCATCCTCCCCCTTGTTCTCCACCGAGCAGGGAATCCTGTAATGAACTGATGGGAGGGCAGATGAAGCTTGCAGCTGCCAAATCTCTCCTCCTTTTCCAACTAAAGGATAAATGACTCACTTACACACACCACTTGCCCGTTCAGCGCATGGATCTCTCTTAGCTCCGTCTGCATGAAGATTAAAACACAGACCTCTTGATCAGATAATTACTTTGGCTGGAAATTAATAACAACCTTTGGGTGGAAATTAGTAAGGAGGAAACACACTTATTGTCTCTCTCTCTCTCACACACACACACACACATAGTAGATACACAGAGACACTTGCAGAGAAAAACAAACTCCTACACTGCCGCGCCTTGCGTATAAAATATGTATCATGTACTGAAAAGTATAACCAAGGCCTTAAACAGAAAAGGCAGGAACGTTTTATCCAGTATTAATAAGTCTGACTAATGTAGCCCTACTACAGTTTTAAAACATATTTGAATTTATAAATGCGAGCTATAAAGATTCCCTATCCTCCCACACACAGGCTCAGCCTATAAAATACCCATTTTGTTTTTCTCTCTACCCCTCTTTATTCCTTGCACACACTCTTTCCTTCTCTTACCAATGGCAAGATGCACCCAGCAACAAAGCACTGCAGTCTCCTCCACCTGTTCAGGTCCAGAGCTTTAATGATCACAAACACTGTCAGAAATGATGTTGCATCTAACATCAATGTTGGCATGTTTTTTTTATTTTAGAGAGGCTGGTGCAACTCAACAACAACAACCTGTGTGATCGTCTCAGGTCTTAACAAGTTAATATCATCAAGTGTCAATCCAAAGTTTCACAAGAATTGGCAAAAGGAAATGTTTATGTGCATTTCACTCCACTGCTGTGGTTTACCGCATGATAAACAGCAGGTGAGGTGGCATGAAAAAGCCTTGCAGGAGAAGAGGGTGAAGCAAGATGATGTAATTACAGAGCAGCAGTACAACCCCAGACGAATGGAAACACTGTGGAAAACATGATGGGGATATGGCATTTATGAGTCTCCTTAATGCATTCATTTGAGGGTGACAGTCCCCTCATTGGTCCATGCAGATAACTGCTATTTCTTTTCTCACATTTCAGTTTTTCGTCCCTTCAGAGCAGCAGAAGTGTCAGTGACAAATGAGTCTCATGCTTCATATAAACTACACAATAATTCATTTGCTAAGTCTGTTATTGCTGCACTTTGTCACTTTTTTCTTTTTTTTTGGTCAATAGAGCAGTTTCTCCACCTCTGCCAAATGTAAAAAGACATGTTTTTTGGCGGAGAAATATTTCACCACCAATCTTTTCCTTTTTTCTTTTTCTTTTTGTATCGCACTGTGTTTTTTTTCCTGCGTGCAAATTGAAAATGCACACAGCAAAAGGTGCACAAACACACTTTGAAAGGCACAAAGGGCTCTTGATACGTGTGTTCATGCCACTTGACCGCAGATCAGTGGCGGCAGAGAAGGAGCCGAGATTCTTGATGTTGATGTGCGATTGTCTGCTGAGCTGTGCTGTCAAGATAAAGCAGTGTCTCCTCAGCAAATTTGTTCATGTTTTGGCTTGCACTCAGAGCGTATAGTTTAGAACAGCTTTGGAAATCCATCTCTCTTTGCACTAGCAGTGGAGGGGAGGGCCTCTTCTCTTCCAGTATGGTACGTTACAGCTGTTACCTCCTGTGTTTTTTTTTTTAAAGTCGTTGTTCGCAGTGCAACAAGAAAAAGCAGCTGCCAGTGTAAATTGTTTAGCATGGTCATGCCTCATTGTTGGATTGGAAAAACACCGACAGCACTTTTTTTTAATAAGCTTGTGCTGATGGAAAGACGGGGTCGAGGTGTCACCCTGTGTCTCTCTGACTTTCACATACAGCCCTGTTTTTTTTTCGCTGTATCGCTCGCTCGCCTCTCTCTCAAACCGAGGCAACACTTTACCGAAGAGGTGACGTTAATCTTCTGCTCGGCACTTGAAATGATCCATGTGCCGCCTCCGTTCTGAACAATGAGCTCACACAGCAAAGTAGATGGACCCGGGGCAAAGTGGGAGTAATGAGATAACAGGGTTATAAATTCACGTCTCCATTAGAGTCACATGATTTAAAACATATGCTAAGAGGAAAAACCTATAGTCCATAATTGCCGTAATAAAAAGCTGATGTATCGTTTACAGAGGTTCCCAAATTTTTCCCATAGGCGCAGGTGGACTGGAAGTCTTTGTAGAGTTGCTACAGCTTTAAGTGGATTGAAGCAGCATAGGATCTGTAGCTCTCCTTGAACGAGTACTGCAACACTCTCACTCACCAGTTGCTTATTTCCAACCTGCTGCGTAACAGGCCTCTGCATGTGTTTGTTATCTCTTGATAGTCGACGTTGCTTTTCGGTGGAAGACGAGATTAGGATCCACCTTCAAGAAAACTTTCCACATTTAACGCTCGGTCTGCTGTTTATTCTATCACCCCCTGACTCCTCCATGGCATAACTAGCATGATGAATAGCGTAATGCCCTGCAATCTAAACTAAAACTCACTAAGTGTCTCAAATTCAGAAAGGATGTTTTTATCTCAGAGGCCTCACTTGAGCCTCAATCCCTTCTTTCACAGACATGTAGCCTTTTCTTTTGCTACTCTTTCCACGTCCTCTGTCTCCTTGATGTTTGACTGGTGCTATGCTGTTTTCTCTTGCTGACTGTCTCCCCTGCCGTGGAAATGTGGATCGTTTCCCAGAAATCCTTTTAAACGGAACCGATTTTTATAAGAAAGGGATTTGCATTTAAAGCAACCCCCCCCCCCTCTCTGAAAGCCTGTAGCCCATCATCCTCAGCACCTCAATCCCATGATTAGTTTCCTCAAGAGTTAAACAGGCATCCGAGTGCCACAAGTACTCTCAGTCCCTGTCGATCTCTTCCTCCTCAGAGAAGGATGCATATGGCAGCTGGGAATTGCAGGTGGATGATAGTTTAGCTTCGACGAAGAGGAGACAACCCCCAGCAACCCTCCCATACATCCATGTCAGGCATTCACTTTGGAGAGCCGGTCTGTCCTCCACCCACACGCTACTCTGTGAGAGTGGGACACAATGGGGACAGGCTGCAGCGGAGAGGGAATGAGGCCACAGCCTATCAGCCATAAGCACCAAGGAGAATGGCACTTTTAGAGGGATGGGGGTTCTCTTTGAAGTGAGTCAAGGAGAGATTGGGAGACCGGCATGAGTCAACGAAACCGAAACAGCCAAGTGCAGCAAGGGCAAGGAGGAGGGTGCAAGTATGTGCATGCATGTCTGCTCCCTCTATAATGAGCAAAGTGTGTGTGTTGCCTATTTGCATTTTGCAATCATACACACCTGCGGCGAGATGTGTGAGATACTGTATACGTGTGATAGGCTGAGTATGTGATTATAATGAAGGGATTAAAAAGGCCTTTAATTAGAGGACAACAACAGAGGAGGGTTTTTTATTATCTCAGGTCCATCTCTCATTTATCTTGCAGACTAATCACAGCCATTATTTGAGGCATACTGAGTATTGTAGTGGGAATTTTCTCTTTTTTTTTTCTTCAAGCATTTCTACGTGCCGTTGTTGTCTTCTTCTGATGTTTTTGTTGTTGCATTCGAAAATAGAAGAAAATCTTGAAGGGGTGTGGGGTGAGGGGGCAGTGTGAGCACGAGGCTAGAGAGACGTCTGAGGCTGGGATGTGCAAGAATTGATTAAAAAAAGCAACCTAGATGTTAAAAATTTTCCCTGCTGGAAGCGTGCACCATCAAGTCGACGTGCTTCCACTGGAGTCTGGGATATTTTTCTCCCTGCGTCACAGGTTGACCTACATCTTGTGTTTGATATGCCGGTTTTTTAAGTTGAAATGCAACTCACTCGGCTCGACGTCAGCCTGGAGAACACGTGCACGTTTTTTGCCTCCACCTTCATGCGTGCACGCAGCTTCGACATGTCTCCCAGGGCCTGCTTTCACATACTGCACCGAAACCAAGAGGGGCTCTGCTATATACGGCACAACAGAGACATTCTTGTGCAGAGCTAGCTGCCCTCCTACAGCTTGCACACAGCTAAGAGCTTTGAGAGGGAGTCATGCTCCGAAAAGGAACGGGTCAGTTCAGTTAAAGAAGCTTTAAACACCTCTTTTTTTTTGGCAGCACACTGTCTTTATTTTGAAGGAGCGCTGCTGTGCACAAAATGTTGTTGTTTCTTTCTTTTTTTTTTGCTTTTTCCGTCATATCTCCCTCGCTTCCGTTGTGAGTGATTGCCATCTTCGCTGAACCCCATCCAATCTCTGAAGAAGAGTCGTTATATTACATAAGTGCGGTTGTGGAATTCAAACAGTTTGTAAACTACTGATTTCACCCCCCGCTGAAAGCACAAAATGGCTGAGAGGGGAAAATGATGTTCTTTGTACTCTAACAAATGGCTCCACATCCGAAGATGAGTAGTGTTTTTCTTTTCCTCCCTTTTTTTTCTGTCATTATCACATGTGTAGATATGGCTTCTTTGTATTCGTGGTGACCATATATATTGGCCACCACGAATACAAAGACCCCGTCGCCAGGCTGTTGGGAGCGATGCATGGACTGATGAGGAGAATTAGCTCTCAGCGTGTCTGTTGTTGGCTGAATATGAAAAAGGATGATGTGTCTGAATAAAAGAGAAAATTCTCACAGAGTGTCTGTTCTCTTGTATCTCTACTCAGATGTGTCAATCCTTAGATGGTTTATTTAGCTGGAGTCTGCACTGCTAGCTTCATGCTGTCCACCTCCCACAGCAGATTAGTCACTGAAATCTGTGTGTGTGCATGCGTGTGTGTGTGTGTTTGCCTTTTTCTTTGGCAAAATAGCTTTTTTTTTTTCTCCCCACAATGAATTGTAGACTCGGCTTGAGTAAAGGCTTTGATAAAAACTCTGTTTTAAGTACAGCAGCAGACATTTTTGGGGCTCATGCAGAATTCGTTAGATGCGTCGAAGCAGTCGTCGGAGCTCTGTGGGTTTTTCATCAAGCCACATTTGAATAAGATAGGTCACCTGTTAAATATTGTTTTAGAGAAGGCGACACGTCCGTGTATTTTCCACTCTAACAAATGGGGAAGTTCATTATCCTGTATAGTTTGAGATGAAAATGGCAACACGTTGGAGTGGATCCCAGGCCTTTGATTGAAGGACACAAGAGACAAACGCGCTAATAATTAATCTATAGTTATCTAACTGACAAACTCTCTGGGCTAATTATTGAAAGACAGGGCAAACCTGGGGGAGGGGGCGCTGAGAGTCATCACAGAGACCCCCCCCCCCCCCCACAAAGCCTCCCCTGCTGGTTAGGAAGATCATCCCAGATTTCAGCGCTGTGTGGTTCCTGAGTGTTCGTGCTGCAGGGGCATCAGCCCGCGACTGACCTCTGACCTCGGCCTCTCTGTGGACAGTATAAGACGGTGGAGGGTGAATTATCCTCTTTAAGAAGAGATTGAGGAAAGTGTTTGAAAACAAGCGCATAACCTGCACTTTCCCATAGTGCCCCCCCCCCCACTCCACCCCCACCCAGTGATGACACAGAGCTCAGCTTAGCTCTCTGGCTCTCACAGACAATCAGCTGCCCTGGAGCCTTCTATAAAGGAGATAGCTTAACTTCAGGCGAGTCGGTTCTGACCACAGTGTGATAGATAATGTGTGATCGCTCCCAGGCGCACAGCAGTGAAGTGTCTGTATTAGGTTGTCAGGCCTGAATTTGCTTCACGTGGTGTTGTGGAAAAAAAACTCACATATGAACAGTTTTCTATCTAGTCGTATCGATGCGAGGAGCCCTTCAGAGATAGGTGTTTATTTCTGCTACGTAACAAACTGGAAATGTCACTGTGTGCAGCCTGACATTGAAAAGTGTTGTCTCCTGCCAACTCCGAGCACACATGTAAACTGTCTCCGTGTCATTTTCCTAATGTAAGAAAAACATTTCCTAGATGAGTTTTTGTTTACCTCATTTTCTCTTCTCATCTGCAGTTGTTCACACCTCAGCCTTTTGACAGCAGCTAGCAAAGTCCAACCTTTTACCAGAAATTGTGCCTCTAAAGAACAGAAAAAGTAATTGTGCTGAAATACTGTATACGGTGCTGTTTACCAAGCCACTTGTCTTTCAATCTTGTGCCATCAAGGCTTTTGAAAATAAATGATGTTTTTATTTCTATTTTAAGCTGAAAAGAGGCAAAAGCACCAGTTCAAAGATTAGAGGAATGTGTTCACCTCAAAACAAGATGTTCTTTGTCTCAACATGTTTTCATGTTGTTTTGCCAGTAAATGATATAATGTAATAAAATTGCAGAATTACATTATAACTTAGTTCAACTCTGGCAGGATTGTTGTGCACAAACAGTGTTAAATATACTTTTGGATACTGATCAATAACTGTGACCCACATTTTAAGGAAACTTCCTCCTCCCAACTGCAGCAGAAATAACACAAATCTGGTGGGGAAATATCTTTGTTCAGATTGTTTTACACTCATAAATGTAATAAATATAATATTGTTTGACTCATAAAAACTTCCTGAGACCTGGAATTCAAAGTAAAGAAATAAAAGAAGTGAAAATGTGCAGAAACAATGAGGAAGGAATGATAAATGTATGAGAGAAGTTTTGTATAGAAGAGGTAGAAGTGTTGTAAATGAAGCTGTAGTGACAGGATTAATTTCTTTCTGGTCCATTTGGAGATTTCAACCATTTATAAGTGAAAAGTTACATTTTCTGTTTGCTGCATGTGTCTGTGATGTGACACTTCTCTGTGTGGATTGTATATATACAGTAGGTGGAAAAGAATAGAAGACATTGAAGACATCATGTTGGGCTGTGGCAAATTATCAAGGCAATTTACCCATCTCCTTGATAATTGCCCAAGTGACATTTCTGAACAAAACAATGAATCGATAATAGAAAATAACTGGAAGTTGTTGCTTGAGTCATGGATTTATTAGCCTGTGGATTACAGTGAACAGTTACAGTAAATGATAAATCCAGTGTCCAACCTCAGACACCGAAAGATCACACACCACTAGCTCGTCTGCTTTTTAATCATCTCATCTCATCTTTCTTTTTTTTTTTTTAACCTTACAGTTCTCTTTATTTCAAGGCAGCATTGCTTGTGGGAATGCCGACGTGCTGAAAAGTGCAGTATACCCTCTCAAAATTTAATGACTTTTTTTAAAAGAGGTCTTTTTAAGTTTCCTTTGTAATTCATTCCTCCTCTTATAGGATTCAGTATCAGGAAGCCACCAGGGAGTTGGTGTAGCCCGCAACACTGTTCTCAAGCAGCCAGTCAGTGGGGTTATTTTTAAAAAAGGGCTTGAGAAAGCACTGTCCCTAATTGGAAGAAGCGGGAGGTGAATTCACTCGGTGGCAGATCAATACTCCAAAAAACCCAACTGAAATATGCTGTTTAATGCAAGTAATGTTATTCAGTCATGCTTTATGAGAGAAAACGCAGCAAAGTGTGTGTTCTAAGTGTGAATTTCTTTTAATATATCTAATTACAATCTAATTCAGGACGATCCAGAGAAATGAATGAATTCTTTCTTCTTAATCCTGTTTGGGATTAGATGTGAAAATCTATTGATTTTACTTCTCCAGCCGGTTCCTTTTTGTACACAAGTGTCCAACAGGAAACACTTCTGAGAACGACAGTGTGATCTATAGTCAGACAGTTCCTACATGTCACATATTTCTATACATAACGGCCATTATTCATGTGGCGCGGTCTCTTTGGGAGCATATTTCACCTCCGGAGGCTCGGGGCTTTTTGTTTTGTCTGAGGAGCCGTTAATGGCCCGAGATGCTTGGCGTGCTGTTGAGCAGTTGACACCACGGGTCAAAACTCACAACTCGTAGGCGGTAATATAAAAAGACCAAATCGATGTCTCCCATCCTCTTAACCTTCACCTCCCATTTCATGCGGAGGTGAAAACTTTTTATACCACCACAAGGAAATATTCTCTGCGAACGTGTGTGATTGGAATAATGCAACAGTTTCTCCTTCTCCTTAACCACAATTAATTAAAAGGGAATAACAATGAATCATAGATGCGCCCGTCCGTATCAATAAACATTTGTTTTGTGCTCCAACACTGGGGAGCACGGTCTTGTAAAAGCCAATCTGCTGTTGTGATGCACAGGTGTGTTTGTATTTAACACAGAGGAAGAATTAGAAAAGATTTTTTTTTAAAAGACAACAGAGACAACAACAACAGAGTGGAAATTGAAAAACTTTCCCTCGTACTGAATTTATTATTAGCCGAGGAGGGAGGAGAGGTCACCTGATCTCAGTGGAGTGGAGAGAGAGAGAGAGAGAGAGAGAGAGAGAGAGAGAGAGAGAGAGAGAGAGAGAGAGAGAGAGAGAGAGAAAGAAAACACATCTTCAGCTGGGAATGATTAATGTAATGGTTCTGTCTGTGCCGAGCCGTGTAAACCTAATCCAAAACATTCAGAGGTCAGGTATCGTAGACCTGCGCTTAATCCTCGTTGGTTCGGGTCAGTCAGTTTGATTCACAGCAGTGTTGATCCTCCCCAGTAGCATCTTTGGTTTCTGTCCAGTGCGAGGCTTCCTCCTCCCTAACTGGGTCACATCCTGTCCCAGGACGGGGACCAACCACAACACACAACACTTACTGATATCCGTCCCACGCAGACAAGACAGAGGAGAAGTGTCGGGAGATGAACACACTTTATTCATCTCACCTCTGCTCCTTTCATCTCCTCACTATATGACACGCTGAAAAGTAGCCCAGGCTTTTGTTTTACAGTAGAGCGCGGTCGGCCTTCGCCAGAACAGGAGACGGGAAGGGGACGGGAACCACAGGAAGCTGAGGTCTAATCTCGCCAGACACAACTCTTGTCAAACACACAAAAGCACTTCTAAACATTTATGTTCGCACACACACATGAACCTACGCTGGGAAGCTGACACGTGAAGGAAAATAATATTTTCTTTTCATTTGCATGCTTCACGTGCACTATGGCAGATAACCTGAGAGCCAAGGACACACAGAATTAGCATTTTTAAAGATTAATCAACGATGTTGTTGTAGCTTTTGGTCAGTTATACAGAATACTGAAGGTGATGAATTGGTAAGGGAATTGTTTGAATAAAAAAAACAACAACTTTACTTTTGGAGTAGCAGGCAGCTATAATCCAAGAAATATGTCCGCACTATAAACACAAAGCTGCAGGCGGCAGCTGTTTAGCTAAGCCCTGCACAAAGAGTGGAAACGAGGCAAACAGCCCCAGTCTGTCCAATAGTAACAAACATCTTCTACCAGCGCGGATGTTTGGATTTAACCAGCGAGATAAACCATGTTAGTTGGTGAGCGTCAGAACCGCTGCCAGGTGATTTGGACTGACCCAGGCTAGCTGTTTCCCCTCCGTGTGTAGCCGTTGTGCTACGCTACGCTACGCTAACCATCCAGACACGGGGATGGTATCGATATTCTCCTGTAATTCTTGGCACGGGACCAGATGATCTTATTTCCCAGAATGCAGAAGGATCCCTGTAATTTTAAATGTGAAACACGCGGGATATCAAATTGCCTGAGGCACCAGAACATCCCATAAGCATGTCTGATTTCAGGGTACTGGCTTTGCAAAATTTAAAACATGTGGTGGCTTTATCCCTGCTACCCCTCCCAACCCCCTACCCCCGAAAACACGGGAGGCTCTGAGCGAAACCTGGAGGACATTAAGTCTCCTGTAAAGGAGTTATTTCAGTTCTACGAGGAACAGGTCGGAGCAGCTTCAACTCCCAAAACGCCAAACAAATGCCATCGAACCAAACGGGAATCCTTCGATTAACAATTTATGAATTATTCCATCTTTCTCTGACTTGTCGTTACCCCGGTTAACATGAAAAGGTGTCAAGGTTGGAAAGATATGATATAAAGGGAAATGATGGGGCATACAGAAATAAATCCAACCATGAATACAAACTGAGAGCAAGTCGCCTAATGAATGTAGCTGTAATTTCACCAGATACATCGATAAGGAAGTCTCTTTTTGAAGCATGTCATCAGTACATCTCAAACCACCAACACCTCTTCCTCCTCTCACATGTCTCATTTTCATTATCCCCGTTATTCCCCTCTGTCTCCATTTCTCTAGGTGTATGAGGGTAATTGGCACTCTGTTTCTTTAATTAAAATGAGGTCTAATTGTAGCCGAAGCAGGGCAAACGTTCGTACGCCTATAATTTCCCTATCACACTCCAGAGCCTTGGAGAAGTGGAAAATGGGGAAGGAAAAGGCACGCAATGTGGAAATTAACACAAAAGTGAAGTTGCATTAATAAAAAAAAAAAATAGTTTAAATGGGTCCGGCTCTCGAATGTGAGGTCATTTGTCTAAAACCAGAAAACAGCTGTAGAGAAAATGAGGATGTAGCATTTGCTGTAGTTCCCTTTTGTCAAAAATACAAAGTCAGGTTTTGCATTTCAAAAGAAAACCCTGTACAACACCCTCCATTGTTATCTGCTTTTCATACAGAAAACTTAATACCTCCCCCCTCTGCTGTGCTTTTCCCAGCATGGTGTGATGAAGGAAATACAACTGTACTATGTTGGCACCGATATCTTAACCCAACTTCTTCAGCCTTAGGTCTTAAACTGACAACGAAAAGTGGCTCCTAAATATATATTTATTTTACAATCTCCGATGATCAGGCCTGCCCCTTTTGCCAGCGCCAGTATCAGTTTAGACTCCTCTGGTGTCTCCTAATGTGAACGATTGTAGTGTAATTACTGTACAATGGTTTGTTTTGGGATTTAAATATGGCCAGATGACGAAATTTTCATTGTTCCTACATTTCTCTAACACTCGGGGCAATTTTCCGGCAGTGGGTGGCCGCCGCTTCTGAAAGAATGTAGGGGAAACGCTGGTTTCCTTTAACAGGGCTTAAGCCTGAATCTACATGGGTGAAAGGCAAGGCCATGCATGCACATAATAGAAACACTCACGCTCACGCATCCTGTCTCATAAACCGTAATGATAGAGCAGCGATAAACAGTGATTACCGAGCCAGGGGCGTGGCATTTCTTTCTCCACTCCTTTAACTAGAAACAAAAAAAATATATACACATGAAGACGAGGCAGGTGTTCATATGAAAGGTGGAGACAAGACGAGACCTTCTCCACGCCGGAGCCTGGGTATTTTGAAGGTGTTTTAAATTATGCTGAAGTGAACTCGAGGCAGACTAAACGCAGGGAAAGCACCGGCCTGAATATTGCCACCCAATTATCCTCCTCATCCACATCTCTCCTCTCTCTCGCAAGACTTTCTTCTCCTCCTCTTTATTGCCTCAGATTGTTGTCATAAGGCTGGTGGGCTTCTGCGGTTTTGAAGTGGAAGAGAGGAGCGAGAGAGGCATGTTTGTGTTTCTTCACAGGGAGTTTGCACAGAGACGGTAAAACGAGTAGAGGGCGAGAGCGAGAGAGAAAGAGAGAAACCGAGAAATTTTTATAAGGGGGAGAAGTCGATGATTAAAGTTACATTCGCCATCTACCGCCCGGTGTGATATAATGACAGACCTGCTGCATATGCACAACTGATGATTAGTGATGTCATGTCATCGCTTCCATACGCTGCTGCACAAGGTCAGGTCACCAAGACGATGGGAAGGAGGAAATGACACTGGGGTGAAACGCTGAGAAGATTTGAAGTGATTTGGCTTCATGACAGAGTGTGTGTGTGTGTGTGTGTGTGTGTGTGTGTGTGTGCATATATGTCTGTGTGCATGTGTGTGGGTTGTTCGAAGAGGAATTGTATTAAATTAGCAGGAGCTAAGATGTGAGCAGCTGTGGGCGTGATTGAGTGATCATTGAAATCATTATGGGATGTAACGACCTGGATATTAATAGACAACACCAGATATCGTCCTATCACAACACTTCTTCGTCTTTTATGGGGTTTTATATGAAAAAGTTTACGTGTTCCCGTTAAACCGCGTTTTATTCTGAAGGAGGAATCGCTTTGTTTTACATGCTCAGTGAATACACCACACAGTATCTGATCTCTACCCAACAATTAAACGTCCGTCAGCATTTGAGCGCTGACGTCTGGCTCTGGGCGGCTGCAGCTGTAACATTTGTCTCGGTACAGGAAGCGCCAGTCAGATTCTGTTTTATCTCTGAGATTTGTTCTAATTTTTTTTTTTTTTTTTTTTTTTTGCGGCTTCATGTGTATCTCATTGGGGTGTGGGTTGGTAAGTGGTAAATGTGATTGCCTCTCATTTCCACAGGATCACAGAGATTAGAAACTGTAGGCGTTGCGGTTATTTTTGTAAAATACTACAAGTGTTGGTGTTGGAACAGTGTGTTGTGCAGAAATATATTCATAGAGCACATAGAGCCTTTGACAGCTTTTCGTATCTTTGTACTGTTCTGTGTAAATGTTTTTTTTTTCCTCACAGCATCTTCTTATCATGTGTGCATGCCTCTGTACAGTCAGTGCACACGAAACTCACTGTAACCATTAGGATTAGTTTTTTACTGAGCAGGCCTGAGACGTAACATGCCTGCTGATGTAACGATTTCACCGTGAGGTCGTTCAGGATGAATCACACTGACCATAGAAATCATCAATGAACATGAACAGCGAGCATATGAACTGCACTGCAGGATTTTTTCTTTACGTGTAGGCTCAGCTTTTTAATCATTAATTAAGCTTTTTTTTTTTTTTTCAACCAAAGTTGGAAAGCTGGAACCAGCCTGTCTGATCCTCTGGTCAACTTTTATGCCAGTCAACCAATCAATGGACCAATCACTTAACTCTCACTCGGGTTTTGGCTTAAATTGAATTTCCACACGGTAGGAAACATATCTCGCTGAGGTGTCGGAGGCTGTGTACTGCGCGTTGCATTTCAATTTCCAGCAGGGAGATAGCCTCGGATAATAATTACAAATTTTATCTCTCAAAATATAAACCAGTGTGACTGCAACTTGATAAATGCCAGACGCCGTTATAAAAGCAAAGGAAGAGGTAGACGGCCGTCTCTAGTCGCACGTTGGGGTGAACACAGATGGAAACAGTGAATTTGTGTTTTATAATGTGATACTTAAATGTGACACATGTGTTGAGAGCAGATAAAGCGACATGTCAAAACAAGTAGGAAGTTGGAAACGACACGTCAATGAGAGAAAGCAACAGTTCGGCCTTGTCCGGAAATGAGAGTGAAGCATTTCTACAATTGTTTTTTTTAATAATGAATGTAAAAAAAACGATTATTGTCCAGATAACAGTTAAATAAACGGGCAACAATAGGAGGAGCTGAGTCTTACTCTAAAGTGTAGATATCAGTGGATTTCAGGTTGTGTAACATTATTTATGTGAAGTGTTTTCACAGAAATCAATGATGTGTGATGAAAAAATACAAACCTTTAGAGAGAGACCACAGTTTGAGGAAAATAAAACCATAAAAGAAACTGGGGAAACAGATGCCGTTTTTTCTCTTTTTTTTCTCCAGCAGGTGTAGTGTTGTTTGTGTGTGTGTGTGTGTTTGTCTGGGTGTGTATAAGTGGGGTTATGGGATGCTGATTTTACTGCCGAACCTTATATTGGTAGCCTAATTCAACAAAACATCTTAATAACCCCAATGATAAACTCTCGTTGAAACCTCCATTTCCTCCAGGATCCATTTCCATGCAGGCGCTCTCCTTGATCACGGCACACAGGAGAGTTGCATTAAATCCTGTTTATTGGTAAAACCGAACTGCCTGACCTCTGAGATGAGCTTCTGCGGGGAACACGAAGTGCTCTAAAAGCCGGTCGGTGACAGGAACCTCACCCCCATCAGGAAGAATATGAGTCATAATTTAACAGAGACAATCTAGAAAGAGAGAGGCAAGAAGAATTCTGGAAGGGCTTCAATCGAGAAAACTTGTGTCGTGAATCAGAGCTGTATGAATAAAAATTGATTTGACGCGACTAAATCCAGAAAGTATTCAGATCCCTTCAATTTTCTCACTTCTTGTTATGCTGCGGCCTCCGGGTAAAATAGTTTAAATTAATTTTGCCCCTCATCCATCTACATTCAGTAGCTCATAATAACAAAGCCCAAACAATTGTAGAAATTGGTACAAGTTAATTAAAAAGGGGGGAAAAAAACCTATTATATCACAATAGCATCAGTATTCACAGCCTTTGCTCAGTTCGTGGTGGAAGCACGTTTGGCAGACTCCGGTCGTCTTGTGTACGATGTGACCGGCTCTGCACATCTGGATTTAGGGATTTTCTGCCACTCCTCTCTGCAGATCCTCTCAGGCTGTGTCAGGTTGGACGTGGACAGACACTCTCGCGTCCCTCCAGGGATGTTTGATTGGTTTCAAGGACACACACACACACACGGTTGTCCTGAAGCTACTTTTTTTGTTTTGTTTTACATTGTCCTCATCCTTTAAAGGTCCTGGGTTCAGGGTGTCTCTGTACCTAGATCTGTTTCCCTTGGTCCCGTCTCTCTGTCCCCGCTGCAGAAAAACACCCCCCACATCACAATGCGGCCGACGTCACCGCGTGTCACAGTGGTACCGGGCAGATGAAGAGCGATGCCTGGTTTCCTCCAGACCTGATGCGTAGAATTCAATCTGGGTTTCATGCTGTCAGTCGTGTCTCTGAGCTCTGCAGGCAGCTCCTTCCACCTCGTGGCCTGGTCTTTGCTCTGATGTGCTTTGTCAGCTGTGAGACCTTATACAGACAGTTGTGTACTGTCCAATCAACTGAACTCGCCACAGGTTTTCCTCCGGTCAAGGTGTGGAAACATCTCGGAGATGATCAGGAGGCCTGGGAGCTAATTAATTGTCATAGGAAAGAGTCTGGATAATAACAGAAATGTGATATTTTATTTTTTATCTATTTAATAATTTAAAAAAAAATGTTTTGACTTTGTCGTTGAGTCTAAATCAATTTAAATGGTATTAGCATAAGATAACAACATATTTAAATAATAAAAAAGTGAAGCTGTCTGAACATTTTGTGAATCTAAAATGTAGAAGTGTGTGTGTGTGTGTGTGTCTCGTTCCCAGTACTTGTTCCCACTCTCTGTGGACAAAAGCCGGCTCTTTTCAGCAGGTTGAGTGTGGCCACAGGCATGGTGTGTGTGTCTGTGGGAGCAGAGGGGACATGAGGGGGTTGAATAAAAACAAACATGAGAGGAAAAACAATTTCAGGGTGGTGGAAATGTTCCTGTAGTCGTAGTAGTAGTGAGACGGGTGAAACTCCATCTTCTTCCCTAATCCCAGTATAAGCGAGAGAGCTGGAGACTGGAGACAGGCGCAGTCTGTGATGTGAAATTCATCTGGGTGTTTCTGTGAATGTAAATGAGTCGTTTTCACGTGTCCTGCTGTGAGTGACATTATGTTTCTGATCTTTTTCACAGAGGTCCTGATGAACACTAAGACGGAGACTTCTGATCTCAAATGGACCATCTTTTCTCGTGCCAAACCCGAGGTATGTAACCGCAGCCTCACTATGTTATCTGTATTCCTAACACAGGCCTTGTGGTGACGGGGGATTTTTGGCTTCCAGCTGTTCCTTTGTTACTCTGGCTATAAAAGAGTTCCTTATATGGCAGGTAACTGACAGAATAAAGGAGATGCCAGAGTGAATGTGGGATTCAAAGTAGATTGGAAGCAGATGCTTTGATATATCCCATCAACCTTGGAGTTGGAGTCACTGTCTGCCCACAGTTTTGAATAGCGCAGCCAGAAAAAGACATATTTGTAATTTGATCGACTGAGGAGTGGTTGCTGGGATGTTTCTGCCAGCGTCAGTGACCAAAACTGCTCGACTTTGTGATGTCTCCGAGGGAAAATGGTTACAGTGCTGCTGGCAGGGACATTTCTGGAACTGGACACAAATGCTCAACAAATGTGTCCGTGCTTTTGATTAAGATGCAAAGCGAAGCAGACTGACAGTCTGTAAGGAGTTTCATTCATTTGAAGTAGCTTATCAAACGCTTCACGTTGTCAAAAGCCTAGATGGATTGTTTGTCTGTAGCACTATAGAGAATAAAACTGTGAGGTACTTAATGATGGCGTGCCACGAGCTGTCTGCATCAGAAATTACAGATATTAAAGGATTACTATATGGTTATTTTTAGGATTAAAGGATTGTCACGGCTTCGTGGTGGATATTTGTGGCTTTGTAAGAAAACCAAATAAAGCAATATGAAATAATGTACTCATTTCGTCGCCCCATGGGTTTAAGAATTGGGGATCGAGGCAGTTTGGCGGAAAACCTTGACATAATGAGCGACATGTGTTGGTTGAAATGCTTTGTCAACCCTTCAGCCTCAGTTCATTGTAATGGTAATGCCGTCAGAACAAGAGCAGCCACAGTTGGAAATAGCCATCGGGCATAGCAGGAGAAATCCCCGCAGGCCGACGTGGACTGGTCCCAGTTCAGAAATCCAGCTGCCAGGTGAACATGAAATAAAATGTAACAGAGCATTAGCATCAGGCGTTTGCCGCAGGTGTGTTTATGTCTGCCAGATGTGCAGACAAACAGCTACAGTGTAAAAGCATACTTTTCTCCTCGATATGAGGACATTTTTGCGATGCATTATTATTAATAATATACAATATCCATATTGAAATGGCCTGTCATATACATAATATAAAAAGAAATAGCATTATTACCATGTACAGTATTGAAATGTGCATAATATAAACTTTTGCCGAGTGAACAACAAAGACAAATGTCACATGCAGGTGAGCCCTGTGGGATGTTTGGTTAATCTTCATCACTGAAAACATTTTGTTCACACAAATATGCGCTGCCATAGTATTTATTTTTCTGGGATTAGAAGGGAAATTCTTCCTCTGAGTGATTCAGACCTGGCTCTCAGTGCTTTGCTGCACTGTAATTCATTCAGACCAGTATTCTGCCTCACTCAACACATCATCTGCAAATGGATTTTTAAAGATTTACATATTTACATAACTGAATTTCTGAGCCTCAAGTTCAGCAAATCTGCTAAATTCTGCCCTGAGTATGTTAATTTCTTGCTTGTTTCCCGCTCTTGGGAACATAGTGGTGGAGAACATGTTTGCTGTTGACTCAGAAGTCAGACATGAAAGCAATTTTCACTTGTATTTTACTCCCCAACAAATGTAGATTTCAGTGGAAGGGAGTTTTTAGTACAGAAATATTTGCAATATCCTCTCCCCTGTTCTTGCATTTTCAGTCTAAAAGTGTGTTTAAGGGGTGTAAGTGGTGTGTGTCTTGGACGCTGTGTTGCAGCACTGTGCTCTGTTTGACAATTGAGACTCGGATTCCCACTGGCTGAGCTGCGGCTCAGCAGGAGGAATGATTTAACAACCCGGATTCAAATTCGGCTGGATCGTAATCCGCACCAAGTCCGGAGCCGTCCCACAGGCCTCAGACAGGTGCCTTACAGCAGAGGGCCAACAAATAACCGCAACATTATTATGATGAATAGCACTTTTAATGATACCAATTATAAAAAGACACTGGGGGAAGTCTTTACGGGACTATTAAATATTCTGTCTGGGCTCACAAAAGACGTTCTTGAGATTTCGGGCTCATGTGTCACTTTAACGTCCAAGCTGACAGCGCTCTGTTTTCCTCTTCGCTCTCAGTGGGAGGAGGTGAGCGGCTTAGACGAGGAGAACAACAGCGTGAGGACGTATCAGATCTGTCAGACCGACAGCGCGTCCAGCCACTGGCTGCGGAGCGGCTTCATCCAGCGACAAGGAGCCTCTCAGGTTTACGTGGAGCTGCGCTTCACCATGATGGAGTGTTCCTCCAGGAGCACGCACCACCGCAGCTGCAAGGAGACCTTTAACCTCTACTACTACCAGGCCGACTCCAACGAGGCCACGGGCTCTTACCCCCCCTGGATGGAGAACCCCTACACCAAGGTACGTCCACCAATAGCAGCCTCATTATTACAGAAGGTTATTATTATTATTTGATGACTTTTTCAAAAAATAATATTCAAATTCATCTCTAATAAAACTGAATATCTGGATTTTAAGATCTCTCCGGCTGTGAGACATGACTTTTTCAGCAGCAGATCCTCAGACCTCTGATGTCAGAGCGTCCTTGAACACACCGCCGGAGAGGTTTCGTAACAGTGCCTGCTCCGCAACTTCATTACCACTTAATAATGTAACTTTGGCAGGAAAAATAAAAGAGATGAAATGTTGACTGTGATGAATTATGTTTCTATTGAGCAAGTCCCTGCAAGTTGAAGTGTTCTGTGACAAATGGGAAACAGTGGGAACCAGGAAGGTAGTCGATCTGAATCGCAGAGCAATGCTTTGGAAAGTGTCCAGTAATGAAAAGCATGTGCGATGTTGAGTTAATAGGTCAGAGTGGATAAATGCAAAACCACCAGTCACGTCCCCTTTTCTTCAACTGAACCCTGTGTTGGAATCTGGCCATTACATAAGACCCTTTCTCTTTCTTTTCCTGCCTTAGGTGGACACAGTGGCTGCGGACTTTCTGCTGAGGAAGGGCGGGGAACGGAAATTTAATGTGAAGACCTTAAGACTCGGGCCTCTATCTAAGAGAGGCTTCTACTTGGCTTTCCAGGCTCAGGGCGCATGCATGGCCCTGTTGTCTGTCAGGGTGTTCTTCAAAAAGTGTCCTCCCCTGGTCAGCGCTCTGTCCTCTTTCCCCGAGACTGTCCCCAGATCTTTGGTGCAAGAGGCACAGGGAGTGTGCGTGGACCACGCCGCCCAGCAGGGGCCCCGACCTCGGCCTCCTAAGCTCTTCTGCGGGGAAGACGGCCAGTGGGTCGGCCAGCCCACCACATCCTGCGCCTGCCTTGCAGGGTACGAGCCGGCTGAGGCATCCACTAGATGCACAGGTGAGATGGAGGCAAAGTTATGCCACGTATATAAGTGTGTAAGTATGTATTTATATAGACTCCACCCACATAGGCAGCAGAGCAGCCAGACTAAACAAGAAAACAATGGTAAGTGAGGGTGGGTTTCCACCGAGAGAGAGCGTTGCAGAGGAAATGAGAAACCAAGGAAGTTAATGAGGGAGGGGGACATCTTTGACACAGAGGGGACAAAGGGAGGTCAGGTGGAGCAGCGCTTATCTCAGAGAGGAAGAGCCGGGTCAAAGGCTCACGGCCACGACGGCTCATGGTACGGCTAAGATAGAAGCAGCACAGGAGGTGGAGGTAGCAGAGAGGGACAGGAGGTGGGGGAGGCTCGGGGTGAAGATCATATCGGTTTGAGAACATCAAAGCAAAACAGACAAAAAAAAAAACAGAGGGAAGAAGCAGGATGATTCTCTCAGGAGCCGTGCAGCAGCTCTGTTTAATGAGACCAATTAACAAGCCTCGTGCAAGAACACCCCCCACACGCACAATCACACACACACACACACACACACCACATCGCGCCGACATGGGAAATCGTTGAGTGCTAAACACAGAGACGCGAGGAGAAATGCTACGTTTTCTCAGGAAAATGTGTGGCGTTTCCATAGTGGGATTCAGTTTGATCTCTGTGGGAGGTATAATGATTTTTCATAACACAAAATAATTTCCGACATTTTGCTTTTGGTGAAGCGGGGTTGGCATTTCCAGCGTTCTGTCACCGAGGAGAGTGAGGCGGTGAAGGGAGAAAAAAAAAACACTCACTCACCAGACCATAAAGAGGAAATTGCCTCCGTAGCAAGATTGAACAGTTAATTTGCTCCGTAGGCCGAGTATTTCATCAGGTTTAAAATTAAATTAATTTTTGTGCTAATGTCATTATCTCCCATAGACAACACATAGATTTTCTCACAAACCTCGAATGCAAAACGTATTAATCCAGTCAAGCTTTGGTAGTTTTCCACCTGAGGTCGATTAAACGGTTTAAACTCAGAAAAAAGTCTCAGGATAACAGAAGAAAAACAACAGCAGATGTGAAACACTGGTCAGTAGTGACTGTTTCTGTAAACCAGTTGTTGTTCTGCATCATCTGCCAATGTTAAAATTAGAGCTAGAAAACACCCAGGTTCGTTTTTTTCTCATGTCTAAAAACAGTCATTAAAACACACACACTCACCAAACTCCGCTATGTTTTTTTTTTTTGTTTTTTTTTTCACATCTGGGAAATTCCTGCGGAAAGATGTCGGCCGCAGTGTGTCGACCCTGCGAAACAGAAGCCAACAATGCTCCGCTCGGTGTGAAAGTTTATTGTTTTATTCCTCCCGCTCAGCAGCTGAGGTGGCGTCTCAGCGGTCGCACCGAGCGCAGAATAGTAAACACTGCACAGTGTCAGTGAGTGTGTGTGTGTGTGTGTGTGACAAGGTGACAGCGTATTACACACTCACACGTAGGACGGTGTCAGTGTGTTGGATCTGGTGTGTGTTGTGTTCATGTAGTCGATGCTAAGAGGAGAACGGGTTCAGACAAGGGCAACTAATCAAAATAATCATTATCAGTTAATTTATGTATTGGCATTATTTTAATCAATGGAACAAAATGTGCAAGTCTGCTTTTTTTTTGTTGCATTATCGGTTTCTAAACTGATCCACTGACTTAACTTATTGATGAATGAACTAAGCCTGTTTGTTTATATCTTGAGCATGATACTGCTGTTTTCGGTTTTATTGATGAGACAATATTAGGCTCAATAAGCGAAGGCACTTCTTTGTAAGACTCCCACACGTGCTGTCTTTCATTCAGACATAATTAGCTTCAATGATAAGCAGCATGTCAATGGTGTGTGTTCACTGAATACACCATTACTATGAGATTTATTACTGTGATTGTCTTCAGCTAAGAGGCCTCATTACATGGCTCTGTCTGTCAATCTGCAGCCATCTGGCATCTAAGTACCCAGAGTAAAAAAAACTCAACAAATGTGTTTGCAAATTCACTTTGACCCACGACTGTGTGTGGCTCTCAGTGTGTGGAGATTTTATTGACTGTATAATTTGCTCTCTCTCTCTCTCTCTCCTCTCAGCCTGTCCTGTGGGTCACTTCAAGTCGGGCGCAGAGGGACAGTGCACGAGCTGCCCGGGATACAGCCACGCCGCCGACAGGGGGAAGAAGGAGTGTGCGTGTCGCTCTGGATACCTACGCGCAGAATCCGACAGTCCAGACACCCCGTGCACTAGTAAGTATGCATACAAAGGTGCTTGGGCACAATCCACATGCAAATACGGAGGTGCTAAGCAACACAGGCATCCTCTCGTTTGTTCTCGCTCTGCACCTTTCCTTAGCTTGTTCTTCTTCACTTTGTCTCTGGTGCTGTTTCTCTTTCCCTCTGGTGTCATTTATCCCGGCTCCTCTAATCTGCTTTGTGTCCTTTCTCCCACGGCCGGCCATTGAGATGCATGTCTTTTGTGACAGGTTGTTGGGGGCAGGGCTTTCTCTCCAAAAGTGAAGTAGGCATTGATGGTCCCGAGTGACACCTCCATGCGGATTCAGGAATTTCAATTCAGCCACACTATAGAGGTGTGAAACAGAGGGACTTCTCAATTCGGCACATTCTCTTGAAACAGCCCCAAAGAGGAAGTGAAACAATGTGAAACTCAGCATTGTTGACATTTTCTGTTCTCTGCAGGTGTGATATCAATGCCAACTAGAATTCACATCCACCAATTTTATTATTGCTGATAAGTTTAATTACAAAGGCTTTATCTTAATTATTAATCACGTAATGAGGCCATTTCTATTACATATTCTGTTTTTTTCTACTGGCTGTGCGTGTGTGCACTTCAGCACGTCACCTGCATTTTTCAATTTGTATGCAAAATTGTGAAGCAGCCGTGCCATCTGTAGATCAGCCGGCTCTTTCCCCCTCCCTGAAAATACGTGTTTTTACTTTGCTGTGACGGCCTCCGTGATTTTAATAAAGTGGATTCTGATTGTTAAGTCACAGAATGTATCACCTCTAAAAATCCCTCCACCTCCAAACGTTGAATTCAGAATTCATGCGCGCTCAGATTGTCTGTGATGTTGCCCCACTTGGGTTTCCAATGAGAGCACTTATTAGCACTTAAGTTGGCTGCAGGCTCACTGACAAAGCTCCGTCTCCTTGGCAGGAACAGAAACTTATTCACAGCAGCAGAGTGGTATTGCTGTTAAGTTTCGCATGCCTTGAGGCAATAGCTATCTTCTTACAATTTTCAGACAGTGATCATTATCATCCAGTTTCAGACAAACTGTTAAATGCTGCAACACATATGCTCCCGTCGTGACGCACGGCCTCTGCAGAAGCGTCGTTCAGCTCCGTGTCCGCATGTGCAGTGTCCTCGCAGTGGAAATGCATGAATAAATGGTCTGTGTGGGTCAGGGGAAGGTAAAGCAACAGTAAAATGGCACAGAGGAGATTATAATTTGATTTGATAGAAGGATTTTATACAGTGTGATTGCATCAGGAGGACGCGACAACTGGAAAATCAAATATGATGACATTTTTGACCGAATAACGCGACAATATTTGAGGGATGGCTACTGGTGCTTTCTGAGGGCTTTTAAAAGCTGGAAATGTATCATATGTAGTGTTGCTGTAATGACTCCACTGAGTCAGTTTAATACGTTTAGAAAATTGCAACACCTGAGTCTGACATCCGTGACAACATTAAAGGGAATAGTTTGACATTTTGTGAAATATGGTTATTCTCTTTCTTTAGAATTGAAGATTGAGACGACCACTCGCTCTTGTCTGTATGTTAAATAAGAAGAAGTGCATTTTCTATTCTGTCAAGCAGAATGATTTTGCTATTACAGGAGCTTGAAGGATGATTTTTCTGTTCATTTCCAATATTTATAACATTGGGATTATTGCTATGGCAATCTAATTTTGCCTCCTTCTTTTTTTCCTCCATTATTTGCAGAACCCCCATCGGCGCCGCGCAGCATCAGCACCAAGATCAACGACACCACGCTCAGCCTGGAGTGGAACGAGCCTCTGGACAACGGCGGCAGAACAGACATGGCCTACGCCGTCAGGTGCTCGGTGTGCCGCACGCCCAAGGGGCCGTGCCTCTCCTGCGGAGACAGCGTCAGCTACCGGCCGGAGCAGGTGGGCCTGCTGGGGCGCAGGGTGGAGGTGTGGGGGCTGCTGCCGCACACGACCTACAGCTTCACCATCCAGGCGCTCAACGGGGTTTCCCAGCTCAGCGGCAAGGACCCCGCCAGCGACAGTGTCAACATCACCACAAGCCATGACGGTGAGAGGGCGCAAAAGGGGGAAAAAAAGAGGTGGAGAGGTAAAAATAGTCTGAATTTCATGTGGTATTTATAATTCTTCCGCCATCTGTGCAGTTCCATCGCTGGTGCCGGTGATTCACAAGAACGACTCCACAGAGAGCAGCCTGACTCTGCACTGGTCTATCCCGGCTCAGCAGCACTACGCCATCCTGCAGTATCAGCTACGCTACTGTGAGAAGGTGAGAGCTTCCCGGCGACACCTCTCCACTCAGTGGCTGTTCGCATTTCATTGTTTCCTAGTCACGCATACTCACGGCTCAGGGTTAGAATACACTGGAAGACAAAGTGAAGATGTGGGAAACAGGGAGTGGCAGTAATTAATGTGGATTTTCTCACACAGTCCCAAATCTTGCAGGTGAAACCAAAATGTCCTGTAATCCTGTGATTCATCCAAACAAATTGAGGGAGCTTCAAATATTTGACAATGTTAATGAAATATTTCAGAATATCAGCTCAAAACGTAGTTGTCTGATTTCTGAGACTAAGACTTTGACACAAGAAATCAATTTCACAATCTATGCAAACCTCTGACGAACAAGAGATGAAATTAGTGTGAATCTTGGAAGGATTTTTTAAAAACTCCTATAAATGACTTTAGTGGATTTTCTGAGTTTGTTGAGAGTGTTTCTTCAGATTCGTTCCCTCAAGTATTCCTGCTTTACGCTTCGCTTTTCATCCAGGAGCGACGTAGCGAGGAACAGTGCCACTACACGGAGAGCAGCAGGAACCAGGCCGTGCTGACAGACCTCCGTAGGGCCACTCAGTACGAGGTGCAGGTCCGGGCACGCACCATGGCTGGTTATGGCAGTTTCGGTCCCGCAACCATCTTCCGCACCCTGCCTGATGGTGAGAAAACGCCCTGATCCCAGTTGAAAACAGACTTTCTCACACCTAAATTTTGTTTTTCAAATTCTTCTCTGTCCAGTCAGACTCGGCCGGTTCTTGTTATGAATGCATTGCTCATGTCCTTCTGTATAAAGAGGATCTATGCAAGTCCGGACGCTTTACCGTTGTTTTGCTAATCCTCCTCCTGGCCATGTGCATTTGTTTTCAAAGAAGCTGACGAGAAAGCAATCCACGGAGTGGTCGGATAACGCTATAAATCATATGTTGCAACGTGTGAATTTATGTAGTCTTACCTGTCATAAACAAGTCTCAGCGGTGCTGCTGAGACGAGAGCTGGGACACCGGGTTGGCAGCTCTGATCTGGAAAGGTTGGTTTTCAGCCAACAGACGCCAGGTGGAAGGCAGACAGCTTTGTAACAAGATACAGTTGTTTATTTAACCATCACAATTACTCCAAAGCTGTTTAATTAAGGTAAATATGTAGCATAGTTAAGGTGAAAAGTCCTGCATAGTTCCTCAAATTCCTGTTCTCTTTGCTCTCCTTTACCACCAATGTAAACTTCCTGTCACAGTTTCTGTCCTTACATTGCCCTAACTCTAACTCTGCCTCTGTGTCTCATTTTCTTTCTCTCTCTCTTATTTGTCTCAGGCTCTGATTCCTCCCAGTTCTTGATACCTGGCATCCTTATCGCTGTTGGGATGCTGCTGCTTGTCATTTTCGCCTTGGTGACTGCTTACTGCATACGGTGAGAACAAGGGAAGGGGAAAAGAAGCCAAAACAAAAAGAAGAAAAGCTGACAGAATAACAGGAAACAGGGAGAAAAAAAATGGGGGAAATCGAAAACCAATAACAACCACGACCCCAATTTTACAGTTTTACACCACTTTGTTCTTTTGTTTATACAAAATATATCTTATCAACAGCGGATTTGCACTCTGTTACCCACACCGTTTTTTTCCCCCTCTGTGCGGCGGTTCAGACACAAAGCAATGCTCATGGTGTCTTTTGCTTGCACAGCTAAAAGTTATCCTGCTCATTAGAACATTTTCCTTAGGCTTCATTGTTTGAGTAAATAGTGTTGGATGCCATCAGAGGTAGAAACTGTGTGTGTGTTTCTGTGCATATGTGTGTGAGTGAGAGTGAGAGAGAGACACAGACTCAGAGGGATGACGATAGAGGTAGAGGGCAGGGAGAGACAGGATGCAGGCGTCCCAACCCTGTTTCCACAGGACAAGAGAACAATAGCTGTGACCTTGTGACATACACACACACATACACACATACAGTTACACACACACACACAAACCAGTGGCTGAGGCCCAGATCTGCCACTAACCGAGGGTGGTGCATTATTGCTATTTTAGGCTTATGAGGTGGGAGAGGGAGAGAAATGGAGGAAGGCAGGGATCCAGTAGCTACGGGGCTGTTACAGTCTTAAAGGGATGAGCTTTTGCCAGCAGAATTATAATGGAGCCACTTGTGTCAAAGAGCGGGACCATAGGCGTTGGCTCAGGTCTTCGTCATGACCCGCCGTGGCACATCGAGCTCGTGTGGAGAAGACTTGCAGGTTGTGCAAGGCGTTTAACAAAAAATCCTTCTCACAACACAGCGGCTTTTTATTATTGTTATGTTGAACAATAATGAAAATGAATGGTGGTGTTTTTGGAGCGGAGAGCGTCCTTCTGGAGTCTGGATCCCTGTCAACTCGAGGGTTATTGGTCTGTAGCTGAACTCGGCTCTGACCTCTGCACATGGGCCTCTCAGTTATTCCCAAAGGAGGTCAATAAATTATCATATTTTGCTCCACTCTACTGGCATCCCAGAGTTTCTATCATCAAATAAAAATAATCACACAGTGTTTTTATTTTATTTTGAGTTGATCATTTTTTCAACAAGACATATTTTCATTGTTTTCTTTTGTTTTTGCATCTGATTGTTGCAGCATGGTTTGGCTTCACATTGAGAAGCGCTGGTTGAACATTCATTTTTCAGAAAACTGTGCTGCCATCCTAATCTTACTTTATTTATTCCCATCTCACTGTGCCTGCAGCCGACACAACCGAATCAAGGACCCAGAACTGAGCGACAAAAACAGCCAGTACCTCGTTGGCCAAGGTAACAGATCAAGGACACGCACACAGACACACACACAACAAAACCTTGGCTGTGATTTCCAACTCGTTCTCATAGAGAAATTCATATTTAATGTGCCGGGCTCATTGCGGCTTATATCTCACTAAACATTTCTTCTTTTCCTTTCCCACGACTCCGTTTGTCTTTCTCTCGCAAGGGATCAAGGTTTATATCGACCCCTTCACCTATGAGGACCCGAACGAGGCAGTGCGAGAGTTTGCCAAGGAAATCGATGTTTCCTTTGTCAAGATTGAGGAGGTTATTGGTGCTGGTAAGTCCCAGCCGTCTGCCTCTCCCAGTATTCACAAATGAGTGAACTCTGCACTAGTCGTCCCTCGGTGTGAACTCCCAGACTAAATGTATTTTTAAAGCGCGGCTGATTGTTCTCTTTTAAAAATAACATCATTAGCAATAATTCTAATTTAATGTTAAACTGATTCTGTGACATTTAAAGCCATTTCCTGTCTTGTCTTTTATCAGACAAAATTCAATATATGTGTGCAAATAAAGCAATTAACTGATAAATATGTTAGCAATGTTAGTAGCCTTCATTTAAACTAAAGGGCACCAGTAGCTGCAAGCGAGCTGTAGGTTTGCTCGTGATAATAGTCGTCCTCCTAATGCGCTGAGCGCTGCTAAAGCAAACAGCTCTAATGGCTGTTTATGTGTCTGTGCTGCAGGAGAGTTCGGCGAGGTGTGTCGAGGACGGCTGCGAGTCCCCGGGAAGAAAGAAAACTACGTCGCCATAAAGACGCTGAAGGGAGGCTACACGGAGAAGCAGAGACGGGACTTCCTGTCCGAGGCGTCCATCATGGGCCAGTTCCAGCATCCCAACATCATCCACCTGGAGGGGATCATCACGGCCAGCTGCCCGGTCATGATCCTCACAGAGTTCATGGAGAACGGCGCCCTGGACTCGTTCCTGCGGGTCAGTGATGGAGAGGAAAGAGGAGACGCGACTATAAAGAAACAAAACACAACCAAAAAAACGCCACCATCTCTTCCCTCACTCCTCCGACTCAAGTTGTTTCTCTCCCCCACAGCTGAACGACAGCCAGTTCACGCCCATCCAGCTGGTGGGCATGCTGCGCGGAATCGCCTCGGGCATGAAGTACCTGGCAGAGATGAGCTACGTCCACCGAGACCTGGCTGCCCGCAACATCCTGATCAACAGTAACCTGGTGTGCAAGGTGTCTGACTTCGGCTTGTCACGCTTCCTGCAGGAGAACTCGTCCGACCCGACCTACACCAGCTCTCTGGTGAGATGACGACAGCCCCTCCTCAGTTACTGCCATAAGAAACTCTTCCATAAATTCATCCGCATTTTTATTCGCCTGCAGGAAATGAATTAAAATCTTCCTCAAATTTTTAATTTGAAAGCTGCAGCTCATAAGCAGGAGACCAGGATGCTGTTTTTTGTTTTACAATTATGTTTGATCCTAAATCTACAGGACGGATGCAGATATTGTCTAATGCTATAAAAAAAAAAACACATTGTGGAAATATAATGTGCCTGTAGTCACATTATTATTTTGAGGAAGTAGCTTTCAAGATGTTTTTCATGTTTGTCAGAGCCCTGTCTGGCCACGTTTATGTGAAGTCTTGCGGTGTTGACTGTTTTCCTCTCTGTGCAGGGAGGTAAAATCCCAATCCGCTGGACAGCACCGGAGGCTATAGCCTTCAGAAAGTTTACCTCAGCCTCAGATGTGTGGAGCTATGGCATCGTCATGTGGGAGGTCATGTCTTTTGGAGAGAGACCCTACTGGGACATGAGCAACCAGGATGTAAGTTTGAGCAAAAAAAAAAAACACGTGGGCAGTTCTTGACAGTGATGGTAAAGGTTTTGTTCGGCGCAGCACGAAGCCGAGCTTTTCCTAATTAAAAGTTTGCGTAATAACTTTTCCATTTGCATTCTGAGAAAAGAAAAAAAAAAAAAAAAACTTTTCACATAATCAATTTGTCTTAAGTCTTAGTGCTTGAATAGTAGCTGAATCATGAGATTGCCTCTTTCCTCCTTTGTAATGTTTATTTTTTCCTCTTGTTTGTACCTTTGCTAATCTTTTAGGCCCCGGAGCAGCTCAGTATTGATTTAAATACCATTCAGCTAATGAATTGGTTTCCCTCCTATTAGGTAATCAATGCCATAGAACAGGACTACAGGCTGCCCCCTCCCCCCGACTGCCCCACCCACCTGCACCAGCTGATGTTGGACTGCTGGCAGAAGGACCGCTCGGCGCGCCCCCGCTTCACGGACCTCGTCAGCGCCCTGGACAAGCTCATCCGCAACCCCGCCTCGCTGAAGATCGTCGCTCAAGAAGGAGCGGGGTGAGAATGCAGAATGCAATGTTTGTGGTGATTGACGGACAATGAGGCGACAGTGACAGTAAATATGCAGCGTGAGAATGAACTGCAGCCTGTCCTGTCACATTGTCCATTTAAAGTTGTGACGTTTACCCTCCTGCTGCCCAATCTTATGTACCACCTTAATGTCCCGCTGTGACCTGTCAGCCGCTTGCTGAGTCCATTTCCCTTCCTCCGCATTCTGCCTGTCGGCCGCTTGCATACGCGACGGCCGCCCCACCCCTGACAAATCCCATTGTTTGTCCCTGTCAGTCACTCTTGAGTCAGATTATACCTCTGGGTGTCGGCAGGAATGTTGCTGCAGGACATATGGTCGACATAAGATCCTCACTGTTTTTTTTTTTTTTTGGCGGTGACGGTGTGTGTAAGTCCTTTCTTTGTTTCTCCGCTCTGTCCCCCAGGCCGTCCTACCCCCTGCTGGACCAGCGTGCCCCTTTAGCCCTCTCGGCGTGTGCTTCGGTGGGGGAATGGCTGAGGGCCATCAAGATGGAGCGTTATGAAGACAGTTTCCTGCAGGCTGGCTTCAACTCAGTGGACCAGCTGGCCCAGATCACCACGCAGTCAGTTCCAATTGCCAGCTTTTCTCTCCAAACTGATACTTATCTGTGGAGGAACAATTTCACTTTTTAATTCACACCTCCTGGCCACAGGGTCAGAGCGCCAGACTCGCTTTTAGTAATGACAGTTGCTAACTAGATTCCCTGAAGTTCATTTTCAATTTAAATCTGAAAGTCCCAGAGAGTAAAAAAAATTAATGACTGAAATATCAGTTTCATGTCCTTCAATTTCTTTTTACTTCCTCCTGTCTAATTATTGATTTATTTTCATCTTTATTTAGGGATCTTCTGCACATGGGAGTGACTTTGGCCGGGCATCAGAGGAAAATCCTCTCCAGCATCCAGACGATGACCTTTCGGAACAAGAGCACTGCGACCGTGACCTTCTAGCTCACCTGTCCGCTGACCTGGAGGTGAACAGCAGCACACAGGCGCAGCCATGAACCGAGAGCACTCTGCATCCTCTCCTGTGACCCACTTTGAACACAGACTCCCAGAGAGATTGGCAGAATTTTATTCATGACCAGGAGGAGGAGAAAAAAAAAAAAAAGATCAAAAATCAGCAGCTGAAGATGACTTTCCCCCTAAAAGGATGAGAGGAAGTTGTCCAGAGAGTGGCGAGTCCTCGTCACCCGCAGTGACCAGGGAGTGAAGCTGATGATGTGCAGACGACTGACTCTGCCTCGTTTCTACAGTTTGTGCTCAGTGTTTTTATATCTAATAAATGTGCTAAATCAAGAGGAGAGACAGATCAGAGTTTACATAGTTTCCGTGGTGTCATGTCATTTTGAAAACTGGCAGTTGACGGGTTGCTGACCCAATAAATCGTTGCTTCACCAAAGGAGACTCATAAAAAAGAAAAAGAAAATGCCAGTGCCAATTCATGGACTCCGTTTTAATATATTGTTGTCTAACTATGAATGAGAACTGCTTTCACACCGGGTGTCTTGCATCAAATCCATGTGGATTAAATCACTAACAGGCACCTTTCACATCGAGACTGAACATTTTAATGTTGATTTTACTTTTTTTTTTTTCCCTATTTGATTTTAACATTACCTCCTCTTTACTCAGGTGTGATGTGTAATGCAGAGTTTGGAGAGCGTCGTACTCGTTCTAATCATGCTTCTCTCATCTTACTCGGTCTCTCCCCTCAGCAGCTCAGCTACGTGCGAGCCCGAGGAGAGACACGGAGACATATCAGCACTTTTGGCATTTCAGAGTGAATTGTAATCTTCAGTCACTCCATGTGTTTCTGTTGGAGTGCGGTTGATTATTTCCACTGCCCGTGTTTCTGCTGGCAGCTCAGTTTTATTATAATCAGACTGAACAAGGACCAAGTCGACTCAGAGACCAGACAACACTGTAGAATTGGTTTTTTTCTTTGTAGAAATTACCAAGGAAGCAATCTGGTGTGTTTTTCTTGATATCACTGATACAATTTTTAACTCAGTATTCTTCATCTTCCAGTGCCATTCAGTCATCTTTGTGGACGTAAATGCCAATTTTATAGAACAGAAATCTGTCATGGGTGATTGAATTTGTCTCATTTAAATGTACCTTAAAGGAGGTTACTTTGACATTTTGAGGTTCACTGTATTTTTTTCCTTCATCAGATGTTGTGTAGTCGACATCATGTCTCTGCTTTAGCCCCAGCTAGCTCTATGGAAATGGTTTCCTACCTAGCACATCCTAACAACGGGCTAGCTCGTCGTTGCCAGTATCCACTGGTTTCAAGGTGGAATGCTAACGACATTGTGGGAGCTCCTGTTTGATTAGCAGAGTCGCCCCCCAGCCCCTCCTCACCTCACATTATTACATGTTCCTTTTGAAGAGGAATAATGGACCAGAGTTCAAAATGTCAAAGTATTTCTCAAAGACTTTGCATCTCTTCACAGATAATACCAGGCTTCTTGACATGTGGGTCATGTATAATTTTCCCAGGTAGCTCACAGACCTGCAGTGAATCGGAAAAATGGAGCTACAAAAACAACTCCATTTATGTTGGATATAAAATGCATAGTATCTTTCTTTTTTTAATGGCTTCCTCTGTATGTATCTCCTTTGTAGTAGGGGTTTTGATTTATTATTCAGCTAAAGATTCTTTTTATTTTTGTTCAGAATAGCTCCTTTTGGACGTTTATATTTCATTTCTATCATATGTTATAATTTGCTAAGGATTAAAGAGGTTTAAAGTGCAGTTAACACACATTTAATCCATTGAAATATGATGAATAAAATCAATTCAGTCCCCTTAATGCACACCAGAGGTTGTGTGCGGCGGTGGTCTTGTGCCATGTGGTCACAATCATCTATTTTTCGTCTCCAACATAAACGTATGTCGGGCCTCAGTCAGAAACACTGGTATTGTCATGCAAGAGTCTGAGACATTTCTGTAAGGATTGTGGGAGAGGTGGTCTTCATATTGAAGATCTCAATAAAACCAACTTTGAAATGATGAATAGATAAAAGTATGTTTTGATTACTGTCCTGTGTGTAGGCTAATCTGTATTCAGTAATAAAGATGCACAGCAGTGTTTACCATCAAAGACTCATTTTTCTGAGCGAATCACAAGTGAAAACTGTACAAATGTACGTGGATGTCACTGTACGCAGACATAACAGGAAGCTCCCTGTGTGACCTGAACAGTGCAACACATAATTTGAGAGGTTGATCTGTCCCGCTGACCCCGTTGACCTATGTCCTACATTTGAAGCAAATGGAGAATCACAACAAAGCAGCGCCGCCACTGCCAAGACACTTTTATTTCTAGCTTTCCTCAAACCTTTATTCCCTAATTGAGTTTTACATCAGTGCGCAAAGATTACAACAAAAAATAAGTGGTTCTTGGTCGTCTTGTTTTTTCTTTATCTGTGGTTAGATAAGCCCTCGAAGGATCATAGCACAAATGTGGAAATAAAACATCTGGGGCGGCGGGGGTGTTTTTTTTATTTCAATTTTTTATTTTTTTTTTAGTTCTCCCTTTTGTCACAAACAGGCCTCTCATCTCTCCCGTCGGCCCTTTTTTAATAATGAGAGAGAGAAACAGGAGACTTGCACGGGTGAGGAATGAGTCTCGCTCCCCCCAACGTCTCCCAGTCTGGCCATCTCGCAGCCGCTTCCTTTTGCCTTCTGTTTCTCCAGAGAGCCCTCGCCCCCGAGGGTTCGAAGCTTGTCCTCTCCTATGTTTCCCTTCCTGGTCCTCAGCCCTTTTAATCATGAGGAGATGTTCTTTTCTTCTCCTGTGCCTCGGGCTGAGAGCAGCTTATAGCGCAGCATAAGCTTAAACTCTTTCTGTCTCTGTCTCACACAGACACACACACACTTTTTTTTCCTCTTCTCCTCCTATCTCCAAAGCCACCATAGTCAGGCTAAGCTGCCAGGGCTTTGAGAAGTGTTTAGATTCATTGATTAATGTACTTTGATTATCTCTGTGTTACGGCCTCATCCCCCTCGTGCTGTTGCTCTCGTGTGGCCCACAACGCTCAGACCTGCACATTTGGAGATAAAACAACAACTGTTCTTGTGAGCATTTTTTTCTTGCTTTAATCCCACAGTGTGTTTTGGCCGGGGTGGTGCAGTGTTTGAAAGAGAGAGAGAAAGAGAGGGTGAGAGGCATTCACTTCTGGTTTCTGCTATGTGCGGCCTTTGACCCCGCTGTATATTACAAATCTAGCCCGAGCTTTGTCTGTGTATGTGAATGGGCATTCATTAGGTGCTGCTGTCGAGCCGAGAGCGGAGCAGGCCCGCCAGGTTTTAGCATGTGGTGGATTGTGTCATTCCTCTCTCATTCCTGTGTGCATTCAAGTGTGGAGAGAGGGGTATGTCTGTCTGTGTGGGTGGGTGGGTGGGTGGGTGGGTGGTGGAGGTTGGGGGTTAACCCGTGAGACAGGTACATGTGTGTTTGACAGCAAAAAGAAGGGGGGGAGGGGGCAGGAAGGGGTCTGATCTGACATGGTTTCACCCTGTCTGGAGTAGTAAACAGAGCAGAAAGTCAAAGTGTGAGCCTGCATCTAATGTGTATTGTTAACAATGTGCTGCAGCGACGGAGCTGAAGTAGGCTGGGTGGGTAGGTATGGGGGTGAAGGGCTGATTTTTTTTTTCTTAAGAGAAAAAAAAGTTCAAATTTGAAACAGCTGAGGCCACATATCCTGAGTTTGAGTCAGACTCACTTGATCCAGACTCCTACATTTCAATAATGCAGGTTTATGTCTCGAGACTAAATGGAGGAAACTCTGTTATCTTCAGCATCTGTGTTTCTAACTGCAATGTATCAGAAACCTGACATGTCTCTGCTAAAGATCATGACAGCTGATGATTCATGCTTCTTTTTGAGAACAACCAGAAACACAGAGAGGTGAGGTGAGGGAGAGGACAAGGTTTGGACGTCTGTCTGTCTGTCTGTCGGTTTGGTACAACTGCTTGTTCCCAACAGACTGAACTGTCTGAAGCAGCGCTCACTCTGGATGTGAATGATCGTTGTATCTTCTCACCACCTTGCATTGAGTACGGTCGTTAGGAACAGCGAGCAGCACACCCATTCCCAGCAAACTACCTCTTTTTGTGACAAGTCGCCCTGGAGCTTCCAGTGTCAAAATGGCGGAGTGGCCCTTTAACGTGTAAAATTAGATCGTTTTTTTGGAGACTGCTGACTGATTTAATCCGTCTTTTTGAATCTGCAGAATTGCTTTGATTTTCCTCGGCAGCAGTGGCTTGAAGATGGAAAGTCAGATTCGAGATTGTCATTCCTGTGCAGCTCTCTCTGTCTCTCTCCGCTTCAGGTGCCGGATTTCCTCTCTGAGATGACTTGCAGACAATTTGATCGAAATGGGCCCAATATTTCTGAGCAAATCCACCGAAGCGGCCGGCTAAGATTATTTTTTCACCTGTGTACGCCGCTTGATTGTGGAGAAAGATAGGAGGCACATTGCTCAGGTGGAGCGTTTCCACTCCACTGTTTCATATTAAATCTGATCACCGGGAAAGTTGTCGCTGCCTGCTGTTCTACAGAGGATCATGTTGGCTTTGCTGCAGCTTCTGTCAGACCATCACTGTAAATAAGAATTTCTTCTTAGCTGACCCACCTGGTCAAACAAAGGTTGTGAGGATTTAATCATCCTCTGTGCTGCAGTAAAGTTTGAAGTAGAATTAGTCTTGTACTTTTCATCTTGAACCTAATCCAGTTAATCAATGTAATCCTTCAGCTGACAGGCCCCTGCTGTCCCCTCTGTTATTATTGTTATTATTTCTTGCAGCAGGATATTCAAACATTGTTTTATTATCCACTTCTCAACAGTCATCTTCGTAATCTATTTATTTTTGTGATGTCTTAATTTATTTGAATTTTCCTGAATTACAAATGAAGAACATATTTGGCCTCGGCTACAGTTATAGATCCACATTCAGCCGGCTGCTCTCTGCATCTGTTGGCTCATTAAAATTGATTATGCATAAAGCCAAATAGTTTGCCGATATGGCCTACATTATGACTGCAACCACAGTGAGTCGTAAGTCTCTCCTTCATCCCACTTCAAAGAGCATCTCGTGTTTTTTCAGCGGCGGCGGCGGCGGCAGTGTTATAGTGGGATGAGGAATGTGAATATGGACGTTAGCACCTTGAGGACCCCTCCAGAGGTGTTTGCATGTTCCTGCTCTGTCTCGGCTTTCAGTGAGCACACAGCAGCCATCCATCCATCTCCCCTGTGGCACCCTTTTGTTTTCCACCCCTCTAAGATGTGCTCGTTGCCTTCTGTGAGGAAATGAAAGGAGTGTGACCTTCTCGCTTCTTATCCTCTCCATGTGAATTATATTATTCTGAAACTCAATCCACATGGACCACAATGCAGTTTGGGGTGGGGGTGGGGGTAGAAGTAGGAGAAAACTATCAAATTGCTCTAAAAGCCCAAAGACAGAAAACAGAACAGGGGGGGAAGGGGGGGTTGTGTCACAAAAAAGGGGAGAATGTGATAAAAAGCCCACGATGAGAAATGATCTCATGCTAAAGATGTTTCTGATCTGATTGATCGCCATTTTGAACTCTGGTTACTGAACTCTGATTGATGGGTTTACGCCGCCGTCTGGTGCTTAACCTCTCACACAGGCCTCACCTTCATGTCCTAACTCACCCCAACTCCTCCTCAACCCCTTGGACCTCACAAGTATAAATCTTCACCCTAAGTTGGAAAATGTGCATCCAATAAAAGTCATCTTGTCACAAACACAGATGCGGAGCCGTCGAACGCCGACCACCGGGCGTTTCTGAGGTTCATTTTCAATCAGACCAAGTTTGTAGGACTTTGAAGATTTGGGAGAAACTACCACATGACATCCTGCTCCGTAGTGAAGCACTCAGCTTTGTCTGTTTGTTCTTTTTTTCGTGGGTTCCAGTCAAGCCTGGTCGTCGTATATTTGCACTGTGGTCATAGCTGTTTACTTTTGCTGGATGTTGCCGCTTCTTTTTCTGAATTTAAATTACAGTTTGGCAACCGATTGTCTAAATGAACTATTTCCATCAGTGTTTACCGAGCACATGAGCAGAGAGACTGAGTAGTCACATAAACAATGTGTGAGCTCCTGCACTGACAGCAGGTTTTGCTCTTATATATAAAGTCTGAGGCTTTTTCAGTCACTTTTTCTGAGGTTGCATGAGTGCAGCTCTTCTCACAGCAGGCCGGCAGATTAAAGCTCCCCCATCCTCTCTCTCTCTCCTCTGTTCCCTTGTACCTCCATCGACCCCACTGTTCCTGCTCTGGATAAATGACAGTCCGTCAGAAACGTTGATTATACTGTAAAAACATGACCAATCACGTTTAGTGCTGACCCCATGAGCAAACTGTGTTTTTTGTGACAATGTGCAGGCTGCTCAGGACTGTGTGTGTGTGTGTGTGTGTGTGTGTGTGTGTGTGTGTGTGTGTGTGTGTGTGTGGTGAGGGGGCTCTTATAAAGTCTGTGCACCTTTGTTCACCTAGCGCAGAGTCCATATAGAAATCAGAGGAAGCCGCAGCATATGGTTATGGTTAACCAGCACCTGGACACAATACAACCAGGTTTACAAAGTGTGAAGTGTGTGTGTGTGTGTGTGTTCAGGCAGCAGTATTTAATGTAGCCTAATAAGATTATACAAATGAAGTACCAGTAATCATGGTCTCCAGTTTAACAGCAGTATCTGCCACTCCTTTACAAATACATAACATACTCAGAGTGGAGGACTTGACTTGACTCCCCCACCCTGCCCCCTCCCTCTCATTACTACTCCTTAAAAAGAGACTGACATTATTGACTGTGTTGTGTGTTATGAGCGCCCTCTAGTGTGCACAACCTGTCGTCATTGGTTATTCTAACAGTGGGAGAAAATCTCTCTGGGTATTTTTTTGACTCTAAATCTTGAAGCTCCTCTGTGTTTGGACAAAATAAAGTTAGTGGAGGCTTAAAAAAAAAGAAAGAAAGAAAGAAAGAAGAGAAAAACACTTGTCACATTAAACGAGCAGAGCATGCGGGGTCTCAGTCCAAGTTCCCTTTGAGAGAAGCTGCTGTCTGGATCGATGGTGGTGGTGGAGGAGGCTGCGTGTCGTTTCGGTGGCCCAGTATTTCCCATTTGGCTCAGTCTGCTCTACAACAGCCTGCGCCATCGCCTCCACATGTCTGGACTGACCGGAGCAGGCGCCAGATCAGATCGGCAGCATGTGGGAAATCATCGGGACTTGAGAGAGATGCGGGTCCACGGAGCTCGGCTGTATATTTACAGGTTTTTATTAAACACGAAATCAATCTACAATCGACCGGCTCAGCATGGAGCCGCAGTATAAAGGCTTTGATCCCTGGAGCGAGCACGGAATTTAAAAAGTAGCTATACTGACTCTGACTCCCTGACACAGCACAGGGAGGAGTCCTGTCAGAAATTCCTGCTCAGTAACTTTGACTATCAGGCTCAGAGGGGCATTAATCACCTGCGATACTCTGTCGCCCCCTACAGGCGACGGGAGGAACTGGCCCCCTGCAGAGAAAAGCAGAGTCATGTTTTACTTTACTTGGTCCGCAACAGATGGAGGTCTGAGAGGAGTCAGAGTCAGTGCTACACACACACACACACACACACACACACACACACACACACACACACACACGCACGCACACACGCACACACACACACACACACACACACACACACACACACACACACACACACACACACACACACACTTGGTTTCTCTTGATCTTGAGGACGCATGTTTACATAATGCATTAACAAGCCCTTGAGAGATAGATAGATAGATAGATAGATAGATAGATAGATAGATAGATAGATAGATAGATAGATAGATAGATAGATAGATAGATAGATAGATAGATGGATGGATGGATGGATGGATGGATGGACGGACGGACGGACAGACAGATAGATAGATGCACATGCATACAATTCAGCTTGTCCCTCATTTCAGGGGAAGGTCCAAAGAAAATATGGACTTTACTCTTTTTCATGTTAATAATTTTAAAAAGCATCATTACAAAAATTTGAGGCTTATATACAGTATATTGTATGTTTATGTTGAGTTGACAATGGAAAACAGGACGTTAGGTGATGTTATACAGATAAATAGTGTAGTGTGCTCTGGCAGGAGGTGAGGGAGGGGGATGGGTTATCAACTTAATGACCATTAATGTGCCCACAAACCTTAACAAACGTTTTATTTTCATACGTATCCATCTACCTCTAAACAGAATCAAGTGGTTTGGACACAGCGTGTTTTATTGTTGAACTGAGGAGTGGTTGAATAATCCTCATGCCCTCCCTCACTGTGTGGCTGAGTGAGTCACCACCCTGACTTTTACAGACTGTTGCAGCCACACCACTCATGGAGATTCAGTAAAATAAATCTGACACCTTCGGTACAACAGTGTGCGAAGGTGCTGCTGGTGAGTAACACTGGAGCTGTGAGGATCCTGAACAGGCATGACCTGATTTGAAGATAAATAAATAAGTGTGTTTCTCTGCCACACGTGAGAAAAATGCCTCCAAACCAACCTATCTCCCTAACAAATGACCTCGCCACCTTTTCATCACTCTACCCCTGCAACCGCCCACCCCCGCCCCCTGCAGTGGCTCTATGCCCCCCAGAGGGACCTGCCCCCGATTTTGAAAACCACTGCTGTACAATACGGTGGTACTGTACTGTATGTGCATGTTGGGAGAAAATAGCATTACTGTGTCATAATAGTGTGTTCTGTACTCCTTACTATACCTTATACTGTCTATCTTTGCACAGTTACGCAACCGATTACTAAAAACACACTGCACTGTTCTAACCCAGTTATCTGACACTTACGCAACGTAGAGACCAGGATCACGCACAGAAATGCAAACATATATTTTTTTTCTGTCCACTTCCTCTTCATCCCACTTCTCATCATCATAATCATCTCTGCACTTCTCGGAAGCGGTGGTTGCCTAGTTGCTGCCCCGCGCTCTCTCTCTGGCCTCAAAAACACTGGAGGTTGTAATTTATGGTGAAGATCAAGACTGACCTCCACCAGCTGCCTGGTGTGACTGGGGCCAATCGAAAGAGCGATTATGGCAGCAGCTTAATCCCAGATCATCTCTGCTTCTAAAAGCCAAGGCGGGGAGGAAGGGAGCCATCACGGCAGCTGCAAGACCGAAGGAGCGGAGGCTGCGAAACAGATGCATGAATGGATTCTCAGACAGTCAATGAGCGTGACCTTTGTGTACAGATGTACATTCATTCATCCATTAAGTCACTGATAGGCATTTAATCCCATGTATCCAACCTTTAACCTGCTGTTTGTGTGTGTGTGTGACTTGTGAACAAATGTTTTGACCACCTTCCAAATGATGCATCTGATTGTTTATTCATTTAATTGTTAATGTAAAGTATGTATGTGTGTGTGTGGTCGGATCAGAGGCACACTTTTATGGAAGATACATTTTTGTTTCCTGTATTAATCTTGGATTTAGCCATCATGCATGCAGGAGATTATAAAGTGGATTTCTTTGCACACACTGTTGAGAAGATAAATAATCCTCCATCAGTATCATCATTTCCCTAAACAACAACCCCCTGTGTTTATATATGAATTCTACACTTTAGTTTCATTTTAACCATCAGATATTGTTCTGTCCTTTTCACTAGTAGAAAGAAGAGATTTCTAGTAGTTTCCCCCTCCGGTGGAAAGTTCACACGTTCTGCGCCTCTTCATGGGTGTGTGTGAAAAACATGGCACCGGGGGTTTTGGCTAACACATTAACCCAGAACCCAACAATAACACTCAGCACTGGCCTGAAGCCGGTGCCACGCTTTGGGAGGACGCCACTCTCTCTCTTTGTCTGAGCCAACAGGAGCTGGAAGGCAGCAGGAGTGTTGCTTCTGATGACATGGCCCCTGCAGATTAACTGATCAATTGTCCATGTAGGTGAAAAAACAAATGCTACTACTACTCTGGAGTGTGTGGAGAGGAAAAAAGGTCAGAGAGCTGAACTCTCACAGGCATCAGTGGTTCAGATTATATGGCAGCCACAGAAGAACACATACTTCATCCGGGCGCTCTCTTAATCTGAACAAATGTGAGCTGGTGGTGGGGCTTCAGCACAAATCCCTCACTGTCCGTCCTTTGAGAGATAAAGACAGAAAGATGCTGATTGCTTTTCCCTATCCATTTTTTACTCAAAGACGCACCTCACATCAGCTGCAGTCATTGTTTGTGACTGGGTGTTGGTGCTGGCTTTGACTGGCTTTGTTTTATTTTGGATTTAGACTCCACAAAGGAGCAATCAAGACCTTTTGATATTTTACTGCTGCTTCAAGTTCTTCTTTCCAGCGGTTTTGATGTCTGACATCTTCGGGCCGGATGTTTGAAATCTTCATGAATCTCTATCAAAATAGCTCTGCCTTGTTGTTTTGTTTCTATCTCAGCATCTGCTTTTACCTAAAGTAGATGTAGCAGGTAAAACTGAGCAAAAGGGAAGAACGATTTTCCATCAGTTCCTGCACTTGAGCCCAGATAAGAATGTTTGCCAGCCGTGGTGGAAGCGGAGGAGGAAAGGGGGGGAAGTACTCGGTGGAAGACCTCTATGGCTTCAGCAAGAAGCCTAAGGCGTCGTCCTCCTCCGGGAGTATTGTGGCCAAATCTGGAGCCCGGAGCAGCAAGACCTCGGACCAGAGGACTGAGTCGGAGGCCCTGGCTTCACAGATCCTGGAGGCGGCACACAGGCTGGTGGAGCGACGCCGGCTGGAGCTGTACCTCAGGGAATGTGGCCTCTCCCTGGCCGAGTGCGAGGCTGAGCGCTCTGCAATGACATACAGGTGAGAGGGGCAGTGGGGGGAAAGAGGGCGATGTGGGGAGGAGGGGGTGAAAGGTTTATCCCAAATGAGGCAAGAGCAGCAAAGACATGATGTGGTATCACAATGTAGCTTCAACAATCAGAAAGTCTCTCTCTAAGAGATCATATAAAAACAGTGGACATATTTGATAATATAACCAAGAAGGACATAATACTGTTTATACAGTTTGATTTACTGTCTCTAAAGAGCAGAAACCAAAAGACTATCAGACCATCCTGAGCATTCAGCCATCTGTGTACAATCCATTTAAATAACATGATTAATATATCTCTGATATATTACTAATGCAAAAATGTAGTTGAGTGTTTGAAGAGGGCTGCAAGTGAAGGCGGTGGGTGGAGACATCATTCATGGGTGGAAAAAAAACACATATATTTGAAGTTTTTTTTTTTTTTTTTTCCCACCAGTGACCTAGAAAGAAACATCAGGCGTCTGATGAGATTTCAAAGCACAGCAGTGCTGAATAAGAGCGGCTGGACTGCAGACACATCTGGTTGCTGCGCATCGCTTGTATATTTATGCAAGATACAGTAGTTTAAATGGGACTTGAGCATCAACTGTTGTCTGCTCTCAATCTGCAAAGCTCTGCCCGGCCAGGGTCGACATCAGTGGGACAGATGTTCAGGGTTAATGAGGCAGGTTTTAGACATCAGTGAGCTGTCTGTCTATTGTGGGATGGAAAGGTGACCATGACTCCACTTTCACTTCACAAGTTTCCATCTAAAGTAAAAATCAGATATAATCATCATAAACACAGAAGCTTTACAGCAAATTATAGCACGTGTCATTATTGTATAATATCAGTGGATTATCTATGAAAGTCACTTGTGGTTAATTGGAATCCTCTTTTTTTTTTATAGGGAAACAAGGTTTTTCTGACTTAGTTTTACATTTAATCTGATAGTTTGTGTCTTTGACAGATAACACACAGTCATTGAGGCTGAATCTGCCTCTAGGTGGCAGTGTCACCTCGGTGTGCAGACCAGTCAGCCCTGTGGCACAATGATTCACAGCCTATGAAAAGGAACAAAATCTGCAGCTTAGAGGGGAATCATTTCAATGAACTGGTGGTGACGCTTGCAATTTCATGAAATTAAAAAAAAGAAGGGAAAAAAGGCCTGGTTTGCCCTCAGATCTCTCATTTATTGTAGAATGCAATGCATCCATTTAATTTGACTCAAGTACATTAAAATCACAGCAGTGTATGATTCAGCTGCACTGCCTACATCACTTGTGAATTTCCTCTTATGTTTAAACGTCTTCAGTGTCTCTACAGCCTGTGTGTTTGTGTGAGCTGCAGTTAATTTATGTAATGATGCAGCAGCTTTAAACTTCCTCATGACAGAAAGCGATGACTCGTAACTTCTACCATGGAGTCCTCTCTCATATGATTTGTTGGTTTTGACGGAAACAACAACCCGCTCATCTCCTGAGACAGATACTCAAATTTTTTGGCAAACAGATTACGGGAGCTCAATTCATAATCGTGTCTTTCAATAAACTGAAGATCAAAGGTTGGATGTATTACAGTTTGTCAGTGACTTTTTTGAGTGAGTTAAGTCAAAGTGAGTCTGCTAAAAGCATTTTAATATCTGTCCTCTGACTCCCCTCTTTTTTGACAAAGCCGAATCGTTTCAAGATGAACCAAAAAGCCGTAAGAAAAACAGCATGTCTGAGGGAATACTTCGCTCTCTCAGGATGAATGCCTTCAGCTTTCTTAAACCACATGCACATTTCATGAGGAGGTACACCACAAACAATTCCCAGCATTCTTTGTTTCTGCTCTAGTACATGTAAGTCAAAACCAGCTGTGACCGTCTCTGCAGCTACCAGAAAAATGACAATGTGCCACATGTGTTTGGTTACTGCACCTAGATGCTCCATGTTGGACATTTACACTCCTATTTTAAATGAAAACAGAGCCACTTGAGTCGCAGATCGGATCAGAGCAGCATTATGTAAATGAGCCTCAGTGTTTTACAGAGGCCTGCTGTAGACTTTGGATCACCAGCAGGAGAGACATGCTTTATAATGAGCTTTGGTGCAGAGTCTGCTACTTAAGGACATTATCATTGTACAATCTGTTGCATAAAACCCCTTCATAAGAAAGATGGTCATCTATCCTTTAATTTCCTGAGACCACGGCTTAATGCGGCCTTCCTGTTCGAGGACAGGCGACGAGACGTTTCTGAAGACAGACTCAGTGCTGCATGTCAACACAGGACTTGACGATGAGGCAGAGAGAGAAGCAAACTTCCTGAGTGTCTGTGATATCCTGAGCTGTCGGTTTTAGTGCAACATGAACTGTTGGGCAGACTCGGTTTCTCAGCGTCACGGTTTTTCAAAGTGTGCTGCTGATGGGCATTGTTTGGGGTGAAGGTGAAGGTTAAGCCTGCACGTATAATATTTGGTCAAACTGACACCGTTACAAAAGGTTTGGATACTTTAGTGCTGCAGCCTCTAAATGCCTGTGCAGGTACTCACTCTGCTTTTATGGGAGAGATCATTAGACCTGCTCTTTCAAAGTGTCACAGTGGGTGGCACTCACATTTTCTTTCTGCATATGCAGCTGGAAACTTCCCATCTCAACTTGCACTGAATAGCTCTTTAAAAAGGGCTGATTGCCAATTCGCTGGCAGCTCATCCTGGAAGCACAGATAGCTCGGAAAGCAAGATATCATTGGGCCTGAGAACAAACCTACAGAAATTATGAATATTTGTATGTGTGCATATGTGTGTATGTGTGTGCATTTTCATTTGCATAAGCTATGTTCTTTGCAGATGGTCCTGCAGAGCAAACACTTGAGCACTGACTGAAACTTTTTTTTTTTTTTTTTTTGGATTGATAGTCTTCTCTGAGGCCGTGGCACTTCACATCATCAACACGGCTTTTAAAGAGCTATTATCATCGCCTGATACTAAATGACACATCCCCTTTATGTTGATACGATGTGATGCTGATGCAGGATGATGTGATGCTGAGATCCCATGCTCTGCTGTGTTTGGGAGACTTAGGAGAAGCCATGAATCTGCTTTGCTCTGAGATGATGATGATGATGATGATGATGATGATGATGGTGATGATGGTGATGATGATGATGATGATGATGATGAGCATAATTCTGGTGTGTGGTCATAGACACACAAGTGCAAAAGACTGTGTTGCACATGGACAGCTGGGTGTGGTAGAGAAACACAGATCCTTGCGTGTGGAGAATCCGAGAAGAAACGAGGCGCTGAGGCGATTTATCGTCGACTATAAAAAATGAAAATTAAACTAAATATAATAAAACTCTAATATCGAGATCATAACAGGCGTTTTGTGTGATGGCATAAAGAAATGGTGCATGATGATTTCTTTTCTGTTTCACTTTCCCGAGCGCAATAGTGCGTGTAAGCTCCACTAACATAATGTGACGATGTGATGAAATGTGTGTACACTCTTGTGATGAAAAATGTAGAGATCACACCCGAGAGAGAGAGAGAGAGAGAGAGAGAGAGAGAGAGAGAGAGAGAGAGGAAGAGGAAGAGAGAGAGAGTGAGAGAGCATCTTGCAAACCCCCACACAGCTCGTGTGTGTCGTGAACAATTTTGGAGCCTCTGGAAGAAAAAAAAAAAGGGGAAAGAGGAAGAAAAAGAAGAAGAGAGAAAAAAGGAGAAGAAGTGGTGACTGTGAAGGGAAGAAATGATGCTGAGGCAGAGCCGAGAGGCGGCATCATCATCGAGCGTTTGAAATGTCTGCTGCAGCTGATTTTTGGGCCACTATGCCGGCGTTTTTTTCAAATCCGTGCACCGTGAGATTTTGTCGAATAACGGGAGACCTGCTCAGCTGCCGCCGCCGCTGCCGGTATGTGAGCGACCTCACTCACTGAAGGTAATAACAATAAAAAACAAACCCGGCTCGGTGTTTGCTCTTGAATTTGTTGCTGCTTTTTTTCTCCCCCTCCTCGCTCTCTCGCTCTCTGTTTCTCTCTCTTGCATCAATTTGATGCTGCGTGAGGCTGCTGGGCTGATGATGCATCGGTGGGGTTTGACTGTGTGAAATCGCATCCTATCAAGTCTAGGCTATTTACCCTGTTAGGACTAAAAGGCAATGTAAATTCGAACAATTGAACCAGCTTGTTTTTTTTTCTTCTCCCTCACCCACCTTGCGACAAGTAGAGACAAATATGCCTTATTTCGACGCGAGGTGTGAGGATGCCTGTAGCTGTGATTGTGTCATTGCTGCGGCACACTCCGGAGCTCCTCGGCTCAAGTCCGACACAACTAACCTCAGCTGAAGAGAAGACAGCAAGCTGGCAAGTGCTCCACCACCCAACATAAGCCATACGAGCCTGTGCATGTATGTGCGAAAAAGGCCCAGACTGACTGAGTGACACTCTCGAGAGGGGAGGCATCTATTGCACTGAGGTTTTGTTTTGTTTTTTGGGGAGGAGGAGGAGGAGGAGGAGGCGGAGGAGGAAGGGGGGGTCTTCCCAAGAACTGCCACATCCCCAATCCGTCAGAGGACTGCTGTGAGCTTTACAAGCTTCCTGATGATTTTTGGAGGGCAGCCCTGATGCATCTTGTGAGTGTGAAAACTCTAAGAGCCGTTTGCCAGGTTTGCATCACCAGACAGGAGACGGAGCAGACGGTAACTCCGTGTGTGTCATGTTAGAGGCTGGACTCCTGCCCGCTCCCACCAGCTCTCAGCCAAAATCTCTGACCTGCCCTGTCTGAGCCCTTTGTATGAGCATCACTGCTTTGCCACAACAGCACAACGGGAAGCGGTGTCAAGCAGTACCGACAATTTGCAGACGTTACTGCTTGTGTGACTTCCTGAAAAAGGTTCCCCCTGCACCCTACACCCCCCCGCCCGGTCTCCCACCCTGCCCCCCATTCTCCAAAATAAGAGACACCGGAAACCAGAGTCAGGATGCAGGTGTCCTTCGCCTGCACCGAGCACAACCTCAAGAGTCGCAGTGAGGACCGGCTCTGTGGCCTTCGCACCGCCCCGCCGCCCGGAGGAAGCAGTGGAGGAGTAGGGGGCGGCGGCGGTGGAGGAGGAGGCGGTGGTAGTGGCGGAGGAGGTGGAGGGGGCAGTGGACAAGGGAGCAATGGCAACTACATGTCCCAAGGCTCAGTCAAGACCAGGGAGAGCTCTGGGTCCCGTCAGACTCCGCAGGGCCATGCCCACATGAAGGAGGCCATCGGGCGCCACACCAGTATGAAGTACAGGTGAGTATGGGTGTGGTGAGGAGGAGGAGGAGGAGGAGGAGGAGGATGGTTAACTCACATCATTGGTTTCTGACTCAGACATCATGGTTTGATCTTGAAACCTCTTGACCTCTAGATTAACTCCAATCACTAGATTATTGGTGGCAAATCCTCCACCACAAACACAGCAGCAGGTGGTTCGTGTCTAGGGCTGCAACTAACGATGACTTTCATTATCGATGTAGGCTATCTGTCGATTATTAAAACGATCAATCGATTAGTTGTTTGGTCAATAAAATGTTAAAAAATATTGAAAAATGTCAATCGGTGTTTCCCAAACCACAAGATGACATCCTCAAAGTCTTGTTTTGTCCACAAACCAAATAGATACTCAGTTTATTGTTATAAAGGAACAAAGGAACCAGAAATATTCACGTTTAAGAAGCTGAAATCACAGAATTTGGACTTTCTTTTTCTTAAAAAACTACTCAAACTGATTATTCATTTATCAAAATAGTTGACGATTCATTTAATAATCGATTATTGTTCGATTACGGCTCTAATTCTGTCATCTTGATGTGACGCTCTCTCTTCCTCTTTCTGTCAATCTCTTTGTTCAGGTATGAGGTGAACCTGAGGTTAGTTTGAATTATCGGCAACATGCCTTCTATAATATAATGTGCCGGCTGCCTCCGTATCCATTAGCCCAGATGAAAGCACCTCGGTGGGCGCACATACAGGAGAGATTTCACTGACATTATAAAATATATGACATTTACTCTCAAAAACGCTTACTCTGATGGATGTGTAAATGCTTATATAATCCATAGGAAACAGCCACAATGTTATCACTGCATAACAGACAGTATGCATATAGGAACATTTGCCTTAGGCTCAGGTGTTTTATGCAGATTTTCCCTTGGCCTCTTGCTCTTCACAACAGATTAATAAAAAGCTCGCCGCCAATAACAGCTTCCCCTAAAAAAACACCCCAGGAAAACACAACCCTTTTTTTCTTCTGAGGTTTTAAAAGCATTTCATTTTCATAAAATGGTGTTGCAGCAGACTATCTAATGCACAGAAAGCCATTGTTGCACACACATACACACACACACCAGGTCTGAGTCATAATGTAGGAAAGAAAAGCCAACCAGATAAACAGCAAGTCACAGCATCATTTGTTGGGTTTTTTTCTTCCCCTCTTTCAGTTGTTTTGTCTCAAAATCATGTTCAGTTCACCTTGATGGATTAGAGCCTCAGCCTGACAAGGACAGCTGTTTGTGCAGCCTCCACTCACACAGATGTTTCTTAGAGCAGTGCAGAAATGATGCATACTTATATAAATATGTATAGAAAACACACAGCATGCACATTGCATTGTATAAGATATATAAGAGCAGGACTATATACTGTACCGTGTGTGTCCTCCGTTTCAACAGTAAAATCCAATAACTAGGAGGAGAGTTTTAATGACCTGTTTTCCTGTTAATCAGGTTGATTGAATTGCTGCCATTCTCTTCAGTCAATTTAGTTTTCATTTAATAGGATGTTTAAAAAGGGAACGAGGCACAGAATGAAACCCAGATATCTTCACCACCATTTCCTCCTTCCTTGAGACCTACACACACACACACACTCACTTCTGATTGGGTGGGATTGTTCTGGATGCTCTGCTGTCTCTGGGAAAGTGTCAATAATAGGGAGTGCAGCAGCACAATAAGTCTATAGAGCATATGGTCCGCCTCAGTTGCCAGTGGCAACACCCCAGGCTTTGCCTTTAGTTTTTGTCTGTCTTATTTCCTAATCAGTCAGCACTGCTGCCGCTTATCAGTCCCCTCTGTGAGTGAGTCGGCTCAAAGCCCCACCGCCTGGTCACAGAGTGCGTTTGTGGCAGCACAGTGGTCACACGTTCTCCATTTTACACTGTTTGTCGCAATCAGAGACCGAAGCCAGCGAGGAAGAGACAGAGTGTACACATACATCACATCCACACGCTGAATGAGTCTGTGCATCTTGTGCAGAGTAAATGTTGCAGTTTTCTTGACATGACATTGATTGAGGCCAAATGAATTGAATGTGAACAACTGCAAGTAAATTCAATCTGTGTTTCATTTTCCAGCTGGCAACCATCATTACCTCTGTTTGCCCCTTTTGACCGCATGTTTTTGAATCAGCCCTCTGCTTTCTTATTAACCCCAGTCTTCATCACTCACCGACAGGTCACAGACAATGACACCTGCTGCCAGTTATCATTCCCATGAGCCCCTGCTGTCGCCCCCTGCCCCAACTCTCTGTTTGAATCTCTCCCTTTAAGTCTTTGATCAAAGTTTCTCAATTTCGGACTTAATTTGCCACAGTGAAAGCATCCCACCGTCCTCTGTTTGTTTGACTGAACAGGTCTGGTTTAATGAAAAGGTGCAAATTATCTTTAATACAACAGCAGACAATGCCAATTCATGTCTACAATAGAAACCCTGCTTCATTTCTTCAGGAGTAATTGATAATAAATGGACATTTAATTTTTATCTTTCAGTATTTCTTATCTTAGGACAGTTGAATAGGCTGCTAATACAATCACTGTATTAACTATTGGACCAAGTTATTAGAGAAAAATAGAAAGTTATATTTCTGTGGATTTACTATATGGATTAACCAAGATAAGAACATAATTACAACCACACTTACAATTTGTGTCCATTTATCTATGATGGAAAACAGTAATGATAGTTTTTTTTGGACCTGTGGAGCGGTGAGTCTGGACGCCACTCAGGTTAACTTCTGTCACTGCAAATTGGCCGTTCCTATGGTAACAAGGCCCTCTCCTTTCACCAACAGCAACCTGGTAAGCAGGTCTGCTTCAATCTCAGAGTCGATTTATTTGTCACTGTTGGACATTTGTCATGCATGTCTGTATGTGGACTGGGTTTATTCACTGGAAACTGAACTGAGTGATGCAAACAGAGAAGAAAACCACAGTTACATGAAATATTAAACACTATAACATGCAGGAACGAGAGTCATTAACGAGTTAAACATTGCCATTATTATGGGGTTGCAAAGCAATGTCCAGCAGCACAGGAAGTCAGGAGGGATTTCAGGGATGATGACACATGAACGCCATTTTTGCTGCTCTAAATCTGTCATCCTGGAGGCCTTCGCTCGTGATTTGTCAAAGGAATAGTTCAACATTTTGGGAAATAAGCTTATTCATCTGCTTGCCGAGAGCGAGATGAGACAATCGATGCTGAGACGAGGGAGTGAAGTCAGAGCTGGTAGCTTGTTAGCTCAGATTAGTTTAGCGTAGCGCAATTACTGAACACAGTATTTGTGAGGATTAATCAAACACAACACTGTGTTCAAATAGTGAGCTGTTTGCTGTCGGTCAGAGTCAGGCTTGCTGTTTCGTACTTTTACGATGCTAAGATGAGCTAACCAGCTGCTGTTGGTAGACATATGTTAGGGTGGTATCAGTTTTTCGTCACATTAACAGTTTATTGGTAGGTACATCAGTCAGTTTAGCCTTATTTCCATTGAGCACTAATCAAACCACGCAGGAGCTCTAAAGAAACTTTGTTGTTGGACGTTTCTTTGGGATTATTATGTTAAGTAACTATACTTTTATGGTCAAGAATGTAATTACACCCCCTCATCCGTCTGTACTTTGTTTCATCTAAAGGGCAATGGCATAACAAGCAGATAACAACCAGAAGTGCCCAGTGAACTAGTCTACCACATCACTAAATACTGCTCTAATAACATTTAGCTGCATGCTTAAGTGCAGAACAAAGGCTAATATGTTTTGCATACGGATCGGGGCTTGAAGTGTCCTTACATTGAACTATGCAGAGAGGTTGTGTTCACTAACAGTGAGGACACTTGAACAGTGAGCTCTGAAAGCCTGGACTCTCAGCTGCTGATGAAGTAATGATCGAGTCATTGTTATTGATGAGCAGCCCTGACAAGTTCTACAGATAGATTGTGGTCATTTCGGGCCCTGAGAAAGTGATCCATGCCTGTCGTCTTACTCCCACAGTGAGCCTGGCCTCTCACTTACCCTCGTCTATACACTATTTACTTTGAGTAGCTAAATGTGGTTTCATAGTTGCCTCATATCAACAGTGGAAAAACTCAGTCCGGCAGACTTTTCTCAGTTTCATACAACAACCCTATGGAAACCTTGTGTGTGCAACTTGTACTAAATCCCAAAATGTAATAAAATATGCATTTCACAGAGTGGAATCATCATGAATAATAATCAAAGGATAATTAAGTCATTTGGCTTCACATTGTTATCGTGATTAATATCAGTGGAAACAAAAGGTTTAGGTTACGGGGAGGAGAACAACAACCTTGATCTCAAACTCTCCTCTCTCGGGCTTTTTGTTGAGTTTCCACTCGACTAAGACTCGACTTTGAGGTCCTGCAACAAGTTTTAGACGGAGTCAGACCAATGTCTTGGCTTCTCAGATTTCAGTCTGGCTCATAACCAGAATATATCCAAACTATGATCTGTCTTTGGCTGCTAAACAGCAAAAATCTGGCTGCATATTTCATGCCACCTACTGATATACTGTATATCAACGAGTTACTGAATGTTATAGCTATAAATAATGAAACTGAACGATAGATTAAACCATTATTATTTGTGCAGCTGCATGTTGGAGCTGAATATCTAAAAAATAATAGATTTTAAAACTTATACTTGCCCATAAAATGACATAAAGCAGAGAGGATAGGACTGCTTCATGTGAAATCAATGCCATTACTTGCCCGATGGACGGATGCAATGACAGCAGCAATCAGCAGGACCTCTCTGAACCACACGCATCATAATCAGAGGCAGAAAATCCACATCACGTCCTCTGAATATAACTGTCTAGTCAAAGTCAAAGTCTGATTTTGTCTTCTGGCAAAGACAAAGTCATTATTCCATGTCATTATGTAAGAGCAGAAATGCAGATTGATGGAAAAGAGCTTCCTAGAAAAGTCCCAACAAGTATTCAATTATATGACCCAAGTTTAAGCTCATTACATATCTGAAGTGTTTTGAAGTCGCAGCTGTGCTCATAGATATACTTTAAATTAAAGTTCATGTTGGTGTGATAATAAAATAGTGTTTAGATTGATAACTTACATTAGATAGGTCAGATAAATGCATGTTTAGATGTTATGTATTTAGAACTAATGCCACTGAGAGAAGAAAGTGTGGTATTTATTTTGGTTGTTGTTTAGGTGACTTTAAGAAGTCAAACAGATATTTTGCAGCTGTATCTCAGTTGAGAGTTGGTTTAAATTACAAGAAACAAGAGAAACAGGTCAAACTGTGATGCTCCAAATCTCCACTGCATTTAATCAGTCTCAATTCACTGAGCTGCCACGGCCTGTGTTTATGAGGCGGCGGACCAGGAAAGTGACGTATTACTCAAACATTCATCTTCATCTCTCTCTCAGCAGACAGAAACCCAGTTGGCAGGTATCAGCACAGTGCAGTGACATTTGAATTTCATTAATCAACTCTTTTAACATCGACATGACTCAAAATTCAAAATAATGAAGCATTGTTTCACCCACAAGTCACATTCAAAAACATAATGTAATGACAGGGGTCTCATATACTCTCACTCATGTCCTGTACCAAAGTTTGAATTGTAAAACACTTCACAGTTACAAAAAGGTTCATACTTTTAATATCAGCTCATGGACTCTAATAGCTCTGCCACTTCATTACATGTAATTTCAGTATGAGAGTCTCCACCACTAATAAAGTGTCAGCAGCTGATGCATGAGATTGAAGGAGAGCAGCTGAGTTTAAGTCTTTGTGCTTTTTATTTGTTTATTTGTTTTTGTTTTTTCATTTGCTCCACTCACAGTGTGTGAGTTTTATAATTAGGACAGACCTACTTTCCAAACTGTTTTATCAAGACTGAATTTAAAAAAAAAACATCATGCAACATGAGAAGTCTGTAGTTCAGCCTAATTCATTAAAAACAGCCAAAGCAAGAATTAGTGCACTGTCAGAATTACACTGTGTTCTTGTCCTTTAGAGTTAAAGAGCCGAGTCAGACGAAATAACATTTTCTCATTTATCTCTGTCACCGGGCAGACTCTGGGTTCATTCGCCCAGCTCCTGATTTATCTGTCTCTGAAGCATGTACCTCTACCTCAATACAATAGAGGTGTGTGTTTGTGATGCTCAGAACACCGAAAAATGTTTCTTTTTAATTCAGCAGGAATAGAAACAGTGTCCCTGAAGTTTTTCTCCTATTAACAAAACAGTCCCTTTAAAAGCTGTTAACAAAACTACAGATAATCCAGTAACAAGTAACAAGGACATGAAAGACATGTTAGTGTTGTTGGGTTTGTTTAAAACACATCAGTGCTGTGAGCAAAAATGTATTCACCTCTGCTCCGTGGTTAAATACTCGGGAGAGAACATTTCCTTGTAATTTAGATGAACTGACCCTTTAAAACCCAGAAACACAGTGTGCAGCATTATTAAATAAGAACAGACTGTCCACAATCTTCCCACAGTTTGTGCTCAGAAAATGCACGTATAAACACACACACACACACACACACACTGATGTGAGTGTTATTAATATCTAGGTGTGCTTCCCTCTGGAGAACAGCCTGCTCAGCATGTGTGTGGCATTTTATGACAACTGCAGAAAAAAAACCTCCATCATTTGCACCGAACCATCTGTATAGAGTGTCTTCCTCCGGTCTCAGGTGAAAACTAACTGTAAATGTCAGCATAGGTTAAAATGCTGACTACACCGTGACAGAGCACCTGTGCGCCTCCTTTCTCTCCTCCATTAATAATGTATGGAGCAGCCGAGTCCCTATAATCACCTAGTTTGAAGTTCATGATTTATGGTGAGAGGAAAGAATAGACAGGAAAACATACTGTAGGACGGCCCTGCTTACAAAGGCTACGGAGAAGCATCTGTGTTTCTGTGCGCCCTGCTCATGAGTGCATTCATGCGTGAGCGTATGTAGATCTGTGCCTGTGTTCGGGCGTAATTCCCATCAAGCGTGAACATCCACGTGAAAGCATCGACCAGCCCCACTGACGCTCGCACAGCACAGCATCCTCAGTTTTCATCAAATCCATGTCAGATGAAATATAGGCCGAGCGTCTGTGTACATGCATGTGTATGTGATCGTGTGTGTATATATAAGTGTGTGTGTATGTGTGTGACAGAAAAAAAATGCCATGAGGGAGATAGTGTGAGGAATGGGAGAGCATGTGTCTCCTCAGACTCTCTGATAGTAATTTAGCAGACTGCAGCACTGCAGAGAGCTGTGGACTTGCGAGCAGGGAGGGGGCGGCCAGTTGTCACACAGAAACAATGACATTCTTCATCTGCGAGAAATAATAATAATAAAACAATGGTATTTCATGGTACACGGCCGTCATGGAATTCACTGTTCCCCCTAATGCCACAGCTGGTTTCTAAATTGCTCCTGTCATGATTTGCTCATAGATGGTGAAAACCAAACATGTTGGTCTGTCAGCTTCATGCACTGATTTCCCATCTTGAAAAAAAAATGAGTAAGAGCCCATGTGAGAGAGGAGCTGCGTGCATTTGTGTGGCAGTCGTGGTTGGTTCTAGGTGCTTCTCATCATGCTGACTCATGTTTTGCACTTGCCACACGTAACCTTTCTGTTTTTCATCATGGCACCGTTTTAGAAAGGGGGGAACATTCAAAGAAGGTGCGCTGCTGTGTGACTAAGGTGGTAAACACTCGGCTTTATTAATGCCATTAATTCACATTATTACAAGACAAGCCGCGGGCTTGAGAGGCTTTTCATGCACCGGTCTAAAGATTTAAAACTGGTAAAACTCACAGAAATTGGACAAGATGAGATAAGATATGGGGAAAAAAACGTAACTTTATTGATCCCCGTAGAGGAAATTCAAATTTGACACAGCAGCACAAAAGAGTAGCAGTGAAAGGAGAAGAAATAAAATAAGAATAGAGACAGAATCTGAAATAAATGAGAAGGTTGGCGTAATTTTTATGTGAAGTACATATATTATTTACCTTTTGGGACTCTTGACAAAAATTACAGTATATTCTCTCAGTATATGAACAGTATCTATCTTGCAGGTGTTGAGACCTAATTAAAACAGTTTTATAGTGAGTTTCAGTATTTTCAGGATTGGAAAAAACAAATTCACACAAATTTGATTAAAGCTGTGTTGTACTAACAGGGAATACTTTTGGATGCTGTTAGGAGTGCAACCTTGTCAAATATTGTTAGATTTTTTTCCCCCTTCAACTTCTCCTGAGTGAAGTCAAGGCAAAATGGTATAATTTGATGGATGTCACAGAAACTGCCAGTAAAGAAGAGAACAAAACAATGAAGAAATATTTAAATAACAGATTTTTTTTTTTTTTTTTGCGGGGGGGGGGGGGGGTTAGAAAAAGTCTCTGAAGTGTGTTTTCTCCCATGTGCCTCATTTATATTTACTCACTGTGTTCAAAGTGACTGTCATTGTGTGAGAAGAGGCAGAGCTGTCATTGGTTGACAAATAGTGAATAAGAGCAGATTACCATACAAGGAACCAGCTACATCAGACCCCACTAACATTTTTCTCTTTATATAGTATCACTGACCTTCCACCTGTGTGCTATTTTCACAGACTTTAAAGGAATGACACAAACAATATGTGTTTCACACCTACATGCAGCGCACACATGAACAGTCACGCCCCCACACAGCACACAGACACAGACACACACACACACACACACACACACACAAAAAGGGATACAAATGCTTACATATGCAGGAATCTAAAAATAGCTTAAGGTCAGGCATTAAAAATAGACTGGTGAAAATAAAAGCAGGACTCGTTCGACTGAGTCTAAACGCTCTGACAGTCTGTCTTCCTGCATTTGGCTATTTGTGGCGGACACAGGCAGGCAGACAGGCAGAGAGGGGAGAGGCACTGGAGATGAAAAGACGACGAGCAGTTGCACTGCAGTTCTGCTGCCTCTCCAGCTGGCTCCCCGGCTAATTAGAATGGGGGAGAGCATGCATGGAGGAGGAGGAGGAGGAGGAGGAGGAGGAAGGGAGGAGAGGGAGGAGAGCGAGATTGAAGCCCACATCATTTTCAGCTGTACGTGTTCCTGTGGTCAGAAATGCAGCTCTCTGCCTCTCCCTGCTCGCCCCTGCACAATTCAGCTGTCTGAATAATCAGATGTGGCATGTTGGGTGATGGACTCCTCTGGAGCTTATGGAACATTTTGGGCCGTTTAACATACAGGCTGTGGCAGCTACTGCCTGGACTCGATCTGAGCTGAGCTGAGCTCAGAGCTCGCTTCCCTCCAGCTGTTTCACTGACCCAGCGTAATACACTGAACTGTTAACATATGAAGGATAAAAGGTCAATTGTTCAGAAATAATTAGACACAGGCTGTAATTTAACCACAGGTGAGAAAGACTTGAACTCAGAAGCTGCAGCGGAGGAACAATTCACATCCCAGAATACTATGAAATTAATATGGGAAACGTGACACATCTCAGGTTTAAGCACAAATTCAGATTAGTGGACTTAATTACAAATTAAATATTATCATGTGTCTTTACCACAGTGTACAAATGCTGTGATTCCTTAACACTAACAACAGAATTAAGTATTAACTGAAAAATTTTCCCAGCTATGAAAAACAAAAGTAATAATGCCAAAAGTTTTTATGATATTAGATAATATATTATCTGGTTGTTATTTTGTTTTTACGGCTGCTACTTTTACAGCATTGTAATGTTGCAGCTGGTTGACATGAAGCTGCTTTTAACTGCTCCCTAAGTTACTGCAATATCTCATATTTTGAAAAGCTGATCTAAATTGTTGCGTATGTAAAATCATTTCCGTGACAATGTGATGTAGCTGTAAGGAAATGTAAGTATAAACAGCAATATAGTAAAACAGAGCTGTAATTATATCAAACGTGAAGCTACTTCTCATCATTCAGGACGGTTTTCTGCTTTGTTTTGCCTTAACACACATCAGCTTTCAGTCAGATATGAATCTCACCTATGATTGATGCGCGTGCAAACGTATTCAAAATGCCCACACATCACTGTTGTGTCTCCTTCCATTGTTTATATCTGAGCCTCACATCTTTGCTTTCTCATCCTTTCTCTTTTAACGCAGGAACCTGGGGAAGTCAGGCCTCCGTGTTTCCTGCCTCGGGTTAGGTGAGTTGGTTTGAAGAAAAAAGAAAATACTCATCTGTTTCAACCCCTCAAAACAAAACAAACATCTGTGTCCCCTCCTCTCGTCCAGGCACCTGGGTGACATTTGGATCACAGATCTCTGATGAGGTGAGAGCTCTCTTGTCCCTCTGTTTGTATGAAAAGTCGATTTCACTTTCGCTCTTATTGCTTTTGTGCCAAACACCCAGGTGCTGCGAACGTGAATCTCTGTGTTTTCAATTATAGAAATGCTTCAAAGTCTCACAGATCTTGAAACTATTACAACATGGTACGCTATTGTGTGTATCTCTACTGTATTGTCCTCCGTGCATAGTGCCCTTCCTGGACGACCTATGGGTAATTGGAATTTATCCATCGTCTCCTTTTCTCAGTCTCAATTTTTGTGTTCCCTCAGATGGCTGAGAACCTCATGACCATAGCTTATGAGAACGGAGTGAACCTCTTTGACACGGCAGAGGTGTACGCCTCTGGAAGGTCAGACTTCACTTTCTCCATGAGCACCAATTAAATCTTGAGAGTCTTTGTATTACCGGTAGTTATTTTATGCGTTTCATAGACTCTGAGTGCAGCTTCTTTCTGAAATGAACAGCTGGAAGCACATTGTTCAGTTTGCTTTGATATGTTTGCTGGTTTCATATAGCCTCTGCTTTAATATTGTTGTGTTATTCTGCATCAGCTAATCACAACCACTGATGTGCTTCTCCACAGGGCGGAAATCACCCTAGGGAACATCATCAAGAAGAAAGGATGGAGGTGACGTTACTCATTTTTCCAAACTGACTCACGTGCATGTAAAAAGCACCAGATTAGATCACAAATATGTTTTTTTGAAAGCTTAATAATCCCAAACAATCCCTTGCCTTTCGGACGTGCACTGCATTACAGTGCGTTTTTATTACTGCTGGAACAGATGCACTATTAAATTATCTCAAGGGAAATTTGTTCTTTTAAGACAAATGAGGAGCTTTTGCTTCAGAAAAAGACTATAAAAGGACAAAAATGCAACCATGTGAAAATAAACTCCCAGCTCACAATACTGCCAAACACTCATTTGTGTGGGAATTCCTTGAGATATTTTCATTCCTAAGAAAAAATACATCAATAAAAACAAGCCCGAGATTAAAATTATGCTTTTGTAGTAACAACCATTCATTTCGTCTGATTAATCTGCCATTATTAGAGAAAAACAACACAATACTGGGTTATATACACAGTATTTTAACATGTCATACCAGCGACAGCAGACAGAAGCTAACTGTATTTATTTACACAGCTGAAGAAAAATATGCACTGTGCACAGTATCAGACAAAGAAATCGGGCAATAGAAGAAAATATTTTCCTACTCTAAATCTGTCTTTATTTCTAAACTGTTCTCCTAACACTCATGTGTCCTTCCCAGGCGTTCAAGTTTTGTCATCACAACAAAAATCTATTGGGGAGGCCAGTAAGTAAAAGACTCAAAGACTACGTACTGTTCTTTTCAATCAAAATCCTTGTTTGATTTGATCAATTCAATGACCCCTCAATCATGTGTGTTTTCAACTCTTCACAGAGCAGAGACAGAGAGAGGACTCTCCAGAAAGCACATCATCGAAGGTAAAACACAAGTCTCTCTTTTCACTTTAGTATCTGCAGAAAATTTATTAAGAATAATGACAAAACAGGTTCAGGGTGAGGTGAATCTCTCGATACAGCTTGTAGTTAACCTATTCCTTGAAAAGATCCTAAGAGAAAAAGGTAGTATTCAGAATTCAGAGCTGTGTTTTATTACTTCTATTCTTCTATATTTCTATTTATTTGCTGAAGAGATCAATTAAAGTTCAATACCAGGATGTATTAAACTTTAATTGCACAATATGAAATATCTCCCAGAGTGCAACAGTTCAGCAGACCTGAGCTGTGATGAATCATTTGATTGCCCTTTCACCCGGTTACAGCCACCTCATGTCACGTCACGATAAATATGTCAACAGGCTTCATCGTCAAATAAATTACTATGTGTCATAACGGATAAAAAAAGAATAAAAAGACGTATTCCTCTACAGTTGTTTGTGATTGCTGGTAGGACATGAGGTGCAAAGGAACATCTTAGGCATGAGGCTTTTGATTTGATGAGTCATCTGTGTGCAGCTTTAAAGGTTTGTTTGCTTCTATTAGGGGTTTAAATCAAATTGCAGTTTGTAAATTTGTTAAGAGATATTGTGTAAAACATTTTTACATTTCTTTTTAGAATAATTTATCTTAACCCTACAATGACGTACTACATGGAGTGATAATAATAGCTTTGTGGTTGCTCAGTTGCTCTTTTCAGTCATGCTAGCTCTGTGGATGGTTGTGTAGGTCAGTCACTTAGGGAAATATATCTCACTTGTGACATGCATATAGAGATATACAGAGAGCTGTGATCCCAAGAAGATTAATAACTGACATCAGTCCTCCCTAGCTTCTTTGGTTTTTGGCTGAATAACTGCAAAACTAATGGAATTCACATCAGCCCCTGCTGCACTTTGTGTTTCGTGCCAACTGGCATGATGTAAATTAAAATGGTAAACACTGTGAACATTGTAACAGCTTCCACATCAACATTTTGGCAGCTGATTCAAGTCATTAGTTCAAAGCACCACTGTGGCTAAACGCTGCCTCTCAGAGCTTTGAGCGCGGCCGTTGACTCTCACTGTGTTTGATGATGCGTTGTCTAATAATCATTGTTGACTGTTTTTTTTTCTTGACAGGTTTAAGAGGATCTTTATCAAGACTCCAGCTAGATTATGTGGACATTGTTTTTGCCAACAGAAATGATGTCAATAGCCCGATGGAAGGTCAGTTACAGATGTGCAGAGATCATTTAATAGTTTAATAGTACTATATGTTTCACATCTTAATCAATTCGACTAATGCTACTGAACTGAAATGTGATGCTACTGTGATTTGCAGAGATCGTACGTGCCATGACCTTTGTAATAAACCAGGGTATGGCCATGTACTGGGGAACCTCACGCTGGAGTGCCATGGAAATCATGGTGAGAGGTCATCTCTGCTTCTTTATATATAAATCTAATGCTGGTGGTAGAAATGCTCATCAGTAACCAGTGGTGTTTTGTTTCTACCTTTCTTGCACCAGGAGGCCTACTCAGTGGCACGCCAGTTCAACCTGATCCCACCTGTGTGTGAGCAGGCAGAGTATCACTATTTCCAGAGGGATAAAGTCGAGGTTCAGCTTCCCGAGCTCTACCACAAGATCGGTCTGACATCCGCAGTCTCACTGCTCCACTTATCTTTATTTTCTAAATTGATGTTTCATTTTGTCTCATCCCAATGTCTCCTTTTATCCCAATCTTTCAGGTGTTGGAGCAATGACCTGGTCTCCACTTGCTTGTGGATTAATCACAGGAAAGTACAGTGATGGTGTACCAGAGTGCTCCAGAGCAGCAATGAAGGTCAGTTTGATTTGACAGGTCCTCCCCCCTGTGGGATGTGTCTCTCTCTGAAAGTGTGATTCCCTCTGCTCTTTGCCTTATCAATGCTTCTCTCCATTTTGCTCCTGGTGAAGGGATACCAGTGGCTGAAGGAACGAGTGAACAGCGAGGAGGGCCGCAGGCAGCTCGCTAAAATCAAGGAGCTCCATCTACTGGCGGACAGACTGGGCTGCACTGCTGCACAGTTAGCCATAGGTACGACTCAGGCCAATGACACGGTTACACAGAGAACATGTACAGAGATGTTCTTTGTGCATCGCTGCCTGAGTGGAAGATAAAAATGAGCTGACTTTTTAAAAAAAATCATAAATGTGTTTATGGTGCTAAAGTCACAACACTGGCTCAAATTGTTGTTTCACACATAAATCAAGTCCATTTTTTATTTATACTGTATGATCCAAAAACTTTAGTGCTTTTGATCTATTATTCTGCACAGAGTTATGATTTATTATGATTTTCATGGATCACACTAATGTTTCCTATGTTTCCTCTGCCCATCTGTGTCATCTGTGCCAGTGTGTAACCACCCTACTCTTGATCAATGGCTTAATTCTTTGTTACATAACTTTTTCCATCTTTGTGTTTTATTCACTAATGTTGATTTATAGTTTAGGCTCACCCACTGCATGTCCTTGTTTGTCCAGTACAAAATGTACAAAACTCTCTTTTTCTGGTGTTATTTTACAGCCTGGTGTCTGCGCAGTGAGGGAGTCAGCTCAGTGCTCCTGGGAGTTTCTAACACAGACCAGTTACTTGAGAACCTGGGTGCCCTCCGGGTAAATCTTTTTTTTTTTTTTTTTAAATTTTACTCCCACATTAATAATTTTGTCTGACATACTACTATACAGTTGTGTAACCTACTTAGTATAAAGTCTGTAAATCTGACCGACTATAGAAGATGAGATTTTTAATTGAATGTCCTCCTCCTTGCAGATTTTATCCCAAATGACCCCTCAAACCATAACCGAGATGGACGCCCTGCTGGGAAATAAGCCACACTCCAAGAAAGAGTCACGCGCTTGAAGATGCAAATCTGAGTGAAAGATGATGTTTCGAGAAGACGAAGAAGACAATGACAATTGGGAAACATCGCTTTTTGCTCTGCTGTATACTCAACAACTTGCATGTCCTCAGCAACATTATGCTTCCAGTATGTGCGCATATCCATTCTGCGCAGTACATTGTATCATGTATGGAAAAAAAAAAATCTTTCAATTGTGGAAAAAAAAAACAGGTCATATATTGCTCACTGCCGATTGTTCACAGATTAATTATTTCTTCAGAGGGGGAGGCTAAAACAGGTTTGAGTGATAGGTTTTTGCAAACCACTGACACCAGGACTGGTTTGGAAGATATTCAACTGAATTGACTCTTGTTGATGAAATGATCTGTAGTGGAAAAAAAACGAAACAAACAAAACACACACACCTCTGTGCTAAAATGAAACTTTACTGCGTGACTGGTGCTTTCATTGGAGTCTCCCCCCTGGCAGCTGCCTGTTATTCTGTATGATGTTTAGTACCCAGCAGCCAGAGAGCCAAAGGTTAGTACTCATGTGTCTAGCCTAACATCTCCCATAGTGTGCATGTGACTGGTCTGCCACGCTCACTGCTTTACAGGGTTGGGAACAATGGATTACTTGTAGAGTCGTTACAGTGATCTGACTTTTAAAAAAAACTTAATCCTGTCTGGTATTACTTTAAAAAAAGGAAAAGAAAAAAAGATCAGATCACATGCTGTAGAAAAATAGACCCATTCATTTAAACCACCAAACAGACACTTATACAGTTTACACTCAAATAGTGACCGACTGTGGCACGTTACCTGATCTAAATCGAAATGAATGGATCACATTGCAAGTATTTATCGCTAGATTGGCTTTTAAATGAAAGAATATCAGTGCACTATGTTTTTACAATTTGAAAGTGTCAATCAAGAATCAATAGGGGGTGAGATTTTTAAAGTAACTTTCCCAACCCTGCTGCTTTCTCAGCAGTCTTTTTGCCTCTTCTGTTTGTAAACTGTGCGCATGTCCCTTTAAGAGAGAATAGCCCTAACAGGGTGTAAATGTGGCATGGCTTTTTGGCTTATGTAGATTTGCAGTGCCCTTGTAAGCCATTTTTTACTCTAAATGGTCCGGCAGTTTGATCCAGGATCCGTACTGGTGGGCACTTTTGCTTTAAAAGACTCTCTGCAGTCTGCAGACACGGCTGTGTGTCCATCTGACATATAATCTTTGTAATGTCCTAAACTGTATCAAAAGATGTTCACATCACTTTCAACGATGCCATTCTTGTGAAGAGCATCATTGTTCCTAAATCAGAGGTTTGAGACAGTTGGACTATATGGGAAGGTCACTGAGCGACTGACACAAAGATCTGGACACACTGTGGTGAACTAGTAGTTTTCCAATGATAGGACATAAATGATATGTCTGAGTTTATCAAATGTGATATTACTCTTGCCACAGGTCACTTGGGGTAAGATTTAGCAAATGTATTTATTTATTTTTTTTGTGTGGAAGCCTAAAAATATAGCTTCTCTGCTCATTTCTCTGGGAGTTCTCTCTCTGTACTATTTGTTCCCTTGATTCTTGCACACATGCACAGCTCATTTTATACTGTGCATCCCATGTTCTGTTCCCTTTAGTTTGATTTCAGTACTTTGTTATGGGGGTGGGGGGTTGTTCCTTTTGTGGTTCCCCATGAAAACAGCACTAATCTCCAGGGCAGGGTGTGTTTTGATACATGAGGTTGTTTTAGCTGGCACAAGGTTACATTGTACTGTAGGTTTATCTGTTTGACAGTGAGATAAAAGTTCAATTTATGAATGAAGGGAATACCTGAAGGAGCAGCCGAGACGCTGTTCCCCTCTGTGACTCTGTGATGATGTACAGTTCGACTGAGTGTAGCTTTCAGTGTACATAGACACTTCAATCAAACCTTGAAAATGAAACTTTGCCTGCATAACTTATATTTTACTGTCTTGCAAACAAAGAGAAACCAAAAGAGAGAAGAGACAACTCATACTGAATGTATCATGTCTGTTGCTCAAACCTATCTAACCTAAAGGGACAAAGCACATAACATGCTTTCAAGGTAGTTTTTCTTTTTATGTTTTTGAACCTGTTACATAAAAGCCTGCAGAGCTCTCATGCAACATTTACATGTGCAATTCGGGGGGAAAAAAGGTTATTGACATAAGCTTCATGCATAAATAACACCAGTCTAAAGTGTGCTCACCTGTTTATGGGAAGTCATATAAGATTTTGTATTGACTATTCATAACCTTAACATAACCTTAGCTGGAACAGGCCAATCATAGCTGTTATGTTGAACATTAACGTCAGCTCACCTTCCATGTTAACATTTGGAATAAACTGTTTGTTTCAGTATATGTGCAGGGATATTAATTTATTAGCTACACGCAAACACCCTGTCCCAAAATATGTTATATGACCTGTAGGATTTTAAAATCAACCTCCACTGTCACACAGGGTGCACAGCAGCACAGCATATTCTCAATAAGTAGTTAGTGTTAATCCCTTAAACTAACAAACCTCCACACCCGTAGATAACATTCACACCATGATGCAAGCCTCCACAGCTTCACAAACACTGAATCTACCTTTGACCCTGAGGCTCATGATGTGAATTTGTGTCACTGCTGCAATAACAGAAAGGATTCATGGTGTTAAAGGAGAAGATTTGTGCCAGTGTAGAAAATGGCAGCAGCAGCATAGAAGAGCATGGCAATAACACCATCATTTTGTCTGTGCTCCTGTAGTTAGAAGTAGAATCAAAAGCATCTAGTGTTCTGTAAATCGTGCAAATTCACAACAAAATGCTTGCAAACAAACAAGCCGTGCATTATAATTCTTAGAAAATCAAAAGAGAAGTCAGACCAGAAACTAAATGGACATTCAATGTCATTCTTACACCCTCTAAAAATGTCTGGCAGCCACGTCCATGGACCCCAGGGTCATTCAAATGGATGGTACAAGAGCAAATATCACAGCCGAGTGTCCAGCGCTGTCTGTGCTGCAGGAGCCAACTGGGATCTCCCACACACTTAGCACAAACAGAAAACATCTGCAACTTCTCCTGCACCAGACTGCATAACGCCATCAGAGTGACAGATGACACATGTGCGTATACTACAGTGCGCCGCTCTCTGATAAAGATAATCATATGTGCTGAAAAATGTTGGATGCCTCACCGCCAACCCCGTCAGAGAAAAACAGGTTTCAGCACATGAGTCATCCTTCCTGTGAAGAAAAAAAGCTGGACAACGGTGATAAAAAACTGAAAAAAATAGCAGTGGTTAATAAGCACATTTGAGATATACAAGCCCGAAAATCCGACAAAGCACACCTCACACCTTTCTCAGTTGTTGAATTTCTATCAGTTCAGTGATAATGATGAGGACAGGCAGGTCAACAGCTTTGAGCTACTGTATAACTACGTACCCAAGGATGTGCATTGTGTGGCTCCACACTTGCTCAGTTAGTTCTCACATTAATCTGCTTTTTCACGTTCGCTTTTCAAGTACATAAAAATATAAGCCACTTGTGTGAAATTCTGTGATTTCTGTCTGTTATTGTAACGGCTTAAACGTGTTTTGTGTTGCTAAAGTGACTTTTGACCACAAAAATGTAATTAGTTCCTGGAGTCTGTGTGGACTTTTTAGCCCAGAGTTAAGGATTTCATGTACGTTTGCCAAAACAAATCCGTGTTTTGAAGAGTCACTATGACCTTGACCTTTGACCACCAAAATGTTATCGGTTTCATTTGTTCTAGTTCATCATGTTTCACTAATAAGACACAAGACACTCCTGTATTTGTGTGTTTAGTAATACACAAAGAAGCACTTTCCCCTCGAGTGCAGCTCAGTGACAACAAGCAGGAATCATCTGTGAATCAGATAAGAATGCAGATACAAACCAACCAATCAGAAAAGGACCACAAACCAATGAGAGAACAGGTACAAACCAAAGTAGCTAGTTTTCATTTTGCAGTTTTACCAACATCGTAATTACCTTTACAGTAAAGACATTATATCATTTGTTCAATCATAGAATATACAGATTACACCGACTATTAAAATGTTCCCCCCTGTCCTGATTTCATCCCTGCTGTCTGCACATCTGTTGAATCACATTCAAATCCCCACAGGCCGCTTTACAACAAAAGTACTTCACATCATTTCCACACTGGAGCCTTTAGTCTCTTTTGCCTGCTGAGGGAACGAAATCCTCCTTAGAGCAGATGAGGCGTTTCTCATAGCTGCTTTAAAACCATATCCATGTCCTATTCTTTTATCCCTTATCCCTGTTTGGCAAATGATTAGAATTAAACTGGTCTTTGTAAATGTATCCCAACAATCACCAGTTAATCAGAAAAAAAGTGGTCAAAGTAGAAGACAAGATAACTCAGGTGATCACACGTTACTTTTATTTTCTACTAAAATACAGGTTTCATGCAGGTTTTGTCACTTTTCACAACAGTCAACAAAAACACAATGAAACTAGTGTAGAGTCACCTCGAGGCATTTTGCCTCACAACATTAGGCAAAGAGGGATGTTAAAATCGCTCAGTACAAGGTGTGTGCAAATTCCTAGTAGCTTTATAAATAGTTAATCTTCATCGGCTGTATCATGCTTTCAATCGTACCTGGTCGTTGTACTGCATGTAATTAATTAATGATGCCTGTTCTGGAAATCACAAACTCAAAATAAATAAGTAAATGTAGCAAAGTGGAATATAGCGTTTGAAAATGCAATATAAGGTAATAAAAATCTGTGTCAAGTACAAAGTAATCCCAATGCTCATCTTCGTTGATCCATTAGCTGGTACAGTTTAGTTGGTCTCGTCCTTGATTAGCTGGCAAGTAAAAAGTGAAGGTTGAATCTTTTCTGTCCATTTTCTTTTTTCGTCGACTTTGTGGCACTCGCTGTGACCTGGAGAAAAGATTGTGCGCTGGCAGGCTGTGGCACGGCTTAAGTTTGAACAGTGGAGTAGAAGGCATATGTGAATCAGAGAGTACTAAATGTAAAGGAGAGACTGAGCATGGAGGAAAACTCTACGCTCTACTTTACAAGGCCTGCTATAATCTTCGTATGAAAATAAAAAGAGGTAGGCAAACTCTCTCCACTGCTCAGAGATACTGAGAGTTTAATCAGATGCAGAAATGGGGATGAAGTGCTCGTCAAACATGCTACACACGAAGCCTGTTTAAAAACAAAACAAAATGACAGTCCAGCACAGCATGCTTAAAATCAACCACCCTACTTTTAAAAAACGGTCTCCTTCCTGGTACAGCTGGTTGCATATTAATACTATTAAGACTTGAAATACGCTTTCATGTAAACAAGGAGACAACAAGACACACGACTCATGCATTATCATCTCCAGAATGTAGAACAACAGTAAACACAGACAGATGTTACTGCACAGCATATTTAGTGGCTTTTGCTTCGACTTTTAGGTTGCAGGAGGATGTCAGAGAGCTTCGGTAATACACAAATAAAACAACCGCAATTCAGCGTAACTTTTTTTCTTTCTTACTGCCCGTCTGCATGACATCATTAAGGGTAAACGACATGAAGGCAATCTGCTCAAGTTCACTCTCTTTGCCGCACTCTATGAGGCACGAAAACTGATCCTTGTCGCCGTTGTAGGCCAGGTCTGAGTAGCCGCTGGGTCCGCTGTGGATGATCCGGGGCCTGTCCCAGCCCGAAGAGTGCAGGGGTGACCGGTTCAAATATACGCCCATGTCCCTTCGGCAGGACTTATTGGTTGGATGCATGAAGAGGAGCCAGGTTTGTGTGTCTGGAGACAAGAGCGACGTGCCACAAGCTTTGCTTTCTGCATCATCATTTGGGACAAATTCCGGGGCGGGGAAGCCAATGACGCTGCCTTGACAACCATAAGGCGGCTCGATGAGCTCTTTAGCCATGTGAGGCTTGTCGAAATACACACCACTGTTTTCACTCAGGGCCTCACATCTGTGGCCTCCTCTATTACGAGCATTACAGTAAAGGTGACTCCTGCCCTCGTGGTCTATGATCTCTGCCATTTCACATTCACATGACTTTTTTCGGAGCATCTTACCTATATGCCATGTCTGCCCCAAGTCTTCACTATAAATAGACAATGCACGTGGGTAGACTGTAAAAGGGATGGGGTAGGAACAGCATCTGTAAGGGATGTAATAGGCGTACGCTGGAATGATCAATCTGCCGTTCTCCATCTGAACACCGTGGCCGGGGCCCACAGCAAATGTGGCCCATTTATGGATGGTTTCGCCAATTACACTCTCTGTTAAGTCTCTTGTTTGACTCCAGGTTTGTCCGTCGTCACTGCTGCTAACACAGCAAAGACGTGCCTTGTTCTTACCTGTGATGATCTGCCTAATTTCTGTGGTGTTTCCCCAGACACAGATGAAAAATAAAAACAATGTTTTGCTGTTTTTTTCATACACAGGGCAAGGATTCATGGTGCGGCGGTTTGGTAGACATGCTGTTGACAGCTCCTGACTGGAGGACCACTGTAAAAAAACAAACAAACAAAAAAAACACATGGAAAAGGACAACATGTGAATAAGATGAGCACAGATAATGATAACAGACGTCAGTGTTAAAGTAAAGCTAATAACCTGAACAGATCCATCATCTTTCAACGTTCCTCTTCTCATAACAAGTATTTTGGCATCATGGTCAGAAGGTGTTGATCTCTTCTCTGCAAAAGCAAGGAAGGTGTGACTGTGCCGCAGATAAATCAGAGCAGGGATCCTGTATGTTATCCCACTTGGCTCCTTTTCAAATAAAGTTGTTTTGACTGGTTCCTCTTCACTGCCACTTTTTGATGGTGTGTTTCCCATGGTGAATCGCAGTTCCTGTGGATGGAAAACGTTGCAAATGTTAAGACTGTACATTGTTATGTTAACAATGTTTAAAAAGCACAGACAAGTTCACACTCCAGCAGCTCCAATAGCCACAGATGATTGCATTGGTACATAGTCTGTGGCGTGTATAGTCCTACTCTGCATGCATAACAACAAGCACGTACCTTCACTTGTCACTCTTCCCATTCGTCACCTTTGATCTTCTTGTGCTCGGCATTATACAGTCTAATTTCACGCCGATCCAGGGACCTCTGATGTTCACGACACTGATGCTGAAGGTTCATCAGAAAACAAGAGGCGCTTCAGTGAGGAGGAACCCTGTCGCGCACTTCCGCATTCGCCTGACTGACTGAACCAGACGTCGGCGGTTTAGAGATGAGGCACCAAAATTATCCTCTTTTGCCCCGTATTTTTTTTTTTTTCTTTACTGTTTTAACAAAGCAGTTACGTGACAGAAAAGCTAGCCAACAGCCCTTACAAGAGAAGAGTAATCAAACACAACATCCAATTTCAGTCACGGTGATAACGTTATCGTGCGGTTCACCTGCGCAGTGTGGCTGTATCAGATTAGCTAGTAGGGAGCTAATGTTTACACGAACGGTCGGACGTAAATAAATTCGTCTTGATTTGCAAATAAATACCTTGCGTTATTGATCGAAAGAGCTGTCGCATAGCGCATGAGAGCTGTTTAATGTATGTCAAACACTTCTGGGCGGTGTATTATCTTAAAAATATATAATATCTTTGATAAGCTAGGCTCACCGGTCCCTTCCGCCATTAAAACACCAGGGTTGAGACGACACCGCCCCCTGCTGGACGGGAGGGGGAGGGGCAAGGGCTCATGTGCTGTTGCTAGGAGACAGAGCATTACAGTGGATCCGCAGAGACTAGTTTTGCCAGGTCAGGTCGTGAAAAGTGTAATTAACATTTGCATAGAAAGTTTCTCTCTCTCTCTCCCCCCCCTCTCTCTTTTTTTTCGTGACAAATGGATTTACTACACAAGCAAACAACATGACTGCTGCACGGTATAAATTTGATGACGGGCAGAGATATTATGCCACCAAATGTTTCCCAGCTCGAGCACTACTTCGTCGAAAGAAGGACGGTGGGTTATTTAAATTATTTATCTAAGATAATAACTAGTTAACATAATGACCGAGTGTTATCAAAAACAAAGACATTACAACTATAACAACAATGAAAACAATTTATGGTAAAGCAATATTTTTTAAAGGTTAATAAACTGCAGCTTTAGGGCCTGATGCAATGACCCTTGGGTTGCCAGGTTGTCTGCTAACAATTATTAGGCTGCTATTTATAGAAAAGGGGGACACCATAACAATTAACTTAGACTATAGCCTATTATTCATCTAACAATTAAGTTACCCTTATTTTTTTGTCACAGTTACATTTGTGATGCCAGAAAACAGGACAAATTATCAGCAAAACTATATCAGAGGCCAGTTTGTGTTTCTTATTATGTCTGTCCAAAACAATTAAAAACAAAAGACCACCACTACTGGAAGACAGTTTGATTTGCCTTAATGAGGATACATTTGAGGTTTGATGCAAAATGCTCTAGGCATCTGTAGAAGTTGTGTAATAACATTTTCCCCATAAGTTTTAATGTGACTGAATGAATATCTGTATGTGTTAGGCTAATAGTTAAAATATGAAATTAATACACTAGAAACAGCCATTTATCACCTGTAGGAGAGGGACTGAAAGCTAAGCACTGCCGGACTGTTAAAGCAACATGCTCTTGGATAAATAATGAGTGCTCTCTGTTCTGGCAAATATACACTTCATTTAATATAACATATGATCAAATTGTATTAGCACCACATGTTTTGCAAATGTGTTACAATAACTGATTATATTAGTCAAATGGCAGATGTTTTAATAATCAGTTCATGGTTTGAGACACTAATCAAGCAAATGTGTCAAAATATTCTCTGTTTCCAGTCACTCAAATATGTGAATATTTTTCTGTTTTATGTCACTGATAATTCACAGTCTTTGGGTTTTTAGACTTGAGAAATGTTAATGGCTATATTTCACTATTTTATCATGTTATACAGACAACAGGATATACAATAAGAAAATAACCTGCAAATTAATCAATTATGAAAATAATTGTCAGTTTCTGCCTTGTTTCAAATGCAAACAGTGTAACTGCAGATCATACCTTATTCAATCTTACAGGTACTGGTCATTGGCTTGTGGCTTACAGAGAGGCAGAGGAGAAGAAGCACACTAATGTTCAAAGAAGAATAAAAGAGTCTCTAAAAGAGTCTCTTAAAAAGCAAGAGAGCAGCTTGGTGCCTGTTGGTAATACATTAGATGGGCCCTTCCTGGTGAGTTACTAATAATGTCTTATTTTACAAAAGTGAGCAACACAATTTGTCTTTTGGCGTCTGCAAATAATTTAAATTTTCAATGTTTTTTTGTAGCTCAAGTTACATTGTGTTGATAAACCATCTCAGCTGTGCTCTGTTGACGTCAGTGAACAGACACTGAATTCTGTAAGAGTCACTTTTAACACTTTTAACAATCACGTGGTAGTTTGTGGATGGGACTGAGTCGACTGACTGAAGAGTTGTTCCTACCTGTGCACAGGTGAAGCCAGAAGATCTTAAGGCGTTTAATAATGTAGCCTACATCGATGCCTCTGTTAACTCCCTCTCTTTAGGTGATTATTTTTACACATCAAGCAAAACCTCAGTGAAAATATTCTCCGGTAAAGAAGTTCCACATGTTTGAGCTGTCCATTGTTTTTCTCCAGGCTCTTTCAGCAGCTTTGTGTCCTTGAGAAAACTCAATCTATCTGTTAACGGCATTTGTAACATGACGTTTGATGCATCTGACTTCCCGCATCTTGAGGTGAGATGACTGACTTTGCCATGTGGTTCTTATTACATACACTTTTGTTATTATTTTTGCTTAACATTGTTTATTCAGATTACTAACATATTACAGCATTAAAACAACTTGACCTGACTCTGAAGTAAACAGGAACTCTGAAGTCTTTGATTTCCATCATTTTTCTTCCTGCTGCTCCTTCATTTCCTTTTTCAGCTTCTTTCACATCTCTAGTTCTTTCATGCTTTTCTGTAATCCACTGAAAAACAAAGAAACCATGTATAGCCAGTTTAATCTTTACTGATGCCGCCATCATGCCCTTTAAAAAAATAGAATTTCAATTTTTGTGCCTGTTTGATGCTTGAACAAAGTTGATTATGATAATAAATAAAATCCATAATTAATTCATGCAAGTACAGGGCAGATCAGTAGCTAATCTGTGTAAAATCTATAATATTTCAGACTGCATAATCTCAGGCTCACACTCCTCTCCTCTTCTTTTTCTATTTCATCCTCTTGACGTGATTATGTTTATCTAAATGTTTACTTTAAATCTTCACAGGTTTTGGATTTATCCTACAACAGTTTGTCAGCTGATGATATTGTTTCCATCGGTCGACTGCCACGTCTAAAAGCCCTTCATCTGACTGGAAATAAGCTTCATCATCTACCTCCTATGGGTTCCTCATCTAAGTACAGTGTTTGTTATGGATTTTTAATTTCAATTTTATCTATGGCTTTAGTTATAATCAGACAACATGACATCTTGGTGCTATAATTAACTAATTGTCTTTTGTATTTTATCTATCAGCTCTGGTGTAAATGTATGCTAAAAATCAAAAAACAACTCGATTTCTTCTAAAAGTGTTTGTTCATTTGTTCCGGGAAAAAAATCCATGCCCTCCCAAAAAAGAACAAGTAGATAATTGGTTCAATAAGCGGACGTGCTCTTTCTTTATTCTTACTTCACCCACAGGTCAGCTGCATCAAGCACAACTATGTGTAATGCCTGATCTGTCAGTGAGACAGACGCAAAAATTCTTTGCATAAACGAAAAAAAAAGGAAAAAAGAATGATACAGAGAAGCTGGCAGAGTGAAAGACAACTAATCTGTTCCAACGCATATTTTCCACATCAAAATGCAAATTAATTCTCTAACTACAGCCTGACATGGCCTCCAGTCTGCCTCCGTCAATTATTCCTGCAGAGACTGTCTTAAGCAGGCAGTGCACAGGACGCTGCCTCACTTTATGAGAGGAGCAGAGGCATGAATAGAAACATATAATGCTAATGTTTTATTCTTTAATAGTGATGCTTCAAGCCATTTGGGCCAGTCATCATTTGACTTGCAAACTAATCATATGCATGAGCTTGTTTATATTTTATCGGGTTTTTATCTCTGGTTGAACAGTTAATAACACAGAAAGTCAAGATGCATTTTCAAATTGACCAAAAGGGGGTGCACAAATGTTCCTGATTTACACTCCTGATTCTGGTGAAGGAAATGTAATGACAGTCTATACACCTGCTCAACAGTCAGGTATATAAAGGTTGTATGCACATATATATCAATAGAGTGTATGCAGCTTTAACTACATTATAAAATACACCCACTGTCTATTCATAAATGTACTTTATGCATTGAATGAAGTTAGTTGGTTGTACCTTTTTGTCCAGGCCGACTGAAGAAGAAGACACACAGTTTAGAGCTCTTGAAGTCCTGATGCTTGATGACAACAAACTGACCTCTGGAGTCTTCAACAGCCTGACAAACCTGAACAGGTCATGATGTGGTTTCCTATGTTGTAGTTGAGAGTCATAATCGTTTTCCTTCAGTATCATTCATACACTGAATTCAAGTAAAGTGAAGTGTTTGTTGTCTGTGTAGCTGCAGCTTAAATTGGTAACAGAGATTTGAACATGTGGACATTTATCACACAGGGAGGTGCTGTCATGTTGCATTATGGGAAGAGTAGGGTCCATTGTTTTAGAAGATGAACTCATAATAGGGACTAAAAGATGAGATGTTTTGGCCTCAGCCACATTAATTCTGACCATCACTGGAAAACACAAGCTGCGGAAACACTTATTCTTTTTGAATTGTTGTTCAATTTCAGACTGAAGTATTTAAACTTACAGAAGAACCACATTCGTGAAGTACCATATTTGCAACAAGGGGGACGTTCAAGACCTGTGCTGACTTCTGAGGAAGAGAGACCTGGTAAATGCTAAGAAACTGCTGGGTATAATTTGCAAATAATTTACCAGTGGATGTGTGTGCAAGAGTTACCTCAGCAACCTTCAAATAAATATGTCTTATTATCCCTTCACACCAGCCCACACTGACCCAGATGCTGAGAATCATGAGGATTTCAAGAGAATCTCAGAGGTAAGTAAATCTGCATTTGGTGTTTGACATATTTTATCACAGTTTTTTTTTTCTGTAGCGCATATTTTGTAAAATAATCTTGTGTGTGTGGTCTGTCATTCTCATTCTCTCTCTGGGTCAACTTGGAGGAGCAAGACAAAGGATCCAGTCTACCACTACCAGAGCTGCAGTTCCTAGATTTGTCAGACAACAAGGTATATTGTTTGTCTACTATCAGTAAGTGAACTTTGTCAGTGAAGGTTTCTCATCGGTGGTTTGTCTTCAGATTGCAGAGGAAGAAGCGCTGATGGCCGTCGCTCTTCTCCCAATGCTTCGCGAAATTGATATTCACTCCAACCCTCTGACCACACAGAGAAGTGGTAATCCCCTCTCTTAAAATAAGGAGAAGTCTTTGAAGATCAGTTCTGATTTTTCTTTTTTTTTGGGTTGCTGAAATCCCCTCCATGTGTTTGCTTGAACACAGGAGATCCCCCCTTACTGACCCATTACCTCCATGAGAGACGGGGGATAACAATAAAACGTAAAAAGACGCAGGAAGCTGTGAAGCCCCCACTGAAGATGTCCATCAATTCAGAATGGCAGGTTGGACATGGTCTGCATCATTAATATTGTCTGATCATGATTCTCCAAAGTTAAAAAGGTCTGTGTTTTTTTTGTTTTGCAGGTAGAGGAAAGAATCTCAAAGTCGTCAAAGAAGCAAATGCTGATAAATCTGCCTGGTCCTTCACAAACCCAAGAGGCCCAAAACAGCATGGACGACACTTCGCTAGAAAATACAAACCACTTCTTTGTTACTCAGGTATATGTACATGTCCAGTGTCTGTGGTTTTCATATTGCTGCTATTGGCTGAGAAACATTTGCACAACATTTGCTCTTCACAAATACCCAGTGAATTTGTCCGTCTTGATGTTATTTCATCTCCAGACAGCAGACGACTCTGAATATGAGTCTGATCTTCGAGCTGATGAGAAAAACACTGTAGGAAATGATGACAATAATGAGGATGATACCATTCCTGAAAAGTTAAACTGTTCCAAGATGATGATGGATGCAAGACCAAACCCTGAAGCGGTGGAGCCCATTGGTGAGGACTTTAGTTTCACCTGCAGCTGTTTGTTTTCGTACATGTTCCCGAGGCCCTAAAGACTTTGCCTATACAATGGCCCCATAGTGAAGAGGAATATTCATGCTTTTTTTTTCCCAACAGGAATTCAAACAGCTGTTCGGATGCTGGAACACACACTGAAGAATCTTAATGTTTACAGAGACACAAAACCAAAACTTGATAGCATCCAGATGCCATACAGAGAAAGAGAGAAAAGGGTTTGATATGTCGCTCCACAAAACTCATTTGCATTTGCACTCAATGTCGCTGTCGAATTACATCAAACACAACAAGAACCGTAAAGAACAAGGAATAGCATCTTACCTTCATGTTGTGACTTCAAAACTTTCTGTACACAGATTAAAGAACTTCCACCTCCGAAACCAATAAAGCAGCCAAATGAAAGGGTTGAAGAGATGATCAAGGAAATCAAAGGGAGTACGACGAGGAGAGAAGTCGCCTTGAGTATGAACATGTCTGACATGATATCAATCGCTTTCAGCCACTTGACCTTTCATGACATTACCTTTCTTTGTTTTCTGTACAGGCACTGCCCTGAAGAGCACAGGCGGGAACAGGCAACATAAAGAGGCTTTATCTCTGCTGAGGGATATGAAGACAAAGTACAAGATGGTCCATGAGAGAACAATGGAACAAGCAGCCAGCCAGATGTTTCAGCCGGAGTCTGATAGAAACACCAACCTAGATGGAGTTCAACCTCCATCCGCGCAGATGCTGTGATTCATATTTAAAGTTTAGCGTGAATACGAGAACACGTGAGTCTGTCTGGTCAATCCTGGGACATTGTGGTGGTTTTGAGCAGCTGCACCGACCGCATAGTATTCATAGCACGCATCAAATGTTGTGTTGCATTTGTATCAGTTGAAATCACCACAGAACAACTGTCAAATGTGAAAATCATTGAGGAAGATGGCAGGTCCGGTTCTCATCCTTCGAGTCTACTGAAATGGCCTCAGTCAAGCTGTTTATGGGGGCCCAGTGAAAAAAGACAACAGCGTAGATTTTTTCAATATCACAACAACATGCTAAATTAAAAATATGGGTGTTGTTTGTTAAGATTTAGGGGAATATCTTTGTGAAATGGAAACTGAGCATTAGCGATTTTATAAACCTTGGATTAATGTCACCTGGCAGCTCAGTAAGTTTGTGGCTTTGAGTGTTACAGTGATTGAATGACTAGACTAGACTAGACTAGACTAGAGTTTACAGTTGACTTGAATTGATCAGGTATTCTCTAGGGACATGCATGGTTGTATACAGAAGAAGAAAATATCTTCTTCTGTCTGAGTGCATCTGCTTTTATTCTGTAGGTTTCACATCGGCCAAAATGCCAAGAATAGGGAGATTCTCCTTTTCAGGTTCTTGCAAGAATCTGGATCATATCTGGAGATTCTTTGATATGATATCTTACAATCTTGTGATCTGAGCGTCCAGTCCAGATTTGATCATATACAGGGTCACAGTTTGAAGTTTTTGGGCAATTACATCTCTGGATTTTGGGCTGTTTTGCACAGCGTCAGTGAAGCTAGCTGTGATAATTTCTATCAGGCAGGAGCAACAGTACTTAGCTGAGCAGTAGTTGTTTGTAGTGTTGAACCCACCTCTGCAGTTGGACATGATTTACAGTCCACATCCTTAAACACATAAATGATCAAGTCAAGCTTTTTAAAATTTCTAGTCATGTTTTGTTTTCGTTTTTCATTCCCTTTTTGATTTCACGGTCTTGTCCTTCATGTGATTTCAATTATTTTTCTCCAGAGTAGCTTGCAGATGTGGAATGCACGTTCAGCCCAGGTGGAATAAATCAATAGGTACTCTGAAGATGTGTCATGCAGATTTTCTACATTATTACACTCATCTGCGGATATTCCCCTGCTTCTGTATGTATTGGATGGTTAATAAGATTACGTATAGAGAAAACAATGCTTTCTGTATATCGACTTATGCTGTCACTCAGTGACATGTTTCGCATTTTCATTTTGTCCCATTTCATTTCAACTGTCACAGTAATTACCTTAATATTTTTGAAATACAGTCTATCATATTTCAGAATAGTTGTAAGGCTGTTTATTTACTTATAATGTTTATTATAGCCCTAAATCATGGGGGAAAAAAATTAAAAATCATTGACGCCTAAAACCAAATATCTTTTTCTGAAAGACTTTTTACCCTAACCAACCAAAATGAAACAATAGGTCATGCAAACACAGTTGAGAGCGGTTAGTAATGTGATTTTGACAAGCTGACATTAAAATACCCAAAATGACAGGTTGCAAATAATCCAAAATAAAGAAAATTTTGTAACATATAAAGAGGGTGTTTGTTCTGGTAAATAAATTCAGATACTGAGAACGATCTGAACTTTGTGGTCTGTGCTATCAAGCTTTTCAGAGGGTTTTTCATCCCCAGCGATATATTTGATGGTAATGAGGAGACTGCCAATTGAAGTAGTTCTGACTAAGAAACAGTTTTCCAGGTGATTGTGTATTTTCCAGAAAACCGTGTTAAATCTCGTCAGTATTTTTTTTTTTTTTTTTTTTGGTAACCACAAGTAGTTTTACTGCTCTCTCCACACTCTGGTGCAACTCAAGTTAAGGTCTGTTGAGAATTTGTTGTTGCTTAGAGGAACTTGTTGGAGTTTGTTCTCCAGCCAGTGAGTCCTGCCATGAATTTATTTTGCCTGACAAGAAAGCTGTTACGAAGTAATTTTGAAGTGATAATGATTGGTACTTCAAGCGTCTACTGTTGCATAAGTGCAGCGTTTTCATGCTGGAATTCTTTTATGTAAGAGTTTCCTTATACATGTCAGTTTCCACAGTTTCGGGCAATGATCAGTAACAGCTGCTATAAACCATGCAGAGCAGATTATATCAATGTGTTTGGATGACTGTTGACTTTGCAGCTTCTGTCATCATTTTTAGGATTAATACAAACTCTTTCCTTGTCTTCTCGTGTTTGCACCAGCTATTATAAACCAGCAAAGCAGATCATGCTTTGTTGGTTTGTTACAAGCATCAAATTGATCCAGGTCTCACACCCTCTCTGCCACTTTTCTGCTCAATACAAAACAAATGTGACATCAGGAGAAACATCAGTAGTGTAGATACACAATGATACACATTATGAGCCTGGTCAGTTCATAAAAGGGTATGATTGAATCTGTCAGCACAATTTAAACTTCACATTGATAGAAGATTTTCATTTTCTGTATAGCCACAAAAATACAATTACAGGATTGCCAAAAAATATACCATCAAAATTAAGAAATAAATAGAAACATCATTATGAAAAACCTTCAAACGGAGCAAAGTATTTTGTTTTGGACTTTCATAAAGTCAGAAAAACACCACAAAAAACAATGATCAGAGCTGAAACAGCAGAGGCCGAGATATCGTGACTTTTAATCCATATAGAGTAACTTCCAAAAAACTGTGAATGCTACTGGGCTTCCTGTGATACAACTTGTATTGTCTATGGCTGAGCCAGGATAACCCCATGACATCATTGTGACGTCTTTTTTTTTTTTTTACAGGCTGTGGAGGCCTCCATCCAGACACAACAGAGATTATACTGTACAGCTACAGTACAAGTGAACTTCATGTGTAAAACTGGTGCAATAGTTTTTATTATTATAAAGCAGCTCCAGGTGCTATGAAAGTGAAAGTATCACTATCCAAGAAGAAACCGCCCACATGCAGGACATATTCAGACTTATGACTCTTTTTCCTTTTTGCGTTGTTGTTTGTTGTAACTTTTATTAACTTTTTTATTAAACACAACAATAAGCTCTTATTAGAAAGCTAGAAGACAGAGATGCTGCACAGTTGGGCATCAGGAAGCCAATAAATCACTGCACAAGAAGTTACCAAGAATAATAACATTAGAGACCAGATTAAAAAAAACTTCAGAGACAATAGAAAATTATGAATCAACACCCATATTTTATCCCATGTTCAGTTTATTTCGGCACTGACTGATTATGACTATGACTATTTCTTGATAACTTTTACCAAGTTACAGTAGAAGGCAATCATTTATTAACTACAGTTGGCCTGGCTGCACATCACTCAGAAAACTGTCAGCCAATCAGCAGAGAGGCTCAAAGCCTGACATGAAATGAGGAGGAGCTGTAAAACTGCACTACTGTAGATGAAAAAAATTCAGAGAAAATGTGAAATATGGGATGTTGAATGATATTTTGATAAGTTGATCCTGTTTTCTAACTGTATGTCAGTGGCTATTTTTTCTATTGATCATAACAGATGACAGTGCAAACTTCACTACAAACACGTTCTGCTCTCTGGCCTGCTTTTGGTGATTTACACTTGTTGACCTCATGGAGGCATGCGTGTTTTAAGAAGTGAAAATGGTCTAATAATGTGACAAATCACTTCAAGACCGAAGATAATTAGACGATCCACATATGTCTGTAATTTAATTCCTATAACTATGCAAAGTTATTCCAGAGGTTTTCGCTTTAATAAGCACAAAGTTAGATCCACTTTGCGTTGTGGGGTGAAGCGAATGGAAATTCGTGTGTCTTTTTTATTTTTATTGGAGTCCTCCTCATATTAACATCAACAAAGAGTAAATGGACAAACAAAAAGGCTCAGTTCTACTTTTCCTCTGTAACCTCTTTTGCTCTTACCATGAAAAACTGATGAGGTGAGTTATTAACTGAAAACACATTTTATCCATGCGCTTGGTGATATAACAGATTCTGGCAGGAGAGCCGGGTGCTGTGTCCAAAAGCAAAAATAACAAAAGACATGGTGGAGAAAGGCATCGCCCGTCCGTGTCTTAGACAGATTTGTGTTTATATATCTATATGTTTTATTCTGTAGATCTGAAGGCAGCACATTTACACATCTGGAGCAGTCGCTGTGGCAATCAAGCCTGAGAAATGTTTGGGTAAGATTTGTTTGACTCTCAAATTGAGGGCCAACAGTTAAGCTTTGTGGATAACCCTGTGGAGACTCAGACACCAGATTTGGCTCAGGAAGAATAGGCCTGAATACCTCATCAACACTCCTCATTACTCAAGTGCCAAATGAGTTCACTGCAGACTGGACCTATTCATTATTTCTTTTGATGGACAATTGAACTGTAACACAATTATCATGTTATCCTGGAAAGGCTTCGGATACTCTGGCTGACATCTGAAAAGAGGCCATTATTAATTACAGATCATAACCGTAAAGTTGTTGTCGGTCCTCTTTCTTCTGTGAAACAAAAGATCTCACTGTGGTCTGTCTTTAATAGTTTACAGTCATTACTAGCATGTGTTTAAAATTTTGACCTTTAAGCTGAGCCGCTCAGGATAAACGGATGAAGACCAAAGTGTTCATGACATGTATCCCAGTATTGTCCATGTTTTCTTGGCCAGACTCCAATCATCAGCTAAAATGATCAGGGCCAACTTAATTAACGAGAGGGTAAGGGTGTAAAAAACAGAGCCCTTGATAGATTTCGGAAGTATTTTGATGAAGTATAAACTCAGGGGTTCTGTGGAGCACCTTAATCAGCTATGAAAGCAAACGCATCTATCAGACTTAATTAACTTAACACAGTTTGGCTCCCTTTGAATCAAAAGACTGCCTGATTGATTTGCAATGCTTCAGTTCCTCACAAACACTGTAGACATCTGCGAGGAGCGACTTGCTGCAGCACATGAGGATGCTTTATTCAGACGTCTGAAACAAGTTCAGCTCGACAAGGTTGCATGATTAATGCAGAGCTACAGCAAGCGAGTAAAAAATCCATATGAACTTTGACTTCAACCGCTTCTGTAACACGCATGAATTAGTTTTTTGCTCTCTGACTGCGTCACAAAGGAAGTGGCATATGGGACAAAGGCAAAAACAGATTTGTCAATATAATAATGTCAAAGAGGTGCCTCCAACCCTGAGCCGAGACGTAACCCCGAGTCTCACATTTTCTTCACTTCTCACTGAATCTGGGCTACATGGGCAGCAGGGCGGAGTACACATACACAGAGAGCTGACCGACTGCATGATTTATACCTACTGACTGCCCCCAGCTGTTACAATTGCCAGAGCCAAGATTAAGCATGCATAGCTGAATTGGCCCGTGAGACGAATTCAAACATTCACAAAATGTGGACAGATAGGATTTCTATCAAAAATGAGTGACACGGACATTGAAACATGCAGTGGCAGACGCATAAGAACGGTTTTAAACCTGAACAATTAACACTTATCTTTTAATGACCTGCATGGGAAAATGACAACGTGCAAATGTTAATTACTAATTTAAGTTGGCAGCAATAAAGTAGAACACCCCTTTCTCACCCTTCAGACTGGAACAGCCACTTTGGACGACTAAGGGGAGAGACTGTTGTAAACTGTCAGGTCCAGCAACTTACACAAAAATATTTGTGTGAGTAATGAAGGCACACAAGGGGAAGAACGTTTGTTTCAAAATATTGTTTCATGCCTTCAGTGAGAGACGGACAGAGCTGTCTGGCGCAAAGTGTGAAAGAAACACAATGACTCATTGTGGAAGGGGAGGGTACAGAGGGAGCATGTCGGGAGTTCACAGAGAAGGGAAGCAACATTATTCTGAAGCACCCACTCAGTCTACTAAATCTGCAGTTGCACACTGACTGAGTCATGGGAACCACAGTGATAATTTGACACCTGTTGATCAAACAGCCTGGTGAACAGACTGCACACGGTGCTGCCGAACAAACCACTGTTTCTGGGCTGTAGAGAGAACTCTTTTTTCCATGACCGGGCAACTTGTCTACAATAATGTTATTCAAAGTTTGAATGTGTTTTCGGTGGAACCGAACTAATTATTCAGTATTATAGGCTACTTCCTTTGCTCAGTGTTTTGGAAATACAGATGTCCCTCCGTTTCTTGGCCTACATTTAGATCTGCCAACACAATCCTACACCACATGTTACCAATAGTGCAATCCCCATGACACAGAAATTCAAAAACCTTTAACTGAAGATATTTTTTTCCTCTGGTAATTTCATTACAAATGGCCAAAACAGGAATATGGGGGAAATAATGGATACAACAGGCCTATGTATGTAGTCATGTTAGAATTTATGTTTTGCCACTTATTTTAAATTGCACTTAAAGGTTTTACAACTTTTCAACAGATTGCATGTTGTTAAAATGCACTTTTGGCCACTTGGGGGCACTAGAAACAAGTTAAGTATGAAACATAATAACAAAATAATCACCTTTTCAGGTGATTAGGGGTAGCAAACAGTTACTTTTTCCATGTCAAGCAGGTACAGAGCAACACTGTCATTCATTACACCCGAATAAAAGTATATTATTTTCTCTCTTTTAGCTCTTTCTATGGGCTCCACCACCCTTCGCAAGCTAGTAGCTAACATGTGTCTCTGCACTTTGATGCTCAATGTGTAGACAGTGTTTTTTTTTAAGGTTTTTGTTTTTGACTAAATAGAAAAAAAAAAAAACACTGTGATATCAAAGCAGCAGTGGTGTAGTCTAAATTGTTGTAGTGCGTATTCTGCTTTTTAGGTGGGTAAACTGCTCATATCACATAGACTAGACAAATAGTTTTGTTGTAGTGGGTATACTGAAATATTAATGCTTTGTACTGAATATACTTGATTATCACATGGACCACACCACTGCAAAGGAGTGAAACAAAACAGTAAAGCTAAGGGTTAACGATGAGGCACTGCAGAGCTGAGAGGAACTCTACAAAAGGGAAGTCTACAAAAACTATGTACATCAGCAAATCATTATTGATATTAATAACTCAACTAATTCAGCACTTTACATTAAGTGCAAGTTGAATGAATCACTTAAATTCCTTTACAGCACAGAAGAGGAAGAGAGCAACTTTGAAAGTGCACATGGAGGTGAAGTTTTCAGTTTGCAATACAAGACAAGCTGTTTCATCAGCTCCTATAAATCATGTAAAATAAGATGTGATTCTCACAAGAATAGATATACAACATAAATATTTAAAGGACAGTGTTTAAGGACAGTTTAACCCTTTTTGATTTTGAGAAGGGGGCTGGGGCAGGCAAGGGTCCCCATCAAGGTGACATTGTTAATAAATAGCTATTTTTAGGAGAATACTGGTTCTGGGGAAATATTATGTGTGTGTATGTGTGTGTGTGTGTGATAGGGAGGTTGGGAGGCAGTGAAGGGAGTTTAAACTTCTGCTTTTGATTTCCATGTCTCTGATAACATTTCATCTCCAGCGGGAACACAGTTTATCCGGCCTTCCGGAGCTCTATTAAATGGACGCCTTGAGGCAATGTCGGTGTTAGGACGGCTCTGCTGTGGCCAGCATGCAGACTGTAGATGAATCAACAAAAAACGTTTTCAAGCAACGCCTTCAAAAACAACCATGAGCTCAGATTCCCATGCTAAGTCCGTCTCCAGCGCATATTCCCACTGTCTTACTATGAATGACTTGATGCAAATTATTCCAACACCCGTGAGGCCGTACAACGTTAAAGCATGAAAGCTGCATCTAGAAGCAAATCAGACAAAAAGATTCTGGCTGGTGTAAAACACTGAGAAAACTTTATGGGTTAAAATCGTGAGCAAGAGGTACAGAGTGCATTAAGCTACATTACACAACAATGACCACTTTAAAATACAAATATTTCTGGTATGTAGAGTTGTAAAATGTCATTAGGCTATAATAACAAACCAAATCCTGCGGCTGTATAAAAATAGCTACAGTAGGTCTATATTCAGAAAGAAAAAATCTTAAAGGCTATTTTCTCACTTACAAACACACAATTTTGACAAAAGCTGTGCATTTAACTCAATGCCTTTTGCTACGTCATTCAAAAACAACAACATTCAAACAGTCAAATGTATATACACAAATCAAACAAGAACCAATACACTTTAAATAAGGTGACAAAACCTCCATTTGTATTTACAATAAATATGTTGATCATATAACAGCCTTAAAAAAATCCCTTGACATTCTAGTAAGAGCATGGCCCGTCGCCCAGTATATTCAACAATACACACTGCATCCATACACTCAAGCAAAGGGTTTGCTTTAGAGATACTGATCCAAAAATGTCCCCAAATGAAGCTGAGTCTACAAAGTCTGGACCCACAGACTCAGAGCTGGATACTGAGACTGTCTCCAGATCTATGATGCCCATCCACATTACCGTTGTTGAATTCTGTATATAGCTTCAATCTAAATCCACCTACTCATGTTTGAATCAGCAGAACTATCGTCCAAGTTTGAGACAGTTGCCAACCACACTGCTAATAGCCCGTGTTGTTAAACCCAAAAATGAACAAATAAAAAGATGTGATGATTAAAAGGTGATGGACGATGAGGTATGAATTAACTGATAAGCAACAATATTATAAAAGAGAAATTCCACAATTATGACAGGAATGATGCAGGACACCCAAGTGCAACATGCGTGACTGAAGTATGTGTGTCAACCATGTACGTTTGGGGGGAGTATCGATATAAAGAGAAACTATTAGGGTGAACACAGGCCTTCAATCTGCGTGGGGTTTAGGAAAGTCACCACCTCCCGAATGCCGTCTTCACAAATTGTGGTCTGAGGAGCTTTACTCAGATTGTCTCCCTCCTCTTTAAACTTCCTCCATGTCTCTGAAAGAAATGAATTCATACACACGACATACTCAATTAAATAAGATAAAGTAAAACATAACAAATACATTCATCATGAGATCATTTTAAACAAACCTTCATCAAGTGTTGTAAGCATTGTGTAATTTTCTGGATGATCCATAATATCTTTTCTTTGAACGTCACCAATTTCCATTAATTGTAAAACACCTGTATAAAGAAAAACCCAAATGACAATCAAACACATTTCGGAAATATTTTTTGAAAATACTCTTATTTACTTTCTTAATAGGTTAAATTAGAAAATTGATGCCACCCTGATGTCTGCACACTAAATACACACTATAACTATGGTCAGGATACCGGAGGTTAGCTTAGCTTAGCATAAAGACGAGAAACACAGGAAAACATCAGCACCATAATGAGCATGCAACAGCCCACTTGCTCACAAAAACAATTAGTTATTTAGCTGCTTTCTACTGTTCTCGCTCGCTTAGAGAAATGCATCAATCTTCTCATCTTATTGTGTGCAAGAAAATGATATTTCTAAAATGTTGCACTACTCCTTTAATACAGGCACCACCAGTCGATGCGTTACCTTCTACAGTCTTCCACACTTGCACTTCGACCTCAGCAGTGCTTTGTCTTTCAACAGCAATGATCCTCATTGTGTTGGGCGGGTCAACTCTCAAAGATGATTCCACTTTATACACCAAGAGGCTATTTTTATATCCCAGATAACACTGTGTCTGGTTACTCTCAGCTTTACTCTCTATAGAGACAAAAACAGAGCATTAATGTCATATCACAATAAAAGATTCATTATGTTATGAGTAATGTTGACTATACCTGGACAAGTCTTGCAGCACTTTCCTGCTGATTTCATAGGATGCTGGCATGGATACTGGCTGGGACACGTGATGCGTTTGCAGTCCTGGAGACCATCAGTACAAGTGCACAGGATGCATTCCAGGACCTTCCCCAAAACTGGGTGCCACATGTCTCCATGAGAGTACGTCTTGCCATTGTATAAACAGGCTGGGAAAAATGGAAAACATCTGATCTTTGTGCTACATATGGAAACGATCGTAAAGTTGTGAGGAAGATGTCCATAAAATCAAACACCTATAAAGGATCTTTCTGTTTTGTCAAAGTCTCACCTCTTTGGTGTTTCCTCTGCAACAAAATCTTCACAGTGGTCTCTGAAGCCCCTTTGAGGTTAAGTTTACTCAGGCTCAGGCCTCTGGGAGAAGTCCTGACCTTGGGTGGAGTGGCACGGTCAGACCGCGCCTTGTTCGGCTCTCCAGGACATTGGTCGACTGAATGCCTCTGTTGTAAACAAAGATATAATAAAACACAGTTATCTTTCATCAGCTCAGCTCTTGGCTTTGCTTCTATCTTCCCCCAGTAATAGCTGAACAGCATCATATTTAGTACTAAATCAAAAAGGTTCACAGTCTGGCTCCGGATCGCTGAGTCACTGCCCACGACTCAGATTTTTTCAGTAATTTAAATAAAACAACATTGCAGCTCAGTCTGATTGTCAGGCCAAATGGTCCATAAATCCAGAGGGAAAGTCTTTGTCTTCAATTATCATAGCAAGATGGATGTTTCAGTACTAATCTGAATAATGTGATGCCAAGTTGAGCAAATTATCCTGGCGATCCTTAAGGGAAAATAATTGATTTGCTTGTCCTCTTGCAGAGGGAGGTCAATGGTCGGGCTCAGCCACGGAGCAGCTCCCCTGAAGGCTGCAACAATGTGTGTCACGTTCAAGGACACTTCATACGAGCAGACACTTGCCTGTGAGATTTGAATCCAGGCCGGTTAATTAAAGTGCAGATACTCAACTACAGCTATCTTTGCTGTATTTCACTACATTTAAGTATGTTTTAAAACACAGACACGTTTCATGTTAGAACCATGTCTAATATATGTTATTTTTCCAATATATCAGAAACGACATACAACGCCTCTGTTCAGCTGCTGGTTTCCATCCTCAGTTGAAGAGGAGCCGCTGGTGCCATGATCTAAGGAAAAGAAATCCAAAGACCAAGTATGTAAGTAAGTAATTGTAATTAACACAGAACACTGGGACTCTATGTTCATTTACATTTTTGCTGGGCCAAATCTAAAATATACTGACCTGGTATTATAACTAAGGATATGATAATAATACTGTTCCACATTTAATCAAGTCATTTATTCAGATAATGTGTTGTTTTTAACCAATACCTCAAATTAATTGCATTATATTAAAACAAAATAAATTCATTACATTAAGTATCAAGTATTCATTTGTTTCTATCTGCATATTGTAAAATCTGTGTCAGAGAGAAAAAAAAACATTCCTAATAATCAGCCGTGCACTCCGCCCTGATCTACAATTTAAATTCCTAAAAAAAAAAAGATTCCAGGTCAGAAACAGAGCAAAGACAGTTTCTGGAGCGTGGAGTTTGACTACCTTTACACACCAAACAGCAGGTATCTGGAACTGAAAGTGGTGAGGAACAGATGATTGGTTGGCATGTTTTCAGAGCACAGAAGATATTTCCATTCTGAGAAAAGAAAGGGAGGGAAAACTTTCTTATTATTTTTTAATTTCCAAGTACGTGCTCCAGAAAGTGAGACCCTAAGTTCTCCGGTGCTTCTGGGCCTCGTCGGACCTCTTTACCATTCACATAGACTCACATTTACAGTATATGACTTGGAACAAGTCCAAAAATATAATCATAATGTCGTTTGAGAGCTACTCCTCTTGAAATATAAGCACAAAAACACAATGAGACCTAACATTTATTTGGCTTTTGTCCAGAGTAAATTGCATTTTCCATCTCCACACATGGACACACTCATGCACCAGCACTGGCAGAGCTGCTACAGTGCTGTCGAGCTGCTTAATGGAAACAATTAAGAGCTGAAGGACACTCGAACCAGCAGCCCTATGAATAATGGACAACCAGCTCTACTACCAGAGCCGCCTCAGTGCATCTCAGGGCATTTTGATAAATTCACAATGAAAGCTAAACTGTGTCGCAACAATAAGCAAATCTGTGAGCAGGTCCTGAACAGAATCTGCTGTAACAGTGAGTGCAACAAGTTACAAGTGACTAAGAGATAAATGAAGAAATGTGTTAAGATAAACACAATTTGTTCTGTTCAAAAATGTATACCATGAATCATTTTTATGAGTTTATTGTTATGCGTTCTTGGAGACTTAAAAACATCTGTTAATGAACTCCACTTAACAACTCATAAAATGAATTTGTCACATCATGACAGTGCCAGGGTGATTTCAGTGTTGGCTTCACTTCCCATTTCATCTCCATTATCTGCCTTTTGTTTTCCAAATTAAAACTTTCATCCAGGCCCTTGTGCCAATCACAAACAAGCTAAGCCAACACACAAACCGCAGCAAGATCCTTTCACCAGCATATTTAGAATTAAATGAAATTCAACGATGCATTTCCACTTTGATTGCATATCATTAGCAGCAGGAAGTTTGAGGGCAGAGATACGCCTCATGCATATGCAGTAACATTATTAACGATGCCAATACACACAAACACACACACACACAAAATGAATTGCAGAAAAAACAAAGAAGATTTCTTTAAATGCAAAGGTGGCATTCAGGTGATAGAGCTGCAGCATTCATTAGGCCTATTTTAAGACTCTGATGGGAATAAACACAAGTTTCCTTGCTGTCAAAAAGAAACTGTGTTGTGTAGTTTGAAGATTTTCATTTCATGCACACCTTGTAATTAAAAGCAGCTTTTGATTCACCCACTTTAAACTGTGCTTGGATAAGTTGTCCCAAAAGTACGAGTACTGAGAGAAATTCATGAATATTAAGTGGGAAAACATCTAATTAAAAACATTACTTCTGGCAAAGACTGTGGTTTTTAAAATGTAATTCTGCTGTTATTCTTTTCCATTTCCTTCTATTTTATTTTCTTGGCTCTGAAGGACATGATAAATTTCCTTTCGTGACTTTCACCACATGTATGGCTAAAATTATAGATCTTACATTCCTTTTACTCTCAATGCATTTGGGATGTGATAGTCTAACACACCCTGACTGAAAACAAAAGGAGTAAATGATGTGTAACTTACAGAGCATGTGCACATAACGCACTGATTGCTTTGCTTGGATGGGAAGAGGTCGTGCTTAGTGAAGGTCTCCCCTGGCTGATAAATGCTTCCATTATACCTGCAGGATTTCACCGAGGCTCTCAGCCCTGCAGGGATCCTGGGCTCATCTGAGGGAGGGGGGTAGGGGGGTGGGGGGGGCACATCACACAGGACAGGGGGCTTTGAAGTCACAACCAGAATGGATTCTGTCAAAAGGCTCAGAGCTGGTGAGGTGTTTAGGGACAAGAGGGTCTTACCTGTGCATCTTGGACAACACTGCTGAGGCTCAGCTACAGGGTTTTCACATGGCAGAGTCGGACACTTGATTGTGTTACATTTCACATGGCCCGTCTAAAGAGAGAAGCAGTGGAAGTTTAAAAAGCACAGCTCACCTTCAAAATCCCCATCACTCTCATGCCAGAGCAGAGTAGAGGCAGCTGGATAATTTTGGTGTAATATTCCTTTTGAGTGACACGATTAGCAGGATATTAACAGTGGGTTACCTCTGTGCAGACACATCGCATGCAGAACATAAAGCCGAAGGGCTCCAGGTAGGGATGCCAGCTGTCTCCTGGGCTGTAGGTCTTGTCTTTAAAAGTACACACCACCCCGGACCCTGGGTGTCAAAAATGAGACAGATGATCCATTGAGAAACTCATATGGCGCAGATAAACTAGCACGAAAAAAAACAACCCAAACATGTGAACCAAAATAAACATTAGTCAAAGGCACTTTGTCAAAGCCACAATCAGCTCCAAGCTGTAATGCAAACTAGAGGAAAACAGTGGAAACTACAGATGCCACTGATCCCACTTGAGCTCATAACTATTCAGGCAAAAAGAAGATTGAACTTTCTGTGGCTTCTGTGACAGACTGAGGTGAATAACTTAGACCACAAAACACCAAAGTTGTGTTTAAAGCAAGAGAGGATGTTGGTCTTAAAGTAAGAGTTCAGCTTTGGCTGAGTCCGACAAAGTTTTCCTCACTTGAGTAACATTTTCACGCTTTTCCTTATTTCAAGCCCCTTCACGTCAGATTAGGACAATAAGCATCAGCAGGGTCTGGTCTTACCTTTCCGGGGTTTTAGCTCTGCATCTGCAAACCAAATGATGAAAAGGAGCAAAAGCATGGACTTCATTTTTTTCACATGTGCGTGACTGAGTCTTCAACGCGCAATAAATATGTTTCTGCAGGACAGAAACTACAGGACAGTGTGAAACGGGGATGAAAAAAAAATCCAACGTTTTCTTAGTTAATCTCTGGCGCCTCCCTCAGGACAGAAACCTCATAAACCGCAGGGATGACGGCGGAGTGAACGCATGACCTTAAAATAGATGAGACAGAGTGTGGCCAAATAAAGCCCACAGATCCACATTAACCCACACAACACAACATTTTTGTCTGCTGGCTGTCAGACTGTTTTATACAGGTACAGTGTACTTCATTAGAGCCACTGTCTCCTATTACATAACGTGTTGGTGGGGATTCAACTGAATAATACTAATGCAAAGTCAACTCTATGATTATGTTTGAGGTGGTTGAGCTCTGCCCCCTGCCCCTGGACTTTAACATTAGCTACCATTTGCACTATACTTAATAATATATAAGATCACCTATACTATAGGTGATCTTATATATTATTTTCTACAGCATTAATTTATATCTAGAATATTTATCTTTGGTGAGAGAAAAACAACTTTTCAATTCTTCTGTATGTCTTGTCATACAGAGAATTGACAGTGAAAATCATTAAATCTTGAATCTTAAGTGTTCTTGTTATGTTTCTAATTCAGCCAACAGTAGATTGTCTGTGCAGAAATGAGGGCAACATACAGGCATAGGTCTAATACTGTTCTCCATTTATTAACACACAGGGTGGGGAGGATAAAACAGTGCAAACATGGTAAAATAGACATTAAGATGTCAAGAAACTTTTACTTAAAGACATGAAAAAAGACAGAATAAACCTTAATGAGCCATATCCCAACAAGGAGACTGGCCCTCCCGCTCCTTACTATGATCCCTATTGAAAGTCATTGCATGACCTGAAAATAAAGCATTTACCTATGAGTAAAACAGTTTAATTCACAGTCAGTGCAGACGTATAGAAACAAAAACAAAAAAAACATAGACATAATCACAGATGTCTAAAACACACTAAAAAAACGGGGTTCCTCTAAAGATGGAGGAAATGGCATGCTTCCAACTTGACAAAGATTTTATATAGGTTGACATTAGGAGGGGGGAGGGGGGGTTCACCAAACCGAACCAAAAGCTGGTCGAGAGACATCATCGCTGTTTCCCTTTTAAAAACTGCACTGGATACTTGGAACGCTGTCATTGTGACTTTGCTTCGCCAAAAACCTTGTTCTCAAATCATCATCCGGCCTGGCAAAAGCTGAACACTGTAAATATTGATAATGATAAAAATGTCACTGAGGACTATAAATCCATATCTGCATCAAAGACATTAATCACTGCCAAAAAAATGACCTTAAAAATTTATATAGGCTATATGACGATAACGGGTGTTTTTATGTGGCTGAACACTGAGACACTCATTTCCTGTTTCAATAAAAAAAAGGTTTCTCATACTCTTGAGTTTCCAATCGTGTGTGAGAGAAGCTTGATAACTGACAGAAGGTCACAGACTAATGTTATTCATGTATAATAATCCACCTCCTGGATCAGACGCACCTGAGCATCTTCCACTGAACAGGATTTCAGCACAGACTTGGTCAAAGAAGAGGAAAACACACAGGATTCAATGCCTGTCATATAAGTTAAACTTTTGAAGTAAAGGATATTGCATTACAGATTGAATTAAGAGTGTTCAAACAGACACACTAACACGCCCGCACACATATATACACACACACACGCACGCACGCACACTCCCACACAACAGTAGATAGAGCAGAAACAGTTGGAGACTCAAGAACTGCTGCTGTGAGCTCCTGTGTCGTCCTCTCGTTTCTGACGTTTCTTCGCTCTGATTTCATTCATGGCTTCCTCTATAGAGCGAGTGTCCCGCTTGTTGGCCACCGGCACTGGGGGGATGAACATTCACAACATCATCAGTGAACACACATGTTCAGAGGGGGTGGGGGTCCAAAGTAAAACAGTGTTTCTCTATGCAACATTAACTCACCACAGCCATAAGCCCTGTTGGCCTCTAGTGTGTGTGCTGCGTCTTTAGCAGCTGAGGTGCCAATCAGGTGACTGTACTTGTCTCTGTAGTTTGAATTAGGAGCTTCTGTCTTCTTTGTCTGACTGGACTCGGACATTTCCTGTGCAGCCTGCTCCTGTAGGGACACAAAGTCAGGCACGGTGACGTCACTCCCTAAGTCTTTGCTCTGTCAGATATCATTAAGATACATGGATAAATATTCTTGGGATTAACCTGGCAATGATATTAAAAAAACTAAAGAAAAAAACAACAACATATGTTCAGAGGCAGCTGCTTCAAATAGGTGAATTAATTAACATGGCTTGTACTGTGCTACACTGGTACTGTGTGATGTGCATATAAAATACATCAAAGACAAACAGAAGTGACCTCTACTACTAACCCAGACATTGAAAAGTCAAAGCAGTTTGTGAAACACACAGCTTGTCATCTGATTGTATTTCTTAATGCTCCACTGAAGGAACAGGTGTCTCCTTTGTCACATTTTTCACCTGTTTGACTCGTGATGGCAGCTCTACAGAGAAATGCTTTCACTTTCATTCTGAGATATCAACTATTTCATGGTGCTTGTTCGACATTCAGCTACTAATTGACAGGAATGAGAGAAATGTGCCATGATGACAAACAACAACATGGAACCAAAGGTTGCTGATTTTATTGTTACACAAAACTAGACGTAGTATGGACCAAGGTTATTATGGTTTTAAATTTCTATTTAGTTTTAGTTAGTTCCACAAGTGATTAAGCAGTTGTAGTTTTTTTTTTTAGGTATTAGGAGAAAGATGAACTTCCAAATTTGTGCGATTTTTCCCTTTTAGTTGCATCCCATTAATGTTCCCATCAGTCCTCATCAAGTTACATTATGTACCTGTGGGTCGTACTCAAAGTCGTCCCATATTGAGCTGTAGCGTTTTCTTCCTGCAACTTTAGCCATCTCTAAGAAAACTAAGCAAATATTATCTGCAATATTGATTCAGTTTATTTTCAGTTAGTTTTGCAATGTTCATTGTAGTTTTTATTTAGTTATTTTTATTGCAGTTTACTAAATTATTGTTTCACTGCTAGTTTTAGTTTTAGCGAGCATCCAGTCTTACTTTTAGTCTTCGCCGCTGCTCCGCCAGTTTCGGGTCCCACTCCTCTCCTTTGCGATAGGCTTCCAGCTCCTCATCTGATGGTGCAAACTCCTGCCACGGCATGAGGTGGAAAACAGCCACATTACTCCTCCTCACTGCAATTCTCACAGGCTGTGCCTAGCAAGTTGTTTTTTTTTTAAATATGTGAAAGACTACATGAAAAAGTTTTCAGGTCAGACCTTCTTGAAAAGCATAACATAACGACTCTCTTCGTCCTCTCCGAAAGAAAATGAAGTCAGGCCAGCCACTTCTGCAACATCATGTCTACGAGACAGAAAGAAAGGACACATAGTTGTGAACATGTGACAAAAAAAACGTTACAGTTTCTTACTTTGCTTATGTGAAATACTGAATACTAACAATATACTCCTCTCAATCTTCCCCATCGGGTTGTATTTTCGTTTCTGTTGTGCACTGTCTTGGATGAAATCTGACACTTCTTTCTCCATCTAAACAAAAGATGCAGGGAGTCAAAGTCTGTGTCATTTTGAATAGTCCATGTCACAAAAGCTCTGTGCCATTTCTAAATCCAGTGGGTATTTCGGGGGTCTTACCTTCTTCCTGAACTGTGCTTTCTTTCTTTTCTCATCCTCCTCCATCTTCTTGAGTCTCGCTGCTTGCTCTTAAAAGTACAGAAGTTGGAAGTTTTCATGGGGTTTTGTTTGTATTGTTGTATTTTGTATTGTGTCTGATAGCGTTTAAACTTTCCATTGTCAACAACATAAGATCATGCAGACTTAATACAACCAGCCTTCTTATATTTCTAAAGCCAAACTTTCTGCAATCCCAGAGCCTCATTTCCAGATTGTTCAGGGCTGGAGCTCAGAATGACTCAGAGCTTATTATTTGTTGCATGTGACTGTGAGGAAACGGCGTCAGATGTTTTATTGGTGGGCCTACCCATGACGTAAATAGAGTTGATTTGACCACTTTGTTTTAGCTATGTGCTCACAATGACTGCAATTTGGATAATGTTTTGTATTTGTTACAATACTGTACTCCACCTAGATACAGTGCTATAGGTCTGAGATCAACAGACATGAATGAATTATTAAGTATTCCCAGTTTCACATGTTTTGTGATGCTGCATTTTATATATATATATATATTAAAAAAAAACTAAGCCAATGTTAATGTTTACATTACTGCTGATTGAGTTTAGTGGAAACTTTCAGTAGCATGTGATGCTATGGGTTGACCATGTGCCTGTGGAATTGATGGCTATTAAGCTTGACATCATGTACACATATTATGTACATGATTCACTTTTATTTAACCTCAAATAGTCTATTTCTCTTTAGGCCCCATACCCCGAGCTGATGGCGAGTAAAATGGTTTAAGTCTAAGCAGCATGAGGATAATGAGGGCAGATGTCTGAAGGGCAGAGCACTGAGAGTGCGCAGAAATAACTTCCCCCTGCAAGCTCACATCCAGGAGGAGGAGGCTGCGCCGCATACACCGGCACTGTCCGCTTACACAGTGGTGCGATAGGTTTGTGTTACAACGACAGCAGCTGCCTGTGGTCCAGAGTCTGTCCTCTCATCCATCCTGCTGCTGAGGCGGTCAGACCGACCGACCGACCGACCGACCGACCCGCAGCAGAGTTTATACTTGAAAGCTCAACGAGCCAATAGCAGCACCGGAGGAGCTCTCGTCGTCGCCTGTCTCTCTCTTCGGTTTTATTTTTTACACACTTCCCAGTCTCATATCCCCGCCACTACCTCCGCAGCTCCAAACTAACACACAATGAGGTTTTATCAGAGCAGCTAAACTGAATGTACCTCGAGCCTTTCGTCGGCTCTCCTGGTCTCCGACAGTCGGAGGCTTCTCCATCGAGTTTAAGATCGAGCCCAGGAGGTCCGCCATCTTGGAAGTGAGAGGGCAGACGGTCCGGACTGTTGTTGTTGTTGGCTGCAGCCGGACCGACTGCGCATGCGCCCACGACCACGCTTCTCTTCGCGTGGGGAAAACGTGCAAATAAAACATTTGTCGCCTCCTTCTGTACCGGAATGTTATTACACAATGAAACCACAATGTGCTATCTATCTATCTATCTATCTATCTATCTATCTATCTATCTATCTATCTATCTATCTATCTATCTATCTATCTATCTATCTATCTATCTATCTATCTATCTATCTATCTATCTATCTATCTATTTACAGTGAGAAGGGGAACAAAGTTTAATTTTCATTTCTTTTTCTTTTTTTTAGGGGACTATTTTTTTGTCCCTCTTGGCCTATCTATGTGCTATGTCATAGTTTCCACATATTTAGGGATCTTACAGTAATGTTGTAGCCTCCAAAGCCCCCTTTAAGGACACTCACTACTTTAGGAATATCACTTCTGAGCAAAGTGTATAGATGGTGTGTCTCTCAGGTTGAGGTACCACAGACTGGATAATGATTTTTTCCTTGCACATGGGTTATCTGTACATGTAGGTGTGTGTTAGGAGAAGTAAACAAGCAAACAGACATCTTTACATAAGCACTAGGGGGCATGCTATACAAATACATGTCCATGTGTCCATGCCTTGTGTTGTTATTGTTTTGTTAACAATCCTCCCCTGCGTCACCGGAGCAGTGTGTTTTGTGCAGTTTGATTGTGGTTTCACAGCATCAGCAATAACACATGAACTACTGCCATATTCAGATGTGGGCAGAGCAGTGGACGAACAGAGGGCAGCCCTGAAAACACAGTGGGACAGAATTGTGCTGCTCACTGTGTCTAAAAAAAAAACAGATTAGTTCGTTTTTCATCTGTAATAATAATTTTTGGAGTCCTTTGTGGTCTATGTTTATTCCTCTGTCCAGCCACAGGGGTGTATGTAAGTACAATACCAAAGAACTGTCCCTTTTCATTCAGATGTCTGTGTTGTTCAACAGTACAGTATTTGTATCTCTAAACCACATTGACAGGAAATGACCGCAGCCTATGGCTCTTTGATAAATACCTAAAAGCAACCTCATATTCTCAAGAAGGTGCAGCTGTTGACCAAGCTATGTGAGCTGATAGTCCTGACCCTCAGCCCTCAGACTCCCATCATTCAGCGATACTTTGTTATTGTGATTTGGACAGAGCACAACGGACTCCTCCCCCGTGGTTGAAATGCTGTATAAATGCAGCATCAGCCTGTCAACAGCAGTGTCTGAAAGCTTATTGGTACCCAAACATGAAGGGACTGAGCTTGGTTCTCCTTGTGCTTCTCCTGATGCTCGCTGTCGGGGAGGGTAAGCAATGGATACACGCATTTTCTTACTATGTGAGATCAAATCAAGCGAATCATGATATGACAAATTCTCAAACTTCATTGTACTCCGATGGGGCCTGTTTGTGTGACTCTGAGGTAGTGAAACAAATATGCAACAAACAATTATGAAATCACAACATGACTGTCTTAAAGTAATTTAAAATGTGTTAACTTTTTTATAAGGTTCATGGATTTATTGCGATTATAGTTTACAAAAATATAACAAAAATGTTATAAATGTTCATCAGAAACATGGGAACATATTTATGATTCTTTTCTAATTATCCATAGGAAATGATCCAGAAACCCAGTACTGGACATGTGGGTATAGAGGACTCTGCAGACGGTTCTGCTATGCTCAGGAGTACATCGTTGGTCATCACGGTTGCCCTCGGAGATACAGGTAGACCTGCTTAGATCATGAAGTGGAGGTGCCCAAAACTTTGTGCTACTGTATGATCCTTTTTGAGTTTCAGCAGAAAATACACATGGACTCTAAAAAAAAAGGCAAAAACAAAATATTGCTGATTATGAGGTTCCCTTTATGTTGCACTGTGCTCATTTTCAGGTGCTGTGCTGTGCGGTCTTAGCACCGGTTGTCATTTGATGCCTGCAAGATATCCCAGCACCTTCACTTCAGGTACCTGGGAACCTGGAAACTGACACAGCATCTTCCTGGACAAACCATTTGACAACTTCTCCCTCAGTCAGTCCCTCTTGCGCTCATTGGTGTGGGATCTGACATTGAATGCTTTTCATGAGGTGTGCCCCTGCAATCATTTTGCCCATATTGTTCCCTGAAACATGGTGTGACTGATGTTGTACCTCACATTTGATGATCATAACCAAGCCTGTGTGAACAGTGGGTGCTGCTCTCTGAAATACAGTGTTGCCAATAAATGCATTAAAAAAAATAAATGCACTGATGTTTTTTTTTTGCTGTTTAGTAAGGATGATGACACTATCAGCTTTAAATATATAGCCTAGATAAATATAAAGATTAAATATCATACAAACTGATGCATTCACATTAAAACTGAAAAACATATGCAGCCCATTATCCACTTGGCTTGACCTTGGGGAAATAACAGCATGGAAAGCAGTCTGAGTTGAGTCTGGCATGCTGTCGCTCAGCGCTGCACTGACAGGAGACAATAATGGTCAAGTGACTGACCTAAATAACTGTGATGAAATAGGGCTTTTGTGAATGAAGTGTTATGTCTCTTGTCTGTGTTTATGTTATCTCACCATTCTGTCTGTCTGGAACAGACGGACAACGTCACAATGCATCAGTCACGATTGCAAAGCACATTCATTGTCTTAATGTCTGCAGATCTCAGATCATCACAGGGTCAAATGTCTGTGCTGATGAACTTTGGCTCTGTGCTTTTATTATGCCTGTTTATGAGGCAACACAATTGTAGGCTGAAAACAAATACACTCATCTCAGTTTGAGGCTACATAATACTTTTTTTAAACAAAATTATTAATTGCAGACATACAGAAACCAACTCAGGTGCATGATTCAAATGTTTTATTATCCATCTCATAACTAGCTGTAGTACCAGAGTTAACTGACCCAGGATCTGAAGATGGTTGGTGACTGGCCCGGGCTACTAGGTGTTAAAGGCATGGATGCTATTTGTAAACAGGAGCCACTGTATTGTGCCCCGCATTGTCATCTGGGTTGAATCTTTGTACTATTCAGACAGCGCAGCGTGACCAAACTACAAAGGGGTAAAACCCCGCAAACCTGTTTACACAAGGCTGTCTGTCTTCACAAAGCTGACAGAAAGCAACAGCTTAAAACAGATGAACTGGATAATGAATGCATTTTTGAATAGTGACTGTATAGATGAGGGGAAATCGGGACATGGACATGGTGTGATCACATAAACATAACCTACTGTAGATGGAAACTATGACGTTTAACACTGCAGCCCAAGTAATTTGACTCTGGGTTTGTATTATTCTTGTGCGGTTGCTCAAACCTGATTAATTTATCAAAATAAATTGGAGATAGACTTACTGTGAAGTCTATGTGGATGTATTGAATGTCTATCTGATAGAAACATGGGTCCAAAATGGATTGTTTTCACTCAACATTAAAAACAGGGCCTCACTGAAAAGCATTGAGGATGATTCGGCCTCTGACCTGTCTTGTCTCCATTATAAAAAGCACAATTGGTGTGTACATTACAAATTTACCACCTGGGCATTAATGAAATATTCCTGTCAGGTAGGAAAGTTTCCACGTGTATCTTCTGCTTTTAGAGCAACCTCTTAAGACTCGGTTGATTTTTACTGTCAGTAAGTTGGTAAAATAAAATGGCCTCTATCTCACTAGATGGCAGTGTGTGAAAAAAATCTTCCACTTCCAACAGTAGCACCGCTCTCCTCTGGTTAAGTGGTATAGAGAGGTTACTTTTAATCATGATGTTAGGTGAAAACAAATGGTTGAATATTTTGTGCTGTCTGTATAACGGACCCTTAAAAAAAAACATATTTTCCTCCATCCACTGTCCCTTCACACCAGACCAGCCTCACACACTCTGTGCTAGAGAAGCTCCTCTCAGGATACTTGCACCACCAGAGGGATTATCCAGGTGGGCAACAATGCCTGACCTTCATTTGAAGTAGTCCTTGACATTCAGGCTTAAAGAGTTAAACTCCTGTGGAAGGAGCTCCATTAAATACCACAACACAAGCTCCATGTAGAGTCATAAGCCTTTTACTTTTACAACCGTAAAGCACTGCACACAAGTTAGTCCTTGTGGTGTTAGTAACTGAAGGACATCTCTGCAGTTCTGTTAGGAGTTGACAATTAGGTCTTTTATCACTTCAAATGAATCCACACCTTTCGTCGAGTCTTGTTTGTCACTACATTTAGAGCATATTCCTTTTCATGGTTTAGTTTTTGCTCTGACATTAATCTTAAGCTGCTTCCTCTTTCATACAATTTGCTGAAGGACATTTGAAGATAAATTGTAAGGATGAAATGAAATGCAGTTGGAAGCATCACAGCATCTAGTCTGAAATCATGTACTAATGCACTGATTTCTGTAAATGAGCAAATACTATGTGCATACACTGACTAAATAATAATACATTTGAAATACAGTAAGAAATTAACATGATTGAACCTTTAAAGACGGCCTTTGTGCCACACAATTCGCTGAAAAGCCGTGCAATAGACGTTCTGATTAAGATGCTGTTGCACTGGCAGGTATTGCAGTCCAACACATTGTTCCAACCAAACTTTGGACTCTGGGCCTTTGTCTTTAATTATCATGTCGGCTTTTATAGAGAGAAATAAACGGCATGAATTAACTGTACACAGCAGCAGCCAGATCACATGCAAGGTCACAGGCTTTTACTTCCTACATACGTAGCTGAAAACAACTCCTCCTGGTGACTTCATTTGACCTTGACCTGTTTCCCGATGATGGGGATGGATTTGCTTTTAACTTACTACTTCCTTCAAAAGTAGGTTACTAACCTTTTTTATAGAAGCTGTGACGATCACCTCAATAAGAACAGCTATTCGCAGGCCACAAATATTCCTCACTACTTCTTGCCTATCAGAGCAGCTTTTGAAGGCAGGTCATGTGAGTGGTAGCAAAATGTGGCATGACTAATAAGACAGCAGCTTTACAAGCCACATCACAGGTTGTTATGAAAAAAAAAAAATAAAAATTCAGAGAGTAGTCAATACCTTAATGTCTGTACCTACTGTACTTCCACCAGAAAGAAAACCTGAACCACCAGATCTGGAACCACTTTTAATCAATTAAAATGTTACACAGAGAGACATTCAGATATATCTTGTTGTTCAGAGGCATGAAAATTAAAAAGCTTTCCTGACAGAGGGCATATTTTATTCCAAACAGTTTGTCCATAAACCTGATTCTAGGAACGTCAGGCTACATGTAAAACATCAACTGAAACTGCAAAAATAAAAATGTACTCACTACCGGTAGTTTAATTCCCTCAAGTCATTATCAGTGCAAATTTAACAGGAAGAGGTGAATTTTAGTGCCATAAAAAAAAAATCATACACCCCTTGAATTTATGCATTTGTTGTGCTCCAAAGAGACAAACATGTTTGTTTTTAAGACATCCAGACTCTATTATTATAGTTTCAGAACAAATTAATGTTCCAAATCTGCTAATAATTATTGTGTTGGAGAAATATATTGGGATTGCTGCTCAAATATTATAATCAGGTTGTAGCTACAGGTTTTAAAAATAAGTTTCCACTGTTATTTGCTCTGCTGTTAAACAATTGATATGATTTCAGATTAAAGGATGACTTGACATGAGAAAATGTAAGCATGGTGTTGAATATGAGGTTTTCTTCCTTGGCATTTGAAGATCTGCTGCACAAAGCACGATCATCAATCACCAGCAAAATGTTGTTAAATAAAGGCCACAACAGCTCTTTCTCTCAACAAAATGCCAGATAACAAAAATGTACTTGAAGCTGCAAATACAAAACAAGGTATATACATTATGATAAATTAAAAAAATAATACAACAGGTTGTGCTTTCAGTTGCATATATCTTGTCATATTAACCTTTTGTTGTGTTTGTAACATGAAGACGCTAAACCTTTCATATTCAACACTATGCTGGTTTCTTTAACTTCAACCCATCCTACATTGGAACCAGTTTTTGCGGGCTGAAAAGCCAGAATCACAATTTTGAAGAGCAAATATTGCACAGAACTGTGCTGTAAACTATAACCTGAATATGAGATTTTACCACCGTAGGTTTTGAAATAGTAATATTTCTCACTGACATCACACCCTGTTACATTTACACCCTGTTTTTCATTCATGACTTTGCACAACTTTGTGCAAAACCTCAAGGGAAGTACAAAGGCTTTTTTTTAACAGCACTATAATTAACAACATATAATTTCACATCTCCAGCAAAGACATGCTTTAGCTTGAATACCTGGAATTACAAGTCAGACCTCTTGGGTTAAAATCTGTAAAATACCACTGCTGACACAGTAAGGTGCAATCTTTAACACAAATTAGCTTTAAACATTTTTCTTTTCAAATAAAATGCTTATTATTAGACCTGCAAGAATGAAATTGTTTGTTAATAATGCAAAAAGCAAAATGCCCTTGAAATTACAGCAGTGGGCTGATCCAAGCCTGAGAATCCGATTGTCTTAGCTTAGGAGGAAGGTGTGATTTGGTGCTTTGTGTCTGTTGGGCCAACTGAGGTCGAGGCCAATTCAATTTCAATTCAAAATGTAACCTGAAGCTTCATTTAATAGGTTTAATCAGTGTTCCACAACTTGTTATAAAAAGTCTGATGGAAAAAGTATTCAAATCTTTATCGATTTTGAATCGTTTTAAAATGCCTATAGCATGTCAAATGAAGCGAAATGAGAGTGTGTTAACGCGAACACTCCTTTCAGTTTATAAAAAAAATAAAGAGCTAATCTAACAATCCATGTGCCTGCCAGGACAGAGAAAAAGCAAACACATCAGAACTTTGCAATGTACATTTTCACTTGTTGTTACAGAGCCGGATTAGCGATCCGTTTTAGGACGAAAACTCTGACCTGTGACTCACCCGCAAATTGGCAGCAAACATTTGAAAAACAAGACAAAAACAAATCCACCGGAAAATGACAAAAAGCAGATATGAACTTAATATCGACAACAGCGAATCAAAATTTGCAAACTTATTTACACCGATCACATACTAAAATAGAAACGCACATCATCCATCTTCTACCCTCGTGATCCAAACGCTGAGACTGAGTCAGTCACAAAAATACGGAAGATTTTCTGTCCCAGCCACTTCAAATGAAAGGTTGTAGATGAGCGATGCTCAGTGCACACCAATAAAGATACAATCACAATGACTGACTACCTGTAACTCATAACCGTCCTCATTAGGTCAAAGACTCAGATAATGATGAAATATTTTGTCAAATTTAAGGGCAAATGACCCATAAAATTTTTTGGCAGCGCTTCAATACAAACAGCATATTTATATTCAAATTTGGTACAAAGTCATGTGTTTATATTCCATTTTCTACAAATCTAACTTGTAATGCAAAAATGTAAAACCAAGGAGCATTTTAAGTGGTTCAGATGCTGTTTGAATTAATGCCTGTCCAGTTGCGATGATCAGACCACACAAAACTGTGCATGTGCCAGATTTATACAGCACTGATGAAGCTGTAGCATTTCATCTACTAGGCCTCTGCCTTTAATTTGATTCTCAGTCGGCACCTCATGAAGGACACTGCAAACAACATGTAACATAGGTCTATGGCTTAACTGTCATTGAAAAAAAGAAATAGAAAACAGATCACTGCATGCTACTCATCTATTTTGCAAAATGGTCCCTGTGGTGAACTATCCTGAGCTGAGGCCAACACCTGCGTGTCATCACAGCTCAAATGTGCCCCCTACCATTAGGATGGAGCATCAAAAAGGCTGCAGAGCCCATGAAGCGACCTGTTGCTCATTCAGTGGTAGAAGTGATTAAGATCTAAGCTTTAAGAGATGATAATGCACCATGAGAAAGGTGCACTAAAACAGCACAAATGTTTTTTCTTGAAACATGGAAATGAAAATGTTCCGCTAGCACCTGGGATCCTAACATTGGAGCTGATTTCAATTCTGTGATGCCGTCCTAATATTCCCAATAATAGCCAGACTTTGTGAACTCATGTCTCCTCGAGATCTAAGGGTTGTTTTTGCTTGTCACTGTGGCCGATGATGACTCACCAATTTGCCCATTGTTACCTTCATACAATTCCTTTTCACTTAAACTGCACAACAAATGTCACTGTGTGGGCATTTTGCTGAAAAAAAGACAGCACTTTTACAACAGTGACTGCATTAACATTCAGCATTTCACAGGATCTTAATTGTTTTGAGTGCACCTTTCTCATTATGCATCATCATATTTCACTTAGTCACACGACCTCTCACAGGTCTCCAACTTGTGCAATTTTGGAGCTTTTTGGATTTCAAAAATATGGAGTTAAACATTTTGACAGCTCTGCAACATATTCAAGTTCATTCAGCTTTGTAGGCCCATTTTGCAAAAATAATGAAAAATCAAGCTACATAGTAAGGTTGGGAGATGGGGACAGACACATCAGCTATTACACTGTCTCTTTGGCTGAGGAACTTCGGCTGTTTCAAAATATGTGAATTGAAATGTTTTGCTGCAACAGGATTCAAGGCTTCAAACATAATGCAAATTTAAGAGTGTTTTTAGGATGTCATGAGTAGTTGTAATGGAGCCGGCACAGTGTTGTGTGTCTGCACTCCAGTGTGGCTGTGAAAGAGACATCACGCCGGTGTAGGATCTGTTCACTGCCTTTCTAATGTGGTGTGTTGCAGTTTCGCAATGAGCTAATATGGAGAATGCATCAGCTCCTGCCAGCTAATGGTGGCCAATTAGGAAAGTCTACCCTTTTATCTCCCAACCCTTACATGTATAATGTATGATGATGTGGTGGCACAGAACCAAGTAATGAAAGTAAAGGTATATGGCCAAAGGTTTTCAAACATGTGTTATGGCCTTGCATCAAACCGGGGCGTCATTAGCACTTGGACAGTCCGAGGAGCTGATCAGATGAGCACATCTTTCACAGTCCGGCCACACTGTGATGTCTGGCTCCAGGTTACACATTGTCGACTCCCGTCTGAGTTCACTCCATACTTTTAAGTATTTGTAGTCACAAAAAGCACCGAGAGGTGCCTCTTCTCCACAGACCCTGTCTTTACAAAATAAATTCCACTTTTGGTCCCATTCCTCCTTTCTGAATTTCACCTTCAGCGTCTGAAGAGCTGGAGTAACTGTTAAGGATTCACAATGACTCCTTGCAGTCCAGGGCAGCTGGCTGGCTTGTATGTATGATGGTGGATCAGGCTACTCACATTCAATGATCTTCAAGGCAGGAGCGGTCACTTGTGAAATAAGTACATTGGCCTTTGAAAACCTGTCAAAACGGAAAGAAAAGTTGAACATGGCAGATATCTACAACAGTGAATAACAAGTAGGACTGACTCATCAACTTACCTCTTATTGAACATTTGGGGGCCCCTAAGTACTCGAAACTGGTGAAGCCCACCTCACTTGTAAGGTAGGATGAAAACTGTTCAGGTCTGAGGTGGATGCTGTGATAATTCCTGTTGATATTATCCTGTCAAAAGAAAAAAAAATCATTATACAGGCACATTATAAAGACAGGTACATTTGCTTTGTAACAGAACTCATGATGTGAACCAGTCATCTCAGTTTCTTACAGTCAGCTTCCTCCTCCTCACGTAGGACTCCCACGGCTGTGGCTCCAGGATGAACATCCCTCCAGGACGGAGATGTCTGTAGACTCTCTTGAAAAGCCGCTTGAGGCCACCGTCTCCCCAGTTCAGGTGAACCCACTTGGTAACGCTCAGACACAGGATCACATCGTACTCTGGCCGCTGAGTCACAAGCAGGTTATCATTCTCAAGTACGTAATTGGCCTAAAAGGAAAAACAAAAGGGGTGGTGAGAAAAACACATTTTGGGGTTAATTGGCCCTTTATCAAGTGACAAAATTGAACTTGACATTGCTTCCTGATTTTCTATGTTTTGTATCTTTGCAAATAAAATCATGGTTGTCCAAACTAAACAAGAAAACTGAATGTCTAATGGATATTTGGAAGCTTACAATGGGTATTTATTTTATGACATTTTACAGATTATTTGAGAGAGAAAAAAAGTCAATAATGAAATTTATTTTGTATGTAGAATCAATGAGTGACAGGACAGTATCAACCTGGGTTACAATACACAGATGTTGCTTATTGTATAATGAAGAGCAGTAAGACACTGGAAAGGACTGAGATACATGATTGATGCTGAATAAGAAAAACAGAAAACAGAGCAGCAGAGCTGAGCAGAAACAATGAGTTACTTGATTCTGATCTTCCTTTAAATAGACTTCGACAGAGAACAAAGTCTGAGGAACTCGATAGTCTGAGCAGCCCTTTTTCATGGAAGACATTTTGAAATGCCATATCAGGGAGAGCACTGACGTAGACTAATTAGCTCTGGTTCGATTTGCCACTCATTCAAGTTGGATGATAAAGGATCAAGATTTTCTTTCTAATCACTGAAACTGTGCTTGTAATTTTATCATTTGGGAGTTGATAAGAGAAAAAACAGCTGCTGCGTTAAATGAGATGTTTCTCTTCAGCTTTCTGCACTTGATACCAAGGAAGGTTTGTCAAACAAATACTACACAGACTGACATTTCTTTCAAATCCATCTTGTATTGAGCAGACTGAGGGGGCTCAGGCCTTCATCTTGCGGCCTTTCACTGATTTACACAATAAGCTCTGAGCTATGCTGCCATTATCTCCAATGCACATAGCAGAGAGAGGTGGGGAGGGGGGGCAGTTATCGATTTCATTCACAGACACTACAGCTTCTGCATCTAACCAATTCATGCAACTGCCTATATACAGCCCGAAGGCACAAGGCCAGTGAAGAAAAGTAACTTCCACAGAAACCAGGATAATAAAACCCTGAGAAACGTTGAAGCGAAGTTGAAGAAAAGCCGTCAGAATATTTGTCAGATTCTCAAAGAAGGCTGGCAAGAGGAAAGCTGAATCAGAATCAACATCAATCTGGTGAATAGGGCAGACTGCTGACTCTTTGCTGCTTCTGTCTCTCACTTCCCAAAATCACCAGTAGTGTCACAGATTAGGAAGCCTCTACTGCAGGAAACAAAACATACACACAAAGTCATGCAAGACACAAGATGTAAGCATTGCAAACCTGTGGTAATTCCCTCCTTACTCACGGTTTGAGATAGTGTAGAGCAATTGAAGATTGGTATAAATAAAGCGACGCAGGAAATGAAAGAAGTGCAGATGCTTCCTTATTATAGGATGTAACTGAGATGTGATGCGTTTACTTTCAATATTATTATTAACCCACAAGGGGAGAGTGAGTGCTAGGTATCTTTTAACAAAATCTTTGATAAACGCCTGAAAGTCCTACGTGACTATCCATTTCTGAAAGCCTACAACTACTACAACTGAGACCTAATGACAAGCATTCAAAATATTATTTATAAAAGACCTTGATGAATCGATAAACTTTCGTTTTCCTGGCAAGTTAATGGAAGATGTGTGTATTCTCTAGGTTTGCTGCATGGTTGAGAGCGCATGCCATAATGAAGACGACTGTGCTGTGACAGCGCTACCCCTAATTTAGAAAGAAGACAATTATCACCATCAAGTTCGAGGGAAAATGAGTGGGCACACAGATTATATCAAGTCCTCTGGTGAAGTGAGTCAGAGCTCAGAGACGTTCCACGAACATTTCTCCTTCTTCTTAACAGGTCTGTTTAATAGTTTCCCTTATTTGAATGAGTGCGTACTGTGTGATGCAGACATAATGCAGGCAGCACCTCACTGTGGAGCACAGCCTTTCATCTGAGCCCCCAAGATGCAATTACATAGCAACCAACACTGCACCAGATGTTCACACATAAAAAACGCCATCTTACCTTGATGAAGGACACGTTTGAGGGGAACTCCCCAGGCTGTGTGGTGGGTGTCTCCGTCAGTGGAGGCGCAGCGATGGGTCCCCTGGAGATCTGGAGGGACATCGGAAAAGAGCAGCTCACAGGCTGATCAGCGGGGGTTGAATCACAATCTCCCTGCTCCATTTCCTCTGTTTTGTTGTCCTGCCTCTGGGTTCCTGCCTCCTCTGTGTGACAGGAGTCATTGTCATTTACAGCGTCTGCGGGGCCACTTTCTCCTTTCACCGGCTTCCCATTTTCATCCCTGCTCTCGGCTTCATTGTGCTTTTCTTCCGCGACTGTGTGACTCTTGTTTCCATTGCTCTCCTCCTGTTTAGTGCTCTTTTTCGCCTGCATTGCACGCCTGGCCTCTTGGGTCTGCAGCTCGGAGAGATAATGTCTGATATTCTTTCTCGCTGCATGTATCAGTCCACTGTCAATATCCAGGCCCAATATGCGGGCGGGTTTAAGCGTTTTGGCAATATACAGTGTTAGGTGACCTGCGTTGCACCCCAGATCCAGTACCTCTTTACCCTCAAACCATTCTGGACGAAGCACACGCATCCGTGGGTCTTCACCGGCACCTGGGTTGCGGTAGCCATAATACTTATTGTAGTTCCCATACTGGAACTTCATCCGTTGCTCCTTCGCCTGGGACTGTTGGTACTGACGGCCTCCCGAGCCCGTTCGCGGGCCGCTTCTTGGTGTGTGGAAAGACTGAGAATTTCTCTGTCCCTGTGTGCCGCTACAGCTCCTCTCTGCAGAGCCTGACTTCCCAATCGGGGTAGAATGGGTCACAGGAGTCTCCATTTTGCCAGAATTGCGCCTGCGCTTTCGTCTGCTGCTCGTGTGCTGGTTCGGTCCTCCCAACGTGGAGGCGGTGGAGTCCTCCACCGATACGGACAGCACAGTCGTCGTCTCCTCCTTGCAGCTGGCCGAGTTGTCCGCCGACTGCTCCAGGGAATCCCCCGTGACGCTGGAGAAACTGTTGGACTCTTTGGAGACATCTAGAGCGGAGGACGAGGCCAACACGCCTGGAAGTGGTGCGGAGGTTCCAGTTTTGACCTCACTTCTTCCTAATTCTGAGAGGTTGGTCTGTGAAGTTGAAATCCCACCACCACCAACACCAACACCTCCTCCTCCGCTGCTTCCTCCTCCTCCTCCTCCATGGTGTCTGTTGCGGTGCCTCTTCCTGCCGCCACTCTTGAAGGGAGACACCAAGAAGCTGCTGTCTGCTATCCCGCTGTTCAGGTTCAACGGGTCTGTGATGTCCCTGGGGATGAGGATCTCCACGGGGTCGCGGCTCTTCGCCGGCAGAGGGGAGGACTTGGGCGTCTCTGCGTTCAGCGCCTTGTTGACCTCCTCGTCCAGCAGACTGTTGAGATTCAGCGGGTCAAAAATGTTCCCACCCAGAAGGAAGTTGGTGGGCAGGACGGAGTCGCTCTCGGAGTTGGCCCTTCGTCTCCTCTTGCCAGACGTCGGATGTTTGAAGCTAGAGTTCGCCGTGTTGCGCCGTTTTGTTAGTTTTGTTTGCTGCTGCTGCTGCTGCTGCTGCTGCTGCTGCTTGGAATGATGAAAGCTGTTCCTGCGATTGATGTTGTTCTCGTTCCCTCCTTCGGCTCTTTGGCCTGCGTCGTCTGAGTGGGTAAGCGTGTCAGTCGCGCTGGTGTGCTTCGGTGAGGCTGCAGTGCCCGGGACAGGACATGCAGCTGCAAAGTCAGGGGTGGCTGCCGTACCCTCCACCATTACAGATATTTTGCCGTAGCCTCCAGTGCAGTCGGAGAGCTGCAGAGATGAAGTGGAGCTGGCCTGCGGACTGCCAGTCTTTACAGTATCCTCATCGACAGACATCTCTTTTGGTTTGCAGAGCCGATCCAGACATGGAAGTTTTTCCTCGATCTAAAAAGTCCCAGAGAACATCAGTTAAATAAAATGCTGACAAGCACAAACCATTTCAGGCACGGAGAATAATATTACATAAAAAAAAGAGGGCTGCTGCAATCTCACTCACTTGCAAAGCTAAAATCACTTGTAAGTTAAATTTACCACTTCTGGGATCCTCAAACCTACCTGCACCCCTGATTAATAAGTATTGATGAGATGAATCGATCAGTTGTTCATATGGATTGATAGATCAGATGATTCCCAATACAACAGTCCACAACTTAGGCTACAATCATATAGAGAACAAAACTACATTGGCCCTACTCTGGTGAATTTCTGTGTTTCCAAGATAGAAAACATCATTAATCAAAGTAGATGACAACACAACACATTTATGTGGCGTTTTATCCACAAAAAGCGAGAGAGATATATTAATGTGTGATGTTAGGCCTGTAAAAACACTTCAATACCTGCGCCCTCCAGGGGGCAAACTAAAAAAAAAGGGTCAGTTTAAGTTCACGTCATGATCAATTACTTTGAAGGGGATGTCCAAGATAACCATTTACTTTCCACTCTCATGCTCAACATTAGAGCAACACAGAGTTGCACTAACATTTAAAGGGATCCGTGATTACACCATTATTATCACTGTGAGGATCTGAAACGTGTCTGCTCAGAGGTTACTGACCTACAAAAAAAAAAAAAAAAAAGTTTGGGGGGGGAGTCTCTCAGTGTTGGACAGTTAGTTAGTTATCCTCCAGTTAGCATGCTAGCTCTTAGCTGCTCTGTCGCGGGCCAGGAGGAGACTGAAACGTCGAGTAAACGTTCAGCTCAGCTCCATTAGACATTTCATTAGACAAACACTCAAGTACCCACCACCACCTCGATAGACAGATACCCTCCTCCTAATGCTGCCTTGGACCGTCTGCGACCCTCCCGTGTTGTGAGCCGCCGCGTTTATGAAAGTGATACTACTCACCCCTCCAGATGGCCACATACACCCCCCACCTCCCTCCTCCCCCCCAAACAGTCAACAGTGTAAGTCACCATCAAAATAACAGTCTCACCTCCTCCTCGCAGCTCTCTCTCTCCGCCTCCGGCCGGGCGGACTGTCACTACACCCCGCACGGCACGGCACGGCACGGCACGGCACAGCACGGCACAGCACGCACTCAGCTCCTCTCAGCTCAGCTCGAGCTAACGTTAGCCTAGCTGCTAACACACATACACACACATACACACACATGCACAACACAACACAAGTAAGTGAGTGACCCTACATCGATACAACCACGGTGCCAAGCTGCTGCCGCCGCCGCCGCTGCACAACCACCAGCACCACGCAGGAAAACACTGCGCCGCCGCGGGCTGCTGCTGCTCCGAGCCGCCGCCGTGCTCTTGTTGTCCGCCCGCCCTCGACTGCTCCTCCACTCCCCCCTCCACCTCCACCCCCTCCCCAAACTCTCTTGACGACTTCTTCAGTCAACTCCTAGTCTCTCTCTCTCTCTCCCTCTCCGGTGTGTCAGTCAGGCAGGTTGGTGGATGAATTATTCCGCTCGCTGACAGACAGACAGAGTCGTCGGCATGGCGGCGGCGCATCCGGGCTCCGAGCTGTAGCCCAAGATGATGATGCTGACTGGGGCGGAGATCTGTGACTGCTGCCCGCAAGGTGGTGAGGAGGACTGGCCTCATACTGGGATGTTATAATGAGCCTCATGCCGCCGGTTAGCATGAGGGCTACTACAACTACTTATCGATTATTGGTTAGATGAATCGCTCAGTTGTTCATATGGATTGATAGATCAGATGATTCCCAATACAAAAGTCAACAATTTAGGCTAGAGAGCAATAGGTCCTAATATTTCCAGACACTGGTGAATTTCAGTGTTATCATGGTAGATAACAGTAATCAAAGTGGATAATAACATGAGGAGTTTTATCAACAAAGAGAGAGTAAATTTATGTTAGGCCTGTAAAACACTTTTGTAACTAGTGTCAACACTAGCACAAACCATTAACATTTTCAACCTTGCAAAAAGGCCCAGCATAGCCTACAGCCAGGTCCTCAGAGCCTAACAGATTTTCATATAGTGATATAGGCCTAGATTAGACAACAAAAACAAAACGATAAACCACTAATCAAGTTTCATATCTACTGAATACGCAATATACAGAAAAGGCACAACAGCCACAGTGAAACCAAATGATTTTAGGATCTTGTAGTTTACATATTAAGGAGACTTAATCCCAACAACTGATCCTTACGGATTAAATCAAAGTATTGATAAGATTAATCAGTCAGTTGTTCATTTGGATTGATTGGTCTGATTCCCAATACAAAAGTCCACAATTTAGGCTACAATCATATAGAGAACAAAACTATACTGTAGGCCTATATTTCCAGACACTGGTGAATCTGGTGAATATCTGTGTTTTCAAGATAGATAACATCATTAATCAAAGTAGAACACATTTGATATGAGGCGTTGTACCTACAAAGAGAGAGATTACAGCGTAATGTTAGGCCTGTGTAAAACACTTTATTGTAGTGTCAACACTAGTACATAACCATTAACATTTTAATACTATTTTGCAGAAAGACCCTATGTGCAGCCAGGTCCTCGGAGCCAAACAGATTTTCACATAGGCCTACTGAAAAAAACACACACACAAAACAAAGGACCATAAATCAATACAGAATTTCATACTATTTTCTAATAAAAGCAGTGTGCAGAAAAGGCAAAGACTTCAGTGTTTCAGGATTTTCAACAGCCAATTGTTCTTGCAGGTTATACTGTACTATATCCCAACTACTGATTGTTTTCCTTAAGGAAAGTATCGATAAAATTAATCAGTCAGTTGTTCATTTGAACTTAGGCTACAATCATATTATAAGGGACAAACTACATATTCATGTTTGGTGAATATCAGTGTTTCCATGATAGATAACATCAGTAATCAAAGTAGAGTACATTTGATACAGCATTTTATCAAGAGAGAGAGTAAAGAGTAATGTTAGGCCTGTAAAACACTTTATAGTGTCAGCACTACATGATATAACCATTAACATTTTCATTCTTAAGCAGCCAGGTCCTCAGAGCCAAACAGATTTTCACACATAGATTAAAAAAACAGGAGGGATTTATTAATATAAGCAATGTGCAGAAAAGGCATAGACTCAAATGTTTCAGCATTTTCAACAGCCACAGTGAAACCAAATCATTTTAGGATCTGGAGTTTAAGGGGACGAAATCCCAACTACTGATTGTTTTCTTTACTGATTAATAAGTCAAAGTATTGATAAGATTCATAATTTTGGATTCCCAATATAAAACTCCACAACCTAGGCTACAATCATATGAGGCAGAGAGAAAAAGCTGCAAATACTCACATTTCCAGACACTGAAATCTGATAAATGTCTATGTTTCCATGATAGATAACATCAACAATCAAAGTCGTTAACAATAAGTTCAATATGAGGCAATCTGTCAACAAATCACAAGAGTAAAGAGTGGTTTTAGGCCTGTAAAACACTTTATATTCAGCTCTGGTTGCATTATACCATTACCATTTTCATTCTTACAGTTTTCAAAAAGACTTAGTGTGCAGCCAGGTCCTCAGAGCCACATAGATTTTCATACTGATATGAATTACAAAAACAAGATGACTCACAAATCGAATTTCATTCACAGGATTTCATTTCTAGCCCGTCTTAACAAAAGCAACGTGCATAAGTCTATTTTTCAGTATTTTGAACAGCCACAGTCAAACAGAATGAGTTCAGCTTCTTGCAGTTTATATTAAAGAGACTAAATCTCAGCATTTATGTGTTTCCACACTGTCTTTTCACAGATGGAGTGATCTGGGTGAATCTGAATATTCAACTTCAAGCCCATGGTATGTTTGCTCACAAAATGATCACAGAATTTTGGATGTTGCTGTGTACGTATGTCAGTAATGAACTCAAATACGTATTTGTTATCTTTTTCCTTACAGCATTGCAGCAGTGGCTCAAATCCACAAACCAATTATTGGTGGTTTGGTTAAATGGCACCTTCACAGTCAACCTCAAGGCCGCAAACTACAAGGTAGGCATGTTAATCCAATCATTGCTCCCTGACCAGTATCTATAAGCCTGAAATTAGAGCTCTGGATGTGAACTAAGAGAAAACCTTTGCTGAGGTAGAGGGGCAGCTGGGACACTTTAAACCCACTGGAAGATGTGTGATGCAGGTTTGCAAACTGTTCACTGCTGATAGAGCCAAACAAATTCACTATTATTGTATCATCACATGTCTCTGTCTCTGAATCTTGATATCCCGATGGTAAGGAATGAAAGTTTTTCAATAATATAGGCCTAAATCATTAAGGTACTTCAATTAAATGCAACCCTTTGTTTTCTTTTAAAATTACACATAGTATGTTGTTTTACAATCTTATACCGTACTGAGGGGGCACAGGAATCACTGTTAAGCAAACATCACTGTTTACTATTTGAGTCTGTGCAAACAACATTGTTTAATAAGTCCAAGATGCTTCCATCAAGTTCTATAAAACTAGGTCACCTAATCTATATATAATCTATCTAATCTAACGGAGATTTGTAAATGGTCTTCAGTCAGTGTGGGACACTGCTATTATGTAATGAGATGTTGTGTTGAACATGGTCAGGGTATCTGCATTTATTAGAGATTTTAGCAGTCTCCCAAAAAGCCACTAGGGGGAGACAAAAACGAATTAATAACATGCAGCACACCACAGGCTGAATGTAGACCAGTTCAAATACGCTTCAGCAGGATTTCCATTCCCCTCTCTGTCTCTCTAGTCTCTTCTTTTCATTCATGTTGTCTAGTTCTTGTCATGATAAATTTATTGTGGCATCACTGAAAACTGAACCTTGAAATGTTGTTGTTGAAGAAATACACTTCTTTTAATGTTGTGGTCATGGGAAATTCTCACATCGTGGTTGGTGTGATTTATGCGTGAAAACAACAGAGAGGCCTCTTTCCACCCAGAGAGAGGCTCCAGCCCCAGAAATCTGCAGCTGTGGCAACAGCAATGTTTATGTTTTTAGGTAAAAGATGCCTCCTGCGAAAAGAAAGGAAAACACTACCAACCCTCAAGGAATCTGGCAGGGTTTTTGTTTTAAAAAGCTAATGGAATCTGCAAGATATTTTTCTGTAGTTTCTTTAGTGACCAAATGGGCTGGAGGTTGTTCCTGTAACATATTCTTGTTTTTTTTAACAAATCTATTTCTTACCAAAGAGAAATAATAAGCCCTTTATCAGCTTTAACTGTTTAGTGTTTTCTAACATTTAAACATGGCACTTAATTATGAGATTAGTAAAATGATGGTGCTAATCATCATTTTATTAATCTTATGATATTCATAAAAACATAGGACCTCTTATTCACACAAAAATGGCAATACAAATCTTTACATTTAAACTTTTTAACAACTCAATAGGACACCCAACGCACCAAAACACACTTTTAGAAAAAAATAGATTCCCAAATATTTTGCCCTCTCCCATGATGTTGTACTCAAATGATAATCTTGAGTTAGTTATTCTTGGAGGCTAATATGGCACTTTCCAAATGAGATTTCTTAAATAAAAGATGACATGAAACTCTTAATAAATATGCATAGGAAAAACTGCATTTTTTATGCAACTGTAGATGGGACTTTTATCCAAACGGGATCCACGTACTCCATATTTTCTGCTGCTGAGTTGACAGCATGCTCCTAATTGGACTCCAAATCAGTGCCACAGACTGCGTCGGGTAAATGAGTCACCCCCTCTCTAATCTCTATAGAAGGGGAAAATAGGAGAGAGGGTACCTGTTCCCCCGCCTCTGTCCCTCTCTTTTCTCATGTTAATGGGGGTGCGGTCCTCAATCCCGGACACCATCTGCCCTTCCTCAGGGTTTGGGCCCCAAGCACTCCAGACGTGTCCCATTGTTTGTGTGTGTCCAAGCAGAAAGTGGTGAGTACACATGGTTCTTGTGGCCCAAAAGGCTCCTCCATCAAGAGCACGAGCCTGCTGTTCATTAGCCTACATGTGACAGAGCTCGCGTGCCCCTGTGTGCAGCAACATCAGGGCGATCCAGCGTTTGTTCTGCCGCGAGCCGAGTTCAGACTTAATGTGTGATGTCACTGTAAGCAACCGTTGGCTGAGGGGTGAATCGACAGGTCAACGTGCTATTATAAGCACATTCGTCACACATTTTTTCCAGTTACTATTACTGTTCACATGAGATATTAAGCAAATAGCATGTTAAAGATTAATTAAATACATAAATCATAAAAACGGTAAAAACATTAATCAGATTTTGCTGATACCCATTTCCTTCCTTGAGCTAATTAGTATAGCTTTGTTTACATGAATCATACCCATTGAGCTTAGTGAACATTGGGTGTCTGATATGTGACAGATGGATGAATCAACTGAAGGTTAGAGACCAAACTCTAGTTGCCCTTTCTCGATTTCATTATTGCGGGGGGGGATGGATAACATGACGGATCAAAATGTCATTTAGAGACTTGGGAATAACAATTGCAAAACGTGCCATGATAACCTTTGATATGATTAATTTTAAGCTAAACCAAAATATTCTAAAAATACTGAAAGAAAAAAGATGTTAGTTAAGTTATTGCATCACAAAACCGTCCATCATATTTTTGGTGTTTGGAATTGTGTGTTCAAGTGGTGTGCGCCATTTCTGACCCCACCATAAATCCTCATGTGAACTGGCTAGGACTAGGTAACCATCCAGTCACCCAACAACAATGACAAGTAGCTTATGACTTTTCCATCGAGCCTGCCCTCCTCATTTTCAAAGCTTCATGCTGCTGGCTGCATTGAGATTAGTTATTGAACTGTCCAAACACAGGGAAACAAGGCCGCTTCAGAGGCACAGCGCACAATAAGCCAGCTGTCAGTGGGCGGGGCCTGTGTGCGGACCAGTGTTGTCATGGATAGTACTTTTGTTGTGGAGTTGCCCTCTGAGAGCTGATAGGTGCTCCTGTGCGAGGCTCCCATCCACAGATTGATATTGACACAAGGCCTGATTGAGGACAGGCAAGTGAGCAGTGTTAAAACAATGTGTGCCCAACACAGAAATGTCAGCAAAGGTTAAATGAATATGCAAACTCTGCGGTTCGGGAATAACCATGAGAGGAAGTAATATGTGGAGATATACGATAAAGTGATAAAGTTTTTAATAAGAAAACATTTTTTGACTTGTGCTGAGTGTTTGGAGATACATACTGGATTATGTGAGGATATTTGTAGCAGCCTTTCCGTTTTTTTCCCCCAATAATCTTTACTTGTACGACAACTGAATAATAACTGATCTTTATACGCAAACGTCTCACTTTAATCCCCAGAGGCGGCTCATTTGCCTCCCCACACCTGTTTTACATTCAGAGGTGTGTCTCTGAGCATCTTGTTAGCAGCATCAGAGCTGAGGTCGCTCAGTGTTTAATATGAAACACTGTTTTGAAAAGTAAGAGAAAGAAAGAATGTATATGTGTGATTTCACACTACTATGAATAATATACCTGCGTTTTTATGCTAGACGAACTTTAAAATAATATAGAACCAGAGTTACATTGTTTATTCACATATAAACCTAACACAGCTAAATTTAGACAACCTTTTTCTAACACATTTTTAAATGAATGGCTATAGATTATATTCGATCTGCATGGTTACTTGACACAATCGCTGTTTTAGATGTTTGTTACAACACTCATCACTTTTTTCTGATACCACAATAAAAACAAACAGTTGCCTTATTCTAAAGTTGATGATTATTTAATTGTGATATGGATTTGTACACTATCACACAAAATGTCATGATAAAAAAAAACCGAATCCCTCTTAAGAGCGGATTTACCAGACTGTGTTACAATCCAGAGGTTATAGCATGTTGCGTAGTAAAAGTTGTATTGTAATGGCCAAAACACTAGCCAGCTGGTTTAGACCAGGATGAGACTGTAACTGTTTTTAGAATAAAGATAAAGAAATTATGAAATATTATGTTTGTTATCCAGCAAATCCCATCACTGTATTTCATGTGAAACATCTCTATAACTTTGCAGTTTAGCTTGAATCATTTGCCATGAAAACTGTGTGGATAGATGTGTGAATAAAGTAGTTTTGATGCCATTGTATTTTATCAGTAGAAATGTAGCAAATTGATTTATCATCACAGGCCATTAATTGTTAGATGAACAGGGAAACTCATGTATCCAGTTCACATTAAACACACATCAGCCTCACGGTCATCAGAGCAGAGCAGATTATGCAAAAATATCAATAAGACGCCCCTCTACACCACCCATGTTGTGGGTCACCACAGATTTGCAGTGTGGTCACAGAGGAGTTGCATTTGATGACATGAACTAATATTCATGATCCCAAACATATGGTAGCAGGAGTCGGATCAAACGCTCCCACTTAGCTTCTGTGTCCTCTCAGAGTGAAAACAGGTTGGAACATGTAACATAGCCTGCATTTAAAATCTTGGCAAAACAACCAAGGTGTTAAGTGCACAACATTAAACCGCACTGTAATCTGTAATTACTGTGCTTGGCTGACAGCGCTTACATTACTGCAGAGCGTTATTCATTCTGAAAAATGGGAAATGGACTTAATGAGCTCCTGAACGAACATGTGAAAACCTATTGATAGGTTACCCATAATCAGCAGGATGGAGGCCTACTAACCTCAATTATATGCCTTTTGGAGTAATCTCTGTGGTGCTGACACGCAAAAAACATTTATTTATTTTTTTCTGTTTGTAATGTAGTCGTTGCATGAGTGAGCGTGACCCATTATCTTTTACATGCCAAGTTACCAATGTAGGGCTTACAGAAGTTAATCTGATGTGGTAAAATGAAAAGCATTTAATACACTGTTCATACCAGCTCTCTCTCTTCTGTTTTATTCACAACCAACAGCAGACTCAGACAGATACCGCACAGTGCTGTTGTACATGCTTTTTGTGAGTGCAATATATTGATAAATCGTTGAATGAACTGAAACAGCTGCCAAGTAGCCTATCTTAGAAAGAGTAGCACAGATGAAGTTGTTTCAAAAGTTACAATCATCCAGTTATGTGGTGAATGGCGCTTGATTTAAATATGCATGAGATTGTGAATATTAATGTCCACTGTTACAAAACAATATTACTTGAAATGATTGTTTTTTTATAGGCTGCAGTATATAAGTATGTAACTGAGTGATGTGATGTGTTTTTAAAACTGCCTCATCACAGTAAACCACTGTATACTACTGCTACTGAAAGAGTATAGCACAGTTATGGACACATGAAACCAGCAGAACAGATTAATTTAGATTTAGATAGATGTCAGTATTAAGGAAATAGCTCCATTGCTATCACAGGCTGGAGGATGTGTCCAGGCAGGATATGTCCAGGTGAGAAGTGAGAGATTTTATTGATGCCCAGCATGGAGAGTGAAGTTCAGTTGAATGCACGCACCTCATCTCCTCTCATATATCATAATATCCTTCGAGGCTTGTGAGTCTCTCTGAAGCTTCCCTCTACCTCTGCTCCCAAGGCACAGTGAGCTCTACCATAATATGATAATCTAAACCATAATTTGATATGGTTTACACAGCAGTGATTGACCAGAGCTATATTATTATTTGATTCTAGACCAAAGGACCTTTCTCCTCAGATTTCTTCCTTTCATTTCGCAGAATGAAACATTCTCCTTGAACCAATGGAGGAGGATCATCGGGAAATACTGTTGCACAGAAGCAGTGATGAAATTTCACATTCATATTGCAAACAAAAAATGTATGCTGTGTCTGTCAATGGAATTTATGGCTGGCCTTGCCAAGTTGGTAAACCAAGGGATTCTTGAGCAGATGAAATAGATTCAACTGGATTGCAAAGCTTCATTGCCATAAAAAGAGAAAACTTACTTTGCACATTGCAACAATGCGTGATATTTCCTGTTTCCCAGAAGGCAAACATTTTCAAAGAACCAATAAAAAGTGCACAAATCTCTGGATCACTCCTGCTATATACATAAAATACAAAATAAATACTAGAGAAATACAAGACTAGGAGGGTGCAGCCATATTATAGCAGCTCAGTGAAGCTGTAGTAATGCACAGTGATGATTTATGCTAAATGGGAACCTCAGCATGTTAACATGCTCACAGTAGACTCACACCTGCTGATGAGAGGAGGTGAAATGTTCACGCTCTGAGTTGGCATTTTAGTATTATAACCTTTACGCAAAGCACAGCTGAGGCTGATGGGAATGCCATTATAGTTTTGTAGGTATTTGAAGCTAATGGGCATCTTGAAGGACAGGGAGCAGATCCCTTCATGTTCTCGATTGTGAATTACCTGACTGTGCCTCAGGGATGGTGTGGAGCAGCACTGGGTCTCCTGTTCACCCTTCTTCACTACAGACTTTAAAGTCCCCCTCCCGTGACCCTTTTTGGTTATTTTAAAACATTCTCTGTGGTCTTTAAATTGTGATTATGAAGTTTTTTAGCCAAAATCACAAAACCTGTGCCATTTCAGGGCTCTCCTTCTGCACAGCACCAGCAGCTCATTAGCACTGCACCTCTGGAGGGTGGGCGGAGACTGCGCTGCTCTGCACCCGCCCAGCCACCCCCTCGCTGACAGCTGGACATTGTACAATTACTGATTCAGTGCGTTTAGCATAAAACTGCACACTGGGATTCGATCCCAGACTGGAATATAGTCCTTGCTCATAGTGCAAGCTGCTCTACCAGGTGAGCTATACCTGTTATACCTTGACAGCGACACTGAGCTGTCAAGCCTTTCACCTCTGAGCCAGATGTAGAGCGGGGCGGGAGCTTGTAGCACTAGTGCCCTCCCCTGGGGTTGTGACACGTCAACCCCAGTTTCCCTGAAACTGCCAGTTTGGGTCTGCCATTGGTTCACAGCAATTTGAAGGCAGAAAAACTCTTTTCTGCTGATATGTCCTCTAACACAAGAAAAATGCCACAGGAACATGTGAAAAGCACGAAAAACCCGATTTTCATGGGAGGGGGTCTTTAAATACAACTCTGCGTCTTGTTACATCCACAAATACTTGGATGACACACCTGCAGGCAGCGGGTGGACCAATGGTTAGCAACAAGAACTACCTCCTTTTGAACACCTCCAGGGTTGAGGAGGTCTAGTCCCTGCACCCTTCAGTTGGTCAACCTAAGGAAGGACATTGAGGTGGTTACACACCTATAAACACCTAGGTGTGCACCTGGACAGTTAACTGGACTGGTCCTTGAACCTGCACTGGAGGGGGAAGAGGCAGCTCTTTGTCCTCTGGAGGACGTGAACAAAGGCAATGGACAAGCTGGACATTTTCTTTGCAGTGGTCTGCATTCACTCAGCACTGTTGTTGAGAGACGGTTGTATTGGAAGATGTAGCCATCTTAGAAAACACCAACCCATGTCCACAATATGGCAGAGAAGCAGCTGCAGCAGCAGCCAGTGTCTTGTCTCACTGCACTACAGGACTGAGACATTGAGGAGATCAGTTATCTCACCGCCATCAGACTGTGCAACACCTCAGTCAAAGAAAGTGGGCCTGGTCTATTGAACTATTGTTGTGTATCATTTCCCTGAAGGGATAAATATTTTGCTGCAGATACGATTAGTCAGGATATGTGTAGGTTGTACAGTTAAACAAGGAAGGATTTCACTTGGAAAGGGGATTTTATTCCGACTCTGTCCACACCACATAAATTCCAGACAGGGTTTATAACAAAAAGTCACCACGTAGATGTGCTCTGCCTCAGAGGATATTTATAGGATTCATTATATAAACCTGATCACTGACAGCAGCCTATATGGATATTACTAAATCATGCTCCTCCTCACTGCAGCTGCAGGTTGTGCTGACAGCTCCTGATCTGAGCTCACACCGTCAAGCTTTGGGAGATGATCTGCCTTGAGTATTAGTGTTTAATGCACAACGTTCACAAGTAATTGCCACATTTTTAACATGATGTGGGATGAGAAACCTATTACGTCAATATATAGCTGCTGGAACTGATACAGTTTGAGACACAAGGTAATAGGGAAGCAGCTACCTGTTGTGATAGTCTTTAATTAAAATAATTTATGCTGCCTCTGGTGTCCTACAGTGAAAGGTTCAGTAGTTCGACTGGGCTGTTAGGGGACACACACTGGCTGTAGTAGTAGTCTGTGACCTTTCTAATCATTGTTGCCGACCCAGTTTATCTCTTTCAGAGTACAAAACACCTGCTCCTCTGTTGGAGCATGTAAATCCAGGTCGGAGGTATAATCTTTTGTTCTTTTAAGGTTAAAGAAGAATGTGAAGAATTGGTTATGTGTTTATTTTTCTTTGTTGAGTGATGGGTCCTCATTCTGGACAGGGCCACATAAATGTTAGGGCCGGCCCTGTTGAATGACCGAAGGGCACCTGTGTGCACAGGATCGCTTAGTGAATTGACAGCCGTGGAAAGGAAGAAACACTTTATGCCATGACATTGTCAGAAATACAACTGGCCAAAAGTACAAAGTTGTATTTGCAAAGCTGAACCTTTGATATCACACAAATTGATCGATCCTGGTTCCAGACGCAGAAGCACTGTCACCTCTTGGGTTGAGTTCCTCTTGCTGGAGTTTGAATGTTTCTGTGTTTATGGGTTTCCCTTCAATCCAAAGGCCTTTGGGTTGGATTAACAATGACTCTAATATAGTCACATGTTTAACAGTTTGTCTGTCCATGTGTTGGACCTGTGAGGGACAGCTGACCTGTCTACAGTATTTCCTCTCCATCAGCCAAACGCCTGCTGCTTAGCAGCCCCAGTGTGATGCTTATTATTCACAATTACAGTCACATGGTTAAGTCATAAGCAAAGGAAATGAATGGAGCTAAGGTTGCTGCTGTTTTAAACTCATGAGATGACTGGATTGGCAAATGAAGAAAGGAGCCTTTGATGTAATATAGATGCTCAGAAATTATAATATTGTGACTCGTATTTTTACACAAACACAGTTTTTCATGTTTTCAAGGTTTGTCATGCAGTAGTTGTGTTGTCTCAGATCCAGGAGCATTTTGACATTTTTCTGAATTAACTTTGCCTCACTGCCTCTGTGTAAGTGTACAGTGATCCTCAGTGTCTGCTGTCAGAAGCCAGAGCAAAACCTCCTCTCTGCTTTAAAATGTTTTTGCAGCCCTGCTGAACTAAATTTACATTTGCGTTTTTTTTCCTCTTGTCTATGTTGGCAGAGGGGTTTAATCTGGTCTTGCTATGCTATAAAGCCTGTAAAGATGGAAAAAAAAGTGTCAAAAAAAGATGTGCATGGGATTATTTCTGATTTTTAATGTATTTTAAATCCCCAAGACATTAGGAAGTTTCACACGAGTGTTATAAAAATGAAAATTGCATCTAAATACTACAAATTCAATTAAGCAACACAGCTCTTCAAATTTTTTCAAAGCCTCATTTCTTATGTAAAACATCACAAAGGGCACTCTCTGATGTAAACAAAGGCTTATAAGGAACATTGTCTTGCTGTGATCATCAGGTTCTCCATTTGAGTGAACACTGTCACAGAACAGCCATATTACTCTCCGACAAGGAATCGACATTACAGGGGTTGTCAGGACAACCAGCCATGATTCACAGAGCCTCAGATAGGCCTCTACCTTGGGCTAGAAGCACTAGCCATGAGACTGAGCAGATGCTGTGACAGTCAGCCAATCACAGGTGAGATAGAGGAAAAAGATGACATCATAGGCAAATTGGGGCAAATACAGTGAGCATTTTGGTTGTCGTCTCCGCCTGCGTTTGAACCTTTTATATACATACATTAATTTTTATGCTCTAGAAGAAAAAAAATTGTTGGTGTAAGATAAATCATAAAGTTCAGGAAAAGATTTCTGTTTTCTTTCTTTTCTTTCTTTCTTAAAAGAAATGGTATCATTGAATCTCATATGAGAAAAACTACCTCTGATTGTTACTGTTAAATAAGCATAAGATGCTATTAAAGTACATGGTTTTGCTAAAGGTGACATACAGTAGCCGACATACATGAAGCTATATTTGATAGATTACATTACAGTAATATAGAATCTTTGATATCAGTATGTGATTGATATACCATTACCTACATACAAGTTTTTTTTTTAATGAAAGTACATATTCTTTTATGTTCAATTTTGAATTTGTTTAAGTGTTACCAAGAAGTTATGTTTGAGTCTATGGTTTGCAAAATTGCAAAATTGCAAAAAGAAAAAAAAAAGGCACTTTGTTGAGTCTCATCAGCAGTGATTACTTAATAAAAAAAAGAAAAAAGAAAAGGGGAATTTGAATTTAAATTAAGGAATAATCATATTTCAACTGTTTACTGATTTTTTTACTTGGGAAAAATTGCATATCTCAATACATTTTACTGTTCTCTTTAATGTAGTCTAGATATAGTTGTCAGGGACTAGTACAAATAACACAGCTTCTCTGAACATAAAGCCTTACATTTGCTGATTTACCCTTACTCCCTTAAGTACTAAGAACTAAAGTAACATGGACTCCTGCCTCAGAAATCCTGGAAAGAAAATCTTCTGATCAGGAGTAATAATTCTTCCCTCCTTTCCTTCTCACTCAGCAGGTTTGGTCTGTCAAACAGAAAACCAACTCTGTCTGGCCGTTGGCTGCCTCCTCCCCCAGACCTGCTGCCTGCATTAATATTCAGCCTCTCAGCCAATGGGCAGAGCTGGGTGGATGACATCATGGGCTAGGGAACAGTGAGCAGCCAGTGAAGCATCCAGCCTGCCGAACAAGCTTGCTTTTAGGGTCAGGAACTGGTCTGACAAGAGAATGGCAATCCTGCCTTTAAACTGTCAATAGGACTGTACGGTTGACTATGAATCTACCACAGCTCCGGGCCCAAAGGCGAAAGACTGAGCAAGAGAATGTGAAGACATATTTCAGGTAATTCCCTCTCTGTGTATGCAATAGGGGATGTGGAGGGGGGAGGCAGAGGAGGGAGGAGAAGAGAGGAGGAGGAGGGGGAGGCTGTGTATGTAGGGGTGCTTTGTAGCCTTTTTTTTCCTCCTTCTTCCATTCTGCATTCTGCCCTGTTAAGGAGGCAGCTGTTTCATCAGCAGTCTGTCCGTGAGGGCGAGATGGAAATGGATGCCTGCATCAGATGGGCTGGACATTTTCTGTATGATCATGTACCCCCCCTCTGCATCACATCATCTCTGTATGTACTCCCTTGTGCCTCACAAATAGCATCTTTATTGATGGGGAGGTGTTAGAATCAATGGTGGCGTTTGTACAGGCCTTGTATGTGTGTGTGTGCATGCGTGTGTGTGTGTGTGAGAGAGCTCTGGAGAAATGCAGCAGCTGCAGTGGCAACACTGGAACAAAAAAGAAGCAATGCTATTTTGGGTCTGTAGACCCGAGGCTGACGGATGGATCTGAGCTGTACATGCTGTGGATGGGGTGGGGGTGATGGATGGTTAATATGCTGATGGATGCTCTTTTGTTATCTCTGCACTGCTTCACTTATAGTCTTTCTAGGGAGGGTTTCATGAAGAAATGGCTTTTCTCTCCATTTCTGTCTCTTTGTGATCACACACACACACACACACACACAGCAGAGACATGCCTCTGTCTCCTGTCTTCAACATGGATGTGTGTAGCAGTTTCATGGCGGCTGTAGTGACAGGGAGATATACAACATCTGGTCACCTGACTTCATTGGGGATCGGGGTGGGGGTGGGGGCCGGTCCTGTGAAAGCTGAGCTATTTTTCCACGGATTCTTCCACAGTGATCGGTCGGTGGTGGTGGTGAAGAAGGAGGAGGAGGAGGATGGAAACACTGGCTACAGTACAAGCTGAATCTGTGTCTCCCCATCACCGCTGCTCATTTAGATTGTGGTGTCAGAGCCAACGCAGAGGGAGTGAGAGATCCCTCTCCCAGGAAGCGCAGTCATCCTCCGGTTTGCGAGGAGCAGGGCCTGATGGGAGACCTGTTGTCTGGCTGTCGTGTGAAAAGGGGATATTAGGGAGTCATGTCAGTGATCGAGGGAGGGTGAGATGATTGTGGAGGGGAATTGGGGGATGGGATACTGAAGGTGCTACTCCCTTTGAACATTGGCCTGTTATATTGATATGGATACATGCCCTTCCGTTCACCACTAATCTGTCTGTCCGGACATCCTACACCATGACTGCACTCTGTTCTCCTTTCACTGTGTTCATCCAAGGATTTGTGCTGTGTCTTCCCCTGTATTTATGCATTGAAGTATGAAGTGGCTTCAACCTAAACTGTCCATAGCCACCATCACCATGGCCACTCCTTCTGCATTTTCAAGCACATCATTTGATCAATTAACTCATAGAAAATTGTGTCAGTGCATTAGATAGTTTGTGCTAGCCCAGCACATTACTGCACAGCACTGAAAAAGAGCTTCATGCAGCTTCACAATCAGAAGGAACAGAGACAATCAGACAGAAGGGCTGTGACACTGTCCCTGGATAATTGGTGTGCTCTCTGGACTGTAGATGCTATGATCCACATGCCACTTTCATTATATATTTATCGCACCTTTATTTTTCAGTTAAAAGCTCTGTATTCTGTATGCCTATACCTCAGGTGGTGCAGGGCAGCTCACCATCATTTGCAAGCATCCATGCACCTGTATAGGCTATTGTCTCTCTGCATAGGTTGCATGCACCTCATAAAAATTTCATAATGTGCAAAGACGAAACACAGGCACAGAAGAAGCTGTTGCTAGTCAACACGTGATGATGCATTCTGTATTCCTAAAGATAAAAGAAAACCAGCAGCTCTCAATACAGTATACAATTGACAGTGTAAACACATTTTCTGCAGGCAAAACCCATGTTTATTGTGGTTTAGCTTTGATGCTAATGTTTCTATAACTGACCCTAACCAACCAAGACCATTACCTTTATTTTATTTTATTTTATTTTACTGTAATTTTAGTGAACAACCAGCATAAGATAGGAGATTTCTTAAGAGTCTTAAGCCAAGGAAACATGGAAAATAAAATAATTCACTTAATCATCACAGAAAATAATTTTAAAAATGTCTTTTCATTTTGATAAACAACAATATGGCGTTTCCCTCTTCATTATTCTTAAATAATGAATGATTTTATTCTAGCCTGGTTTGTCATGCAGTACTAGAAGAGCTACTGTTGAGGAGCTAACCTGGACATCATTATAACCAAACCACTTGGAAAATGTGTAATGCTGCTTTTCTATTTATGTTTTCAATATGATCATCTGCCCAGACCTGAGTGACCAAAATGAAACCGTCAATAATATCTAATCTGCCACCTCATGTCGTGTTCCTTTATTTAACGTGGTCATAGAGGACAAATGATAAAGGCAGCGCTTCATTCGTGCACTGAAACAATGTAAAACATTTCTTTTTTCAGTGTGTCTGCCTGTGTGTCTCTCTGTGTATTATCGTGCCATTCTGGGCTTCCCCATGTTTTCCACTGGCCCGTGTAACCCAACACACACAGCTTCTCTTACCTCACCTCAGCTAACAAAAGCAGGAGACACAAGACCTCATCTTGGCCTGTAGCCTGCTAACGTCGCTGGCTGAAATATGATAGTAGGACACACACAACACATACAAGTAGGCCTCCATCTGTTGAGCACTTACTCTGGGTAAGTTGTGTTGCTATTGTTAAGTGGGGTTATAGTTTAGGACCGCTGTTGACAGTTTATGAATGTGTAGTGGGCTCGTGTGAGCGTGTGTGTGACTGTGAATGTGTGTGTGTGTGTGTGTGTGTGTGTGTGTAGTATGTGTGTGTTTTAAGGGCACAGCCGTCTAGAGTGGAGCTGTAGTCTTCTGGTAGGTGTGTCAGAGCTACAGTCTGTGTGTTGTGGATTAGCATGTAGGATTGGAAGCCATCTGGCCATTTTGTCTCAGAAAGAGGAGGGGGAGTAAGTGAGAGAGATAGATGGAGAGAGACAGGGAGAGAGAGAGAGAGAGACAGAGGAAAAACTCACACACTGACACATTGACACAGCTCCCTCCGTAATCTCCCTACTTGATGTCTGTTGCTACTTAGAATAGGGTTGCAGTCTGTATGTCTGTGTGTGCGTTTATCTGCCATCTCATAGTGTGCACTACAAATATAGATGGTCCTTGTGTGACTTGTTCTGTTTCCGAAGTATCAAACTCAAAGCACAAAATGTGGTGTCAAGAGACAGTCAAGAGAAAAAACGTGTTGGGAGGATTCAAGACTCCAGAAAGTAAGAGGTGTTAAAGTCTTTACAGTAAGATGATGCAATGGATGAAGACGTTCCAGATGGATAGAGACTGTGGAGAATAAAAGGATGAAATGTTGAAGAGGAGGAAAGGGTTCACGGGGGTTTAAGAGATTAGCAAGTTTCACTGGGTCGAGAGTTTGCAGAGAGTTGCAGGAGGGCATGTGGACCTGCGTTTGGTTGAAGACATGCAGAACGCAGAATGTACAGTAAGATGTTGGAGGCTATAGGAAGAGTTGTCAGAGAGTGAAAAGATAGACATGACCTCAGATGTGATGAACAGGGTGACTGTTTCATCTATGGTATAGAAATAATTGCTTTAGCTGGTATGAATTCACATTTCCTCACTCTTGTGGTGGTTCTCTATTCTGGTTTATATACTCAGAGGTCATAAGTCAACAGGATCTGCTGCAGAGAAACATCATACGTGAGATCGTGGACATAAACCCGCGCTGATCTGCCGTCTTCTCTCACAAAGGGTGTTGTTTTAACCCTTTCAACTTGACTCAGAGAAGGTGCACCAGCTGGCATGGCAGGAGGGAATCCACTCCCCTCTCTGCCTCCAGCTGGCACTCAAACACACCCACCCATGCTACACTAATGCAAAAGAGAGCGGATAATACGAGATGTGCGGCCTTACCTGTGCTTGTGCTTGGTGCTCACATCCCATCAGAAGCAACTTGTATGGAATAAGCAATTGAAGTGTAGTTTGGTTCTAGAGGTAAAGTGAAATTAAAACCAGGGCCTTCTGATTTCTGAGAAGTACTTGTGCAAAGCAACTTCGAGGAATTGCAGATACAAACACATATATTTTCCAGCTTGTTACTTAAAGTGTATTGATTCCATTCATCAAACTTTACAGTCAGCAACACAGGCCGTAATTATGTGGGGTTTTTTGGAAAAGCAGAAGTGTCAGACATGTTTGAGGTTTTGGACATCGCTGAGGCCTTGGTACTTAATTTGTAATTGCGATGTCCTTCTCTTTCCTGGAGGTCTTTACTACCAGCCGTCAAAGGAAAACTTGCAAAATACCATAAAAAAATCAAGCTGTTCAGTTGATCAAAGCCAAAAACAACCATAAACTTTCCATCTTGTGTCTCTTTTACACCCAATTCATCATTACAACATCGGAAATATTGAAAGCAAGCGCAAGAGCAGAACCTTAATCAAAATACTTCATATTTTAAGATGTTCCTTTAAAAAGGTCATCTCATTCTGGCAGGAGGGACAGGTAAACTCATCATAAATGGACTCATGTAATATATCGGCTCTGTCAGGCAAGAAATAACCATCAGAATAAACCACCAGTTAGATGAGGTCAACAGACAACCAGCCGCATAAACTGCTTTAAAAAACGCTTCTAATTTTATCAGTAGCTTTTGTCCACTTTGAGCTGCTATATTTTTAAGCAGATTAATATTACTGGTAGCCTGGTTTGATAGAAATTCCCCACCTGACAGTATAAATAGTTTAAAGCAGTTTGAAGCACGTTTATTCCTCTGGTATAGCTCAAACTGTCAGAAGACGGCGCACGGCAGCTCTGTCAGCTGTGTCTGCTCTATAGTGTTATTTTCTGTCTTTTAATTTAATATTGTATACTCTTGCAGCTGGCATGTCATTATCAATTTCAGATGCAGGAAACCACTTACTGGAACTATTATTTTGAGACTTTGGTGCAAAAATCTGTTGAAAATGAGAAAAATAACGTGCCAGGTTTAAGACATGAGGGGGGAAAAAAGGGGGGGGGGGGGGGTTGTCTGATATGAGAGAGCAGCACTGAGGCAGGTTCACTAGAGCTAAATATTAAATGACAGAGTGAGTTCTCAGGCCTCCGCGGCGGGGGAGTTTGGGAAAGGATGATGTCTGGTAAAATGAGAGTCATGGTGGATCGTAGTCTGAGGGGAATAAACGGGTCTTGAGTGTGGCCTGTACTCTGCCCTTTCTCCGGTTTGTTTTGAATATGAGGAACTTTATCACACACCCTGTGAGCAGAGGTTTTTCCTTCGTAGTAAGTAAGTCACCCAGGGAGATGTTGTGTGGTGGGACCAGTGAATCCTCTGGATCTGAGAGAGTAATTAGAGCAAGTATAAAAAAAAATTTAAAAAAAAGGCAGGTTCTTATCACCATTCGTTTTCAGTCTCATTGGGTTTCATTGCTGATTAGCATTGGATACGATCAATGCAGAATTTTTTACAGCCAAACAAAGGTGCATTATTATCTAATTCAGATTAAGGTGAGGATTGGATCAGAAAACACTGTGTAATTTCAAAGCGGATTACATGTCAACTCAAACTGCTCAACCTGAGATATGTGGTGGATTTAGTTCTGTGGAGGGCAGGACCTCAGTTTGTCTTTCATCATTATATCCTATCTTTACATGTTCAGTTTTTTTGTAATACGACCCAGTTTCATTGCATTGTAATCCTTCAGTGATTTGCAAAGAAAAAGAGCAGCAAATAATATCAGTATGATAAGCAAAAAAAGAAAGAAAAGACAGTCACCAGTACACTTGAGCTATAATAACACTGGGTTATCTAGAGTTCTCCAGACAATCCAGAAAAAAAAGTAACAGAAGAGAAATAAGATCAGACACAGACATCTGGGTGGTGGCTAATAATAGATCACTGGTTACTGATTAGAGGCGTTTATGCACTGAGCTGTGTGTAAAATAGGGCTGGATGAACGCAAGTGTTTGTTGTCAGGGTTTGCCTTAGTAGAAATAATCTAGGAAAATATAATATCTGATAGTTTGTCAGATCTCTGAGCTCTCAGTGTGAATGGACATTTAACGTGGAAGAGCTGCTATTGGGTCCATTTAGGTTTGCCTTTGATATTGTGTAATCATGCTCTAGTTGGCATATTATGAACGGGTATAAGCCTTTTATACCAACACGATTAAAAGATGTTCATGTTCAACATTTTCATGGCTCTCCCCCAAGGCGTGCGTATTAGCTAAAAATAGAAGTTGAAAGAAAAAGTTTGACTTAGAATTTTTTTGTTTAGTAATGAAACACATGATTCCCACTGCTGTGAGGCAATGAACGAGCCATGAAAGAAATGATTCTGCACTTTATTAAAGGTGACGGCTACTGGATCAATGTTTACAACTATTTATGAACATGTAGTGAAGCTGTTATCAAACTCATGTTCAAGCATGTGTATATTCACAGTAACTCTGTATGTGTTTGATAAAAAAAACATTAGCGTTTTGCTTTAAAAATTCAGATTTTAAAGCAGCAACCTGTGTAAGGGAATAAACTAACGCACCTCTGTTTCACCTGCCACCTGTTAGAAGGAAACACATAAGGTAGTTGTGACTTGTTCCTTTCATGACCCAAAACAGAGGCAGCTGTATGCAAAGCAGAGTTACTAGTTTTGCAGGAGGGGGACCAAACTGAAGAGGTGGAGCCTTGCCAGACAAAAGCCTCTAAAGTAGAAATTTTTATAGCACAGAAACCACAGTCAGAGTCATTTGTTATATGAAGCTACAGTGACCAGGGTTTGGAGGTTTTGGAAATCCCAGGTTCAGTCCAATGTGTAATTTAAGTGTCAGTCACGTTTATGCAATCAATATGTATAAGCTCCAGTGCCTTTTTTAAGATGTAATACCGACATTTTCTGTTGACTTCATCAGTGCAAAAGCTGAGAGGACAGATTAAAACAATGATCTAATGTGTTAATTAGTGACCTACAGATGTGCTTTTATGCATCTGGTATCAATCCCTTCATCTCAGCTATCAGTAAGAAGGTATATAAAAAATTATGGTTCTGCTTTAACAATAATATAATAACCATTGGGTGTCAGTGTGAAGTCGGATGATATTACAGCATGAGATCCTTTTACCTTATATTTAATTTTACATTTCTATGAACTAAAAAAAACAAAACAAAACAGCGAAGAGGAGATGAGATGAGGTCATTTCCTCGAGGATGCCTCTGTGGCATGTTCGACCACATGAGGTTTTGATCTTGTGACCATTAATTCTGCTCATGCCCCCTTTTCAAAGTCCCTTTTTAACAGAATTGAACATCCTCCTCCTCCCTCTGCCTCCATTTGAAATTAAAGGGGGATGGCACTGCATGGCATCTACACTGTGGCTGTGTGAGTGTTTTATTCTGACCTTGACAGGCCAGCCATGTGAGAGAGGAGTGTTTGCACAGTTACATGTTGACATCTGTGTGTCGCTGGCCTCCAGTGCTTGAGCGTCTGGGTGAAGTGTCTGCCTTTTGTTTTGTTGTGTTTTTTTTTTGTATTTCTTTTCTCCAGGTTTTGCATTCGTGCGTCTTTTATGGTTTTCAAGTGAACTGCTCTCGTCTTTCTGTCTCAGCGTCTTTGAAAACACTCTGCGGTGGTCACTGCACACCGAGATAAAGAAGATAACAATAGTAAACTGTGGCTGCGGACTCCCCCCCTCCTACCTCCTTATCCTTTCAATGTCCTCTAACTGTCTGTCCCATCCAAGTAATCAGCATCCTTCAAAGAAGCACAACCAAAGCTACAGCCAAGTCAAACAGAGAGCGTGTCCTAATCAGGGGCATGAAGAGCCAGGCTTATGGAGCCCTCCCCCCACTGCGGGGGCCATTACTGGGCCGCCATGGGCTCAAGATTAGAGTCTCTTCCTGTGTTAGCCATTCAAATTCAGCATTAATGTTTGAAAGAGTAGAGAAAATGCCTGCTCTTCGTGGATAGATTAATATTTTATGGAAGAGAAATGTGAAAACATCCCCAGTAATATCTGAGTTCAGCTGCTGTGTCTGTGGTGGTCCTAGTGTGTTTTTTGCGACACTTGAGCAGCCTCGTATCATTGTCAAAACGTCACATCCAACCAAGACAAGCAGTGTGGAGTTTGAGGCCTTCATTTCCAATAAATTAACATCTCGTGGATTGATGTTACAGCTGCGCTTTTCCTGGTTTACATTTACCAAAATGCCCTCTTTTCCCCCCCTAGTCTGCTGCTATAGAGGAGCCTCATATAAGACTATCTTCAGTATCAGGCAAAAGACAGACGTAGAGTTGATTTATGATGTTGAAAGACTCGCCCATGTGTGATTTCAGATATAGGCGCTGCTTGTTTCAAGGACAGTGCTCTCACTGACTGCTTCCCTGCCTGTCAGTCTGCACAGTAAATAGGTCAGTGTTTTATGTGTAGAAGAATCAGTGATGTCTGGGCCTCCATGAATCTGCCATCTTTAAGCGTCTGACCACTCGGCAGCCGGCGTGTCAGGTGATTAGCCAAACAGCTGCACAGCAGTCGGAGATTTGTAAAATACAAAATCATTCAGTTCCTTGTGGTTTCCTGTTGTATTTTTCAGATAGTAGAACAGATCATCGCTGTTTTGACCGATAAGACATTGAGAAGTTTCTTCAGCAACATTTTTCAGCCACACTGCTCCTCGGTGCCTGAAATTATCATATTTATGAGCATGCACTTTACCTCCACTGCTTTATATAAGTGTGCTCCGTGTGGCATGGTCCCAAGGAGGACATGAGAATCAATGACGTAAAGGAGTACAGGACGAAACACCCAAGGAAACTTAAGAATATGTTCATTTTACTTTTTTAAAGGATTCACCCCTTCTGTGAGCTCGTCATGTTGCAGCCATTGATTTTGGTTCCCGCTGTATCTGCTGATCAGATAGTGACCTGATTGATCAGATCCCAGTTAATGTTGTCGGGTTTTACTTGTGCCATGCGCACATGCTGTTGAAGCTACTTCTGTGCACAACTGCTAAAAAGCTGACAGCTGCATGACGAACAGTAGCTGGCAACAATGTGTTCATAAGATTATGTTAATGGATTAGCAGAGGCATCAGTCACAGCTGCATTAGTCTCTAGACAATGGACTCCAGACAAGGTGGATATATGTAAGGGATTATGCAGAGCATTTGAATGCTTTTTTTTAATGTGGTTAAAAAGCTGCAGGAGTTACAGTGATTGTCTTTCTCTCAGTGAATAATCTGCTGTGATATCTGTGGGATCAGATGTATTTTGTATGTATAAAAGACAAAGACAAATGTGCAAAGTTCATATTGTTTTCCAGATTTGATATGCTGTGAGCTAAATTGTATTGCCTAATAAAAGTTCAATTGGTTTATTTTGTTGAGCACGTAGCCTCGGTCCACACCTGGCATTTTAAATCAACCCCCCCCAACAGCATTTTAAAGCCATTTCTTGCCAGCATGGTGACAATTGAAAGCTCAGCTCTTGCTCAGGGGGTTGAAATTTTCTGATTTAGCCCTGGTGGTGCTTAAACCATACACCAAAAATAATCCCTTACTAAATTTGGGCCCATTTTGTCGAGGTGCAGACACTGAAAGGCTTCACATGAGGTCTTCCTTGTTACCTCCGCAACTTCCTGCTATTATTTTCTTTCCCTCTCCCAGGTGTTGTGTTGTTAACCATGTTGTCAGCTGCTGCCTGTTGCTTCAGCATGTCAACATTGTGACATTCCTCCGTAAACAGCAGAGTTAACAAGGTTTTTGTTGCCTCTGACACACCTAACCTCCAACTTAAGAGAACCTGTTTGCTGCAGTTGTCTGGACTCTCACCTGGAACTCACCCAGCATGACAGAAACTGCCAGCAGGCTCACCCCCACCCCCAGCATGTCCCAGGAGGTCCTGGAAACACACCAGCAAAATAATCTTTAAAGTGTAGCAGTGCGTTTAGGTCATGACGTGTTTTCTGTGTAACTGCCCCCACCCCCCACCCCCGGCTAAAATGGAATAAGTCGTATTTGATTAGTATAGTTAACTGATAGGAGTGAGTCATCTCTTTATGAATCAGCCTTAGGAGGGTTAAATCTGCAGTTTCTCATGATGTAATTTTTATATTTATTTAACCCCCCCTTGTTCAGTGTGTAACTTGTACAGTATCCACCATCTTGACTTAGATAAGACAACACTGCAAACTCTGATACAGCAGGTCAGCAATGTGCTGCTATACATAATATATATCTTATAGTTTATTTGACTCATTAGATTATTTGAGTAGTAATTTATCTTAGACCAGTGTTTGTCTAATATTTTTGTTTGGTTTAACCCTAAACACAGTCTTATTGCACGTACTTCATATCATTAGTATGATCAAATGGAAAAATGTTTTTTATATGGAACTGTTTTGGAGAGGTAGTTGAAATATGAGGACTTCATGTTAAATTCATTGTGTGCATATACCTGTAGTTATCCAGGAGGGATCTACAGATTAAGGAAAAATATTAGGTTAGTAATTAAAAATGTGCATGAGTTAATAATTGTGTTGTTTTGTGTTGGCTAATCAGTTTTCATTAGACATCAAGCTCTGCCGTCATAACGTTGTTAAGATAATGAATCGGTTCTCTGTGTCGGATCTGTTCATACAGGTTCATGAGGAAATTACACAGCACTGACAAACATGTTTGACCAAAGCATTGACAAAGATCCTCTTCAAGATTTGAGGCAGCAGAGGGGAAAGCACTGAGCTCTTGTGTAATAATGCTGTTACTGTGGACGTATCTGATTAAATCATGGCTTCTTATCATGTTACATCTTCCTCCTAATCTAATTCCTTCATTCAAAACCAGTTCTTTTGGGAAGTTAACAAAGAGTAGGGTGTAACCAACCAGATTTTCTGTGCAGATCTTGTGCAGGCAGTGGTTATGTAAAATGGTAAAGGCCACTGTGAAGGCATATGTGTAATTTGTCGGAGGCAGTGTGCACCGCGTAAGAGCCGAGGAAGGCCCTTTGTTTGCTAATGTAGGTCTACACTAAGGGGGCGGCCTGGATGGCCCGCTTTCTGGGACGGTTGTGCTGCGCATCACATGATGGGCTTGGCCTCGGGGTGAGGCAGTGAAGGAGTCTAAGATGTTAGTGGGATGGGGACACGGAAGATGAGGGGATGAGTGATGGGAACGTTTACTCTTGCCAGTTTCTTTTAGAATCAGCTCCTGGTTCGTGTTTTTGCAGATGAACAGACCCGCTGGACCTCAGACTCCACCTCCACCGTCTCAAACAACCGCCATTAAAATAGCAAGAGAAAGCTCTTTTCATATAAAAATACATTTTAAACAACACAATGATGAATTTCGGGGGTTGTCTTCTTCTAAATCCGAGTGTTATCGAATCTGCAATGCAAAGTATCAGATGTGGTAGCAGAGATCTATAAATATAAATTCATGACTTTTTCAAACCTGCAGTGTCGCTCTAACAGGATTCCTCATGTGAAAATAGGCCAAAGCTCTGAAAGTACAGCACTTTGAGACTGTAAGCAGTAGTGTTTGATCTGTCTGACTGCAGCGATCAACTTTTGATTTGTCTCTGGCACATTGAACTTACTCCAGTTCTGCTGCTTCAGAGACCAACCGCAGAGCAAAGAGATTCACCTCATTCTCCGCCTGCCTTCCTCAGTAGTTAATGTCTCACTTATAACACATTTTATTGAGTCAAAAACTAATCAAACAAACTAAAAACAGTTTTTCTGCACTGAAGATTCAATATTGTACTGTTTTCCACTGTTGGTCATGGAAAACAAGCAATTTGAAAACATTACGTTGGACAATGGGGAATTCAGTTTCCAATTTTACACTGTTTTCAAACCTGTTATACATTATCTTACAGTTATAGAACAGGCATTTTACTTGCAGCTGTTGTTGATGTTGAGAAAAACATTTTAAAAACTAGAATTTAACTGAGTAGAGCCCATATTGAGGTACTGGATTGGAATCTGGATCTGCACTAAACTGTGCAAAGTCATAGATCTCAAAGCCATAAATATGTCAGTGATAAAAAAATAATGATTTAACCAGATCAATACCAAGATTTAATGGGTTCCTCCCTGGTCCACCACCACCACATTTGGTGCAAACCGGTTCAGTGTTTTTTGTGTAACTGTGCTTACAAATAGACAAGCAAATAGACAAAAAGCTTGTTACTGCTAAAACACAAACAAACGTGTAATTCTCCGTCTGGTCCCTTGATATTATTGTATTTTGAACACTTAAGTACTCATCAGACTTCAAGGTTGTTATGTTCAATGCGTTCAGAGGGATTTCGTAACCTTCCTCCCCTGTCACCGTCCCTGCTGCTCCATAATCAGGCTTTTTAACTCTGAATCTCTCCATGTCTCTCTTTCTCCCCCACAGGACATTGTGAGTGCCACTAAAGATGTCTGATAGTGTCGATATTGAAGAGAAACCACCAGCCCCCCCCTTGAGAATGAACAGTAGTTCCCGAGACTCTTCATCAGTGAATCACGCCTCTAAACCACTTCCAATGGCTCCTGAAGAGAAAAACAAGAAGGTCCGCCTGCGCTCCATCTTCCCCGGGGGAGACAAGAGTGAGTGTCCATCGCCATCTCGTTTGTTACACTTGGATTCATTCACCTTTAATTTACTGATTCGCTTTGTGTGGGAAAAAAATTCAGTCTGTAATCAGGTGTTGTTTGTCCTCTGTAGCAAACAAGAAGAAGGAGAAGGAACGTCCTGAGATATCCCTACCCTCAGACTTTGAACACACCATTCATGTTGGCTTTGATGCGGTAACAGGAGAATTTACGGTGAGTTTCTCTTTCACCTGACAATCAGGGATATAAACAGGGACTGATGTGCCTCTACATTTCTCCTCCAAAGGCAGAGACCCAGGCACACACTTCTAAAACCACAATTCCCTGAGCTGAGAGAGTTGAATAATGAAATATTTCCCTGCACATAACGTCGGTAATACATGTGCCGCGAATGACAATCACTCTCTCCTATCAAGTCCAACCTGCACTGGAAGCCTTTAGCGTTGCGGTAAATTACATCTTAGCTGCAGTTTTCAGTTTTCAGCAGATGTTTTTTTTCTTGCAAAAGCCTGGATAACAACACCATGACATTATTTTCTGCGTATGATGTTCTTCACATTAGATTTGATCCGGTCGTTTTTGTTTCAGTTATTCATAGAGAGGATCTGGACATATTTAAACTTTATCTTTTATTCTTTATAGCAGTTCCAACCATCAGCCTCAATAACCAGATGCACTACTACAGTGTATTATGGAGAAATAAAAGCTCAATATCTGTTTTCATATTTAATGTTTTTTATTTGAAGCCCCATAGTCAGTAGTGATGGTTCATTGTATTTTAGTCGGCGCAAGTTATCTTACTAGACTATAATGATGCACTGTACTTAAATGTTTGTTGCAGGGTAGATGCATGCTCATGATATTGTTTTCACACCCCTGAGATCATCTGTAATAAATAATGAAAAGACATAAATATATTTTCATGCTCTGCACTGTGGATTTAACTTGATAGTAAAAAAATAACCAAAACAAGCTCTTAAAGACTTATCATCATTTGCCTCTAAAACCAGCTTTACACTGAGGAATATGTAGGCCGATCAATTTGACTTCCAAATCTACAGCACCCAGTCCATGACATCGGTGACACACACTTCCTTGTTCATTTGATTAGCTGTGTGCCTGTGACACATAGAGCCCTGTTGAGACAGTTTTAAATCAGGCCTCTCTGTTGATTTGCTCCCTGAACTGAACCCACTCAAAGCCTCATCTCTCTCAGAACCCATAATGCCACAGTGGACTTACGTTGTCAGCACACTGAGTTTTGCTTTAGGGATGAGAATAGCCACCAAGTTTACAAAGAGGACAGCAGCTTCTGGCCGTGACAGACCTGCACCCACTATTCCTCAAGACTGATCTCGCATATCTTAGTTTCAATGTTACAATTCACTTTTTTAAACACTTGATCTCTGCCTGTTTTCCTCAGGGTATACCGGAGCAGTGGGCGCGGCTCCTACAGACCTCTAACATCACCAAGCTGGAGCAGAAGAAGAACCCACAGGCCGTGTTGGATGTCTTAAAGTTCTACGACTCCAAAGAGACCGTCAACAACCAGAAATACATGAGCTTCACCTCTGGAGGTAAAAATGAAAATGAGATGTTTCCATATTCATTTTTATGTCTGAATCCAAAGATCAGCTCTGTAACAAACTTTTCTTTCTTGTTGCAGACAAGTCGGCACATGGCTACATAGCAGCAAACACTTTGGTGAGTTGTTTTATGTCCAACCTTATTTTTCCTTGTGCTCGTTATTTTCTTAGCCAAAATAATAAATTTTTACGATTTTTCAAAATATTTTTCAAAATAAACCTAACTGTAAAATGACAGTCTGACAATAATAATGCCAGTTAATCCTGGTTAATACAATTTAATGCTCAATTTTTAAATAATTATGATGTAGGAGATGGCTCCTCTGCCTGTTTTTATGATTTTTTTTATGGGTTTTATTGCTGCACTGTGTATCTTGTCCTCTCTAGACTGTCTGGTTATTATGAGAAAAAAAAATTACAATTACAAATCAACCCAGTCCTTGGTTCTTAGCCATGCACCACCCCTGCCATACTTCATTGCTTTTGGAAAATCTCTCAAAGTAATTTATCGAGAGAGAAGTTTATTTTTTAGGATTTATATAACTGTGACAATTTAACAGGTAAGTTGCAGCAATATGTGGCTTCATTTCGTCGTCTTGAACCTCTGAGAAATAAATTCCACAGTGACTACACAACAGTAAATCTTTCTCACTTTAATCTAACTGTGTGGGGATTTCTGGGATGGGCTGTTTTACTCTCAAACACACTCATCTCACTCGGACCTCAGACTTTAATAGGAAAAATATTTGTGTTTTTTTTGCTTTTTTAGGAGGCAGACTGCTCTGACTTTGCTGCACAATCCTTAAATTTTGCATAAGTGCCTCTCAGTTTTGCAGCTTGTGCAGAGAAACGATGACCGCTGCGTGAGCCACTGCTGCCCTGCACATTGTTTATTTTTCCAATCTACTTAACCAGATTTTGAAATACCCATAGACAGGCTTCACTGGAGGCTCAACTGCATCTCGAAGGACTCCCGCTGTGCTGACCTCATTCCTGGCTTTGACCAGAGTAATCTATGCTTTGAATGCCTCGGCCTGCACACGCTCAGCCGGGAAGAAGTGAAGAAGTGGAATCCAAGTCTGTTCAGTGGGATTCGCTGCCCCAGGCGAACTACACTGGGATCACTTCATAAAGGGGGTATTGCTTGAAAAGAGCTCTTTGCCAGCGAAGGGCATGCGGGTGTGGCAGTGAGTCTAAGAGGTTGTACGAGCCCAGTGAGTGTATTTGAGAGCATCTCCGCCTTGGACTGTCACAGTGGTCCACAGCTGCAGAGGTGACTCAGCTACTGGCTACGGTGCCACAGATTGGGCCGCTCTGTCTGAGACCAGCAGGGCTACGGGAGAGGTGCCAGTAACTGGTCTATAGAGGCAAACAGTCTCGTAAGATACAGAATATTCTCAACATCAGCTCCTGCAAACCTGCAATACAGTTAGAAAAGAGAGATCCAGTGTTTTATTTACTGCAAACAACTCACATTCATTTCTGTGGGCTACTTACCAGCAGCTACAGTCCACATCTGTCCTGCTGCTGTTCTGTCTTGTCATCCCACACTTAGAGAAATTACACAGCCATTTTTCCATAATGCATCAGTATGGTGGAAAAAATGATATCTACTGGCCCCGTTCTGAAACCCCTGCTTAGATTTAACATTTTTGAGAATCAATTTGAGCTAATCATTTTTGTTTTAGGTCGACCGACTGCTCCATCTTGACCTTAGCTCGATGTGCACTAGTAAGTGTGAATAGAGACACTGTCACATCCCGATCCAGGTGATTATAAAGTCACAGCTGAGTTATAGACTCAGGGACTGCAGTAAGGAATAAGAAAGTCTGAACTTCACCTTGTGTGCCTGATTCCTTCTCTAGATCTCAAAATCCTGTTCTCAGTGTTTGCCTCTGTGACACAATACATTCAACATGGAGATGTTTTTCTTTTGGAGTTTTTATAAACAGAAATGAGGATAAAATTGCTGCTTCAAGTGATTCTGTTTGTTAAACTTCACTGGTCATCTGCCACCGAACAAAGACGGCTCGACAACTGTTTATACAACTACATTCACAGCACTGATGTTGCACTCGATGTTTCTCTTGTGGTTAAAAATTTCTGCTTCACCAAAACCTTAAAATCCAGTGTGGTTGGTGCATGGAGGCTACAGTTGGGAAACTGTCTCACCCAACCAGTTAGTTGAGGCTCATAATACCTGTAGGCCTCTGTACACAGAGCAACAGATCAGTGCTGATATAAAACGTATCCACAACAATTAAATATTGTCACATTAGGTCCGTCTTAATGTTTATATACTTTAGCAGCTTGGTGTGATTTGTCATTTGAAATATCAGATAGTTCGGTCAGGTCTAGGAGCCTTCTGGTTCTAACTCTGAAACAGTGCCAGTCAGTGTTTTAAAGTCTAAAATAGTGTAATCTTATTTATGAAAGGTCATTTTAAGTCTTTAAGTTCAAAAGATCCCTAATGTAAAAAGCAACAGTGAGGACAGGTTTAAGCTACACTAGGGTAAAGTAAAGTAAAAGTTGTCATGCAATGTGGTGTGTCTATTTTATGGTATAATGGAAAACAGCATGAATCCATTCAGATCAATGAAAGCAGCCAGTCTGTTGCTGCTGCCGCCATCAACAGCGAAACAATTTTCCTGTAATGCTGAAGCATCTGAAACATCCAAACAACATAAAACACAACAAACACTGGAATCCTGCCTCGATAATTACAGAGGTCAAACTCAGTGAGTTTTAAAGGAAAGTTTTGGACTGAAACACTAATCCTGTAATATGTGTGTGTGCTTGTGTGTGTGTGTGTGTGTGTGCTATGACAACGCTGAACAGTAACTGAGGTGTAATCTCATAGTTTTTGGATTGTATCTTTGCCGTCCAATGAGAAGATTAGAAACCAGGTCCTTTCTGTAGCATCCAAATAAAAGACATCCACCAATGAGACTGTAAAGTGAGGAGGGAAACATGTTCCAGCCTTGTCCGAGGAGAGTCCTCACGCGGCATGATTTGTCTCTATCATGTCTTCTCCTCATGCTGTGTGTCAGGGGGACAACTTGTGGACTCATTGTCCATCCCCCAGTAGCAGACCCCTGCCCTCCCCCCCCCTCTCTCTCCCTCCCTTTAAGTCCACTTACTCTTAAACATTGTGTGGGTTTGTTTTGAGTAAATCCTCCCATTTTCAACCTTCACATTCAGAACCGACTGCTGTCATCTGGGCCTCCTGTCAGCCTTAGAACCTGCAGCGCATTATTTGAAAAGGTAACTCCTCCACATTACTTCTCCACATGATGTATCTCTGCATTGGCTTTGAAGCTAAATTCCACTATTTGATCTCCTAATTTTAACCATGCCAACTGGCTAATGCAAATTCATACAACTATTTGATTTTAGAGGCATCATCACTCTCTGTATTCAAAATATCATGGGGGGTATGATTGGATCTGTTAGTTTTAAATGTATTTTCTATCTGCCACAAGAGCACCTCTTAGCTTTTCTTTCTTTTTTTTCTTCTTTTTTTTGAAAAAGGACCATGTCTGAAATGGCAGGGCAGGGGCGCATGCCACAGAGGGTTGTGATGACTGATCAAACTGCATGTATGAGCTCATATTCCTTAATATGCGATCCACATGCCAATAATGTGCCTGTAACTTCATCACCATTGTAGACATTACCGCATGGCTCAGTAAATTTGAAAAAAAAAAAAAACACACACACACATGGCTCTGCTTACAGTTAGTTAGACACTCCTTTCTGCACTGCAGTCCTGGCTCAGGCCTCGTTGGAGCAGGTCTGAGGCCCAGTATGTCTGAATGAAGGACTGGGACTTTCCCTCAGTCAGACCCTTCCCCTTTAATCACTACAGCTAAGCTGCACTGATTCATGTATGCATGAAAACACTGGAAAATGGATGAAATGTTTCCATTCCATAAGAGGGAGACGATCCAAGGCTAGCAGAGTTTTGGATGGGAGAAACAAAGGCTGAGCAATAGACATAATAAATATGTCTGTGGCACATTTATCATGCTTGTAAATGGGTATCTTCCACATCAAGAGGATGTCTACACTTCATCGCCATATTGCACATTACTGCTGTGTTGCAGCATGTTTTCTCCTGTAGCACAGTTACTGTAGATGTAGAAAAGTTTGTTCCTATGCAAAAAAAAATCATTCTCATCACTGGTTCATGGCCGTTCCTGACCCTTCAACTTAGAAACCCTCAGATAAACTGCACTAAATGGCACCTCACTCTTTTTGCACCTGTCTCTTTAGCTCTCACTTGACTCATAATGCTTTCCTCCACGATTAACAGAATTTAACCTGATTCACTCTTGTTGTTTTTGTTTTTTTGCATAAAATATCAGACGCACTGTTCCAGCGCAGAGTATCACAACAGATTAACTGTATGATGTTCATTTTGATCACTGTGCTCCCTTTTCCAGCTGCTTGTTAGTGATGCTTTTTAAAAAAATCTACAATAGTTTGAACCTGTCACTGTGTGATTGACACAATTTCTAAATTAAGGAGCTTGTATGACAGACAAAGTCCTGTTTAACCTCAGCTGGCCAGAACTCAGACTCTGTACCTGGCTGTTTGGGGTTTGCAGGCTCTTCACTGTGGTGCCAACTCATCACAGAGAAAAGAATAATTTTGTTAATAACATGGGGAACAATTACAGGATCTGCAATTTCTCTTTTCACTCCATGCTGCTGCGTGGCGCATGCATCTGTACTTATTCCCATCTCAACCCCTCCAGGGTGCCAAAACATCATCGTCAGAGCCCCCGATTGCTCCACCTGTCTCAGAGGAGGAGGACGAGGAGGAAGAAGAGGAGGAGGAGGAGGAGGAAGAAGAGGACGATGACGACGAATTGCCCCCAGTCATCGCGCCCCGGCCCGAGCACACCAAATCTGTGAGTTAATAAAGCGCGACTGGTGAAATTATTCTGCTGCGACTGCATTTCACCCCCCACTGCATTTGTGTGACTCTTTCGTGCTCTTGCAGATCTACACACGCTCTGTCATGGATCCACCAAAGCCTCCAACCCCCGTGAAAGAAGTTTTGACTCCACCGGAGTCTCAGGTGCAGCCAGAGAACACGTCCAACACAATGTACCGCCACACTGACCGCCAGAGAAAGAAGTCCAAAATGACAGATGAGGAGATCCTGGAGAGACTCAGTATGTGTCTCTATGTTCAATTTTATTCATTCGTTTAATTGTTTGTTTTATCTTCAGGAGGAATTGTTTTTAGAGAAATCCTAAATCTCTTGGTTTATTTCTATAGCTTTCAAATGATCACAATCATTCATACTGTATATTGTAGAGTGAAAACTCCCCCAAGGTTAAAATCCACACACATGTCCAAAAACAGTACTGAGGACATGACCTCAGTGTCCCTGATGTGTGTCTGTGTGTGCTTGTCGATTTGTGGTTATGTGTGTGGCTGTATTGAATAATTCACTGTGTGGTAATTCAGAAGACAGGCTGAATATCTAGTTTCCAGCCGAGGTTTTCCACGTATTACTTCCAGTACAGTAATGCTGTGTTTTTAGAAGAAGGATAATAAAAGAAAAAGGACAGGAGCACAGAAGTGCTTTTTTTTTTTTCATTAATTGTGGCCTTCGTCACATTGTTCCTCGTGCACAGAGATGTGTGTACCAGGACTAGCTGCACTATGAGGCAGGAAATAGAAAAGGTTGGAAAGGTTCTGCAGTGATGTCTCTTGTATATTTGTGTGTTTGTGTGAAGGCTTGTCATGACGGTGTGCACCCACACAAGCTCAAACATTATATATCTGTTCTCTCTCTGACTCAGGGAGTATTGTGAGCGTGGGGGATCCCAAAAAGAAGTACACACGCTTTGAGAAAATAGGACAAGGGTAAGTCCGCCCGTGATCTTCAACCAGTCGTCAGAGTAATTGAAATGGAGCAATTTCAGGAGCAGTCACTCTCACCAGGAGAGATGGAGCTACAGTGACCACTTCATAGAGGCAGAGGGAGGGTTAGGTTGAATGACTTGGAGAAAAATAAGTCGAGAGGAAATGAGAACTGTATCCTGAAATGGCCAAGGGCCAGATTAGCTCAGCCAGCTCTCTCTCTCTCCCTCCTTCTCTCTCTGTTTTTAGGGCTCGCTCCCTGTTACCTACACAGCTGCACAGATAAAAATGGCTCTTATCTGTTATAATGTGCTCACTCTTTCCACATTCGATCAGGAAGCTTTTATCTTAAACAATAGATAACTGTCTATTTACTCCACCAGGTTATCTCTAGCTTATTAGTACCAGGAACTGTGCTTCATTATTCATTGCCTGTGAAGGTACACAGGTGCAGCTGACAGCAAGACAAACAGAGAAAGTGGAAAGACTAGAGGCCTAGGTGAAGGTTTTTACTGTCCTGAGTTACACTTCCAAATAAGGCCAGAATGGCTGCATACCATTCCTTTGACCGGCTATTGGAAACCATAAATTCTTTGTGCATTCACTGTAGCCTACATGCTCATCTCTGCTAAGGTAATTCAGTGTAAGTAAAGTTCCCATGGTGCACACGTACAATTTGTGAAGCCTCTGGCATCAAGTGCAGGCCATTTAACCCTGTGGTAATTATAAGATCATGAGCACTTAAATTTAGCTAATGATATCTAATATCAGAGGAACTGAGGTGTTTAGCCACCATGCTAACTCTTCCTCTCAGTTTGATTGCGTTAAATCAGGCCAGCATATCTGTGATCTGAACTTGTACATCTGATGCATGTAATGTAAAAAATTGTTCTTGGAAAAACTAAAAATGTTCTTTCTCTATATTAATCTGCAGAAAATAGAAATATAAGTGGATCATACTGAGACTAATTAGCAGTGTTCCTGTAATAGCAGCACAGAGTGATGATGAAGTGATTAACATAATTATATAGAAACTTTTTATTAAATGACTTAACTTTCAGAGTTTCCTTACAGTGTTTAGACAAAACAATAATTATACAGTGACATCATCCAGATGTAGTCAAAGAATAAAGCTGCTGAACTGTTGATTTGTTGGATTTGAAAACACTTCTTAACCATTATCAGTGTCTTCACTTGCACTGCTGTATCACTGAGGCAACTTGTGTGTTTGTACAGAGCATCTGGCACCGTGTACACTGCCATCGACATAGCAACTGGCCAAGAGGTAAAACTCTCTCATACTGTATATTATTCCTTTTTCACACAAAGCCATCGGGCTCACATTTGTTCTGACCTGCAAATTCCTTGTCTGTTTTCTCAGGTGGCCATCAAGCAGATGAACCTGCAGCAGCAGCCCAAGAAAGAGCTGATCATCAATGAGATCTTGGTGATGAGGGAAAACAAAAACTCCAACATAGTCAACTACTTGGACAGGTCAGTTTTAGATTTCTCATCAAATGAGAAGTGATTTTCCTGGAGCACAAAGTGATGCCCAACCAACAGTCCAAAGGTCTTCAGTTTAATTTCATATATCAACATAGAAAAGTAAAAGTTTGTCATTTGTGACACTGAGAGCAGCAAATATTTTTAATTTACCAAATCCCATTGTAACTGTTAATTGATTTTCTTCTAATTTAACAATTTGATTTAGCACTTGTGTCTTTACACATTCACACCTCATTCAGGAAGTGCAACACAGATACAAAGATTTTATAATACCCAGACCAGACATTAGCAAGTCTTAAGTACAGTTTCTTAAGCACATGTAAAGTCATTTCAGCATTTTTTATTTTCAAAGAAGGTGAAAGGTTCTAACACAACTAGCATAGCATTATACAGTAACTCACTGATTTGGAGTCAGGACTGTATTGAGGTCAATGTGTGTTGATACATAATGACATTGAGGGATCTCAGGTCTTTTTCCTTCTTCCTCATATCTGTCTTCTTCTTTATCTTCTTTTCCCCTCTTCATGGTAGTCAGCATTCATCTATAGGTGCATTACTGCCCCCTGCTGTTTTAACACTCAAATAAGAATTCAACAAAATCTGGTTTCTGTCTGGTTTTGTTTCACCCAGCTCTGATCCCTGAACTGTCCTTTTATCCTGTTATCCTGTTTCTACATCTACTGTAGCAGTAACATTTGAGAACCTTTTACAATACACCTTGTTTCCAGCATGTATGTGATTAACTCTGGGTCATCAAGTGATTTACATTTATTCAATTATCAAAGCAACAGCCAGAAAACTACATCATTATTCTCCTATCTTTTCCCTGCGTATAGTTACTTGGTTGGAGATGAGCTATGGGTGGTGATGGAGTATTTGGCTGGAGGCTCGTTGACAGATGTAGTAACTGAGACCTGCATGGACGAGGGCCAGATCGCTGCAGTCTGCAGAGAGGTAAGAAGCCAAGTTTTTATCAGCAATACTGCTCACTACTTCTGTAGCTATGACAAGCTGACCTTACAATCAGGTGGGTACGTAAAAAAAAAAGAGCATGTGAACATGAGCCTAGAGAAAAAGACTAAGCTCAGTACAGTCTTCCCTTTGTGTGTGTGGGTGTAAAGATGTATTTTTAGCTTTTTTTCCCTCTCTCTTCGTAGTGTCTTCAAGCTCTAGACTTCCTACACTCCAACCAGGTGATCCACAGAGATATAAAAAGTGACAACATCCTGTTGGGAATGGACGGATCCGTCAAGCTTAGTAAGCGCTCACTCTTTCTGACGTTTCTGGATTGGTTTTAATTTGGAAGTATTAAAGTAAATGAGAAACAAGTGGCTCAGATTCAAATGTTTAACACACCACTGCACCTCTCTCCCTCTGCAGCCGACTTTGGCTTCTGTGCCCAGATCACTCCAGAGCAGAATAAGCGCAGCACGATGGTGGGAACGCCCTACTGGATGGCACCGGAGGTGGTGACTCGGAAGGCTTATGGCCCAAAAGTGGATATCTGGTCTCTGGGAATAATGGCGATAGAGATGGTGGAGGGAGAACCGCCCTACCTGAATGAGAATCCACTCAGGGTAAAACACAAACTTGAGCTCAGATTGAGATTTTTCTTTTCTATAGTGCCCCCCTTTATTTGATAATCTGACCACATCCATCTTTTCCAGGCGTTGTACCTGATCGCTACCAACGGGACTCCAGAGCTGCAGAACCCAGAGAGGCTGTCATCTGTGTTCAGAGACTTCCTCAACCGCTGTCTGGAGATGGATGTGGACCGCAGAGGCTCTGCCAAGGAGCTGCTACAGGTGAGACTGAGACTTGTGCATGGATGTACATGCAGTTTTTGATGCACTGGCTAGTCCTGCACCTTGTCGGTGATATGGCATCAGCCAGGTTGCATTAGACACTGATGAATAGTTGATTTAGATGGTTTGGAGGAATATACCAAAGGGCATAGGTGTTGTGGGGCAGCCTTTCCTAATCTTACCTGATACAATACATAATACATCACACAGCAAATGCACAACCACTGTTAACTTATGTTACTTCTGTTCCTGGGATTGCTAGTTGATATTGGAAAAGATGGCTCATGAGATTTTTACCTCAGATGTTTACCATCTCATGCTGTCATCATGATTCAGCAACATCTGCTCAAAACGTTAACTTTTTTCTAGCTCTAAATCTGTCTCTCTGCATCTCCTCTTTGTCCTCTGCAGCATTCCTTCCTCAAGCTGGCGAAGCCTCTATCCAGCCTGACGCCTCTGATTGTAGCCGCTAAGGAAGCCATAAAGAACAGCAGTCGCTAGGGAGTGCCCTCTGTCCGCACCCGAGGCTGGAGCCCTGCCTGTGTTGTGTGCGTTCGTGGGGGCAGGGACTTGGGTGTATGGTTTGGTGGGTGACGTGACAGTGACAGCACAAGGAGGGGGGTTTATGTGACTTACAGTGACAGCACAAGGACAAAAGACCCCCAGGCCTCATATGTAGGACGGACATCTGGCCTTGCAGCCTCTCGGCCCATGCTGCTGAAAAGACCTTGCCTCTTCGTTTACTTCTCCAGCACTCTGTACATGTAGAGCAGTCCATCACAAGTGTGTGTGTGTGTGTGTGTGTGTATGTCTGGGCGCGTGTATGTACGTGTGTGCAAACTGTGCACATCTCTTTGTGTCATATGTCTATGTTTGGGAGACAGTCACTCCCCAAACACACCTCAAAAAATAGGGTGGAAAAAATCGAAAAGAAAGAAAGCGTGTGGTCAGTTTTGAGAAGAAACTTCAGCGGTGAAGAGGAGGAACTAACAAAACTGAGGAGCCCCTCCCTGATTCCTTCCCTGGCCAGCTCTAGGCTTGGTTTTCTTTCCTCTACTCCCTCCACGGAGCTCGATCAGGCCACATCTGCACCTGCAGTGACCAGCTGATGTGAGAGAGTGACCCTGGACCCAACCTTTGCCTGCATGACCATGGCTCTGTGCAGAAACACTGCTGCTCGTCTGCAGATCTTCATGTCTCAAGGTGGTGGATTTGTGTATGTGTGTGTGTGTGTGTGTGTGTGTGTGTGTATGGGTGTGTGTAGGGGTGCAGCTACAGGGGAAAAAAAGTCAGGAATAATTTCACATGACCTATGCCAGCTTTAAACATCCTTCAGTAATCTGCTTCATGTCAGTGTAGAGATACGGGTCTCTTTTTCATTTGAGCTGACTCAGTTCAGACGGTCTCTGTCATAGAAATCACTGGAGTTCATGAAGGTTACCTGCACTTCATTAACTGATTTCTGCTCTTTCCAAAACTGGTTACATGCTATCAGGTTTAATGCTCTGACTGTTTCAAATACTGAAAAACTCTTGGTGCCGAGTTTCCCTACAAAAAATTAACACATCACACATGCAAATACAACATTTTAGATATATAGGACATCATTTCTTATCATTTTCAGGATGGAAGTGTTACATATTCAATTCATGTTTGTAATGTAGTGGCAGACTTGTGATTACACTGACTGAAAGATCACCTGTCACATACTTAAATCAACATTTCACACCATAACCTCTGTGTATCCATGGGACACAAATGTTTAGTATAACTACAGGTTATAATAGTGCATATACACAGTCAGTTTTATTTATCTGCTACTGAGTCAGATCAATTAAAAATGCATGTCCACTTACTACGGCATTCAATGTGTACAAGCATCTCCAATGGGATTATCCATATTAGTATTTGTGGTTGTCTTTTTCTTTTGATATTGTACCATGTTGTAAATAAATCAGAATTAGGTAGATATTTCACAGTTATCTTACTTAAAGTTCAGGCCTTCTTTTTTTTCTTTCTTCTTCTGATGGTTAAATGTGAAATAGAAGGAAAGACAAATACTTGACTGAACAAAGATATAAATGTTTCCATTTAAATATTTGTATCTGAAGATGGATTTTCTTTTTTAAGTGCTGACACACAGTGGACAGTGTGTAATACTAAAAACCCCAAATTTCAGATGAGCTCTTTTTTGTGTGACAGTGGCAGAAGGTTGTGTAATCATTCAGCTACAGTGAGATGGACGTCCAGTGCCACATTCATCACCGTTTCCCACAGTGTCCCAAGCATCCTTGTGTCCTTTTAAACTTAGGCAGGAAGTAACAAGATGCCCTTTAATGAAAAACACTGCAAATATAAAATACGCTGTATATAAATGGGTTCAGTCCACAATGGTCTGCAACAAGACATGGAAATTTGTCCGCCGACTGAAGAGACATCTATGAGCAGAAATACAGTATAAGAGGTTGTTTCAGTTGTTGTTGAGTAGCATGGGGCATTAGTACATCTCGTGATCTTAGACTGTGACTGTGCCAGAACAAATCCTGGCCTTATCTTTCCCTTTCCAGGTGAACACGCTAAATGTTCAACAGCATTCATGTCAAATAAGGTACAGGACACCAGCCGTCCTCCTCCTCAACCACCTGTTCCCCCCCCTCCCTCCTTTCCTCCTTTGGTATTTCAGTGCTGCTCATTCATGCTTCAGTGTCCTTTTGTCTTTTAAATGGTGTCTTATGTGACTTTTCTCATGTGATCTACATGTTTGTGGTGACTTTTTTTTTGGATGTGTGGCAGATTAGAGAGGGGGAATGTTTTTCCACTGAGCGAAGTAGTGAGTGCCATTTCATGATTGTACCTTGAGCACTGAAAACAGAAACTGTGGTAGAGGTTCATATCGTTTCCTCACATTCCCTCCATACCTGGTTTAGCGTTTAAACTCATTCCTGTACGGAGGTTATCTACTTTGTGTCGGTATCTGGTAGCTTTGTCAGGCATTTCCCATGTAGCATCCCTGTGTGTGTGTGTGAGTGTGTATGTGTGTGTGCTTGTGTGTGTGCATGTGTGTGTGTTAGGGGGCTACCTCAATCTGCACTAGAAGATGCCTCACTCGTGTTGTCCACCTTGACTTTGAGGTGCAGGGTAGCTGCTTAGTCACATTGTACCTCCATTGTACAGCAAATGTACAGAAGATGAAGGAGTCATGTTAGACAGGAGGATGCAACAGAACTCATGCATGTAAAACAAACTATACACTGTATCTCATCTTCAAATAGGTTAAGATTGTTAGGATATGTATGTATGTATGTAAATACGGGAAAACCACCCTTTTTTCAGAATTATGTAACTTAAAATGACAATATTCAGGTTGCTCTATGGTATGTATCAATAAATGTTCTGCGCCCTGGAAATCAAAAAGAGAAAAACAAACAACACACGCCGTCTCTGCACTCCTGGGTCCAGCTCTCCTGTTTGGGCTTTTATCGGACACTCCTTCATCTGGACAGAGAGCCGATGAATGCAGCACTCTGTGTGCGGGCCCACACAGTCTGTCCTGAGTACCACTGCTGAGTGTTAGTACATGTATGTGTGTGTGCGGTAGGTGTGGGTGGCCTGTCAGGAAGCTTCGTCGGCCCTGGGACGTTTGGCCTCTGCCCCATGTACAGGTCTGAACTATGAGCACAAAGGTGAATTTCGGGACAAGAGACACCGCTGACGTGCCCCTTTTCTGTGGTTGCGCCTGTACATTCCTATCTTCTGAATGTGTAAACCTGTACACGTGGTGTGAAAATTCCTCTATTAATGTGTATCAAGAGAATGGAACAAAGACAAAAAATGTTACTTTTTAAATTATTATCATTATTATTATTATTATTACTCTTATTATTGTCTAGCTTTGTAAAACTGCTGATCCATCTGGCATACCTCAGCAGGCCCTTCCCCATCTTTGAAAAAGGACAAATGATTGACGGGGAAATGAGGTTTTGGATAAACTATTTTTAATTGTGGTTGAAGCAATAGACTTTTTGAACTTTGAATTGTGCATGGCTGTGTCTTGAGTGTAAAAAAAAACAACAAAAAAACAAAATATTGCAGTTTGGGAACTGGACTGAAATAAAAAGAGGAAGAAAACCAGAGTTGTGACAATGTTTGTTGAATTTATTGCAACTTGGATGAGAATGATATGAAGTAAGGAATTACAGAGACAGATGGTGAATAATTTGAATACATATACAGTATGGATATACTATATTGTCTAGATAATCATGAATCATATAAAGGCTATGGATATGATCATTGTATAATAATATAAGACTTAAATGACAATTTACTGTCATGTTATCTGTAGTGTAAAAAAATAAGGTGAATAATTTCTTCATAAGCAAATTGCTAAAACATCAATATAAAAAAGTTGTATAAGTTATACAAAAGTAATTTTAAAATTGATACAAGAAAAAATGAGGCATTTGATAAGAAAAAACAATCAGGAAGTGACATTCAGTCTGTCCAATAGTGTCCTAAAACAGGTCGTACTTCTGGTGGTTTTAGTGCTTTGGTGTCGAGTAAGTTCACAACACACAGTTCAGCACTGACAATGACTCAGCTGTCTCTGGGGTCTCTGGGGAGGTCACATGGCCGTCAGCTGAGTGGCAGTGATGATCCTCACGCCGATGCTCCCTGGCATCTCGTCAGCCATTTGCCGACCTCGCTTCCTCAGCTGAAGCCTCTGTGGGTCAGTGGAGTCCTTCACCAGCCCGGACAGCACTATCTGGCCCATGAACTCGTCCTTCACGGCGTTACTGTTCCACACCTGAGGACGACCAGTCAGGTTTGATTAAAGCTCAGGATGATACAGTTGACAAAGGGTTGTGATCATGTTGATGTGATGCAAACATGATGATCCTGTGCTCTCAAATACAGCCAAATAATAGCAGCCATTATAAATATAAAAATATAAGTATCAAATATAAAAAAATAAGCATATTAGGGAAAGTAATCAAAAACAAATTTTTTTTTACAGCAACTTAAATTAAGTTGTTTTTCTAAGAGTAAATTTTCCATTTTGGGGATACATGGGTTCCACAGGAAAATGACTAACAACCTCTCACACTGTTGCCAAAACCCCAAGAATCCAGTCATAGCCTTTTAAGGCCCCTGCAATGATCTGGGGATTTCTTTTTATATTTTTTCTTACGAAAGCTGTGAACATATCCAGTCCAGATTTCATCATATACAGGGTCTAAGTGTAAAACATCTGGGAAACTTCATCACTGGATTACAGGGTATTTTGCTCATCGTCCAGTCCTCAGGACCAGACATGTGCCTTCTTACCTCCACAGTTATGGGCTTTCTGGGCTTCTTCCTGTAGAAAATGCCGCTGATTGCAAATTCTGGCTCCAAGGTGTCGGCCTTAATGGGGGACCTGACCGAACGGCCCTCACAGTATATGATCACGTAGGGGTCTGCACCTGTATGGAAATATATGAAGATTTGTTTCAGTGGACCACACACTGCTGGAATAAGGACATTTCTAGCTTTATGGACATCCGTTAACCTCCTGTGCTGTCCTGGTTCTGCAGCTGTTCTGCTCCATGGACGTAGATGTGAGTCACCACTTGTGGGTATCCCAGGAACGAACTCCAGCATCTCACTTTTGGTTTGTCCTGCGTCAGCTCCCTGTGAGAATCGAGGAGAATAAAAGGACCGAGTTTGACACTCCCTCTTAGAGAATGCAGTTGGAAAATCACACGGAAAGACTGGAAAACACTGTGACATCATGTCCTGTTTCACAGACACAACACTAGTTGGACTTGACAGTTTGGACGGCCTTGTTTATGAGCAATCATGATGATCCTGCGTTAAGATTTGCCAACAAGAGTGTCAGAGACAAAGGAAAAATAGTTAATGTAGAAACTTTAGCCAGTAAAAACAGTGGGAGAGTAATGTTTATAGACTACTGACATCCATTACGGGTACATTTTATAGTCTGCACTCCCAAACCATTTGTTTGTGTGCTTTTCATGGAAATGATCCATGTCTGAAATAAACAGCATGTTCCCACTTTCCCAGAAGTGTCTCCTAAGACCTGATAATTGTAAAACAACACTCACAACATTACATTTCTGTCTGGCAACATGAAGCACGGCCACACTGCTGATTCACACTGACTCAGCTGCACAGCGTCACCACAGTCGTAGGCCTACGTACCTGCACCCCGAGTCCACATCAGTGAAAACCCGAAGCATGTAGTCCCCCAGCGTCTGGGGCTTGAAGGTGGTGGGGATGATGACGTAGCGGCCCTGCGGCAGCATGCTTCTCATAAACACTGTCCGGGCATTGATGTAGGTGGATGTGGCCACACACGGTTGAGTAAGGATGTCATGCATCCGGTATTTTCTGTTAAGCTCCACCTGGAAGAGGGAAACAGAAACAGTCTGAACTTTATTTGGTGTTCAAAGAGTTCATCTTCCTCACTCATCAGGTTGAAAATCAGGTTTCTTCTGTGTTACTGTATCCTGGTTATGTGTTGCCAATGTAAACTCTGGTTCGTTGGGATAATTCATATTTGATATAAACACACAACCATTGTGGTCAGACCAGTTCAGGCCGTGAGTGATGATACAAAGGTTAATTTTTGACTGTTACTCAAAATGAAATCTGAAATCAACTCTCCTCAAAATGCTGTTTATGGCACACAGCACACACATACTACACGATATCACAGTTAAAGGGTTTTAACAGCATCTATAGTGGATTCATAAGTTGCTGTTTTCTGCCTTCACTGTTTCTTCTGCCCCCTGGTGGAAGAATAATGAATGGAAGTTTAATTTATGTTTCTATATTTAACATATTTAATATATTATTTCAGTGTTTCTACACGTTTTAGAGTGATTGGGTTATTTTACTGATAAAATTAGTGATCAAGGTGGCAGTGACTGGACAAGCTTCAGGGTTAAACTGCACATTCTTCATGCAGTACTGTATGTTTACATAATAATCCTCCTCCTCAAGGCATTAAAAGGTTGCAGGGGCACGTTAAGAGATTCTCTGACACATATTTATTTTGTCTTTGAATTTGTAATTTGATAAATAACCATTAATGATTATAAGGCTTCTTTTTTACAGGGGACACAATGAGTCGTGGACGGCAACATAAAACAGAGGCGCAGTGTCTGGGCTCCATCACATAAAGGAGGAGGATGCATCTCTTTAACAATGACCATAGATGACAAGGGTTAAATTCAGGTTAAGGTTTCAAGCTCACAGCTGGTCAACAGGCTGCTTGCACTCAGCACTATTTTTAATCACTGTCCCTGTGTCTTGTGGCACCGGCGTTTTTTGCTGCCTGGTATTTATCCCTCTGGCAGAACTTCTGTCGCCAAGATAAAACAGTGTAGAGAGTGAACTTTGCCAGATCTACTGTAGCAAACACTACGGGAAATGTGATGTCAGTTTTGCAGCTTACAGTGACATGGCCTCATGTGAATGCGGCAATCTAATCCCTGTACATGATAAAATCTAGTTTGGCATATTTCACTGCTGTTTCAAGGTCTGAATTACCTGTGTAGTTAAATAATCAGTTAAAACCTCCTCTGAAAACATCTGATTTAACGAGCCTTCATGAGTGTTGTTCTCTGTTGTACTTGACCTGATCCTACCTATAAACATGTTGTGCTTTTTTAATCTTTAATTGAGGTTGTTGTTTCATAGATCTTCAGTATTTAAACTCAGAAGGAATGTAAATGAATGGCTTTTTTTTTTTTTTTTTTTTAAATCTCCGGCAACCACCAAATTACATGACATTTTTATTTTGGCTGCACAAGCACTAATCAGCACACAGGCCGCTGAACAGTCTGCACCTTACGGAAAGCTCAGAAAAAAGAAAAAACAGTCCCAAATGTATTTGTTCTCAGCTTGTAACATTTAGCTGAAGTATGTGCATTCTTTGTGTTTAATCATGTATGATTTCACCACTTGCTAAATGGCCTGTTTTGGTTCTGATAAACCGATCGAGTAATGTCTGCCTGTCATAAGAAACACCAAAGTCTTCAGTGTTGGCTCAACGAGGGAGCGGAGAAGTCAAGTGAAAGCCAAAATGTGATGAAATGACCCCATATTCCCCCAAAATAAACTAACTTTTGACTAACGACCTCATCCCAGACAAACAGCATTTCCTCTGTGATGAACTCAGCATCACACTCTGTCTCACCCTGAACTTTGTGCAATGTTTCACAGACCCTTCCAATACTGTCTGTCTGAACCTCTCATTTGTCTTTTGGTGCTTACAGTTATTCACTCATTAACTGTTCATTTGATCAATAAAGTGCAGTGAAAGTTTTATGTTACCTTGAAGACACCGAACCCGATGGTCAGATTCTCTCCTTGACCAACTTTTCTGTGGATCTTCATGTCTCTCTGTTGCAGGGAGATCAGGACTTCATCAACCTCCTTTGTAACGTCGAACAAATACTGCAAAAGAGGTGGAAAAGGAGTGAATATACAGGTGTGTGTGCGTGTGAGCACAGGTGATGTGAGGAGGGTGCTGCACCTGTGGATTCTGCAGGAATGTTTGCTTGTGGTTAGCACAGCCTCCGCAGCGGTTCAACATCGGCTCTGCATTTTTGGTCCAGCTCCCGAAGTGCACGACCTCGCTCCACGTCTTGTGGATACTGATGTGGGAAGTGTTGATAAGACGGCAAACATCTGCATCTGTGAAGAACTTGCACCAGTCTGTGAACGACATCCTGCGGATGCAAACAGGACACGTGTGATTACACTATCGAGGAGGAGATAAACTCCACAGGTGGACCATTCAAATCCAGGAAACTTAGTCACTCACCAGAACTCTCCATCGTCCTCCACTACGATGCCGAGGTTTCCTCTCTCCATATCGCCAACCTTTGACCATTCCTCGGAGCTAACAAACAACAGCAAAGTTCAAAGTTCTTTATTGTCCCTGTTGGGAAATTGATTTGCAGCCAGGAGGTCCAAAACACATAAAAACATCCAATACCCATAAATACACATAAAACACACACAGAACAATCAACCTCTGTTAAGAAAAACAGCACATATAACAACACACAGCAACACATAGTGGGCAGAGTAATTAATTTTCAAGTGCATTCTGAGACAAAGTGCATTCAAGTCAAGTGCATTCAAACGAGGTGAGATAGAACAGACTGTGTGGTCAAGTATCTCACTGTTTAACACTGTTCAACATTATGATAGCAGAAGGAACAAATGAAGACCTATTTGTCCTGAAAGAAGGCACCCTTAACCTCCGACCTGAAGGTAACAGTTCAAACTCGGTCTGAAGGGGGTGATCTACGCACTCCTGAATGGAAGTGGCCTTCTTGATCACCTGCCTTTTATAAAGCAGAGAAAATGTTTAATGCACATGCAGTATGAAACGCCCCTGGATACAAATAAGTACTTTCAATGTTTGAATCCAAACAAAAACCACATTGTTGGTCACTCGAAAGAATACAACTTCACAAGCAGTGTCCACATTTCTGCTGCCCCTTAATATGCTCAGTACATTTCACTAAAATATGGTGAGATAAATCTAACTTATCATGCACTACCAAGGTGACTTCATGACTTCTTCCTTTGGTCAGAACCTATTTTTTGCAATTTTATCAACTGCAATATAAACAAAACAAAAACAAGCCTAACAAATGAACCATAACGACCTCTCACCTGTCACTCCACGCTCCTTTCCACTCGATCTTGCCCCAGGGGTTCCTCATGCGGATCAGAGGGATGGTTTCGTTCTTGAAGTAGGCCAGCAGTCCGTGACCCAGACGCACTTTCTTCACTGCAGTCACAGAGTATGCATGGCCTTTCACCAGCCCGTTTGCCATTCTGTTCTCAATTTCATGGGGCTGTGCCTGAAGAAATTGTAAAAACAAGTCGTTTGCATCGGCCAAGTATTCTTAAGTAAAGAGACACAGACGTGAACAGTCGGGAACAGAACCAACCTTAATGGAGCAGCTTATGATCCCTCCACGGTCATAGACTTTTAGTAGATCCTCAAACAGCTGGTCTTGTTTTTTCTGGTCTGCATGGAAGGCCCCGACTTCCAGGTTGATGGCTTCAGCCACAGCTCCACTGAAATCCACCACAGCGTCGCCAGTGTTTCCCCCCTCCAGGGACTCGTAGCAGCCAGAGAGCCTGGACAATCCCAAGTTTAGTCACAGGTTGAATTTGTTACAGAGATATGAAAATAAAAAGTGTATAATCCTTAAGAATAATCAAAATTTATAAAACACAGTTGTTTCATTCATTACGTATTGCAAACGTACTGTTGTTATCAGTGTGATACATGGAGTTAAGTATGTGAAAGGAGATAGAAAACAATGTCTGAATGAGGAACAAGCTGGTCTATGTGCACTAACTTAGCGTAGGCCTTCTCCAACAGGGCGCTCCAGAATTCATTGTTGTGTTTTGAGTGACAGTAGATGAGTTCTCCATTGATTGTAGGCAGCCGGTCATCCACCACCACGTCTATCCACTCTCCAAAGATCCAGAACTGAAAGTGGAAGATTCCTGCGTAGCTCTGTTTGGGATCCCACTCCTGGTCCGTCCAGTCAGGAATGACCTGGAGTCACAAACACAATGCAACAAATATCATCAGTGTGAGTCATTTTCAATGGAAGTTACTGTAAATGAAATGACACATGTCTCCAGATGTTTAGTCACTGACAGCAGCAACATTAATCCACTGAGACATTCTGTACGTTATGTTATAATAATGATAATAATAATAATCTTTATAATTATAATAATAATAATATATTATTATTATCAGTCTAAATTACAGGGAGAGAGATGTATGTTATATTTTCTCATGTTTTTACAAATGCCCTGTTATTTAACCTTTGCGTTGTCTTCCTGTCGGCCATTGCAACCTGGCCTAAAGGGTCAAAACTGGCTCGACCTGTCTGACCCTTTACAAAACATTAGGTAAAAAATTACATTACACCTTTTTCAACTTTCAACTTTTACACTTTATTTTGGACTTTTATGGTCTAATTTACATAAAAACATCTAAAATTTCAATCAGGATTACTGTTAAAATAGTTATGTGTAGTTTAGGAGGCATCAATCCTATTTTCAGGCAATAATTTGACAGAAAACCATAAAAATATTTGACAGGCGGTCAAATAGTAGGGTGAAGGAACACAAATCTTTCTAGAATATGGAATATTAATCCAGTCATCAGTTGAAGGTATTTGTGGCTTTAGCAGCTTTGTGTTGATGGCCTTCTTGCATAAAGTTCATCGTAGCGTAAACAAGTACTGGATGCTTAAGTTTATTTCTTCTAGTTAATAAGCCACTTTAGGAACTTTTAACCAAAAGGATCAAAACACCACAAATATGTGGACAGTTTCCAATGACTCAGTCTGGCTCTAACAGTTACAATCTGCTCGATCAAGCCCCTGAACAGAAGGGAAAAAACCTGCGGCTGACATTTAATTCTTCAGTGGTCGGTTCTCTAGTTTCTCTTCCTCAAATTTCACACACTGTTAGCAAAATATTATTCACCTTTATAGTCAACTAACAGAAATGACTTGTCACAATGTATACAATAAAAGATAATTATTTGACACATAGTTTTGAGTTATTTGGTCAGAGGAATGTGTTTTTGCTCTAAATCAGGAGTTAAACCCCCGAGGTGAATTCTTGAAACATCCAGATTTGAGTTGTGTATCAGCTGGTAAAATGTTTGAAGCCCAAAATCCTTCACCACACTCCTGCTCTATAGCTGCAGTTTGACCTGTTTGGATCAGCGTTACAGCAGCTATAACCTTTTATTTGGTATCCAACAGCAAACAAGCCAATTTACTCACTGAGTAAATAAATAAAGTTAATTCACCTTCTTCCAGAGGTTTGGCTTCAAAGCCAGACAGGAGCAGGCAGCAACAAACCAGCAGTTCCCCACAACTCCCTGGTTCAGGTCATGGGAGCTGATGCCCTCCACAAACAGATGGGGCTCATCTGTGATCTCCTGCAAGAGAAGGATGAAGTATATTCTTAAAGATATGAAGACAAGTAAGACAAAAACAAGCCAATAGAGCAGTGTTTCAGGATGTATCCGTTTTTACAATTCAGCAATATGCATTCCTGTATGGATGCAAGTGATGGATTGCTACCACAGATGAATCACTCACCCCTGGGCGTTTCCACACCACTACACCTGGGGGCGGTTTCCGAAAAAACAGCGATGCATCAGTGGCTGGAAATTCTGGGTCCTCAAACAGCTTCTTGTCCTGGATGCAGCTCCTCCTCAGCTCGGCGTAGTGCTGGTTCTTGTACGGGGCAGCGGAGGAGAACATGGTCCAGATGGTGAAGATTCACAGCTGCAGATCAATGACACACACCAGACGGTTTCCAGACTTTATATACAGTAGTGTTTGATAGCAGTGACCTCTGTCAGTGAGCATTTCTGGGCAAAGTCTGTTGCAATACTTTCTATAAATCTCTGCACTACTTCATTCCCACATCACCAGCAGACTGCCCTTTGACCCTGAGAGTCCCTGTGGACAGTTTGGGTTTACTGATGAGCCTACAGTGTAAGATATATATATTTTTTAACAGCATTATAAAAAAAACACACAAAAAGAGGCATTAAACTTAGGTCAACATGAGGGTGTGAACAGAGTTTCTATAGAACGAACCCGAAGACTAAATTCATAGAAGAATCTCACTAGACAGACCTTTAATCCATCCTGACAGACGGAAAAAATAAATTAATTTCATTAATTGTATGCTAACAACAGACAACAAAGGCTGCTATGTACAAGGGAGTGCACTTCATTAACTTAAACTGTCAAGTATTTCACGAACAAGGCCAGAAGGATTATCGTATTCATGACTGTCAGCGATGGATAACACAGCTGTACTCTCAGGGGAATGATGATATTTTAACCCTCAACCCTTTGTCCGACCTACACTGACCCTTCAAGATGATTTAATTTGAATCAATTGTTTTGGATACATCTTGATACTCTATTTTTGCCAAGAATAACCCATTAAAGTGAACCAAATTTAATTTACTCCAGAAGTTCTCAATGGACATTACGTTTCTTCTTCATAAGAAGCTCCCAGTGTTGCCACAGAAGTCAAATGTTAAGTAATAAAATATCTGGAACCGTGAGAGCGTGTTGAAACATTAGCACAATCAGTGTATAATTCAGAGAGAAGAAGAAAACTAAAGTGTAATAGAAACAGTAAATTCTCACCGCATGCACCTTTCAGACACTGCTCCACACTGAGGAAGTTTCCAGGTCTGTATCGCCCCTCCCACACACACAGCGGCCTCTATATGCCTGTGCATTGTTAAAGCCACACCCAAACAGTTTGTCCCATTTTACAATGGACTTGATTTCTGCCCTGTCATTGTTTTACTCCTGTATGTGACGTTGAGGAGGAAGGAGTGTCACACCTTCATTGTGTCATGCTAGTGTCCAGTTTTCAGACAGAGAAAGCGAAACATTGTGCGTCTGTGGTTAGAGACCCAGCGTTGTGAGCCTGTACGTGCATGTGTGTGAATGTTATCTGTTTGAGAGTTCCTGGCTAATGTGCTCAGAGGGGTTATTTTTGGTTGGTTATTTGCCCGTCTTTAGTGGACCATGAGTGTATAAGAACGGGCCTGTACAGTAGAAACGTTCATACACTATTTAGTATGACACTATTTGTTTTGTAAGCGCCATTATGTGTGTGTGTGTAAAAGTGACAGCAGCTCACATTCCACACATTTCCATCCTGCATGACAGGACAGAGTGGACGTGTTAAACGTGTTGTGGTCTTTTCAGCGGTGTCACAGCCCGAAAACAAACATCAGATCAGATGAAACAATGGAAATGATTTGTACCCTAATGTGGAGTTAGTACTGACTTTTAACACAGAGAAGTGTAGAACTTGTCCTGCAGAGGCATTCATAAGAGTGTGTGCACAGTAACAGGCATAATGTTATGAGACAAGAATGAGAAACTGTCTCATAAAAAAAGTTACAAAGTGATTGTAATCAATCAAACTAAAACAAAGTCAATTCCACTAAACTATAAAGAAGAATCATAGTATCGTGAGAGTTATACAGTAACTGAGCTTGTAGTAAAAGCAGCACTCACCTGTGCCGAGAAGTCTTGTCCTTACAGTCCAGTCCTGTAAAGCTCCTGTGTTGTGTTAAAATCAGTCAACACATTTCTATCGTAACGTCCGTCACATGAAAACAGACTGTCTGTGACACTTTTCTAAAAACCCAAATCCACTTTCTTGAGTTTCAACCTCTGGCTGTGAGAACAAACAAACACTGCCGGCAAACTGGTCTGACAAGCACCTCTCTGCAGCAGGAGGTGTTGTGCAAAGTGATTAAAATGAAGGAGGGAGGGGAAGACTGAAACTGAACACCTTCTACCTCCCACCACCACCCAGCAAAGGTAGAAACAAGCAAAAACTTGTCTCGTTCTCTTATAATAACAAAAGAAACCTCTCAATATATTTGCCCTATTGTATACACCCGTCACATCTATCTTTATTGAATCAGTTGTTGTGTACCTAAACATATCCCAGTTATCCAGAGGTCTATCAATTTGAATAAACATGACTAATAAGCCCTGTGCAATCCCCAGACTGTAAGCAAACTGTGGTAATAAGACAAACTGGCAGGAACTCAGAAGAATGGGCTCAACTTTTTAAGCAGCACAAGAAGCAGTTTGACTCCCTCAGACGGATATAAAACTTTCCATATAATTCCAGCTTTAAACTGAGGGCAAAAGAAGCAGCTGGAGGAAAAATGCTCACCGGAAGCCAACAGTAATAAGGTAAACTGATGCACGAGTTAAGACAGAACAGGCTGATGAAGAAACTGAAGACAATTTCTAAAACAAAAGCAGCTAAATCACTTGGATTAGAAGTGAAATGAGAAAAAAACAATGGAGGGTTTATATATGTGCAAAAGTCCATGAGAAAGTTGTGTTTTCGGAGGGGCGAGGGGAAACATCGAGTCACAATGTGTATGACGGGAATCTATTTAAAAAGATGAAAGCAAAATCCCTCTGATATCGCTCAGTCGTCAGTGCGTTGGTTAATTAAAGAGCAGCCGAAGCGTAGCCTGATGGTGGCTACAGGGAAAAGTTCATAGGGTCACTGAGGTCAAATGGTCTATCCCTTATGGAAATGTATACTGTACGCTGTATGTCCTCCTCAGCCTCTGTGCCTGCTGGCATCAGTCTATGTTCATCTCATTTTCAGAAACTAAATTAAACATTTTAGAAATAAGAAATATTTGCAGGCATCAATTTCTAAATGTGTTTATGTTTAACAAACAGAATTACATTTGTCAGTGAAAACACTGAACATTTTTTCTTTGTTTCTTTGGCCTGTTAATGTTCAAGTAAACTATCAAATTACAGATCTTAGTTTGTAATGCATTTTTATAAAGTGTCCACATTTTTTCTGGAAATGGGGTTTGTAAAAGCAAATTGCAGGGGTTGTTAAGTTTGCGATTCATTTATAAAGCAGTGATTTCATTGCATGATGTATTTTTTATTGGATATAAAAACTAGGGACAGTACAGTATTGAAATGATTATTAGTAGGCCAGAATGGACAAATCAAACACTTGCTCTGTAAAAGTATTGAGTTCGTTATAATCTGCAATCTCACCCCTAGATGCTGCTAAATCTTATGCACTGGTCCTTTAAAAGAGGCCGAGAGTTGAGAAAGTGGTCAGAGCTGACAATACCACTATCACATAAGTGACACCATAAAAGCTGGAATAAAACATGACATGAAGTCTCAGTGCCGTTGTGAATAATGACATGAAATACAAACAAGTCTGATGATAGCAGTCAGTTAGTTGGTCTCCTGTGCTTCAGTTTGATCCAAGAAATATAACTCATCCGCTGCTGGCTGGATTTTGTAATATATTTGCTGTGGATACTCACAGTCCCCTGAGGATGATCATTTTGTTGACATCTCAACCTTTCACCCTCCAAAAATCTGTTTGCACACAAGAAACATTAAAATGAAATGTGACATTAACAGATTAAATTCATGCTCCCTTGAGGAAGAGCCGTTACATTTTTGGACACCCCATGAGCATTGGTTTAGCTTTATAGTCAAAGCCAAAAATGTACTAATACACTAAATATTCCATAAACTGATGAGAGTCGTAAATAAAATTAGCTCTGAATGATGATGCTAATAGAGAAATTACATTACATGAACCACCTAAGGCTCAATAACTTGCACAGTTACAGTCTCACTGTGTTTGACACTCAGACCAGTGCTGTGGTGTCGAGGAACAGTAAAGCCTCGGAGGATCTGAACAGAGATTTACGCTATTAATTGTGTTAAGCAACAGCTGACAGCAGAGATCTCTCCCACGCTCATACATGACATGATTAGATTATTTTCTTGTCGTCTTTCTAAATCTCACCTCATCACCACAGACACACTTTTGTTATCTATAATAGATTTTGTGTTTGAATATGATAAGAATCGGACAGGTCAGAGGGAAATATCTGTCCTATCAGGCTGCAGACAGGGAAACAATTTCTCTCAGAGGCAGAAGGAGATGGACTTGAACCTTTAATGCTGTCAAGATGTGAATTATGAAACAGATCCAGACAATGCGAGGTGAACTTGGAGTATTTGGGGATGAAGGCACATTCTCTGGCATAAAGTAAATATAAGGGCAGGAACAATTTCACACTGCCCTTGAGCTGCTCAGGATTTTCTGTGTATTGATCAGATTTGTTATCACTTAACAATTACAAATATGAATTATTAAATGAAATATTTCTTCAACACCTGGTTACTGAAGCTGTTAAGATTTTGTTTCAGACTGAGCACAAAACCACATGTCTGAAAAATGCATGATTTGAAGGATATTTATTATTTCATCCTAAACTCAAATAAATCGCTGCTGCAGGGTTAGAACGCAGAGAACAAAGGACCAAAGAAGATAGTTGATTTCTTGTTACATCTAAGATGATAACAACTCACATGACAATGTCACATAATGTAGTCTGCACTTCTGTGGAATACAGAAAAATTACACATCTTAAAAAACAGGCCAATGACCTCATATGACCCAGAACAGGAAGAACAGCCAGGAAGGAGAGACATTTAATTGTAAGGTCACATGATAAACATTTACAGTCTTTTTAAAGTTAATTAACATTGTGAGAGATAGTGACTTAAAATAGCATTTTATAGTTCCTGTTTATCTTTATTTGATTTTGGCACAGTTCTGTGGAGTCAAGGATGTTTATTTTAGCAGCGCTCCCCTTCACCTCCCTCTGCCGATGTGACCATCCCCTTATGAGGAAATGCCAAATTATAGGACACACACATTAGTAGCCAGTAGGTGGCAGGACATTCATAAAGGTAAAATGTGTGTCTTTGTGTGTGTTACTCAGAAACAACATTAGTCTGTCCACACTTTGGTCCTGCAGCAGGGGCCGCCAGAGCCAAACGGTTGAATACAAACTCCAGGAGTGAGTCAGTATGATGTTGTAGCAGTAAGAAGAGGAGGGGGCGTTCTCCAGCAACACTCAACAATAAAACATGTCGTCATGGTCCAGAGAGGAAGTGCTACAACAAATCTAAACGCTACGTATTCGATATAACCAATGTTTGATTAGATTGTATAACAATGTTCTATCATGAGATTAATGGTTTTCAGTGGTCATTAGTGAATTCATGGATCATGATTTCTTATCGTCTGAACTGTTGCTTGTCATAACAAACAATAGATATGGGGGCTGTTGGGTGGCTGCACAACTAATGAAGGTAAACAATGTCTGCAGTATGAGGGGGCTGGTTGCCAAAATTAAGATATATTGCAGTTATACTCTGGTAATATTCTGCAACTATCTGTACTGACATTTTAGATTAATCAATAAGACATTTGATCAAATTTTTTTGTTTTTCTTTTTTAAAGGAAGATGAATAAAACCATGGTTACATACATCTCTAAAGTATCTGTCTTAACAGGCTTAGAAATGTTATAATTTGAATTATGCAAACCAGAAGTTACAAGTCCTGATCGAGATAAAGGAGCATGACGCATCATATTCCTGGCTGCATGATTATTTACTCCTGCTTTACAATTCAAAAATGAGCAACGTTAACGTATCAGTTATTGTTTGACATGTGTGGCCACTGCTGATAAAATGAGAGGCACATCTCCTGTTCCCATGGTGATGAAGATGTAGTGAGCGCTTAAACACTATTTTTAAACACACATTTTTCACCCATTTATGTATTTCAATAGATTTGTAACACATGCTGACTATGAGTGTAACATACATGCTCACCAACATCAACAAATAAAGGAAGTTTTTATTTTTTTTTATTTAATAAAAGGTTAAATAAAAAAATAAAAACTTCCTTTATTTGTTGCCAGCACAAGCCTGAATTGCATATAAAATACTGAATGGGTTGTGGACTGTAAGAAACAAGCTTCAAGACAAGACCAGAGGGGTGAAATACAACTGTTTTAATTGCAAAAGGATACCGGTTAATACATTGAATGAAGCACTGAAACAAGCCACTGTGACATTGCAAAATACCACTAAAAAAGGACATTGTAAATTTCCAAGAAAGTAAAGTCATTCATTCGATCAGAAAGGCATACATATGAAAGAACAGGGAGCATATTTACACCATGATAAAGTGTCCTGTAAGTCTACAAAACAAGATGTGTTGGGAGGCTTCCCCATTCAAGACATTTAAAAATGTTTTACAAACAGCCGTTAACAAAGAACAAGCCTTTGATGTCCCATTTCATTTATTTTTATCAAACAACAGTAATCTTAAAAAAAAAAGGCACCACTGAGGGTGATGAATTCACACCATCCATCTTACATGGTGGCGGCCGGTTTACACAAGACAACCAACACTTTCTGTTTATGTTTAATATGCGGTAGCGCGGTAATAAGCTGTAGAAAAAATCAAGGAAACAAGACCATTATTATTAGCATGTAAGGTTAATACAGAACTGATATCTTGAGGAAAAATGACAACAAATGGGGTGTTTGTACAAAATGGTGGGTAAAGTGAGGTGTCCCTGCTGTTGGATTAGCTGACGTTAATAGCTGTTGTGCTGGTGTAACAGCGCTCCCTGCAGGAGAAAGGTGTAAATCACAGCACCAGATATTTTTGTAGTAGTGTGTCATGAGTGTTAAGTGGCTGATGGAAACAGCTATTCAAAGCTTATCCAGAGGGCGGACACTGGCTCTCTCCTCAGACATACAACTTTCAGACCGTCACGTCATCACAAAGGAAAAACTGCATGGAAATTTGAGTTTTAGTTCATTTCTTATCATGATATTGGGTATAAAAAGGCCATCCTCTACACAAAAGAAAACAACTTTTTAAACTATTCTTTAATCCGAATGCATAGATGTTATTTTAAAAGATGCTACACCTGCAGCATTTTTTAATCACTTCATAAAAGCATTGAGATATTAATTGTGGTCACGCATTGTAATGCTGGCGAGTACACAGTAAAGTGTCTGTTGTTGTGATGAGTAAGTAGCTCCCTGCTTTGTGCTTCAGTGTTTTCCAATTTAGAGATTCTCAGGTTTGATTCCCTGCAAATTCTGAGAAAACTCCTTACAGTATTTTTGTAAAGACACATGATGCAAGTGATGACTACAGAAAAAGACAATATTGCGATAGAAAGTTGCACACAGAGGCTTGAAAAAAGTACTAGTGTTTAGAGCTCATGTGAGCAAGTTCAAACTAGAAAAGAAATCAGAGACGAGTACCCTTAATATAAATTAATAAACTTTATAAAATTTAAAACCCACACATGGATTTAGACAACCGTTATGTTTTCATCTCCCCTGTATCTGAGAACTATGCTGAGCCATGCAAGACGGGAGAAATCCCACTAAAGTTTAGAGCCCTGACGACACCAATTGCCTCAGATGAGCATGATTTAATGTTGACCTTATTCTGATGTGTTAAAAGTAACATGCATAAATCTCCAGGTGTGTTTCCTCCAGAATATCTAAAGAGTTTTACAACTAATAAAATTACATATTTTCCCCTTTCTATAATTCTTTATCTAAAATCATACTTTGGCTTTGAGACCTTTATTTATCTTTGAATTTCACACATTGTATCATAAAGTGTCACCACGATTTGTGATGAAGAAGGGAAAGGGAATTAATTAGACTTGATCAATAAAACTGTATAGCTACTGCATGTATGTTGGTTTTCTTCTCTTTTTTTAAAGGGCCTAATTGTTTTTCCTTTGGTTGTTTTATGCACTGTTAGGTCCTTCAAATCAGCTTTTTACATGCCCAAAGTTTCACAATCATTCACCAATATCATGCACTGCGGTTTGTGAAAATCTAAAACACAGAGGGTATATATTATATATACCATGTATAGCCTACTGTCTATGTAGAGGGTCAAAATGGAGGAAACACCAACATAAAGATTTCCCCTGAGGGCTATGTGAGAAGCTTTTGTTCCGACTCGTGTCTGATTTGACAAGATGAACGCCAATTACAGCATTAACACATTGATTCATTGTAGTTAATTTAAATTGCATCGTTTTAGACAATTACGGTTTTTTAATATTTAATGTAAATCTAAATGCGATCACGAGTTCTCATTGAGGAGGCGGGCCTCTGACCAACAATCGTCTTCCCACACATCTTCACCCTCTGTGGTGGGACTTCATTTTGGTTGCTTCTTTTATTTTGACCATACCCTGTATTATGTTGAGCAAATGTTAGACGATATTGTAGTGACATTATGGAAGCACAGCAATGGACATTGGGCAGAGATGTTATGATGGATAGCTATACACAGTATTTACAGCAGGTTAGAAAGACCTTCTCTGGCTTCGCAGACTTCCTCTAACAAGGAACCGTTAACCTTTCACACCATTAACCGTGGGGCAGGAGGACAGAGGGACATGGAGGAACGTCACAAGTACAAGTGATACAAAAGTTGAGTCAGTTCTGACTAACACCCCGAAAAAATACCCATTTGCTGCTTGGAATCGTGTGACTGAAACATTGAAGTCAGAGTGCATCCTTCAACAAAATGTCTGAGACCAAAGTGAAACTTTTACACCATGAAATCTGTGGGTCAGTGAACTGTGTGATCTTTGAAAAAAAAAAAAAAAAACCTCCACATAGAAACATGTCTGAACACCAGTAAGTTGATTGTTGAAAAGTGGTTGAAACTGATTTTAAAAAAATGTGTGTGTGTTATTCTCAAGCAGCAAATGGTGTCATAGCCCTGGCGGCTAAGGCCTTAAAAAGAGACAAAGAGTGGTTCTCCTAGACAACAGGTGGCACTGTGAGTGAAGGTGGAAAGCAGCAGAGGTATAAAAACTTCTGTGTTTCAGGCCAAAAAAAAGGAGGCAGGCTGCAGGGGGGAGAGTCTACATGGATTCACCGAGAGAATCGTCATCATCCAGAGATAAGGGCAGGTAGAGATCCTGGAAACACAGCAAAGCAGAGTCACAGTTAGGAGCATAAAGAGGGCTTGGAGAAAAATAGGGCAAGATAAAAAATAAAAAATAAAAAAGGGCAGGAGAAGGAGAAGAGATGCCCAGGTACCTTCTGCTTGGTGTTGAGGCCAGGACTGTTGGGGGTGGAGGTAGGGGAATGCTTGGAAATCGGGGTGGAGAGCTGGCTGCTGGAGCCCGTCCCATTGGCTGAGAGAGCCGCACAGAACAGAGAAGAAAAGAGGGAGTAATGGGAGGAGGAGGAGGAGGAGGAGGAGGAGGGAAAGAGGAGAGAGGGAGAGGTAAGCAGAGTAGTGGATTAGAAAGTGTGTAAGAGAGGCCTGGACCTTTTCCCTTGGCTGAGGAGAAAAGTCATTCCTGAACTGTGGCCTCATTTGGCCGCGGCGTAGAGAGACGCTGTCTACAAGCCCCGTGTTTGTTGATGACATTTTATTCACTCGCTCTGCGTCCTGCCACGTTGCTAGGATCCCTCTGTGTGGAACATTGTGTTTATATCTAAGAGCGGTGCGATGTGATGTCGCCGTGTGTTTTAAAGTGGTTTAAAAAGAGTTTTTGTCTGCAAGAGATGAAAAGATTTTTCTTTTTTTTCTTCAAAAAAAGGACTATGAGCCAGATGGCCGGTGTAAATTTGAGCCAATGAGTGTTGAGAACTCAAATGTGGATAAAGCTTTATTGTCAACCAACTTAATGACACAGGCTTCATTTAACCACTCAGCCAGATAAACAGACTTACAAATGTAGCCGTAACAAGCGGTTTGAACACTTTAAAGGACAAACACACGCAAAAAAACAGGGAAGAATTACACATCTTATTATCTTAGGATCTTAAAATCAGTACATCTAAACATTAGCAGCTCTCCCACATTTACCGAACAGAGCGGGCAGCTGCCTCATTCAGAGACCAAACCTTTTCTCTGTATCAGCAGTGTAGTCCACACTGTCTAGGTGGTCCTCTCTTTAGATTTTTTACATTTGAGAGATTTATTCATGCAAATGCATCCCAGCATGGTGACGTTAGAGTGAACATCACTGTGTTGCATTGTGGGCTTTCATCCCAGGGCCCTGCCAAACACACTTTCAGTGCATTCAAGTCATTAAACTCGGTGTACCCTCAGACAAGTTGTGTTGTGTTTTAGGAGCCAGACGCTGAAGAGAGCACTGGTAAGCAGGTTAACTGCACTCTCACACGTGTGTTTGGGACTGAAAAAAGTACACTGGAGAACATGAGCCACGAACACCTATTGTTGAGCTGTTGGCCAATAAAAAGCTTACAGCTCAACAATAGCAGCTGTTAACCAGTTAGAAATAAGAGAAGCATCCAGAGACAGATGGCAATATACAGTGCTTGAGAGTTTCTCATGTTTGATTAGAGTTTTACAGTGAACTAGAGAGAATATAATTTAAAGTATATCTCTTTAAATAGCAACCCCAATATTAACCAACATAATTTAACTTTTTGTCACATTGTGCAGGCCCGGTATTGACGATCATTAAATTCATGCTAGGAAACATTCCAAGATACTCGGTATGTGGTTGTTTAAGTGTTATGGCTTTTAATTCATATAATAAGGGATCACTATGACAAAGAAACTGCTTAAATCGTCCCCTGAATCATCACTTTCACCTAGAAAAATATCTATTAAAAAACACAACCATAAATCAATAAATCAGCTAAACTAGTGCAATCAATGGATGTGTCAGTGTTGCTCTGAATCATCTCCCCTGCGGCATCTCACTCCTTAAATTTGTCTTAAATTCATCTTAAACTCATCTTTGTAATCAGTTCCTTGCTTTTTAACATGTTACATGCAATTGGTGTTATTTAGGCCTAATGTTTTTTTCTTATTATATGATGTATGGCATACCCGATGATTGTCATGTAGGTTGGAGATGAATTTTGAATGTGAATAATAACTGGAATTTAATTCTTCAGTACTAATCCCACTAAAGAGAGTTTGTTTCCTTTGCTACGACCTCATTATCTCTGCTGACCCCTCATGTCCGACAGAGGTGGTTAATGCTCAACAGTTTACTGCCTGTCCAGCACATTGGTCAACCATCTGCTGTCTTAAAGGCCAAGCATCCCCCATCACTGATCAATAAACTATTCAAGACCACTGAAGGACTGAGGGAACCTGCAGAGCTGGCCACCACACCCCCCTCCCTCCCTTCCTCCCTCCCTCTCATCACAAAAAGTGGCGTGAAACATGAAGCAAAGACGACCTGCTGCTGCCACGCTGCCTCTCTGCATTTCCCTGACAGGGGGTTTAACAGCTCACCTGCTGGAGAGACACTGTCACTGTCCTTCAGACTTTAACGGGTTTTAAGAACATGCAGCAGAACCTCTACGTGGGTGTGCCTTGGTGCTGCGCAGCCATAACAAGCATTTGTTTTTGGTTTTTTCCATGCCTGCACTGGATTAGATTTCATGGCACCAACTGCTCCGCTAACAACACCACTACAGCAGAGATGTATAGCTCAGTTTTCCAGTGTTAAAAGCTGTTGTTAACATTAAAGGTTCAAGCATTAGTTAGGCACCAGTGTCTCCATTGTGTTCTGTTGCCCACTGGATATTATTAAATGTTAAAATCCTAGATTGTGAAACAAACAGCCAAAAGCTGTTTACACTGTCTTTGTTTACTTTTCATGTTTTATTCATGTTTTTATATGTAAAAAAAAAAAAAAAAAAAGAGCGAGAGAGAGAGGGAGAAGAATCTGCATTGGCAACATTAAACTAAATCTCATCAGATTACCCTCGATAAACAAAGGCTGGATTTTTAGTGCCCCCATTCTCATGGAGGGTTTTTACAGGGTGCTGTAGTGAGATTAAGGCGCTGATGTCTTTTGGACTGTCTACTAAAGCTCTCTAGGCACAGCCTGACAACACAGAGAGCAACCACACTTTTATCTGCCTAAACTTTTACGAGTAGCAGAGGGTTTGCCTCTGCTATGTACTGTAGTCTTCAACTTGTGCAGAACACCGCTGCTAAAGTTTTGACCAGAACCAGTAAATAAAGAAGTCATATAACTCCTGTTACTCCTGCGTCTGCTGCGTCAGATCCTTCTTTTAACCTGTAAGGCACTAAATGGTCTGGCCCCATCCTACCTATCCAAACTACTCACACCCTATAATCCACCTCGTCCTCTCCGCTCTCTGAACTCTCACATTCTGGTCATTCCCTCAGTCCTTCAGTGGAATAGCCTCACGCTACATAATAAGAATCCACCTCCAATGCAATTTTTAAAACACTTCTTAAAACATACCTTTTTACCCAATGTTGTGGAGAAATTTGACAAATAGTTATATCCCTCTCTGTTTTTTCCTTTGTCTTTTTGTGTGTTCTTTTGCTTATTTGGCTTGTCTACTCTTTCTCCTGATCGAGTTTATTGTAATCGATTTTGTGAAGTGTATTGAGACCATGTTGCTACCATGGTGATTTTACACTTAATAAACTAAACTGAATTAAATGCATTTATTTTTCTAATTCCCTTCACCATAATCTCAAAATAGAGATTCTAATGGAGGGACTCTTGTTACTCTCAGAAATGTGTCTGTTGAAATTATTTTATTGGGAAGTCACATGATGGATATTTGAAACACAATCAATCATAAAGGAGAAATCCATCATTATGCCAATTATTCTGTACAGTGTGAGGTCAGAGGTCAAGGTCAGCTTCAGACCAGCACCACAAAACCTGTTTGGGATTCAGTGTCTTCAACCAGAAGCTCAGGAGCTGTTCACTACATCAACCTGCTGCCATATTTAAATATCGTGTTTGAGTTCAGCTCCTGCCTCTGTATTAGCCTATTGCTATTTTCCACCAGCACTTTGTTTTGATTCAGAGAACAAGGTGGGGTCAGTTTCTGCTCTAGTTAAAACAGGAAGCGTTACAGTGTAGGTGAGGTAATTATGGGCTCTCACTCGATTCAGCAGGAGACTTGCTGCGCTTGATCGCACCAGGACTCTTCATTGCACGTGGAGTTTTGGGTCCTTTCATCACCCTGCACTCTGTAGAGAGAAAAAACAAAGGAGGTTAGAAATCATCACTTTTATCTTCAAAGCCCAACGAGTGAGCGGCACCTGCTCCTCTTCTCTAGAGCATCTCAGTCTAAAACATGAGTTTAAATTGAATGGCAACATCTAACAACAAAACAAGTCGATGCTCGTACTGTATTTAGGATTAACTGTCCAATCAAATACTGATATCAACTGATACTGTCCCGATAATATAATCTGACAGGAAAATGTTTGGAAGGCTGTGTGAATACTCTTCTGAATAAAATCTTTTGTATCAGCAATAATAGAAATTTTGTTTTCACAAACTAAATGACTGTTCATTGATTTGTCATGTTGACTGGTGGAAATAAAATGAAATACAACTAATGCATTGATCTGATCACAGCTTTAATTGTGTTGATATGACGTTCAATTCTTTTCTTATATTACTTTCAATCTTTTAAAAAACATTAAATTATATTAAAAGGAAAGGGATCACCTTTTCCTTTTTTACCAAAGTTAGCAAATAATCCGATTCATTTTCATAAACAATAAATAGATTTAACTCTGATTACAACCGTATAATGTTGCGTTGTTCTTTTCTAGTATTTTGGGGTTCTAGGAATATGAAAGTGCGTGAAAAAAACACCCAGTTTTGTGCGACCCCACGGCACAAACTGTCAGAAATAACACAGCACAAATACAACATGAAGGAATATGAAGGAACATGAAAGAACGTTTTTCTGCAGAATATAAGTCAACAGATTTTAGAGATGCAGTGTTCAATTTGCTCTGAGGCAAGACAATTAGGAGCTTCCACATGCTTTTTGACAAATGCGTCTCTACCACCAAGAAACAAAATAAACTGAGAAGTGGGAGGCATTAATGTCTCGTCAGATATTATCATGTTTACTTTGAGCACATGGCTCCTGGTTTAAATCAAAATCCTGGAAATTTCTGATTCTTTGTATGAATGATCCTGGCAACATGTAACATTTAAGGGTTTGCCTAAAATCGTTTCGTAAAAAAAACACATCATAGTGTAAGTATCATCACTGTAACATTTAGGTATTACTGTAGGTGGTGGAAATAATTTCCAGTAAACAGTTTGATCTTGATATGGGTCCACGAGTGATCTCTGTTGCTTATAAATTCATGTACTGTGCATACAGCAGAGAGCACCTATACAGTATATATCATAAAAATACATGGAGTATAATTCTGGGTCATTGCATTAATCAGAGTAGACAGACTCCAGACACTGCTACTCCTCCCTTCTGCATCTTCCTCTCTGTTTGTACTGTCAGACTCTCTCTTTCCTCCCCCTCCCTCCTCTTTTCCACTTTTGATGCTAATTATACTATCTGTCCTCCCTCCGTCTCCTGGGATCGCACCACGTCTGTCTCCTCTCCCTTAACCTTCACACACTACTGGATAGAGACGTACGTACATTCATGTGCTATTGTTTGCAAGGTGTGCCACCACGCCTTTGACAATACTTCAGACTGGCAGCTTGTCTAGTCTACTCAGTGGTCTCAAAAAACAGCCCCCAGTCTATCTACACAGACTCCCTCTCGACTGATGCCGTCGCTGCATGAGCAGAGTTGCAGGTACACATGTCTGCACGTCCATCTGCATAGCTGTGTGTTTAACATGAGGAGTGTGAAAAATAACCACAGGGGATTTCAAGCTATTTTGGTAAATTCTGCCAAGCCCGATCTTAAAAAGCAGCTTCAGCGCAGCGGAGAAGAAAAGAGGAAACACATTATGCAAAGTTTACCTCTGCTAAAGCAAAACATTTCACCGCATCCATCCTCATTTTTTGCATATACAGTATCTGAATGATTATCTTTCATCATATTATCTGAATTTCCTTCCAAAGCATCAGACATGTGATGAGCGTTGTGACTATGCGGATGATGTGATGTGATGTGTTACAGACAGGGCTTTCTCCTCCTCTACTCCGCCGAGGCCAACCCAGGGATGTCTGAATGCTCCAGACTCAGCCATTTTATTTAGCATTGCCCCAAGGTTATTATAGACTAAATGAAACAATTTAGCTTTGGCTCCACGGGGGGAAGTACGCTGAGAGAAAAAAAAAAAAGAAGGACCCAGATCATTATAAGTGACCTGGCATCGCCATCCTACCATGATCTGACAATGAAGGGAGGAGGGGGGAAGAAGGAGACGAGGGGGAACATGACGACAAATCAGGCCTTGTACTGTATCAGTGCTGTGTGAAGATTAAAACACATTTACAAGACACTGAATGTATCGAGGTGGGACATTAGGTGGAAGTGGGTTGTTAAAAATAAGGTTTCAGGTCTGTGGGGAGCAGAGAGACTCGGTGAGAGGATTGGTTTCACATTTTCTCCCCTCGACTTCCCGGCAGTATCAGCACCAACAGATCACTGGCCTAAACCTGTCACCGGACAGATTAATGGCTCTTCTTCTTCTCTACCTTTTCCTCTCCCTGCTGCCTGCTGCTGATAACAGCCTCACCCTCTTTGTTGATCTCCCTCTCACAAACATCATTTTCCTCCTCTCTATGAACAAGCACAGAGTATAATGTTTGTGGACAGAACATCTTTAACAGAGAAAAGTCCATTATAGTATCTCTAAAGAGTCCCCAACGGGACACCGGTTTATTAAACGACAGCCCAGGAACCATTTGCTCACACTTTGCTGTACAGTATCTAGGCATTTTCATTTTATATATGCACCATACATGATACATTTTATGTGCTATAGCGCTGGAAACACGGGGCCAGAAAAAAAACTCATTTCTAAAAAAGGAATTATCACATTCATCTCATAGCATAAAGAGAGGATTTCCGAATAAGACAGTCTCTGTACAACAGATCTCATGGCAAATACGACCAGGACATCAATATAAATGTAATTTGCTGTATAGTTCAGGTTGAATTTTCAGTGACATAAAATAAAAGCATAAACTAAAACTCCACAGACTGGGGCCTATTAACAGCAACAATAATGTCAACTTTAATCACAGACAGAAACACAAGTATTTACACCCATTAACCGACTAAACTGCATCTGATTACTGTTCAATAAAATGGTTGACTGTTTGACATAATTTACATCTTAATAGGCTTTTTTTGAATAACTATGCAAAGATAAACAGTGCAAAGCCCTGCTGATATCATGACGACATTTGTGAGTGTCATCTGTTCTTATGTTTTATTAATATTCTCACTGCTATAATGACAAACTGTCATTTGGTTGTTGCTGCTGCAGGAGAATTGATTATTATGAATCTTATGCTCAATGACTACAGAAATATATTGTCACTAGGCTTTTATTGTTGTATTACATGATGTAAAACAAAAAGCTGCATCGCTCACCGTTCTCATCCAGAGAGAAGTCATCCTGGGCGTAGCGGAATTTCTCTGGTCCACATGCGATGAAGACGTCGTCGTCGCCAAAGAAATCTTGAAGGCAGGTGACCTGTGAAGCCGGAGGACAGAATTACTGAGACCATTAAAATCAACAGGCATCATAACAAGACAATAAGTCTACACCACAACAGCACGTTCACAACCTCTCTGCCAACAGAGTTTAACATTTCCTCCACCTTTTTTTTGGTGCATTAGGACATTTACATTAGCACTACACTCAAAGTACCACTGAGGCCGATGGGAGAAGGCATTATGAGTCCAAGTTTAGCCCTGATAATGGTGCTGGATTGAAAGTTCCTGGCAACAGTAACACTGTGGATGTTGTGGCACAAGGGAAGGAGTCAGAGAGGATAAACAGAGCCGTTGGTGGCCCACCAGTAATGGCCGGTTAGAGTCCAGTAAATGATAGATATAGGTCAGTCTGAACCAATACAGCAGACTGACCATCAGGCCAGCAGGGCTGTCAATGTTGCCAAGTTGCTAATCTGCCACTCTATACTCTTCACCCAGAGAGTTACAGAAACCAAGAGAGTGTAGCTGCCAAGATGGAATTATTTGTTCTCATCCATCTGATTACATGTTGTTATTATTCATAATCTAAAGTGCATTTGAAATACTGATTTAAGTCTGATTAAATAATATCCATGTGGACATTTACAGCGTGAAGGGAAGAAGCCAGAAGTTGCACAGAGGAAGCACTCACAGAAAATCAAAGTATTAAACTCTACAGTAAATGCATTTAGTTTAAAAGAAAAGAGGATGAACTCTGTAAACAAACAGTTACAGTAAGGTTGTGGTTATCTGCCAACCAAAGGATTTAGCCTGCTTAAGGCGGTAGCGGTTTGGGTTCAGAAGCTTTTGTCTCTTACTTGTCATGTTAACATGCCTTTAGCTACAGTAGGCGCATGTAACTCAACACAAAAAGCACAAAAAAAGAACAAACAGAGGGGACAATGTTACACCTTTTCTGTAATGTTTAAATGATTCAACTTCTTTCCCTCGGGACGATTCACTCTATAGCAGCTGTTGACACAATATGGCCTACTTAGTGGACAGATGTCTTTGGGCCACACCTTCTCCTCTGCTCCCCATTATACAGGCCCAGTTACCAGCTGAAGCACGCCTATTAATGCCATTCAAGCTAAAAGCTGCGTTTCCCACTTGGCTGTGTTTCTTTTTTTCTTCCTTCCTGGTGCAGATGAGATTTGTTAAAAAGCATCTCACTCTAATTGTCAGTGCAGCACCTGTTAAAATCTCTCATCCCTCACTTTAATTATTGGATCAAGAATTGTGAATTAAGTTAACTACAGATGACTGGCTCTGTCTTTCAACAGGCATAATTTCTGGGCTTTTTTTCTTTTCTTTTTTTTAATTTTCTAAAAACACAGCCTCTCAATGACTGAGAGTTTCTCTGAGCGACCCATGCCCTGAAAGATTATCCCATGTTGGGACGTCCGCCAGGATAGTCAGGATGCATCAAGGTTTCCTTTGTGATACACATCCAAACTATGAGCTGCAGATAATTTGGGACCACCGCACCCCTGCAGCTGCCATGTTGGTTCTCTGTCCTGCTAGACAAGCTAAAAGCGTGCGGTGGTGACTCGGTGGCGTGGCATCCAACAGCTGTACCCTCGCTGCGTCCCACAAGATTCCCTGGATACAGGCCTGGCAGATCCCAGCTGAGATACAGAGATGGTGTTTGACTCCAGGGATCAAAATGTAATTGGTTTTTCAAGCCAGGGCTAATTCACAGACTGCACTTTTGGGTTTCTTCTGCGTACATTATCAAGAGATTAGATACATGTTACTTTCATTAGGTTAAACTGTTGTGAGGCAACAGAGGCACCCGACTGTTAATCATAAGATGGAAGCATTAGGAAGCTCTTGTTCCCCCATGGCCAGCGGGTGGAGTGAGGTGATGGAAATGGGGCGAGAGGGCAGAGACAAGTCTCTGTTTTAATAGCTTTAAGAACAGAGCTGATTAAAGGGATCAAGTGTTTATCCAACATACGGCTACCTTAATCTCTCTTAACAGAAGTCGCCATTAGAAATGAAGATTCGGTTTCCTCTGTTGGTTTCTGGTCGACAAACAAGAAGCATCACTATAACCCAATAAAGGCGTCTAAGCTTAAGAGGGGGTTCATTTTAAATAGCCCAAAACAAAAAGGTGTGCAACCTCTACGTTTCGAGGCATTTTAATTAAAGATTAAAAAATGATCAGAAATGTGGATTTAATTTCAAGGAACTACAAGCTTTCAAACTCCGAAATATTTTCTCTTTCTAACATCTGGTACTGAATCAGAGGGAAAACTCACTCTAAACTGTGCTGCAAGTTTACAGTAGGTGTGTCCAGCTCAGTGGATTGGAAAGCAAAATATTACTCAGTATTGCTCCTGAATATCAGTACAATGCAACATCTCAGAAACCTTTTAAACATGGTGCCACAGTAATTAAAATAACCTTGTAAGAAGGCATCTGCCCGCCTCATGAGGCCTTCCCAAAAACACTGAATCCCATTTAGAAACCTGCTAATCCAGCTCCCAACAGGGATCGCTTCCGATCCACATTATCTCTACAGGCCTCTCTGCGTCATTAAGTTACAAATAGTTTCATATACAGCATGTTTCAAATGTCCCACAGACAATCCAACAATAACCCAAACCTGTCCTGCATGAGCACAACTTTCTGATTAACAACAATATCAGCCGCTATTGTTTTTCCCCTCCCGTGTGGGATGCCATGCCAATCATAGATAAATGGTTGCTGTACTGTAACTTCCTGTCATATTTTAACATCTGTCAACAGTTGATGGAAACACTGTGGTAAAACACTTTGCTTTGCAGCCAATCAGGTCGCAAAGAAAATGTCAGAGTCTCTTTGAAACGTGGCTGCAAGTGAGGAAAGGGCAGAGCAGCTTGGGAACATTTGGATATAGGTTAAGGAGCATCCTCTCTCAATTTTGAAAAGGTCAGTCAGCTGCGTCGACCAGATCCACCTGGCAACAGTATCCAGGAGAAGGACAATATGAGATGACAGGATGGCATTCGACTTCAAGATTGCCAGAAGCCCTGGTGTATTGCATATTTACATACTGCACATGCAAATGCATCCATTAGAGTCAGTGTGGATGTATTTATTTATGTGTTTATTGGAAGAAGACGTGAGGGGTTTTCTGAAAAAACTGGCTCCTCCAAGACTCCAGGTGCCCCCCACCCCCGGCCCTCTGTACCAACAAGCCCATCCCTAATCTCAGCCTCACCAGCTGTCAGGACCACATGACCCCCCAAAAACCACCAACTCCACCAGCAGCCACGCAGGGATCCACCAACTACAGTGACTGAATTATTTAGAGTTCCTTTAGACCCACTCTGACCACTCACCCACAGGCTGCAGGCGATTCATTAGGTGATGGTGGTCACCCGGTAAATATAGAAATTGAGCTGTGATTCTGCTCCTCGAGACGAGAAGAGAGTGAGTCACAAGTTTGAGCAGTTTCTATAGTTTGTCTTTGTGCTGCATGTAACAAATAGGATAGGAATAATCAGTTAGCCTCCTCCTTTATTAGGAAAGTTAATGTGAAGAGTTAACAGTTTTACACAGTTTGAGAAATAACTGTTATTATAATCTGGGCTGAGCAACACCTCAAAATTGTATTTTCTTTTGAAAGCAATTGTCTCAGATGCAACTAAAATGTTTTTTTCTGCTTGTGTGAAGCAGCATCTTCCCAGGACTTCTGACAAATCTCATGAGTCTTGTCTCGTCTTTACTTCAGCTCATCCTTTCAGCATCACAAGTGACTGATGAGTCCCAAGGTTCAGTTTCCACACCGACATGTTAATTGATCTCTGAGCAGAAGTAAAGCTATGCACTGTTGCATTACGCCGTTCACATCCCCACTCGTCTGACCCACCCATGCAGGCGACTCATCACCTTTTATCTGACGAACGGTAAAGATTCACCACCAGTGTCAATAAGTCAGCTAATGGCCAGTAAGTAGAATCAAATACATCGGCTTTGCCCTGAAAAACAACAAAGAGGAACGATTTCAGATCAGTTTGTGAGCGTTTTCTTTCTACCCCCAAAAACCTGTCACTTGGAGCTGATATTGTACTGTCTTTCTGTTTTTTAAAAGCAAGTGTTAAGCGTTGGTGCACACTGCAGCAGTTTTTTTTTTTAGTTCTTTTTTACTGTGCTTCCTTCATGTTAGCAGAGAGTATGACGATAGGTGTAAGGCTGCATGCACAGCACTCAACTAAAGCTGGAGTAAACCTTGCATAAAAGTGATCTCACAGTGAGCAAAATGAGCTTTCATTAAATATCATATTGTGTCTGTGAGCTATGTAAGAGGAAAGTATAAAAGTATAAAAACAGATGAATGCTGTAGGACCTTGCTTTGCAACCCATGGGAAAACTCCCACACCATTTCCTTCACTGTAGGCACAGAGACCTGATCAATAACAGCGCCTCTGCACCGAGTGGAATATTCCTCCAAAAACACACACAGCGTCTCCATTTTGTCTGATTCAGACGGGTGTTTCACAGACTGCACAATGCATTTTTAAAAATATGGATTTAGTATAATTGCTAGAGAGAAAACAAATGCCCATATTTGGGCATCATCAGGAAGAGCTTCATAGAAGTCTGGCTTTACAGCCATTTGCCTTTTTGACCCGTCTGTGACCTTGTTGCACCAGAGCAGAGCCTGTGTGCTACTGTAGGTGCTCAGGATGCATTTGGAGCACAGATGAGACAGTTATAGCGATGTCTGCACAGTCATGGGGACCAGCTGGTGCCTGATGTTGTTTTAACCCCACCCCTCCCCAACCCCGAGGAAGCAGGCTTTCCATTTGGCTGACTGATGTGGCCTTAGCTTTATTAAATTGCGCTTCCTCCTCTTACCCCCCTCGGGGTCGCGCTCACTTGTTGATGTGGTGCTCATGCAGGAACCGCTGGGGCTGTGTGCGTGTGTGTGTGTGTGTGTGTGGGGATCCAGGCGCAGAGAGATGCAGACAGGCTGCCATGCTTCATCACTGGGACCACACCCCTCTATCCTCCTGCTCGTGTACCTCTGCTAAACGCTGTGCATGAACATGTGGGCGTGCACGTGTGAATGAGATGTGGCTGTTGTGAGCCGCGCTGACGGCTGAAGAACAGAGAGCAGGCAGGTAAGACCCGACGTAAAGAGCACACTCAGCGTATTACAGCCATTGTCACAAACTGAATCCATCACAGCGGAGCTTATTGCCATGACAACTGCTTCTGCAGCATGGCAAAGAAGGCAGACTGCAAGAGCGCTGATAACCAGGGGAAAGCAGGCTTTTCTTCCCTATTAGCGGATATATTTTAGTCGTTAAGAAGCCCTGAACCCATGCCTGCATCCATCCCCTGTTCAGTGAATAATTTCTTACCACGAGTTATTAACTTTTAAAGCGAACTGGAATCTTTTGTTCTCTGACAATAACAGTGTGACCTTGTGCCTGGAGCACGCCTGAAGCATCCGTTTCTTTTCTTCTGCGGCTCTTTGTTGACAAATCTTTTAATTTTAAAAGGAGGACTTAAATGAAAACCTTAATCTTAACCAGGTCAAAATAATGGGAGCCCCCCTGAAATCCGGAGGACAAGGTGATTCATGAGGACGAATGGTGCACAGCAACACACAGTGCAAGATATATTTCACAAATGATTTTCGGATTTTGCTTCCTAATTAGATGAAAAACCTTCCCAGAGTGAAACTCAGAGTGGATTTTCTAATGCAAATCAGAACTATTCTTCGATGCAGACACCTATCAAAGAGGACTGAATACAAAATGGCTGCCAGCAATTAAACCCTCTCTGATTTAATGTAGCCTTTAGAAGCAGGGAGGGCAAATCAAGAAATGTACTTTTTTTTGTGTGTTAGGCACGGGGAATAATTACTCCCCATCAGCAAAAATAATATGATCCTAATTTGCTATAAGAATGGAAAATGACTCCTGAATCCACTGGCCCCACCCTGCGTGATTGAAGTGAAAAGCACCAGCGTTTGAGGGGAAAATGGGAGTGATTTTGTTCACAACAGTGACAAAGAGAGGAGGGCAGCCCGTCTTTACAGTCTGCACCGCGCCGAGGGGAACGTCAAGCATGAGAAGTGGCCATTTTAAAAACGCTAGAAACACAACCTGAACCACCTTTTAGTCAATCACAAACGAATCTGTCAGAGCTATTTTCACTCACACTCACACACACACACACACACACACACACACACTACAGGAGTCCATCACGTCTCCGATTCGAACCCGGTGACACAATGTTCACAGGTGAATAAGGAAAAAAACCTGACGTGTGATATTTTTTTAAACCAAAAAGGCTTGCATTGATGGTAAACTCTCACACCCACTACAGGATGTGGTATCTGACAGACCAGTCCGCACCAGCTGGGCTCTCTTTGTGCCGGGGATGTGGTCTCCTAGCAACCAGTCCCAGCAGCTATCGCAATGGAATGGGAAGAGGAGGATCAGCGCAGAGTCAGGGAGGGGCGGGCACTGCATCAATATTGCTTCTACCATATCACCTCGACCACAGAGCAGCTGCAGTGTGCCTCTGCACACAAAGACACTGCAATAATGTGTGCAGCGTCTCTCACATTTCCGTGCATTGCAATGAAAACTGGGAGTCCCAGAGATCAGTGGACGCCGTTTGTGGAGTAATTAATCTATATCTACAGTAACGACAGCAGGATCAATACGCTCTGATTGGGATCGCTACCATATGGAGGCTATTACATTCATTTCATGGAAAGACATCATCATTAAAAATGCAGAGCAATGCCAAGAGATTCTTGGTGATCAAACCCAACCGCAGCCAAACCACAAAGATAAATACATAAAAATATAACAACAGCTGCATATATCCCCAGTAAGGTGATGACAATACTCAAATATCTTAGCAAGTGTAGGAAAAGCAGCGCAAGACCCGGGGGCTGCCAGACTGCACCCCTGGGAGAGCGCATTAAAATCAAATTCCCCCATCTATCATTTCAGCGCACCTCCCCTCCTCCAAGACATATGTGAGCTGGGCCTTATTAATACAGGAGGAAAAAAGAGGAACAACACCTAAAGGAGCTCAGCAGGGCACGATCCTCTGTCCATCTGTAATGAATAATACAAGAAAAAAAGGTCCCCGCACGAGGATTAGTGAATGTTTAACCGAATCAAAGAGGGGAACTGAGGAACAGATGTCCACACGCATATCCACACACGCTCCTCATCCGCACTGCAGTTCACAATAGTCCTGAAAAAAAACAACATTTTGACCTACACAACAGATTACAGGTGTGAGGTTTTAATTTATCTTCAGATAACTAAATCCATATCTGAATTCACCTGTAAGACACATCTTTATCATGGCTGCTGAATGCTTTGTAGTCAAAAGGTCACTTCCTACTGCACCCGTATCCAGACTTGTTTATTGGACCGTGCCCGCTCCTTTTTTTTTTTTTTTTACAACTTTATAAATTGGCACACACACAGCGATACAACGGAGATAACAGACAGTTCATCTAACGGACCTGTGCACAACCTTCCAGGTGGTGACGCTGCATGGTGGCTGCGGTTGTTCCTCGAGATTTCTGCACTAAAGCTCAAACATGAATAAAACATCACGTCCTTTTAGCTGAGCCCGTGTGTAGAGAAAACAATGGTCTTCCCCTGGGAGTGACTTTTAGCCAAAGTTGAAGCATGTTGTGCAGCTCATACTGATTATTTGATTAGCTTCCACCGTCCTCCTGCCTTTGTTCTGTCTGATGTTTGCATCCCAATTACATTCAACATATTACTCCTGTAAAATATACAGTATATTCTGCTTATCTGCACTGGAGAAAAGGCCTATACTAGAAATCAGTGCAGGCTGTTTTATTAGGCGATAACAGCAATGTGGAACTGAGGCACAGCTTTTTTGTAACTGTTGCCAAGACAACCGCCTAACATAGTCTTTCCAATCTGCTCTTAACTGTGTTAAAAGCAACACATGTGAAAGCATTTTCTTGGGAGGAAAGTGTGCCCAGACTGACTGGAGGCCATTTACCCCAAAACTGGACATAGATCAGAGTCCGAGTGAAAGATATGAAATTATGTTGGCAGTATAAACATGGGCTATTGTGCTAATTGAATTTGGCAGGTAAGCGAATTAGGTATCACTGTCTGCTACTGTATCTAGCCAACTAGGGCAGATTCAATTAGCCATAAAAGTAAATGCACCTTAGGATTTAAATTCTCTGTAAAATACAGTGTGATAATAAGGTCAAAATGCGATTCTTACTGTATGCATCAATCATATCATCTTTAATCTCATGCAACAACAGGGCTTTGAGGTCATTCACTGCCCACAGCCAGCCACTGGAAACATTTCTCTGCAGGGTCTTCTCATGGGGCTTCCCGTGCCCTGATTTCTGTTTGACCTACAACAGCCAAAGGATCCTACAACTGAGCACCAGACAGCAGTCAAGGTTGCTCAGGACACTTTATTCTTGGGTTTCTGTTACAGGGAACCAGACATGTCTGTGTCTCCAACCTCAACAACTAGAGTATCATCACACATTGATGACGAGAAGCTGATGCCTCTGTCAAAACCTCAACTTCAGATGTGTTCTTAGGTCATAGATTGCAAGTTACCCGAGTAAATTAAGTGAAGCTGACAATGGTTTTGATGTGTGTGAAGGGTGAAACATGAAGGGTTTCAAAACCCCTATTCTTAGTGTTTTACTAAAATACCAGCAGGCCACATCCCAAGCACTGTAACAAAAGGGACAAAATGATCAAACCCAACAATACAGGGCTTGGCCCTTTGTCCATAGAGGGTGGAAGACTGAACTTCCCAGGACTTTTGAGCTTTTCAATCACAGATGGACACAAAAATGGCAGTGGCCTAAAAACTAAACACTCAACAAAAGGCCAGTGGGCTGGGTACAGATGACCTGGACCACAAGACAGGAGAATACGTTATGTCAGACTGAAAGTCAGAATAAAGACTGAAGACAATGAAGGCCATTGTGTACACAGGTTGTTCTCATGGATGTTGAAGGTTCGCATGCACCTGCTGTGTCATGGAGGGTTGGACAAGACAATAATGTCCTGTCCTCTAGCAGCTGTTTTTTTTTTCCATTTGCAAACAAATAATTTGGTTTTCTACTTTCCTTTAATCCAAATGTTACCTGCCTGGGTGTGGGTGGAAGTAGCACATGAATGACAAACTACCTTCAAGCCACACCACAAATTTTACTATCAGGTAGCTTTGTTTGAATGATATACTGTACCGGCTTTATTCCTGTTAATCCTACAACAGAAGGCAACACTGCGTTCAGCATAAAATCCACCAGCAGCTTGGTTCATTTAAATTTTTAGATGGTTACAGTTTTTCATATGCATATTATGACCCAGTTAAGAAAGGTTTGCAGCTATGATCCCATGTCTTTTACCCAAGAGTATGATGCTGCTCAGGTCAGCGGCTGAAAGTCAGACTTACCTGCTTGCCGTCAAGCGTGTAGATCCTCTTGACCACGCCGCTTTCCAGTTTAATGGCCTCTGTGATGTCAGTGAGGACCTGCTCGAAGGAGTGCGCCGTTTTCTTGTTGAGCAGGACGCGCACGGCTTTACGTGGCTTCACACCACTGCGCATCACGGTCACAAGTTTGGGTCGAACAAAGTCCTTGGTATCTCTGGACTCGAACCCGGCCTTGGCAGCGAAGGACTGCATGTTCTTCTGGCTCGCTGAGGCTTTTACATTCACGGACCAGTTGGGGTTGACATTCTTTGTGTAGTCGACCTTCTTGTAGAAGTTCTCTGATGCACAAACGTAGCTTTCCCCTGTGAGGGGCAAAAAAGGAAAAAAAAAATGGGTTAGTGTGTTGTAACACATTCGGCTATTCAGCTCTGACACCTAAGAGTCCCAGAGGTGTCCACTGTGAAACATCTGAACCTGCAGGAAGGAAGCCAAATTGTGAGATGTGAACACCAGTGGGAGAAGTTACCGCTAGACTTCCCCCTCTCAGATTTCATCTCTGAATTGATCAAATATCTAAAAACCATTTAGTAGCCTACAAACTGTAGATGATGTCAGTTTTGTTGGCTGACAAAGCTCTGAAAAAATGGTTCATGGGTTTTTGATGCTCTGAGTAATTCGATTCTGGAAAGATACGCACTCCAAGGATTTTCTCTCTCAAATGTTGTTTATGATCCTCTGAGCACTACAAACTAAATGTCATTCATCCAGCTTGTTCTGGAGCGGATGCACAGGCCTCAAAACTTAAAACTGGTTGGATAGATAATACTGGGATCAATAGGAATATCTATATACCCAAAATCTAAGCATTTAAGTAGTCTCATATGAAACACTGACACATTTCCAGGGAATTAAATTCATCTAATGGATCCATGATGAAACAGATGAAACCTGAAGTATACAGTGTGATCATGAATTATCAAGTATAGTGACTGGTGTTGAAGGAAATAATAAGAAGCCAACCCTTCAAGGATCTCCCATGAGGCCACAGCAGAGATCAGTCCCAACAATACCTGCGTTTAATAGCACACACAGAGTAATAACACTTTAGAAATGTATCCTGTTTTGAGTCTAAAGCGTGTATCCCTCGGCTCAGTGAGTCTGACATTACAACAACCACCTCCATCCTCCCAGATGAAACCTGACCAACTTCTTCACTGGACATTAAAAGAGGACTCCAGTCATGTGAGCACTAAACAAAAAATACTGCACAGTCTCAAATGTATTTTCCTAATGTTGCCTGTCCATCACCCAACTCTAGATAATCCTCCATTTTCATTGTCATTTATTGATTCCCAGTTTTTACAGCAGATTGTGCTTTAGCTCAGACAGGGAGAGGAGCTAAAGTAAAGACAAAAGGCAGCAGGGAGAAGGAGATAGAAAGAGAAAGAGCGATATTAGCATAAGGGGAATCCAGAAGGCAACAATTAGGCCAAATGTGGAGAAATTACGGAAAAGACAAAGACACAAAACAGGATTACACTGTGCAGAAGAGATTGAGCAATTAATTATAGCCCACAAGAGGAAGCACAATGAAATGCCCCCCACCACCAACAGTGCTTACAGTGCAGCCCCCTTCTTTCCTGCACCCGCCCCACACACAGCACAGCACAGCACACGCTCCTATCTCTCCTAAGCAGCTCAAGTAGCAGAGACGATCACCTCGTTTTGGACAAATTAAACTGCGGTTCATCTTCCAACTCTGCCCCCAAACTGACTCCGCCCATCACTTCTTTACAGCCAGTTTCCTGGTGAGTAGATCAGGACTTACAGTTTAGCCGATTTATTAGGCCATGAAATTAATCCTGAGAAACATCTACATATAATTGTTCAAAATGATAAAGGATTCACCAGAAATATTCACAACTACTACACAACAACTTCAGACCAATGCAAGGATAAGCCGGTCGGGTGCTAAGAAAAGCCTTCGTTCAATCGCCAGAGAGTTTTTCAAATCGTCTTTGGCAACTTGCACAACAAGAATCTGCAAACACACAAATCTGCACTTGTTCTGATCAACTCTCCGATGCCAAATGTAGAGTATAGCAGACGCAGACAGCCACGATGGCAGCTGCTCATGATCAGCTTTCCCAAGCCGTGATAGCACGAAATATGTTATGATGTAAAATACCTTGACTGCTGAATCAGTACTTTCCCCCCCTACCTTATGAATATTTTCTCATTTCCGTCCATTGTCACCACAGACACTAACGGAGACACTGAACAGTAGAAACTCATAAAAACTCCCACCCTGATTGTGACTGGAGGTTTCTTTAAAGAATTAGATCCTAATGCCGTCTGTTATTGAACTCTTCATCCCATGCTGAGCCGCAGAGAGCTGACTTTACAGCTCAGTATGAAGCATGCTGAGTCTGAGTTAAACATCCTAAAACTGAGACCACTGAGCCTCATTAAAACCAAAGTACAGGACCTGTCTTCAGCTTTGTAGAAACTTTAAGAACTGAACCGTGACATACAATTTAAAACGAGCAGCATGGCATAGAGCCATGAAACCAACCTGTTTTCTTTATCAAACACTGTCAACTTTACATTAAAGAAAAAGGATCATTTTAAAATAACTTGTAAGATGCCAATAGTTGATAAAAGTGAAGCATGTGTGCTCAACTGGCCCAAACAAAACCCCTCAGATTAGAAATTGCTACATCATAGGTTCAAGGTTCAAGGTTCAAGAGTCTTTATTATCCCCTAGGGGCAATTAGTTTCACAGCAAGTAGTGAAAAACATAGCAAGTAGTCAAAAACATAGAAGCAAACATGCATACCAAGGCAACAAACACATCCAGTTTCACCAAATCATTCAACATAGGTCATTTAAAGCCTGATCACTGCAGGGACAAATGAATATGAGAGATTAAAGGAGTGTAGACCAAACAGATAAAACCTATAATCTCAGTAAATGGGAAATGTCAAATTTTCCAAATCTTCTCAGTACAGAAGCTGACTAACATAGTGCCCTATAAAGTCTCAGTTTGATCTCACTACTGCTGCTCTGCTTGGGAACAAAGAAACTGATCTAAAATGATGCAGCATCCCAGGTAGGAGATGCATTAACACAGATATATACCCAGAGTCCAGAGGGTGCTGCTGCTTACCTTCCTCTAGCTCATCCATGGTTGAAATCTTCTGAGTGCCATCGATAGTGAAGATGAAGCGCACACCCTGTGGCAAGTTGATGTGGTCAGACAGCGAGCGCGTGAGGTCAGCCAGCAGGGAGTCGAAGGTGCGAAACCGGTCGTTGGCCACAGCGTACACGATGCCCTTGAAGTAGCGGTCTCCGTTGCGGTAGAAGCGCACCTTTTTGGCTTTCTTCTCACTGGTAAGGGCCTGCAGGGTGCGTGTCCGGTAGAAGCTGCAGTGGGCGCTGTGGGTGGGGCTGGGGAGTCCGTTCATGCGCCCACCCCGCTGGGCACGGGAGGCCTTGTCTCGCTCGTCAAAATGTCCAAAGTCTAGCTCCATGATGACTGAGAGTTGTGATGGTTGTGACAAATGTGCAGTGGTGGTGACCAGCTCCAAAGAATCTAGGGGAAAGAGGGAGAAGAATGTATATAATGTGTCATTACGTAAAATAGTATAGTGCAACATAGCGATTTTTAATTTTCTGACTTTCTTGTGCCCTTTCCTACATCCCTGATGACTTTAATCACTCACCACTATTACCTTTAACCGCAAGTACAAAACAGACATTTATTTTCATATCAAAAGCAGAGGAGACACCAAACCTCTGTGGTTTTAACTTGAAATCCAGGTAACCAAAATTTGATACAACGGTAATGGTTTCATCAGCGTAGACATCACAGGCAATGACTGAGACTACTATTTTGCAGTGGTGGGAATGGGCTCTATGCACAGCTCCACTACTTCCTGAATTTAAAGCAGCTCCTTTATTTCCTGTCTTACATTATTGGACAAACTGATTAATCCAGGTGTGTCTGACCATTGTGACTACTCAGACACACCTGGATTAATCAGTTTGTCCAGTAATGTAAGACAGGAAATAAAGGAGCTGCCTTAAGTTCAGGAAGTAGTGGAGCTGTGCATAGAGCCCATTGTGGAGTCATCAAGTCATCTCCATGTATTTGTTCTGCTCATGCACTAAACCAGCTGAGTCCAATCAGCTGGTTTCAGCCAGGAAGGTGAGCTAATTAGTGAATGCACCTGGTTCAGTGACTGAGCAGAACAAATACATGGCATGGAGATGACTTGATGACTCCACAATTCCCACCTCTGCTATTTTGTCACTGGAGTCAACACTGGGTCTTGCAGTTGACTCATCCACAGTGGTGACAGGGTATGGGCAGAAAAAACTTGCATGAATTAAAAGGTGGAGATTATTCACAGTCATGTGAGGGGGATGAAAGAATATAATATAAAAAGTACTGTATGGTCATATCCTGCTAATATGTTAAAAGGGTTGAATTTGTTACCCAGGACATATGAATAAATATGTTGGATCCACAAGACTGGAGAGCAAACAATAAAATTCATGAATAAAAAGCAAGATAACAATGCATTGTCTCACTGGCTTTGACTAAACCGCTGTGTGAGCCATATAGCACATATGATACATTTCTGTCTCTTCTTATGTCATCCACCCACATACACCTGTGAACAGTTGTCTCACTTGCCCAGATGAATCACCGACTCTCTCATGACCGCTAATAAAGTTCAAAGGCACTATTTGTGAAACAATCCTTTGATCATAGGTTTGGTAACTTGTTGGTTGCTGTTTCGAATGTTCAAAATCAATTAGGCCCCAAAACCACACGGAAGAAGAGATAATAGTTCTGCTGCCATTGTTTCCAGACAGAGTGATCAAACATATAAGATCTCAGTGCAAAGTGGAATATGCTATAGATTGTCATTCACAGCTCACATGAAGGATGTTATTTCAATATAAATATGTTCATAAATTTAGAAGTAATGCAAGTTTAAAATTTAAAATCGCTTGGTTAAAAGGTAGCCCACAAACTGCTGTGTCATTGAGTGGCATACGATGAAATGTACGGGTTTGATGCAAAATTAACGTCTGCATCCAATACAACTTGTTAAAACATTGTAATTTTTAGAGTGTAAAATCTCAAACATGGCTGTAGCACATGTCCAACGTTAAGAATAATGGATTCTCAGAGTAGTGTTCAATATTTCAGTGGAGACAGTGTTACAGTGAGGGAGTTTAGAGTAAGTGATACGAGTGAATATTTACTGACATGTAGCCTATGTTTTACAGTGGGATTGGATTTGAATTGTGTCTTTCATCACTTGAGTCAAAAGGTTGACCCCGTGTCTTTTTTTGTCCATTGAATTATGCAGATGATGCACCTGCTCAGCCATTAAACAATAAACCACTTATGCTATGAGATGGTTAACTTGTACTTTTTTTCACAGCCCTCTCCCCCTCTCCCCTCAAGAAGCTTGTGCTTTTTGTCAGGCCATCATTGCAAATAAGAACCTGTTCTTAATGATTTTTCGCCTGGTTAAATAAAGGTTAAATAAAAATAAATAAATAAAAATGGACTGGCATAAGGCTGGAGCAGCTTTCCCATTTGAAGACCGATCTTTTCCTGCCACCACCCACCCCCCACCTGATGACTACAACTCAGTCCTCGAAAAAAGGGACACAAAAACTCATTGAACCCAACTGTTACACACCCATGACAAAACACCCACATACAGTATGCCCACATAAAAGAGCGACTTATCCGTGCCCAGTTTAAAGCCCTGCTCTGATGACATAAATCTCCTTCATCATGCAGTGTCTTTAAAACAAGACTGGTCTCTACAAATTTATTCAAAGCTGAATAAAAATGTCAGAATAAGGCAAAGATGTGACACATGTCAGTTGTTTCTCTTCTGGGACTTGATTAGCCTACTACGGGACTCGACTACACCGACTGGAAGGTCACAGCTCTTGAACTCAACCCAACCCTAAATGGCTTACTAACAACACACACACACACAGTGTCACATGGGAAGCTTTAACGACTTGTTTTACACAGCATTAGTTTGATTTCAGGTCAGAAAACTTCTCTCACTCACAAATTTTTGTCGTAACAATTTTCTACCAAGCTTTTAGTCACTTATTGTCAGTCATCAGTGGAGCTGCATCATGGTGGTATCAAGTCTGGAGGATTTTGTCTCTTTTTTTTTTATCATAAACTTGAATCTCTATAGGTGTAGGTGTATTTCTGAGACAAAACTCAACAGTTGAAGACAACAACATACATATTTTTTGTTCTACAGTATTCTATTGCCAAGCCCACTGGTCAGGAAATAATTAGACTAATCAGTAAGATCAATGGTTGTTGCTTTGAACATCACATTAATAGTATAATGTGATATTGATGTGCAGCATGTACTCACTCCTACTTCCAATGAACATATTAAAAAGTCAGTCAATAACCTCTCATGCTTCTTTCACCATTTTGTTTCATGCATGCAAACCATGAAATACTGTCGTTTAAGCCTGTTTGCTCACAAAATTTCCTTCATCCTCCTCTATGATAAAAAAACACCCATATTATGTTACTCATGCAACCTGCTATACAATGATCAGACTGATAGGCCTTTAAAACAGAGGAGAAAACATGCTGCCGCCACCCATCCATGTGCTGGGGCCCTCCGATCCTCAGCTAACCCATGGCTGTGCTGCTGCTGCTGCTGCTGTGACAGCCACACTAACTAACAGGGGTGGGACTCCTGCAGAATGGGTGCTCCTCAGCTGACAAAGGCCAGGTTTCAGGCCCATCTGCTGCACTAATGGGCAGAGCTGACTGTGACCCTTCCCCAGTGGAGCATCAACTAGGACAGTCCATTGTCTCCTACAGGGTGCCTGCCTTCAGAGTGACATCACCGGCACTGCTGCTGCTCCTGCTGCTGCTTGTTGGAGGAGCAGCCGGCTTATTCTCCAACCACCAGTCCATAAAGTAATATCTGCTCAATGAGGATTTTCCCTCATGGCCCAAGTAACATGGCAGATTTAAAAGCATTAAGCTATATGACATGACACACTCCACATAATGATTATCTCTCTAAATGGTTGATTGATACACTGCAGACATTTTCATTAATAGCTGAAAGAAAATCACCAGCAGCAACGGCAGCAGCAGCATGCACTCCCCCTAACATGAAGCAGCACTGCAGTATAACATTGTGTGGTATCATTGATATTTTGGCTGGTTCCGAGCTCCTGACTGAGCCACCCACACACACAACACCCCGATGACTACACACTCCTGACAAACCAGCACCACATTAACACTCTCCAGTCTTCTTCATCTGAACAGATCCACGCACAATATCCATCTACACACTGAATCTTGGTTAGTTAAATCTACACAGTCACAAAAGGGGGGGAAAAAAGTTTCATCATGACACTACACTTCTCATTTATGGTGGATGAGTGTGGCCACATGGCACAGCAGCGGCTTAAAACGCAAGTTTTTCTTCAGGTGGAAAGAGAAAAGAGGGAGTGGAGGGGGAAGCCGGGGCTGTGCGCACACCTTCTCTCAATCCACCTGCTCAAACGCACAATCTGAAAAACCCTTAAAAAATCCTTTTCTCCACTCATCTATTCTCTGACTTGCCCACTCCGAGTAAAAAAAAAAAAACATTACTATTTAATGATTCCTTGTGATCAGTAAAGTCTGTGTAATCCCAGCCGGTAGCGGACTCACCTGCGTCGCTGCTTGCGGAGTGAAGGGAGTGTGTGTGTGAGTGAGTGTGTATGTGTGTGGGGAGTGGATGTGAGTGTGTGAGTCGATGCTGCAGGATAGAAGCACGCCGTCTCTCCCCCTCGCCTTTGTCTGTCTGCCTCAGTCTGAGAGCCGAGCCGCTGCCTGCCTCACTGGAGGAGCCACTGGGTCCTAAAGCCAACGAGCGGACCCGCCCACAGTGGGAAGAGTGGAGGTACCGGTCAGTCAGTGTGGCTGCCGGGGTGGAGTCAGTCTCACCAAAAGGTAGATAGATGATGAAAGCTGACATGAATCAAATGAGGATATTATTTACAGTCATGGATGAGAGATGAAAGAGCCTTTGAGAGATCTCATGACACCACTGTGTGAAGCACTTCTACTTTCTTTCAGGGGGTGAAAGTACATTTACTCCTTGATATGTCTGATTTCAGATCCTTATTGAATTCTTTTATCACCCTACAAGGCTGTGGTTTCCTGTCCGTTTGTGTGTGTGTTCATGCAGTCAACCAAGTCCAAATCATCACGAGTGTGTCCCTTTGAGACAAACCACAGTTTGATGCTTTCGGTCTGTTGGAGCTCTTTGTTGGTCCAAGATTAAAGCTTTAAAAACCTCAGCGCTTGTGTTTGACTTCCCTTTCTGCCTCCTTTAAAAGGGGAGTGTGTCATTGTCAAGCACCCATGTACACTTACATACTCTGAGAGACACATTTAATTTGCTTTCTTACTGTTGCATTTGACAGAACATCACAGTGCAGTCTGAAAATACTGCCGATTGCAAGTTGTTGCACTCGGTCTAGTAATTTTAACATTTGCAGCCCCAGAGGGAACAAATGTCTGTGGTTGATTCTGCATGAACTTATAAGGCAGTTTGTCATTTCAAAGGTCTTACACAAGCAGGGGCTGAGGAAACCAAAACATCTCAGTATAAAGCCAACATTGGTCACTGCTCCACAGTGATGTCATATCAAATTACAAGAAAGGGATGTAAACTTTTCTCAACTCTGTAGGCGATTTGAGAAAAAGAAAAAGCCTGTGTGCTATAGTTATTGTAGTGCTGTATTGATTTCACTGAAAGCTCTGTCAGGCCTGCTGCGGGCTGCGTCATACATAGGGGAAAGGTGAGATGTAGAGCTTCAGAGGTGTCACATGATCCTCCCACCAGGCTGAAATCTGCCAAAAGAAACACAAACGTAACATCAGCCCAAACATCCCCAAACAAATGAACAAATTCCTTGGACAGAAATGACCTCCGGGCCTCAAAACTGGGCCACAGCAGCACACATGTATAAGGTTGCATTAGGTTTAGTTTTAAATCTTTCTAATACTTGAACAGGACTGACTGTAGGATAAAGACAAGATGACTGTGTCTGTGATACTGATTCATTTCTCTGAATAAGGTATACTGTGTGAGATACAGTATTAAAAAAAAGTTAACTTCACGAGTCTACTCTGATATAAAATATTTATTCCTCACAGTCTCAAAATGCAAAATGAAATGATAATTTCAGATGACACAGATTTTAATGCCTCTAAAGTCGAAGTTCTGCTGATACTGGCTCTGGGATACTTTCTTCATACACATCAACACAACTCAACTTACAACCAGTTATCCCAAACATCCTCATCTCTCAGTGCATCTTGTGGCCAGAAAGTTAAAAACCATTTTTTACACAAATGAGATCAGATCTTGCATATTGAGAATCAGATTAAAACCATGTTAGACCATGTTAATCAGGCAGCTATAGCAAGAAAGTATACTAAATCTGACTTTATGAGTCTTCTACAAAATATATAACAGAATGAAAATATGAGATTGAGGGGCGAAATTAATTTTAAGAAGATGAATAATTAAGAAAATACATGATTTATACTTTGGCAAACAAGTTGATTGATTAATTGCTCCAGTTTGCCTCTGCATGCATCAATAAGTAGGTTTAGATGGGAGGGCCAATGGGTAACAGGTCTCTGTTTTTTAAGAGCCAACAAAAGGAGTTGACTCTTTTCACAGCGGGCTGCACTCTCTTTGTCGTCTATTCCTCTCCCCTCAGGCAGAAAAGCCTCACTTTAAAAACTCAGCTGTTGTCACATACTGGAGCCTCTCCTTTGCATGTCAAGCATAACTCTAATTCACTCTGATCACTGGCTGCTCCACACCTCCCTCAGTGAGCTCCCCAAGGGCTGCTGTCCCCAGCCTGCAGTCTGACAGAGGGGAGGGGGGAAGAAAGTGTCAGTACAGGAGGCAGTTACTCGGGTGGGAGGAGATGGAGGGGTGAGGGGGGCATATGGGACGAGGAGGAGCAGATTTGGATACTTGGCTCCCGGTTGGGTGCTGTGTCACATCGTGCTTCGTGCCAAAAAGTGAACATGTAGTCAGTGACTTTCCAAATCTGGTCACATACAATAATTACGTTTTCAGCTATGAAACGAGTGTCTCAGCCCGGCTTAGGATATGATGAAGGGAAAAAGGCCTCTTCATATCATATAATGTATTGTTCAGTTTCACAGACAGTTAAACCAACCAAGAGTAATGTGACATCCCTACATGCACTTTGAGGAGGAAGTGTATCACACTGAATACATTTGATATCTTCTGCCTTTTGGCCTTCTTGTGTTTCACCAAGGTTTTGCCTACAAAATAAGTGGAAATGGAGATTTCTCGGTAACACAAAATAAAACAAAACATAGTGCACCGTATCATGTGGCTAAAATGTAATATAAGTCTGTATGGGTGCAACCAGTCCAGGCCTGCATACACACACACAGGTATTCTGCCTTGTATCTTTAAATGATATGAACAAGGTAAGGTTTTAAGTATTCCAGTAAATAGAAGTCCCACTCTGCTGAAATCATTCAAGATGAACAAACTGACACGACCTTAACACATTTTCACACATCATTACCGTCAAATAAAAAGCCCCATAATAACAGAACATTTCAAGCTATTTAAACTCTGTCATTTACTGTAAATGTTTGGTGAGCAAGATTAGTCACTATTGTCCTTGTTGCTGTTACTGATGACTAACTTTTCTCAATCTTCTTATTTTAAAACTCATATATAAACTGTATAGCATGGGTTCAAGTCAGGACAGCCAGAGTTTCCAAGGCAACAGGCAAATAGATAAATAATGTACCACGTCTCTTTTTACCCCTGTTGTGTCATCAATTTAAAACATGATATCATATATTCAATATGTCATTCAATCATATGTAAATCCACTCCTGATTTGTTTTATGTAAATGTAAAAATACCAAGTTTCAGTGGGTGTATTTATGTCTCTGGATCAACAAACCGGTCCACACAGCGAGTACAGTGACAGTTTCAGAAAGAGTGCTGTGCTGGCTGTCCATATGACAGCACTAGGTGGACTGCAGGATAAGCATAAGTGGTTCACAGCTGGTGTCTGGGGGAAACACGAGAGAGGGGTGGAGAAGGCCGGCCGGCGAGGGGCGGGGAGGGGTCTGGTGGCAGTAGCAGAGGGGGGGTTTTGCAGCCATGACGACTGATGGAGGAGGAAGTAAACAGATGTCCACAAGCTGGCAGACAGGCCCGAAGTGGTCGAGGCGCTGAGAGACAGGTGGACATCCAGGAACACAGTGGGACTGCAGAGCGACCGTGAAGCCAAGCTGAGCTTTGTATGGAGAACGCAAGCACTGGAGTCTCATAAATAAATCTGTCGTCGTATAATTTAGTGAACTTAACATGAATGAGGCCCACATCTTTAGGATGTGTTAGTGGGATTGTGGTAATCATTGTGGGATCAAAACAAAGGTTTTTGCTCTGTGTTGTATTGACACATTAATCAAGTGCATAAAATGAAACGAAAGCACCAAATGCAGCATTTTACATGTCTTCATTATCCTAATTGCTCTTCTGTCTCGTCCAATTTTTGTACAAGATTATGAGACTCAGATGATGCACTGAGGAAGCATTCATCACTGTTGCTCTCTTAACCCACTTAAGCATTTTGTAGAGTCACTGCAGCAGCAGCAGCAGCAGCAGCAGTAGTCTGGGGGTCCAGACTTGAAACTGGAAAGCCATCAGTTTAAATCCCCTGGCAAGCTGGTGAATCTGAGGGCAGGAAGTGAAGGAGACGTGCTGTCGCCTCCCTCAACACTAACTGTCAACATGACCTTGAGCAAGGCACTTCAAACCAGCTGCTCTGGTGCACTCGTAAGATGGAAGTGACTGTATAGGACACAAAGAAATACTCACTGAAGAGGAGAAAATAACATTTGAACAGGTGGAGGGTTCAAGGTGAGTCGGAGCAAACCCCATGCTGCCCTGATGGCTGTGATGTTCAGGAGACAGCAGCATCAGTGTGATGATGGAGGGAGGGGCAGTGATGAGCTACACTAGCGACTCTGTCCAGAGAGGATGAATAGCTCAGTGTGTCTGTTGGCGCGACTCTTAATGGGCCACTACGGGGGAGACAGCCAAAACATGTGTGTTAGTCCATGAATGAATGGATTAATTTGTTGGTTTAGAAACGAGTGGATGTGGATGACTTGTTAGTGTGTAGCATGTCAAAAAAACAAACACGTCCCAGTGACAACTGCTTTCACACAGTACGTTTTGAAAGTTATGGGTCAGTTGCGATGACATCTCAAGAGCAATGTCACCATCGTGGCTGAGATGGATTGATTAACTGTCAGTCTAGTCCCCACTTTGGTCCTGAACAACTCCCTATAATCCTGCATATTTTGCAGTGTCACACTCATGTCTGCATGTCTGCTTCATAGTGAACTGTCTCATGGATTGCAATGACATGTTGTACACGCATTAATGCCCATCTCAAGATGAATGTATGTGATCTCACAGCAGTAAGAAAAAGGCAAATGTTAGAAGTCATGGGCGCATGACGTCTGTCCGACTACCCATTTCTCCGACCATACATTTCTTTATTTTTGCGTCCATTAGTCCGACCTCCCACTTCTCCAAATTAAGTAGCCCTAACCCTTAACCTTACCCTAAACCTAACCTTAACACTGTAGAATGGGTAGTCGGAGAAATGAGCCGTCGGATTTTTGGGCAGTCGAACTGATGTATGCTCCCCAGAAGTCATAGCAGAGTATTATACACTGTAATTATTTATGTAGCCTAGTACACATCACTTTTATGTTGCAGCAACTGGAGGAGCTTGTCTTTCTTACCATAACACATGGAGTTGTGATTTTTTGTTGATAGCCTATTTTGTATTTTCTGACTCTGCAAGTACAACATGTCCCACAATGAAAGGTTGGAAAACAGGCTACCAGAAAATATACTGAAGTAAAGTAGGCTACAAGTAGCCTACCTCAAAAATGTAAATATTATGCAAAGGTAACTGTTTTGTTATTTTCCACTGCTGCTTCTTTATATCACCGTTTTGTGTTGTGCTTTCTGTTTAGTACTAATTAGCAAATGTTAGCATACACATTACACCTGCTAAACATCAATTTTAGTGTTTTCTTTGTAACATGTTAGCATGCTGATGCTAACATTCAGCTCAATTCACTTCTATTTCAACAAAGAAACAAGGCTGTGGACTTTTGCCTGGTTTTACTCCAAGAAGAAAGAAAAGGAGGTAGCAATCAAATAAATTGAAACTCAGATTTGTACATTAGATAAAAATTATATCCTTTTTCTTTCTGTCTTAGTTCCCTTAGTAACATTCCTCAACAGTATTAAAGAATAAATGGATGAATGAGACTGTGTGGGTTAATATTTCTGATCCATGAGGGTTTTAACGTGTGAAACTGTTTTAATTACGTAGGCTACACCCAGTCTGCCTATACAGCATGACTCATGATGGTGTGATGGTGGTGTTGCAGTAAAAAGAGAGCGATGAGCAGGGCAGACCTCTGTAGTAATGGCAGCATCATTAAACAAGACCTCATCAGTTACCATGGAAGCTTATTCATAGCCGGAAAAACCTTGAGAGGCTTATTCTGAGCCTAATCAGCTGCAGCCTCCCCGGGAAGACTACGATGAGCAACAGAGGGTGACGTCATGTGATGTGTAGTTTGTGAGGAATCTTTTTTCATCCTCAGAGACACTAAGTAACCTTCATAATTATTAATTAAACATCTGCTGAATCACACGTGTGTCATCATGATGTGTGTTTACTTTTTTAAAATGCTTTACTCCTCCCTCAATTTTCCCATAATCCCATTCTCCTTGCATCTTTGTTCCCTTGCTTTATTTGCTTTATGAGGAAAAGGTATTAACCATCTGGCGTGTTAGAGTCTGTGTTGGCATGTGGGAGACTGAATAACATTAGGCTACCTGAGTATCTAAAACATGGTGGATGAAGTAAATCGGGTCTGTAGGTGGATGGCTCAGTGGATAAGTTGGAATAAGGGAGAGAGGATCCAAAAAAGTAAAACATGACCTGGATTTCCTTTATGCTCTTTTAAATCACCATGTGGGGAGTCACCATTGTGCCATCTCAAGTAGCTTTGTCTGCTCGGCAGATTTTCTAATGAGGGGCTTTTGGAGGAGGATGACAGAGCGCTCTGCGTGCTCTGTCGGGGAGGAGGGGCATTTAAAGGAAATGAGCAGTGCTCTGTCCATGGATACCCCTAATACTAGATCCCCCCTACCCAGACCATTAGGACTGAGAAGGGTGGCATTAGTCTGAAACTCTCATTATGTCAGATACGCTGAAAACCCCTAATCTAGGCACCAAATGATAGGGGTAGAATTAAACCAAACTGGGCAAGAAAGCAGCAGAGGTGTAATTCAAACTACTCCAATCAGTTTTGTTTGTACTTTACACGGAGAAGATTTGTTTGGAGACCAAATGCTGTGCTCGAATATTTACTGAATCACTTCAGCAACAGTCATTTATGTTTTCATATAAACCAGTTTCTATGTTCCGATCCCGTCTCTTCTAGTTGCTTTAATGCAGCACACAGTGACACCGTCAGTGTTTGTCACCACAATAATAATAAAAAAAAATCAAGAACTCTGCCCTTATAGATTATTTCTTTACATCTGCAATGTAACTTCTGGTGGGGTTTCTTTTCTTTAACAAAGGAAAGCGAAAACAGATATTCTAAAAAATTCTAAAAACACATTAATTAGTTGTCTCTATCGTCATTATGCTATAATTGTTGTGAGGCAGATGCATGGCCGCAGGTCAGTAAGTCATTCAACCAAAAAAGTGTGAAGGACAGGGTCTGACGGCTCATCTAAGATGTGATGTTTGTTTTCTACTTGTACGCACAATGAGCACATTTAGTCTTAGTCTCTAATTTCTGTCTTGTGTCATTTTCAAACACATTTATTTCTATTTTTACATTTTTTTCTAACTTTAAAAACAGCGCATAAGTGCATGATGTTGAGAAGTCAGTTTAATACTAAAGACATGTGGGTAGGTCATGTGCAAACAACTGAAGGTGTAGCGTGAATGGTGACCCCTACTGTATGGCCTGAGAAGAGTGATCATGGTTTAACATTAAAGTGGTTCATATGGACAGGCAAAATTAAATAAAGAAATAAAATAAAATAAAGAAACACAGAGGCTGATGATTAAGCATCGTCAAACACATGGAGAGTGAACAGAAGTGGTTCAGTAAGGCCTCTTGGATTGTCCCACATCCATCTGATTATCTATATTCGCTCTTGCAGTTATTTGGTTCACCAGAAGATGGAAATATTTCACGAGACAAATGGACTGAGAGAAAACCCCCAGGAGCATCAGGCCACATTGTAGTCAGATCTAGTCTAATTTCATACTTGTCATTTCATTTAAGGGATTTATAAAGTGTATGAATTTCTGTGGCTGTTTACAGGAGATATTAAACCGAACATGTGTTTGAGCATGGATGAAAGGGTTATTTCCCAAAGTAGGTAAAAATATCAGTGGGCTCGGCCTACACACCGGCTGTGTGAAGAAGCCAGAACAGGATTAACAGAAAAGACCAAGAGCCCCACTGTTACAATGTCACATCAATTTTCACCAAGCACTGAATTTCTCATGTCTTTTGTGGTCAGTTTGTTCATATGAACATACCGCTACTGATCCTGCTGTGAATCACATCTACTACTGATAATTACACAAATCATGGTGTAATGAAGAGAATAAGTAGTGATGGTGGAAATAATGTGGTTTTATGGACATTAGTGACCACAGTGTTGCATGGCTGCCATCTGCTGGATCATCACCACATTACAATAGTTCACGATGTGCAGCTCTCCACTCCTCCAATCATTACTGTAACACTCCTGGTACCATCTTATGTCAAAACATGTACTGGCCCTTTAATTCCGCACTGCATTATAGTTCTACCTGAGATGGTGGAAGTCAGTATTTGCACATTTATTTTGTTTCCCTGTAGTTTTTGGCAGAGGCTATGTGCATCATTTTTTATTAGGAATCATTTCCCTCATTTGAAAGCACAAACAATATTAATATTGACAATATATATTTGTTTTGCAAATATTGCAAAATATACATGGTGTAATTTTATGATTAGCTAATAGGTGTTTATCTTTATAAAATTCTTAGCATATTAATTAATATTCTGTGATACTTTAAATGCATACACTGTTTAGATGGGATTTTCTTGTTGCTCCTGTCCAACTCGATAGGCTAAAATGGGCTATACTGTATACTGTGTGTGTGTGATAGAGAGAGACAGAGAGAGACAGAGGACTTGGGAGAGGACTGATTTAACTTTCTGACCCTCTATAAACAGAAACATAGTTTCAAAGAGGTGTTTCCTAACTTGGCTTTCAAAATAAAAGCACCACAGTACCACAGTATATCTACTGTGGTGCTATGGGGCGTGGTTGAACAGTTTTGCAACATTGTTGTTGTATGAAGTGAGGATGCATATGAACCCAGAGGCTTTTTTTATCAGTCACTGAAGGAAGGTAAGCTTCTTTATGTCGCTCTGAAATCAGAGCCAACAAATAAAAACAATTTGGGACTGGGTTTAAAGAATCAATATTTATTGATTTTTATTCTTTCTATTATCACCCCTTTTATTAATTGGTTTGTTGGTCTTACATTTATTTCAATTTTGAGTTTGTGCTGTAAGATAGGGAAACTAAACTATTAAAGATACCATTACAAGATAGATAGATAGATAGATAGATAGATAGATAGATAGATAGATAGATAGATAGATAGATAGATAGATAGAATTTATTGATTGTTTCGAGAGAAATTTAGAAATTAGGGAACACAGAACAAGGACACAGATTCAATAAAGGCTATAATAGTTCATTATTGAGCTATAACAATCGCAAAAGTATAATATCTTTCCAATATGATATAAAATCTAAAGAATGTTTTTTATTCTAATATGAAATAATATAGTTTAGTTAATAATGTTGGAAAATTGGAACCACATCGCAAATTAAAAAGTAAACAAATGACATAATTTCTTCTTCCGTGCACGATAATTATTTTGAAAAGCCACCCTAACCGGATGTCCCCCGTTAAACTTTTCCAGCTGGACACACACACAAAAGCAGAGAAGGCTATGGTGGGAGAAGACGCACACGGACCTCCAGCGAGCTGATCTCACGGTGACTGACCTGCAGCGGTGTTTCCCTCTGAGCGACGACATGTCTGTGAACGAGGTGTACGTGTTCCGACCCTTCAAGCTGATCGCGCTGCTGTGCGTCTTCCTCGCGCTGTGTTTGGACGTGGTGGCTCTGCTGAGCCCAGCCTGGGTCACTGCCGAGCATTTCTCCCTCTCTCTGTGGGAGTCCTGCTCCCAGTCCGAGGCACGGCACCCGACAGAGGAGGCTGAGTGGAGCTGCTTCTCCACCCTCACATCTGGTAGGGATCCTTTTGTTTTCATGTTTTTATGCATTGTTTGATATTTCCACATTTTTATTGTTTTTGTTGTTTATAACTTTTTTTTTTTGCTCCCGGTGGGAGGATGCCCTTGTTTTGTTGGAGAAAAGCCTACATAGTGGAAAACTGCTGCGGTTTTAGACGTGTTGTTGCACAGTCTAGGGTGGTGTTTTTTTTTTTTTTTTTAAATGCTCCTTAGAAATCTGAGATCTCAAGGGTGGATTATTGTAAGGCACTTTTTTTTAATGGAGAACAGATTTTTCCAGTTATAACTGCTATCACTCTGTAAGTAGTGGAGAAAACAGCATGTTTTCAGTGGCTTGTTTTCAGGATTTGTTCATATCCAATGTCTGAAACAAACAAAGAGGAATATTTGTTGAACTGTACAAACCATCAGACTGGCAGCTCTGGCCATCATCCCCCAGGCAGAGTTTGTTTTAGTTGGCCTCTTGGTCTCCGTCCAGACATTCATGGTTTCTTGTGCTGCTGAAAAATTTCCTCCCTTCATACCAGAGCAGTGACGTGGTGTCACTATGACAAACATACTGTGATGCTGGGGTCAGCCAGCACAGTGGGACTGATTCATGAGAGTGTGAATTGACACCTGGGTTTATTAGGAAATGGTTGTTGCTCTTGTCATTGTTTCTTTGTTTGATGAATAAGTCACAAATGAGTGATTCATAAAAAAAAAGGTGACTCACAATGAGTGTTTAAACATAACATCTCTGCGGTGTTGAGACAGTTTGCATGTGTAGGATTAAAAAAAACTATAGGAAGAACAATGAGCGCTAAACCTCATCCCTTTGTCACACAAAGAGTCAAACACTCAGACCACCAGGAGGCTTTTTAGAGAGACACATGCAGCATCTTCCCCTTCATCCACCTCAGCAGGCCTGGACCCACCAGGTTGTCTATTGTCAGAGCAGTGGAGCCACATGACAGGAGGAGTGTGTATGCACCGACCCCCTCTCTGCCCCACCAGGGGAGGAAATCCGCATTAAATGGACCAGATTTACCAGATTTCGTCTGGTGGCTGGTACAGTGGAGCTCCGTTTCACATATAGTAGCTCACTGTTATGAAAAAAAAAAAAAAAACATAGTCCTAATTGGTTGTAAATTCTTGCTGCAAGGTTTTAATAGTAGAGGCCAGGGCGAGAGACTTTTGCTGCCAGCGCCACAGACACAAACATGTCCAGCTCCAGAGAGGGAAGCGCAGACTCTCTGTGACCGAGCGCCCTCTGATATTGTGGAATGTGTTGGGGTGAATAGGAGGCGGGTTTGTCACTTTGAGTGTCTGCAGAGCTCATTAAAGCAGCAGTGGAGGGGTGTGTCGGGGTTAAAGGTGCAGTTCACCAAAAAGGCAAATCAGATATATTTATGCACATATTTTCATACCTTTCCCAAGGGTGTTACATTTCAGCCTATCCTTGGAGTGATGTAACATGAAAAGACTAATTGCATGCAATGAAAACAACGTAGATGGGAACAGTGTCATGACTTGCAGACTCAGTTAGTGACAGAGAGAGGTACTTGAGATGGGAGTGTTTTATTCTCTTTGAAGAGAAGTTTTTTTTTATTTTATCATAACCACATAATGGGCCAAAGATGTCAGAAAATAGTCCAGATGTGTCATTGTCAAAATGTTATATTTTACCATCCTGAAGGAAAGTGAATCAGTAACTCGGAGAGAAAGACAGACCCAGCAAAGATTGTTCTCTGAGCTCGTTAGCTTCATCAAATGCAAATTTTCCTTTTGAGTTGAGTCTTTTGAGGTTTGGCTTTCTTCTGACAAGTGGGACATCAAAGAGGGAGTGCTCAATACAGGCAGGAACAGAGGGAGGAATACATTTCTGCTTTCAGACTCTCTATCAGTGCTTCTTTTTCTACAAAAAGAGACTAAAAGCTCTTTGGAGAAAAAAGACACTTTTAAAACGTGCTGTTATAACGACCAAGTGTTGTGTTGGTATTTCCAGGGAAGACTCCTCTGACGCACTGGAAGCGATGAGATTTACTTTTCCAGCAAGAGCTGCTTCAGTTTGTTTGAAGTGAACAGAATAAATGTGCTGCTAAAGACCCACCGCGGCTGAACTGACATGGAGCAGGCTGGCAACCACAAGCACCAGCTAAAGACTTCACTGAACTGTCAGCTTGTACCGAAGCTCAGAGGAACATGGAGATTCAGTTTTGGTCTACACTGATGATGATGATGGTGATGGTGATGATGATGATGATATTTGATAGGAAGCAGCTGTGGCCTGATTATCTTACAAACTTGTATTCCTTAAACATGCATAACTATAACGATCAGTAATAACAAGTAGTTCAGCAGCAGGAACATTTTGCAGATCTGATCTACTGAGTTCCTGACGAGGTTCTTGTTAGGTGTGTTCCTCATGGAGTGTGCGTGTGTGTGTGTGTGTGTGTGGTTCAGGCCTGAGTTTGTTCTGCTTCGCTCCCTGCACTCGGTGGGATTAGCTCTTGTTTTGTGTTTGTCAGCGCAGCGGTTCAATTCAACTGTGCTGCTCTGTGAATCAAGCTTTTGTTATGCAGTGGGATGCTCCACTTACTAACCTGCGTGTGTGTCCCATCCTGCAGACTGGCAGATTGCCACCCTGGTGCTGCTGGTGGCCGGCGCAGTGGCAACCCTGGTGGCCTTCTTGGTGGCCCTTATTTCCCTCTGCCGGGGGACGCAGAGGTACCACTACCGCACCGTGGCTGTGTTCCTCTTCACTGCAGGTACGTCCTTTTGCTTTTGCTTTTTCACCCTCAACTTCTTCCCACCCTGTTTGGGTATTTATCCACTGTTCCAACAACACATTGTGTTCTTGTACATTTGGAAACAAAAAAAGACTGTACATATATGCCTTCGCCTTCGCCACAACCACAACAATTTCCATATAGACACAGTTTTTTTTGTTTGTTCCAGTCCTCACATTGAATAAAAGGGTGCAGAAGAAAAGAAGCAGCTGAAGGAGTCTTGCTGCTTGAGCTCATGTTTTCTGCGGTGTGGAGTCTGGGGAGCTGCTCGCTCCTGCGCCAAGAAAAAGCAGCCGCAGAATATGCAGAGTTACCAACACAGTGAAGTCACAGGGTGAAAAAAACAGAAAAGCCACCACAGACTCCTCACCCAGCAGCACTGCCTCAAAAGCTGGATCTATCTATAAAACACATATAATGAAAGCTTTAGCAGTTAAGACACATTGCTTCATATACTATGCAGCCATTGTAATAACTGACTCGTAGCTTGTGCTTACTTTAGTTTAACAGCAGTAATGAATCTCTAACCACTCACCACTTAACCTGTGTCCAGTTTTGCCAGTTTCCAAAATAAGATGCATAAGATCCTCTTGTAACTTAAAGGAAAAGATGGCAACCCATGCACTTAGAGAGACTGATGTCTCTGTTGATGTTGGTTTATTCATTATTTCAAGGTGCTGCTTGATTAGTTTTAGTTACCTGGACATGTATGTTTCCCTCTGCAGCCGTTGAGCTCTGTAGCACATATTTATGTCTAATCTACAGAAACTCCTCCAAGAGGATGTGAGAAAGTGTTTTTCCTCAAAAGGCCAATGCACTTCTTTCATATTTCTGATGATATCCTCCTCAACCCCACATTCTCCTGTGCTACATTCATTATTTCAGAGTCATGGTGTGTGGATTACATAAAATGGACAGAACAGATAATGAAATATATGTGATATTGTGCAGACAGTATTTTATCTAACTTTTAAAGAACATGTGGAGCAATGTTCCTGGTCTTGTTCTTGTTCTTGTTCTGTCCCTGAAAACATCAGTCACAAAGGAGCAGTGTGTGCAGTGGACTTAATGGCCAAGTCTTGGACTATTTGCCATTCACTGAAAACCGTGGGAATGCAGTGTTATCCTTTCCTGTGTGTAATTGCTTTAAGATCCTGGCGAGAATAAGGTCTCCATACAGCAGAGCAGCAGCAGAACGGCTGGTTGTTAAATGCCCCTTGGCAGGACTGTGGCTGCGTGGTATTTATTTTCTGTCCAGAAATATGACCTCAGCGCGCCGCAAGCTCGGTCTGGCCTCCATCAACACCGCCACATTCTTGCACTGCCACCGGTCCTCCTGCACGCCCACTGCTCCATCCTGTAGGAAGGAAAGGTGGAGCCATAGTCGCACACAGTTCTCTCCTCAGGAGTCACCAAGCATGCATGCAAAGGAAGTGCTGTGAGCGCAGACCACACTACGCCTTTGATCACACATGCACCTACGCTCACAATGGAGCCAACACATTTACTGTACCACCAGTAGCCCGTGGTCCCTGAATGATTCAAAGGGAAAATGATGGTAGCAGCAAAGTAGTTTTCTTCCAAGGTTAAAAGAATAATGAGGATTGTTTGGAAGTTGTTCCACAGTGACGCAATTGCTGGGCCGGGATGTGGAAACGTGATCTTTAATTTAATATCAAGGAAAAAGGACAGGCCTTACTTACCACTGAACAAGAGACCCACAGGCAGATGAGTTGTCTTTGCTTTTAGACTTGAAGAGAAGTAGAAACACATTTTATGACAAAACTTATTATTTATCTTGTAAAAGCATTTTATGGTCCTCAGTAAATTTGCCATAAAGAGTAATTGTATCATATTAATTCTTGTTATGTGCTAGATTCTATCAAGGCCAAGTATGTTTAACTGTTGTTTAATACATAATATTAATAATAGTTGGCACCACAGGCCAAGAGTAAGTTTTTTAACTTTTTGTTGCCCACCTGTTTCTTTTTAGTGGTGCAGCACAGTGATGAATAGAGGATCCAAAAACACTCATGTTTTTAATTGTTCTTCTTTCATTTTCTGGTTTTAAAATGATGATCTGAAGCAGTAGAAACACTGATGTGAAGAAGGCAATCTCTTTATATTACATAATCACTTTAATTACACTTTATATTTCATAAATCATAGTTCTCTGTTGACCTCCTCTTTCTCTCAGGTCTCTGCAGACACTGAAGAACACATTTCATCGCTCTTTTCATCCCTCAGCCTCCTTTCATAACAAGCCACAGAGACATCTCTGCACTTAAAGCAGTTTGTGTTGCAGAACAAGGCCATTGCCATTAACATAACTGAATGGTGCATTTGCAGACTAAATGGCTCGACATTTCTGAAAGCACAAATCTTTTTGTTCAGAGAAGATAGAAAGAATACTTTAAAAACTTCTGATCATTGAAAAGAACAATTCAGACACATTCAGAGTTGGACAAAAGCATTTTTCAAGGTAGAAAGTAGGAACACAAACTTTGAAAGTTTAACAAATCGAGAGTTAAGTATCAATGTGATGAGGAACAAAAAGCTGAAGTATTTACAGCAGATGGACTAGAATGAGGCTTCAAACAGACTCAAGCAGAGAGGACACCGGTTCAATATTGAATAAAGTAAAGCAAAAGCTGCGCCTATGGAGCTTATGGATCTTACAACAGTGATACAATATGGCAGCAGCAGCTGTCGTGGTAGAATAATAATGAGGATCTATCAGTATGTACACTGAAAAGTAAAAGAGGCAGGATGAGCTAAAAGGATAATGTACAATACTAATAATCATAGGAGGGAAAAATGTCAAATGAAATTCTTTTTAATGCAGTGTAATGGTGTATTTATTAGTACCGTCAGTACTATAGATACTGTACTGATAGCTACATAGCTTGTGCAATTATATAGTGGTGTGTTGAAGGTAGTAAATAAGGTCTGCACTAGTATTTTCATTATTGATTAATGTTCGCATTACGTCCTGTCTTAATAGGTTAATCGTTCTGAGTAATGACAAATGTCAAAGCTGAGGGTGAAGATGTTGCTTGTTCTGTCAAACCACATGTAATGTCAGAAGGAGCTGCTGCCTCTGCTCTGATTTAAAACTTGTAAGAAAAAAAACAACGTCCTCTAATGTCTGACGTCTCCTCTGGTTCTAGTGGTTCTGCAGGCCTGTGCTCTCGTCCTCTACCCAATCAAGTTCATCGATGGCACGGTGCTTCAGACCTATCACGAGTTCAATTGGGGCTACGGGCTCGGCTGGGGCGCCACCATCTTCATGCTGGGCGGAGGGATCCTCTTCTGCCTGAGGACGGACATATACGAGGATGCAATGTACTGAGTCCTCTGCTGCTGCTGCTGCTGCTGCTGAAAACACACACATAAACACATGAGCACACACACACACAATTTCCCATACAGGAGGCGTGCTACTTTTCTTCACTCTGCACATGGCCAACAACAGCATACGTGAGCACAGACCCCGTTTCTCTCCTTCTCTTGCTGTCTTGCTCTCTCTGTTATTTTTAGACAAGTTGTGAAGGCCTAATTTAGGCCAGGGCTGTTTGAATAGGACCTCCACCACCACCACCACCACCACCCCCCGCCCCCTCCCCCTACACATGCAGCTATAGCAGGTCCCTCAGCCCTACCGGTATCAGCGGAGGGGCGGCGAAGCTGAAGCACAGAGAGCTTTCTGGACAGGCACGAGGCTCCAGTGCTGGACGTTTCCAGAGCGTGTTGACCTGGATCTCTCTATTGTCAGAGAAACAGGACAGTAGATTCTCAGCACAGACGTGATTGTGCGGTGGCTGAACGTTGAAAGGGACTAATTTATCTCCACATTTCCTTTTTTATTCTTTTTGTAGCATTTCACGAGGACAAGTTTGTTGTTAATGTATTTATGGCATTTCATTTCCCACTTTATAAATATTGAAAACCTGAACTTGTCCCTCCATGTGTTCTGGCTGGAAACATATCTAGTAAAGCTAAGCCTTCTGATATTAGAAGTGTAAATTAGTCAGCTTTTGATATATGCTGGAGCTAGCGCTAGTTTGTCTCAAAGGAAAATGTAAATGTGTACAAAGTATTTCTACATGAAGGAAAATCCAGAATAAACAACAGTAGTTTTGAGACTTTTATGTGAATGAGTGTGAATGATTATTTTGAGTGCTATCATGTTTTATATTCCTCTTTTCTTGTTTGGACAGAGCAACGAGATAAAATGACATCTTTATTATCCAGGAGAAGACATGTTTCCAGGATGTTGGTTTCCTCTGGTTGAAACATGAATGAACATAAAAACAAATTCTCGCGAACCGCAATAACAAGTTTCCCAGTTAAATTTAACAACTGATGTGTCAATGTCACTGATAATTTTAATTATGTCTTGTCATGTCTGTTGATAAATGTGGTCGAAGGCCTAAATTCACCATAATGTTTTTTTTATTTATTTAACAGCGACAACATAATATTACAGCCACCATTAGAGATAATAATAATAATCAACAGATACATTTCTACACTTTTAAAAAGTGTTTATGACAGGCAACTTTAAAAAACAATCTGAAACAGAAGGCGCTGCCACACTCGAGCAGCCTGGTCTGTGAAGTCTCTCCCTGTTTATTGTCTTTTCTGCTGCTCAGGGAGTCTTTTGGAAAGGATCAACTATTTCCGCAGCTGCAGCAGTGCAGAGACGTTCTCCCCAGCTGTGGACGATATTTACATCACGATCAGCAGCTCAGAGGTGAAAAAGACACCAAATGATGGATGCCTCGGCTCCTGTGAATGGTGTAGTGGTGTGTTGAGTGTGTGAGGTGCGGGGCCGGTGGTTGTCTTATAATAGCAGTGACCTCCCAGGAATCTTTGAAATGTGACGAACTAGTCAAAGGTGCCGTGGTTACACGACGGGGTGGCAGAGATGGCACAGGCATCGTACAGATTCTGAGGCAATTGCTCGGGTTACTTTGTTGTCCCACACACTGCACGCGTGTCTGTAGTTGAACATTAGAGCACAAAGTGAAACATGTTTTCACAGTGAAGGGACTTGGCACTTTAGACACCTAAAACAAGTGACACATTGACTCAGGACATAAAAAAAAAACATATTCTACTGCAGGAGACTGTTTTAAAACGTTCAAGATACACACACACACACACAACCTCAGTTGATCCACATATACTGTACAAATTGAATTAATTCCCCAAGCACATGTTCATTTGTAGGCAAGGCAAAGAATCTTTAGATTGATGCGCTCTATATTTACAGTGGGTCTTTTTCTCATCCACACAGTTGGAGCCTTTTCTGGATTATGAAGATTATACTTTGGCACTGGTCATGTTTCACTATAAATATAATAATTATTCACTGAGATCAGACTGGATGATATCTGGAGCCATTAGGTCTGAGCGTGAGAAAAAGCGATTAAAAATCATAAGAGCAACAGTTGTTAAACCAGAAAGTGCTGATCCAAAATCATTTTACCATGGCGTGTTTATTTTGATTATTTCTCTTTTCTCTGTGAAGATATGAGACAGGCGCTGATGATTAAAAAGTATGAAGTGTTTACCTTTTATCTATACTGAGCTTGTTAAAACAGACGGGAAAACACGCTGACGCCTGCATACATGACTGGGGTTAAGATTGTTCCGGTACAAAAAAAAGCACCAGACTCCAGTAAGGCTGACCTGACAACAACCCAGAGTGGCTGTAATGATTTATAATAACTGTGTATAATAAGATTATGATTTTTTTTTTCATCAGTGTGCAGCTGAGGACAGCTCTGTGCCTCTGCAGCTGCTGCTTCTTTCTCTCATCTCTGGATACTTTGGACATGACGACAGCTTTTCCCACAACTGCAGAGGATTAGAGTCGCTCACTGTATGTCAGCAAAAGAAATAAAGTCAAAGCAAGAAATATCTTTTACTCCAGCAGTCAGGACAGACAACATATTCAGTCACAAATGATTGTGAATCTTATGCGATGGATTGTATCTGTAGTGAAGCGGACTTTGGAGAACAATCTGCCCCCTGGGTGCAGTAACCAGCCAGGCCCTGCACACTTTCACTCTGCAGGGACAGATTCCAGTTACTGAGCCTGGGGGACAGAGACAAACGCGAGCTTGGACACCTCGTCGCCTGAGGAGGGACGTTAGTGTTTTAGTGATACAGCTTTTCACAGATTCCCTGAAAATCCAAAAAAGATCGTGAAGGCAAACCTGAAGTTGTGCAGCTCCTCATTTGATCCTCAGCAGTGGAGGTCCTCAGCAGACTGGGCTCAGCAGACCAGTGAGGAGGATTAATGGACTGAGAAGTAACGCCTGGGCTATACATTACCCTGCTCCTGATCCTCCATCCAGCTTGGCTCCACCAAAATTACATATTAACCTCAAAAAGGTTACTCACTTCTCCTCCACTATCAGCTCGCACTGCCCTGCAGTCCTGATAAACCTCAGGACTGTGCATGGAAAACCTGATGTAAATACAGCAGTCAAGTTACATGAATAACATTTTTGAGCCTCACCCCTGACACCACGATGAGAAATATCACAGCTCACATTCATTCTCTACTGATGAATTATTTTTTATTATAATAAGAATGTTTCTTTATTATCAAATGAAGGTAAATACATAAATAAATACACACAACCAACCATAGACACACACAGGCACATGGACAGTCAAACATGGACAAGACGGCCTGTTGTGGGAAGCAGTCAGCTGTGTGGCTGACCTTGTGGACGTCAATGAGTGTTGGATCAAACAGTCAAAAACAGCAGCCCGCCTGGAGTCAGATGGTCACTTTCCCAACGTGAAATAAACTTTGGTGGAGTGAAAATGAAAAATAGCTCAGCATGTGTAGTATTGAGAGAGTGGTGCAGTCAGAGCAAGGAACCTGTTCAATGAATCACACTGAGGGTATTTGAATGGTTGATGAGGACCAGAACACTGGGGGCACCGTGTTCTGGTCCTTATCGACCATTCAGATACCCTCATTATCAAGGTAATGAGGTTTTCTGTTCAAAACAAGATGTGCATGACACAACATGCCAATTAAAAGTGAAAGGAAAAACATTAATATGAAAAATCACTGAAAGAAAGTAAAAACACCTGTTCCATTAGAGTCAGGTGGGTGTTTTAAATTATCTGGACACGAGGGGGCGTCATGAGTACACAGAAGCAAACAAAAAGCATTACCTGTTTCTAACCAAGAAAGGAGGTAATTTATTTATCATTCTAAATAAGAAAACTGCGGGTAAACAGGTTATTTGACCATACACACTGGTGTGTGGCCATGTCCCTTTACCAACTGCTGCCTGGCCTGTCAGTGAACACTGTTTCTTAGATGTCATGAAGCCAAATTGTGAGGCCCAGCACTTGGAACCAGTTCTCAGTGTATCTCTCTCCTCTTTCTCTGTCTTTCCCTCTCTCTTTCTGTCTATGCACCTGCAAACACATCTCCTACGCTTTATTTGGCCTTTGTTTGGCCTTTGTTTGGCCTTTATTTTTGTTTTCACACCTTGCAGCAAGTCTTCCATTACTCATATCCAAATTTCTCAAGTGGTGTTAGTGACTCACAGAACTCACATTTCTCAGGACTATTTTACAAGAAGCAACTAATTTTGCCAACATTCATCTCCCTTTAGTTTTGCCATTGAGCTGCTCTTTCACATACCATGAACAATGTGTCAGTGTAGCCTACATGAAGCACATTTTTTATATTTCAGACAAGCAAAGTTGCACATACTGTATAGCCTAGCATGGATACATAGAAATACTGTACATGTTACATGATTGTTCTTTTAGAGGTTGCAGCAAACTTTGCAAATGGAGCCTCCTAGAGTTACTCTGTGGTAAAGTCATCCATAAAAATGTGGCTCGCAGGTTAAAGGGTTGCACATGTAAGGATAAATATGATTAAACAATATGATATGATATGATTTCTGTCAGTGTTCTGTCAGGGTTTATGCATGTATAATAAATAAAATGTTTCAAGTATTTCATTCTCGGAACTAAATCACCTCGAGCATGTTTGTATCTGCCAGTTTATTTATTTTTATTTCTTGAGGGGAAATTCAATGGCCTGTGCAACTTTCATGTTAGGGCTTGAAAGCTCAATCCAATCTGATAGGTCTGGAATGTTTTGCCTTTTCTCAGAAGAGACAGACAACCCTTAAGCAGAATTCAGTTGATATGATCAATTTTCAGCTACAGTCTCCCCAATTTCTCCCAGAATGATTTTCATCTGAGGCAGACATTTTGGCATTTTGAATTAATAAACCGTCTCAAAAAAAATTATCAAAACAAAAAGCACACTACAGTTCATAGTAACTTCAACAGAAGACTTTATTTCAAATCCTGGTTTCCACATTTTCCCCCCAGAACCCACTGACTTGCTCCATTGTTCCCAGAGTTGTGTTTTCTTTGAAGTGTTAGAAACAAAAGTAACTTTGACTCTAGAAGTAATACACCATACTCATCATAGCAAGCAGTGAATATTAAAGGTTGTCATCATTCACAACTTACGGAATCATATAGAAATGACAGCAGGTGAACTATAAGCTGCCATGTGTTGTTTTGTAACCATGAGGTTAGTTTGTGTATGTATATTCAAGAGGGGTTCAATCAGTCTCACATGATATGAGAACATGAAAGAGACATTTCTCCTTATTTCTGTTGGATGTAAATTCAGAATAAAATGATTATAAGTGATGAAAACATTCAGTTCTATGATTAAATACATCTATAAAGGAAGGAAGAGGCACATTTGGTCGAGGCATTTTGGCATTTTGGCATTTTGGCATAACAATAATACTTGAACAATTCTGTAAACATTGTTTTGCAGTTGAGTCATGGCTCAAACCATTTGAAACAAATACAAAAAAGAAAAACAAAACTGGCAAGGAGCTGTGGCATTAAAACCCCTGATTCATTTCTTCTGCTTAAGAAAAACAGAAATAATCTCTTAAAGACTTAATGGGATTGAAAAGTGCAATTAAGAGACAATCACAAACATACACATCTTAACCCTGTTTGCTGAAATAAAAATAGATATAGGCTATTTGTTGTTTGGCAAGAGTTGTGGCAAAAAGTAAAAAGGATAAAATAAATGTTAAACATCATTAACTCTCCACCACATAAAATCCCTATTCTAATTGGATTAACTATCAAGCAGTAAAACATCAAATACAAATTCCCAACTGTTGCTCACGCAACATCTGCAAAATATTCTTCTAACTAACTTAGCTGGCAAGTGTGACAGAAGGTACAAAACCCATCATAAACAGCAATACTCATAAACATAACATATCCAGTTACCATGACATCAAAGAGCAGTTCATATAACGGTCAGCATTGGCAATAGAAAATGTAAACAGAAAAATGCAAACACAGTACAGTATATTAAAATACTCTAATACTGTTTGTAAATATTACGTTTGTTGGTGAATAACTTTCAGTCTAACAAGTTGAGTCTTCAGTAATGTGTTTTCAGTGGTTACCAACACTTTGAGGGACCCCGAAGAATGAGAGAGATGGAGTGCAACAATAGTATGTCTGTCTGACGGACGTGCAGCCGTCAGGCCTCCACCACTGTAAGAACTGAGTTTCTGGCGAACAAGGTGGTGAGCATAGAGTCCGGCTTCTTCTTTTGTCTAGATATCCTGCTAGAATGGAAGTACAGTCTGAGTTTAGTGAGTTTATCTTGTCAGTTCTATGCACATCTGGTTGTGTGTGCACTATGTGCTGTACTTACACTTTGATCACTGCCACCAAACACAGAGACAGCACCAGCGTGACAATGATGGCAATGGCGACATACACATAGACCGGTACCGTGTCCCACTCTGGTTTAGAAGTGACTTTCATTTCTAAAACAAACAAACACACACACACACATACCTATGAGTTATATTTTCATGTCTGTGAGGTTTATTTACAAATATATTAATCAAAATAAAAAATATTAACCATTAACCTCACAACAAATCAACCAAAATCTACATAAACATTAATAAATCAACATGAATAAAATGTCCAAATGAAGCAGAAGATCAATATTTAGGCTTGTTGTGTTAGCATTACACTACATCGCTTGGGATTAAAACAAAATACTGACTTGCAGAATTGACTTTAAGACTACACCCATGTCTCTGTTTTCTTGGCAATGTCTACAAATGTCGAGGATTTTACTCAGGCCAAGTACAAATACCTTCAATTCAGAGCCAAAACAACAGAAAATATGTCTGGAGGTCATAAAAAGTAAAAACCAGACTCTTACACCCTATCAGCCAAAATAAAAATTTCAAGGGGCCTATGTTTGAACCTTGAGGAACACCTTTACCAGCCAACTTCAGTAAAAGGAAGGAAAAGACTCACACCAGCAAGTTCAAAAGCATTTATTCTGAATAATAATGAGATACAGACAGCAATCCTTCATGTTTACCCAGTACAAATAAGACTTGGAATTTTAACAAGACATCTGGGTAGTAAAACACCGCCAAGAAGTCAACACTCAACCATTAAATATGAAAATAAAAAGTTAAAGATACTTAAGAAGAGTGCAGAGTATCGAGCTCAGCTTGGACTCAATCAAATATGCCTTGAGTCATTAAAATGTCCTTTTAACACAACATGTCACAACATGTCCCCGCGTTGTCCCCCGGTTCTTGTTGCAGCCAACTCCTTTTCTCCAGGTCAGTGCAGAGTAGACCACGGTAGGAAGACAGCTGGTTGTGCACTACTTTCGCGCACAAAGGCAGAATCGTTGGTGTCCTCCCTTAAATACCTTCAGTTTCTCTTAGTTCAGGTGGTTTTCCTGCACAATTGGAATTTAATGGGCAAAGACTACGTTTTGCCTGGAAGACTCTGAGGACGTTTGCTCTGAAGAAGACTTGCAACGTCGAAACGTCAGCAGCTGCACCTTATTAAAAAGCTTTAACTTGACCGTGTGCTCCGGCTTCCTTCCTCTAAATGTCTCTGAGGACTTATTCTGCTTCTTTTGGTAAATCTTTGAGTAATGTATTTCTTCTGTGCAAAATTTAATGCTGCATTCAATATCCAATAATAATGGCATGCAAATATGTCAATGCAAAGTGTAAAAATTCACAAACAAATGGAAAATGAATCTAATTACCACAATAAACGGATACAAAAAGCAAATGAGGTGTTTCCTTTGGTGTGTTTTCCCTTCTTATCATTTTAAAATTTTCACTGTTACATCACTTCACAGAATTCATTTTCCTTATTTTTCATTTTGTTTAAATAGTTTCCAGTAAAGTACAAAGCTTAAACAAAAGATGATCTTCCACTTCCACTCTGCAAACAACAGATGGGACCCAGGCGGCATCTGTGGGGAAAAAAACGGAGGACATATTAAAATATCAGCACTTAATTTTTATGTTTATTTGCTAATTTATTGTTCTGTAAAATCCCAAACTGTTATACTATTATTATTCTGAAACATGGAAGAAGGGAAATGCAGAAAAGGTTAATGTAAACTTATGTCTGTCCATGTATCTAAAAATCTGATTTACATTTACTTCTATACATACCGGTATATATACTGTATATATAATATCAATCAGAGTTGACATTAGAACAGGAAAATAGCAATGAATAATAATAAATCATAAAATGAATCTTACCTTGATGAGTTCCTCTGGGGCTTCCAGGGAATCCACAAAGTTAGGATGTCTCATGAAGACTTGAGGTGGCTTTAGTCAAAAAGTTGCTTAACATTATAATTTGTAATTTATTTACACAATGGAAAATACACTCTCATTCACATAAAAATCTCAATGAGACATGTCACAATTTTTTTTTTTTCTTTTTTGGGGGGGGGGGGGCATCGAAGTCTTTTAATATAGGGACTGAATAACAGTTCCCTTTGATAACTGCACACATGCAGTTTTATGAACTTCTTGATCCAGACACTTTGTAGCTCCCAGGGGATCATACTGTATTATTGTGAGAATAAGTAGGGACAGATCAATTAATGTAGATTGCAAACCAAGCTCCCACACTAGTAGAGCAAGCACACAGATTGGCGAACCCTTGTAGAAACATAAACATCTAAACAGAAACTAGCAGACACAGTGATGATGTAACAAAGTACTGTTTTAGAAGTAGCATTTCTTTTAATGATCTGACTTTTGGTACACATTGATCAATCAAGCATTTCAGACAGTCACACTAAAGTGTTATTGTCAAATGAGCTTTAAATGCAAAACACAACAGTGTTACATGTATGGCCTCTGCTCGAATGTGTTCACTTCAATCCACAAACTCGCAGTTTATTAATCCATTCTCAATGATTCTCCCCTAAAGACTAATTTTTCTTCCTAAAAAATGTTTCAGCCTAAACTCTCCATATGATATGAATGACATTAAAGTTAGGAAAAGGAAGGGCTCACAATCCCAAATTAACAACAGCAAAACTTTCAATTGGGCCTGATATCAAGAATTAACAACAATTGATCTAATGTGCAGACCGTGATGTTTCTAATTTTAACTGGAAAAAGTGATGAATCTATTCTTCTTTAATATGTTAATGACCAAAAACATCAGAACAAATCTATGTAGTAGTAGTTATTGGCAGTTATTTTAGCCAATACAATCCCTTAAACCTGGACTTTGTATCAGCTCATGAACCAATTTCATGCTAAAAAAAAAAGAGCATTTGGGGTTTTCTTTGTAATTAATGGTATTACACATTAACAAGAGATAGCCTACTGTTATTTTTAATGCAGTGCTGCAGTGAATTCAAACATCTTTACCTGGATGACAGCTCTGATGACTCCACTCGCTCCAAAAGCCTTTGTCTGCACAATACTTGTGCACTTTAGACCGAACCCTGAAGCAGTTTCTCTCAGAGTCATGGATGAGGGGCAGAGTCAGGCTTGTCTGCTCAGTTAAAATCTGCTTCTGTCAATGATAAAAAAAAAAAAGTTGAGAAATAATTTGAACAAAGCACGGCAAATTAACGAGTTGATGCTCAGTGCCCAAACTGTCTTAAGATGAATGAGTCAACAATTTTTCTCATAGCGGGAGTCACAAAAACATCTACCAATAAAAGCCATAACGCCGTAACTAAGCAGAAGCCAAGTCAGAGCTAGATCACAGAATTGAATTTCCATGTCAGGGACCGCAATGTTACCTCATGTCTATTGAATATGAAGAGTTTATGAATTATATGTTTATTATTATGACCAGTTGTATTTTCTCATGTATTTTTCTGTGCCCAAGTGACTTTTATACAAAATAGCAAAAATCACGTAAAAAACTGCATGAAATTATAAACTGTTTAGAGGCCCAACATTTAGGCTGCAAAAAAGACAAAAGACAAGAATCTGAATAGGTGTTGAAATGTAATTTGTCATATACTTTGAAAAAGTGGAGAAGTGTGGAAAATTGGATCCAGGTGATAGATAATTAGAGGGAATTAAGGAAATAGCTGCAAGCAGGTTTTCTAATGAGACTCCTCTCTCAACAAAAATTCTGGGAATGTTCCTGTGACTCAGAAAACACGACGAAGCTCAAGTTAAAAGATGTCCTTGTTCACAAAACTCTCACAGTAGTTCTGGCTCTGCAGAGTTTTCATCAATCTTGTATTAGAGTCCAGTCAAGACAAAGATGGAAAGGTGCACACCCTATAGGGATTTCTGATGGGATGGTTCTTAGTCATAGTGCCTTAAAGGGATAGTTCACCCAAAATTGAAATTTCACTCATTATCTACTCACCCTCATGTCGACTAAGGGCTGGGAGAAGTTTCAGAGCTATCCGTGGCTTCTCTGAGTTACAGGGGGTCTCGGTATAGCAGTGCATGTCCATATAACGGTTGCAAATGGATACCAACTGTCTTCGTAACAAAAAGACACACCAAAAAACATCCAAATACCTCCATGCTGCTCGTATGTAATGTCCGTCTTGTATTGAAGCTGTTGTATTGTATTGAAGCCCAGTTCGTCCAAATTTGATGAACCGGGAAGAGGAGCTTCGAGAAGCTTCCGCTACAAAACAAGCTTGAAATATAGACTTATTTAATTTTTTCGGGACAATTTTGCATTTCGGGGCTTCAATACAAGACGGACATTACATACGAGCAGCATGGAGGTATTTGGATGTTTTTTGGTGTGTCTTTTTGTTATAAGGACAGTTGGTATCCATTTGCAACCGTTATATGGACATACACTGCTACGCCGAGACCCCCTGTAACTCAGAGAAGCCACGGATAACTCTGAAACTTCTCCCAGCCCTTAGTCGACATGAGGGTGAGTAGATAATGAGTGAAATTTCAATTTTGGGTGAACTATCCCTTTAAGAGTGTGATCACATTTTTTTTTTTAAGTATTCATCAGGGAAATCTTACCAATGTACTCTTTCCACCGGGTCCCTCCTGACTGTGTTCCACCTCCCATTTGAGACAATGTCCAGGAACCTTCCCGGCTGGGCGCGCCCACTGTATTTCCAGCTTCCCATCTGGATGTGTTTGCAGATGTAGCTTGTCTGCGGTTCCAGGCTTCACTTTAATGAATATTGTAAGAAAGTAAAAGACTGTGACGGGAATCTGACCAAAGACCAGCAAATTTGTAGCAGAGCAAGTAAGGACAACAAATACAAAGTCTTCAACTGACAATGGATGTCCTCACTGAGCAGTCAGTGAGTATACATTAGCACCATACCGTGATTTTGGGTTTGCAGAGAGAAAAACACAGCTTCCAGGGCTCCTTCAGGTGAGGACCCATTTACACAGAAGTTGATATCAGTGAAATCAGGGAGAGTTTTCCCAGTGAAGTTGCAGCCACTCCTCGCTCCTCCTGAAATTATGTATTTCGGGCACTCCTCTGCTTTTTCCAGTTTTTTGTGCCTGGGGAAGAGTTGATGAAACACTGATTTTAGTAATCTAATCTATTCATCGACATAGGGGATTTTTGAGTGTTGAAAGTGTGTAAGTAAGATGTGATAGGACTAGAGGTGAGGCAATTCTGTAACGATAACTGTGTGATGAAATTTGATCTCAGGTTAGTTTTTGGACCCTAATATGTAGTGGCAACAAAAAGCAATGAAATATTACATGGTTACTTCAAATAGGAATGAATATTAAAAAAACTAATTCTGTGTAAAATTAAGGATGTGTCTTCTTTTAAGACTTGGCTCACATGAGTCATGAATCTGTTACATCTGGAGAAGATTAGATCTCATCCTGTTTGTCCTGGTTCTACGACCAAACATCTTCAGTAGTGCATGTGTGTATTTGCATACAAATGTGTATGTGTTACGTTTGTATATGTATGTTTTCATTATTGTTGATTGCAATGTTTGTAAAAAAAAAAAAAAAGTTGTTCACCAAAAAATGTATATATGTTTTCACTTCTCTTGGTAAATGTACTATACTGCAGACTTCCATTTTCTGGCTTGCAATTATTGTTATGTTAACTGATATTATTTTAAGAGCATGTAAAGAGCATTGTTTATTTTATTTTATCAATTTGTCTATTTTTACATTAATTCTATTTTATCTATAAGCATTATTTCATATTTATTTATATCATTGTCTCCTGGATCATTTTGTGTCTGTGTTTCTTGTCTATATAAATGAAAACAAATCAATTATGAATAAAATAGAATAGGAAATGTGTCATGGTAGTAGCCTTGCAGACAATTCATATACATATGACAGATATTAAAAGAAAAGATAAAAAGTCTCTGATCTGTAGCTGTCAATCTACAGTAACATGCTCATAATAACAACGTCAAAACTTTGTTGTACAGTAAGTGGGATCAGCATCTGCGTTCAGCATGTTAGTATGCTAGACAGACCCAATGGGAGTGTCATTAGTTTTGCTGTAGATGAAGATGACCAAACTTATTATTTGATTTTGAAGCATCACAGGCGAACTCATATAGATTGCAATTCTTTACTTTAAACCTAAATAACCCAAAAGTCAGGGGATCACAAATTGTAGGCTACTAGTCTTTGTTAGGTGTAGGACATACCAGAAGTATAGATGTTGCTGAGAGTTGGCTGGCATCCTCGGGCTTCTTTCCCACTTGCACTCCATGTTCTCCATGTTATTAAACACACAGGCAAATTTTTTGACCGCGGTACCAGCAACACCTGGAGGAAAAACAATTAGTCACATTCCAAAATGATCAGCATCACATTGATTCCTCCCTATGTTACACCTGTAATAAGCTGAATGGCTGACCTGTGCTGGGAGGTTTCTGGACCAGTTGAGTGCAGTTCGTACTCCTGATCATGGTGCCGTTGGTGCAGGGTCCACTCAGCAATGTGTACACTCTCACTGCTACTTCTTTCATCAGATCAAACTGGGCACTGTACGACAACTTGGCAGTCCTGATGGCCTGACAATCCAGAAACAAGAATCTGTTATTTAGTCTACAGTTTGTATTTACAGGATGTAAATACAAGAAGATGTTACAGGAACTAGACTTTCAATGAGAGATAATTGGGCCCAGTGTGTTAGCAATCAAAGTTGTTTAGTGTTTTTCAGCCCTGTTTGTATTTAAATTTAATGAGAACTTGTTCATTTCCTGCCGACAATGAGACAACATGGAATTTTCAGGATGTCACAATCGAGCGTTGATAGCTGTTGTATCATACTTTATCTTAACATCTCCTGTTTAAATTGGCAGCTTTAGTAGGAAATAGTCATAGTAGCTGAGATGTCATGACACAGCCACACACTGTCCATGTCATTCCCTCGGCATCCCTCATCACCATGGTCACAGTCAAAGCCATGACATCACATACCACAGTTCTTCTGCCAAAGTTGTAGTAGTAGTTAGGCCTACTAACTCTTGTATCATGTCATGTGTAGTCACTCCCTTCTGATGCTCCATCCCCTGCACACGCCTGTTCCCACTTAACTAATCACCCCTGTGTATATACACCTTATTGTTCCTTATTGTTCGTCTCACTCACTGCCAAAAAGATCTTCAATTGTTTATCTTCGCCGCTGTTCACCTGCCTGTTTGACTACTTTTATGGCTGCCACTCCTTTGCTCGGCACCGTTGCCCTTCTGGTTTCTTTGAGTGTTCCAGTGAAAACTCTTTACCTCTATTCACATCATCAAACATCATTGTTGTGCCTGTGCTTCTCGTGTTTCCCAGAAAAAGATGGTTATCATCATCGTCACAGATTCGCAGATATCAGCATCCCTTGCAAACGTGACTACATCTGTATTGTTACGGAGCCTTTTTATTGTAGCTTGCCTGGGCACTGCATGGGACGTATTGACAACAAAATAAAGTAGATGAAAGTTGACCTCTAAAAGTAGCTTGGAGGCTTTTTGGTGGAACTTCTGAGCCTGTTTAAATCAGGAAATTACTTTTCAAAGATGAAAACAAAAACAAACACACACATTTCATCCTGTCCATGTTATGATCTTGTGAGTTGCCTGTTTGCCACATGTGAGCAAAAGAAAGCTCCATCTGCATGTGCAGGTATAATCATTTTTCTTCATTACTGTCATCATTTGTCACATAGCCTACAGACTGTTATAGCCACATGAATATCATTTTTGGATAAATATTTTAAAAAGTAACATTTCCATGGGTTGAATCTATAGTTTAATTTATGCCTAGATCTTACACCAATAAGTCATAATTGTAAGCACTTACAGTCCAGCTGTTCTTGTATGTGTTGAAGTACTCCATCTGATACAGTTTTGGACACTCTGTCCTGTTGATCAGACTGGCTGGGGGGCTCCATGCAATTTCAAGATGTCCAAGATGTCCAGGGTCTAATATCACCAGGTCCACAGGAGGGTCCACTGCAAGTGACAAGGTTGTTTCTTAACTCAGGTTGAATATTAATAAATCCCAGCAGTCAGACTGGTGCTAGTACAGCACATGCCCAGGCTGGCTGGTAATTGCATTCGATTACAAAATAAATTACAGTAGGAGAAGTTAAAGTTTTTATTCTGATTTAGATTTACACCTCTGTTTTTGGAACAAATCCCGCATTTTTAACCCCCAGGCACTAAGTCGTACCTGAACTGGCAAACATCCTCCTGCAACACACTCAGACTCCGTGTTTCTAGGTTTAAGTTATTCCTATAAATAAGGTAGAGGGGTGAAAAAATTAAGAAAACAAATCTGCACCAACCTGCGAGTCCATTGCAATGTATGCTTCTCCTCCAGGTTAATAAGAGCAGCATCAGCGTGGCTCGATGAATCACCGCCGATTTATTTCCCATTAGTACAATTTGACAGGCTACAAGCTTCTAACCGCGACTGAAAAAACAAAGAGTGAGATGTAAAGATGATGTTGGCTCGGTTTAAATTCTACTGTGATAGCATCGGCTTGACGTGGTTATGACAAGTATAATAATGAAATCTTGAAGGTGTTTAAATACCATAAAATACTCTGGCGTTGACTCGTCTGTGTGGTGCGTCATGGGATCAAAAGCGCGGATTGTCAGTCGAGCGCAGCCTACTCACCTGAAGGGAAGAGGACCGTTTTGCCTTCTGCAGGTTCAGACAGAGTTTAGGAGACTGAGACACGGTGGGAGGACTGACCCCTTTGTACACCCACCCGCAGAAACCGGACACGTGGATCTCCCCCCCACCCCACCCTGCTTGGTTTCTAAGTAATCATTTCCATCTAAATATGAGGAACTGCAAGTATCAGAGTGGTTGAGGAAGTATGATAAAAGGATGGGGTGGAGGGCAATATTTCATTGCATTTGTCGTTTCATGTTGGCTCAGCTCAGGTCCTATCACCAGCTTTGCTGATGGTTCCAGCGAAATTCTCCTCACTGTTAGCTCCATGTTAGTCACTCACTTCCACGACACACTTGTCCAGTGGTGTGCGGGGTGGGGGGGTGGAGGGGGGCAGTCGCCCATCCTCATGACCCAATTGTTGAAAAAGACGTGCTAAAGTGGAGTACAAATGTGTGTTAACGTGCTCTCTTCAGTGGCAGTGTGCCATTTTTTTTTCTTTTCCCCCATGCCCTTGTCACTGCACTTGTCACAAATGTATTCGGTACATTTAACAAAAGAAAAAAAAACAAAAAACACCTAGTTTCTCAGGGGCAGAGAGATACAGATCTAAAGTTTTTTTTCTCCAGAAGAGGTCAATGAAACAAAGCTTTTCAGCTAGTGTGAGATATTACTGTAACTTTAATCAATTTTCAGAACTATTTGAATGATCAAATTATGCTATTCATAGGCTAAACTGAAGCACAAATTATCTGTAACTCCAAAGATTTGGTTTCATGCATGATTTAGTAAAATATAAAAATATAAAAGAAAAAAAATGTTCTTGTATGATTTGATATTTCTAACAGGTTGATGTTTAAATGACAGAAACAATCTGTGACTGAGACTTTGTCTTACACCAGAAAGCAACAAAAGCCAAATAACAAGTGTGGTCATGAATCTGCACACTGTGGACTCACCATAATCATGTTTTAAGGATTTTAAAATCTGTTTGGATAATCTTGTGGTTTGGAGTTCGGCTGTAACAGCCAGGTTAAATCAACCATGCAAAATCAGAGCATCTGATATAGACGAAAAGGTAATTATCATGTTACAACAGGCTCAGTGTGAGGATGAAAAAATCTGATTTCCATGGTGATATATAAAGTAGGCTACACTGTGGTGATGTTGAGAATAGATAGACATAAAAGTTAGTTGTACGTCAAATCCTAAACCAATAACAAACGCAATATGGATTTGGTTTAATAATATTAAAATACATTTTTAGGATATGGGTAAGTTGGGGTTCGAACAAAACTGATGCCCATAAGACTGAAAGATTGTGATTGGTTTAGATTGCCAACAAAAACAATGTGTTCTGTTTTTTACCCGATTGATTTGTCTACTTCAAAAACATACCTCACCAAATCCTTCTTTAAAGCTAGGTTGAATAATTCTTCCCTTTGTGCAGTTATAAATCTCATAAAAATAAATAAGGACCAGCTCCGTAAGTAGAGATCACAAAGAGGAGCTTGAACTTTATCTAATTTATTATGCAAGAACCCATTCAATTGCATTTTTGGTAGATGATACTGCTTTCTAGAGACAGATCAAAAGGCCTGGCATACTGGCATTTTTGCAAATCCTGTTACTCCTTAATGTGATGTCATGAAAGTGCATATTATGGTTATCAGAGAGGTACATTACACTCAGTCAGAGTCAGAGAACATCTTGAGAGGAAGGACATGGTTCAGGAGGGGAAGCTCTGACACCGGAAACATAAAGCATGTCCTCGGAAAAACATAGAGGTCCAAAGGATCAGGATGATGAGGTGTAGGGGTTGGGTGCGGGGCTGAAGAACAACATAGGCAGATTCTGACACACTGAGCAGAAAAAGCAGGTGGAGAGACAGAGGCTCGTTGTAAGGGAGGCGTGTGTGTGTGTGTGTGTGTGTGTGTGTGTGTGTGTGTGTGTGTGTGTGTGTGATAAAGAAAACCACAAAGACAGACAATAGAACACAGACTTTTTCAGGGCATTGTGCCAAAATCTGCCTCCTTTTCCAAGGAAGAACTTGCATGCGTGTGCTTGTGTGTTCACTGCTCACTGAGGAGAAACAAACTTCTCCAAACTTCATTAATACCACCTCACATTTGCTGAACCTATAAATACAAGTCTGGCCATGAAATGCCTTGAAAATATGATTGTATTGGATTCATTTTTCAGCCCTAACAGTTCCAGTAAATGCTTCTCATGTTGAAATGGCACTGAAAACTACAGAGGCATGCAGATGTGCTGATCTCATCATCAAATCAATTGCTAAACAATCAGAAACAATAGGCCAAAAAAATTGTGATTCTTCGATGACAAATAAAAAAAATAAAATAAAAAAAAACATGGTCGAAACAGATTGAATCACAAGATGCAGAGAGAAGCAGAAACAGAACAAAGAGGTTTCACTGGAACATATAAAACAAATCTGGTGGAGAGACTGGTACAGACTGGTACTGGTACAGATATCCTGTGACAGTGCAAAAACAGTTCCCAAATGATTTTGGATAGACTTGATAATCATCATCCTTTCTGCCTTACTACACTCAGTAAATTCCCTAAATTACCTAAAAATTCTGAAGAAACCAGTTCCATGTTAGTCACCATTTACAGTATTATCTACTTGACAGTTCCCACAGTAAAACTGTGTAAAGTGAGATAATCGACTCGATAAATTTGTTACAGTCTGTGATGCATTTAATAACAACAAGATGGATCCAGCTGCAAAGAATTTGACTTTATTCTATATTGACCACGTTCTTTTTTTAAGAAAACCCTGGAATTTATACAGATGATATGTACAGGATTCATTCAGTATTCTTGCATGCATTTGACTTGTTTTTAAAATACAAAAAGCTTGTATACATGAGTTTTAAATGTTCTCGGCAGTGTAGTATTCAGTTTCACTCTTCTTTGGATGAGATGAGAGGTGTGAAATCATAACAAGCAAAATTCCGTGGCACATGAATCAGTCACAGGCACGGAAGCAGTTAGCGATCGCTCACGTACACATCGCAAAACATAGATCAGCACCAATATCTGTAGGGATTTGCCAGTTTGACTCCATGCTGCAGATATTGCTGAATTAATTGTTTGTTGCAAGTGTGCTGTAAAGGGAGTGTCATGTAACAGCAGGACCAAAAACACTCTGTACATTGGCTTCACTCTGAGATCACTCATAAAACACCCTCTGGCAAAACCCTCGAGTTTTTCCAAATCTGTACAAAAGAACAGAAACAAGAATGGGACAGAACTGTTCTTGAATTGAAAACACAATGACAACACAAAAGACAGTCGGCGACATCTTTTGATCACAGATGTTCTACATGCTGACACATGCTCCAAGCAGAGACACATGTGAAAAGGTTCACAGCTGTTCCAAGTCAGTCTTAAAAACGACACCCACACGCTCATCTGTGTGGTCTCCACATCCAGACTATTAAAAGTGACCCTGAAGAAATCCCTTTCTTCTCACTTGCAGTATTTTGTATATTAAAAGGCCAACGTTTCGGGTGTTTAACCTTCTTCGGGGCGTCAAGCAGAGGGACTGAGAGCCTGTCTCTTTTGTAGGCTGGTAGGCCTGTGTGTGGGATGAGCTGCAATATTTGTCCATATAATGGTTGTGAATGGTGCTCACTTTTCTTCGTCCAAAAAGACACACCAAAAAACATCCAAATACCTCCATACTGCTCGTCTGTAACGTCCCTCTTGTATTGAAGCCCCGACATGAGAAATTGTACCTTATGTTGCTTCCTGTGTCAGTGCAAATCATGCGAGATTTGCACTGACACAGGAAGAGCAGTGAACTGAGACACTGGGAGCTTCCGCTACAAATAAGCTTAAAACATAGACTTATTTAATTTTTTTCGGAACAATTTCTCATGTCGGGGCTTCAATACAAGAGGGACATTACAGACGACCAGTATGGAGGTATTTGGATGTTTTTTGGTGTGTCTTTTTGGACGAAGAAAAGTGAGCACCATTCAAAACCATTATATGGACAAATACTGCTGCACGGACCCCCCCGTAACTCAGAGAAGGCACGGAGGACTCTGAAAATTCTCTATCTACTCACCCTCATGTCGACTAAGGGCTCTGAAACTTCTCCCAGCCCTTGGTCGACATGAGGGTGAGTAGATAATGAGTTAAATTTGAATTTTGGGTGAACTATCCCTTTAAGTTCAGGAAGTAGTGGGGCTCGGCATAAAGCCTATTGGATGCCGTGAAGAAGGTTAAACAACCTTTGAAAGGTAAGTGGAAAAAACTAGCTTGTCCTTTTGGAAAATACCACCTTAAGTTCAGGCAAAGTTTATCTGAGTGTTGACAAGTGAGAGTTGGTAGCAGCCACAACTCAGTGATCACAAACAGAGATAACAGAAAATAATGTGAATACCCAGCCGTATGTTAGCTTTGGCTGAACTTCAGAGCCAATTGTTGCCACTATGTACCCATAGCCAGTATAAACCGGAGGAATGATAACCGCTACTACTGTAGAGTGTGTTTGCATATGTACAAGTATGTCACTGCTGTTTTAATGTAACTAAATTGTGGCATAGAAACACACACAGTCTGTGAGATGTAAAATGTTGGTTGTAAATCGATGCACAAACACAAGCTTTACCCGGGTAAGTGTGCTCATGTGTCTTTGCATGTGGGCGTGCGCGTAACTGTCTGTGACTATCAAACTTTAGGAGGTGAATCAACAGGTGTCTGCCTGCAAACTGTTGTCATGGTAACGCTTCCCCAGCAGCTGCTACTGAATTTTTGTTTTGTTAAATTTGTTTAGTCTAAAAGGTGGATTACAGGACAGTGTGACGCACAGCACTGTTAGCAGGTGAAACATGAGTAAGGCAAAGGTTTGATTGACATACATACAAAAACAAACAATCACAACAACAGGGAACACAGCCGGTGTTTTCTCCTCAGCTAACAGACTGACTCATGTCACCATGTAAGTTAATAGGGTACACAACTTGACAGGCAATGGAAGAAAGACACGCACATCATGTTTATGTGTTGGCACGCACAGACATTCGCACTTTTGCTGCATTGAACTTATTTTTTAAAAGGTGTCCAACAAAGACATTTCTCATTAATTAAAATCCCAGCCTGCATGTACCAGCTTGTGCGAGAATTAATTAACTTTGAAGGCAATCAGTCAAATTTGAAATTGAAAATGGAAACAGAGCCAGAGTCAACAATTAAATACATCTGCATCTGTTGCCAGTTGCCATGGATGTGAAAAACAAATAAGAAAATTGTTTAGGAAAAAAAACTGATGTGAGTCATATTAACAACATCTACCGGTCTATAAATGCCAGCTTTTTCACAGTCAATATAATGTTCGGTAAAGTAAAACACTGGTTCACGTTGCTCAACTTCTTTTCTTCTCTTCATCAGGTATTAAGCCTGCTACTTTTTCTATGAGTAGTTAAATCACCTTAATTCAACATGACTCACCACAACAACACAGCAATCATGTCTGTGTTCTCATCAGGTATGTCTTTCTTTCTTTCTTTCTTTCTTTCTTTCTTTCTTTCTTTCTTTCTTTCTTTCTTTCTTTCTTTCTTTCTTTCTTTCTTTCTTTCTTTCTTTCTTTCATGTCTTAACTCACTCACAATCCAATGAAAGCTTGGACTTGTTTCTTTCCAGCCTTTCAATCATCATAATCCAAAATGTAAATTATCTCGTCTTGAAAACCGAAGACAGGAATGCTTATGGCAGTAAATAACTTTTTTTTTCTTTTCTTTTCTTTTTCGGCAGTTCATCACAAAAGCAGAGATAGGTTATGCATCATTTGAAGTGGTTTATGTTTCAAATTGATAGTGTTTCATAATAGATGAACATTTCACATGGAGATAAATTATTGTGTTTATAAGATGCCATCAAGATGCACTCCACTGATACACATGATGCATTTTATAGCATCATTAGATATTGTGTATAAGATGCTTGTTTGATACGATGACCTGTATGCAGCATCAGACACACTCAGGGATGAGGCTATTTCTGAGTAACTGCATGCAGCCCAAGATATATACGTAGCTCTGACATGTGATTGCTGTGCTTTTTTTTTTTTTTTACAGCTGAGTCTGAACATCTGGAAGCCCTGTGTTAATCTCTGTTCTTCTAATTGGTTCTTTGGAATAAGATGGCACAAAGTCAGGTAATACAACCCATTCAGAGGAAGCAGAGGTTCTCATGAACAGTATTAACAGCAGGATGTTGGACAATGGCTCATACAAGTTACAGCAGAGCAGCTGCTAATGTGTAATAAATAATACATCATGGATTAATAACTGAGAAAAATACAGCTTTACTTTAATAAACTAATGACATAATTGAAACCACCCCAACTTTAAGGCACAACATGTCATCTTTTTAGATGTTACAAGGCTGTTGAACATGATGACACAAGAAAGCTTTTGTTTCCTCACTAGACAGTTGTACTACCTGTGCCATAGTTGTATAATTAATATTTAACTGTCAATTTAATGTGTTATCAACAAAATCTCAATCTCAATCTCAGTCATTAAACCTTCAGCTGCTCTTCACATTTTCCAAATTCAGTAGCCTGTGTAGCCATGTGAAAAATGGATTATGACTGACACACAGATACACACACCCTGTTAAATTGTGTGAGAAAGCAAACTCAGGTGCCAACGAGACTGACATTTGCCCTGAAATCTATCAATAAATAAGGAGCCCATGACAAGTTGATTTAAAATATGAAAGGCAACGTAAACTGGATTTGATTAAATAAAAAGGTTGTTTGAAGAATAAGTCCACAAATCCATTAAGTTACATGCTGTAACACTGACACAGGTGTATTGATAAATGATGTGAAAATATTTGTTTTATGTTTAACCTTTTGTCCACACTAAGCCATTCTCACAGACACAGGAGTTACTTAATCTGAAAACCAACACACAGGGAAAAAAAAAAGAGAACTAGTTGTTTAGCCACACCTGAACAGTTAGTCCGGGTCAAGACACACAATGCAACAACATATAAATATAAAACAAGTCAATAAATACATAAATAATTTGATTTCCCTGAAATAATGAACTGTATCAGAAACCACATACGTACAGCAGGGGGGCCTGGCAGTTTGCAGGAGCGATAACCATCACTCAGACCCCTCCACTCACAACACATACAATATAAACAGGTTTCATCTGAGGATATGCAAAGTAATAAAACCCGAGCTGCTCTGTGTATAACGTGGCAAACCCATGCTCTGCTCCAGACTTAGACTGCATGACAAGCAATAGTTGGCAATGACTGGGAAGAAAGTATAAAACCTTTAGAAAAGTTGGAACACAGTTTGTTTTTCATGTGCCCGTGCACTGGAAAAACGCTACAAAACAGGAGTGTAATGTCCTCACAGTGGCCAACTTTCACAGCTCCTGGTGCATGCAAGAATGAGTTGAGAACGATTTTCAACTTACCTGTACAGCAGTTTCAAGATGTCAAAACCACACCTGTGTTTGGCAACGGGCAGAATTTACTACTGCAGTATGACCAACCACATCTGTAATTAGTTTCTTCTCAGAGGAATGGTGATTCCTCAAATAACACAATGGCAACCAGATCAATACCACTCATGGGAAGTTATGCGAAAGATTACAAAACAGAACAGTAATAAAAAAAAAAACAGAACAGTAATAAATTAAAAAAATAAATTCCCATGGTAAAAATAAGTTGCACAAAAAGAAAAGAAAGAATAACTCAAGAGTTGAAGAACCGCTTGAGGTCAGTCTGTGGTTTGGGGTTCAGAGGCCGGCGTGCAGCTTAGGTCTCTTTAGTGAAAGAGTGGGTTACATGTCTGTCATCTCCTCACCGCCGATGTGCTCAACACCTGCATGGAAAGGTTGTCGACACTGGCACTTGCAGGCTCAATAATCACTGAGCATGTTGAGAGGGATGCAGGTCTTCCTATGGACCCTTTGTCTCGTCTTATCTTGTCTGTATCTCCCCAGTGAGTCCAAACTGTGCAGCTCAGAAAACACACTGTCACATTTCAAGTCCACACACACATACGGGTTGTCCCCGGTAACTAGAACAGGATACTAATGAAAATGTGATGGACAGGAAGTGGGAAGTGGAAGCTGACATCATATGGGGAGACAGAGGTGTCTCAGCCTCCTGTCTCCTCTCTCAGTCAGGCAGAAGCAGACTCCCAAAAAACCCCCGCCCACTAGGTCCTCACCCCGAGGGGAGGGAGGGGGGTCGGGGCTCTCTGGTCCCTGGCGAAATGGTGCAGGTTTTGGGCTGGGGACAGGGTTTGGCTGGATGACGGTAAGTTGGACGCGACATTCAGGCTCGTGTCAAACAGCTGACAGTTGCGTGGGCTTCAGAGGAGGCAGGTCCAGCAGAGCCTGGACCGTCACACCCACCTTGACCAGGCCGCGCTCTTCTAGGATGTGATGGGGAAGACACAGCTTGTCCTGAGTTAGAGAGAGAGACGTCAAATTTCTGCTACCGTTTGGGGCAGACAATAAAGATTCTATCTATCTATCTATCTTTAGTCAGAAGGTCGACACAGGTGGTTGGTACACCCACATTTTCTCACTCACTTCTAATTATCATCAACCGACTGCACAGTTTTTGTTTCATGTGGTTTTCGTTTTGAGATACTAATTTCCTAGAACCTGTGTATGATCTTTATCTCATATTCAATGAAAACATTCCTAATCCTTGATTGGTGACAGGTTATTGTTACTTGAGTGCAGAAATGTCAGTGACGGCTCACTCGATATTTATATCTAAACTATGGAGCAAAAAGAAGTAATAATTTCATCTTACACAAAACTGAAGCCCCAGTTGTAAAACAATCACTGTTCAATAAGGATAACAAAAAAAAGATGACATCATCTCATCTTAACTGGTCATCTTCTGATGCATCAATTCAAGACACGTCAAAAAAACCTGGTTGCTACATTCAGATTTTTAAAGGGATAGTTCACCCAAAATTCAAATTTCACTCACCCTCATGTCGACTAAGGGCTGGGAGAAGTTTCAGAGCCATCTGTGCCTTCTCGGAGTTACAGGGGGGCTCCGTGCAGCAGTGCATGTCCATATGACGGTTGCAAACGGGGCTCACTTTTCTTCGTCCAAAAAGACACAATCTCACGCGATTTGCACTGACACAGGCAGAGCAGTGAACTGAGACACTGGGAGCTTCCGCTACAAACAAGCTTAAAATATAGACTTCATTTCATAGCTTCAATACAAGAGGGACATTACAGACGAGCACTATGGAGGTATTTGGATGTTTTTTGGTGTGTCTTTTTGGACAAAGAAAAGTGAGCTCTGTTCGCAACCGTCATGGACAAATACTGCTGCGCGGAGCCCCGCTGTAACTCAGAGAAGGCACAGATGACTCTGAAACTTCTCCCAGCCCTTAGTCGACATGACGGTGAGTAGATAATGAGTGAAATTTGAATTTTGGGTGAACTATCCCTTTAAGTATCAGAGGAGACTATTCATCATGTAGGCAAATGAAGCTAAGCAAACAAACCTGAACAATGAAAAAAGTTTTAATAATAATGATATTATTTTATTTCATTCTTTCTGTCAGTCAAGAAAGAGAAGGTTCAGTCGCAGGAAATGTGTTTGTGCAAAAACTGTATTTATTATTTTTATTTACTTATTTATCTCTATTTTATCTACTTTGACTTTTACCTTCTCTTTTAGAGGTCTTCCACATGCAATACATCTTTGTTTGTCTGTGTTGTGTGCTACTGATGTAACAACATAATTTCCTGCAAAGGGTGAATAAAGTATATTTTATCTTTATCTTATCTATTGGAGAAACTTTCCATAAGTGAGGAAAGTTGGCTATGTCAAGATGTAAACCAGCCCAGTGAGTGTGCATGACTTAACATGTGGGGAAACCAAGTCCTTACATGAGGATTTATGAACCAATGGTTGATTACAAAAGAGCAGAAAGCAATAAAACCTAACAGTTTTGACAGTTTGTAATCCATGACTGGCAATGATAATTGATGATGATTTTTTAATTACCTGTGGGACACCCATCTTCTTACAGGCATCCAAGAAGTTCTCCACATTCCTACGACATTTAGCCATGCTAAGCTTTGGCTGGGGGCCAGAAGATCAGTCATGTTAGCAATTAAACGCGGAACAGACACCAGACATGGAGCTAAAAGGTCATGTAGGTGGCAATACATGTATCGACATATACTGTGGTTAAAGGGCAATGAGTAATTTAACCCTCTTGATATTTATACTTGTGCTTACCACTGCAGGCGACGGCACATGGATGCTGGCAACAGACCGAGGACAAATGTGATTGGCTAAATGGCAAAGGACGACTCCATCCATTAGAGCAGCACCAACATCGTCTGGGAGCAGCACCTTCAGTCTGGACTCAATGTTCTGCAAACACATAAACAATGATCTCATTATATCACTACACTGAAAATGTCAATTTAATTTATTAAACAAGATTTATTTCTGTACAAGAAGCCAACCATCTGATGCAGCTTGCAGGCAAGATTGTTAATATGATGCTTAAAAGAGAATTTATGGTCTATTCAGATACCCAGTATTTGTACTCCAACACCCTGTCAATACGGGAATCATGACATTATCAATAACAGGTTTAGAATTTGAAAATATCATAACTTTAGTCTTGTCTGCATGTAAAAGAAGCTTGGCATTGAGTAAAGCAGTTTGAAAGTTGTTAAATGAAGCCTGCAGTATGTCAGTGGCTAATTGTACAGAATCAGCAATACAATAGATAATAGTATCATCAGCATAAAAGTGGTAATAACAGTCAATGCTTTAAGTGGGAAAAAAATATGTGCCGGTACTCCCCTTTTCAGCTGTTGGCTGGTAAATTAGGCGGTGGGCGGTCGATACCAGCACATCATTAAGTGATAGGCTACTGTATATTCAAATATGATGCTGATTTTAAAGGGACAACGAGGAGTTGTCTAAATTTATGAACCTCCGCGCACACCGTGAAATTCTTTGACCGGCGCAAGACAGACTCATGTTTTCATTCATCAAGAATTAAAGTCAGAGGTTCGAAGACGATCACATACCGTCGTAGGTCCGACCATAAACGGCGATTCGGCGGCGTTATTCTCATGACTCGCCACAAAACTGAAAGTAAAGAAACGCTGGTCGGCTCGACCAGCATTTCCGCCACCACTAATAATAACAAAATAACGATAGAGACAAAACGATATATTTATCGAAAATGGGCCCATTAACAAGTGTGGGCAGCGTAGATTCATCCACATTAACGTGAGACTTTTTTATAACCAAATAGAAACTCCTCGTTGTCCCTTTAAAAAATGTTCAAGTGAATAATCTATGAAGATAAATGAATCAGTGTTTGTTATTTGAAGTTTAGCCACTTCATAAAAGTGTCTCTATCAATAAATTATTGCCAACATGAGTTTATTAATAATAAGTTTATTTGAAAACAGGGACAGTGCACATTAATAACATCACTGTAAATGCACCAGAATTAGCCAAGAGGCTATTTTTCATCTGTAGTCCCCAGACGGATGTTAAAAAGTCACCCTAAAAACAGAATATGAATACTATGATTAAAATTACAAAGTTATTAGCCAAGGCAATCTACAAACATGCACAGCAATTAACAACTTGACAAAAGAACATACAACATTACATAAGAACATAATAACATCAATCAGAAAACATAATTCAATACATCCCCAACACATGCAGCAAAGACACATGACCCAAGACACATCACACCACAGCATGCAAAGCAGAAGCACAAACTGCATGCATACACAGTAAAAACGAGACCACAAAAAGACATGCATGCTGACACAGGCAGACAGACAACAACAAGATGGCTACAGGTTCAGCACAGACGGACCGGAGAGAGGAAGGAAGGTGTAAAAGAACTAGTGCTGACAGAGCTGAGCACCAGTTAACCATCTCTTCAAATGAGCTCTGAATAAGTAAGTATTCAGGTCTCTAATAGTAGCTGGGATGGAATTCCACTCTAGTGCAGCTCTAACAGAGAATGCAGACTGACTAAACGAACTTTTCCTAAATGGAATAATACAGTCTCCTCTTGCTGCACCTCTTGTGAACCCATATGCAGTTGTTCTTATGTTGACGAACTGTCTGAGCGGAGGCGTGGTGGAACCATATATAATCTTGTGCATAAGACAGGCATTTACATATTTAATCAAATTGTCCCAACTCAACAGATTATATTTTCTTAATATTGGACAATGATGAGAATGTGATGATTTCTTGTCAAGGATTTTAACTGTTCGTTTATACAAAGATTCTATTGGTTTTAGAGAAGTGTTACTAGCCTGCGACCAGGTAGTTAAACAGTAGATGATATGGGAAAAAACCATGGAATGCATATGTACATCTTAGCCGCCTCTGTTGACATATAATCTCGAATGAACCTAAAGTTTGAGAGATTGAATTTGACCCGGCTACAGACCTTTTTCACCTGAGCCTTAAAATAAAGTTTAGAGTCAACCAAAACACCAAGATACTTGTATTCAGATACGACCTGTAGCCTCTCCCCTGAAACAAAGATATCCGGCTTGACACTAGGACTGTTCTTCTTAGTAAAAAACATACATACTGTTTTAGACACATTCAGCTGCAAACAGCATTGCTTTAACCATGCTGTTACATGAGTCATGGAGTTTGTGAGTTTATCAGCAACCTGTGTCATGCTGCTACCATGTACATGAATTACCATGTCATCGGCATACATTTGGATGTTGGTGTCAGGACATACATATGGTAAGTCATTGATATATAATGTAAATAGCAAAGGGCCCAATATGGATCCTTGTGGGACTCCTGTGGACAGACGAAGGGCAGCTGATTTATGATTCTGTACCTGAACAGACTGAGATCGAGTTGACAAATATGATTCTATCAGAAATTAAAACTAGCTAATTTTGACATGAGAATTATATGATTAACAGTATCAAATGCCTTCTTGAAGTCAAGGAACACAGCTCCAACAACACCACCTTTATCCAACAGAGATTTGATTTTTTTTCTATTAAAAAACAGTTGGCAGTTGAACAGTTAGCTCTGAAGCCGAATTGCATTGGGTGCAGAGTAAAGGAGCTATTGTTTAGATGGCAGGTGATTTGTTCAGCTACTACTTTCTCTGCAACCTTTGACACTGTAGGTAGAATACTGATAGGTCTGTAATTGCAGGTTGAAACAGGATCTCCACATTTAAATATTGGGACAACAACAGCTGACTTCCAAACACTCAGAAACAATCCCTGAGAAATCGAGAGGTTATTAATTTTGGTGATAGGCTTAGTCAGTGTTGTACTGAGCTCTTTGAGCATAACTGCATCCATACCAAATATATCTTTTGCTCTAGATGGATTCAGAGATCAAATCATTCTGGCAACCTCTGATTCAGTGACATTTCTTATGCTGAAAGCAGGTTCCATTGTATTAACTGGACAAACATTAGTGTACTCAGGTGAAAAACACTGTGCAATAGTGGCCACAGAATCAATAAAGTGGTGGTTAAAAGCTTCCGCTACTAACTAACTAAACTAATATTCACTGCTACTGTAACTGTTTCTACAGTAGGAACAGCAACGTTTACAACAGTTAAGTCACAATAAACTCAATATCTGGAAACAAATTAAAATGTTCACTAAAATCAAGCTGAATGAGCGATTCCTCCTGATGCTGCTGTGATTCACTACATTCAGGTAGCCTAATGTTAGACAGGGGTTTGGGGCTGGTTTGTCTCAGCTATAGGTGTGTATTTGTGGCCACAGACAGTCATTAGCTTGTTCTGAACAAGCTGACTGCAACAGATTCACAATGTTTCTCAATAAGAGCTTTCATTTTACTGAGCTTTTGTTAACGAGTAGTGTTAGCCAAACAAGCATTTTGGGAAATATGACTCAGTAGTAGATTACTTGTTGATAGGCTACCACTGGGAAGTCATGTATGGCTTTGTAACTCACAAAGGTTTTAGTCGCTCCACATTCACGTCTCATCTGCAGCACATGGAGTTATACTATGACGAGGCAGCGGCATGTACTCTGTTATGTGCATGTGAGAGAGACATGGATGTATGGAGAGAGCACGCAGTGCGGGGCAGCCTCACCCCTCAGTGAGAGACAGAGAGGAACAGCAGAGAACAGAGGAGCTGCAACAAAACAGTTGCGTTCAATGGCAACATCACTATTATCGGTCAGAGAGAAATACAACAGGGCAGAGTACGTCCCGACTCTCGGTTCGCCCCGGTACGCCGTAAAAAGTCACGGTAAGCTGGGGGTTAAAATCTAGAAGTGCCGGTACTCCGTAGCGGTGCGTACCAGCGCACTTAAAGCACTGATAACAGTTATACAATGCAAACGTAAGATCATTTATGTACAAACTGAAGAGGATTGGTCCCAAAATTTATCCCTGAGGTACCCCTTTAAAAATTGGTAGTGAGTTAGATTTAACATTCCCTGCCTTTACACACTGGTGTCTCCCATCAAGATAGCTTTGGAAGAATTTACAGGCTGTATTATCCGTACCAATACAAAGTAAAGCTGTGATTGACTGTATCAAAAGCCTTAGAAAGGTCGACAAAAATGTGGTTGATTTATTTGTTTTTACTGAATTATTCACAGTACTTAAGTTACGTCTCCTCTCTGTCTCCTCCACAAACCAGGAAACAGACTCAAGCACAACTGAGACTTTGTATCTAGAAGAAGCTATGAGCACAAATGCAAGAGCCCAGTGAGACAGAAAGTGAACGTGGTTGTGAGATGCTGCTGAGCCCAGGAGATTATCCAGGCCTGCACTGCACTGTATACGTGAATCATATTTTGGCATGTTTACAAAATAATGTCACTAGAGTAAATACAGAGAGGAAAGTTATTTACCTGATCATATAAACGGTGACCGATAATAATCCTGTTTAATATTATGTTTTTCATTTTCCATGGAGTTTTGCTCTTTGAAATAAAAGTGAGGTGCTTCCAATACAACTGGAGGATGTGTGTTTCTGAGTCACAGGTCTGGTATTTACTACCTGGTGTTCCCTTAGACTAGAGATACAAATCACCCCAGGGGCAGATTAACTGTATTATTATTGTATGAAGTGCTACTTAATACGATCTGATTTGGGGATTTAAAATTCTGCTACAGGTGGAATATTAGTTAAAGCAGAAGTAAGTGGTCCGGTCGTTTTCGCTAATGCTGCGTTCCAGGCAGGCTTTTGAAATCGTAAATTACAGCTTCAAGTCACAACTTACGACTTTGTAGCGTTCCAGGCAACCCACTCGTGTTTTTCCGACCTGTTTTACCGGTGAAAGTCACTATAACGGCCACTCGTAACTTCCGACTGGTGAACTCGTACCAGATCGAACTGGTACCACTTCACGGTCGGAAAAATACGAGTTTCCTTGAACGCACCATAACAGTCCTCGTCCCTACGTCGCCACATTCACGGCGTCCCTTGGCTGCACACACAGCCCTGCATGCCGTTCTCTCTCCTCATTGGATAAAAACTGTAGGATACGATAAATGTTTTCTCTTCGGCTCAGAGCAGAGCAGAGTGACTGACAGACCCGTGTTTCAGACCAAACACTCTATGTAAGTGATTGCTGTCGGAAGATATAACTATTTAAGACTTATATTAACACAAATATATCACTTACTTCTGCTTTAAATTGAAGATACTATTGAACTAATGGCCCAACACTGTCAAAGTAAAAACAACTAGTGGTTCAGTTAATGTGGTAGATTTCTGATGATTCTTTAAACTTTAAAACCCTGAGTAGTTTAATAATTTTGCACCAGTTCAACAAGGTCCACTTGTCCTCCCCTCGGAGCCTCCTAACGACACACCCCTTCCTGCACAGCAGAGCAACAAGTCTGCCAGCAGAAACAAAACATGGCGCCAGCTTTGAATGCGGAGTAACAAAGTCGGATTCACACAAGTCACAACTTCCACAATAAAAACCAAAGATGACCTGTTCAACATAAACTCTGCTGTATCAGCATCGCTACTCAGGCTCATATCTTGGCGGAGCTTTCTCTCCATCGGTCAAATGATGACCCGATGTTTACTTTCGTTTTGTTGCATCTCCCCTTCCTCTCTGTCTTTTTGAACTCCACAACGTTGTTTTCGACCTTAAAATAATGTTTCTATACTCACTGAAGTGGTAGAAAAATGGATAATAGGATGAATGGTGCCGCCGCTGCAGCCTGAACGGGGTCGCGCCGGTGAAACTGCTGCACACTGTGGCCCCGCTGAGCTCCAGAGCCAGAGTCTCCCTGTTCCTCTCACCCACACACCAGCACCCTGTGCTGGGCCGTGCAGCCAACCAGCCTCCCTTGAGCTCTGGAGCTTTGCTCGGCACCGGACACCGCCGCCGGTAGCAGACAGGGCAACAGCACCAGTACTGTACCAGTAATGGCGGCGGCAGCGACAACTGGCGGACCGCATTGGTCTTATTGGTCAATTTCTCTGCAGGCCTGCAGCCGCTAGAGAGAATGGATTTTCTTTGTTCCTTTTGCTCTTCTCATTGTGTAGGTCGTACTATAGGGCCATAACCACCATCTAAATGACGTCAATAATATTGATCAATCTTTCAAATCGTAAACTATAGCTTTAACTGAGTGGAATGACTCTAAGCAGCAGCCATGATAAGAGTGGAGTTTTCTGAATGATAAGGAGAGAAGCTAAGGTGAGATGTGGTTCACAGCCCCTTTTCTCAAAGGTTATGACCCAATGTTCACACTCAATATGTCACACTGGACTGAAACTGCTGTAGGTAACAGAGTGAATGAAAAGCTATGAGCTACACAATATTCTTTACTGAAGCCACTAGGCAAGGGTTTCAATGAACTACTAAAGAAGGGAACTAAAATGAAATACATTCTCCCTAAGCCCAAACAAAACTAGGACACATTTTTTCATCAATGTGGACAAACATTATTTGACTGTTCATACCCAAAACAAAGGGCTGCAAATTAGCACCACTGCTACTAAAATATAATATATAACACTATATGAAAATATAAGTCATGGGATTTTCATATTTGTCACTACAGTTTAAAGTAATGCAGCTCTGGATTCAAGTCCTGGCCACCTGCCCAGGATGTGCACTGTTTCTCACCCAAGTTCTCACCCACTGGATGGATTTTGTTTTGTTACCTATTATCTGGAAGTATAATTGTCTTTTATGGATGTGTCTTAACATGTTTTGGCACCTAGAGGTTATGGTCGAATGAGTTGATCTTGATTTATCTGTTTGTGTTGCAATGATCCATTCGTTGGAATTACGGTAAAGGTGGAAGACATAATACATTCTCACCTCAGGCCTGAGTAGACATAACTATTGTTGTTCCGCACAATGAATTCACAGCAGTCACGGATCTTTTTATATGATTTTGTAAAAACTTCTTTTGAAGTCAGTTGTCTGCTATGTGGCTCTGTTTGTGTGCACCATAAAATATGTTCTTGTTTTCTCCACAAAGCTGATGAACTGATTGGCCTTGCCTCATGATGTTTTTCTAAACGTGAAACTCTGGTCTGCACATTCTGATTCTTCGCCTGCTTTTGTCAAATGTCATCGACAAGTTCCTGTTCTGAGTATTTTGCTGGGGCATGAAGTGAATGTACCCTCTGCCCAGCTGTAACAATGGTTTTCTTGAGACTGAAAGTTCATTCTTGAACAGTGAACTGTTTCCAAGGTCAAGAATGAACGTCAGTTGGTAGAGCACCCGCCCCATATGTTGAGGCTATTAGTCCGACCCCGGTTCGAGTCCCACCCCTGTGCTGTGTGTCACCCCACCTCCCATTTCATGTCTCTCTCTCAACTTTCCTGTCCATTAAAGGCGAAAAAGCCCCCAAAAATATACTTTAAAAAAAAAGTGCCCTAGCTCCTCGTAAAAGTCAGTGATGGGTTTTACAAGTAAAGGTCATGCCTGCTTTATTGTTCCCGGCATGGGAAGTTTTCCTGGGGCACACCATGTATTATGTTTGTTGCTCTTGTTGTTCCCTCTCACCATCCCACTTTGTACCCTTTTTCCTTTCACACCACCATGGTTCAATGGCTGTATCAAAGCACCTGAACCTGGGAAATAACATGCAAGATGGGATCAAATCAAGAACATCTGAGGTTGGAGAAACAATATTTTACATACACTGCCTGACTCAGCATTCATTTGCACAGGTGACATGGGTTGTAGGTGGCATTATTTTGGTTACAAATATGACCCTGAAACAACACTTATTATTAAAAACAAATCACCAACATTTCCATGCTGTCTAGATGCAATTTATGTATTATCAGATTTTTGTTTAGATAACAGAATTTATGACATTTTGACCATTTTTGAAATCTGCCTCAGATGCCCAGAAACTGACTCCCTGAGTCTATTTGAGAGGACACACACCATGTCTCACTTCCAGATAATTAGCTCACTGAGTTAAGCACTGGTTTGTGGTGCAAGGGGATGTGGGTTCAAGACCCAGCAAGAGTGATGATGATAGTGACACATCAAAATGCCAGATGTCCTCACGGTGACATCACAGCAAGCCTCTAAATTAAAAAAACAAAACAAATAGCTTGGACCGGACCATGGGCGAAAGCTCATTAAATTTTGCACAAAGGTCCAGTGCCATCTTCTTCTTTCTACTTCCAAGGAAATCATACTTCCCATGGGTGAAAACTCACCAAACCTTACAGAAATGTCCAACCCCATGCCAGATCCCATGTATTATCAGATTTTTGTTTAGAAAACAGAATTTCTGACATTTTGACCATTTTCGAAATCTGCCTTGACAACAGCTGCCCGGGCATTGACTCCCTGAGTCGATAAATGAAGCTACACAGCAGGTCCCACTACCAGCCAATTAGCTCAGCGAGTTAGGAGCTGGTTCTTGCTGTCAGAGGCTGTGAGTTCGAAACCCAGCAAGGGTGATGATGATGATGATGACAGATCAAAATGTCAGATGTCCTCAACACAAGACAATTGTCCTAATGGTGGCATCACAGCAAGCCTCTAAATTTAAAAATCCAAATAGCTTGGACTGGACCATGTGCGAAGGCTCCTAACATCTTAGAGTCATAGTAGATGTTTCACAAATACATATCATTATTTTACCTCAAAAACTGATTTTTCTTTTTACTGTGGTTTCAAATCTGCCTGCACGACAGTGAATGGCTTACTCAATTTGTGAAGCCACTGCTGAACTGCCACTTGCCAATTAGCTCAGTGTGATAGACAATGGTCTTTGGTTCCTGAGGTTGTGGGTTCAATCCTCAACTGATGCAAATTGAATATTATAAGGTCAACTGCCAAAAAACAATTGGCACTAACTTGAATGACCTTGATCATGTTTATCAGGTCAGAGCCATTCAGAGGGCAAGGGCCATTCTGGCAAACCCTCTCCACCCTCTTCATGCAGAGTTTCGACTCCTCCCATCTAAGAGGAGGTACACGTTCCCTTGTCAGGCCAAATCAAACAGATATTTAAAATCCTTTGTCCCGTCTGCCGTTAGATTCCTTAATACGCTGTAGGCGAACCTGTTGGGAAGGATGTACAGTACTGTAATCTGTGATGACTATATGTATTTATATGTATTTATTGTGTCATGTGTGTGCTACTCTACTGTGTTGAACTTTTGCTGCAAACCAAATTGCGCTTCGGGGACATTAAAGATTTTCAAATCAAACTGTCTTGTCTTCCTATTCTCCTGTTTGTTGCTCAGATTTGCCTAAATTTGCCCAAAAGTAGCCCGGATCCGACCCATCGCTGTGCAGCAGCTATAATTATTATTGTCATTCTATTTCATTACGGCCTCTTGTGGCCTGAGGTAAAATATTTTTATATAGTGTTTGATTGTGTGACACAATGTACATTTATTTATTTAGATGCACCGAGAATATCAAGGTCAGGGTATTGAGGTTGCTTGCTGTCTTCTGTTTTTTCTGTTAAATCTGACACCTGTAACAGCTGCATGCTATCTTCTCCTGATCAAGTCATGTGACTAGTAGTATTTAAGATGGCCTCTGATAGCTATCCTACTGTCTGACGAAGAGCTACACTGCTCGAAACGTACGTCACTACAATAAATTGACACTGAGTCCTGCAGAGCTGCGAGTACTCCTGTTTTTTCTATTTTGCTAATTTTTTGTACTCTGCACCTGCCCTCACTGGTGTGATGTGCGTGTCCACTCTGTTTCTTTTGTATACATTTGACATAAAGCCAGGCGCACATAGTTTTGGTGTACCTGACAGTTTCAAACATGCCGCTTCTCCTCCAATTATAATCAGATGTGAGATTAGTAACAAGGTTCCAGACAGGCTTATACGCTGTTAATATGGTGCCTGTCTAGTTTTCAACCTCTTGCACCTCAGCTGCACAGTGGTGTGCCATCAGGGCAAGCGAAGCAGTGATCTGTCTCATAAAGTATCTGATATTGCCTATTAGCATCCATCATGTAGTTTACTGTCCTCTAGTGGTGGCAGTTTATGTCATTTTCATGGATGTGGCAAGAGAGGAGCTTTTTTTTTCTTTGGTGCAACCACATTGAGGACTGTTTGTGTCATGCAAGCACACTTGTATATGTGTTTCTTCCACTGTGCATCTGCGCAGCACTATGCAGCATCAACCGCTACCGTGCACTCATGTGTCAATGTATTTCGGCCGATTAAACCTCACTTCAGCGCAGAATGATGAGTTTGACACAAGCGTCATAATTAATCTGGTGATAGAGGAACGTTTCTCTGTGCTCACCTCTTATCTCATCTGAAAGTATGAAACCAAAGGCCAGCCATGGAAAAAACAGGATGTGTTACCTGGCTCCACAGGTAGGTTCAGAATCTTTCAGGCTTGAGTTCTCACTACAGGAATGCCTACATTCAAATGGCCACATCTCCTTCAAATATTTTCAGATTTCCATGTGTTGGACATCGTTAGAAAGCTTAGCCTAGAACCTACACTTTCAGAATCCGCCAATAACTCAAAATGCCCCTTGGGAGATTAAAGGTGTACAGAAATGGCCGTTTGAGTGGGCTCAAATTCAATTTTCTTTTCTGTACAACTTTAAGTCCAACCCCCTACTGTTAACCAGTAGGAAAGAAACTAGGTTTAGGGACCCTGGGGGGTTCCTAGAGAAAGGAATGAATGTAGGTAATGTAGTGTTATTTTCCATAAACACTTTAGTGGACTGATCAGAATTTACTTTATTGAAATGGAAATTCTGTTGTTACAAAAAAAAAAGAAAAACAAGAAAGGCAATATACTACTACTATTAATATTATTAAAAGATGGCGTCTAGCATGAAGAAATAAGCCATTTTGTAATCCCTGTATGTGACTTTGAATCAACACTACATAATGTAGATAATTTGGACATTAATGAAAACTGTAGAAAGTTTGTGGCTACATGACTGTGTCCCAAGGTGAGAATTCTCCTTTCTTCTTCTGTAGCATTTGCAGTCAAAGTTACGGATCTTCTCCATTTCTCTGTCTTTGTCGCCTTCAAATGTTACAGTAGATATAGCTTTTTAGAACCTTTATTTATTCTCGAGAGACATTGAGGTTACCCTCATTTTCAATGTCGTCCAGCTCCTCCGCTGTGAGGCCTAGGGATTCTTTGTCGTCTTCATCTTCGGCTAAAGTCAACTGTAGATTAGGGATGTTCTCCAAAGTAATGCAGTCGCTCTCGTCGATTTTTTTCAGTTTCATCTTCTAGTTCAGGCTCAGAATCAGAAGTGAAATCGACATCGGCATAACCAGAAGAATCTGTCTTGTTGAAGAAGTACTGAAAAAGATTTACACTGTAACAGCCACAATTTAGCTCTTCTGCAATGTGTTTTTCTTGGTCCATCTTCATTCAATGATAAGAACACATGAAGCTGAGCGGTTGCATACTAAGTAGCCATGTGAGACCCTTTTAACGTGCTGATTGACTATTCACGTGCTTTTGTTCTTTTTTCAGCCAAAGAAAAGCCAGTATGCTAATTTGCTGTGGGATCACCCCTCCTCCCAGCTGCAGCGAAGATTTACTCTAAAACTACCCAAATTCAAATATAAAGTTTAAGGTTTTAAAAACATCAATACTATTATTTGAAACATGGAGTGGCTTCTTCATGATTTCAACTCTGCAAAAAAAAAGAAAATCACAAATTAAAAAATTAAAAAAATCGATTTTTCTTTGTTTTCCCGACTTGTGCTGGGCCGACTTGTTTCTTGTTTTCTCGTGACGGGTCACAAAGTTGAAAAGCCACAAAGATTTAGTGTGACATGGAAACTGGCAGCCCGCACTACACATGGACTGATAATGGTTTCTCTCTTTTCAGTTTTCCTGCTGTCTGTCATGATTTTAATATGCTGTACATGTAAGTTGAAAGGGTTTTGTTTACTTACTCAAATGCACAAATGTTATTATTACTGACACATGAAACTATTTTTTTAATTAGTTTTTTTTTTTTTGCCATTTTATGTCTTATTCAACAAGACAATAGAGAAACAGAAAATGCAGGAAGAGAGAGAATGAAAATGAAATGCAGCAACAAGTCAAACCATTTAGGAATAAACCCAGAGAGGCTCTGTCTGGAAAATAGCATGCACCTTTAACCCTGCAGCTGTCACAATACTCTTGATCGGTTCCTTTATTCCCACTGAGAAAGTTTCTGCAGATGTTTGACAAATCAGTAAAACTTACTAATGCTGCTATGTGAAATCCGCCAATATAGATAAACTGGTGCTCACTCACATTGTGGCTTTTGCAGTGTGTTGACCTGTTGTATCCACCATACAGCCACCTGCTTCATTAGATTTTAGAGACAGCAGCAAAGTGGAACTTTAAAGGGATAGTTCGATGTTTTGGCAAATTCGCCTATCACCATAATCCCTACAGTCATAGGGGTATAGGTTCATTACCTTTAATTGTCGGTGCATGTTGTTTTGAGATCTGCGGGGCAGAGACGCGAGCTGCTCAGTGAACACAATGGAGGTGACCGGTACAGGTCCCCTGTCCATCAAAACTCATCAAATACACAATCCAACAACTCCAAAACGCTCTTGTGGACAAGTTGTGACCTGCACATTCACTACGCTATGAAATAATAATGTAACATTACGAGATGGAGTTGTTTTCGAGGCAAATGCATAGCCGGAACTAAATTCCAGACACGGCTGCTGGGCGGAGTGATTTCAAAAGCACAACTAATAATATAGCACTTGTATAGCACACAACTAGTTCAGAGTATTTGCTTCATGTGTTGTAATGTTACTTATACATGATTATTTATAGCATTGTGAATGTGCAGGTCACAACTTGTCCACAAGAGTGTTTTGGAGTTGTTGAATTGTGTTCGCTGAGCAGCTCGCCTCTCTGCCCCACGGATCTAAAAAACAACATGCACCGACATTTAAAGGTAATGAACCTATACCCCTATGACTGTAGGGAATATGGCGATAGGCGAATTTGCCAACATGTTGAACTATCCCTTTAAAGTTCAACTTTGCTGCTATCCTTTTAAGCTCAGTGTGTTTGCGCACTGTTTGCACAATACACAGGTCTGACAGAATGAGATGAGTCAATTATTTGTAAGCTGCACGGTACAAGAGGCCTGAATCACGTGAAGTTGTGAAACTTCCGGATCATCAAATGTGAAAACTCCCGGGGGAAACACGCTGTCCTCCAGACACTTGAATCAGAACATTTATTTTACTGAAGGGTACAAACACTAAAACAAAAGCAGGATCTGACAGGCTTTGGCATCTGGATGAATCAGTGTGTTGTGTGATATGCAAAGGCATAAACAAGCTGTGAAGTATCTGACCTGCCGTAACAGTCCTATCTGTTCCATTTCCTCCCTCAAGTGCTCCATCTTCCTCCTCATGGTGAAACTGGGGTCTGTTGAGGTGTACTCCTGACGGCTTCCTCTGGTGAAGGCTGACGAGACAAACAGAGAGACATAACCAGTGTTGGGAGGGTTACTCTTAAAATGTATTCCCATACAGATTACTGATTACATGTCCTAAAATGTAATCTGTAATGTATTTGGATTACTCAAGTAATGTAATGTATTCTGAATACTTTCTGGATTGCTTTTATTACATCAAAATCCTACCTGAGCGCCTTTAACTGGGACACGAGGCTACCGTGGCTCCTTAAAACTAAAGCTTTAATTAAAGCAGAAGTAAGCGGAATATTTGTGTTAATGTAAGTCTTAAATAGTTGTATCTTCCGACAGCAATCACTTATATAGAGTGTTTGGTCTGAAACACGGGTCTGTCAGTCACTCTGCTCTGCTGTAAGCCGAGGAGAAAACTTTCCTTGTATCCTACAACCTTTATCCAATGAGGAGAGAGAACAGCATAAAGGGGCGGTCCTCTCTGTGTGTGCAGCCAAGGGATGCGCATGAATGTGGTGACGTAGGGACGAGGACCAATAGATCCATGACGAGGGCGGGGACTGCTAACTCCATCGGCTGACAAGAAGTTAGCCAAAACGACCGGATCGCTTACTTCTGCTTTAATATGTGTTTGAATTTGTCAAACCACAGTTAAATTTGTTATTGATCATCCAGCCATATTTAAATTATCTTTTTTATCACATTAAATTAGTAGGCTTATAGGCTATATTAAAACTGAGCAGCTTCCCCTGCTCCACAGTCCAGACTACAGGCACTGAACCTCTAATACAGAATTTACACAATTTAAAATAGGTTTTGTTTGTGCGTGTAGGGCCAACAACGTGATGATATTTTGAAAATAAAGTAATGACAGGAGCCACTGTTAAATAGGCTAACTCTAAAAATGTACTTTAACTCACTTGTTTTGGAAACAGCGTGACGTTGTTGTTAAACCATGCTCATTTTTAACATCATGACAGTCCAGGATCCTTTTAAAAACGTGATCCAGTCGCAGTTGATTCATGTTGTTTGCCAGAGACCATATGCTGGGCATCCCGGTAGCGCCATTACCAAAGTGAAGCCAACTCCAGCAGAGACGACCAGTTAAGCACTTAACCCTCCTTTCTTTCCCCGCATGAGAGCACTCTCATGCAACAAACGTGTAGTGCGGTAGGCTAAAGTAATCCAAGTAATCAATTTTTAAAAAAGAAAGTATCTTCAGAATACACCAATTTAACTGTAACGGAATACAGTTACTCATATTTTGTATTTTAAATACGCAACACCGTTACGCCCCAACCCTGGACATAACACACGGTGAAAGAAAAAAAAACACAAAACAAAACAAAACAGAGAAAATAGAAATCATAGAAACATCTACTACCAACAGGTCAGCTCTAGGCTGTCTCTGTCAGATAAAAGGGAACAACTAGATGTTTTCAAGGAAAAGGTGGCGTTTCAATGAAACAAACCCACATTGTGCACACCACATCACACTCTGCTATCACTACATCTCAGCATGCAGTCTAAATACATATGGTTGAGATATGCACGCATTAGCATTGGTGCAGCCACTGTCAACTGGACATCCTTTAATCTTTATCAACTACCATTTTACAAAATAAGATACCGGACCCCCCACTAGTCTTTTTCTCATTTGGTTTAAATCTTCTTTGCTGCTATAAAGAAAAGCCACAAAGAAGGAATGTTGACTCAATGGTGGGATGCAGTAACGTTAATGCAGTATTCAAGTGCAGTATCTAGATACAAATGTGTGGCACTTGAAAATCTTGAGTATTTAAATTTTATGTGACTTAGGCCTAATACTTCTCCTGCACTGCATTTTTTACTTCCATAAATCTAGTTGACAGATAATATCAGTAGAGTTGTACAAAAAAACATAAACCATGAAGTGCTTTGGTTTGTTTGGTTTGGTAATCAAAATCAGAATTATTTTTATTATCATTATTTTATTCGCAGTTGTATGAATGTGAGTGTGTGTGTTATTATTTGTCTTTATATGTTGGCCCTATTTCAACTGGGATTGAAACTCACAACCCTGCACAGGTAAGTGGTGTAGAACCAAAAGGCCATTGATTATTGCAAATAACAATTATATAACAATTTGAAGGTCTTATTTTGGTTCTTGTTTACTATGATGGGCATTTCCTGTTTTATTTTCCAACAAACTAAACAATCAATTTATCAATCAATCAAACAATCAAAAAAAGTTAGTGTGACATCATGGAAACTGGCAGCCTGCACTGCACATGGACTGATGTCTGATAAACAGGTCCTCTATCAGACAGATAAATGTTGGAAATAAAACAAACATATGAGATGGAAATGATTTGCATTGCAGCATTTTTGCTGCTGGCTGTCATGGTTTTAACATGATGGAACTATTTCTTTTGCCGTTTTATGTCTTTATTCGACAGGACAGTATAGAGAAACAGAAAATGCAGTGACAGAGAGAATGAAAATGAAATGCAGCAAGAAGTCAAACCATTTAGGAGTAAACCCAGAGAGGCTCTGTTTGGAAAATAGCGTGCACCTTTAACCCTGCAGCTGTCACAATACTCTTGGTCGGTTTCTGCAAATGTTTGACAAATTGAAGATTTGTAACACTCACATTGTGGTTTTTGCAGTGTGTTGTATGAGGGGCCATTTTTCTACTTAAAGCACTTTTACATTTGACACCTTAAAGTACCTTAGTCTGATTGTACTGCTGCTTGTAATGGAGCATTTACAGTAATTTTACAGGGCTGTATCAATTATTTCACCAAAGTAAAGGATATAATAGTCCCTCCACTACTGTGGCATCGGCGAACAAGATTTGTATGTAGACTTAAATAAATCTATTAATACACCAATACAGTAATACACTACAACTGATGAGAAGATAAATATCACGCCTGTCCAACCTTGTCCGTAACAGTTTATGCACAGATATAAAGCAGATCAACAATTCCACAGAAGCCTTCCCCACTTCCAGGGAAAGAACGCCGAGACTCCACCTAAAAATATTTTGGCTTCACGTGAAAAGGAAAGCATTCACACCACCCATTTCAGCCTTGGCTTAGAATAAACCATTGTTGCTTTAGTACTTATGCAAATTTACTGGTCCTAATTATAGAGTAATTTTTCTGGGTATAACAAATTGTTATAGACTGTATCATCATAAATCAGCAGCAACACTGAAAAGACATGGGTGAAGTCTGACCCAGAAAAACACCATCGTTAATCAAAGAAAATAGTAGCAGATCAACAAACACTTATATTTTACCTGATCTTGGCTTTAGTCCAAACACTGTCAGAGTCGAGCTGAAATCAGCGTTACGCAAGCCTTCCTGGAAACAAAAGAGGAGCATTATAAGCTCAGTCGAAGATGTTTTGAGATGATAAAATGACCAGAGGTCATTTGATGTTTTCTCACACCCACCTCACAGTCGTCATTCCCACTGGAGTTTTTCCGAGCACTCTGACACTTGTACTTTCAGGGAAAAAAAATATTTTTAGTGTATATACGTATATACAGTAAGTGTTTCACAAGTGGGACAGATTCTCAAGAAGGCCTGGGACTTTTTCTTGTGGTTAGCTCAGCCACATTTTTGGAGGCCCTCTGTGTTCCCACAACAGCAAATATTTACACACAAAACACAAAGAGTGAGTCTTCTCCCACAAATGATGGTGGTTAGCCTGGCAGCCTCTTGGAAACTTGTCATCCCAGATATGGGATTAGAACATGATGTGGGGTGGTTTGTTTGTTTATCTCACCATCAACAAACGAGACAGCTGTGGTTACTGTGCATTTATACCTTCAGATAATCCTTCCGCAGGTATTTGTTCCTCCTCCTGTCTTCATTCTGATTGAGGACAGGTGGAACATCCGGCCATTTTGGCTCTGAGTCTGACTGCTCCGTCTTCAGGCTGCCATCAAAGGAGCAGGAAGAAGAAGGCTGTGGAGGCAGATGGTTGGAGTTAAATCATCTCGAGTGAAAACATCACACAAAAATAGGAGACAAAGAGAGTTTGTACCTGTCCACAAAGCACTGAGGCTCCACTGCTCCCTTCATCCAGAGAAGCACTAGAACAAGAAAACAACAAGGTTTATTTTAAGGGGAATAAACTGCATACTGTCAATACGGTAAGGTTTTTATTGAAAACAGTAAAATGAGGATGCTTTCAAAAATATTTTTAAGGATACACCTCGTATAAGTTGCAGTAAACAGTTGGACCCTCAATCAAATCTATATTTGCAGTGATCTCTCATTGCATTTAAACAAGCAGCAGTTGCAGCGTTCTGCAGCTCTCTTGTAAACAAAAGGTCTTCTGGAGGCAAATAGTTCAAAGTTTTTCTCATGTCCAGAGCACCAGCTGCTGTTTTGCTACACCCCTGTTCTTGTGTTAACATGCATGGGTGAGTCATTCTTTTTTGAGAGAACTTTTGGTTGCAAGTCTCCCATATTTAAACAACTCTATGCTGATGACTCAATTTCTCTGGACCAAAAGTGTACAGCAGAGCAAAGTGTGCAAATGTGCACATGACATAAGTCATCATGACTTAAGCATAACTAATAGTGGACAATGCCACAACATGTTTTCAGAAAAATATAAAATAAAAACTGTTAGATTATAACAGTGTGCAAATATCAAAACAATGACTAAGTGCATACCAGCATAAAGCGGCCGGTAGAAAGACAAAAGACTATCAGAAATTGTGCCTAACACCTTCGCACAGACATGCCACAGACTTCTTCTTTCCAGCTTCTAAAATGGAAGAAGCTGTTGTTCTTTCTTTTTTTTTTTTAAGTATATTTTTTGGGCATTTATGCCTTTATGGATAGCACAGTTGAGACGGACAGGAAACGGAGAGGCAGAGAGAGGGGGAATGACATGCAGTAAATGGCGCCCGATGTGGGACTCGAACCAGGGCCGACTGCAGCGAGGACTGTGCCTCTATACATGGGGCGCCCACTCTAACCACTACGTCACACGACGCCCCAGCTGTTGTTCGTTTTCATAGTTCTTCAAAGACATTAAATCTTTCTTGACTGGAAATAATGAAGGGCATTATTTATGACTTTTGCAAAAAGTTGCCATAACAGCTGGATCACCTCCACCCAATATCACAACACTGGAAAAAAGCACAAAATATTTTGCAGTCTTATAAAACGTTAGGGATTATTCACTGTTTTTGGCTGTAATAGCATCCAATATGGCAGTGCTTTCTCTCTCATAGTTTTATATAGTATATATATAAATAATTTGTGCTATCTGGTATTCCCTCTGTTGTTAAAATGGATACATTTTATGTAAGCTTTTTGTATACAGACTCAGCTAGTCCCACTGAGAGAGGGACAGGGCAGATAAATTGTTGCGGTCCTTGTTATCACTATCTCGTGGCCTTTAAAAGTACTCCACTATAAACACATACTTCTGTCCAGCAGGACTGAAAATGTGTGGGCGCAGTGCATGAGACTCAGCAGGTACCTGCGAGCAGTCTGAGGCGGAGGCCTTGGTTTGCTGCTGGAGCTTCCAGAGTGACTCAAGAACCTGCACACATAAAGAGTAACAGTGTAAAGACTGAAAAGTATTGAAATCACATGAATGAACATTTTTTTCCCATGGTGAATCATTTAGTTATACATTTACAAATGGAGCCGGCCTGAGTCAAGTTCACTAGAAAAGGTGATGAGCACAATAGATGGAATGGTATTATTTGAGAATGTCCTTTTATGGGCTAGACATGACTTCAGATTGACTCAAGTTAAACATACACCAGCTCATGGGAAAGGAAACAGCCAATCCCCTAAACCTTTTGATACATTTACTCACATTGATTCGAAAAATTTGTTTGTTCTTTACTTGTTCAGACAGATAAAAAAACACCTTTGCGTCAGCATGTTGAATCAGTGGTTATCCACCCAGTGTGACATATAAACTGTCTCTCCCTCTACCTGTGAGCCCGGCCGGTTACTCTCCGTCGGTGAATGAGACTCTCTGCTCTGCAAATTAAGGACCGTCGTCTAGAAGCCGTGCATCAAAAAGTGCAGCCGAGAAAAGAGAAAAAGCAGGGAACAAGGGGTGGACAGGGAGAAAGTGGAGTAAAGCTGATAAGACTCTATAGGATTATGCAGAGGGAAAAAAGAGTTCACATGGTGCTGATGGAGATACATATATTTGGATACTGAAGAAAAAAACACCAATCTTCAAACTGAGAAACAGAGAATGAATAGACAAACACAGGGATGATGATAGAATCTTTTCACATTGTGTGCAGTTAGCAAGAGCCAAAGCAAATAAACATCAGACCCTGGGAAACAATCTCCCTAGTGATCTGTTAGCCTGAGCGGTGAATGATGGCCTGGAGTGATGCACGCCGTCTCAGGTCGGACCACGCACCGATTCTGCTGCTCCTGCTGCAAGAGCTGCACTGCAATCTTCCTCAGATCCAGAACTTCCTTCAGCTCATCGTCCTCTTCCTCGACCAGCTGCTCCTTGTCTGAACTGCAACGGGGGTCAAAGGCAAAGTTAATGCCACCACAGACAGTGCATGCCTTCCCTTTTAGAGCCACTGCCTCTAGCAACGATACACTGTTACCTGGCACAGGGTGAATCACCAAAATTACAAGTGCCTTAACTTGTCTGTCAAAACTCTAGAGCCTTGTTGAAAAAATGTTTTTTGTTAATTCACATGCCTGGATAGCACTTGTCAGTAGAGTCTTATAGAAATATTTTTTATATGTTGTTGGATTAGAGTGTAGTGTTTTAGATATTATACTGTTATAGCCCAAACAGGGCAGCTGCAGACGTCTGTCAGCAACAGCACATTATTTATCAAGTTGGCAGTCTGTATCTGGAGCTGTGATGACAGAAGCTGCCTGCTCACACAATGGGTGTGCCATCAGGATGAGACAGCCTCTGTAATCACTCTTATTGCTTCTTCTAGTTAGACGTGCTGCAGACGGCCAGTTAAAATACATGATTGATTTATTGAATTTCTAACTCACCCTGACTCCTCTTTCCAGCTGTCTTTGTCTTTGCTTTGGTGAGACATGTTAAGAACTTTCTCCAGTTCCTGAAAGACACACACGAACACATCGACTTTCGTGTTAGAAACAAAGATAAGGATGTGTTATTTCTGGCTAGGTTTCATGCGCTCACAAACATCCTCTTCGCCACCCCACATCATAGATAAATGTGTTGTTTACATATTTGTGCATAGTCTACAGATTATAGAGATGAACTCATTCATACCTTTATACAAGACACGTGACTGCTTTGCTGCCCATCACACTCTGACAGAGCAGGATCCTCATCGGGGTTGGGCTCTATAAAGTCATAGAGATCCTGATCTGATAGAGGGAGGAAGCATCCGCGTTGATCACATGAACTGTCACATTTTAGGCACTTCATTCAACAACCCCGTGTCTCTGTTATTGCTGTCAAAGGGAATGTGTGATACTTATTTTCGGTAACCTTTGCAAGAATCCATTTTGGAGAGGAGTGAGAGAGCGTCAGCACGGGCTGTCTCTGAGACCTGAGAGTGCAGGCTGACAGTGTCATCGTCTGAAGGCTGCAAGGGGACGAGAGGAATGAAGAGTGAACTTTAGGTTTGGTTCAAATGTGTCACTTTGATATTGTTTTTTTATATATATATTTAAACTCTTTGCATACAACTATCAATTTCACACTTATTCCACACGCAACTCTTGTCACCTTAGAACCCAATATTGCTGTACCTCTCAATCACAGTTCTGTATACTTTATCGTGGACCAAGAATATGGAATTTATTACCTGTACATTTTTCCAGCCAATACTTTCCACATGGTCTGCCTATCTAAACTGGGATTATTTTATATTTCTTATCATATGTTTATCAAGCCTTTTGTATTGCATTGTACAATGTTAAATCATGTTAAACCATGTTTGTATTTATTATGTATGAACGACTTTTGTACCTCACAAATGTATGCTCATTAGCTTAGAACTGTAGTCGGAGAATGCCACCCTACAAGCCCCTGGAGGGTTTTTTGGCATTCCCCTTCACATTGTTTTGGATTTTATATGTTATATCTTTTTTAACTTTGATATGTGAAAATAAATAAACAAACAAACATAAATAGAAATGTTTGTGCATGGTTGTCAATGTAAACACTGCTTAATCTGTTTTATCTGCTTGTTGACTTTCTGACTTCATACTGTAAATTCATCACTATAGATCAGTGTTTCATATTTGTCTCCCCAAACAAACCTCTGAACTACACTTTATACTGTAGATACTATATTTAGATTGATTCAAATCTCTAATCTTTATCTGCTGCCAAGATGTGGGACAGTAGGCACTCACATACACATCCATCCGCCCATTGTCTAGGAAATGTATGGTTGACAATCAACAACTGTGCATGTCTTTGGATTGTGGGAGGAAGCCAGAGTACCCTGATTGAGAACATGAAAAACTCCACCCAGAAAGGCCCGGGAATCGAACCCAAAACCCTCTTGCTAAGAGGTTGCCTCTCGCATACACATGGCTCCTCATCTTAGATCTAGTTAAAGACCCACTCCCGTGAAAATCGTGTTTTTTGAGCTTTTCACATGTTCCTGTGGCATTTTTCTTGTGTTAGAGCACTTATCAGCAGAGAAGGAAGTGCAAAATTGCATTTCAGAGTTTTTCTGCCTTCAAACTGCTGTGAACCAATGGCAGACTCAAACTGGCAGTTTCAGGAAGACTGGAGTTGAGGGTGTCACAGCTCCAGGGGAGGGCACTAGTGCTACAAGCTCCCGCCCCGCTCTGCATCTGGCTCAGAGGTGAAAGCCTTCACAGCTCGGTGTAGCTGTCAAGGTATAATAGGTATAGCTCACCTGATAGAGCAGCTTGCACTGTGAGCTAGGACTATGCACCAGTTTGGGATCGAATCCCAGTGTGGAGTTTTACGTTAAACGCGCTGAATCTGTAATTGTACAATGTCCAGCTGTCAGCAAGCGGGGGGGTGGGGTGCGAGGAGGTGGCTGGGCGGGTGCAGAGCAGCGCAGTCTCCGCCCACCCCCCAGAGGTGCATTGCTAATGTGCATGGCTAATGAGCTGGTTTTAAAATGGCCGAAAAGGGTCGCGGGAGTGGGACTTTAAGCCTGTGAATATTCTCATTTGTCCAGGTCATAGTTATCTCAAAGAATTTTAAATCGAATGCAACTGGACCTGGTTATTTGTCTAGGAAGACGTTTCACCTCTTCATCCAAGAGGCTTCATCAGTTCATGCTTGCATTTGACCAGGCTGGGACTGGTCCAACTATTTGGTGTGGAGATACAGGTATTTAATCTCTGTGGGGGCGTTCACAAGACCGATGATGTCACTGGAACCCTTTGGCCTCCATGTGTCAACGACAGTCGTTGGTGCAAAGTTGGTTTTGACTTTGTTAGTGCCCTATTGTGTTATAACAGCAGTCGTTGAGTGACAGGAGGCCATTTGTGAACAGTTGTTTTTCTTTGAGGCTAGATTACTGAGAGAAGGAAGAGATGACCTCCTCCTCTGTTGAGAGGTGGTTTTAGCCTCAAAGAAAAACAACTGTTCACAAATGGCCTCCTGTCACTCAAACGACTGCCGTTATAACACAATAGGGCACTAACGAAGTCAAAACCAACTTTCCACCAAAGACTGTCGTTGACACATGGAGCACAAAGGGTTCCAGTGACATCATCGGTCTTGTGAACGCCCCCACAGAGATTAAATACCTGTATCTCCACACTAGATAGTTGGACCAGTCCCAGCCTGGTCAGATGCGAGCATGAACTGGAGGTGAAACGTCTTCATAGACAAATAACCAAGTCCAGTTGCATTCGATTTAAATTTCCTTGAGATAACTTAGATCTAGTTATTCCCCATCTGTCCACTAGGCGGCTTCGGAGGGCTTCATTCATGCACTTGCACAGCCTGGTTGCTGCAACATGTCCAGCCCCAGTTTTGTTCCAGTCTGCTTGTGCTTTTTCATAAGTCTCAGTGTTTTGCTTCTCTGGTGTTGACAGCAAGTTCCAATTTAATTTTAATAAAGACAGTCGTGTCCATGAATTAAGCTCAAACTAATACTTGCTCAGTTTACCACTACTATTTGAATCAGAAACAATAGGCTATTTCCACAAGACATACATTGATATTTATGCATCTAAACTGCTGCATTCTGGTACATACTGTAGTGAAACACAACAATACACTCATCATCATTTATCATTTATTGTTGTGTGATTGTGTGAGCACTGACCTCAGTTGTAGACAGCCTCTTGTCACCATTGTCACTGCCAATCCCAGAGTCAGGCCCGTGATTCTTACTGGGATAAAAATCTTCCATGCTAGAAATGTACAAAAGTTCATTTGTATTTTCTTTGTTCAGTTAATGGTAAAGATGCTATTTGATACCATTATATAATTTGAATTAAGATGTGGTAGTTGTTTAATTGCATATTTAAAAAAAAAAAAAAACAGGTGAATGATGCAACAGTAAGTGTGCGTACCTATCTGTAAGTGGCTGTGGAAGGCAGCGTTTGCCGAGGGAGGGGAGGTCCAGGGTGTCGGGCTTCTTGTCCATTCTACACGCCTGGATGTTCAGGTACTTGAATATGTGCACTTTGCCCTTGAGACAAATCTGAAATAAAAATGTTCACAGTGTCTCTTTAGTCTGAGTTAGGGGTTGCTCCACTAGAGGGTGCAGTTGCGCCAGGTTTATTGAGAACGTGAGCGAAATGACAACCTGCCAAGTGAAGTCAACCACATGCAGGAAACCCACAAAACCTATTTCTGCTGTCTGCCTTCCACCACATAGAGGCTTCACATCAACGTCATTTGCACAGGCCCGGTCTTGAAATGAATGGCCGTACCTGCGCGGGTGGTGACTGCATAGGATTGTTGTCTAGGATGATGTGCTGCAGCTGCCTGAGCTTCCTGTAAGCTGGAGGAATCTCTGTGATCTTATTGCAGGAGAAGTCGAGCCGGATGAGAGGCAGGTCAGCCAGCTCTGGAAGGAAACACATGAGAGGAGTTTGATAAAGCGCTTTTGTTAAATGTGATGCACCGCTACCAGCACGCGGAGAACACAGCGTATGATTTGTTATCGTTCTGAGATGCCATCACTGTACCATGCCACAACTTTAAGAGATATGCAGACTATATGTCACTGTTATTTCTGCTCTGCCAACAAACATAAGGGTGTGATCATGTTACACTTTGTACTTTTACAGTGGAGATTTGTAACCAGAAAGCACAAAAACTATATGTATATTAAATTCAGAGTAAGAGACAAAATCAAAGTGAGTCTTCTCATCTTCAGAAATGCTTCAGCTCTTCTACATGGTACGTCAGGGTGATTGGCTGCACCAAATAACTTGATGGTTGACACAAAACAAAGCATGAGCACACCTAATTCTTATCTGCGATGTGGTGGCATGTTTGCCAAAACTGTCAAACTTAACGACGAAATGCCTCATTAACATGGTGACAAACTGACCCTCAGGCAGCATGTGGAGACAGTTCTTCCTGATGTTGAGTTCTCGTAAGGCGTGAAGCCTCCCAACCTGAGCTGGCAGCACCTGGATTTCATTACAGCTCACATCCTGCAAGGGGAGGCAGAGTGTTGGGAATGAGATTGCCCTGGCTGTGTAATATACAGCTCTGGAAAAAAATTAAGAGACCACTCCCAAAATGACCAGTTTCTCTAGTTTTACTATTTATAGGTATGTGTTTGAGTAAATTTTTGTTGTTGTTTTTTATTTTTTTTATTCTATCAACTACCAACAACATTTCTCCCAAAATTGAAAAAAAAAAAAGTAATTTAGAGCTTTTATTGGCTAATGACTAAACTAGTCTAAATAACAAAAATAACAATTCTTTTCAGACCTTGAATAATAATAATAATGCAAAGAAAACATGTTCATATTTATTCCTAAAGAACACAGCAAGAATATTTTAACTCAGAAAAAGAAAAGAATGACTGTCATACATGTAGAGATGCTTTTAAGAAACATTTGTGAAAGTGGTCTCTTATTTTTTTCCGAAAAAAATTCAGTGTTCTTTAGGAATAAATATGAACATGTTTTCTTTGCATTATTATTATTATTCAAGGTCTGAAAAGATTTCAAAGGAGGTTAAATCGAAAGCAACTGGTCCCAGCCTGGTCAGTTGCGTACATGAACTGATGAAGCCTCTTGGATGAGAGGTGAAACATCTTCCTAGACAAATAACTAAGTCCAGTTGCTTTCGATTTAACCTCCTTTGAAATACTATGACCTGGGCAAATGAGAATATGTACCGGCTTAGGTCTGAAAAGACTTGATATTTTTGTTATTTAGACTAGTTTAGTCATTAGCCAATAAAAGCTCTAAATGACAATGACTAACCCTAACCCTTTTTCAATTTTGGGAGAAATGTTGTCGGTAGTTGATAGAATAAAACAAAACAAAAAATTATTTAATTTTACTCAAACGCCTACCTATAAATAGTAAAACCAGAGAAACTGATCATTTTGGGAGTGGTCTCTTAATTTTTTCCAGAGCTGTATATATAAGTTCATATGTAGGCTACTGGCGTAAACACACTCCTCACCAGTTCCATCAACTCTTTGGCTTTGCCGATCTCTTCTGGGATGGACACAAGCTTGTTGTTGCTCACGAGCAGAACTTTGAGGGGGAGGTTGAACAGGTATTTTGGCAGAACTGACAGGAGATTTCGACTATGGAGAAAGACAAAGCAGTGACCTAGTTTTAAGAAGGAACAGAAGCATGTAACAGTGAGTATCTGCTGATTGGGAATTGAGTTTCAGCAGAAGAGGAAATGCTTCTCTTTCATGTAAGCATTTTCACCCTGTTAGCGTAAGGAAAGGGGAATAAGCGCCTCCTGAGAGTTATGAAACCAAACTCACATTAACATTTCAAACTGAAAGTATAGTGTTCCCACCTGATGTCAAGATAAGTCAGCATCTGCAGATTGATGATGGCCTCTGGGATGCACTTGATGCAGTTGTGGTAGAGATTGAGCGACTCGAGGGGGGCGAACAGACACACCTCCGGAGGGATTTCTGTGAGGCGATTCTTGGACAAGTCTGCAAGGTGGAGAAAGAGAAGCTGCTGAATGTGTACACCTTAAATATATAGGAGATATACATGTTAACTTTGCAATATCTGGGCACCGTCCATTATGCTTCTTTTATATGGCACAGGCTTCGAAGACAGATCGATATGTTTCCGTTACGGAGCAGTGGGCAGCGTCTTGATTGAACGCTGGGTCTAAGATTACACCGGTGTCTCGGGTCTCGAAGTTTTGAGTGCTACTGGCAGTGCAATATGTCAGTATTTCCAGGATCGATCTCACTGGGAGTGGCACGGTAATGGCTTTACATTTGTAGGAATGGGTGGAAAGTGTCAGAGCTCAGCTCACATCACATTGTCTCTTTTTATTGAGAGATCAGCTGCAAGTGACAGAAGATAATCACCAAATGGTTAGAAAAGAAGGAGATTTGGGCAAATCACTGTGCAGCAGAGTGGGAGGTTGTCTATACCACTGGGCAGTCTGGAGTATTGTACTTAAATTGAATGATCATTTTTGATTTTTGTATACAACTTAAGTTAATGCACACATATAGATGTCATATTAACATATATTTAGCTATTAGAAATGCAATGTGTGCTAAACATGAGAAAAGACCATCTTCTTATATGTATCAGGTTTGCCAGTGACTTAGACACACTGATGCTATAAACTAAATGTTAAGACCAGCAGGGCAGTAATCACAGAGAACAGGTGAAGCTGTAATGTCATTACAGTTCTGCATTTGGTCACAAGAGGCAGCAACTTTGACCCGATGATGCTGCTTGAGGGAAAATTGTAATCCATTCAAAAGCTGCTGAGACATCTCACGTAAAAGGATAAATGTCAACCTCATGGTGGAGCAGGAAGAAAAGTCATGGGATCACCAAAGTCACTAGACTGACATCCTCTAAACGACAGGAATATCTGCACCAAATATCATGATAAAAAATATCTAAAAGTGAAGGCACAGAAGGTATTTACTTTAACCTGACAATAACACGTGACGTGTTGTACTTTACTACTGAAGCCAAAAACCTGCATTAACCAGGTTCTATTCTTTAACAATAATATGAATGAAGTACCTCTTCTGGTCAGTGAATTTGAGCATAGCCTTACATCTGCATCTGCCTCTCATGATAAAATATTTAGATACTGGCTCTCTTGGCCGAGAACGCTAACATGAAGGAGACATCAAACAGACACTGGTGATGGTGAAGCTCAGGACTCAGCTGTTTGTCCTCCTTTTCCCCATTCAGATAAATCTTAAAGCAATTTACAGCTGGATCCTGAATGTTTTCTTTGGCATCTGATTTCAAATAAATCTTTAAGTCTAGACGCCGTCAGCTCTTTAACTGGAGTCTGTACTGGGCCCAGAGAAAACAAACAACACACTGATGATTTTGCAGTTCTTACAGGCAAACTAGTGCTGAGACTACAAATGCAACATATCCCTAAAAGGTTGGAGTGAAGAAACAGCTGCAGGTGAGCCAAACCAAACATCTGGACATTTTGTAAAGGCGGAGTGAAGAGATTTGACATCTCATAATGTGTTCAAATTCAAAATGGAAAGGGTTCATCCTGTGAAGCATGAACACACTCAATAAATCATCATATTCATCACCCAACAGGCTAGTGCACGTTTCTGGAAGTCTACATTTTCTGCATGTCTGCATGAGTCAGAGTTGAAGCACACTATCCGTCAAGGTTCCTGAAACACTTGCACAGCCGAAAGAAGATATTTCCTCACACACACTTGCACGCACACAAATGCGCACTATACTTATCTGTCCCTGTCTTTCTATTCTTTTAAATATAACCTGACACATACGTTTAAACGGGTAACACAAGGATGCACGGGCACCAAGACTACCTTACATCGTACTGAATTCACCTTCAGACATGTATTGATTCAGCAGCTGCTAATTGATGTGAGCGTGTGTGTCTGTGTGTGTGTGTGTACACTCTTCTCTCCTAAATAATCTCTGGGTGACATGGTAATTAGAGACCCACTATATGTGAGGAGCTGCACAGCTACAGATAAACACAGCAGGCTTTCTATTATTCTGTCCCACCTCACTGGAGTGCTACATACTGCAGGAGAAGGACACACTAAACACACTAACACACCCTTTCATCCCATTAATGCATGCAATTACATATAGCTACCACCCTGCATTAAACAACTAAGCGGGTGGGAATGGGCCTCACTGAAAGCAAACACTCTGTTTTCTGTGGATTAGCAGCATAAAAAAAATATACAAAATGTCATACGAGTATTTCCCTTCATTTTAGTATATGTATGCAGATATGTCAGCCTCTAATCCCCACTCCCTGAGGTTACAGGATGTCATGAAGAGAGCAAAACTATGCATGTGTCTGTGTTTAAATAGACGGTAATTTCTGACAAGCTTTAAATGACTAGACAGGCCTCACTCTGTAGCTGTGGTCTGAGCTCTGACAGCAGCCAATAAGCAGAAGTGAGAAGCAGACCACGAGACAGTCAGCAGCACAAAGGAAAAGAAGTCAAGAGGTTAAGGGAAACAGAAATTACAACATGAGGAGAGACCAAAGCTGAGGTCACAGTGTATAGTTGTTTCCCATTAAGAGTAAATTCTGCCTCTCCCTGAGGCTTGGGCTTGGATGCTGTAACCCAGCTGTACACGCACCACCCCCCCCCCCCCCCCCCCCCCACACACACACCCTCACCCTCACCCCACCACAACTGGGGATTCTTGGGTAGCAGTGGTGGAATAATGTGGGTTGATCGGAGACGGGGATGGGTGGAGAGAGTCTTTGTGAGCCTGTCCATCTCCACCCTCCACATCTCCCTCCTCCAACCCATGCAGGCTGTACACCATCTGCGGCCCACAGTGGGTTTTTCATCCACCTGCTGGTTGAACTAGAGCTCCCGCAGGACAAGGCCAGCCAGGCAGACGCGCAGTCTACCGCCGAGGTTCCACTCTGCTGCACTGCCCCCCGCCCCCCCCCTCCCCGCACCAGATCAGCAATCTATTCCTTTTTTATGGGAAGTGCAGATGATGTCTGGATATGTCCTCCCATGACACAGCAAACTATACTAATAGACATCCTGCAGAGTGCTGGAGCAAATAACAGTCTCTGTCTCCACTGTGAGCTGCTGCACAGGGATTTGGAACAGGAAATGTTATACTGTTTATGCCATTGCCATTAAAAAATATCAACCTGGCATCAGCTTCATACAACAAAACAAAGATATGACTGTTTACAAGACATCTCACTCTCAAGTAGAAAAACAGCACAGAAATAGGTATGAAGTAACCACAATACTCTTCAAGATCTTTGCTGCAGCGATCTCCAGTGTAGTAACAAGGTTCAGTTAAATGAAAAGAGAGACAGAACAGAACAAAAGCATGATTAATTAGGGTTAATTATTTGCCCCCTGTAGCAGATGAGGCCACAGTTTCTGGATGGCAGATTTTGGGTGTGGTCATGGGGCCCGGAGCAGGCGAGCACCTTCTGTGGGGATTTAAGTGTTTGATGGTCGCTCAGCTAGGTGCTCCTGCTATCAATCTGCGCCTGGAGATATCCTAATGGGATTCCTCATTAGGTGTGAAGGAGCCATTTAAAGACAGGTGCCAGTTTCCCCTTTGCACCTTTGACCCCAAACATGTCTGACTGAATGACATGAATGAAAAATAAATGTGACTCATGTTTTGCATTGTGAATGAAGAAGCTGTAAACTACATGCAAAGTTCCACACAGAGACCCCGCCTGCTAACTATGTTGTGAAATAATATGGCAGTCAAATGAAAACAGTGTGTTCAGACATTTCCCATTTTATTTGCAGGAAAGTTCTAACTTAATGATTGCAGGTTACCGTCCAGGTTGAATAATGATTTTGTCATTGCCAGTGGTACATGCAGTACCTCTGATGAGGAAGTTATCTCCTCTTCATATCAACTTGAATACTTTTTAAATCAGTAACACACACAAAAACATATTGTAGACAAAAATATTGCTCTGCTCTTTTTAAAATGGTTAAATGCAAGTCATAGCCCTAAAATAAACCATAAAAACCACGCTACTTTACAAAGAATTGTGTTTTTTTCACTCTCAAGCTTCTTTCAGTTTTCGGACTTGTAAGGAACAGGTCACTTTTTGTTTCCCATGCAGCTCTTGAAATACCACAGGTTTCTGGCCTAAGAATCTCCAGATCTCTTTTTCATTTCTTAGGAAGCTTATTTATGTGGTACACTGTGGACAGTGTCAAAAAAAGAGATCCCTATCACATTTGTAAACATGCAGGCTTGTTACTGCAGGGAATAATCTCCAGTTACTAAGACACCTTTCTCAATAGCCTCTACCCAGGAACGCACATAAATCATTGGACAGATGCATGATTAGAAATTTCTGCTGTAAAACAAAAAATCCTTTCTTGCTATAAACTCTCAAATGATATTCAAAATCATCATTTTATTCTTTCTTGTTTACCCTGCAAATATGTAACAGTGCTATTTTTTAATAAGATTAAACTCGCTGACAGGTATGCATATGTCTTGTCTAGACGTGCAGCAGCACATCTACAAGGACCCTGAGGGAAGAAACACCATCAGGAATGTGCTTTCTCTCAGCCTACGCTCATGTAGCTGTGATCACTCAAAAACATAAAAACCCTCAAAGGACGCGTTCTGCACGTTCTAGATTTTGTCTCTCGTGTGCAAAGACAGCAGTTCTTTTGAGTAGTCTCCCTAAAAAGCATCTGCTCTTCAGTCATGGCTGAACCAAGTAGAAGGAGTTAAGAGCAGTGATGTGTTTTCAGCTGTCAAACCTCTTGATGCCTTTTCAAATGGGTCAGCCTGCAATAAGCTTGAACTTACACTGGCTGTTCATTAAATCCAGCAGTGCTACCTTGGTACTTACGTCCTTGAGGGCAGTTTGTCCTTCACAAGGCGTCTTGAAGAACCAAACCTCTGAAGAATGCGGCAACAAAGACACATTCACATCATGTGAAATTCACTATGTGCTTCACACAATCAAGTGAAGTGTGTAAAATGTTCATTTTGCCACCTGTTTCAACCAGCTCTGGACACCACACTAAGGAAGTCTGGACGTGATCCACAGCTTTTAATTTGTTCTTGGCTGTCAAATCACTAACACATGCACCAGCCAGCGAGTGAGAGAAATCACACCCCTTATCTTTCCTTTGACCTCACGTTCTGTTGCTTTGAAGTAGTATTTGGCTGTTAAATACTGCACCAAACCCCTCATTGACAACACAACCAAGGACGAGAGGGTGAAAGATTTGTATTGTGATGACAGATTTTTTGCGGTCTCGCACAAGGGAAAACAAACTAAAACCACAATCTCCTGCACGACCCATATTCTTAAGTAGATTGTAAATAAATCATTATGTTCTCTCAGAAACCAAACAAAGTTGTGGGTTTAAAAATGAGTTTGTTTACTGGCTGCCGTACAGCAGCTGCACGAGCCTCCTGCTGTCTGCACTTTGTTGGATGTCTGAGAGGAATGCACACATGTAAACACACTGGATGCACATCACACTGTCTATACAGTGTGTGTGTGTGTGTGTGTGTGTGTGTGTGTGTGTGTGTGTGTGTGTGTGTGTGTGTGTGTCCCCTGGGGAGCAGAGTAATAGCAGGCAGGGACATGCTGGAATATGAACCTGAACATCTGCCCAGGTTGATGCACTGCTCCTCGGCCCCTCTCCAAGGTCAGAGCAGCGGCTCCCAGCTCTTGCACTTTCCCATGGGAAAACAAACTGACTGGAGACAAACTGCCAGTAGCACACAGCAAACAGACACCCTGGTGTGAGCAGGCCTCAGACTCTACAACGACCGCTGCTCATTAGTCAGATGGAGACCATACATTTTAGACCCTGTTCTATGCATGAACCCCATTTTCATTTCTAAAACCAACATGGTATGGACTGAAATTATGATATCAGTTGATTTATGGTGAGGTGAAAGATGGCTACTTGACAGGTCCATATTTGAACATTCCTTGTACATATATGAGAAGGTAAAATACAAAGACACAACCAAACTAAACTATTTAATTGTCCGGGTCAACAAATGGTTAACCTGATACCACCTGAAAACAATGCACCCAAAATAACAAGGGACCTGTTCTTCAACCTTTTTGATGACAGTAATAACTCAGGTCTGTTTTGACAGGTGACGCTGGCACAAATATAAAGAAACTTGTCTTTTAGTTTAGGTAATACAAAGCCTGTAGTAGCACACGGTTGCAGCTATAATTATATAAAGTCCAAACTAATTTTGTGTCAGATGCTATTGCCATGATATGGGGATCCTAAATGTATTTGTATAGACAGAATCAGCTCAATAGACTTAGAGATTTCAGAGCATAATTAAACTTAAAGCACTGACCAAAGCGTCCCATACAGGAGGTGGGACAGTCTATTTAAAGGACCGCTGTCTTTAAAAATGTTACCAGACTGCATCTTCATCTAATGTTTAATGGCTTGAGAGGGTCAATACTTAGAAGTTAACTTCAGTTCAAACACACTGACAAACAAACTGTCAAACAGAGAGAACTGAGAAAGAACTGGTTTTGTCTTCGATTCAGGGGAAATAGCTTTATTAAATATGAATGAACTTGTCTTTTATTCCGTTTGAAAGGCTTTCACATGTGATTGATCCAGCGATGACACAGAAATGTAAAGGCGATACGCACACTTACAAAAGCTTTTTCTTTTCATAGACAGAGATTGCCGCTGATGTGAAAATGGCACTGCGTGATGTTGATCTCTCTTTGCACATTTGAAAGTGAGACCTGGCACTGGCACGCCTTTTATTCGAAGCATCGAAATTAAGACGTGGGAAGACGAGTGAGAAGACTGCAGCATTCACTCTAGATGGATTCATCCCAATCCAACCATGAGAACAAAGGTGTGACAGACATGTAGTGTCTATCTCCCTTGGTTACAGTCAATGTGCTTATATCTGAAAATCCTATGCACAACGGGGATTTTTTTTTTTTTATAAATTTGAACCTTTATCACGTTATAGACAGAGATAAGCTGATCTTATCATTTGCAGAGTATATCATAACAAGTGCCTACATTCACTGTCTATAAACAGTGCATACGAACTTCCTGTTGCACCTGTCTCTCTCCAGGAAACTGGCCCTATGTTTATTATTATTATTTAGGGCTTCAGCTCTCGAACACAGGTCAGTCCCTGTCTTTATACATCTGGAGAAAAAAAAACAACATTCAGCACTCATGTCTACAATATGTGTAATGATGATACGGACAAGTGTCTACAGCCCAGCTTATTATAAGATATCATGATTTAGCCTACCACAAGTATTTTAACTGTATATAATGTATTAAATTGTCAATTTTCCAGATGGGTAGGATTTTCTCTGATTTGGAAAAATTGTCTGGGTGTGAAGAGGTACCAAAATCCTTGAGCAGAAAATTTTAATCCCCAGGGGTTGGGGCTCTCCAACGAAGCAGCGGCTTGCCATAGTAGCACCATATGGTATGTGGACCCCTCCTCAGAGGAGACTACGATTCTCTAGATCCAGTATCATCTAGTCCGTGATAATGACTGAGTAGGTCACCAATTAAATTTCAGTTTCAGTACTATTCATCCAAATTACCTACAATGTCTGTACATCTTCATACATACATAGGCTATGGGTTTGTTGGAGTAAAATGGGGCCCTTTATGTGTAAAACTTAAGAGGAGCCTTTTTCTATAAATTAGTATGTATGGCCTGACCCTGATAACACAGCCTTGAGAAAACGTGAGAGTAATACTGACCCACTGACTGACCTGGCCAGAACAAGACTGGCAATCATTCTCTAACCACCTCTTACAAAAAAAACCCAGAAAACAACTCAATATAAATGCATGAGGAGAGATCAGATTTTTAAAAAGCTTTAAACCAAAGAAGCCAAAAGCAGCCCAATGTGTTTCTCCTTTCTGACAGATTCTGGGTTATATGGGCATTGCATGCACCTAGGCAGGCATGCAGGAAGGCAGGCAAGCAGGGGGGTGAGGCTGCAAGTACCCTGCATCTTTTGTCTGGTTTTCCCGAAAAATGAAAGAAAGCATGTACGTGTAAGATACCACATGCTCAGCTTTAAATGCTGTGTCGGGGAGCAGGGATTTTTACACCCTGGCCTCTCGGTTCATTCATATTCTGCTCCCGCTGTCCGGTGCCAAATCAACTGCAGCTCGGTGTGCAAACCGCTGCACAAGCGCCTGACTTGGGTGCGCCTGCCGTCTCATTCATGTGTCTCCAGGGGGGCTGAAAAGCTGAAAGCTATTGGCGTCGACCAAAACAACCACACGGCAGCAGCAGCCGAGCCCCTTGTGCAGTAAACCGGTGTGATATATGAGCCTGAGGGAACGGTAATTACAACCAGGATGTAGCCTGGGCATTTTCATTCTTTTTACTGAAGCCATGCAGTCCAGTGGTCGGAATATCCCTTTAAATATTGTCACCTACACCTTAATGCGCCTCCATCCAGAATATAAGACACAAATCCACACAATGCGGGCGTGCTGCATTCACTGACATAAAACCATGAGGACATTTTTATATGAAGCGCACTGGGGGGGGCAGACACTCGTGGTCCACTGTTAGACCATGCATGCACAGTGAGATTACCCACCTGCTTGTGTTGTATCGGTCAGATCGTAGCTCATCCCCGGGTACTCTCTCAGCTTCCTGCCGCTCAGGTTCAGGAGCCCCGAGCACACGGCATCATCCAGAGCCCGGTCCAGGCTGCGGGCCGTGTGGTGCTGCTGCTGCTGGTGCTGCTGCTGGAACTGGCTGACGCCCGGGCTCCAGTGAGGTCCGCTGGGGTAGTGATGGCTTTGTAGAGCCGTGACAGCTCCCACACCTCCCTGACTAGACGCCATTTTCGTAAAAAAGAAATTACTCTTACAATAATAACAGCGCACAGCGGCAGTTTCTCCGCCCATGCGCATACGGTGCACATCCCCAGGACGGACGCTAGGGGATGGGCTTCTGAGGAGGAGGTGGTGGTGGTGGTGCTTCTGCTGCTTCTGCTGCTGCTGCTACTGGTGATGATGATGATGATGATGGTGGTGGTGGTGATGGTGGTGAGCAGGCTTTGGTGGCCATTTTAGGCTTTTACCCTCCCTCCACCTGCTATTACCAACATCCCATCAGGGGCCCCAGTGCAGCACACAGGAGGGAAGGGCCCTTCATGCAATATGATTCCCATAATGAGCTCCTATTGCCTGGGGGCCTGGGGGTGGTTACTGACAAACTATGATTAATCACTATGATAAAAACAAAATCAGATACAGGTAGTTAAGCAATGCTGAGTGTCCAGTGGTTTGAATATAGGCCTCAATGATTAAAAATAGTAGCCTAGGTTATTTCTTGCCCACTGGTATAGGATGGACATGAAGCAACGTAGCCTACATTATCCTCAGATTGAGCCCTGTGCTACTGTAACTTCCTTAACAACTTTATGAAAAAAAGATATATTGGGTCAAAAGGGGTGTTTCCTTCCCCCGATCACATTATGGAGAGGGGCATAAGTAGCCCCACTATCAGTTTACATTGACCCCTGGTTGGCCCATAGTCAACCCAAGTGGCCCCTGAGTCCCTTAGTCAGCCAAACTGGCCCCATGCCTGACCCAAGTAGCTCAAGTTGACATTTCACTGCCCTTAAATAATAGGCTACGTGTGACAGACTATGGCAGTTTTACTCAAGCTTTTACCCTCAGTGTAATTTTTTTTGTGAAAGTTTCATCTGATTTAGCTGATTTTTTTTCTGGAAAAAAACAAAAACAAACAAAAAAAGGCCAAATCAGACCTGAATGCCATTTTTGTGAGGGTAAATAGTTGATGAGTGAATGTGGTCTCTGCTTTCAGTTTAACTTTCTTGACATTTTTATTTAGCTTAATATGCCATTTACTGCAAAACTATAATAGGCTAGCACCAAAACATTGCGGATTTAGGATGGTAGCCTCTGTGATTTAATTGTAGGCTTAGATGGCATGGCATCAATTGGAGTCAAAAAACCCATCACTGATTCAGTAGATGACATGTGTTCAATGCAAACAAATTAAGATTAGAAGACTTGATATAGCCTAGTTTCATTTAGAAATGAAACTATATCAAATCTTCTATTTTATATTATGATATTATTTATGTAGGAATATTTCACCTCATAGGTTTTGTTTTCTTAAATCGTAATCTTCAAGTCTAAAATTAACTTTTTTCCACAATGCATTTGACTTAAATAAAAATATTTAACTCTTATGTTTATGTTTATTTGCACGATTATAAAAGCAATAATAAAAGCAAAAAAATTGAAAAAAAAATAAACATGTGCGGTGAGGTATTTAAACCTCACCTATAAAAGCAATTGCACAAATAGCAAAACAAAACAAACAAAAGAAACATTAAATTATCTTGATAAGCAAGTTATCCATATATAGTTTCTTTTTCTTCCCACAAATCATAAACTTTATAGAAGTAGCCTAAATGAAAACCACCACAGCACATCTATACCATTTTGTATGAAGGAAGTTGTTTTATGCACACAAGGAATCTGACATTTACTACCATGAAAGATAATTTCCCCCCTCATGAATATGCATGAGGTCTGAGTCGGGGCTCATTTATTTTGGAGCAGCCGTCCTCCCTCACTCCCTCCACGGCTCCAGTCGGATGTCACGCCTCTTTAGCATGTTGTGATAGAAACCCATTGTCGTCGCAACCGAAATGGTGCAGCAATAGCATGACACACATTGTAAGTTACAGTCCTAGCGAAGGTACGGAGCTGTATGTGCATGCGTTGTTGTTTTAATAACGTGTTGTGTTGGTCCGTCTGTCGGTGCTTTGCGTTGTTGTTGTTCCCACAGGAGCAACACTAGACCGTTACGTTAGCTAGCTGGGAGCTGTGGTCGCTGTTATGACAAACCGGGAGCTAGCAGATGAAAACGAGGATAGACAGGGATGTTTGCATCTGTGTTATGACTATGAGGTTATAGTAGATGGAGAAATAACAGGTGCATTCAGTGTTACTCATCTAAAGGATGACTAGCTTCCCCTTTCAATGCAAAGAGCTAAACATTAACGTTAGCTAACGTTAGCAGAGAGGGGAGAGCTGCTGTGGAGCTCAGGCCTTTTACACTATTTGTGCCACGAAGGGACCAAAGAACTGCACCCATAGTATTTATTTGAAGTCATCATTTTTATTTTTATTGACATTATGTGATGTAATTGTTTGGCTATAGCTAAGTTGCAAGTTATTCAAATCCCAGGTTTCCCCAAATGTGTGGAAATAGATGGACTACTGTGTTTGTATACTGTGTTGCCTCACTCTCTGTCTCTATCTGCCACCTGATGGTGTATTAAAGATGCAAATGAAGTGACACAGCTGACAACAGTGTGTCCTGTTCCCCCCCAGAGGACAGGGGAGGTGTCTGAGTGTTTAGTGCACCTCTCTGACCCCTATGTGATGCACACTTCGTACACGGAGCATAAATAAAGGATGCCAGACCTCTCTGAGTCAGCTATGCATGTAACAGAAGTGTAGTAATTAAATCACTAAATGAGTGAAGTGGTTAATGTTTAATAAATGCAGTAGAAAGAGTTGGATTGAATTATAATAAAATAGGGGGATTAGCTATGTCCTATATTAAATAAATAAATATAGCGGGTTCCAAATGTCTGTATGTCACTGTCTTTTAAATTCATGATTACCAGATTAAAGTTCTGCAAAATGAGCAATTCCACAGTAATGTGTCTTTTTTATTTATGTATTTATTTTTTTGTTTTGCAGTTTGATCATGGCAGATAGAAAGGGAAAACCTGCCACCCCGATCAAAACACTCACAAAGAAAGAACAAGAAGTGCTCAAGAAAAAGGTACATACATAGGCTATATGTATATATTGTGCGCAATAAATGCATATTAGAAGCCATCAACCATGTCTCTGTGTGGTCCTCCAGGAGGAGGAAAAGGCAGCTGAAGTTTTTGAAGAGTTCTTGGCATCATTTGAGACCAGTGAGAAGAGTGGAGTGAAAACATTTGTCCGTGGTGGGATTGTGAATGCAACTAAAGGTCAGCAGCTACGATTTCATCACTGTCAACTGAGTGTTATGATATGATATGAAGCATATCAGTTGTGTTCCTCTGTCTGGACAAAAGATGAATTATGAGTTATTTGTTCCTTAAAATGGAAAAAAGAGAAGTGAGGGTAATTGTTACAGTATATGAACATGACTCAGAAGTGAAATATTTCACAACTAAAATTCATTCATTAGCAATAACTGAGCATCCTTCTGACAGTTTGCACTCTTGGTGGATTGTATGGTCAAGTGTGTTCATGGATTCGTTCTCTTTTTACAGAGGAGGAAGCAGCAGAAGTCAAGAAAAATAAGCTGTATCGACCAGCTACAAAGTTTGTCCCTGTGCCCCAAAATGTTTCACCAGCATCATCTGCTGAAAGCAAAAAATCTGTAAGTTTGTACAGGGGTGTTTGTGTGATGGTTAGTTGGTTAGTTACTGAACTCACTGGAAATGCAAACTTTAAAGGGATAGTTCAACATTTTGGCAAATTGGACCGTTGTCATAATGTCCCTATAGTTTTAGGAGTAGGTTCGTTATCTTAAATTGTCGGTGCAAGCTATTTTTAGAACGGCGGAGCCGAGTTGCGAGCTGCTCCGAGCTACGCTACAGAGGCTGATGGGATTTCTTGGTTTCCCCCATCAAATACACAATCCAACAACTCCAAAACGCTCTCGTGGACAAGTTGTGACCTGCACATTCACCACGCTATGAGATAATAACCAAACTTGATGAGACAGAGTTGTTTTCGAGGCAAATGCAGAGACTGCAAAAACTGCCCCTGACGGGAATGTGCATCGGCGGTTTCGCATGAATTTACCTAGAAAACAACTCCATCTTGTCGCTCTAGCGTAGCTCTGAGCAGCTCCCGGCTCTGCGCCACTGTTCTAAAAACAGGTTGCACCGACAAATAAAGGTAGCGAACCTACTGCTATGACTATAGGGATTATGGCAATGGGCCAATGTGCCAAAATGTTGAACTATCCCTTTACGTGATTACAACATATTGTGCATAATGATGTAATAATGATTATAATGGTTGCCTGTTTCATCAACAGATATTTAAAAGAAAGACAGAAGAAAAGAAGAAGAGTAATCTTGAACTATTTAAAGAAGAACTTAAGCTGTAAGTGTTTTGTGAGTCTACCTGATTACTTGTTACGGTTAAATTTGTCGATGGCTTTTTGTGATACATAATCTTGTTTTTATATGTGAAAAAATTCAGAATACAAGAAGAGCGAGAGGAAAGACATAAAAGGAAGAAAACTGACCCTGGTGGAGGAGGGGGAGGCGGAGGAGGAGGATATGGAGATCTGGATATACCATTATCAGGACGATCAAGTAAGAGTCCCTTTTCATCAGTGTTTTATTAGAGTGTCGTTATCCTGTTAATCATACTGAAATGAGTCTTGTTTTTTCTTCCACAGCCTTGTATGACGACCTAACAGTGCCAACGACCACTAACCTCTACATCAGCTGTATTAGCCCAAAGGTGAGAGGAGCGCCCTGACTTTGATTGGCTCAGTGGAGCAGAGAGGTTGTTCTTTTCTCACTGTTCAGTTTCATCCTTTTCCAGATGAATGAGGAGATGCTCTGCAAAGAGTTTGGTAAGTATGGGCCCTTGGCAAGTGTGAAGATCATGTGGCCCCGAACTGATGAGGAACGCTGCAGGACCTCCAACAGAGCCTTTGTGGCTTTCATGACACGGAAAGATGCAGAAAGAGCCTTGGCTGCACTTGATGGTACAAGTTAACACTCATTCATTCAGTTTGGTTTTTATTATATGTTTGTGGTCAGCACTGACTGTGACTGTGGGATTATGTTTTGTGTTTTAGGTAAAGTGATTATGGGCTTTGAAATGAAGCTGGGATGGGGAAAACCAGCTCGTATTCCACCTCAGCCTCTCTACACACCGGTGGGGGTGAGGGCCACACCGCCACCTCCATCTGGTCTGCCCTTCAATGCTCAGCCACGGGGTCGCTTCCGCAACGACTTCACCAAGCCTCTGGGCATGTCCAAAGGGGAATTGGACAAGGTAAACTCGCCACTGTTCTCTTTGATATCTGCATGACCCGTTTTTTCCCCTCTCATGTGGAGTTTGGCACTGTGGCCTCTTTTCATATTTTAGTGACAAATAATGAATGTCAAAAAGAGGAAATTAAGGGAGGATGAGCCTTTGTTATAGATAATCCATCACTTGGCTTTTATGTTTAATTAAAATGCAATCAGTTCAAACTGCAGTGGGTGCTGTGACTTATTTAGACCATGACTTAAAGGCAAAACTGTAAATTAATTATAAATCATTCATAAAAAAGAAAAAGGAAATCATGTTAAAATTATGTTGCATGTTTGTTCATTCATTTAATTGATCACTTTGTCCATGTAGTGACATATTACAGGATGCTGGGGTATGGTAATGCACAAATTCAAAGTAACAGTTTGACTGTGTGTGTCTGTGTGAAAAGTGTTAATGCATTCCAGCTCTTAAATCTTTTACATGAATGAGGTAGTTTAGATGGTGAAGCATTTTAGGATGATTTACTGGAGTAATAAAGCTGTGTCACCCTCCCCCTCCATTCCACTGACTATGAATGCTATCGTGGTTTTCTATGCTGTATGTATCCTGCAGTGTTTCATCTGTACGAGTACTCACTTTTTAATATCTTCACTATTTGATTTGACTTCACAAACAGACTCTGTCCGAAGCCGTAGTCAAAGTGGTTATCCCAACCGAAAGGTACACACACTCTTCTTACTACGACTGACCAGCTGTTAATAACACAAGTGTTATAGGACAGAGGCTGTGCTGCTATGTTCTTATATCCATACACATTCATCCATACTCTCTTTGTAGTGGTGCTACACTTGCAGCCGGAGGCTGGAGGCTCTTATTGTAGATATCAAAGGTCCCTATGGCCTTAGATTTCTATAAAACTAATGTGCATAGTATTCTTTTCTTATAGACACTTGTATTTTATCTTCTAGTTTGCTCATATTCCTCAGAGATTTCTTATTGCTTCCAACATAATTTTAAGGCTGTGTTATTTTTAAAAGTGACTAGCGATAGATTTTGTACATGACTGTTAGAGCCATTGATTAATACCAACATATCTAATCCCTGGGTTTCCCTTGGGTTGGCTGAGACACTGCAGACCGATACAGCTAGAAGGCAGATAGATTTAATATTAACCCGAGTCAGAGTATCATAACAGAGGTAGTCGGACGCTGGTGCCTCAAACCAAATCAAGTAATGTTTCAGTTTAAAGTAGTGATTAGTATGAACGTGCAGCTGCGGTGGTAAATCACACACATACGTCGCTACACTGCATGAACAACAACTGATCAATGTTGCTCCAGTTCAGAGAGACCTCAGGCATGAAGCCCCAGTCCACAGCAACTCTGCCACAGTATGAAAGACCTGACTCATTATGTGTAAAACCTGGCCTGGTCAGGTTTTTGTCTCAAAGTGTGGAATGAGAGGCCATTGTATCTAAAGAACATATCTTAAACCAGGTGGCTACACTGAAATGCAGCTGTGATATTATTTACTAAAGTGAAAAACACTAACTTGATTCTTTTTATGGATTAAAGTAAAATGACTAAACACAAACTTTGGATTGGGGCTTTTAACCTAAGTCAGTGTTCATGAGTGGACATTGTGATGGATCGCTTTTACCCCCCCATTCATGGGCACAGTGACCCAGGAATATTAAAATATGCTGACACAGTGTCTACCCCTCGTAGACAGCAGTAACTCTATAGCTTAACACAGCTGAATGTCTTATGGGCTGTTACCTTAAAATAAGGAAATGATTTGACATGCAGTAATAACACTGTTCAGGTCAGTTGCATTCAATTTGCCAGTCAGCCAGCAGTTTGCACGGGCCAGCAGTTCACTGTAAAGAGGTATTAGATACTCTCATGCTGTAACTGACAGACAGAGACAAGTTTGCATTGAGAGTTTTGACACAAACCCTGCTCTGATACTTTCCTCTTCCCCCACAGGAATCTATTATTCCTTATTCACAGGATGATAGAGTTTGTGGTGCGTGAAGGCCCTGTATTTGAAGCCATAATTATGAACAAGGAGAAAAACAATCCAGAGTACAGGTAAGCACCTCTGTACCTCATTGCGTGCTGTTCTCCTGAGCGACCTTACAAAGGACGTATTTAATGAGCTCATTCTTTATTTCCCCAGGTTCCTTTTTGACAACAAGAGCCAAGATCACGTGTACTATCGATGGAAGCTGTTCTCAATCCTGCAGGTATGTCTTCGGAGCAAAAATATGCTTTGGAAAAAGCGCAGCCTCCAAGAGTTTAAACTTACTTTGCTCCATGAAAAACCAAACTGCGGTGCATCTCTGTGTAAACGCCCAACCACAGGGAGAGCCCCCGACGGAGTGGAGAACCACAGATTTCCGTATGTTTCGCGGAGGCTCCTTGTGGAGACCACCTGTCCTAAACAACTACTCGCAGAAAGGTGAGGAGAGGGCAGAAGTGGAGGAGGACGCTTCCCCCGAGGAGGAGGTGAAGAAAGGCCAGCTCAGAAATGAGTAAGTGTGTCTCACGGAGGCACAGGGACGTTTATATTTGTAACTTTACCGAAGCCGTTGAATTGTTGACCTGTTTTTTCTTCTACATTCAGGCACAGACAGAGACTGGAGACGCTGCTTAAGGAGCTCACGCCAAGCCGAGGAGACGTTGCCAGTGCCATGCTGTTCTGTCTGGAGCGAGCAGATGCAGCAGAGGAAGTGGTGGGACACATCACTGAATCATTTTCTCTGCTTCAGACGCCTCTTCAGAAGAAGGCTAGTGCTATTTTTTTGTATAAACAAATGTACAGGAAACACCTTTGTGTACTATTTCATGTTTAATTTTTTTTTTTTTTGTGCTTGTTCCCACAGATTGCTAGATTATATCTTGTGTCAGACATCTTGCACAACTCGTGTGCCAAAGTAGCGGGTGCATCATATTATCGTAAATAGTAAGAGACCTTCCCATGGTTGAGCTTTAACACATTTCTCACGCTCTGTATCTTCTCCATCTGACAGTCTTAAAGTGCTTCTGTCTCTGTCTCAGTTTTGAAACAAAGCTAACGCAGATATTTGGAGACCTTAACGCAGCACACAAAAACATACAAGCCAGGCTGCAGGCTGAGCAGTTCAAGGTAATCACGCCTTTCTTTTGCATTGCGTTGAGACATTTACCGAATAAATAAATAAATATATAAATAAAAATAATGTCATATCATATCTCCATAGCAAAAAGTCATGAGTTGTTTTAGAGCATGGGAAGATTGGGCCATATACCCTGAGCCTTATCTAATCCACCTGCAAAACATCTTCCTGGGCTTCGCCAAAGCAGGGGAAGAGATGACAGAGACAGCAGAGGTGAGCTGAAGGTTTATCTGTTATTACAGACAGAATCGCCTTCTTTCAAAAGGCATTTTAACAAACCGGTTGTGTTTTGTCTATATACGTCTAAATGGCCCTAAATGTATGTGAACTTGTGCGTCTCCTTATAGGAAGTACCTGTGGATCTCGATGGGGCACCAATGGACAACACTCCTATAGATGGATTACCATTGGACAGAGCTCCGGTGGATGACCTGGACGGCTGTCCCATGGGCTGGGACGCTCTGGATGGAGTCCCCGTTGATGACATAGATGGCGTTCCTTTAGGAACCGCCATTGATGACATCGATGGGATGCCCTGTGAGTCTTTTAGCCACAAGTCAAAAGTTTCCAGTTCCTGTTAGCAGTCATGAAAACACTGGTATTTACCGGTAGTTAGTTTACCGGCTAGTCCTCCTGGAGTCCTTTTCAAAACGCTCAATATAAAACGACAATACACAGATCCAGTTACAATAAAAAAGAAAGGAAAAGAAAAAACAGTTCCCAAAATTGTAAGATAAAAGACTGGTAACTGTCAAGTCTGAAAAGTGACTTTACATGTTTTTTAAATGCTTTTTCACTTGGAATAGTCCTAATATTTAAAGGACGAAACGAAATGGCTCTATATACAACAGTGCTTTTCATTGAATTATTTTTGGTTGTGGTAATGCAAGTAGACCTTGAGTTGAAGCTCTGGTACTGTAGTGATAAACATCAGCATTATAACCAGTCTGATTGGCGGCACGGTGGCACAGTGGTTAGCACTGTTGCCTCACAGCAAGAAGGTCCTGGGTTCGAATCCCGGGCCGCCCAGGGCCTTTCTGTGTGGAGTTTGCATGTTCTCCCCGTGTCTGCGTGGGTTTCCTCCGGGTACTCCGGTTTCCCCCACCACTAAAAACATGTCGGCTAGGTCAATCCTCCAGTCAGTGCCCCTGACCAAAGGCACTGGCTCATAATCTGGAGTTGGTCCCCGGGCGCTGCACCGCGGCTGCCCACTGCTCCTCAGGGATGGGTTAAATGCAGAGAAAGAATTTCACTGTACTAGCTGTATATGTGACTAATAAAGTACCTTTACCTTTACCTGATTAGAAAGGGCTGTAGGATACTTGCTGTGAATAATGTTGATCATCAATCCTGACCCGGCTGTGTCTTCTTTGCCGTCAGTGGATGACGGCAGTGCTCCTCTCTCCAGAGTGCCTTTGTCAAAGTGGGAGAAGACAAGTGATACGGGGACGTTTTCTCAAGGTAAATCAGATAAAGACGTGCTCTCTATCAGTTTCACTGTTCTCCCCATCATCCTGCTCATCGTTCCCCTTTCTCTCTCAAGCCAAGGCAGAGTCCAAGTGGGACACTGTAGCAGAGCAGGACAGTGAAGATGAAGTGAATGTAAGGTAAGAGGACCATCCTCACACCCGGTTGGTGAACAGCATACAAACGGTCAAATGGTATGGAAATTTATCGTTCTCCTCTCCCTCACGGTGACAGCGTCAACTCCCAGGATGGAGACGAGGACTCAGAGTGTGACAGCAGTGATGACTCTGGCAGCTCATCCAAATATGACAGCGCAGACTTCCAGAGCTCGCTCAGAAGTTTTCAGATGTCTGAGAGCAAAAGGAAGAGGCTGAGAGAGCTGGAGGCAAGAGCACATCTTTTTAAGAAACGTCTTTATCGAGCTTGATCTGGGTTGGGTTAGCTTAAAACGACGTTTGAAAGACTGTGGTTGTCATCCTGCGGTTCTGACGATCCACTTTTGAATGTTTCACCTCACCACACTCACCTCAATATCCTGTCTTACCAGAAATATACAGTGTGTAATCTAGTGAGAAAGTTGCTTTTAACATGTAGTGCTCTTAAGATTTTTATAAATATCACTGGTTGAACAGAACAATTAGAGCCTTAACTGTATGGGCACATTTGCATTCCTCCACACCGATTTACATTAGAATATAATTTGCTGCTTCCATTTATCTTTAACTGTTACGAAAATGTGACACAGGTCAAAGTTATGAAGATCCAGGATGAGCTGGAATCTGGAAAAAGGATGAAGAAGTCTGGAATGAGCATCCAACAACAAGTGGAGCAATACAGAAACAAACTGCTTCAGAAGGTGAGCTACTGGACAACTTTAATTAGCAAAGCTTTGGATTCACATTGCATGTCTTATTTTACCCTTTACATCAATAGGACGTTTCAGAACTATCATCAGTCTCCTTTAATTGTGACCAATATCGGGACAACATTTTCAAAAGTGATTATTAGATCAGTGTTTGAATATCATTTGGCACCATATAAAACAGTTTTTTCTGTGTGTGTTTTTAGTCGTCCAGGTCATTGTAGTCTTCAAGTGTAACTTCTTTTCAATTTCTTGAAGATGTTTCACCTCTCATTCGGCTTCTTCAGTAATAAGGTCAAAATGTCCATTTAACGGTGGCAATGAAACATTGTTAGTGACGTAGAGCACTCAAAAGCAGACACAGTTAATGTGAAACTACACCGCCACAGCCATTGTGGTTTCAGGTCTGCAGACTGCCTGTGCACACTTTTTGTTTATTGTAGTGTAGTTTATGTTGAATATAAATGCCAGAGCTTACAATAATGTAAGCATCTTCCTGTGTTGTTTTCTAATGGTTCATTTTAGAGAACTTGTCCAGAAAAGAAACTTTTGGGGTTTGCAAAGATATTCACCTTTCTTCACAACAAATTTAACTCAAGGCTGGACGTCTGAGAAAGAAAAGAGCTTTTACAACGAACTGTGACTTTGTTAATATGCATATAGTTGCAGGTATAAAGTCTTTAATCTTCCATAGATATAGGTGAGAACAGTTACGCTTGTTGAATTGGTGTGATATTGACCAAACAGCTCCCCCTTGTGGACAGTCTGCAAGATAATGAGCGTGAACCAAGGGTTTGTGTTTCACAAGCCCGTTCTTTGAAGCCTATATGTGACACTGACAGCATTGGTTGGTATGTATGTATCTACCCTGTTTAGGAATTTGACAAAGATGAAGAAAAGAGTGAGAGATCGACATCAAAATCCAAAGACAAGTCAAAGGAGGACAGAAGGAGCAAAAGAAGTGAAGACGGGGACAGAAAACAGGGACGGAGTAGAGATTCTGACGACCACACACGAAGATCAGGGAGCATCTCTCCCTTGAGGCAAGTGCCATGAGATGTTTTTGTAAGGCACCAAAGCATTAACCCAGATCATTGTCCTTGAATCCACTTTGTTATCATATGTTCTACTCATTTAACAGGACAAGGTCACCCAAATGGTCCAAACGTTCCCGATCACCGTCTCCAGAGCGGAAAACAAGGAAGTCGAGGTCACGATCACCGCACCGCTCCCATAAGAAGACAAAGAAGAGCAAACATTGACTCTCAGCTCTGGACCTTGTCATTCATTAGCTTGCTGGTGTCCATGGGTTAGACAACAACGCACTCCTGCAGTGCTCTGTACAGACTGACATCTGCTCTCCTGGTCCCAACGTAAACTAGCCATGCAAGATTCAGCACCCTTTTGTATGATGAAGTTTGAACACTGTAACTAATTAAATATATTTTTGTTTTAATGTTTGTTTTTAAAACCATAACCAGAAATGTTGCTGCAAAGTTCTGACACTAAATAAATACCTGTTGGTGATGATTTTGTGTGGAGGACACGATGATTGACGGGGGCCAATATCAGAGAAAGAAAGCATTTGTGTTGATTTTTATTGAGGAAAGTCATAGAGCATCATTTGGTTCTGTTTACAAAAGCAGTAAGTATGCAACGTTACACAGTAAATTTACAATACTATTTTGGGTAATGAAATGTGCTTTCGTTGATCAAAGAAATGTATCAAAAGTACTTAAGAGCCAGTACTGTGTCTGAAAAATCGAAGATACCCAGCCCTACTCATTAGTAACCGTTTACAGATTTCGTGTACCACATAGTTGCTGTCTTCTGCTGAAATGTTGGATATATTTAAGAGAGGAAAGCTCGAGGACTTGAATTTAGAAAAGCGATCTAGATTTCGTAGGCACAAACAGTTTGTAAATGACATTTAAAACCAGCTCTGCATTCAAGACAAATGGTTACACCTTTTTACACAAGACACATTAAAATCTGTGACTGACATTAGGACAGTGTCTTGCACTTTTTGAAGTTAATGTAATTTTTCTGAAATGTGGGAGCAAAACAAACTAGTAATGCCCAAACTGTTACAAATGGCCTTGTAGCTTGACATACAGTACACATCTGAACGGATTAAGTTTCTGCTCAGACCAGACACGCTTGGCATTTCTGAGCTCTTCTTTTTTTCGCCTTGATGCCAAACCATTCACAGTTGCTTGGTATTAAAGATAAAAAATAATAATGTGACAGGGAATCACATCGTGTTCTGCTTTGTAGAGTCCATTCCTTACACCCGTTCCGTTCCCTCTTCTCTCTATTTTAAGGTCCCTATTATCCTGAAAAAGCTACAGTCAGCTCTTTGCCTTAGAGCAATAACCATTATGTATTTGGGTGACCGTGGATGACTCCAGATGTACTGTCCTTTGTCCTCAGGACTTATGTCCAAACGAACAGGCCTGGAGGTGAAGATCTGATTACCTCCGACACGCTCAGTACTTTTTCACGTTGATAAAAACCTTGATGGCTCCAGTGAAGTCCGCGGAGAGAAGAACCTCTGTATGATCTGTCTTGAGGGCACCTGCGAAGTACGGTACATTTTTATAGCACTGGGACGACACATTTTGGTGTCAGGAGAGCTGTACAAGGATGAGTACAAGTAAATTTACCTGAGGGTATGGTTTCTGAATCTGTGGAGTCCAGGCTCTTACACTCTGCTTCTGGTTTCTCTGCCCCAGTTTCTTGTGGAACAATAAGGGCTGGGTGGGGCGCAAAAATGGCTGAGGTGACCACTGCATTGTGTGCTGCAAGACAAAATGTGAGGCTTTAGTAACAGATGGAACAAGGACAATCATTTATTAGATAGCTAATTGTATTGAAATAGTAGGTGAGTTTACATGGACAGTTTCAAATAGGTTTGATTCAAATTAATCTGTTTGAAGATTTCAGCTTGAGCGTATACATGGGTTACAAAGTAAACTGGTTGGTTGTTTACATGCGCCAATGAAACAAATGTTTCGAACTTCCATCTTGGGGCGGTGGATTTCTTGCTTGACATTTTCGCTTGAGTGGCAGCCAGGCACGACTCGTGCGTGCTGAAGCGTGCGTTCGTACGCCAAGTCCTGAGCATGTGCAGAACAAACGCAGCCAGAAATCAACCCGTTTCAAGGTATACATGAGACGGTTTGAGGTGTTTATATGAAGTATTTTTCACTCGGTTTGGTCTCCCAAACCTATTTGAACCGTTTAAAACTGTCCATGTAAACCCACCTAGTTTTTGGCTTTCAGCACTATAAACAGTTACCTTTAATCCCTTCCCAGAAGTCATTGCGATCTCGTCGTACAGATGTGAACTTGCTCAGGTCGTGGTAAGTGCTCCAGATGTACACGTACTTATCCTCTGAGCCACTGACTATGAAGGAGTAGTCATGGCTGTAGGGAGACAATCCCACAACGAACCAGAATTAGTAGCACAACATATAAACAAGTCTGAATGTTACTATAGTAAATGTTACCGATGTTAGATCACAATACTAATGTCAAAACTGCGTGAGAGGGAAGCTTCCCCACCTGAAGCTCGCTTTGATCTGACTGCTGCTGTTCACGTAACCTTTGTATTTCATGGACAGAGACAAGTCCCTTAGGTCATACAGGCGGATGCGGGAATCATTTGAGGTTACCAGAATCTGTTCAGGGGAAAGAGGGAATGTGTCACTTCAGAAATCTCTCTGAAAAACCTTATTACAGGAACATCAAACACACTTCATGTGTATTTGTACTAGAAACCAGACGTTACCTTATTCTCTCCAGGTAGAGGTTCAATGCCAGTGATTTTGCGTCCAACTTTGTTCCTGCCTCTCGTGGACCTCACATGAATTTGTGTGTGGTATTTCAGGCGCTAATTAATGTGCAAAAGAAAAAAAAAACATGGAATTAATACTACAATGCTAATAAGAGCTCAAAAGAACTTCTATTGTAATGGAACAGTAGCTTGACTAGTTACCTCTGTGTCATAAAAGATGCATCGGCCATCATAGGTGCCAATGACGGCATATTTCCCATTTTGGCAGAAGTTGGCGGCGGTGATGAGGCGTGTCTGACCATCCACCTCGTTCCACAGCGCCACCTTCTTGTCAGGAATGTTCCAGAGCCGGAGCTTTCCGTCCAGAGAGCCGCTTAAGAAGTATCTGTCATCCTGCGAAACAAGAAGTGAGTGTTACTATAAATATGTTCTGATAGTCAGGATGAATAGTCTCGTGATTTGTGCTGAGGCAAGTAATGCAAGGTGATTCAACTTACTCTGGGATGAAAAGCGATAGCTGTTACAAAATCAATGTGCTGAAAGCAGCAAAGACACTCTCTCCTGGATATGTGCCATAACCTGACAGTTTTATCCATGGAAGATGAGAGCAGGAAAAAGTTCTAGATCGAGACAAAAATAGATAAGGTGAGAACAAGAGATAAAAACACATCCTGCAGACATAACTAATGGGAAGATCAGGGACAAAAAGATGAAGATCGTCACCTTAGACCATGACAAGTCCAGCAAATCAGCTGTATGACCCTTGTACTTGCAGAAGGGGACTTGACGGAAAGGTGCATTCCTATCTTCTGTATCCGGATCCTCTGGAGCGCAACTTGCCTGTAAGAGTAAAATCTGAAGTAAGTACAATCTCTGAATAAAGGAACCTCAAATAAACCTTACAATATTATAATATTTTCAGGAATACCTAAACAATCCTTAAATCAAATGTGTTTTTTAATTTTACTCACCCCATAATCAGTGTCAGATTTAGAGGAGCATAAACTTTCCTGAGACGGAGACGGTGAAACTCGACCTGGAGAAGCAAAGACAAAAACGAATCTTGTTGCAGCCAAAGTTGGTCTAAAAATTAAAACAATTATCACACAACGCAAAAAAAATCAGAGATGCCTGTGACGATACATACCTTCAGTGTTGTATTTTAATCTCATGTTATTGAAGTAGTCAAAGGCAGTCTTCAAGACCCAGATGCGAACTACATTATCCTGGCCTGCGGTTGCCAGCAGCCTCCCACAGTGGGAGAACTTCATCGTCCAAACAGCCCCCTGAGAAAGAGATGGCGTAACACAAGCAATGATTGGTGCACATCATCTCATTAACAAAAGATAGGGGAAAAAAAAATCCAAACCCGAGACCATCTTACCGTGTGTTCTCCACTCAGGTCCTGCACAACTTTAATCTGGTCAAAGTCAAAGGGACCCTTGAAACTGTGCGCTGCCTTGAACTTGGCGGGCCGGGTGTAAGGCATGCCCTCATCGTCACTTGATGATGGATCGTCCTGATCGGTGTGGAAAACTGAGGCCAAACAAAACAAAAAGTGTAACTAAGATAATCAAAACCATCTCGCCAGGAGGAGCATTAATATTTCATAAGTCTGTGCTGGCACTGTAGCAGTTCAGAAATTTAACTGCTGCTCTGCCATTTTTCATGTGATCATGTAGAGCTGGTTCAAGATCTAAGATCAACATGTTTGGCTGTTTCCATTTATGAACAATTCTCATTACTCGCATTTACAAATGCCAACCTGCCTTCACTTGTATGTGCTGTCTGCAACAGATTGTACTTTGATTTATGCAAAGAAATCAAAACATCCCATTAGGAATTTTGTAATTGCAATATGTCTGAGACATTTTTAAGGCCAATATTAATCAATATCCTGTAAAATGCAGTTTAAAGAAGTATAAGAAGCTTTAAATGATTGTGCTCTTTTACCTTCATCACGCACACTTTTCACTTTGTTGACTGCCTTCTCTCCATACTCCTCAGCGAGATGCTTGGCCTTCTTCACAGACTTGCCCAGGAATTTCTTGAACTGGGTTCTGGTCAGAAATAAACAACAACAAATTAAATATATTTATGGAAGATCTTGTGCTGAGGGTGAGGGGAATCAATTCCCATCAACAGACAACAGGAGGCCATTAATCTTTACGTTTTCTGCTTCAGTTTTCCTCCGTCTGTGTCCGTCAGCGGTGCCTGAGGCTTTTCATCATCATCTGACTGTGCTGCATCATTCCTGCGAGGGGAAATATATAACAAATCAACTTCCCTTAGAAAATGTACCATTTGTTTTTACATGATGAGGCTTAAGAAGGATTTTCACAGTGGGAAAATGTTTTATTCATCTACAAATCTGCCTCAGACAAGATCATTGGCATGCTTCTTCCATGGAAGCTTGATTTGAGGGTTAGTTGTCTGGATTCAATTTATTCTGTCCACCGGTGACTTTTTATTTTGTTCAGTAGTAGTACCTACTAGTTTTGCAATGTCACCGTTGCTTCTTGTCAATTAAATGTCTGTTGCTCAACTCATTTGAAATTAATTACCACAGCTTGCTTTCTCTCCTGTCTGTTGCTGATGCGAGTCCATGGTCAGTGAATGTTTGTTTTGTCCAATTTGTGGCTGTTTTTGTGTAGATTGTTATTGTTTCCAATGCATGAATCAGTGTTTGTGGTATATTAGAGCAAATGATTCTTCCAAATGCATTCTCATAAAGTACTTTATGTATAGGGGAGATAGTACTAACTTCCTGTGCCCGTTAAATTAATCAATTCTGCAGCTAATACTGAATATTTGTATATTCTTACGCAATATACTCCTTGGTCCTCCTCATGATGTGCAGAGTGAGAGGGTTAATCCCAGCAGGAAGTTTCTCTTCTGCCTGGATTAGTGGGATCTCTTCGCCAGTGTCCAGATTCTTGATCATCACACTTGCCAGGATTTCCTGTTGTAAGATAACACATAAATGCATGTGTGCCACATAGAAAGTTGAGGGGAAAGGAATGTGCAAGAGGCTGGGTTATGGCTTGGATTCAAACTGATGAAAAGGCAATAGAAAGAAGCAGGACTCTTACTTCATCTGTCAGTTCTCTACCGGAGTTGGAGCGCGGACGCTGAGGGCCTGGAGTTTGTCCTCCGCTCTGAGATGATGCCTGTTCATCCTCATTTTCCTAACAAAAACACAAAGCAAGAAATTGTGCAGTGGTGTAGCAGATAAGAAAACTGCTACATCATATGTTATTTTAAACAGTAATGAATGAACAAAAAAAAAAAGGAGGTCGATATGACTCACCTGTGCCGTCACCACCTTGTCCCCACTGGTGGCACTGGCCAGATCTAAGGAATGCTGCAGCTCTTTGGTTAAACTCCTCACTGTGCTGCTGGGAGACACCAGGCCCGACGGCTCCAGAGCCTCACCACCGACTGCACAGCCCGCAGACACTGAGCGATTACACAACAGCACACAACACGCCATTTAAAAACTGGCTATCTGTTCTGTCTGCTTTGCATGCATTTAGCTGATACACATCGCAGATGATAAAGCACTTTCATTTCAGACATTCTGCCTAGATACTCGCCCTCTGTTAAGTTAAACCCTCCCTGCAGAGAAGGGGATGCTGGAAGCTGTTCTCCTAATTCTTTGAAATACACATTTGGAAATGGTTACAAAACATTAGACAGCTATACCATGATGGTTGTCTATAACAAGGGATTTGAGATGACAGAATAACTCTGAAACACTTCTACTTTCCAATATGATACCAGTCTGAACAACAGTGGGTGTTACCATCTATCTTTCTGTCCACTCACTATTCATGGTGTTTTAAGCTATTCATCCTTAATCTAAAACACTATATACACTTGGTGGTTACAGGCTATCATCCATTCTCCAACGATCTGCGATGCCTCAGATCAATACTTATAATTGGAATGTTGAAAAAGTTATTGCTCTTAAGGCAGCACTTTAGAGAAATGTCAAACATTTACTAATCCAGTAATGATGTTTTCTCTACCTTCCAGTCCACTTGGCCTCAGACACTCTTGAGACTTCTTTGAAGGCAGACCCTGCCAAGACGGGGGAGGCGGTCTCGGTGGAGGACCTCCACTGGGAGGTGGTGGGCGTACAGGCGGAGGCTTCTTGGTGCTGGCTACAATGTCTGGCTCCACTGTGAATTGACGTGGAGGTTTCGTAGGCCCAGAGGAGTCAGAGTCAGACTGCCTGTCTGTGAGTGGGACCTGGTCTAAGATGTCTGCGGGCCTCTGCTCCTGCTCGCCCTCTGCTACCACGACCGCTACAAACGACTGACTCTGCCCTATGGTGCTGGTGATGTCCGGGGGCTGAACATGTTCTTGTGACCCAGCCGACTGCCCAGGGAGATCTAAGGGTTCAGGAGCAGGAGCTCCGTTCGTCGTTGCACTTTCCTGTTGTTCCTCTTGCCTCTCAACGAGCTGCGGTTCGACAGCTGGCGCTGCTGCCTCCACAGGAACTTCCTGAGCATTATTCTCTTCCTTTAGCTCTGGCTCTTCTCTTACATCAACATGTAGCTGATCTAGCAGCTGAGCCACTTCACCAACATCCCCAGTGCTTCCCTTTTGACTCTCCTCTATGATGCTATCAATGATCTGTGAGGAAGAGAAAATAACCGTTATGTAACTCAACAATACAGTACCTGTGATGTCTGGCTCAGCTAAGAAATGTTTTTTTTGTCTGTACATGTTCTGTTTCTGTTTCTTTTCACAGCATGTAACACATTGTAACACATGACACCTACATGGAGTCTGGACAATACAGAACACACTGCAGGAAATGCAATTTCTAAAACACACCATCATAGATTTGGGCTCACTCTGACCCCTGATATTTGCACACAAACTTTTTAAAATTACATGTACAAAATAAAAAATATAAGAATATGATAAAAATGCAACATCTCGTTTTTTTTCCAGCGAGTCAGTAATCTCCTGTGGGACACTGTGCAATAAAAGAGAAAACCATTACTTGTAGGGAATCATCTTGCTGAGTCTCAGATGTGGCCGCTCCGCAGTTCACCTCTTGCGCAGCATTAACTGATTTCTGCAAAAGCTGTTCAAAAGATAATATAGAACAATTTTAACTACAATACATAGACTCCTCAGAGTGCATGGCTAATGGACACACTTCCTTTAAAACTCTAGTTCTCTAATCTAGCGAACTTTAATTGGTCTGCAGTCTGCTTATCATGAAGGTGAGTGTATTCTTAAGTCCATTTCAAGGTCTCATACAGATTTTATTAATGCATTAAACGCTATTCCATGATTTAGCTTCCTTTTTGCTTCCACTTCAATGTTTTCCGCACTCTGATTGTGATTTAGGTGTAAGGATAATGCCAGTCAGTGAGCAAGCAAGCAACTCCTGGGTTCTTTCCAATATCACCTAACTGTAGCGTAGATCTAATTTGCAATCTCTCATGAGTCTAATTTGAATTTCAGTTGTAACCGTCTGTGGGAAGGGCAGGCAGAGGAAAAGAAAAACAGATGATCTATTTCCATGTCATTTGCATTTCCCTAGCTGTCAGGAAGGCAGCACTGGCAAATCAGTGACGGCAAGCATCATCACAAATATTTGGCTGAATATTTGCAGTCAATGACTCATTACTGAACAAGCTGCGTTAAGTGACTGCAACTTAAGAGACTGTCAGGAAACATCAAGATAGTGCAGCTTCAAGGAGAGCTTCAATAAAGACTGTATTTGCCTCTACAGAGTCAAACACTTCAGTGTGTAAATTCACTCCCACCTTAGCACTGACATTTGAATCTAGTCAGATATCTACATTTCTTTAAGCCCAAGATTGACGGGGGGGGGGGGTAATGGTAATTTTCAATCTTTCTATGTTTCAATCACTTGAGATGTCCCTACACTCTGCCCCCAAGGTATCAGGTCTCCTTTTGTTTCTTAACCATTTGTGTATTTTAATGTCTAGACCTCTTAACTTGCCACTTAGAAACAAAACCCCGCAGGATAGCCCAGGTGTGAAACACTCGGGAGTCGGTGCCGTTACCTGCATCAGACAAAAGGGTATGAAAACACTCTCTGGTATGGGGTCGAACCCCTGCAGCAGACAAAGGGATTTTCCTCAGGTATAAATGCCTGTGAATATTCTCATTTGTCCAGGTCATCTTTATCCCCAAAGAAATTTAAATCAAAAGCAACTGGGCTTGGTTATTTGTCTAGGAAGACGTTTCACCTCTCATCCAAGCGGCTTCATCACTTCATGTACACATCTGACCAGGCTGGGACTGGTCCAACTATCTGGTGTGGTTAAATGCCTGGATCTCCACACCAGGTAGTTGGACCAGTCCCAGCCTGGTCAGATGTGTACATGAAGTGATGAAGCCTCTTGGATGAGAGGTGAAACGTCTTCCTAGACAAATAACCATGTCCAGTTGCTTTTGATTTAAATTTCTTTGGGGACTCAGGTATAAATGTTTAGGTCTCCCCTTTACCATCACCGCTCGGGTGAGGAGTACTGACCTTTCCTTGCAAGGAAATAAAAACGTATCTGCCGGCAGAAGTCTGTATTTCATTATTCACCAACAGCAAACCGTTAAGAATTTCCACAACAGTAGCTAGGATAGGTGGAGCATTGTAGTGTGCAAGTGTGTGTGAATGGGCATCTGCATCTCTATATTGTATCATGTTTTGTGTTCACTTTATATTATGATTTTGTCCTAATGATGACTGTACTCTTGTTTTGTATTTTTGTTGGTAATAAGGACCTCCTTGAAAATATATGGTACATCTCAAGGGGCTATCTGTTAAATAAAGTCACATTTATCTGACAAAAATGACTGCAACAGATTCTCTAAAGGGTTTGAATGGATTTCAACAGGATCAAACTTTGATAATTTTACTCACTTACAACCCAGTGTATAAGCTTACTAAAATGCGTTTTCAAGCCTTGCTTACAGTCAAAGTAATGCTGGGATTACTTCTGATAGCAACTCAGCACAACACATGCTGCCTTGTTTTAACAGTGCCTGGGTTTAAATAAACATACCTTAGGCGAAGGAATGACAAACTTTGCAGGTGACCTAGAAAAAAAACACAAGGGGACATGGCTCAAAACCGGAATGACGGTCAATGTTTAAAATACAAGGACATGAAAACAAATCTGACTCAAAAGCAAAGTTATTATGATTCTACCCCCAACTCGTTTCTAAATCAGGTTTTACTTCAGGCTGAAAAATGCTTTGTCTTGTGTTGTCAATGATTAATGATTAAAACCATGTCAGATTACACAATACAGAGTGACCTCCATCTTTTGTTTTCCCTTTGAGATCTTTCAGTTCTTTCATTTTCAAAATCTAAGAAAGATATAAAATCAAACATGTGCAGGCAGTCTTATTTTCTCACACTGAGCCTTCATAAATTGGCTGTATTTCCTAACTTTGTAACTGGTTGATCCAGATTGTTATACACACACCAGCCAAAAATCCCAACACTCCCACCATGACAGTCAGTCAGTCATTTCTTTTCTTTTCTTATGGTGTTGCAACACACAACGTGTTTGGATGGAAACTGTTGGATTTGCATCTTGGCTTCAGCTTTCACGGGAACTTGTTCCGACAAACAAACATCATCCTACAGTCCCGAGATCACAGGAATAACATCATGTGACTTGTATGTTGGGCAGAGTCTCCCTGCACTGTCAAACAGCTGGACAACTGACATACTGTGTGACACTGCACTAACACATTTAAATTGTTCAAAAATTGACTGGACATTTATTTCAACCAAAACCCCTTAAAGCAATTAACCTAATCATCTATACAAATGATAATTTTCGCATTTGTGATGTTGTTGTTGCTACCAGTTAGCTAGCTCGTCCATGCTAAGTTTTTGGGAGGTACTTTGCTAGGTTTTGCATTCGGGATTTAAACAGCAAAAGCCACTCTTTTCAAAACATATTATGACAAAATGTGTTTCCTTACACTTTCGGAGATGGCGTGAAATTGACGTCCTCTGGAGCATCATAAAATTCCTCGGTGTCACTTGTATCTGACGCCATGCTAACGTGAATGTAGCTCGCTGGCTAGTTTCAGACAGCTGTCTAAAAGCCGAACCTGCGAAAGACTTCAGCCTTGCACATATGTGCCTGTTTCTCTATATACTGCCCACTCGGCGGTGATATTATGATATTAATTGCTTGGCCCAGACGTCGTCAAACAACCTTTCCAGTCCAACGTCACGCCATAACGTCAAACTAAGTATGCTAGCCAATTGCTAGGCTGCTAACCAATGTAATCTGGTTGTACGATGGAGCGACACGGAAAGCTAACAAGCGCTTTCAACTCCTGTTTTTAAAATCTGTCTCATTCGCGGCACATTACGCTACTCCACCAACGCAGACATCTAAAGCGCCTTTTTTCACATCAGCATACACTTGATCAGCTGTCAGGCTCCCGGAGCCAGTGGACCGCGTCATAAACAAAACAGCCCCACAAAAAATACATCTCAGGGAGGTTGAGTCAAAGGGCGGGGCGCAGACACCGCTTCTTCTTCGGTTTCACTGTTACGGCAGCCGGGCAGGGTCTAGCGTCGAGACCGCCCGCTACCGATGATCCAAGGTACCAGGGTGTACGGAGCAAACTGGGGATGGGCTGGCATGGGATGCACAAGAGAGAGCTTTGCATTGCATATCGAGAAAACACACTACAGACTACAGTGTTTTTCTGAGGCTGGACAAACAACAACCATAGAACCATAAAATCTAAAAACTGAAATTACTGGATCTTTGCAGGAAAAGATAGATAGATAGATAGATAGATAGATAGATAGATAGATAGATAGATAGATAGATAGATAGATAGATAGATAGATATTTATTGTTATTCTATAGTCACGACACAACTAAAAAAGCTGCAGCTGAAGGTGCTTTATTAAGTGCTACACAGAATAAAAAAACACACAACTAACTACAAGAGACAAGTGTTGCACTAAGTCCCACAATATATTGCACATGCACACTGTATGTTGTGAGTGAGAGGCATACTTCTGCAACAATTTTATGTCTTGTCATTAAAACCCTCTAAAAACCGAACATAGCATCGATGCAATGCTTGCACGTTTTACATAACATGAAATAATTTAGACTGCAATTTAATCGCGGGATTGTATTATGGCCTATCCGCTCCGCTGTCGATGGGACAGATACCGACAATCTTTCCTGCCACATTCCATCACACTGTCATCACACTAAACAGCTAAAACACTCTGGTCATACAGTCACTGCGCACTTTATTTTCTACACAAAGTTACACACATTTCGCACATTTTTTTTTTTTTTTTTTTTACTTTGCACTAAAATCAACACTGCCAATTTGTTGTATATACTTTTGTACATTACATTTTATTTGCTATTGCTATTTTATTATAGTTTGTTCTTTGTATTCTTATCCTATATGTTGTTATCTTCACTGTGTGTAATAATGCCGCTGCTGCTGCACTGTAATTTGTAATTTCCCAGCTTGGGAGGCGGATCCTCCACTTTCCGAGGGTCCTTGAATGATCACGTGGTCCGGGAAGAGCAGTTTATAACCCGTCTTTGCCCACATGGCTCTGGCCCACGCCACACACAGCAACATGGAACTTCGGTCTCCCATGGATAGGAAAAGAAAACGGGTGGAGGACAAAACAACAAACGACGATGAAAACTACAAAGTGCAAAAGCTCCTGGATTTACTATTTGACGACGACGATGACGAAAATGAAAGTGACTCAGACGCGGAGAGCTGGAAACCTGACGAAGAAGAAGGTGTTGATCCCGATGAGGATGAAAGGTAGGAGAAGTTAGGCTATGCAGATTCATTTGGCTTATTGTGCAGTATAAACACCATATTTAGTTGGCCATTCATGTGCATAAGTGTGCTATTTGAATGCAATGTTTTAGAACATGGATAATTATTGATTTAAGCGCGGAGGTGCGCTAAAAAGGGGGGTTACCTGACTAGTGAGCTAGCGTAGTCTAGCCTAGTAGAGCTAGCTCTGGGCTTCATGCACAACTCCACTACTTCCTGAACTTAAACAAGCTCCTTTATTTCCTGTCTTACATTATTGGACAAACTGATTAATCCAGGTGTGTCTGAGTAGTCACAATGAGACAGACACACCTGGATTAATCAGTTTGTCCAATAATGTAAGACTGTGTGTGTGTGTGTGTGTGTGTGTGTGTGTGTGTGTAAATATAATTATATAAAATTGTAGTTGATTTTTTTAAATATATTTTTATCTGTTTTTTTATTCATTCATTTTTTATTATTTTGTTTTATTTATTACCTGACGTTTTATTTTATTTATTTGTATTTTGTATTTTCTTTTGGGGCCCCCTGCCCCTGCATTCCTCCCTGGGCGGCCCCACCCCCATATATAAATGTAACCGTTGGTTTTGTTTTGGTCACTTCTCGTCTGGTCAGTTTGTTGAGAGGGGTTGGGGAGACGGAGCTGATTGTGTTTTGTTTTTATTTCTTTCAACTGGTCAGGAATAAAAGAAATAACCTCTAGGAGGACTGTGATTCTTTGAACAACAACGCAGAGTGATCCACGAACCGGTTACATGTGTGTGTACACGATACAAGTCCTGATATACGAAATAATGAATTATAAATGTAAAGAAATGAGAGTGACACTTTTTTTCCATCTTTTTGTATGCTTCCAGCTCAGACAATGAGGATGACCCATCATACCCACTATCCCTCACATCATGCCGCACTACATCCTCTCACCCTCCAGCAACACCACCATCATCACCACCACCACCACAGGGCAGAGGGCGCAGAAGAGGACAGGAAGAAGGCAGCTGGAAAGACATTGAGGAGGAGGACACTGTGCACAAGTTGCCCAATTTCACACCCAAGAGACCTGCTGGCCTGCAGACCATGATAAATAAGAACAATCCACCAATCGAACTGTTCAAGCTGTTTTTTGGTCAGAAGGAAGTAACAACTATATGTCGGCATACTAACATCAATGCCACAAATCAGATCGCAAAGGGGAAAAAGTACAAATGGGTTGAACTCAAACCTCCAGAATTTTACCAGTTTGTCGGTCTGTTATTTTACATGGCCATCCTCCAGCTTCCCAGACAGATAGATTACTGGAGGCTACGGTCTATTTTTAGTGTCTCTTTTCCCCGTGATATAATGCCCAGAGACAGGTTCTTGGCCATTTCAAGAAATGTGCACATCAGTCACCCGAAAGACGATGTCATCAACGACCAAAAAAAAGGAACTCCTGAATACGACCCAGTGCATCGTCTCAAGCCCCTGTACATCCAAATCAGGGACACATGCAAAGCTCTGTGGCACCCCAAGAAGCAGATTGCCATCGACGAACGCATGGTTGCCACAAAAGCTAATATTGCTTTGCGCCAATATGTGAAGGCAAAGCCTACGAAGTGGGGGGTGAAGCTTTTTGTGTTGGCCGACTCCAGCAATGGCTACACAGCTGACTTCATCATATATACCGGTAAGAGTAGGTTCAACTCAGGGCAGGGACTTCCATATGATGTGGTCATGTCGCTCATGGATTCGTCACGCCTGGGGAGAGGATACCACCTCTATTGCGATAACTATTACACAAGCCCGAAGCTCTTCAGAGATCTTTATGAGCAGGGCTTTGTTGCATGTGGCACTTACCGGGCCAATCGAAGAGATGCCCCGGCAACAACTGTAGGTGCCCTAAGCAAGAAAAGTGCCAGGGGTTCCATCAAATGGATCAGGGAACAGAAGCTGTTGTTCGTGAAATGGATGGACACCAGACAGGTGTCGGTGTGCTCCACGATCCACAAAGCCTTCAGCGGGCAGACTGTGTCACGGACCATCAAGTGCAAGGAGACTGGAAAATGGGAGAGGAAGGTCATCGCAGTACCGGATGCTATCATGGACTACAACAGGTACATGGGTGGCGTCGACCTCTCTGACCAGCTCATCCAATACTACTCGGTGCGCAGGAAGACCAAGAAGTGGTACAGAACCCTGCTGTTCCACTTCATAGATATAGCTGCGACAAACAGCTATATACTGTACACAGAGCAGTGTGCCGCCACAGGCAAAAAGCCCACCAGTCACCTGGAGTTCATGGAGGAGCTGGCTGCCGGCCTGTGTGGCGTGTCACGTGAGTGTCCGACGCCGAGCAGAGGAGGCGACTGTCTCCCGGTCTGCCTGAACAACAACGGCGAGGCAGACGAGGCCAACGTCGCGACCAGAAGACCTGATGCGGCTACAAAAGGGCGCAGGCGATGCTCACACTGTGGCAGATGTGCCAGCTGGAAGTGCCGTCGCTGTGACGTTGTGCTGTGTCTGGTGGCGCACAGAAACTGCTTTGCAGAATGGCATGACAAGAAAGGTCCTGTAGTGGAAGATGCTCCTGTAAACATAGAAGGTGCTCCTGTAGAAGTGGAAGATGCTCCTGTAAAAGTGGAAGATGCTCCTGTAGAAGTAGAAGTAAAAGTGGAAGATGCTCATGTAGAAGTAAAAGTGGAGTGAAAGTGGAAGATGCTGAAGACCCATGAACACAAACAATGGTGTACAAAGAACTGTAGCCATGTAAATAGTTTATCACACAGCCTTAGTTTTGACCTCTGAGCTGTTGTTGTTACTTGTTTGTTATTGTTATATCATCATCATCATTATTATTATTAGCCTACTATTTCATCTTTTATAACAATTATTTTTGCTATTACTTTGTCACTTGTTTGTTTTTTAACTATCATCACTATAATCAACAATTTGTCTTAAGAAACTTGTCATTGGAAGGCATTAAAAAAATGTTTTTTGATGAAGTTGACTTCTGGTCGTCCATTTATCAACAGATTGTCTATTTTCCAATTATATATAACACTTCTGTGAGAGCCAAAGTCATTATTACATACTTACATACATATACTTGGTATATGATAAATGTTGACAAAACATTTTTTTGTGGGTGTATACTAGGCCTTTAGTGGGAAAGTCTGGCTATCATCATATCATATGATTCAGGGAAACCTGTCATTTTATCTGCTGCAATATAAAGTCACATTCATACCTTACCTTTGGGTGAGCATGCCATATTTCACAAAAAACAACAACTTTAGTAACAGCTCATTGATCATGGCAATATAGTACTACCTGAAAAAATCAGCTCAGAATTGGCAAAAAAAAAAAAAAATAGTACTATTTCCTGGCGTTTTTAGGTCTATGTAGGCTTTAAAAATGGCCATATCTCTGGTGCACTAAAATGGGCAAATAGTCTCAGCACTGCTGTCTCTGTACATCTAAACTTTTAATGAAGCTCCTAAGTACAATATCTGCAGGCCTTGTAAAATATATATATATATATATATATATATATACTGTATATGTATTAGCATAAGGACAAGGACAGAAGTCCACTTCTACTGAACAGCTCTTCTGCCTTCTCTGGTGAGTGTTGTTCAAGATGTAAAGCATGCCCAGTGCCTCCAATGTGGTCAATGTCAATGTTAGAAAGAAAATGCAAATTGGTGAGCAAAGAGTCCTAAAATGTGTACTGGGCATAATTGCTGTCCTCTTTGGCGAATTTAAAAAAGACTCTCAAACCAATGAAAACAAATAAGACTCATTTGTGCTTAATTCAGTGTTCACATGATGTGAAAGATGTTTTTTTGGTAATAAAACTGTTAAGATGGATTCAGGAGGTGCATAGTACTAAGAGTCAGTCTGGTTGCAGCAGAAAAACATGATCAAATACATATAAAGAGCCTCAGGCTGACCTGGAGAAATCTGGAGTTCTAGTTTCAGCCCATACACTTATACACCAAACCTCCACGGGTGAATACCAAGGAGGACACCACTCATGAAAGAAAGGCACATAAAAGGCTAGAGCCTAGTGTATGCAAAAAACTTCAAATTTTCATAGATAGATAAGCAGAGTTTCTGGGATAATGTTCAAGGATAGATGAAAGCAGAGGAGCTCTTTGGGAATGCAGTTCATCAGTTTGTTTATAAGTGATGAAGGTGTGTGGGGCTGCTTTATAGCCTGTGGTACTAGAAGCATTAAATTTATCAAAGGAAAGATGAAGTCAGAAAGTTTTGAGAGGATTTTAGAGCAAAACATGTTACCCCCTGTTTTGAGGCGAAGGTCTCAAGTCTTTTAGCAGAACTAAAGCAGGCTAAATTTTGAGTTTACATCATTTCACAAGTATGAATGTTTAAGCGGTTTTTATTTTTTAAGTATATAGCCTTGGACATTTTTGGAAAAATATCATGGTTATACTAAATGGATTCATTCATTTGCATTTATTTCTGAAAATATTCTTCTCAGGAGTTCTAATAATTTTGATGACTGTATCTGTATCAAACTCTTAATTTTTCACTCACTCTAACATCTTCTCTGTAATTCTGAATCCCGCTGGATTCCTGATATTACCTTCCTGATTCTTCTTGAGCCCTGCACTAGTATCAATATTTATTTCACAGTTCAAATACTCCCTCCTTCCCTGCCAAGCACCATTTCTTCATGTTACATTAAAGCGTCTCTCATATCTCCTATCAGCTTATCGTCCCCACAAGCCCTTGCATAGTAAATGAAGAGGATTTATTCTGCATCCTCCTTGATCCGTTTACCTGTGTAACTGGAGAGGGCCACTCACTGTGATAATCAAAACAAGTTCAAAAACGAAAATGACACACACATAACTGATCCTGGAAGGTGTGTGGGAATCTTTAATTACTTCTGCCAAGGTGGTAAGGCTTGGTTTGTTTGTTGTGAAATCACGCAAAAGATTGGCACCAAACTGAGTGAAGAGATGTGGCATGGAGCAGGGAAGAAGTCATTTAATTTTGACTTTTTCAAATTATCCACTCTGAATTAGATTTCTTTTCTGAAGCTATGTTATTTGACATTAGCCTTGAGGGCTGCCCTCTTGTCAATGCCCTTCAAATCATAAACCTTAGTTATTATTACAAAATGTAAATACAGGACTATTATCAGTTGAATGCTTCATTAATTGCAAGCGTAGCACAAAAAGTGAGAATAAGTAAAACATGTACTTAAATTAGAAGCTGCAGGTTATACTCATTCACATTAAGCAGGCACTATTAGTGTTATCATTATATCCTTTATTTTAACTCAGATATTGAGGAAGTAACCTCTTTTATAATATATGACAAAACATTTGAAACATACAGTGAATACAGCATTCAAAGATAAATTGAAAAGCCACTACTTAGGACAGAGTGCACTGAGAGTAAAAGAGAGAGTGTTAAGTTTATTATTTACCAGTGATTCCAGTATTTTTGCCAGACAGGATAGTTTAGATTTAGGCTATTAAGGTCAGCTGTTCCACTGCTTTTATGTAAGGGTGTTACTGTTACTATTGAACAACTGTAGAGCTCTTCAGCAACATAAGCACTGAGTTTAAAAGTCTGTTATTCAATCAAAGCACTCCTTGTTCCAGATCAATGCATAAGTTGATTAACAATGAGCTTGCAATTTAACTGTTGATTTGAGAGGACAAAAAGGTGGAGGTGGTAGGCGTGCGTGCGTGTTGAAAGAAACACAGTGCATTGTAATGAATGCATACATTATTTCCCCTTGGTTATATTATAATTACAGATGGAAGTTTCGTTAACATTACCAAGCCTGATGTTTTATATTATTAATGAATTAATATTAGATTATTCAATTCAATTCAACACTTTATTTCGGAGAGGCGGTCCATAGAGCAATAAAAAAAAAACACACACACACAGAGAAAAGACAGATATTCAAAATATCAAGTATTTACATACAAAACACCAATGCCAGAGCCTTACGCTGAACCGTATACTCAGGGCAAGATTTGCCAGTGTAGAAATTGTTTCGGTTTCTTGTGTAAGCTATGAGGTGTGGAGATACATGTGTGTTTAAGATGGAGAGTTATACGAGCAGATGTCCTCCATGTAAATAAGCAGATGTAAAAACAGATACAACTGTGCTTGCTCCTTGCTTGAACAAGCATAGCATCACATTACCAAAATTTCCACCTCAGTCACCCTATTATCCTGTTACACTCACTTCTGCTGTTTTATTTTTAATTTTTTTTAAATTTTAGACCATTATCACACATATTGCACTACTTTTCTTTTTGCACCCACACAGCATTACAATAACCTTTAAAAAACAAGTGATGTTCTATGTAAGAGGAACCATATAGATTTCGTGAAAAGCTGTGGGGATTTACACTACAAATTTCCATAAATAATGGTTAGGGCAAAACAGTAGCCTGTAGACATCTCCTACAGACCTCAAAGGGGACTCTTCTTTAGACCCCACTTTATTTAGTAACGGAAGTTTTGAGCCAATGAGAAAAGATTGCCATACTCTTCCGCCAATGGAAAGTTTGGATGCTCCAGCTCTCCTAGTAAGCGACAGCCCCATTGGATAAAACAAGGAAGGAGGCTCTGCTGCTGGTATAAGTGGATTTGAGGGGCTTGGAAGGAAAACAAGGACGGCTAGTTAACGTTGCCTCGGCGTTGAAGGTATGAAATCTGTTTTTTAAAAAGTTTAAAGAGACTATTTAAGACACAGACAGGGACTGGAATATCATTATGTTGTAATGAGGTCAACAAACAGCAGGTTGACAGATACTTACAGCCATTTGTTGGTGGTGGCAGACCGACACAACCAAGCAGACTAACTAATAACTAACCCAACTAACTCATGTTAAGACCCCGGTCGTTCACGCTGCTGTGAGCGAAGGTAGCACAGCTAGCTGGTGATGGCTAACTGTAATGTAACTGTAACTGTAACTGACACGGTAAACTGTCCTTTACCAACGTTTATTCCAGGCTAGCAACGTTAACGTTAAAGGGGTTAGCTTAGCTAGTTAGCTTTAGCCCTGTTTCCACTGGAGGTGTAGCGATAGTATTGAGGCAACATGGCCAGATATCCAGTAAAGCTCCAGTGTGACAGGGTTGTCTTTTGTTTTGTTTGTTTAATCATCACTGCTTAGTCTCATCTATGAAACGCTCACCTTTTTAAAAAACCCCGATAGTAGTGTATAGCCTCTGCTAGCCTGTCAGCTACCTCGCCATGGACTTAGTTTGTGTCCCACTTGGCTTTAAAGGGACTAACCTCGTTGCCTGAGAACTACAGCACGAAGCTACACAGAGGATGACTGACAACTCCATCAGTCTTATGTCATTACAATCGTGTCATGTTTAACGAGTTACAACATCGGAACCAGCGAGTTACTTTTAAGGAAACTTTTTTTTTTTTACTGGCTCCATATTGACGTGTGGACCTGTTAACCATTCTTGTTTTGTTTTGTTCTTGTTTGTTTTTTTTAATCGATAAAAATACTGCGCCAGTTGTTCCGTGAATATTATTAGCTGGATTTTCAGAATAATAGAGGAAGGTTGCTCTTTCAACTAACGCACATGACAGATATTTTTAGTTTCCATTAGCCTAGTTCTTTGTAAAGCAACAAGTTACAGAAATATGATGCAACTGTCACATTTCAGCAGGGGATGAGGGGTCAAGAAACACCCATACATATTGCCATCGACTTCTGTGCATCTCAAATGAACATGAAAGCAATTGTATTCACATTACTTAGTTTCATTAGTAACACAGCCGCAGGCGGCAAATGTCATAAGCAGGATGTAAAGTCCTTGAAATGTATTATTAATTTGAAAGCAATTACAGCAGATTTTATCTAACCTCTTCAAGACTTGATAGACATTTCAAAGTGAGCTCTGTGCAAACAACTTTTACTCTAAATTGAACAGCTTTTATCTTGTTTTCTTGGCTGAAACTGAATGTGGTTTTGGAAGAAAGGAAGATTCAGTGCAGATATTAAAAGTGACATGTTTGTATTTTTGAGGTGTGGTTTTGGTGAGGGTATGGAGCACCCTATACACAGAGGGGAGACAATGCCCATCGGACTACATGACAGGTAATGTCCAATATCACATATATCTTTATTTCCTTTGCCACTGTGATTATGTATATTAATTCACTTTGATGTTTCACTCTTGTCTCACATTCTGGAGCTGTTAATTAACAATAATCATTGTGAAAAGAGCTGTGTAAAAGTTTTTTTTTTTTATTGCTCTCAACATTAATAATTGAAGGTTAATTCATGATTGACCAGTCTGTTACTGCATATATTGCAGCAATTATCAGTCCTCCATAGCTTCCACCTGGAGTTAGTTAAGAGGAGTTAATCAGGTAATCTGATTAGATTGTAGGAAAGAAAAGCAGAAGGGCTGAGGCGCTCAATGACCACTGCTGAGAGTTCACCGCAGTTTCACCTTATGACATAAAGGATATTGCAGTGTTTCAGCTTCATGAATGTACCTGTTGTGGTCTTCCACACACGTTTAATTTGTGTTTTTTGCCAGCAGTCACTCACACAGCCCTGGTTATAGACAGAGAATGAAATGGGTGATTTTTAACTGGGCCCAACCAGTGTTGATGCTGGCATACGAGCAAATATTTTTCTGAGCTGACCCACCTTATCCTCTGCCAGGAATGAGCAACAAACCCTTTGCATAACAGAATCTGTGATGGATCATGTACTTTGCTGTCAAGTGAATAGTATAAACATATGAAGATTACTACCTGCATTCAACATGTCACACATTGGCTGAAATACGTTTAGTCATCTTGGTTTGCTTGTCTTTGTCTGATCACAGACTCATTAAACAGTGTTTAGGTAAAAACAATGCATTTTTAAGTTGAACTAAAAGGCATTAAAAAGTTGTTTCTTGATAATTAGAGTAATTTCTGTTGTTTTGGTGTGTTTATGTGGCCGTTAGTCTGCTGTACCAGATGAGATGGAATATGTTGGTTCTAAATTTGGCAACGCTGCTCTGTTTCCTTTGCCATCAGTGACAAATGAGGACAAAAACCAGAAAGAGGATGGAAGAGTCTGTCTCACATTATGTCAGTGCTGTAAATTACATGTGAAAAGAGTTGTTTCCGGAGACAATTTTGTGTTATACTCTGCCTGCTACTGTTTGTTTGTGTGTTTGATATTACCCAGGATTTAGCCTGCTCTAATATTGTAATATTGGGTGTTGTATGGCTGCAGAATGTTTTGGAAAATTATTATTGGCAAAATAATGTATTTATAGATGTGGAAGTGAGTATTGGCATTCAGTTGACTTATCCATGTTGACATATTGGTTGGCTAGTTTGGTTGCAGTGTGCTGTCAAGCAGCCTGTTAATTTTGCAAAGGGCTGCACAATATATACCGGTATGTTGAGATTATATGGGTAGATATTGCGATTGCAATTTCAGTGTGAAGGGTGGTTTTTCCATTTCATCTTCATATGAAAATATAAAATGTTGTTGCGTCTTGTACCAAGCGGTCTTGAGAAAATGGTGTGTTGGCCTGGGTGTCTGTGTAGCAACACAACACTAAGAATGCACAACAGTATGGTCATGTATTTTACCGTAATCAAAAAACTGCAGCTCCTGTGATTTGGATATTGTACTTGTACTTGTTACATTTATTTTACTTTTTTTTAGTTTAGAAAAGGATAACGCTACTTTCAGTCTCAAGATCTGACGTTAGATAAACCCTTGTTTGCTCTCAGTATCAGTCACTCTAGCTTCAATGCTTGTTTGATTCACACATATTCCTGGTGCCATAAATAGATGGGGCATTTTACATTTGAACCATCAGCTTGACAGACAAATTATGTAATTGTGACATTGTTTGTAAATCGCAGTCTGTACGGCTTGTTTTTGTTCTGTATCCACCAATAGATCTTTAGCTGCTTGGATGATTTCACCAGTCAAACTCTAGTGTTGAATTGAATTGATGTCTCAACCAATCAGTGATTTGAAACATGCCTGTAGGACCTTTCAGAAGTGACAAAGAAATGACTTATTAGTTGCACTGGTTGTATTGTTTAGTATTGCTTGTGGTTATCATGATTTTTTTTATCCAGTGGTTTTGTTTTAACTGTGATTATATAGTTGTGGTTGAAGTTTACATGAAGAGTGATACAAGACATGGATATTATGTTTTCAGCTGTGTTGTTCAAGTCAGCCAGTCAATGTCCACTATACTTGAAGATCCAATGAGTAGATTGAAGTTCAAAGAGCATATTTATTGACTTTTCCTAGTTTTTGACTGTTATATTTTGCACCGTGGGCTGTGTTGGTTGCATAGACTCATCCTGAAATTAGACATGCACTTTCAAATACCAGTGAAAGGGGCACAAACAAAAGATTCTTCTCTACTTATGAACTGAACTGTGACTTTGTGAACTTTTCAATTCAGATGGGAGGGGGTGGAAATGCTACAATGTCAAGAAAGGCCATGCTGCAGCTTAGAGTATAAGCTGAGGAGGCTGGAGGTGCAGGTGGTAGAAGGGAAGGAAAAGATCAAGATCAAGATGTAAAGGAATCTCATCTTCTGAGGAAATTTGTAAACAGCTGCCAGCACAATGACTTTGAAAGTAAAAGACAACAACATAAGGTAGTTATTTAGCCTTAACAACACTGGTGAAGTGATCAGTAGTACTGCAGCCAACAGAATCTGTTACTGGAAGCAACCTGTGTTCCCACATGAACACTCCTGTACCTGCATACACCAGTTTGTTTTTTTCTGGATGCCCTCGACATGTCAAGGGCACAAATACAAACATTTTTTTCCCACCATAATCCCAACCTCAAAGGAGCCATTTGTAAGTTTTGCTAGTAGCCATAGTTGGTGTTAAGAGCTTATTACTTATAAATAGAAAGAAACAAAAAAAGAATTGCTTTCCACTGCTATCGTTTCATTTATTCTACTGAAGTTATGTTGCTAAGTTAACAACCTGGTTGGGCTGTCTTGTCACTTTCCAATACTGAGTCACAGCGTCCAGTCTGCCCTGAAGAAGCACTGGTGAGAGGACTTATTCTTACCTCCTGTTTTATCGGTACAATGATTGAAGCCCTCACCAATCTGGTAAATAAACTAATGCTAATGATGGCAACACAGAGCAACAGCAACACTTACAAATGGCTCCTTTTAAGGTATCAACCATAAAACACAAAATCTGTTGAATGTCACTACCAAATAAAGGCAATAAATAAACAATACATCTTTATACATTTTCACTTTTTTTAAGCATGAAAGACTTGCCAACATAGACATTTTTCAACTTTATGCTTGTTCTCAAAATGATGAAGTATGAAAGACTTTGCTGAGGTAAGGTGCCTTATGATGTTCATTGTAGTTTGAATGCTGCATTCAGCAGTCTTTGCTTTGATGGCAGCAGTAACCTTGACATAATAAAGTTTTGAGTTTACCTGGTGAATGACTTTGTGGTGGAACGACTGACATTTTGGAAAGCAAACAAGGGTTTTTTGGGCATTTTTAATTTATTAGGATAAAAGTGTGGGGAGAGACGGGAAAGTCAGTGAGAAAGAGGAGATGACATGCAACAAAGGGGCGCAGGCTGGATTAGATTCAAACCCATGGCTGCTGAAGTTGGGACAAAGCGAGACCTGGAGCCCCAGGAAGGGGGGAGTTTTAAACTAATTGTGCCATTTTCAGTTTGTTATTGACATTATGTAAGGTGTTTTCTTAGTTGGTCCTACTTTGACTGGATTTGGACTGACTGTCTGTCTCCACCCATGAAAGCTTTAAAATAATGTTCATTTATGCCCCTTTTTCGTTTAGCCAGAACACCATGTCCAAAAATGATAGGTCGAAAAGCCAGTAGGTTAAAGGAGAACATTGTGTGCAGGTTTTCTGAACTGTCAGTTAATTTAAACCTCCCAAATCTCCAAGTCTTAAAACCTTACCGCCATGGTGACATGACATTTGGTATATAAGATAAAAATAATAATTTAAATCTGTAAAATTTCGTTATTACATCCAACATAAATTGTTTTCTGAAAAATAAAAGATAAACTCGATGCCTGGATTTCACAGAATATGAATAACTGGGGATAGTTGGAGACATTCAGTTTTATTAAGTAGATTCTACTTTATCTTTTTTACTTGCACATAAAACACAGAGGATAGTAAATTTCTTTGGTTTGGAGTTCCTTCTGCTACTTCTCCCACCCATCTCACTTTGACCTCTTCCCATAGCAAACCCAGAGCTGTAATCACAACTCCTTTAACAAGGTGGCACTGTTGCTTAGCTACTGGGCAATTCGCAGACCCTGAAAGGGTGATGGGAAGGCAGGGCTTGTTCCCCCTCCTACCACGAGACAACCGTGAATGCAGCAGGGCAAGTAGTCGTGGTGGATGCAATCTATTGGCTTCTCAGTGCTGCCGCTAAAGTCACAACCCTGACTGTAGCCTGCACTGCCTCTACCAGTGTATTTCTATAGCTGCTGCTGCTGCTGCTCTCCCTCCCCCTTAAATGGTGTGGGCAGAGTGGGATGGAAGTCTGCATTGGAAACCTTTTCATGGAAATGGTCTTTGCTGTTGGTATTGCTGTAGCACCATTCTGGTGACAACAACATGCCGTTAAAATGGAAAAGCGGTTCTCCTGTCAGCTGGAAATTCCCAGTGCCAGTTCTTAAGACATCCAGGTCCTCACCCCTTTCGCCTGCATACATGTGAGTAAGAGCTAAATGGCATTTGCATTATACTATTGTGGCAACGTATATTGAGATGGATTTTCTAGCTTTTCGTGGATATTTTGTACAGAAATTATTGTGACATTATTTTTTGTTGCAGCCCTAATTAAGCAGAATGCGATGGAGCCTAGTAGTGTGTCAAGAGATTTGCCTTGTCCAGCGTGTATTTTATGGTTCGCTGGCGGACTGCTTTTCTCATGGGCAGTAGGGACTCATTTTGCCGCTAGTCTGGACATGGCAAGCACCACATCCCTGACTCTTGCCCTCTCCCTGTGGCTATGTTTATTTGGGAACGGGGACTCAGCAGCTTGGGAGGAGCCTGCCTTTGTCAGGATGTCTGGCGTGCCCTGGTTTAGAAGCTATTGTCATCTGCCACTGTTCAGGAGGGGAGGAGGGGGGTTGGTAGAATGGAAGTGCTTCACACAGCTTCTCTCCATCCCCTCTCTCTCCATCCCCTCTCTTTACCCCTTTTTCTCTCAGCTCTGTTGAAAAGGGCAAGTGTCTTGTTTGACTTTTGATCAGTAACACGGATTTGGCCACAAAAAAAAAAGCAAAAATCATGACAACCAAAAACCTAAAGGTAATTTCATAGGCTAATGTGGCTTACTTGGATGGATTTTTACAAAATTGGATTTCTACAGTCTACAGCTATGCAGCTTTACTTATGAGCTTAAGAGCTTAATTTTACTAGTTTTACAGAAATATTTATTTTACTGCATCACAGCAGGAGAGATCCGTGCTCTGTTTTGGTACGTTTTCAATGCCCTCAGTGAAACAGCTGATATTTCCATCGAGGTTTATTGTAAATAATAAAAAATATGGTACGTGTTCACTTTTTTGTAGTCCTAAACCCCTACACAAGTGTGGACTAAATTGTATCACTTTGTAGGCTCTTTACAGAGCCACACAATGCTTCACTGTTTACATTATTTATGCTACTGACTCACTCATTAAGGATTTAATCTTTATTTAACCAGGGTCATGTAATTGGAACACACTGCCTCACAGATTATTCATATCCACACCTGGAAGCTGCCCAGAACCATTATTACAAAAGCGGTTATTTTAGTGTTGTTGCTAACACGGTGGCATGCTCTCAGCAATATGAGTTATTAATGTAAGTCAAAATTATCTGTCATGTTTGATAATTAATGGGGGAGGTTGAACTCAAATTTCTATGTAAATCTCCATCTTGCCCTTGAAATATACCATTCAGCAGATATATTGACTGTGCATGTCATTGATGGTGATTGCTTGGGTTCTTGATGTATGATAAAGCACCTTTGAAACAAGGTGGAAACATGTATTATCGCTTATTTTAATACACAGTTCTTTAGAATTGCAGTGTTCTATTGTTATATGATTTTGGATTTCTATATACATAGTAATAGATCTGTGAAATGCAGTGTAGATTTGGCTAGTTGGTGTCTTTTTGGTCACTACTATCATTTTGGCATGTGGCAGTTTATTTTAAAACTACCTTTTAAATAAAATCATATCATGTCAATGACTTCTTTTAATTTTGTGTGTCTTCACAGAGAGGCATCTAAATTTGAACCTTAAAGCTTTACTCTGCCCAGTGCGGCCAGGCCCCACCAGACCACCTTCTATTTTAAAACGTGTATATTGTAAGCTGCGTCTTTAGGCAGGCTGATATTGGGCCCCCAATTATAGGTTACTCTGTGGCCAGGGAGAAGTCACTCTTTATAGGCCCTTTGAGTGGTGCCTCTGTCTGTTTGGCTTTGGAGACATTTTTAACTTGTGTGTTGGTAAGGTAATCTTTGTCGATGTAACCAAAGCAGCCGACTGATGGAGGACACAGGAAAGAGAGAGAGAGAGAGAGAGAGGGAGTTTTTGCTATATCTGACGTACATATTGTGTGAAGAATTAAGCACTGTTTGCACATTGTGCTTGGTTGTTTTGAAACCACTCTAATCTATATATAGACTAGTGAACTGCCTGTGGTGCAGATTTCATGCTAGCGAGGAATGGTAAAGGTTCCCTGCCAGTATGACCCGTGGAATAATCTTCAGCTCAGTGAGAAGTCATCGGGTTTATCTTCCTTTCCCACAAAAAAGTCCTTGAAATGAATGTCATCCCTTATTGTACAGTGATTCAGTGCTAAGCACTTAATATGTGTGACTGCTGTCTTTAGTAATCACCTCTTGGAGGCATCATGGTGAGCCAGCACCCTTAACTGCGGCAACGCCTGTTCGATTCCAGTCGGGGGTATTTAGCACATGTCATTAAACCTTTTCTCTCTCCCCTTGTATCCTGTCACTCTTTGTCAACAACCTAATGCATGGAAATCAATCTTTCAGAAACAATCTCTAAAATGCAAATCACATTGACCATCTTTTTTATCTTTATCTTTATCTCTTATTTGTCTTACTGATGTATACATTTTGTTGAAGTGTTGAGATTAACTTAATACCAGTGTGACCACAAGTTTAAATACCATACAGATTGCAGGTAAAATAAAAGCTTCGACAGTCTGTTTGACAGACTTCTGTGAATATTGATGCTTCACATGTCTCATGTGGCTGTCAAATCCTGCTGCTGCTGAGTCCTCTGAGCGGCTGCTTTGAGATGGGTTTTAGAGTCTCTGAGGTAAATAGCATGCCTACGTTTCTACAAAGCCCACTTCATTAACAACTCGGGGTAACACTTTATAATAAGTACACACAATTAAAGGTTATACCTACAACTTTTTCGTCCAAACGATTAATACATTTTTCAAAAATGATACATCCACAGAAAAGTGGATGTATTAAAAAAGAAAAGTATTAGTTATTGAATTTTTATTTTATTTTCTTACAGTATATAAATAATTGTTTTATACATTTTGACGGGTCCAAAATATATAAATATTTACATCTGGTTACGATGGCAACGTCGGCATGAAATGATCTCTGTGCTAACAGCAATAGTACGTTGATGTCACGTGAGGCGGAGCTCAGGATGTGCCAGATCGTGGTAGTTCTGTGGAGAAATGGCATCGTGCTAATGCTAATGCTAACTAATGATCAGCCGGTACTGTAACATTTCTGGTGCAGGCGTGATGTTGCGGGTTTATTGGGTTTGTCTGCAGGTGAGTTAGTGTGAAATGATTCAGATGTGTTTCCAGTCCGCTGTCAACACCGGAGCTGCTGCTCGCTAAATACGGTTAGCGTTAGCTTCAGCTACTAGCCGCTCCGGTACAATTGAAGGTTGGAGCGAGAGCGGGCTAGTTTGAGCGCGACACTTGCTGGCCGGGAGGAAGCAAGAATAAATACTGAATTCTTCATTTATAACACATGGATATTATGTAGTTTATAAATACAGTTAGTGCTAAAACATTTTTAACTGTGTTTATAAACTACATACTAATGAGTACATGTGTTATAAATGATGAATTCAGTATTTAAAGCTTAACAGTGTGTACTTATTATTATAAAGTGTTACCCAACTTGGATACTTTCGTAGGATTCATTTAAACAATTAATATGTTCTAAAATAACCAGAACAGAGTTGATTTGACAGCTGACCTAAAACTGAGAGCTCGGTTTTCATTGGTGGATTTTAATTTGACTTTGACTTTGACTCAACTTCTGCTGACAAAAAAGACAGTCTTTATGGTTAAAAATTCATAAAACAGTGGATTTACATTCAAAGGTTTCACCAGATACATCACAGTGTGATTTATGTGTTAATTGGACTCAGGGATGATGTGTAAGTTGAGATGTTAAAACTACAATGCTGCCCTTAGCCAATATACTGTAGATTTTTTTAAATGGAAGGCAGTGAACTAGTTCAGCTGAAAGAGCACACCCTGAAAAGAAGACTTTGCCAGTGAATGATCAATAAATGCCTGGCTAGGTAGTCACTGATCACATCGATGTGAAAACAACATATGATAATTTACAGAAAACATTCGATTAGCTTGCTCGGTTGATGGCTTGAAAACTGAAAGCGAATGTTGAATGCCACCTTCCTGAGAGCAACATCTGCCAATGTTTTTAAATGAGCCCAGTATTGTGTCATGGGTTTTTGATATTCATAAGTGTTCAGCTTCATGTGAACACACACATACATGCAATGCACAAGTCCCATGTAAAACCCAGTCACTTGTGCCTTGCTGCGGTGTGAATAATCAACTTAAGAGAATTGCGGCAGAGCTTTTAATTTACCTGCCCTTTGGAATTGACATTAAGTTCTTGCTGACTTGAGGCCATTTTGTACAAAATGCTGTAGCCACCCAGGGATCATTTATTTTCACTGAAAGGCCAGAGGGGAGGCTGAGCCAGTCTGACTGGCAGACCATCAAGTGAGTTCAGTCAGGTGAGACAGTCATGCCTGTGCTCATCACACACACACACACACGCACGCAGGCACACACAGGCACACACACACATCCATGCTCAAGGCTGATCTTTAATGAAATTGGGTGGAGTTTCAGCTCAAAGTTGACCAGTCAGTGGATGTCATTATGTCTGACAAAGATTAATCATAAAAATCCCAATGCTTCGTAGAACTCCCCCACCGGATAGATAATCAGATTCTCCATGTTCCTGTTCACAGCTCACAACGTGGCTTATAATAAAATGGAAAATAAGTAAATTCCCCCAAATAAGTGTGATTTATAACATCAATATAATAGCAGTTTCAGTTTGACACATTCAGTACTAGTTCACGACCTCTATCTTCTTCTTTTTTTACACTTCGTTTCTCTGCTTTTTCAAAGGGGTGTGAGATTTTCCTTCTCATTTCGTCTATTGTTCCTCCCTCGCTACCTTGACTGCTTACATCTGGCCTCATGTAATGGAAGGTGAACCAGTCCTGGGAATTAAAAATATATAAATTTCAATGTTGCTGATCTAAAGTGACTCCTTCTGTTCCCTTTTCCCTTTGCTCATCCCTCCTTGCGTTTTTGTCCTGACTCTGGTTTCTGTCCTTGGGCACATTTAGCCAGCCTAGTCTACATACTGCGAGATAAATAATTCCACAGTGACAACACAGAATAGCATATTTTGTAGCTTTTTCTACAGTTATAAATGTAAACTTGTATAAATAAAGTTATTATTCTAGCTGTCCTTTTTGATTACACACACTCAGCTGGATCATGTTCCTCCTTCTAGCATGCTTCAGGTTAATTTAGTGTTTGGTACATGTGGACAGATTGCTCCACCCACACGCAAACACACTCTGATGCTTATTTTTGCTTTGCTTGTGATGCAGGTTGAAACTGTAGTTTTGAGACTTAATTTTAGGTACTCATGAATTCCCCAGCCCTTTCTGATGTGAAAGCCTTGACCTTAAAGTGCTCTCTGATTATAAAGTTTAATTACAGACTCATTATAGCGTACAGACGGCTACGATTATGAGCAGTGATTGGAGCAATTATCTGGAGATCATGGCCAGTCTGTCCTGGGCAGAGTGAGCTGCAAACACCTATTAGAAATATCAGTGGGGCCTAATGTTTAATAGTTTCCTTGAAAGTGCTGACTTACATTTGATCAAAAATATGAGAAGATTCACAGTCAAAGAAGATAATCCCAGAATCTTCATGCAGATCACGTATCTCTCATCATATATTATTTCTTTAGCTTCAATAGAAGTACCATGAAAATCAGATAAAAGATAAACTTAGGTACAGGTGTCACAATATTCAATTTAATATTAAAAAAAAGTCAATTTGTGGCCTCCAGCATTTAAAGTATTTACCCTGGAGTTCTAGAGTAGTGCATCACAACCGTCCTTTCAGTTAGTTAGGACAGGGCGTTAATCAAAGAAGTGCATCAGAATGGGAAGAGCAAAACATTTGTCAGACGTATGGGACCCAGATGTTTGAAATAGTCCCAACTGGATAGATTATGGCTCGTGTTTTATATGTTTTGCATGCATTTGAAAATATCTATATACATAAAGATGATGAACACATTCACATTTTCAAGCATTGTCAGACTTAAGAGGCACCACAGTCTGTTTGATGGAAAGGAGAAGGTACGCGAGAAGAATTTAAAGACTGCACAACTGCCTCCTTTTCTCTCCTGTAATGCTTCTCGCTGTGTGTGGTGGGGAAAGGGGAAACAAGAGCTGCACCCAGAGAGAAATCTCACAGTAACCATATGGCTATAATAGTCTCATTCTAGTTTTGGTGTTTGGAAATGGTGTAGTCAGAGCAATACTAGAAATCCAGGTGATACTTTACCTTGATTTACAGTAAGGGCTTCAGTTTAATACTGCTGCTGACACAGTCTTGGTTTATATGATGGAAGGTATTTCTATTTTCTGCATCTCTCAACAAACTGTACTTTAGTGTTACTGCTTTTCTAAGATATTTTTTTCTCTCCCAGGAGGAGAAGCAGTTCAACATGTAGCTTTATTGCATTGCTGCGCTCATGACTGAGATGATTCTTCAGTGTAGGTGTCTGACATTGCTCTTCTTGCTACTACAAATGGGGATTTCCCTTCTGACACAGCACACATCACTTCAGAGGTTTTCAAAGAGTTGTTTAGTTTCCATGTGCCTGATCACCTCTTCTTTTTCTCGTGCCTTTTTTCTTGTGCCTTTTCTGTTTTATACCTGAGTGGTTTTGGAAACACCAGCCAGACTCTAGGAGTCCTATGTTTTTGTCATTGTTGTTGGGTTTTTTGTGTGTGTGTCTAAACTGCAGCCTCATTGTCTCGTGTCTTTTGCTCTCAGGCTCTTCCTGTATTCCTGCTGCAACGGTGTCAAATTAGTCCACTGTAACCATAAGCAACTAGAAAATTGTAATAAAGTTTTAAATGGCTGTGTAATGCAGTTTGTAGAAAAATTAGTCCAAGGAAAATGGGCTGCAATCAATTTTACTACACGCAGTTTATTTCGGATGTCTGACTCTTTTACTGAGTGTGCTTCTTGTCTCTTGTGAGTAGAAGCTGTCAGAGTCTGGAACCATCTTCATAGAAAGTATGATACAGACTTAATCACCCCACGCACCATCATTTCTAATGGCTTTTAACAAACCACATGGATGCCAACACTGACCAGTGAAAAGCCATTTCACAATACTGCAAATTCATTTCTTTTGGTAGTGATGCTTTTTCATTATATATAGACTTGAAAAATATGTCTGGGTCCTGTTCTTTTATCATGGTTGAAAGTATTTTCCAGTAAATTCCACCAAGTTCGTAGTTATTTTGCTCCAGAAAGCCGTGGCATTGCTCTTTCAGATGTTCAGAACTTGAAATAGATGAGATTAATAAAGTTTCCATCAATGCATGGCTAAACATGACAAGACAGCAAAGCTATACTCATTAATCTTTTAAGACCCTTCCACTGTCATCCCCGGGAAAAGCGAAGTTGAGTTTAGCTTCCTGAACTGTCACTGATGGAAGGATGTTTTTTAAGCTTTCCTCTAACATGAAGGGAGTAGATGGACTGCTCCCCTTGTTACTTCATTACTTCTTTTTCAGTCCTGCTGCTTCTTAATTTTCCCCAAGGCTCCTTTTTTTCCTCTTTTAGCTCTGCTCAAAACCTAGATTGATGAAAATGAAGGTAACTTTGCTGCTCCGGCAAAGTGTCGCTGGCATTAAAATGGGATTCATAGCATATCACGCTTCTTACTTGTTCTTTTCATGTATTAGTTAACAATGTCTTTTCCAGGTCTTATTGTTGGGAAGCAAAGCTTCGTGGTAAATTGGTCCATAGTGTAAACACAAGCAATCACTTCACTCCTACAGACCGTAGCTCTTTTATTTCCACACAGGATGTGTTTTTGTTTGTTGAAGTTGAAACCTGAAATGAAAACCTTCCTCTGTACCAAAGCTATGATGATTCTTCTCTATTGTAATTGGTACAGCTGTTAATGTGATTGGGGATCCAAGATACTAGTCACAGTATCTAGAAATGCATTAGCATGAGAGTATAAGCCGGCATTGTCGTCTTATTAGGCCGTTAACCTTTTTCTATTATTTATCACTTCCATCAGCTGGAGGACAATGTTTTATACTTGTCATATAAAACACTGACCATTTATTTTCCCCATAGTTTTAGTTTTTTTCTCTCCATCAAATAGCTACCCTCTAGGAGATAAGTATCACAATTTGTCATAAGTGTGATATTTTGTTAGGTGTGTGAGCAATATGCTGCAGTCATTACTGCATACCAATTAAACTGTAAAAAACAAAACAAACCATATTTACCAATGTATGAGAGGATTTATTTTAATCTTTAATCAATCTACTAATTAGAATCAAAAGATAGATACACATGAAACTGTCTAAAACCTAAAATAAAGTAATAATGACGATCAGTAGCAGGCATTTGACCGGCTAATAATCTGTGAATTCTTTCTGTGATGTTTAATAAATGATTTCTGCACTGGTCAGTGTGCCGAGCTGCTCCAGACCTTTATTCGTAATTAGAGCATCAAACACTCTGTGGTCATGGATACCGCTGGAGATTCAGTCTCTGGTGTCTTGGGGAAGAGCAGAACTTTTTTATGTGGGATGCTGTAGCTCTTGTCTTCTTTGTTTCGTTCCGGCAGCCACCAACACTCCTTTGTGGTTTGGACAACCCACTCTCTCCTTGCTGCCTGTCCGACTTACCACCTGACGGGGTAAATGTACCAGTACATTGCCTGTGCTGTGTGTCAGTGTGATTGTGACCGCTGTTTAAGCTGTGCCAGTTTCTCAGCGTGTAGTGGTGATGGTGGTGTTCGCAAATTCCTACTAGATGTGGTCCATTGTCCTTTCCTTGTAAAATGTACCGTATTATTGATCCCATCCTTTCATTGTTATTTTAAAATAATCATCAAGGTTTGTATTCAGTAGACCTTGAGCATGTATGGCGTAGATCATACCTATAGTTTTCCTCACCTCTTGTGGTAGCAGAAATCTCCATGCTTTTGTCGTTGTTTTGTCTTTTTTTGTTGATGTATCCTCATTGGTCCTTCAATCTGTTCCTAAATTCCTATATGGCATGTGAAAGGAATGACAATTGGATTCAACCTGACCTTCTCCTAATGTTTATCCGCTCCAAATGTCTTTGGCCTGATCTTCTCAGACTATAACACTGCAGTCGACTGTTAGTCTGCTGGAGTCTTATTGGTGTGTTCAACTGCAAAGATGTGAGGTGACATGAGGTGACACCAAACATTTGATCAGTCAGCCTTTGTCGGATTTAAGGTTGGCTCAGATATCGGAGCCCTAAAGTGAATATTTTGAGAGAAGAAAAGAGAAACCTTTTTATTCAACAATTCCTTAGGTAAGTGGCCATGGAACATTTAGTTATGTCAAATTACATAACTAAAAAATAAAAATAAAAATACTGCTTCTTAATCTCAATGACATTTCTAACCATATTATACAGCCATAGCAGCACTGATATATTTGTGGCGTGGGAGGTAACAATTTTTCCTCACCTCCAGGTGACCTTGGATAATTGTGACTCACAACTTTGCAAATAAATTTCATTATTATTCATTTCCAGGGTGATCTATTTTGGGTTTCTTTCCTTTATTCCATAGCATAGAGAACAACTCCCAGCATTTACATTGTTTGTACTGTGTTATGGTTACTTAAACCAAAGATAATAATTGTAAATATCAAAACAGCTTCAAATTAATGTGCACATTGTGAACATCACAGGAACATTTGCTTCTCAAAGTGAAACAAAGGTGGCTGCTCTCATTTGTCCCAATGGATCCTTTTCTTCCCAAATCAAAAGCGGAGAACAGCAGCAGCCATGGAGCATAACAATAAACTGCTAGCCAAAGCATGTTGTTTTACTGAGGGGGTGTATTATTAGATGTGTGTTTTTTAAGTTGCCAGTTTGTGCGTACTTTTTGTCTCTTTGTGTTATAGAGGTAAGCTTTTAGGTAGAAATAACATAAATCCTTCGAATCATTAACATGACACAGATTATTGATTGAGCTATTAGTGTAACCTCATTCTGAACCTTCATGGCCAAATTTCTGCTTAGATGTGTCCTAATGTAATGATGGTAATATCTCCTCGGCCCATTTTTGGCGGGACCGCAACAGCAGGGCCAGCCCTATAATCACGAAAATCCCTGACTGGCTGACTGAGTGATGGTGCTCCCAACACTGCTCAGTGGACTGTCCAGCTGCAGTCTGCTTTCCCAGCTGCTTGGTAGCTGCAGGGAAGCAGAGGAGTGCTCCCAACACACTGAGCCTCGCCACCATTGTTATTAAAGGAGACATGTTATGCCCCCTTTCCACAAATTAAAATAGTTTCGAGGTGTCTTAAAGACATATCTGTGACATGCTTTGGTCAAAATACCCCAAGGATCAAACATCACAGCTCTTTTCATATTCTCAAAACAGCCCTGTTCAGAACGGCTGGTTTCAGTGCCTGTCCCTTTAAATGCAAATGAACCACTGCTTTCCCCGCCCCTTCTACTGGTACCAGGTAGGGATGGTATTATGCAAATTTGAATCCTAGTTACATCACTGGAAGACAACTGAGGAGCTCGTAAAACCACATGGATTTCAACTTAGGGAGCCTGCGCATTACAGATTTTTTTTGTCAATTCTCACATTTTGGGGGCCTTGAAAGCAAACTGAACACCCAAATATGTGAGAGTCTTCAAAAAGTGATATTTCCATAAAGGAAGCAGAGGAGTAACTAAACATAAGACACACTGAGCAGGATATTGGGGTCAGAGGGAAGTCGTCAGTAACAAATGTTACATATCAAACAGAGATAGTTTCACATTTAAATGCTAATAAAAGACTGTTACATACTAGCGTACTAAAAACATAAAAGCTAAACTATTGTGGATACCGGACGGAGGTTGTGATCTGTCTGTATTTAGGATTGTGTATCCTGGTAGCTCATCTATTAGTATGAAAATGCTGAGGTTAGTCTTTGCTGCAGCTGCCTGTGTTTTAGGCCAGCCAGTGGCCCTTTTGCCGCATGTCGTCCTCTTTTTCTTATTTCTCTATTTGTCCCCATCTCTCTCTCACTACAATATGAAATCAGGGTTTGATCCTAGGTTGTCATGTCACATTTTTGTAATAGTTTTTTAAAATAGAAGAGACACTTTTTGACTCACATTTTTACTGTTGTAATCATGAAGGTAATTGCTGGTGATTACTCAAATATAATTTTTATCACATAATAAATAATAATAGAAACGTGTGACAGATGCTCAATTAGACCTGCACTGGAAGGTCGATTTGTGTTACAAGGCCTGTTTTTGATGAGAAAAGATCTGAACAATGTTCAGAAAACTGAAAAGCTTACTGAAACTGTTTTCCATTTGTGAGTAAAAGGATGCACATGCTCCAATCACATTGATCTATATCAGGTGCAGTGCAGTTGTAATGCATATATTGAGTGTGCTAAATAAAGAACATTCTTCCAAGAGCTTTTCAGCAGTGGGGACCTTGGAGCTCATTACTATTACCATGCGTATATTTTTATCCGTCTATGTTTTCATGTCACAAGCACAGAGGATTGATGGGTTTTGAATACAAAACTATCTGTCTAAATATCGTATCATTAAATTAATTTCAAGCATAAAGAGCTACATTAAAGTAGTCTGGTAAACATTTTAACAGCATTTAATCACTATGTTTCATTATAAAATGTTAAATGATGTTTCCACAAAGCACAGATGACTTCTACTTACAAATTCTAAAACTACTCTGTTGCAAAAAAATCAAGAGGACCTGGAATTGCTTCATTATATAAATAGTCCACCCAAAAACCATTAGTCTTCTACATCTGACAAGCGCTGCCTGCTCATGGGCCTGTTTGAAGACACAAATCTACTGCAATGCTGGGCCAGACATTTTTGTAAAAGAACATTTTATCAAAACCAGGCCAATCTTCATCTGAAAATGAACGCCTTTTAAGTCTCTGATGCCATATTCATTGACTATTCTGTCATCTCTCTATACTGCATGGAGAATAGTTGTAATATTTTAAGCTCAGTTTTCATTCAGTGTGTGAAATGCAGATTTTTATGCATCACAGTCGTTCACAGCACTCTCAGCAGAAACAGTGCAAGTGAAGGTGCTATTTTCTTTTTTCGTTAACCACCCCAGTGTGATCACTCAAGTCGTTTCTTTTTTGTCTTACACTTACTTCATTACCTTCTGCGTCACCTCCAGAGTTCCTGTTGATGGGTTGTCTCACATTCTCGTAGGATTTACACTGTCAACACCAAGGTCTGCTGTTTTTCTTATTATAGAGTTTCACTTTTGAACAGAGGCACAGCCTGCCACCAGTCAAAGAGGTGCAGTCCACACTGCTGGTTATGACAAAATCTTTAGAGACAGTTGTGCTGTTTGCCAGCAGATGATAAATGTGTGCCTGGTTTGTTGACTGTTCGATCAATAGGCTGTTCATAATTTTTTGTTTAAATGAGCAGTATACACTAATGGCCATTTTGTCAGCACAAAATCTACCCATATCCCAAGAGTATGTCCCCTTGGGGCTGTTGAGTCACACTTGTCATCTCTCAACAATTCATTCTCCGTGGGGTTGCTAGACATAACACCATATATTACATCACAGGTTAAGGCCCTATTGAAGCAGGATTTTTATACTTTTGCACAAATTTGATCAGACTCTCGAGGGCACAAAGAATCTCGATATTAATTCTAATAATTAGTCTCATTGTTATTTGAATGATGCGCTGGCAAAATGAAAGCAAGTCCTAAAAGCTTTTTTAATCATGTGTTGTGTGATATTTGTCGGTTTGGTGCTCAACTTTTCATCTTTGATTCATCTGACGATGGGGAAAATAGACACAGTTAAACTTCCCATACTGTCTGAGGTGAAGAAGCCGTACTGTGGATGCTGAGCTGTGGATAAGCCAAAGGCTGGGAATGGAGATAGAAGCCCTTTCTATCAATCCTCATGGGAAATCTCAACTCCCCGGCTAACAAATGTGATGAACTGGAAGCATTTGTGAAGAACCAGTGAGCGTATCATCAGTGTAGTCTCATGTGTTTTACAAAGACCTGATTAAATGACAACACTCCCAACCGTTGTGTGGATTTACCCGGATTCGCCGCAGTACAAGCAGACAGAGATGCCAGAGCAAGGAGAATGAATAAAAGTGGAGGATTGGTCCTGCCTGTGAACAATAGACAGTGCAACCCTGGGCATGTCACAGCACAGAGGCAGCTGTCTCACACTGACGCTGTTGTTGTTTTCTCACTTGTGACATCATTTGTGATGCATTCATTGCAAAACCAGGGCATTTTAACCCTGTCGCTCTCACCTCTCACCTAACGGGCTTCACTGCCCAAAAGGAAATACAAGACACTTTGTCTATTGTATGCAAATGTCAATGAGGCTTACACTGCTTCAGCTCCACCACCACTTGAAAGAAAATCAGATTCTGCGCTGGTTTTTCCTCAGCCTTCCCACAAACCCTGTGGGGAGAGGTAGACTTCTACCTACTGGCTCAGTCGGAAACTGAACATGAATGGCCGGTGAGTCTGTAAAGGAGTGTTTTGAGAATTTTAAATGGGAATTTACTGTTGAAGTTCAAGGAAAGTGATAACGGCAAGGACACTGACCTTGACAGAAGGGATGAATGCACCGTGGACTGCATCAGCTCCCGTATGGAAACTGTAATACCAACAAGGGCTGTACACTGCAGTCCAAACAATATCCAACCAAAAAGGGAAGCCTTCAGGGATGGAGATGGTGAAAAGCTCAGGTGTGTGCCACAGGAGCTGAAGAAAAGATTAAAGCAGGCGACAAAGGACTACAAACGAAAATGAGAGAGGAAGCTGCAGCATAGCACAGAGGTGTGAAGGAGGGCTAGGACTGAAGGCTAGAAAGAGAATAACAGCCAGGCCGCATGTTATGATGTAGACAAGGCCCATGAGTTCATCCTGTTCTGTAACAGGTTGAACGCGGCGTCACCTGTTCTCTGGCTCACAACTTCAGCTGTAGCTTCTCCTACAGCACCACCTGCAATGGCCACCACACTGGGGTCAAATCTCTTGTCCTTTACAGTGGAAGAGGTGAGGGTGGAGCTCAACAGGCTACGTCCTGGAAAAGTAACAGGCCTGGATGGTGCGAGTTTGTGGCTGCTCTACAGGCTGAGCAAGGATCTTCAACTTCAGTCTACAAACGGGGAGAGCTGTAATACACATCCTAAAGACGCTGTCATGGCTGCTTCTTCGCCTTCAGAGGCCACAGTAATATGTACTAAAAACCCTATGCTCCACCTGGCCCGTTCTCATTTGGATGAGCCAGGTGGTTACATGACCGTTTATATTCTTTTTCAAGCACATTCAACACCATCCAAACCCTCCACCACCAGCCCACCCCCATTCTTAAAATAAGCTCAAAGGGATAGGGATGGATCCTTACTTCACATCCTGGTCTGTGGATTACCTGACAAAATGACCACAGGACGTCCGGCCTGCTAACAGTGTCTCTGGTACAGTGTTGAGCAGCACTGGGGCTTCACAGAACTGTCTGAGCTCTGTTCATGTTCACCCTGTATACAATGGACTTCAAATACAACCCTAAGCCACATCCAGAAATACTTTGATGGCACAGCTATTAGGAGATGTTCGCACACCATCACTTATATTCGCACACCATCACTTCTGATATAAAGTGGTTACTGTACTTTTTGCCCTCAAAATCATCATAAGACTGATAAAGGTTGCACTCAACACTAATGTTGAGGAGGAACATGTCTTACAGCTAATTTCTCTGCTATTTTCTGAGCTTCCCTTTTCTAGCTGTTATGTCATAGAGATCTTCCAGGGAATTATGTACATGTGAGCAATGTGTACTTCTTGTGGTGTTGTTTTTTAATCAAGGAAACTGTTTTCACAGAAAATGAAAATGTGCAGTGGCATATATTATCAAATATGGAAACAACCAGTCACATTTTAGACCACTGAGAAGTTGAGTTTTGTTTCCCCCCAAGGTCACTTTGGGAAGGGTAAAGCATGCCTGGTTCCCTTCCCCTCCACTATTTTCCCAACTGGCCCAGGCTTGCAGACCTGCAACTTTTAGGTGACGATTTGTCCAACAATTAGGCTACCATAACCCAATCCGTCCTTTTAAGCAGTGTCACTTTGAAAAACTTCTCTGTCCTACTTTCTATAAGCTATAATTAGATGGAAATGCATGTTTTCGGTACCCTCTCGAAGTTAAAACTTCTTTCCTTTTTTTCCTAATAGATCCCTCGTGGAGGACGACGACGCTCACATGAAAGTTGCTCTGGGCTATGGTGATATGGGCATATCTGCTCACCTTCAGGCATCAAAGACTGGAAATACGCGATTTTTCACAAGCAACACACACAGCTCAGTTGTTCTTCAGGTGAGAGTTCAGACACTTGTTGACAATGTGGTGAATGTCAGATATTGTCACTGTGTGATGATAGTCATGTTTTCTTTTGTGTTCCTTTAGAGTTCATGGAATTAATACAGACTCCATTGTGACCCTAAACCCTACCCATAACTCTTTTTAAAAGAGACAAAGGTCTTTCAAAGTTTAATGCATTCATACTACAGTACTACAAATGAAGAAAATGTCTTAATTTAATTTCTTTGCACACTACAAACTCAAAACTACCTCAAAGAGCCCATGGCAAGAATTATTGGGTACAATTTAATAACTGAGATAATGTTGCAGTAATTAAGCAAAAGCATTTGGGACTTGGTTTCTGTCTAATTTGATAGAGTGAGCACAACATGAATACTTTTGATATGTTGCTTATCAAGAATGGAACAGAAAAGCTTTGATGGAATGTGTTAAGTTTTCGAAGTGACCTGTTTTGTTACAATTATTTGAAGTACATGGCATCATGCTGACAAAGAACATGAACCATCATGTAATTTGTGTAGTCACACTTAATGTCCCATGTTGCTAATGCTAGCCATGCTCACCAAGAGAGAAAGGAAATGTCGCAAACAGGGCAGAGAACTGAATATCGCACCATTAAAAGAAACCAGGCAGCCGAAGGGTTTCACCACTTACATTTACATACAGTATAGTCACATACAATAATAATCAAAGTTGTAGTAGGTTGCTGGCTGTTGGCTGCTAAATAATCCATTGGTGTCAGAGCAGAGTAATTGAATAATAATGATTTTTGTCAGCCATCTGATCGCACCATCATAGCACAAACAGTTAGTCTCAGTTTGCCAGTGCATTCAGAAGAAACCAACCTAAAAACTCACTCATTGATTAACTGTGAGAGTTTCAGTTGGTGTGGTCGTTTTACTGGATCAACAGGTGACATATATTTTCTGTTTGGCTCCAAGTTAATACTTCCTACGATAGAATTATTTTCATTAGATGTGATTGTCAGTGAAGTCAAGTGTGTGGATGTGTGAAGACCGTGGTGTGAGGGCGACAAAAAAAAAAAAACAGAAAAAAAGCTCAGACTGTAAACGTGTAGCCTGGAGCACGCAGCAGCCAAGTGATTAAACAATGAAAAAATGTGCAAAATCTCACTCTCCAAAGAGTCACTGCAGTTCGCTGCATCATGTAAATGAACAGCACAGCCAGGGTGGGATTATTTGTTTTAAGTATCAACATTTGGCGGTTGCCAAAGTCTGATGTACTGCAGCTAATACCTCCACTCATTACAACTCTCTTCTATGTCGCTCTGCCTACACAGTCATTGGGATGGAAATTGATATGATTTTATTGATAGCAATGCCATTATTTGCTTAGTAGTCTAGTTTCATATTGATCCAGATCAATATCCTGTGTGGCAAATTAGTAGGCCTGTTTTATTATCAGGGACTGAACACATTGTAGTCGCAGTAGTAAAGACAGAGACATGTTGGCGACTCAATTGTACAAACTCCCCACCGACTAACCACTGTTTTCACTTTAGGTTTTCATTGCTCTCAGTAACAGATATGTTGGTGAATAGGAAAATATTTTAGTATATGACCTGCACTTCCACCTTTATGTGAAATAACCATTATGCCGAGATGAAAACCAGCACTGTTGTCACGCTTCATCATGAAATGAAGCCAGTTTCTTCGTCTCTGCCATGACTCTGGCTTGTTACAGCGTAGATGCATGACTCTGACATCATTGTCTCACAATATGCACCTGACAGAAAAACACATCCTGGCATTGATGAAAGGAATTGATAAGCTTGTTAACACTTTGGAACCAGCTCTGAACTGGAATCGATCCTCAGTTCCCATCACTACAGCGGTACGGTAAAGCTGGAGGTCTAGATAACTTCGAACCAGCTTATGTACAAGACTTTCAAAAAAATGTGAGCCATCACATACTGTGATCTCACATCTCACTGGGCAAACCTAAGCTGGTTTTTTTTTGTTTTTTTTGTGGAGAAAAGATCATTTTGTACCAGATTCATCTATGGTGGCTAAGATAGGGACAGTCGACTTCTCTGGGATGAAGACACTGCATGTTCCAGGTCCTCTCTCTCTCCAGAGCTCAGTAACCCTTATCTCTCTCTTCCCACCTCTTCTCTTAGGGATTTGACCAGCTGAGGATAGAGGGTTTGCTATGTGATGTCACGCTGGTGGCCGGGGACGGCGACGAAGCTTTCCCTGTACACCGCGCCATGATGGCCGCCTCCTCAGATTATTTCAAAGCCATGTTCACAGGTGGGTCTGTTTACTGCTACGAGGTGACGCCGATGTAGTTTATTTATGCTGGCAATGTGTTTCCTGTTGGTTCGACACATGCGTTTGATTGCTTTCTATCTTCCTCTGCTCTGCCTGCCCTCTATTCCTCCGTAAAACATTTGCAATCATGAACATTTCCATGCTTCCCCACAGTAATGACATGTCTGTGTCATTTTACCTCCTGAAATACTGTGGCCACATCCCTCCAGCCTCCAATGTGTGTAATTTATAAACATTTCCATATTATGAAACCACATTGTAGCGTCATTGTCATTCATTTATGTTCATGGTCATTTCTATTTCAAATAAATATAACTGTGACTTAGTGGCCTGTCATCTTTGTTGTTTGTCATCCTCTGTTGCTTTGTATCCAGAAGTAGTAGAGCCTTGGATATTCTTTTGAATGCATACACTGCATTGAATGGTGTTTTCAGGAACTGCTGTAAAACTGCACCTTATTTTTAATGTGGCAAATAAAAAGAGGAAAAGTATAACACTTAAAAGACATGTGTCAGATGTTCATCTGGCTTTTTCTTAGCTAATAAAGGCAACTTTGCTGCTCTGATTGGACCTCGTGTTGACCTGTAGCCTTATCAAGTTGAGGTGTTTCTTTTCCACGACTAGAGCTTTGAATTTAGCACGCCAATCGTTGACATTACACAAGTTACATAATGAGCAGTGAATTTTAATTTTAGAGCAGCTGACAGGGTTACTTTCATCTCGTTTCGTGGCGGCCGTGGAAGTAAGTTTGGACATTTGGCATTTAAAGTATATGATGAAGATGAAGAAGGTTCTGCAGCGAGAACAGAGGAAGAGCTTATTAAAGAAGGAGTAAGGGGAAACTGTACTTAGAGTGAGGGATTTCTTATTAGTGATAAGGAAGCTGTGTGTGAGCATAGATGCTGAGTTAAGGTTTCTCCCTAAGACCTTCAATCCTTTCTGAGCGCAGGTCCTTTGACACTGAAAATATTTCACTGACATTTACATATGCATCCACATGAAGTTATGTATTTTTGAAGTCTTGAGATTAATTGAATTTGCTCAGTCTCCAAGGCTTGGTTCATCGTTTACTTAAAAAAAAGAAGAAAAAAAGATAGGTGTTGCTGCTAGCAGCTCTGTCAGTCAAATAAGATTATGTATGAGTTGTACCACGTGTAAGCATCTACTTTTATTTATCCCCTTCTCTCTCTCTCTCTCTCTCTTCTCTCTCTCTGATCCAGGTGGAATGAAAGAACAGGATTTAATGTGCATCAAACTTCATGGAGTTAACCGAATAGGACTGAAGAAGATCATTGACTTTATCTACACAGCCAAGTTGTCACTCAACATGGAGAACCTGCAAGACACACTCGAGGCAGCCAGCTTCTTGCAAATCCTTCCTGTGCTCGACTTCTGCAAGGTTTTTCTTATATCTGGGGTAAGGAAGCAGACGCACAGGGCAAAGCTTCTTTGTAGTTTTCACCAGTTGTCAATTAGATGTTTTCAGTTATAGCTGCTGCTGAGCTCGTTTAAGGTCATTGGCTGAAATAATGGATGCTTGGATTTCAAACCAAATTTGAAATAAACACAGTGATTAAATCTCGTTCTCATTAATTCTTGCTAAACTATTTTGAATCCAAGTCCTGTGTGAGCGTCTGTTAATCAGACGGGACGAGCACAGGAATAGAAGCACATCAATGAGGATTTTGCTCGTACTAGTCTGTTTTCTGTTGCCATCATGTTTTCAGTCATTTTGTCTTCTCTCATCAAGACATGATTTGGTTTGATACGGTAACAAGGACAAGTGTCAGACTGTAGAGAAGAGGAGAGCTATGATAAAATGGACAAGACTCTAGGGCAACATTTATCATTGATCAACGAGTTGAAGGCCGGTAGCTCCAGTTTCAAGGTTCGTCGTGTAAAACAGGACCCCTAAAAACCCGAATATGAAATTAAGTAAAAAGAACTGTTTCATGTTTTTGGTACACTCACTCTGCCAACTTTATATAGATATAGATATGCTGAGAGAATATTGTCAAAGATGGTCGATTAGAAAACCAGCAGCAGGCACTGTGTACATTTTTCTTTTTTCTAAATAAAGTTTGTATGAAATGGACTTTGGCATGTTCAAAAGGTACGTGCTTGTTTTGTTTTTACTTGTGCTAAAATGTTAGTAATGCTAATTCATGAGGATGCAAATTTGAGTTGCAACTATGATGAATTCCATTGTTGGTTTTTATATTTCATGAATAATTCCCACAGCCCTAGTGACATAGTGTTAAAAAGGTTTACTTCACTATTCTAAACACAAAAAGGTGCCTTAACATGACTTGAACAGACGGATGCAGCAAATCCCTTCTTTCACTGCTTCTCTGTAACCTCTGGGTGAGAGTAGAACTGGTCTGATTGGTCTGAAAGCTACGTCAGATGTTGCATTCAGTCACTCATGTCTAGTTGCAGCTTTCCAAGATTTTCACGTCTTCTTCTTTCTTGCAGGTTTCTCTGGACAACTGTGTAGAGGTGGGCCGCATCGCCAACACGTATAACCTCACAGAGGTGGACAAATATGTCAATAACTTCATCCTGAAGAATTTCCCGTCACTGCTGGGCACGGGGGAGTTTGTCAAGCTACCGTTTGAGCGACTGGCTTTTGTTCTGTCCAGTAACAGTTTGAAACACTGCACTGAATTGGACCTGTTCAAAGCCGCGTGCCGCTGGCTACGCTACGAAGACGGCCGTATGGACTATGCCCCAAAGCTCATGAAGAACATCCGCTTTCCCCTCATGAACCCACAGGAGCTCATCAATCACGTGCAGACAGTGGACTTTATGCGCACGGACAACACCTGTGTCAACCTCCTCCTGGAAGCTAGCAACTACCAAATGATGCCCTACATGCAGCCAGTTATGCAGTCAGAACGGACAGCCATCCGCTCAGACAGCGCCCACCTAGTGACCCTGGGTGGCGTCCTGCGCCAGCAGCTCGTTGTGAGCAAGGAGCTGCGCCTGTTTGACGAGAAGGCTCACGAGTGGAAGGCGTTGGCTCCCATGGACGCACCGCGCTACCAACACGGCATCGCAGTCATCGGCAACTTTCTCTACGTGGTCGGTGGCCAGAGCAACTACGACACCAAAGGCAAGACGGCGGTGGACACCGTGTTCCGGTACGACCCTCGCTACAACAAGTGGATCCAGGTGGCCTGCCTTAACGAGAAACGTACCTTCTTCCACCTCAGTGCACTCAAGGGACACCTCTACGCTGTCGGAGGGAGGAACGCTGCCGGGGAGCTCGGTGAGTTTGTTTCTCTGCTTGTTTGTTTTAGCGATGTTTTTATGTAACAAAACAGAAACCGTAAATTAAAATTGTATGAGATAAAACACTTGAATATCAAGGAGCATTATGAGGGGGGAGAAAGTGCTGCGGGGCTGCAAACACACTGATGTTAATAATAGTCAAGTGTTGTGCTTACACATGATTTGTTGTCTCAACATGTCTGTGTATAGTCTAAGAGGATGTAGGGAGGAGGATTTCAACACATGCAGAGTCCTGTGGAGTATTAAATGTTCTTTTTTAGCTCTCATGGTGTCACAGAGGTTTGTTTAGTTTTCCGGGGCTGTACTTTGGTGGATTGTTATTGTTTTTTTTAACTTTTTTACAATGCAATACAGTCCAGTACATCAAAACCACAGCCTACACCCTGAAGTATGGAAGTATGGACTTACAGATACTTCATTCAGCCCTTTGGATTCAGTTAAACACTTAAATTGACCCAGTCTCAGTAAAAGTTAAACTTTAAGCTAATATTTCTTATTCGATGATCTGATCCCTTCCATAGTTTAAACATTCAAAATCCACTTTTCTGTAGGAAACACTTGTTCTTTCTACGTTGTTTGTTGACGGTGAGGAACCAGTCTGGAATCCCTGCACTCGTAACCGTGGACCACAGAGAGGTGCCACCCAGTACTTAAATTCAGCCCGATGACTGCAGTGGACAGAGCGAGGCCACTGTGTGAGCGCTGCTCTCTTCGGGGGTTATAATTAGACCAAAGAGCACAGCCCCACTAGTCCACTCCCTGTCTATGCAGCTGCCTTTTTCCTGCTTTACATTTCCCTCTGCTCTTTCACCTTATTGGGATTTATCCTCGATATTATTCTGGATTATTCTGGCGTCCAGCTGCTGCAGAATATCTGACATATTTATGTTGTATAACCCAGGGCAGGTCATATGGGTGTGGTTTTATTGTTACATCTGAAAGACGGAGATTATATATTAAAAGATAAACAATACAAAGCTACAGAGGGAAGCTATCAGTCTTACCTGGTATACTTTTTAGATTGAAGAGTCTCATTTTAAGATGTTTTCCCTTTGTCAGATATATTTAATCCAATGTTTTCCTCCTAATAGAAGACCGAGCTGAAAGAGAAATATTTTCCTTCAAGGTTCATTAGACATTTGATAATCTTTCATGATTATTTATTTCTTTCGGTGATATTTTCTTCCTAGTAGGAGAGGAGCAGATTTCGTAATGTAGGAGAGGAAATCTGCGCTCAAGGATGTGTAAACTTGCTAAAATGGTCTTTTAGGCTGAAATAGACTCTTTAATGACGCACTCTACTGAAGTAAATGCACAGATCAGCAAAGATCACTAGGTCAGTGGATCTCAATTTTTCTGGCTTGCTGCCCATTCAAACAAAGCAATATCTAAAGCTGAAATTCAAGTCCGAGGGAAAAAAAAAAAAAAAAAACAGAGCAGGATTTTGTGTTACACAATATTATACTCCTCTCTTCTCTACTGAAATCATCTGAGGTTAATGGGACCAGTCAGACTCCACAGATGATTTCCTGGATCCCCATGTCGGGACTCCTCATGTTGGGAACCACTGCTGTAAATCACAATAAGGTTGAACATAAACCACTGCAAGATATCACCAGCTACCAGCTTGATCCGTGGAGCGTCGCATTTATTTTTGGTGGTCAGCCTGCAGGAAGAGGAAATTCATGCTAATTAGAAATGTGACCTTTTCAGTCCGTGAAAAGAAAATCTGATTAAATCTGACTGAGTGAAAAAGATGTTTAATTCAAATCGACGTACCTGTGAATTAAATTACTTAAGATAAGTGTCGATGCTTGTTTTGTAGATAAACAATTCAGCTAATCTGTACGACAAGCTATCATTTACTGTTTATTTATGCAGGATTTTCAGTAACGATGCACTCCTCTTTGTCAGTTCTGCTACACTCTGCCTTGGCACAAGTTAACCACTGTGTTTTAGATCTGCTCAGTGAAACAGTTGTCTTCTAATGTCTGTATTACTTCCACTGAGCGGCTGCAAGCTTTTGTGTACTGCTCAAGCTGACTTTGATGATAGTTGTCGAGCAAGTAGAGCAAGGTGTTCACTCATTTTCCCCGCTGAGATTTCACCAGCTGGCCCAGAGATGGCTCACACTCCTCTGTGGTCCTGAGCTCACTGCTGTATTTTGGAACCAGTATGAATCATTTTTATGCCTCTGCACCGGCGACAGGCAGCGCTGCAGGCATTATGTTTTCACATTGTCTGTCGGTTTCCATTCTTAGGAACGCGATATCTCAGTAACACCTTGAGGGAATTTCTTTAAATTTGGCTCAAACGTTCATTTGGACTCGAGAATGAACTTATAAGATTTTGGTCCAGTTCACTGTAGCCTCAAAAAAAAAAAAAGTTAAAAGCCACACCTCATGAATTTATACGCTATTTGGGGCACAATTTCTATATTGAAATGGTCAACTTCAGCGTGAAGGCATAATGTTATGCAACAACCCCTCTGGCCACAGTCATTGCTGTAGCTGTGACTATAGGCTATTTCTTGAAACTTAGCTGGTTGGAGACACGGTGAATTCTTGTGTAGTCGTTTTTTTAAGCCTTTAAAATGTGCAATTTCCACCCATCCCTCCTTTTTACCACTTTATCCTGTTATAGTTAAAGACACTTCCCTCACCTGGGGAGATAACAAGAACAAGAAGGTAACTTGAAAGCGATATCTTTGGGTCACAATCGTCTGATAAAATGTACACGTGCTCTTCCGTACGTTTGATAATGGCATGTGATGCTGAGCTCCAAAAAAATAACAAAGCGCACACACTTTTTAATCTTTAATAATAACACCTGGAGGTTAAAAAAAATCCCTTGATGTCGAGGTTTACACCACTTCAGCGCCCAATCAAAAAGCCTTTTCCAAACAGCGAGTCCACAGGTTAGATAGACTCCGCCACCAGCCGTTCACCTACAACATGACTGATGAATCCCAGTGTCCTCATATCCTCGCTCTCACAAATAGAGTGAAATCATCCTCAGGGACCTTAAGATAAAGGATCTTACAATCTCCCTATTTCCTGTGCAGTCGGTGCGTTTGGTGCTGGTGGCGTTGTGGGGATGTGTACTCTGTATTTAAATCCGTGTTTTAGCTCCCACGCTGAGACCCTCCAAGGCCTCATTTGCTGCTGTTTGTCCTCCTTAGTTGTGTCTTGACCTACTTTCTACTAATACGTTCTTCTTTTTTCATCTTTTTTTCTTCAAGCTACTGTGGAGTGCTACAACCCAAGGACAAATGAATGGACATATGTTGCCAAAATGAATGAGCCACATTATGGCCATGCCGGGACAGTGTACGGTGGTTATATGTATATTTCAGGTAAGTGACTCCAGGGAACTTGAGTCATTTCATTTGTAATCAGCCTGAATAAAAGGGGATGTGTAATGCTGTGGGAATGTTTAATGAGTTTAAAAATACACGTTATGTCTTTGAGCCATAATTGGAATTAATTTCTGTTTATTGTGATTTCCAATTAGATTTTTTTCTCTCTTCCCAAGTATTTCATGGCAGCAAACTGCTGATTACATCTTAATACACTCTAGGCCATTTAATCTTTTCTGTGGTTACCTCGTCTGATACATTTCCTCCCAGCTCCACTGCATGTATCATGTATTGCCATGAGTCATGGCAAGGGGTGTACATCTGTGTGTGTGTTTGTTTGTTCGTTCATGTTCTGTGGAAAAAAAACTGATCACCCACCTCTCAACAAAACAGGACACATATTTTAAAAGGAATGAATTGGTTAGGATTTTGTTTTTTTTGTTTTTTAAAAGTCTCTGCATTGTACTTTAGGGGTTATCAGTATCACATATATGACTCCTCACAATATTTAAATGATAGATAGGTAACAACCAGATAAAACTAGTATAGTGTAAAATCTTTTTTCTCAATAAGAGCCAGTCATTCTTAGGGGGATTGATCAGAGTTGGGTCAGATTATTGTATATTGTGCTCACTTACTAAATTCAAATTGCATGTTAGTGCAACATTACAATTAGTAGGGTAACGCTTAAAGGGACTATGAGGAGTTTTGGAAAGCGAAGTGTTTTCACACTACATTTCCCATGAGCCTCCGCGCGCACTGTGAAATTCTTGGACCGGCGCAAGACGGACGAAAGCGAAAACATTTGCCAAGAATGTTTTTATTAATCAAGAGTGAAAGTTGGAGGTTTGAAGACAATCAGATACTGCCGTAGTTCCATAAACGGCAATCCTGCGGTGTTATTCCCATGACCCACTGGGCAGCGTCCGGGAAACCGAAACTAGAAAATGCTATGTGAGCCGACCACTAAATAATAATATCAAAATAACTATAGAGACAAAATGATATATTTATCAAAATGGACACATTAACGAGTGTGGGTAACGTAGATTCAGCCACATTAATATGAAACTCTTTTATAACCAAAAAGCAAACTCCTCGGGGTCTCTTTAATGCAAAATAATTTATTTTTTGATACTTTTGTATGTCTTCTAATCAAAACCACTTAATGTTGCATCTTATACTGAAAAACAAGAACGACACAGCAACAAAATTCTGAATTATTCTTTCTCTTGAAATATCTCATATCAGTTTATATGCAAATAAATTTAAATTAGCATATTACATTTCAATTCTATTCATATAATCCCAATAATATGTAAGTCATGGCTCCCCAGCCCTGCTCCTCACACACTCAACAGGTCTAAACTGAGAACCTGGGTGAGGTCGATGTGAACGTCGGGCGCTCGGGGCGAGGGTGGACACTCGGGTCGGGCCTCCTGGCAGTCGGCACTTGCTCTTTGGGGGTCACCTCAGTGCTTGTTCACTTCATAGGATTGAAAACAAATCCTGCATTATGGAGATGAGCCCTAGTTTCTCAGTGTGACTAATCCAGAGCGATGCTACAAAGGAAGAGGGGGGCAGTGGGGGATGGAAGGGAAATTGGGAAGGATGGAGCAACGTAGAGGACTGAAGCCTGTGTAGGAGGTGAAACACAGAAGAGCGTGTGCTAATCCCTCCTGGCCGTGGGTACTGTCATCCGTCTACGACACAAACATGAAAAAACATCCCAAAAAAAAAAGAGATCGCAGGAGGTTTCCGGATTCTTTTTTTTTACTGTATTTTCCCTGTATATATTATGTAGCATGAAAGAATTACAACACTACCGGTATATATCTCTTAATACATGCCGATGGCGTATCCTGCGATGTATATGTGCTGTCACCAGTTAGATGCAGCGGTTACAGGCCTTTGTACCGATCACAGTTCAAATCATCATCATTAGTTTTATCAATTTGAAAATCTATTGAAACTCTGAGCACGTAACGCTGAAGAAATAAACATCATCTCTCTGAGTAGTAAAGTTACCACAGTCAATAACGACGTCAGTGGCAGTTTATTGGCATTGAGGACAGACTAATGTTTTTAGCCGCGGTGAAATAACTTCACCACCTGTGAGACTTTGGTAAATGAAAATAAGATACTGAGAAGCTCTTAAGGATTAAAGAGTAGTATTCATCTTATTTTCGATGTGAGGTGCCGAACAGTACACACAGTGTTTTATTAGATACACTCTGTGGTTTTTGATTAGGTTGCACACGCCCAGATAATTTAATTTAAATAATCCACACATCCCTCCTATGTAGTTCTACACAATAACTACTATAGTAGCTCCAGTTATCTGTACGTTTTTGTGTTGATTCAGTTTCTCCAGTGTCTCAGCGCTGTGAGATTTGTCTTTGTGTTTTATTCTTTACAGTTTTTTCTTCCTCTTGTGAATAAGAGTGTTGCAGGAAGAACAATCACTGTGCGTGCATGTGAAAAGTTAATAATGTGCGCAGCCCCTTTAATTTTGTTTAATATTATCTAATGCTGGAAAGAAGCCATAAACTAATAACTGTCCTCATACATGATTGTGATGATTGTTTATATAAACTTAAAGCAAAAACTTTAAAAACATTTTTAATTACTTAGTGTATGACTTGGCACGCAGAGGAACTGGGGCATATACGGGACCAGACAAACCCCCATGAGTTTGGCAAGCCTGGCGTTGCAGTGGAGCAAAGATGAAAGCCACATTTCCACTCTGTGAAATAAACTGAAATGATGAATAACACAATAGTCACGGACTAAGCTAATCTGCTGGTAGCCAGCTGTTTCTCAATCCCTCTGCCTCAGGCTGCACTCTGCAGTACATGGTATTTATTGCTCACCCTTTTGATATAGTAATGGATTCCTATTTTGTCGGCTTCATGTTTCAGTGATGCAGTTAATAGCGAGCCAATAGTTTGGCAAATTCTGCTATTGTAACAGCTGGCTGAGCTGTGACACTGTCACACTTTGCACCTGCAGCAGCTAAAAGTGCATGTGGAGGGAAAAAATGATTGTGCGCTTTTTTTTTTATAACAGGATCGAGCTGGTCAAGCAGTTTTGCGAATACAGTGGGTTAAAACCAGAGAGAGAGAGAGGGAGACACGTGCACGGTTCACATGAACAGAGCTCACAAGAACAGGCAGAAGTGCTTTTAATGCAGGAGGTACAGGTAAACAAGCATTACCCATTAGAGGAATTTTGTTGTACCGCAGCCCTACCTTAGTGCCTCAGAGGTTAGAGTCTGGCTGCGCTGCGCTGTCTGAAGGTATTCTGTCAGCAGGATAAACCTGACAAATGCACTCAGCCCACAGACCATCACAGCTCAAGTGGTGTGGCAGAGTTCAGACCAGAGTACTGAACCGGTGCAGAGCTGCACTGCCTCTGGTTCCACGGTCTTATCTGAGAGATTAAGATCTGTGTGGAGAGCCTGTGGTCTTACTACTTTTTTTTTTTTCTTTTTTTTTTTTTTTTTAGTTGACGAGGACACTACATGCTTTGATAAGTTTAGACTGGGATGCTGTGGCAGATGAATCCTCACAGACTAGAGTTATGATAATGATTTGTGATTATTTCAAGTTATTTTTCAGTGATTTGATGTGGCATTTTAATATGTGTACAAGAAAGGTTCATTATTTTACACAGTAAAAGGTGGTGATCTGTCATTTCAGCAGGCGCCCTCCCCACTCGTTGCATTTATTGACACGCTGTAATTGAAACGCTTACAAATAATGTGGGGATTGGCTAAGACTGCCCCCGTTTACTACATGCTGCTGTGTATCCTCCTCTTCCCTTTTATCTGAGTGTGAACTTTATGCTCAATTTAATCACCTCAGAAAGTCTCGCAATGGAATGAATATACGCTGCATTCTGTTTACAACCCCACAGCGCAGCGTGTTTCATAGATGTGGAAATTACGGGCGTGTGACTCAACATCTGTCAGCGATGACCCAAAATGAAGATGGCTCATAAGTGTCTGAAATTTCAATTTCCTGCTCACTATAGACTAAATAGCTGGGTAATATTACAATATAGAGCTCATAGCAAACAAGTGAGCGAGGCAGTGATTTTTCAGATGCAGCTGAAATTAGTTTGTGTTTAATATGGTGTGTTTGTGCAGGGAGCGATGGACAGACTGAGAAATGTGGAAAAAGCTGTAAAATCAACTTCTCAGTACGACATGAAGAGAGTAGAGGAGACTGAGTGGATTAGGACAATAAACAAAACACAATGGGTTTCACCTTGATATAAAAAACAGATAAAAAGAGGAGCCAATGAGATTTCAGTAGTTCTTACATCTCCATCCACAGAGATCATTATATGCTAATATCCATCGATACGCTCCTGACCACCCATTGGACAGCTGATCAATCCTGGCTGCAGCTTGGTTGTGTCTTCAGCAGTGTGCAACCTTGAGAGAGACACTGTGGTGTGTTTGTCTCCTCGGAGACCGGCGCAGATCGTTAGAAGTTAATATTTATATTTAAATGCCTTTTACACGGTAAACTGTTAGCACACGTAGCAGACGATGTAAACAATAACCCAGTCTGTCCTGTCCTGTCCCTGCGCTGTGTTGTCTGTCTGTGGAGGGGGGACAAAAGCTTTTAGACTCAATTTGGCAAAGCCGTGTCCACTCTAAATGTCTCGCTAATGGCACTGATTAGACATTAGGACAGTGGGATCCTGATCAGACATGATTGTATCAGGGAAAGGCCAGAGCCCTTGAACTGAATCAGAATAGCAGCAGGGCCTCTCGAGAGGAATTAGGAGGACCCTGCATTAACTCCAGCACTGTTCTCTTGTCAGGATTTTAATAGCAGACTTGTCCCGTGGACTACTTGGATAAAGAAAATGGATAGTCAGACTATCTTTGGATTTGATCAGTTAAGGAGGCGCAGCATCACAGATCTGAGTCATGGCGGCTGAATAGACGGCTTAGACCGCAACAATAAAACCCAGCACACGATCACTGGGCAGCAGCAGAAAGAGGGGATTCTGCCTGTGTTGGGCATGCTCTGCAAATCTTCACTGCATTTGCTCCTAGTCAGTCTGCCTGGGGGAGGGAGGGAGGGAGGGAGGGAGAGAGGGAGGGGGGTGGCTGGCTTCCACCCAAATGCATGCTGGGATTGTGTTCCTCTTTATTTTAAGCCTTCCCTGTAGACATGTCCTGTTTTTTTCTCTCTCTCTCCTCCCCACTTTCCCTCAGCTTTTTCTGTGTCCCGGCGTCTACAGCGTGTGCGTTATGTGCATGAACGCTTTGTAATGGTGTTCCCCTTTGTACCGAGCGCTCATCATCAGCATTATCTCACACTGTAGAAAAGAGGGCTGAGCAAATATTGATGTCGCTCCAGTTTGTTAAATGAGAGTTCGTCCTGTGTGTTGTTTGTTTGTTGAGTTTGAGAAACGACGAGTGTGAGAGATGAGGTTTAAAACATTTTACAGCGTTAATCCTGATTATTAGTTTTCATAATGCTGCAGAGCCAAATGCCACCATCACTATGTGTTATATCTGGTGCTCCACATGAATGACAATATAGGTCGACATGGGTGAATGAGTCACTGATCGATCTGATTGACAAGCCGGTAACACTTTATTTGATGCCTATCTCTATAATGCATTATAACCACACTTATAATGAGTTATAATGCAGTTATAGCACTGTATAACTATAGTTATAAACACTCATAAATGATCACAATGCTTTATAACAATAATCATAACACACTATAAAGCATTTTATCATGACTTTTAAGGTCAGGTATTATAATACGTTATAATTGTTAGTAACTCGCTGACAATGCCCACAGCGATAATGCAATATACATATAGTCATAATGTGTTACAGTGGGTACTAGTTTCATTTGGACGGTTTCACGCGAGATTCACGCGTGAGTCACGGGAGGCTCACGCGGATTTTTTGTGGAGGAGTAATTGTGTTTTCACCAGAAGCTGCAATGTGCCCAAACAACCGCCAGGTGGCATCTGTGAGCAGCAGATCGCCTCTATAAGACAGCAGCACGGAGCAGTGAACACGAATGGGGAATGCAATATAATAATAATAATAATAATACAGTATAGTTTTTCAATGAGAAAAATGTAACGACGGCAGCTATACGTCTCACTCTCTTTTATCGATCCTCTTGTCAGCTCCAAACACACCCATCTGCACCGCGATTATGGACCACAGCGTGGTTTTCCACACAGCAGTTAATTAACTCAGTGGGCGATGCTGCCGGTGTGTTTTTAAATGAGCCAACTACTGTACAGTAGTGTTCATTCCCCACCTTGTTTGACTGAGAGTGTAGCTGGATGATTTCTCATGAATGAACGGGCAATAGCCTATGTCACTTTCGGGCTGGGCGATAAAACAGGATATCCTGAAATAACTTTCCCTCGATAGAAATAGGCTACAAGATGTGTGGATATAGGTTTCATTCATCCATGTTTTGACAGACAACACAAACAACCAGTGACAGGGACGGACTGGCCATAGGGCAATATGGGCAAATGCCACAGCAGCCGCGACCGAAGATGCAGCCGTGCTGATGTGACCGCAAAAAAAAAGTCAGTCGGGGTCAGCTGGTTTACAGCCGGCCGACTCTGAAACACTCGAGACACAATAACATTAGTAACGCACGAAAGGTATAGTTCACTTAGTAGAGCAGCTGTCACTATAAGCAAAGATTTTATTTCAGTCTGGGATGCCAACGTGCAGTTTTAGTGAACAATGCATTTTCTCTTATCATCATTATTATGATCACTGATAGGCTACAGCCTATATGTGCGGCTATATATACCGTATGTGTGTGTTTATGTAATGCAGGGGTGCTTTAAAATATAATTGGCTTATAAACGTGTATAGCTATCATGATAAACACTCATAAACTATCATATAGCTTTATAACAGTAAGTATAACACATCATAGAGCATTTTATAATGGCTTATAAGGTCAAGTATTATAATAGAGTTTTAATGCTCTATAATGTGTTATGCTTATTATTATAAAGTCTTATGATAATTTCCGAGTGTTTGTAATTATATTTATACATGTTTATAAGCCAATTATAACACATAACTATATTTATAATGCATCGTCGATGTGGGCATTGTCAGCGAGTTACTAACAATTATAATGTATTAAAAATACCTGACCTTATAAGTCATGATAAAATGCTTTATAGTGTGTTTATGATTATTGTTATAAAGCATTATGATCATTTATGAGTGTTTATAACTATAGTTATACATTGCTATAACTGCATTATGACTCATTATAAGTATGGTTATAATGCACTATAGAGATAGGCGTCAAATACAGTGTTACCGACAAATTCTTTCCTCCCCCCAAACACACAAAACGGTCAATGTAGAGACTAATCTGTGCTCTTTCCTCTTTCTCCGCCGCAGGGGGAATCACTCACGACACTTTTCAGAAGGAGCTGATGTGCTTTGACCCAGATGCGGACAAATGGACTCAGAAAGCGCCCATGACGACGGTGCGGGGCCTCCACTGCATGTGCACGGTGGGCGACCGGCTCTACGTGATCGGGGGCAACCACTTCCGGGGCACCAGCGACTACGACGACGTGCTGAGCTGCGAGTACTACTCCCCCGCCCTGGACCTGTGGACACCTATCGCCGCCATGTTGCGCGGCCAGAGCGACGTGGGCGTGGCCGTGTTTGAGAACAAGATCTATGTGGTGGGGGGCTACTCGTGGAACAATCGCTGCATGGTGGAAATAGTACAGAAGTACGACCCCGAGAAGGACGAATGGCACAAAGTGTTTGACTTGCCCGAGTCGCTGGGCGGGATCCGAGCCTGCACACTCACAGTTTTCCCCCCCGAGGATATTTCGAGCTCGCCCTCCAGAGAGTCGCCCCTCTCGGCACCTTGATGAGTAAAGGGGGGGGAGGAGCCCACGCCGCTCGTACCCCCTGCAGCCCCCCTCGTCACCCCGGCCCCTCCTCCCCTTCGAACAAACACACCTTATAGACATTGTTTGCACTTCCTCTTTGGACTACATCTGTACTGCATCCCTAAGTATCCCCCCTCCTCCCCTCCTCCTCCACCTCCACTCCCCCTTAAGCTGTGCAGAACCCCCCCCCCCCCTCCCTCCCCTCCCCAAGTGGTTAAACCTACATACCGATACGGTTTGGCAACCTAATTACATGTCAGTGTTGCATACTCGGTATATTTTGGCAGGAAATACCTTGACTTGAAAAGTGACTTTGCAAATCAACTTTTCTACCTGATGTCTACGAAGTTTTCTTATGTCTCCTTTTTCTTTTAGGCGTTCTACATTGAGATGCTGACTCACTACACTTGACTGTCTCTTCTAGTCTATGCCAGGTTAGATGCAGGTGACCCCAGAGAGCAGAGGTTGTAGGGACAGATGAGCTCCGAAACACAGCTGGTTTTTAAACTCAGGGGTTGGCCCCCGGCCCCATCGACATGTCTCTCGCTCTCTCTCTCTCTCTCTCTCTCTCTCTTACAGTTTCAGTTCTTTCCTGCTATTGCTATGAAACTGTTAACAAAATGGTGTTTTCTAAATTTAATAAACATGATTTTGAAAGTAACTAAATGTTGTCGTCATCTCTGACTACAGCAAGAAGACGGAGGACGAACCCTCACAAGAGGAACCCATCGACTTGAATTGTGTACATGGAGATTTTCACAGCTTTTTCTTTGAGTTTCTGTCGTGATGTGTATATTTTTGGCAGATGATTTAGTGCGCCGGTTGCTTTGGATCCGAGCTGCATGTATATACGGAGTTGTTGGTGGTTTTCAGTGAGGCCTCCTGACTCTGCCACAAGACGCCTGGTCATTAATCAGCTGTGGGGGAAGAAGCTGGCGTCTTCTCTTTGTTTAGTAAACATCAGTACAATGAATGAGCTGCGGAGGAGCTGTTTGCAGGGAATGGTCAGTTTGCCTACTGGGCTATCAGCAGATGACACTATGGATGAAACATTATTACAGTTTTCTAATCTGGTTTTGTTACAGTTCAGTCACGACCTGCAGGCGCTCTCACTTCTCTACCTTGAGCGAAACATCGGCCTCATCTGCGCTCGGTCCCTTCTCCCTGACGTGTGCCGGTGTCGGCTGAAGAGGACCAATGACATCACCTCGCTGCCCGTTAAAGAGACGTAGACGTCACACCGCTGACCGCTGACCGGTGTGAACTGTAAACTGGCACTTGCGCCACCGTCGCCTCTCGTCCTGGCACCAGGACAGACGCTGATGTCTGCCCACCGTCTGCCCACCTGCTCCTGGACGATTAAAGCCTTTTATAGCAGCATATGGTGTCAGAGACGTCGGCCTCGTATTGTTACCGGGAACAGAACAAGGTTTGTGTAATCACCAGGTGAGTTTGGTCTGGAGCTTTAAACCCTCATTATATTCTATTAATGAAATGCTACAGAGGTGCCTCCTGATTTCACATTGTAAAGCCTGTCCCTGCGTTGTTCATGGCAACAAGACTTCAGCTGTAGGACTCAGGTTTATTTTAAATGTCTCAAACCCCATGACCCAGATATTTTTGTTTTTGTGCCTTTTTAATTATTCACTTTTGGCTTTTGAAGCTGTTTCTGTTACTTTTTCCTCTTTTTTTTTTTTTTTTTTTTTTTAGCCAAAATGTGACAGCATGTTTATTTTTGTAGCATGTCATATGCAGTAGTCGTGTGCCTCTTTGTTTTTAGTTATTTCGAAGCTCTGTCATGTTGTTTTGAGAGGTGTTACAGTTTGTTTTTTTTTGTTTGTTTTTTTTGGGGGGGGGTGTGACATTTCAAAAGCGCTATTATGTGCCGCAGCAGCTTATTGTTAAGTCCTTTTGATAATGCAGCAATTTGAATCATTCTTCCAAATTTAAAAAACGGGCAGGGTGTAATCCTATAATGGAAAATGACTGAATGGACAGAAGAGGAAAAACTGTGACGGGCTCGGCTGCTGGCGAAGGTGTAACATTACAGAAGACGGTGAAAGGTTAGGGATTTAGTGCCTCCTTCTCCTGGAGATCTCACTGACTGTAAATCATACACACGGGAACCGTCTACCCTCCGTATTAACCCGGATGTGGAGGCAAGAAGAGGCGAAAGGGAGGACCGGGGTGTTGCTGTGTATAAATCAAACCCACAACCATAACAGTGACCTCAGGATGAGCAGGGAGAACAGCTGCAGTCTGACAAGAGATGGAAAATATGTCGCCTGTTGTCATTTCTGAGAAGCATATTGATTGATTTTCCCCAAACATCTCAGAAAAGGCCAACAGATCTCAACCATCTAGTAAAACTACAAAAAATAAAATCTTAGAATAAAAGGGCTCCTCAACATGCTTCTTTGTTGGCGTTGCATAATTAAAATGTTTCAGTTTGGTGCTTTGCTCAATAAAAGGCCTCATTAGGAGTGGGCGAGGATAAATTTGACAGCTGTCAGATTTTTCCATACTGATTTCCACTGCTGCATTTACCTCTTTTAAAATATCTGCATGTATCAGACCTATTGCAGCCTGATTTGCAAATGGAGGCAGAAGTGCTTCAAGGCAATATTGGATTTTGTTTTATTATTTTATTTTTTTTAAGCCATGGCAGCTGCACAGCGCCGAGGTCGGTCATGTTGACTGGTTGTTCAGACTGAAATATCCTAAACAACATTGGACGGATGATTGTTTTGTTTTTCCCAGACATTTATGGTCTTTGTTGATTTGGACTTTTCTCCCAAAGCCTCTGTGATTGTTTTTGTTTTTCTTCTTGTAGTGAAGTGCTGTGACATTCATTTCCCCCAGATTATGAACTGTAAAACCTTTTATCCTCCATTTTTTCATTCTTTACATCCATCACTCTGTTTTTTTTTCTTTTTACCAAACACCTGTCAAACCAGTGACATTCACACAAGCCTCAGTTCCACTTGGAGCTCATTAGTAAGTGTAAATTACTACATCCCATCATATATATTATATTATTTCCATATCACAGTCCAAAATTACTCACATCATGCTGAGGGCTTTTAATCTACAGTGTGTTGCCCAGCCCTCTACATCTCATTGTTCCAGATGGAGGACAGTCTGAGCTTTTTTTTTTTTTTTTACAAAAGCACTCTGCTGTTCTCCGACATATTTTAAAGCATTAATTGATTTTTAAATGGATTTGAGAGTTACATGCTCTGACACTTTAATGGCCTTCAAGAGAAATCTTTTTGGACGGCGCAGTGCTCTTTAAGGACAGATTTGAAATGACATGACTGGGGGAAAAAAAAAAAAAAAAAAAAAAAAATTCACCCTCAGCATATCCACAATCTCTGCAGCACATGATGTTCCAGATCCTGTGTGTAATTCCTGCCACATGGTTGCATTGCTTCCTGGTGTTTAAGCAAGCCAGTGTCAATATTACATGATACAGAGCTTTGTGTACGCTGAAGACTGAAGGCTCTGGGTTTTTAATGAACAATGTGTCCTCAGTGCTAAAGCAAAGAGAACTGGAGCAAGAAATTACAAGCTTGCTTCACCACTCCCCTCCCTCCTCCCTCCCTCTTTCCCTCCCTCCTCCCTCCTCTCCCTCTGCTCCACTACCTGTGTTTCTCAGCGGATTTCATCACCACTAGAGGCATGTTCGCTTGATTCATGAAGCAGATAAACAGAGGTGCGTGTGGATTACAGCCCCCCCCCCCCCTCCGACTCCTTGACGCATGAACACAGCAGCACACACATTTTGTGGCTCCGTGCATCTCCAGACGGCTCCTCCTCTCTCATCTCATCCCAGCCAGAAAATGACCTAGATTCTCCGGGCTGCTGGATGTGTTTACATACACGGCACACTGATGACATTGTCAGTCAGAAAGCATCGCTCTCAGCAGCCAGGAAGAGAAGAGAGGGGATGCTCTTACTGTAACTAAAGCTCCAATTCGCCTCTCGTCATGATGAAATGCTCTGCAGAGCCCCAGATCCCTGCTGTCCTCTGACTGCAGAGATGATGGTGTTAATGGCTATTGATCCCTCTGACTGGCACACTGCCAACGCATCCTGATGTTACTCCTGCAAGATGTATTTATTTTTTTTTGCACTTCACTGACGCCTTCCGTTATTAGACTCCGCCGAGGTCTGAGCTGCTCTCGGATGAAGTTTACATCTCTTTTCTCTCTTGTCATGAATATTCAGAAAAGGTCAAGTCCTTGCTCTCCTCTCGAGCTCTCTCTCCCCCGTGACTGTGTCCTGAATTATCTGTCCCTAATTCATCTCTTGTTCCAGTGCTTGTTCCTGCCTCGGCTCTAGTCTGTGCTGTTTTTATTTATTTATTTTTTAAATAATAGCAGAGGTGGGAGGGGTCATTTTGGATTTGTTTTTGTTCAACATCTGGCCATGTATTAGTGTGAGATTTGAGTTTATGCCCCAGTAGCCTATCTCATGATCTACTGATACTCTATGCATGTGAGCTCACACACACACACACACACATCCTTGTAAATCTATCTTTGTGAGGACATGTCATTGACATAATGTATTCCCTAGCCCCTTACCCTAACCTTAACCATCCAAAACAAATGCCTAAACTTAACCATTACTCTAAACCTAATTTAAACCTAATTATAACCTAACGTCTTAACCCTCAAACAGCCCTTGGAAAAAGTGAGGACCGGCCAAAACGTCCTCACTTCCCAAAGATGTCCTCACTCTGTTGGTTAAAAACTTGTTCCGGTCCTCACAACGTAGCATGTACAAGAACACACACACACACACACACACACACACACACACTAAGGCTAATTGATGTGCACAAACCGTGTCTTTTGCATCTTGTATTTCAAAGTTCTTGTAGTAAAGACTGACTTCTTTTACTTTTCTTCGTCCGCATCCGGTTTTTCATGCACGTTTCCAGGAGACTTGATGACAGACTGACAGCCTGTCCAAGGTGTCTCCCATCCTTCCACCCAATGCATTCTGGGATATGCTCCAGTGCCCCCTTGACAATGAAAAGGAAAATGCAGTCAAAGAATATAAATTGGGGGAGCGCGAGGGCAGAGCTGTGCTGTTCACACTGTCAAATTGAAACTGTGAGATTCTCCTTTGAGGCAACGACGAACACCGTGTTATTTTATAAAGTGAATTAAGAGCCACTTCCTCCGGATCAGCTGAGGGGAGCGAGGAACTGGAACAGTGCAGCTGCTCTGGGAGAAAACTACTTAACCTCACATGGTTAAATACAGCTCCAGCTCCAGCTGAACGTCCCTGCAGGTTTCCTCTGCTCTCAAAGATTTAGCAGGCGGCACCTGAGCCGGAGCCGAAGCCTTTAACAAACTGAGCCACAACAAACCAGTGGTCAAACATTTAGAAGCACACAAACAACACTGACACATGCTTCTCTAAAACTGTGCAAATATTTTTTTCTTTCCTATATGCAACCAGCTGGTTTTACAAGATGACATTATTTACAAAAATAAAATTGGAGGAACATTTCTGAATGAGCACAGATCGGTGCAGTGATTTCAATAGAAACATGTTGTGATATATTGAAATGCATCAGATTTGAGAGATCCTGTTTGAAATATGAACAAGGTATTAAAGATTATGATGAAATTACAGGACACAGCCTTAAATTCAACGGATGCACATCACATAGTTATCATGATATCTGTCAGTGTGTGCTGTCATAGTCCGTATCCAATTCCTTCCTTCCTATCAGGCCTTTGAATTACTTTTTTTTTTTTTTGCAGGTTTGTTTTTCTCTGTATTTTTCTATTGTAAATTAATTCCCTTTCCCTTGTTTGTTGATGCAAAAATGAAACTCGTTTATCATTTTCTTCAGTTTCATTTGTTGCACAAAAAAATAAGAGACATCTTTTATTGAAAGCAAAGCAAAGTTAATCTTATCATTTCAGTTGACTCATCTCGTTGTGGCTGAAAGATGATGAGTTATAATCTGGTGCTTGTTGTTGGACGTTGTCACAGCTGCAGGTCAATGTGTGTTTGACAGCTCTGATGCCAAAGTGATTGATAACTCTTCCCTCCAAGCTGAGCTCAGGTTCAACCTCCTCAGCTCTTGTCCTATGCAATGTCAGGTTGCCATGGTTACACCATTTTTAGCTCTTCATACAAGGAAATGGGGAAATAATAGCCTAATAATTATTTTTCTTTTTAAATTTCAGGAATTTCACCTCCTCTCCTTTATGAAAAGCTTGCTGAGTTATCCTGGGGAGTTGAGAGCAGAGCGCTGACCTGCCTGTCGCAGAGAATAAGCATTTCTTTGAGAAAAAAGAAGCAGCGTGAGGAGGTAAAAACATTTAGCCACCCACTCAAACACAAACTCTTCCTCTCTGCTGTGGTGTAGCCTAAGAACTGTGGCATAGGCTGATCACTTCTGCAAACTCATTTTCATCCATTTCCACTACATTATCACTGAGTCCATGCCAGAGGTGGCTTTGATTCCTCCGGTGCTCTCTGCAATAATGACCTCTAGTGGTCCCTGCATGTGAAAACAAATAGCAGCAGCTCTCAGTCACACCGAGCACGCTTTGAAAAGATGCCTGGATGATGAAAGATATCGCACTCGTTGTTTTTTCATCTGCGCTGATGCCAAGAGAGGAAAATGTAATCTAACATACGCCTTGCTGCATTTCCATAAACCCCCCCGATCATCCTTCCAGTAACATCGGAGTTACACTCAGACACAGAAGTTAATCTTTTTATTTTCAGAGTTCTGGTTTGTGCCAAAGCAGACACAGTCTAAGAAATAACAGGAGTAAACAGGATTAGATGCCTGTGGGGGGGTTGGAGGTAGGGGGTGTTCGGTAGGGGGGGAATCAGTTTCCACCACCACCCACATAGACCCAGAGTCTCCTCTGACGAAGGCCCCAGCATGTTCCTCCTGCAAAAAAGCAGTTTTTTTATGCTGAATGACTACCGACTCATTTTGCATTTACTTCCCTGATTGACACCTTTTCATTCGCCTTTGTTTTTAATTCATTGTGCGGTTGACAAAAAGCTAAGAGGACTGAATAAAGAAAACCTTTCTACGTGTGAATCAAACCAGTTTGTGTTCAGATTTCTTGGCTGGGAGTCGAGGATGGTTTAGCTCCAATAATGGGCGCTGATGGATGCCTGACCTACTTTGAACATTTTATGCCCTGTAAAAGCTGACCCCAGTGGGCAGAGAAAGCAGCCATTAGTGCCCCTGCTGGTGGAATACTAATGATAAAAAAAATAACATTTATTTTCCCTGTGCCAAATGCAAATTAATTTTTCATGAATAATTAATTGCCTGAAAATGAATGACGGTTTTGAATATGTGCACGTATAATATTATGAGATGAACGTAATATTACAACCTACAATTACTTTCATTGCATTAAAGCCTCTTAAAACCTCAGCTATACAAGCCACTGCCTCGAAAACTCACTCAGTAAAACAGGGCCACGGTTCTCTCCAGACATGAAATATTCACTCCTAGTACAGTGAAGTCATAACACAGAACATAAATGTAAACGCAATAATTCAAACATGCAAATGCTGTGAGAGCTGCGAGAAAAGAGGCTCAAAGTAGGTCAAACCACTTCTTTACTGTAAACATTAATAGTATTTATATTCTTATATATTCAGTGTCGACTTTAACAGTTCTTCATCTTTATTGTTCCAGTTTTTGTGTCAAATGTTCTCAGTAGTGTATATTTTTATTGATGTGCAAGTACAGTTTGTCATATGGAATTTACATGATCATTTTCATTTTACGCTCCTTCTTCAGAGGAGTATTGTGATTTTTGTTCTACTTTATCTATTTACAACAGTTTACTTTGCAGATTCATATTTCACAAACCAAACTTACAATTCCTCCAAAATACAACAGTAGCCATGACGACCTCCATGTCAACTCACTGTATTAAATTGCTGCCTTACTCCATTATACAACTGGCAGGCTCCTTTGACTTATCGGTAATTAGGCAGACGAGGCGACGGCGCATGCGCTACGCAGCGACCGGCAGCAGTGGGAAGCATGTCTGTCTTGTCTGTCAGAGTTTTGTCTTTTTACGTCTGCTATTTTAAGTTTTTAACCTTTTAAACTTGCTCATTGGTTCTGCACAACAACCTTTACAAGAACTCTACAACAAACAGCTGATTAAGAAAGCAAGCTCCATCTTGTCCGACTGCTCTCATCCCTTACATAAACAGTTTCAGTTCTTACCATCAGGTTCACTCCTTAGACTCCCATTTGCAAAGACAAACAGATATAAACACTCCTTTGTACCTTCTGCTGTTCTTCTTTTAAATGCCATGAGGAAAAGGTAGTCAGGGTGAAACAGCCTTCCCTCCTAACTTATCTTGGGTCTGTATTGCCATCTGTATTGTATTGTAATTTATTATGCCATGTGCTTTGTATATTTTGTCTCGTGTGCTCCTGCTTCTGAAAATGAATCGCCCCCTTGATGACAAATAAACGTATTGATTGATTGATTGATTATACTTTTGACACCGAGCACTTTTTGCAGATACTATAAGGAAATTTTTAAAACTGGACCTGTAATTGAATATTAGTTTTTCTTTTCTTCTTTTTACCATTTTATATTCATAAAAAAGAGAAAGAATGCTAATTATCATCATTATTATTGTTTAATTCTTGTATTATCTTGAGAAAATACAAAATCAACCCAAAACAGTTAAGTTGAAGGTGTACAGACCAAAACAAAGCTGATAGACACTAAAATGCTCCACAGAGAGTCGAGTGACAAGTTGGTCAGTTTGTACAACAGCTCTAATTACACACAGACCCACTGTTGATATAAAATACTGATTAGAACAGCTGAAAGTAAAGTATTTACAGTAAATACTTCTCTCACAGCTCTAATGATTTTGCAGTGTGGACTGGTGCACCTGCAGTGTTGGGGAACAGGTGACTGAGACTCTTTGAAGATCTGTTTTTGTCTCACGTTGCTTTGAAAACCTCACATTTCAAAGCGCCATTCGTCAGCCAGAAAATGCCTCTAATTGCCTCTGAGCCTAATGTGATCCAGCTTTGTAGCCATAATTATTGTTGTGATTGTGTTTCTGTTGTGTGCTAACATCCTTCTCTGCCCTTTAGTGGAGTCACGCTTCTTCAGGACTGAATGTGACCAACAAACAGCAATAAGGCGACTGTCTTTTCCCAAGTCTGAAGACAGTTTAAGAGTCCTGTAAAAGGTCATTTTAAAGAATAATGAAATATATCACTGTTAAATTCACAGACATCTACCTCAATAGAATACCTTTGTCTCTGTAAAAACTGTATTTGATGCTAAAAAGCGACTGATAAAAATCTGGGATTATTTCACATGAAATGAAAGTGAAAATGTCACGTCTGCTCCAGGGCCTACGTGACATTTTCATACATAGTTGAGCTAATAATCTGAGTCAGTCCTTCTAACTCTGTCTGTTTAATCATCGGCAGCCATATAACATAATGCAACACCTGCGGGAAAAATCCAAAACTTCATGTTTAGATGAACAAAAACATGTCAGGCATCTGTGCACAGGGTACACATGAGCTGATTATAATGACTGTTAGTCACACAGGCACAGTAACAGATGAACTACAGCTGGGGCTGGGGGAGTCGGCGGCAGGTAGAGGCCGGCAGAGAAAACCCAGCACTGATTCACTGTTCTTCAGGTCTCTACCAGAGAAGCACCATGAGTCACTGGACCACTGAGTGAGTGAGATGGCTGTGATTCAACATGACTCCTCTTGGACATCACAGAAGTGTACACATCCTTGACGCTGACCTTGTTGCAACATTGGCCACAAAGTGTAACCAAAACCAGCGTCATAAGAGGTGTATGTCACATAGCCAAACTGTTCACCAGAAGTTTGCAACGGAAAAGAAAAAGTAATGGTATAGATTTTTCTTTCGCTTTCTCTGTCTCTTCTTCCAGATGTTTCTTTCAGAGGCTCCCTGTGTTGTCCAACTTTAAAAAAAAAAAAAAAAAAACAAGGACTTTTTTTCACAGTAAAACTAATGAAATAAAAAAAATCATTCAGCATAAAATATCTCAGCAAAAAACGTCATCATTATGTAATGATAGGAGTCTGTGAATCTCCTGTGTTATACTGTATGTTCAGCTGGTTTGCTTTTATATCAATTTATATATTTTTTAATACACCATTAAAGTTATTATATGATATTTTAAATGTTTTGCTAATAGATTCACGTTTCAAGTTGTCCATACAAAATAAATCTGAGTTTTAATAAATGATTAAATAAATATAAGAGACATCACCAGTGTATGGAGGCAAATAAAAGCCACACTTCATTGAATTCAACTGAATACGTCGAAAATCAAGCATTGAATTAATTTAGTCATGTAAAAGTAATTCAGTCTTGAAATCTTGATTTAAAGGTTGTTTTTCCCTCATGTTTCTCATGGTGTTTAACCTTTAGCAGTTTCATGTGGCTGATTCCAGATGTTGCTGCATGAAAACAAAGTCACGTGGAGAAATACCATCAACTTAAGTTCAAAGTGTCAAATTATCTGTCACTTTTGATTATGACACACAGAGTAAAGGCACATTTTCTGTGCTTTCACGTCCAATATAATGATACAAAATATTCGGAAATTTGTTAGGCCATGCAGATGATACTGTATGTGGTATTCCCAGATATGTGGCAACATTTTTAAAGTGATATTAAATAAAATATGATCTTAAAATGAAAATATCGGTATTTCAAAACTATTTGGGAGTTCCCCTCCAAATTGTCTTGCCAGGTTTGTTAAATCCCTTTTGAGGTTGATCTAATTTCAGATTTCTTGGCTGTTTATGCCTCAAAACTCAGAAACAGCTGGATCCACCCAACTACCTAATTTTAGCTGTATGACTGGAAACTAGTTCGATTATTGAGAACTTTTGAGCCCTGTAGGCTAATGCCGTTAATTTCTACACGTAGGCTGTGTTAGAAAAATTAAAAACAAACAGTAAATACTTCTTTAAAATAGTTTATTGAAAAAAAAGTTTAAAAAAATCAGTGTTGAAATAAGATTTGTCTGTTTTTCTTCCTCTGAGTAACATGTTGTTCTGCTCTGCTGCTATCACCACTGCAGCGCTGCTCTGTCACTGTTTGTGGTTTTAATTAAAGCTACTCTGCATTTCCTTCAAGAACATTACATCTTGGTCTGTTTATAAAGAAGCTGCGCTCGCCCACATGATCTTACACACCCATGTTTTGTATTTCTCCTCATGGTGGCCCATTCTTTCACTGCCGGTTTGAGAGTGGCTGCACTCAGGCTGAGTGTGTGTCATAAAAGCAACATCTTCGGGCCATTTCAGCAGCACAAACGAACACTCTGTTGTGTCTCCAAATTACATGTTAGATGACTTCCATGCAGCTCTGTGTGGTGTAAGTTGTGCAGTGCAGTAGGAATAAGAGAGACGCCAGAAGCAGTGGAACAAACCGCATGGCAGCAACCAGAGCAAAAAGGAATTATAACATGGCTGGAAGACATGCAGATGGGGGCTCGAACATGAGATAAATTGGGAGGATTTAAATATTGGACTTTCTTCTTTTTCTAATCGAAAAGAAAGAAGAAAAAAAAAAGCCTGAAGCTTCTCATCAGCCCAGTGCTAGAAGACAGGAAGTCTCAGCTGGAGACAAACCTCACGACATACACATCCTCTGAAGGTTTTATTTTGTGACAGCTGGAAAAACAGCACTGAACACTGGTGCTCATCCAGCGTGCTGAAATAACTTCCGACAATAAGACATGACGGAAAAACACACCCAATCCAGAATGACTACACATTGTGACACATGGGTGCAGCAGCAACGAAGGCAATGTTTTACTCGAGTAAAACAGTCAGAAATGTCATGTACAGCAGCTCCAGTTTGAACAGCTTCAACTTTAGGGTCTGTCTCTGCAAACACGAGTCAAAGGAAACCAAAGAATCAAATTCTTAACACGGCCAAAAGGTCACAGGCAACAAGCCAAGTAGTGATAATAAATACAGTACAAAACACAGCACATCATTTACTTTCACTTAAAACCATAATTGGTCCACACAATCTTTAATTAAATACATAACATGAGGGACTCTCACAGAGAGACCCAAAGGAACTGCACACTATGCTACCATAAAATAAATGTAAAATATATAAATCTATACACAGTACATGTTAACAAATGCCACTTAGCCCTAACAAAATTATTCTAACATGACCACAAACAGAACCATGTCCATGTTATCATATCAATCAGCTACTGTCTCTGGTATCAATCTGCCACTGCAATTGTGCTTTGTTCGACTGAAACATTTAAAAAGTCTCAGTGTTTTATCAGTTGTGTTTGATTTATATCATCTGATCAGTTCATTTGGTTCAAAGGAAACCAGAAAAACTCCCAATGATTCGGACGGAGAAAAGTAAAAAAAAAAAAAAACAGCAACAACAAAACACTTACACTTAGAAAAAAGGAATTTGACACAAAGATAAAAAAGGCAATTTTCTCAGCTCATAAAAAGCTGCTGTTTTGGAGATATACAGTAAAGCAGCTACTCGCATGAGCTACTTGCTACCTGATGATTCACAGCTGTCAACCACACAGCTACGTTTTGAAATGCAAAAACAAAAAGAGAGAGAAAGAAAAAGAAAAAAAGCCCAAATTCGCATTATCTGACTTAACTGAACATTCTTATCATTTATCTCGTGGGTAGGCTATAGATTTCAGAAAACAAAGCTGATGAATGTAATATTTTCTGCGGCTGGCTTTCAAATCACCACTGAGGGAGTATCAAAATAGAATCTATTTCCGTTAACATAACCAACCAGATATATACTATTTATGTGAGATGATGAAACCTGCGTCCTTCTGTGCTTTCAGAAAGCCTCTTTGTGTAGGCGAAAAACCACACATATTAAATGGGAGTCAAAGTTAATTAACTGCAATACCACTGAAAAGTCTCATGGGACAGAGTCTTATCTCGCCCAGCGTCCAGTCTGCCTCTGTTTTGTGTTCACTGTGCCCCAGCTGTGTCTTGCATGGAGATGCTGGCCTCCTGTTTCCTTTGCCTCTGGTGCCTCCAGAGCAGCACGGCCAACAAGACGAGCAACAGGAAGCCCAGTGCTCCCCCGATCAGTCCTGCTTTCAGAGCCACACTAGTGTCTCTGGGATGATACATCAAACACGACCCGTCGCTGGGTCCTTTCTCATTCACTGCGAGCACGCAAACTTTCGCAAGGTGGTCTATGTCGCCCACCGCGCCGCTCCTTTTGTCATTTTCGAATGTCTGCTGCTCTTGTCCCCCCACTGTCACCCGATAAGATCTGACAAATGAATTAGGTGCACACCACGTAATCACAACCTGAGACCCGTTCCAGGCCACAGATTTCAGGGTGGGAGCCTCTGGACGCTGAGTATGTAAAGTGGATCCTCGACACAAGCAGTTGTGTTTGGCTGCCAGCGCGGCACAGGAGATCTGACCCTCATGACAGGGATCGTAGTTGCACTTTTGAGGAGTCCCTCCATGTTGAGACACACCGATGGGTGCGATAGGAGTGACTGTGTCCTCGTCACTGTAATCGTCAAACAAAGGGCCCTTGGTTGAAGACCCATTTGGGCTCTGAGGTTTCTCTGTCAGTCCTGAGGTTGTTGGCAGGGAAGAGTAACCTCTGATGAGAAGCAGGCAGATGATCACCAGGGGAAAAGGAAGGACTCTGTTGGCAGCCATTGTACTATCTGGAAATCATAGAGAGAAAAATTCAGCGTGCTGGGAAATCAGTTTCATGCCAAGGAATAAAAAAATTCCCTTACGTATGAAAAAAATGTGGACACTTAATTAGTTGTAATATATTATTTTGTGACATGTTTGTCAGCGATTTATAGTCTTGTTTACCGGGCCGCACATGATAATCCTCACTTGTTAAGATTTGGGGGGACTTCACTTCACACTAATTCAGCATTCCAGACGGTATTGCACAACAGGTCCAAAAAATGCTTACACACCCAAGGCTGAGTGCAGCTCACTCAGCCGGATAAAGTTACATTAGGGCTACATGTGGCACAGAAATCCACTCTAACATGCCAGAGATATGCCCTGTGCTGAACAAGCATAGAGGGGTAACAATGAAGCCCATTCAAAAAAAAAGAAAAAAATTCCTGACACAAGTCTGTGTTAAACTGCATGAAAAGCAGAGCAGGAGCCACCACTGAATACTGATGAACACCGTGCTCTTTCTTTCCATAGCTCACACTCCCACCTCTCCCTTAACTCTGTTTTCTTTTGGGTAAAGACTCAAAATATGTAACAAGAGTAAAAGACGAGCGCTTACCTGTTGCGTCCAAAAGTTTGTAATCTTTATCAAAATGTGCGGGAGCTCCTTTCACCTCGTCTTTCTCCTCCACTTGCTCTCTCTCTCTTTATATGTTTTCCCTCTCCCCAACAATCACCTCCTTCTTTCTGCCCTCCCACAATCCCCCTCTCCCTTATTCCGGGCCCATGTGCACCAGCTCCACCCTCCCTCTTTCTAAATGCTTTAGTAATGTGAGTAACTGGATGAGTGTGCATGCTATTAGTGGCATCACTGTACAGTCTGTGATTAGTTACCTCACCTCTGTCTAATTTCTCGTCAAATTAACATGCTGCATTCCTTTCCTGTTGATGAGCAGTTTTTTTCCTTTTAGGGCTGAGGATAGACTGAATAAGGTTGGGACTTCTTTTTGGTTCTGTGGAATTTGCAATTCCTGACATGTGTTTGTGACCACATATGACATGTTCACCTCTTTGCTGCCAACCTCTCAACTAAATAGAATCCATGACTTAACGTGAAAGCACTTGAGAAAAAACTGAAAGGACTCAATCTGTTGCCCAGCTGTCCCACGGAAGACTGGAAATCAGCCTGACTGAACTTGTTCTGGGACTGATCTGAGGTGTACGATATCATCACGCTCATACCTTTTCTTCAAAAAAGTAAAAATGAAGTTTGTTTTTTCTTAAAGAGAAGATAACAAGTGGTGGCCAATTATTTGAGACACAGAGGGCATGGCAACAACATGGCAATAATTAAACTCCAGCCTCCCAGTGCTCCCAGTATCTGGGGAAGAGAGGGACTGAACAAGATGTTTTGTTTACTTAGCAAAAGCAAGTTTGTGGCTGTATCGTCACATATCCACTCAGCTTTTGAGCCAAGGCGGCAGAAAAAGTGACCAAAAGGTGCTCGCATTGTCTTGTGCCACAAAAATTCACAAAACCAATAAAGTTATCTTAGCCGGCTCCGATTGAGCAACAACAGGTCATGGAAGTTTTATCTGGTGTCTCATAGTCCTGCTGCAATAATGTGATGTAATGTCAAAATATTTGTTTCCGTCAGGCCCATCTTCACTTCTTTCATTATCACATATTTATCATCAGCTGTTTTTTTCCTTCTTCCTCTATCTGCGGGTGAGTGTGTGGATCTAACTACATAAGAGGGAGTGTGGGTGTGTACAGTAAGTGTGAAGGAGATGCATATTTACATCTATGTCTATAGGTAATGCCATGTTGTTTAATATGGTTTGTGTTAATTATGTCAAAATCTAATAGAGGGAAATATGTTGCTAATCTTGCCTTACTTCATAGTAATTTGTGTTTAGGTTAAAATAACTCTACCTGTTCAGTTCTGGCACAGTGAGTGAATTTCAGGAAACTGAGACACAAACATGTTGAATAGGACTAAATATGGTGAACAATCTTAACCACAAATGAATGCAGGCTACCAGTAAGTAAAAGTAATTGAGAAAGTCATATTTCACTAGAAATTTCACATATTCAAACAGATGGTAACTGTTAGTGGGATGGGTGTGTTTTCCTGATCATACCACCACGCCATAAGAAATAAATTATTTTCATAAATAAAATAGAAGCAGCCAAAATTAATATCACATGGTTCTGCAGGAGAAATTTCATATTGAGTGTTTTTTATACCCAACATATGCTGCAAAGCATGGTGACTAATATTTATTTATTTTAACAAAATGATCAGCTATGATATTTAAACAGCCAGTGACAACACAATGATTACTTGAGGTCTCAGCTTTGGGCCCAACAACCCTGTGACGGAGACAACAGTGAAATCAACACGGTTTTACTTTATTTTGCTCATCTTTGAAACTTCCAGACATCCAGCCCCAGTTACTGATTCAGAATCAGGAATAAGAATAACACACAATTTCAATAATAATGAGCCTGGTCTATTCAGAGTTTCACCTCATCTTTCTGAAACAACCAGTAATCATGTGATTTGAACCCCATTAATTTAAATTGATTATGTGCTCAATCGTTTAATGTTTGCGAGGAGCCATACTAACGAGGAATGATTAGTCTAAATGTTGGGCTTATTGCCTGACCTCAGCATCATTCATTACTAAAGAAGCCTACAGTGCCTCCTAGAGCCGACAGTGTAACAAGAAGCAGCCCTAGACAAAAAAAAACAAACTATGGGTGTATTGAGCTCAGCTGGGACTACAGTTATCTCACTGGGTGTGGATGGTATTAGGCTTAATTGGTGTGCATGATGGTTTGCGCTGCAATGAGAGGGTCATCTGCGAACCATCAGAAAGTTCATGACATGTTTGGTTTGACCCACAGCACTCTGCTTTCACCGCACAGTCCCAAACAGACTGTCAGTGTGGAGCAAACACAGATCCAGAGTTTGCAGTAAACCCCACTCAGAGGCCGGTGACCTGCAACAGCATTACATTTCTGACCTGCAGGTGGGTAATGTTCAACTGTAAAAGGCAAACTTCCACTTTTCTCCCCAAATGGCTGCTGCACTACCGCAAAGAAAGAAGCTGTTTTCACCCTGACTTTTGACTTACAGGCTGAGAAACATATTAGACTTGTGCATGCACTGAACTCCTAGCTCTTTGATACATACAAGAAAGTAACTACAGGTACAGATAACTACAAGGTGTTCTCCAAACTGTCACTAAAGGTCATTTGCATTAGAGATGCAACAAAAGCCTAAACTTATCCTCAAAAGGGCATATTATATAAATCATTAGAGGTTATGAGAGGATTGGGTTTTGGAGGGGCACTGTGTAATCTGAACAACTTTTCAGTGGATGAAAGACATGATAATTTAGTCTTCATTAATTGATAAAAATCTTTCATTCATTACCATTTTTCTTATCCAAATATAAACCACAAGTCCAGAATAATGGTTCAAGAGCAAGCTTTGTTTTCAGTCTGAGAGGTCAGTCCAGGTTTAGTGGGTGATTGTGGTATTATAAATCACATTTAGTTAGAATTTCATTAAAACAATACAGATCCAAAACTGTTATAAACTCCAGCAGTTTATATACAGTTTTGGATCTGCTTGTCACTTTCCTACGCACCTGTCTGAAAAATAGATGTACAGAGTATTTTTTGTCATTAAAGTAGCACTATCGCAAATACAGCAGTAATAGCAATAATATATTTTTAAAAAACTGAAATATGCAATAAATAGGGCCAGGGGAGCCATAACTATCTGTACACAAAATATAGCCAATGGTGTAGTGCATGTGGAGCAAATGCAGAATTCCTTTCTGTTTAGAGACAAGCCGGCCCAGCATTTAGCCCCACCTCCTGAACGGCACACTATGTAAAGAGGACGAGAATGTTTATATCTGATACGCTGCACCACTGGCCCCATCTAGAGGCCGAACAAAGAATTGGAATTTGCGATAGTGCTACTTTAAACCAGAACTAAGTGGAATTTTTGTGTTAATGTAAGTCTTTAATAGTTATCTTCCGACGGCAATCACTTACATAGAGTGTTTGGTCCGAAACATGGGTCTGTCAGTCACTCTGTTCTGCTGTAAGCCGAGGAGAAAACTTCTTATATACTTCCTTGTATCCTACAAGCTTTATCCAATGAGGAGAGAGAATAGCATGAAGGGCTGTGTGTGCAGCCAAGGGATGCATGTGAATGTGGTGACGTAGGGACGAGGACCAATAGATCCATGACGAGGGCGGGGGCTGCTAACTCCGTCGGCTGACAAGAAGTTACCCAAAACGACCGGATCGCTTACTTCTGCTTTAAAACAATCCAATAATGTTTTTATTACAGACTACAGGAGTGAAATGTATCAAAACTGGCTTATTACACAGGGGCTATTTTAATTAAAAGGGGAAAGGGCATTTAAAATAGACATTTAAAACAGGAGAGTGGGCAATGTTTTCTTGCTCAGGTTAGGATAAGGTGTGATAAGGTTATAACCTTCTTTTTACAGTCTATAACAGCAAATAAATGGCCTCTTGAAATCCTTCAAGTCAATATCCAGGGCAGACTACACCCAATGATCGCAGCTCTGCTGACGTAATTTCAGTGCGACAGGCCTCGGTGTGCAGTACAGTAACGGTCCTGTAGACAGTGGCCAGAAATGGGTGAGTCGTCGTTGAGGGCCGTGGTACCAATGTCTTTGAGCATTAATGAAAGGACCTGAGTGACACAGTCAGCCACGATCAACTCATCTCCGCTGCACAACCGCTGCGTTTGCACGAGTAAGTCTTGTGACCGGCTGGTGTTGTTGGTTTGAGAGCTAGCAGGCTGCTGTTAGCGAGCAGAGCCAGGCCCAGCGGAGACTTCACCGCTGTGATTGTGTCAGCGGCGACAGTCCAACTGATAGTGAGGCAGATGTTAACTGTTGACACTGACCAGCAACACAAACAACAGCAACAACAACAGCCACCTAAATAACCCGGGTTGTAAGAAATCCGGGCTGTTGTTAGTCGCACATTAGACGTTAGCATTGGCCTGCAAACGTCGGCCAACTCCAGCAAAACCATGACTTCCAGGAGGACAGGCTATGCTGGTAGCATGGACTCGTCTCCGTCAAACAGCAGCGGGAATCGTAAACAGAGTATCATCAACATAACCGACAGGACCGGGGCAGAGTCCTGTTACGACCGGAAGGGAGACAAGGCTGGATACGGGGCGTCGCAGGGCAACATGACTGTAACGTCGCTGAAATCGCGTCTGGCCCCGACCATCCAAAACGCCATGTCCGCCGCAGTGGACACTCTGCTGGGAGAAGTGGTGCTGGTGCTCAACGAGACCCAACAAGAGCTGCTGCACAAGGAGCAGGAGAACGAGAGGCTCAAAGTGCGGCTGGAGGTGTCAGAGCGGGAGCTGAAGACTTTACAGGAGTGTCTGTGCAGTGCTCAGAAGCTCATAGACCAGCTTCAGATCTCATACGCAGGCACTCAGAATATCAGTCAGTCAGTTTTCGCCCCATCGCTGTCCTCCATGGGCTCACTCACTTCAGGCTTGGACCGGGACCACCAGAGTCAACGAAATGTGAACGGAGCCGGAGTCGACCTGGGTCTGGGTGGATCTGTGGATGAGTCGCTTCACGGGTTTGAGCCGAGAGATGACTACAAAATGTGCCAGCTCTCCATCCAGCCAGATGGCTCTGTGACTAACCACGCTCTGGACTCCTTTACATCCAGCACGTCGCATATGTGCTCCGATTCCAGCAGGCCAGGTAAATAAATACTCAGTGTGTGCTTGTTGTAAATCTGCACATTGATACATTTCTGTGTTAACCATCTCTGCATGTTTTTACAATTTGTCTTCAGATGAGCGGCAGTCTCAGGGACCAGGTGGAGCGCCCAGGTTTGAGATTAAAGAGGAGCAGGGACTTTCTTCAGGCTCTGGTCAGCCGACCAGGAAGGAGTCTGGGCTGCGTAACGACAGCAGAGTCGCTGACGGGGAGAGATCATCCCACAACGTAGGTGACCTCAGTTATGTTCAGGTCGGGGAGGGAGGTTCTCAGCGTTCCTTCACTCAACCCTTGCGCCACCAAAGGCCTGGAAGTGCCTTACAGCAGGGAGGACTTGATGGACAAAAAGGGTTGGCGAGGACTTCTGGAGCTGGGAGAGGAGACAGCGTTTCGCCGGGCAGAGCGGAGGACTCGGCGGGACCTTCGGGCCCCGACACGGCGGGGGAGCCCTCTGGAGATCGGCCTCACCATTGCTTGGAGTGCGGAAAGACCTTCCGCTTGATCTCCAGCCTGAAGAAGCACATCCGCATCCACACGGGAGAGAAGCCCTACCCGTGCGGAGTCTGCGGCCGGCGCTTCCGCGAGTCCGGGGCTCTTAAAACCCACCTGCGCATACACACGGGCGAGAAGCCGTACTCTTGCTCCGAGTGCGGGAACTGTTTCCGCCACTTGGACGGTTTGCGCAAGCACAGGCGCACGCACACGGGCGAGAAACCCTACGTGTGCGCCATCTGCGGGAAGCGCCTGAGCCGCCTGCAGCATCTCAAACACCACCAGCTCATCCACACCGGAGAGAGGCCGTGCTGCTGCCCCTTCTGCAGCCGCAGCTTCAAGGAGCCCGCGGCGCTGCGGAAACACATCCGCACGCACCGGGAGGAAGGCGGCCACATGGGGATCGGCGCCAGTGATGACACGGACCCAGATGCCATGGATGATATAAACAACCTACACCCAGCAGCCCCGTCTCCTCAGATGAGGTTTGGGGAGTGGGGAGCGGAGGAAGACGACAGCTCGGTTGTCGACTGTGTGTAGGGGACGATTAACATAGTAAATGTTGGTTGGTAATTTTACCATAAGACACGGAATAAGGTGTCTCTGTAGTGTTACATGGTGGGTGAGGAGTGGAGAATAAGGCTACATATAACCCTAGCCTTTGAGTTTTATCTTTTTTTTTTCTTTAAATATGTTTTTTTATGTCAGCAGCAATTTCCTTTTCCACCAGACATCCATCTAGCAGCAGCACTAGTGCACAGGTTGTTCTTGGCACAGGCATTTTGCTGTTTCACAACATTACCGGCAATGATGTCAGAAATCGAATGGCACAAGTGGACAAGGTTCATTTCCCCACTTTAAAAATGTAAGTGTCCACTGAACACTTTGAACCATCACCTGAGCTACTGCTGCCGTTGCTGCTGTGTTAAGATCGCCTCTATCTTGAGAGTAGTCAGGACACTGTTAGGACTCTAGTCATGAGTCCATAAAAGCATTTGGCTCCAAACAGAGTAAACAGAAAAAGGTACATAGCGCTGGTTCATGCTTCATGTACATTGGCCACTTCTGACTAAACAGGATATCGCTTTATTATGGTTCCGCTCTTTGATCTTGTTCATGTTGAGGTCTGTGCTATTGGTGCTTTTACTTACTATTTATGAATCCTAACACAATCTACAACAGAAACGGATCCAACACCAACATGAGGGCATTCCCCAGTTCAATCAGCTTGAACCGCAAGATAAAGTTTTTGTCAGAAGACTGTCACTGAAATAGAAAAATAACAGACTCCTGTTACGCTGCAGCCGGCTCATAACGTTTCCCAGTTCTACCTCAGAACTCATCCTCCTGTTTTAGTTGACTCATTAGTCATCTAATGTTTTTAACTGGTGATTAAAATAGTTAAATGAACAAGTTCTGACCCCCTGATGGTGGATGCAGTCACATTTTAAGGACCCAATGCTTGTGTAAGACCAAAGCACATGTGTGAATATACTGTAATGCTAGAGGTGTCACCATTTTCAGGTGATAATTAATGACTGCAGAAATATTTTCTTGTTTTTTCAAAGAAAAATCACAAAAATATAATCCTTAGTTGCAATAGCTGGTTAGGTTTAACTGCATTTGCACTCTCATGGGTGTGTAGCTTGATGAAGCATGGACCAGTTTTACTCTTCCTCTTTACCTCCGCTCTGCCTGGTCTTATCTCTCTTTTTTTTTTCTTTTACACAGCCCTTATCTGTAACACAATGTTTTTTCAAGCTGAAGTTATCTGTGTCAAGAATATCAAAGTGCGAAGATATCAGTAGCACCTCTTTTTTTCTCCCGACATACAGGGTTATTTGAAGAGAGAACATCAGCTACATCCATTACAACAGTTTCACCACTGTGTTACTGTCTCTCTTAGCTTGTTTTCATCTTTCTCATACAGACCATATCTTTGCATTCCATTTCTGTTTAGTTTTTTTTTTTTCATTCAAGCTGCTACTGTACGTCTAGAAAACATTTCCTTTTCTGGACTTATATTTTTCTTACCAGCCAGTTGCTAGCAGTTACTTGCGGACAGACGTTGGTGCTTGCATGTGCATATTTGTTCTTCCGCTTGTAACGATGCCCCCTGGGCGATTCTGTAAATAAAATACAATAGTTTTAGCCATTTTATCCGGTTTAATAAGGGTTAACATTTGTGGAAAAGTTAAATGTGCAACCATTACTTTTTTTTCTCTTATTTTTTAATGTAACGTGCTTCGTAACCATCAATATGCTAACATACAATGTAAATTTATGAACTCTTATCACATTTCTCCCTGATGTTCTTCCTGATGCATCGGGTTTAACAGCAGAGCATTAATTCTTCTCAGTCATTTGAACTATACTGTAGGTTTCTGGTGTCATTTACCCTGTATACTACTATAATGATCTCTATGTACATTTAGTGTAAGTCATTTTACAAGGCACTCAAAATGTTAAATATATGTCTTCTGTATACCCAGAATACAGTTTGCTAAGGTAGTCTTTACCCCAGATAATCATATTTATTGTTTTTTTTATTACATACAAGGAGGGGCTTTGCATGTAGGTTTAAACTGAAACAGCTTTCTTCCTTAAAAAGGTCAATGTTAAATGTGAAATTAATTACTTTTTTATGCTTCAGTGCTCAAAATATATGCCCTTACATACATTACATTCATCCTGTTACCTACTGTAAATGTTACTATATTAAAGGACCTTGTTTGTACGTCTTGTCTCTCTGTGGCTGTTTATTCAGTATGTGACATAAGGGAGCGGTTTCTTTGAAATAATGAGTTTATGGGCTTTGAGCAAAAAAACACAGACATGGTTACTACTGATCTCATGTAATACATAAAGTAAACAGTTTAATAATCCAGTGGTGTGCCAACTTGCTCCAAGATCCTCATTTAAGATCACCCCAGCTGTCAAATCCCAGCATTATTACTTCACTTCCAGTCAGTACATTTCTTGGTATCAGGGAAGGAAAACCACATTAACCCTGAAGGAAAGTTTCTCAACCATCTGAAATGTTGCTAAATACCGGTAGACTATGTTGGTGATGTGGACACGCCCAAAGACAGGCACCAAATAACACCTTACTCTTTTCTCAGTGCCAAGTAATGACAGCTGTGTTCATACACAAACTGCTATTTCAGGAGGCTTTTGGTGTGTTTGCAGAAGCTGATCAGGTTACTTTTAGTGTCAGTCTTTAGTTCTGCTGATTTATCATTTTTTTCTCCAATTACATAAAGTACATAATTATATTGCAGATAGATTTCTATCCAGGATCTTCAAGGTTTTATCTTAATTTGCATGTTCCTCTGGTGTTGGTCAGTTTCTCTGATGTTTATTTAACACTGCACAGAATACATAACGTCTAAGAAAGGTCAGACTCATTAGGGCATTGAGATTGAGCTCTAAGATATGTGTGGGTTCACAAGCATAATGTATTCAATGCACCTGAGTCAATGAAGCATCCCTTCACTGCACCATCTGTACAGGGTGGAGTAATTATTTCTTTTCATTAAATCATCCTAGTCTCTTAAGGTATTTATACAAAACTGAGAAAGTACATTTAGAAAGTGGTGTCACTGGTGTAAAGTTATGCTTTCATTACCATATCTCAAGGAAATTTCAATCAAACACAACTGGACTTGGTTATTTGTCTTAGAAGACGTTGCATAGAGGGGCAATGACAGATTTTTTTTTTTTTAACCAGTTTTTCGTTGTGTACTTTTTGCTGCTCCATGGACAGTTCAATCTTTAAGTTGGTGCAGATGAGATGATCTCACCCAGGCTCACCAATATTACCACATGGACTTTTGATTTGCAAACTCTTCAACCATGACAGCCTATCAAAACGATCTTCCTAAGTCCTATCTCTAATCAGCATGAAATTTGCTGTGAATGCTAACCATGCACTGACTTAATGATATATTTCCATGGCATTTATGGTCCACTGGGATGCTTGGTCCCCACATTGCTGCCTGCATCTAAATTTGCTTTAATGTTTTTGTTTTTTGGCCCTGAAGATTATAGGTACTGCTGCAGAAGCATTTCTGAAGCTGCTTATTTACATATAGCTAATCTGATAGGAATTTGATAAACTGCTCTCACTAACTTATACCCAGTTGATGCTAGGCTTGGATTGGTTTATGACATCAAGTTGAAGTAATTGCTGTAGAAGACACTAAAGCACAATATATCTACATTTAATACACTTCACTTGCTGAATACTGGATACAGGGACTCAATTTATTGTCTAATTGTTCTGATCTTAAAACTTTAAAATTGCAATTTTTTAAATTAAAGGTGTACAGAAATGGCTGTTTGTCCTGTTTGTCACGCCGAGTTGTCACGAGCTGCAACACGAGTTTACCCGAGTAAGGAAAACGAATTTGATTGGTCGTTATCGAGCGGGCGGGATATTCAAAGCTTGGGGCGAGCCCGAGCTCTGTGTGTGTGTGCGTGTCTCAGACGTTTGAATGACGGATGACGGATCCAATATCAGTGGCTGATGAATCGTGTACAGGCTGACGTATAATCCGTGCGCCTGCATTATCCAATGCGGAAAAAAACAAACACACTTTCAGCCCGGATTTACTCAAAAATAGAATTTTGCACAAGGTTTGGCCTACATCGTCTAATAGATGAGTTATTACACTCATTTTATGACCCAGAGTGGGCTCAAATTCAATTTTCTTTTCTGCACACCTTTAACACAGGTTTACTATTTTTTTCTGAGTTTAAATTCAGAACTTCAAGAAAAAAAAAGTGTTAATGGCACTAGTCCTCTTCTTTACAGTAATTCACACCTCATTATCTGTACTTTGTTTTGGTAAATTACCTGGGATGGAGGCATGTTCACCAGTCTGCCTAATTAACATAAGGGGCCCGCCCACTTACAAGATGGCGGAGATAGCTACATGGTGTCTTTAATTTCTGCCACTTACAACAACAACAACAAAAACATTTGTTTTCGCCTGCGTAGGCCTTTGACAAAGAAAGACCAGAGGACAAGCTACTGACCATGGAAACGACAGCTCAACTCCTGCTGGACCGTGGAAAACAAACAAACATCAAGCTAAGTTTTACCTGCTACTGGTGCACTGCACTCTTTCCCGGGCTTCCTCGGCTCCACTTTGATGTGGAACAGATTTCTCTTTCCCTCCTTGTGAGTAAGGACTACATGTCAAATGACAAAATGACAAAATGTGTTTTTATTAGTTTCAGCTAACGCACTTAGCTTAATTACCGATTAGAATGTGTAGGCAAATGTTGCTATGGTTGTTGTTGCTATAGTTTCCAACTGTCTGCACTCCTGTTTAGCATCACAGTGGTGCTAACGCTGGCTAACGGTTAGACAATGGCGTTGTAACAAATCTTACTTAGGCTATTATACATTATACATTAATATATAATGATATATTATACTTGTATATCCCTTACTAATTACCTTTACTTACTTATTACTAAGGGTTAAGTTACCTCGTGCACCTTGCTGATTGACATGTGGGGTCTGGAGCGGGAGCGGGGTTTTGTTTACGTGTGAGATGAAGGTGGGCGACATCTAGTGGCAGTGTGTGTGTGTGTGTGTGTGTGTGTGTGTGTGTGTGTGTGTGTGTGTGTGTGTGTGTGTGTGTGTGTGTGTGTGTGTAGATAATATATATTAGGCAATGTCTATGGTGACTGTGACCTACAATTTTTTTTTTGCTGTTCACCTCATATCAAAAGTAGGCTAAGGTTTGAATAGAAGAGTTTTTGCTCTGATGTGTAATTCAGACTTTTTATGACGTGGTGCTGATACTAGATTCTGAGTTTAACAGACAAAGTTCCTTGTGTCTGACAGCTGGTTTTGTAATAGCCTCGTATATTTCTGTTTGTCATTATTGTCTGCTGCAGTGAGTAATGCTAAGGTTTCAGTGTTAAGAGGGAAAGTTATTATTCTGTACTAGTATTACTCAGGGATTGTTTATGAATGTGACCTGCAATCTGTGTGTGTGTGTGTGTGTGTGTGTGTGTGTGTGTGTCTTGGCAGCCTCTGATGCACTGATGGTGAGTAGCAGAGGCAGAGAGAAATGCGAGAGTGGCCTGTGAACTCTCTGTCAGCCCATGCAGTCATTTCCTCAGCGACTGAAAGTAAACACTCTCACGTTTTGGAGAGGAAGTGACTCAACTCTCTTTGTCTCTTTCTTACTTTCACCTCCTTTGCCCATCTGACCCCTGACACTGGCTCGCCCACGAGATCCGTACAGTTTTCACAACTCAACGTTTTTTTTAGTAGCACATTCATTTTCCCCACAGTGTATGACAGGAATGAAATTGAGTTTTGCTGTTGAGGCCCTCTGTTGTCTAGACATTAAGCTTCTGTGTCATTCAGAGTGGACATAATCAGTGTTATAAGCACAGTTACAAAAGTATGTCGCAACAATAGAAAGCTGAAAAAGTGCTTTGGTTAAAAGCTCAACAGATAAAACTGAAAGCACAATAAGTCTGTACAATAGTGTATGTGGATATCAGTTTTGAGGTTTCTCAAACTTTATTCACCCTGGAAAAAACTGATTTTCAGAATTGAGGCTTTTAACTTTAATTTGTTTGGAAAGTTTTGCTTAGAGGAAAAATTGATTGGAGACTTTCTTGTTTAAATTGAGTGTTTTTCTTCTTGATTGTTGTATCATGATAGTAGGCTATTTTAAACAAATCAGGTGACAATATCACCTAGAAATGCTTGGAAAGGGCCACATGTGTGATTGATTTCGTTTGAGCATAATATAGCCTACAGCAGTGATTCCCAAACGGTGTGCCGTGGCACACTGGTGTGCCGTGAGGCAAGTCCAGGTGTGCCGTGGGATTTTGTGACAACCATACATTATTATTGCAATATACAACTACACAAAAAATAATTATTTTTAATTTACTATCAGTACTTTGTATGCGCTCATTTCATAATACAGAGGCAAACTCTATACAAACAATTCTTTAAAAAAAATCCTCAAAGAGAACCCCATATTTCGCACAATATGTTTCAATGCTGATCAATCTGTAGGACCATGGACGGTTATTGTGACCTGTCTGGTTTAAATGGTTGTATTGCTGCTTTGATGAAGCCTAATTTGATAAAGTTTCAAATTAATCTTTGAAATATTTCGTTAATAAATATGATTTTGTGAGTAATGTAGACTAGTTGTCTTTGTCACATTTTATTTGGCATTATTAAATAATTATGCACATTTACAGATATTTTACATGATATAAGTGATAACACGTGTTATGAAGGCTATTTTGAACAATTGGTGTGCCTTGAGATTTTTACTTGTCCTTTGGTGTGCCTTGGCCACAAAAAGTTTGGGAACCACTGGCCTACAGGTAGCACATCTGTAGTGACAGCATAGCATTATTGTTCAAACCTAAAGCAGTTTAGTTTGATCTTTTTATGTGAATAACACAAAAGACTAAGACAAAATAGCTGCACTGGAGTAAGCGCTGGTCTGACCTCAGTGATCCACACATCTTGTCAAGTTTTAATTGACATTTCAACTCCTGGGTTATTAACACTGAGCCGATCAGTGTGATCCTTTTCTTTTGTAAGCAGAGCAAAGAAACACAGAGGGGCACAAACAGACAGTCATTGATAAATCAGCATCCATAGCTCATCCCCACATTGTATTTCCACGTCGCCTAAACCCTCATCAGTACATCACTTTATATTTTTATTTCCAGACTGACGCACGCAGCTGTGCAGCTATGATTTGCAGAGCGGGGTCTGTGCGGGGGCAGCAGAAATAACCAACAAGGAAACCACTCTAAGCTTTGCTCCTGCGCCGCCTGGCTGGCCTGCCGCCAGGTTTCTCCAGAGAGGGTTGGCTCACCCCTTCTCCTCTCCTCCCTCTCCTCCCTTCTTTCTCTCCCAAACCCACATACGCACTCTCTCCTGCTCTCCACCAAAGCAACAGGCGAGGAGAAGAAGAAGAAGAAGAAAAAGAAAGAAGAGCCACAAAAAGCGAGGGGGCAACACTTTGGAAAACAACAGCAAAGAAGACAACGAGGAACTTCCGAAGATGCCAGACGTGTCAGTTTTACAGACGGATCACTCGGGCACACGAGGGAAGTGATTTTATTTTTGTTTTCCCTTAAGGAGAGAAAAACAGGAGGGAGGACGCGCTTCTTTTTTTTTTCCGCCGCATGAGACTCCCCCAAAAAAATCTGCCTTGGTTTTAACAAAGCAGGCGCGTTTGGAGCTGGAGCTGAACTCCTCAGCTTCTGAATTAATGTCCCCGGGTCTCTGTGGAGGGCACTGAAGGATGCCAGGATGCCCTCTCTGATCACCCATCTGCTTGTCATCTGGCTGAGCGTCCACAGGCTGGTGTGGTGCACGGAGCGCTCCTCCACACGGGAGCGCTTCAAGGTGGTCATCGCGCCCCTCATCTGCAAGCGGATCTGCCTGAAGGGACAGTGTCAGGATACCTGCGAGCAGGGCAACAACACCACGCTGATCGCGGAGAACGGGCAGGGGGCCGACACGCTCATCGGACAGGGCTTCAGGGTCGGTGAGTGACTGTAGCTGCAGAAACAATGCTGTATATTTATGAGGGGATATAACTAGGCCGCTGCGATTAACTAATAGTTCTCCCCTGACCACGGGGGTTTATAGTTTTTTTTTCTCTCTCTATAGAGTCCCAGCAGAGGTATAGAGAGGCCTGTTTGGTGGCTCATGAATGACTTTCTGCGGAAGTTGGCTGTTTGTAAATAGGCTATCACATGGGATGGAAAAAACCTGCATATCACAGATGATCAGAAAACAACTCACTATCACTATAAATCTGTTTATCACATAGTGCTGCTGAGTGCCACTCAGCTGCATTTCAGACAGAAAAAAAAACACTTGCGATTTGATAGTAATATGAACAGAAAATTGTCTTCACAAGAGAAAGGCCAGAGCACTGACTCATGCAGTCATTCCTTTCACTGTCTTTTATGGTTTCATTTTCAAGATATGTAACAATGCAACATGTTCCACACTTTCACCAACTGGTTAACTGGGGTTGAACCTTTAAGTTGACACCTTTAAACCTTTAACCTTTCAGTCACTGCAGCTTCCAGGACAGTTAAGTCCATACTGATTTGACCTCCATTGTATGGTGGAGTAAAGTTCAACAAAACAGACATGATCAAGAAGAGTAAATAGTAAATACTGTATCACGAAGTAAATAAATGTCTTTTCAGCTTCATCTTTATGAAAACTGTCAGATTTGAAGTGGTTATCATAAGCCAAACAATGACCACAGTAAAGCTCATTCATCGATGGCTTTATCTTGTTAAAGAGTACGATCCTCTTAAAGTCACACATCAATGTAATACCAGTTACTCATATTCATCATGAATTCATGACATTAAGATTTATGTGAAGTGGGTCTAAACTCTGCCCTGTAAATAAATAGGTGGTTAAAATGAGGTGAGATGGGTTTACCCTCCACTGCACTGTTGGAAAATGTTCCCATATTACACTTTAATTAGTGAGGCACGCCTCATTACATAGCTTATAAATGTTCGCTTTTGATCTATAGTTTTTGCCCTCAACTCCAGCGTTTGGTTGGCATGAGTGGAGCCTTTCTGTGCTGTATCAGATCAGCTGTGGTGAGACATGGAGCCTTGCAGTCTACGTCAGTCTCCGGCTCAGCGTTGGTTCTCACTGGTCCACTTTCCTCCTCCACAGTCAGAGATACACAACAAGACATGAGAAGTCCATGTGAGTCGAAAAACTAATATTGGAGCTTCAGCCTCTTACCGATGTTGCTGTAATGAACAGTGGTACTCTGCCATTAATTACAGGAAAATTAATTCTAATTTCTTAATCACCTTCTCATTTGCATGAGCAAATCCTTATTATAAGTCACTTTGCTTGTTTTTGTTTCACCAAAATATCTGAAAGTATACAAACTCCATTATCTTAATGAAAGTAGTACATTACGCTGCAGTGGTCCTGAAATAATAAATTATACACGATGACAGCATTTCAGAGGCAGCGGTACATGATGCAATAGCTTCATATTTCTACGGACATCTCATTGGTGCCAGAAGCATTTTCCATTTTCTTCTTTCTTACAAGAATAGAGCACAATCAACTGAACTGAACTTGGAAACTCATTTCTCTCTATCTTTAAAATCTTTTTCCACTACAATGTTAATTGTGTTTACCAGCCCCACTGGGTGATTACACTGGTTTTTATATCTGGAAATTTAAATGAGAATTTTTTAGATACAGTGTAACTTGAAAAATGAAAGAAACCTGCCTGATATGTATTTTGGCTGGAGGGAAACCAACAGAGAAGTCAGTCAGAATAAACCATATGCAAGTTATTGACTATGTTGCACGGTCGTGCTGCTTCTTAGAGTTATCACATTCAGTTTTTACAGTACAGAGGAGCTGTAGATGGTCGTACAGATGTGGCCTCTCCAGCTGCTTTCTTTAGCATGCCCATGTGGAAGTGAGCGGGCTGGATTTAATCGAGGTCAAGTGAATCTCACTTGTGGTGCCAGGACAGCACTCCTCCTCCTCCTCCACGGCATTGTGTGGGGTCAGAGAGTTGGCCTGGCCACCATGGCCTACCTATTTCTTCCTCCAGTTTTCTAGTGCTGTGTCACATGTTGGTGCTTCTGCTGCAAATAATTCAAGAAACACATTTTTAAATTCCAGGAATACCGCCTGGTGTTTGACGTTTGGTTTGGGTAGAGAAACTGTTCTCTGAAAACAGATCCTTGCTGAGTCGTACGCGTTTTTGCAGTAGGGAATAGTCAGTTTGACTTCAGCTTGGACAGGAGATGTGTGATGTTCAGTGTCAGGGCTGGAATGTGGTGCGGACAAGTGGAAATTTCTCTCCCCTGTGTTAAAACGGCCATGGCTATAGCAGCAACAATATGAAGACTTTTCCATATTTGAGCGGCCGTGACATCAGCAAAGCAAGGCCGAGCAAACCTGACCAAACTCAAGCCTTTGTTCAAGAGTAAAGTAGCTCCTGTTGACGAGTGGACGTGCAGAAATACCTTCAACATGTCTGTGTGAGTATATGCACCATTTTTAAAGTCATTGAAATAAATGTCTGCATTTGGATGAAGAAACAGTCAGTTTTTAGTGGTTATGTCAATCTAGGATCTCTGCCAACAGACCATCGTTTTAATGGCCATAACTTTGTAAGTAATAAAGAGAGAAACTTATTCATGGTATGCGCTCCACCAGGTGCCCACCACCTGGCACCACCAGTAGGAGTGTTTTTGAAAAGCATTTCTTACCTTCAGTGTGCAGGTTGACGTGACCTGGGACAACCTGCGGCAGTGTAGTCACACAGTAGTTTATATCTGCTCCTGCTCCATTGAGATATTCAGAAAATATTCATTTCCAACCCTGGGGGAATGTTTACAGGATTAAAACATTTAGTTAAATGACTATTCTCCCTGGGTTAAACAGCTGGAGAACAAACTGCGGAACATGTCAGTGTTGGCAGAGGTTTGTGCTTCCAAGGAGTTGTTTTGACTTTGTTTAATTTTCTGACCAGCTGCCGAAAACACAAAGCAGAGAAGAGCCAGATTTACTGGGTAGAATGACCAACAACTTGATAGCTTTAGCCATGCTATTAGCATGGTCCGTGACTTTAGTCCAAACCGAAATTTCTCAACAATTATCAGAGGGATTGCCATGAAATTTGATACAGACGTAAATTTCCCCATCTGGGGGCATTTTCTGCTAAAGATAGCAGCATGGAGGTGGTGTAAGTGACATGTGTTTGTGTGCTGAAAAACCAAAACAATCAGCCGAAAGACATAAGAACGCCTCATACTGTACATGCCGCTTTGAGCAACATCTTATTACATAAACATGTGATTCATTCTTAAAATAAGTGTATTGATTAAAGCTTTGCCTGGTCAATTGCCATCTGTTGTTAGAAGATTTATTTAATGACAGGCATAGGCCTCTTTATTTAAAAGAAAAATAACGTTAGTCATTTTTATTTCAATCAAATCTACATGTAAATTATGACCTGTTTGATCTGAACGGTGTGTGATTACACTGTCCCAGCCTGAGGCAGACAGACAGACAGACAGACAGACGACCACACAGATGTTAAGCAGAGCGGTTTCTCTCAGTCTGTCTACAAATCACCTGAATGACAGGCAGGCTTTGTACTTGTAACCCAGTTGAAAGAGTCTCTACTGAGCTGAAGCTCTGCACTCATTGTCAGACAAACAGTCAATGATTACACAATATCTGTTATGGTTAAATACATAGCAGTTAGAGCCAGCACTGCTCTATTTAATGTACAGTCTGAACAATACAACACAGCAGGTTATCCATGTAATCATTATTTTACACATGATCTCTGAGCTTTAGCATGCACTACAGCTCATATACCATGTAGTTACCAGATTAAGAAACTTCATCATCTTAGCTCCATAATTGAGTTCAGATATGTCAGATATGGGTCCGGTCACGTTTCCTGGGAAAAACTTCATAGATCTTCAGTGCATTTATGAAGTATTATTCTGTTGAAAGAAGAGCCTTCAGCTTAGCGCTCTGGACCAGATTTTCATTAAGGTTGTCTTTGAACTCTGTTCAGCTTGTCCTCTATTCTGACCAGTCTTCCCTGTCCTCCACTTGCCACACAACCACCACCATCCTTCACCATGGGATAGCAGCGGTGCGTGGTCCTCCAGGCAGGACTGTCAGAACCGAGGCCAGAGGTTCAATTTTGGTTTCATCCAACCACAGAATCTTGTTTCTCGCAGTACTTTTGGTGCTTTCTGCAAACTCCAAGCAGCTCAGGCCTCCATCTGGCCGCTCTTGCCCAGTTACTTGGAGCTGTGGCTGTTCCAAACGTCTTCCATTGAAGAATTACGGAGGCCACTGTGCTCTTCACAGTAGCCTCCCCCAGATGTGTGCCTCATCACAGTGTTGTCCATGGCTGACCATATATAGACAGGTGTGTTGACCTTTCCAAATCATGTCTATTGAAATTTCATTACCACAGGCTTTGAAACATCTTAGTTTCTGCTTTTCCTTTGCCCTCCATCCATTTTCCAGAACCGATGGGAATTGATGCATCCCAGACATCTCTCTTTTATTCTTGTGTTCCACATCATATCTATGCAAGTCATCATCAGGCTCTGAAGGGACTTAGGCAGAAGTAATGTTCATGTCAGCCATAAAAACATCTTACCATTTCTGTAACAGCTCAGTTATTGTATTGCACAGTATTCAGGAGGAGCCAGGAGAGATAAAAGAGGAAGAAGGGACGGGTGCATGGAGATATGGTTGGAAGCTGAGTTTGTAAGTTGTAAAAATCTGTAGAGTGAACTCTTGCATTCTGCTCCAATTGCTTGGACCTGAACCTCTTCACAGATGAACACCATTTCGTAATTATCCCCATGTGTTTTGCTGAGCAGAAATCCCACAGCCGACTGATTTTCTTCTTCTTTAGCACTAGAAATTGGCTGTAAATACATATAAGAAGAAGTAGGAGACAACTTGAGATGCTTTTTTTGCTCTTTGTAGACTGGCCGTTTTGTGTCTGTATGCGTCTTTTTCACACGTATAAAATGAAGTGTTTATTTATTCAAAACATAACAGTATCTGCACACATACACTGGTTGTTAAAATGAACACGTCTAATTTTTCCTCGCTGTTTGCAGCACAGAAGCATCTCATCCATCAGCCTTACTGACAGCAGCTGCTTGCCTGCCAGACAGTCCAACGAGCCTTATCTGTCCTCTAAGACTTCACAGCATCTCATCTTTAACAACGCTCCAGACATCCCGCCTGCTCTAGATTCTTGTCTTTTTCTGGAATAACTAAAAGCACAGGGGGAAGCGGGCTTATCATATCCCAGTCTGGGCTCGTCTCACCTAAAATGGGCATCATGAAAAGTGGATATGGCTATTTCAGGATTTCCCATGTGGTTCTGTATTTAGAGTAAAGTGACAGTAGTAGCCCTGTGGTTTGTTTTGGTTTTTCCTTGGCACAGGTCAGAGGTCCATGGGAGCCTGAAAATGAAGACAAGTCAGTCAAATACAGTAGATGGAGCCGGTTCTGCTTTCTCTCTGTTTAGGAGATGAGTTTATTTTACCTTTCAAAGCCCTCTGCTCTTACCCACACACTCTTCTTTCTCTTGTGCCAAGCTTTGGAGAAGGCGGTCTAACACGGGCAACCAAAAACCTGCAGCACTCCGGATTTTTGCCACAGGTTGGACCGAGCTCAGAGGCAAAGCTGGGCACGGCTCCTGTGCTCACACCCTCTCAAACAAAAAACGCACACACTTGGGGAAGCTCACAGTCACGTAAAACTTACTTATCCTGAACGCTGTGGTGAAATGCGCATCATGTGTCGGCAGGATGATCCTCAACCCCCTGTCAAGGATGTGTTTTTATATTTTTGGATGCGCATTCTGTCACCTCCCCCTGTCTATTTATGCATGCGGGGGAAATAATACATGGGGTTATTTGGGGTCCACAATCTTCATTAAGCTTTTACCACTGTTTTGCAAGTGGGACAACAAATGTGTCTTCAAAAACTGATATGAAAGAGCAGCCATAATGACAGGAACCAGGTACAAGCTGGGTTATAATACAAGACATTGTCCCTCTCAACCAGTCAGTCAGGCCAACAATGTGATAAAAGTTATAAAAACTATGCCTATGTAATCTTAAGGGTTTAAATTTCTCCATTACTTTTAGACTACATTTGGGGCAGCCACTCCCAGTTGTTGAAAAGGATTAAAGCCACAGTAATTTCTCTGCATTTACATTTGTCAACATTGCACCACAACACTCAGTCAGAGTGAAAATCCACATGATCCTACCAGGAGTTTTCCCATCGAATCAGACTCCGGCGTGTTGTGACTTCCTGTGGGCCAACAGCTAATTAGGTGGTGCAGGTTGCAAAAAGCATCACAGTAAATTAAACTAAGGAAACAAAGCAGCAATTAGAGGTATCTCTTTTTTTTTTTTGGACCGTCACAAGGGAACAGTGTGTATATTTGCATGCGTGTGTGTACCTATGTGTGTTTGGTGCTCAAGAGCAGTGTACTGAATCCAGCTCAAACAAACAGCCTTCTTTGCCATCTTTAACACTCTCCTCCCATTTGCTTAGCGAGGGGGAGAAATGGAGCAGTTATTTAAAGCTGCTCAGAGGAATGCGAGTGCTAGGGACTGCACCCACACCACGCAGGACCCTGTAGCTGTAGTGATTAGCCAGGGTAAACAGAATAACACAGCCTGTGCCAGCGCTGCCTTGCTGCCGTGGCCTGAGAGTGTGTGCAGCCTGCAGACATTTACCTGCTCCGCTCTTTCCGGCGCTGAGTGCTGAGTATCCCGCAGGGCAGGTATCTGACATAATCTCAGCAGAGCACTGTCAGCACTCCTCTACCTGCCTGCTCTCCGTGTCCTATAGCCACGGCTTTTAGACTGTCATTAAATGACATCATTCACATTTACGCCAAGATCCTGTCTGACTCTGGCTCTCCTTCCACAAACATCTCCGCCAGAGGGGTGTGACAGGGTAACATTGGATATGTGCCCACCCAAGAACTATTGAAACCACACCGCATATTTCCATGACATGTAAAAATCACGTTGTGCAAGGCAGCGTTTGATGTAGATTTGGATAATTGCAAACCTTCTCAGTCCGTCCTGATCTGTCTGACAATGGCCGCTCCACTTTCCTCTGGCGGAGTCAGCTCGTCGTCATCGTCCAGTTCCTGTGGGGTCAACAAACTGTTGTTTTAGGCTGACTGTGAGAGGTAATGAATGCCTTTTAGTGACAGTGGACGAAGGACGGCACTATTGTTTGGATAGCTGAGGCCGAGGCCGCTCAGTTTTTTTGGAGGGGGGTTGTTGCCGGAGCACGGAGATCTGCAGCGAGGAGGAGGAATGCGTACGCAGGTTTGTGTTTTCAAAAGGCAGTGATTATGTCATTTACTCCCATCGCCTGGCTCGGCTGCAGGAGACTGACCCATTTCGTACGATGCTCTTTCTCACTTCGTGTGGTATGTGGTCGCACAGTGCCAGTTGATGGTAGGCGTATTTGGGGATGCGGTTTCCTGCTTTGGAGCTGATGGTGAAGTGAGGAACGTCATACAATGATAGCCATTCCCCTATTCTCTTTTTAAACGGTGGTTTTAGTGGCATGTGTTTACTGTTTATGGGGCCCAGGCAGTGTTGTTTAGTCATGGTTCTCTAGGGTCATGAAAGATGGATGGCAGTAGTAAAACACTAAATATAGGAAACTCATTGAAATATTGAAGTTTAAATTTAAGTTTTGACAATAACATTTGATCAAACAACTGTGTGATGTGACAGGGCCACTCATAATGCTGAAACCAGTGGAAATAAACACCTGACTGGTTTGTTTTCCCAGAGTTCTGGTCACATATAGTCACATATAGTAACACAGTGAGTATCTGTATACAACAGACACGCTCAGAAAAGCTGAGTTTATTTTACATTTCCACCAAAAAAGGGCAAAAGGTATAAATCAACAGGTGGATAAAACTCAATAATTAGCACATGAGTCATGTGCTAATTATTGAGTTTTATCATGTGACATGACATCTTGTTTGATTTATCTAATGTTTACTGTGACTTTCTAGAGTATCCCCTAACAACCTCATGTTGACAAAAGATGCGTGATATGACGTCAATGATTGATAATGTACACACGGAACAATTACTATGTTTACTCGAGCAAGAAAATATGTTGGCGTGAATATATTTGGAAACTTTCTAAATTTAATCTGACATCATGATATAGTGCAGACATTGTGTTTGTTACAAGTCTGAATCTGCATCATGTATCACAGTCACTAGACTCCACTAGTGCAAACATGAGTCGTAGCGGTATCGAAATGCCTCGTCAACAAGATCATGTATCAGACCTGAAGACCAGGGGAATGATCGCATGTTGGCCCCAAAGTGTTTTTATATCTCTGACTGGGTCGGGTCCGACTGGGACTGAATAGTATAATGAAAGTGACTCAGTGAGCGTCATCACCACTGATTTGGGTGTCTGAATCTCGCAGTCTGGGCTCATTTCTATTTTTTGCCAAAAACATGAGTGTGTTTCAAAGAACGGCACGAATCGGGCCATTGTGTGGACTGCACGTTGAGAGATGATGTCTGCAAGCAGCTCTGGGTTCAGTGAGCTGAGGAGCGTTTCTACTGTGGTTTGTGGGGCTGTAATTTGTTGTTTTTGTGCTGGGAGGGTGCGGCTGCGGCTGAAAGGACGCCGTGGAGGGAGGGGGCTGTCGATGCGTCATCTCCAGACAGACAGCAGTGAGTGGGTGGGTGGTCACAGGCCACTCAGAGGGCAACTTTTTCTTTCTTTCTTTCTTTCTTTCTTTCTTTCTGTTTTTCTTTCTTTCTTTCTTTCTTTCTTTCTTTCTTTCTTTCTTTCTTTCTTTCTTTCTTTCTTTCTTTCTTTCTTTCTTTCTTTCTCTCTCTCTCTTTCTTTCTTTCTTTCTTTCTTTCTTTCTTTCTGTCTTTCTTTCTTTCTTTTCTTTGTAACAACATTTTTCTGTTAGCTGTTAGTAGTTATTGTCAGCTTGCAAAAAAAGAAAGAAAAGACAGACTCTATGGTATAATTTTCCTGTTGACAGTTATTACCCATAATTTCCTAAAAATATGTAACATGCTGTCTTTTGAACTGTGTCCTGTTACTTACACTAGGTGTGCTTATTTAGTCTTTGGGGAATGTACAGTATGTTTTTCCTTAAAGAAAAAAAAAGTGTCTGGGAATCGCAGTAATCCCACTGAATCGTCACACTTTCTGCTCTCTGGATTTTACATCTCTCCTCCGCTCTGCTTCTTTCTGCTTTATTCTCTCACTCTCCCAGATATATGATCTCTTCCTTCTACCATCTCATGCTGCGAGGAGATCTGTCTTTCTCCTCTGTGGGTGAATCATGACATGATGAAGAAGGAGCTCTCACTCATATGTCACTTGAAACACTCGGACGAGAAGTGCTCGAAGACAAAGACTTTGTTCCCTTCCTCCTTCTTTCTCTCTTTTGTCGGTTCGCTCCGCTCTTCTACTTGGAGTGAGCGCCGCATGGGAAAATTATATGCCTCCAGACTGTCTTGGAACGTACCTGCAAGCTGACGTTCAATATTAAATTAGGTTTCAAAGGCATGACAGCAAAGGATATAGTCGACTTTGAATGTTTTCTTAGCTTAACTGAGGCCATATATGGGAAAACTGCGGCTATATATTTAAAGGCAACACAGAGTGTCTTCTTTCAAATAGTTATAAAGTGATCAAATTACCATTTTATGCCACAAATGAGAGATTGAGATTTTCTTAAACGGGGCCATGTGGAAAATGAGCTTCATGATATCATAAGTGCTTCACATGCACAAGCCCCAGCCTCCACTGTTCAGCCTGTTGTTCATGCCTCACATTCACTCAGACCACCAAATAACTCTTAGGTGCATCTGATTTTTAATAACACACCACCTCTCGTCTCAGGAATGTGTTAGATGCGTAAAGGCGAAGGTGTGGTTCAAAACAGAGGCTGGCTGCCTCTGCGACGCTGAGTCGATGAGTGATTTTTGAATCATAAATTCAGCTAATGAACTTTGAGGCAAAGAAAATCCACTGGAAAGTAAAAATCCTTATGATCTCAGCTGTAAAGCTTTATGCTCTTTTCGGTATGTAATGTGGTGCGGTCACCTAACCACAGCGGCTCTCCAGGAGACAGTACAACCTCCAGTTAATAACTCTCTCACATACACACACACACCCATTCACAAACTAGATCTGCAGAAATCATTAGCCCATGCATTGCCAGTATGGCTTCAGCTTAACTGATGGAGGTGGATGTGAAGGAGGAGTCACTGTATGTTATTGCAGTGCACACATTACAGTATTCAGCCCCCTGGAGCTCAGAAGACAAACAGGAATGAGATGGATAATTTAAACAGAGTCCGTGTAATCGGACATGAAGCGCATTAATGACAACTGTTGTTGTTCCTACAGTGTTATTGATTGAAATTGCAAAGAAAACATCATTGCAGTTTTTAAAAAAGTGGTTTCAGCCTTAATTCTGTTTGAAAAAAAAAGAAGAAAAAAGACTGGTTAGGTTTGGGACATTGTTTTATTTTTCCATTCAGCCAGACAGACTAATGGATGTTTCTAATAGCTCTGTGCAAAGCTTGAATTTATGCCCAACAAGCACAACAGGCGAGGAAAGACACAACTTTCATCATCTGGAAGCTTTTATTTTTGTTCCTGAGTATCTTGAATAGTCCTCTATAAATTAAATAAGTTATTGTTTGAATGTATTAATATAGCAAACTAATTATGTTGTAAATTGAATTGCATATAGAAACAAACATTTAGGAAAGAATATAATAAATGAAATACAGTACAAGAAAAGTCCAACAGGAAAAGATGAGGGGAATTAGATCATCTACAATAACAAGGTTTGTTTCTATAATAAATATACATCAAAACATCCTATTAACTGTTGAAGTCTACAGTTTCCTCTCATGTTGCTCCCATAATGAAATTAGATGTTTTATAAATAATGTTACATAACTTCCAAAAGGCAGGCATCTGACAGACTTTCAGAGTTGTATTTCCCAACATGTGCCTGGATGTGCTGTTGAGGCCAAAAACATGTCCCACATAAAGCAAAAACACAATACAAATGTCTGTCCAACATAAAAATCCCCCGAAGTCGAGCTCCCTTTCATAGCAAGACTATTTACTTTTCTTTTCTTGTCACATGTGAAACGGATAAAACAGTGATTTTCCTAAATGTCAAACAAATGCACTTGATTTTTAAAAAATCAGATTTATTGTTTCCATGGAACTCTTATCATTGTATGTGAGATGTATCTGTCTTATAAGTGTGATTGTGATTGCACTAACCTGTGTGTGGTGCTATATGGTCGAGTTGAAATAACATCATCTTAATTTCATTATAACAGTGGGTGTTACCTCACATTAAACTCAGTGTGCTCCAGCCTCCAGGTGAGCGAAACATTTACTAAATAGGAGAAAGAGAGAGTGCCATCTCCTCTCCATTTCCCCCTCCTACCTGTAATCAGTAGAGTAGTCGAACACTTAGTAGTAAAAGCTCAAACTACAGTGTTTTTGTAATAGAAATCACTCCTCCCTGAGGCTGCCTTCAGATAATTACAGTCAAAGTGATATAATTTTAGTCTAGACAATGCCTGTACAAACTCTGCGCCTGAACGTCTTCATGGAAGCTCTTTGATCAGATTGTACTTGGCTCTGTGTGTTGTGTGGCACCACACTGGGCTTCTTCTGACATCAAAAGGTTTCATTCACACGACGACCCCCGCCCTTGTTCCCACCCAAGAAACATAAGCCAAATGTGTAATATGATTTCTCCCTGAAGCTTTTGTGTTCATGAGTTACACCGGTGTTGAACTGACCCTGACTGCGCTGCGCTCTCAGTCAGACACCTTCCCAGCCAGACGAGGCCTCGGCCCAGACTTTTCCTTCCATCGTCTTTCCAGCCTCTGTGGGTTTAGATTGTGTAATCACGCTTGGAAAAGAGGTTCTTTTCCTGTCTTTCTTGCGTCTGCAGTCCCAATCTCCAACCCCCGCATCTTTCCCAGTTTCCTCTCTTTTCTAAATCCAGTTACCGAGACAAAATCTGAACTGTGGAAAAACTCCCTTATGTCAGAGAAAGTCGAACAAAGTTGAGTCGTGAGTCCTCAGTCTGTGCTGCTCGCCTACTATTTCCTGAGTCGTCCAATCCAGCCTGATTGCTAGTGCGAGTGGTTATAGACCACGGTCACACGGTGGTCGACAGTGGGAGACAGCCTCTTTAGTATCCATCAAGTTTGGATTTAAATATTTTTGTACCCCACTAGTTTGCTTTTTTATTGAAGTCCTTTAATTTTTCTGCCTGACTTTCACTCTTTGAGGATGTCCCTGCTGTGTTGAAAGTGATCTAGTCTCCTAATTACGCCGCAACCCAGACTCCCTGGCTGTCCGCTCCTAATTACTTCCATGTGTGCACACTTGGCTCAGCAGCAGAAAGAGGCCTCCTCTCCTCTCCTCTCCTCTCCTCTCCTCTCCTCTCCTCTCCTCTCCTCTCCTCTCCTCTCTTCTCCTCTCTTCCTTCTCTACTCCCCTCTCCTCCTTCTCTACTCCTCTCTCCTCCTTCTCTACTCTCCTCTCCTCCTTTGTTTCTTCTCCCGAGTGTGTTTGTCTGAAAAGTTCTCAATGAATCTCTAGTGGTCAGCGTCATTGTTTTGGTAGCTCCAAATAGCAGCAAGATTATAACCAAAAGTGTTCAGACCTAAAAACAGCCATCATCATGATAGTGAGCTGCACAGAGAGCTTGTGTGTTTACTGGTCAGGGCAGTTTGTGACGAGCTGTAGTGGAAAATACCGAATTTACCAGGAGGGGGGAAAAACACTGTGCTTTCTCCCCTAAACCGGCCTTGGTTTTGCAGTCGTAGTATTTGACGCAGTAATGAGAGAAGCAGAAGTGGTAATTCAGTGAATAGAAACCGACTCATACAATTTGACTATTTATGTCTTCATGATGCTATAGCGCTGGACTTTACTGCTACGTTAGGATGCAGAGTTGATGCAAGAGGGATGATGGATGTGAAGGAAAGTGTAGCAAGGAGGAAGAACACCTGCTATATATTATTTGAGATTGAAAAATGTCCTTAGTCCACAGCATTATTACAGAAGGAAACCTCTGGATATTTATGTGAGAAGCTGGACTGAGGAGAAACTTTTTTTTATTATGATTTCACAGTTTTGGGAAATTAGCTCTGTCTATTTTTGTTGGAGCATCAGACAAGAAAATACTGGTACATACCATTCTCTCATGTGTCTATTAAAGATCAGGCCAGCACATGCTTAGCTTAGCCCAAATACTGGAATGAGGAAACGGCTAGCTTCACTTTGTCGAATTGGTAACCAAATCTGCCTAATCAACACGTTACACCTCTGTTTGTCTAATCCATGTAGAATGGTAATTTTGCCATTTTAGATGGGTTGCCTGGAAACTATTCCGACCTAAATAGTTCTTTAATTAGATATTTAGTGATCAATAAAAGGTTCTTCTTTTTGTATGGCTGTTTGTAATGTTATTTAGGGCCATAGCCTTTTCTAGAGTTTCACTCCTTTCATTAAATGAGCATGGTTTTTGTAGAAATGTGACACTAAAGCTCAAGGCTGCTGTCTGTTTATTTGTCTGTTTATTTATCCACCGTTCCTTCATTAACTGTCTTAGCGCTGCTGCATTACTGTTGGGTTTCAGTTTTCTCTCCCTGGATTCATCACTTACTTGCGGTTTTTCCTCTGCTCTCTCGCTTTCTTTTTCCTCTGATTGTTCTATTGTGGGAATTTCAAAACCAACTGGACTTAAAATAAACACAATGGGAGACCCAATAAAACCGCGCCGAACACTGTATACGCCATGAGCCTCCCTCCAGCCAGCGAGCTTTCCCATAGACCTGAAGATCTTTCCCATATGTCAGAATGGAGCTGTTAAACACATCAGTGGCATTACCTGCCTCTCTGCTCAGACACTGCTGCCGACTGGCTGCAGGGACCTGTTAGTCCGTCAAGCTGGTGTGACTTTTACAGTGGTACAGTTCACAGTGAATATTTTACGTGGCCCTGCTCATGCTACAAACCGTTGTGACCGTCTGCCATGTTGGTGTTATGCACGACTAAGTCATCAGGCTGTTCACGTGACCATATCAACCTCAGTCTGCCTCTGAATAAATGAATCTCAATCAGCATCATCATCATCATCTGACTATGTGATTATATTCTTGTGTTGCTCACGTTTATAAGTTTTTTCCCCATCCTTCTCATCTATGAACTGTTGACCTCGGCTTGTCTCCTCCTGACAGCTCTCTCCTCTCTCTCTCTCTCTCTCTCTCTACAGTTGTGTGTCCCTTGACGTGTATGAATGGAGGAGTATGCAGCTCGAGGAAGCACTGCCTCTGCCCGCCGGGCTTCACCGGTCGCCTCTGCCAGTTTCCACTCCAGCAGACACAGCAAGCACAGGCGGCGCGAGGCAACAAGCAGCCCGTCTACCCAGTATCTCTGAAGCCAGACGTCCACAAACTAGTGGAGCAGTCAGTAATAGGGCGTACCCAGATGACGCAAACGACGTCAGTCTTCACCCTTCCGGGGCACCACTCATCTGAAGGTAGCTCAGCTTTGTTTCAGCATCTCGCAGCAGTAGGTCGGTTTTCAGTAATGGTGCAAATGTGTTGAATAACGTTCCTCCGATTTCTCCCTTTTTTCTCAATTTCAGTGCAGATTAATGTGCGTGTGCACCACACACCGGACACCTCCGTAGTCATTCAACCTCTCGACCAATCAGACGTCAAGCCTCCTCACAAGACGGGGAGTCAGCGCATGATCCCCACGCGGCACAAACCGAAGGGGCGCTGCTTCCAGGAGACGACGCCCAAACAAGCTGTGAGTTACGGCGCACGCTCATGTGTTGACGTTGAACCTGTCGTCTCCTGTTATGTTGTTACAGTAACTTCTCTCTGTCTCCTCTGGCCTCAGTGCAACAGCACCCCACTTCCTGTTCTGACCAATCAGGAGGATTGTTGTGGCAGTGTGGGGAATTCATGGGGACAAAACAAGTGTTATCAGTGCCCCAAACTACCAAGTGAGTGACGAAGCACCTAAAGCACCTTTAATTGTTCATTATTTAATTTTCAAGTAGCTCTAAACCACTTTATCCAGCTCAGCTTTATATTCAGAAATGAAACTACATCAAATTGTTTTTCTCACAATAACCTTTAGAGTTTCATCCCATCTTCATCTTGTGTGTTCTCGGGAACAAATTATGGTTTATCGTGCCAAAAATGTCAGGCATTCCCAGCAATTTATACCTCCAACCTTATGAAATTACGGCCCTGGATTAAAACAATCACTTCCATACCTCTTTAAAAATGCTTGAATGTGTACATGAAAGTTAGTGGCGAGGTGGGGAAGGGAGTGTGTCAAACGCTGGGGAAGGAAAAGAAAAACGGAAGAAATTACAGGAATTGCACACACAGACAGTGAGACAGAAAAAGAGAATGTGGAAAATAACCCTCTACTTAAGCATGTTCCTATGGGCCTGCCCAGTGCAGGACTGTCATCACATTGCTGAAGATTGAATTTCAAGAAAATGTTGGCTACTCACGTTTTTCCACTCTGCTATTATTCCGCCGCTCAGTTCTGACTCGGACAATGCAGCCTTTGACAAAAAAAAAAAAGACAACCTAATACTGTGCGTCTGGTTGGTCTTTAGATAACTGGATTTCTGCCCAGAGTGCTGCCTGTTTTTGTTACGTTCATATCCATTTATAGGGTCCTCTTTTTTTAATGAAAACGGCTGGAGTAAGCGGTGCTCCTTTTTTCATTGAACTTTCTTACTGTTTGTGTGAGTGCTGTCTTCCCACAGCTCTCTAATAAAACTGCCTTACACGTTTTTTACTCCCTCATGGAAAATTGGACATTCTTCTGTGTTCGAGATTCAAGGCTCCTTTAGGGGGGGAGAAAAATGGCATGAGCGAAAACCTCATGGAAGACTTTTCCAGTCTGGTCTCTGACAGGCTTTGTCTCATCATAGCCCATAAAAATAACTGTCAGTAGAAAAAAAAAGGTGTTAAAGGACTTAACAAACAAGTTATTACACATGAACTGATGAGTGTTAGCGAAGCAGGTAGGTGAGCTTTTTCTGGGTTGCGTTTCTTTTTTTCTTTTTTTTTGCTAAACTAAGCTAACCTCCAGCTGGCTGTGGCTTACATTGAACACAAAGGGTTATAAATCTTGTCATCTAACTCTAGCAGCAAGAAAATAAATGTACTTTATTTCTCAAAATGTCAAATCTCTGCTTGTCAGATTTGGCTACAGTAGCTAAACACTCCCATACTGTAACAGCATCATTGCCAAACATATGGTGCTGCCTTTGTATTATGACGATATGTAATAAAACTGAATGTGTTGCTTTTACATTATTACTAATATAAATGATAAAGAAATTGTTTGCCATATTTACTTCTACTTCTTCTACAGTCTGGTTATATCAGTTTTAGAAACATTTGTGGGTTTTGATTTTAACTTTTATTTGTTGTTGTTTTTTTAATTACCTTAACCATAAATCTCTTGCTCCACACTTCTTTATCTGAGTCTCAGCAGTTCAACAAATAACTATATCCATCTATACAGTCACTAAAGCCCCATAAAGGTTTTTTTTTTATTTTCATTTTTGTTGCTGTGAGTATAAATGGGGAGTAGCTTTCACTGTGTCAGGGTTTGGTTGTACACATTAGGCACCTCTGTTTTGCAAGTCGTTTTGCAGAGGATTGAGGAAAACATACTGTGTGTGCTTAAAGACAAGTTTCCTGATATTGTTTTTATTGATATATTATTAATCACTTTATACAGACTGGCTGATTTAAGCCACTTTGCTATTATTGAATTACTGAGGAGGGGTTTTACAGTTTTATTTTGGTTTGTATCATCCAATATAAAGTACGGATCTCTCTCTGTAGCTGCAGCTCTTCTCTCGTCATTAACAGTATTTCACTTGTGCTTTTGTCACATCCTTCCCTCCGTGCTTCACCACGTCTTCTCCTCCCTCAGATGCGTCAGTCAAACAGACCATTGTGGAAGACTACGGCTCCACCTGTCCACAAGGCTATAAAAGATTCAACAGCACTCACTGTCAAGGTAACACAGGCAGGATGTAGCTCGTAACTAGAACAGAATTAGAGCTAGAAGTGAAGTTGGGGTTTGTTTCCATCTTCTATGAGTCTTTTTCTATTTACTTGTGTAATAAAACTGCCCCATCACATGCTTTCTGACCAGATATCATCCTTGACAGTATATCAAAAACAACCGTTGTATTTTTTTTTTACCCCACCTCTCGACCTTGAAGATATCAACGAGTGCTCCATGCAAGGCGTCTGCCAGAACGGAGACTGTCTGAACACACTGGGCAGCTTCAAATGCTCTTGTAAGCCGGGTACGTTGCTGGACAGGAATCGATGCGTTGGTGAGTTAGCGCCCTTTCTTGTTTCTCTCTCTGCTTGAGTGTCCACTTGACATTGAACGACATTAAACATTTGTTTGAAAATGGGATTCCCATCTGTTCTGTCAAAGCGGATCATTTCCACATGAAACTCTTTTGTCTCCTCTTTCAGAGTCTCCAGCCGAGCAGGGCCACTGCTTCCGCATGGTGTCCGAGGCCAGGGGCTGCGAACACGCGCTGCCGACCCTCCACACCCAGGAGGTGTGCTGCTGCACGGTGGGCAAAGCCTGGGGCCGTAACTGTGAAAGATGTCCTCAGGTGGGCACAGGTGAGTCGACGGAGAATCGGATGGTTACTTGCTGAGCTTTTAGCCGATAGGATATCCGTAGTCGCAGTTCATCATATGTGAGCTGTCATGTTGTAAGGTGAAATAAGCATCATGTCTTCTTCCTCTGTGTGGTTTTCAGTGGCCTTCAGTAAGATCTGCCCTGCTGGGAAAGGATACTTTCTCCAAAATATCAGAGAGACCGTCATCTTCCCCGGTAAACCAAACAAGGAAGGTGAGTAACAGTCGCTAAGAGACCTTTGTACGTTTGTATGTTCATGTAAATCTCTAGAGCTAGACTGCAGCTCTGTATTACTACCTACTGTTGTAACATGTTATGTCAAAATCTCATAAGGAAAAAAAACAATAAAAAAATAAAGTATGACGAAGATAATGTATTCTGTGGTAACGGGGGCGGGACTAGATAAGCTTTTGCTTCTCCCGCTTTCCCTTTCGGCCATGTGTATTGTATTATTTGAACTAAGATGTTTTCTGATGATGATGATGATGATCTAAATTGACATGCCCGAAATAAACAAACAAACAAACAAACAAATAAATAAATAAATACATTTGTGGTTGTAATAAAATTATCTTTGTTTTTCTTTCAGAAGCAAAGCGGCCGGTAAGACAGTATTCCTGTTTCCAATGCCATAAAATAGGTGGTTTATTAAAAAAGTTGTTGTGAGATCTGATCGACTCTTGTCCATCAGGAGAGGCCACCAGAGACAACGACCCCTGTGCAGCCTCCCACCAGCAGTCTTCGTGTTCCTGGTAAACACACCTCCAATATAACCAGTCAGACAGATGTTTACTCCACAACTCCAGTGAATAGAACATGTTGAGACGCAAGTGAAGATTTGTTTGCTACTGGTGCTTAATGTAATGTGTGTGTGTGTGTGTGTGTGTGTGTGTGTGTGTGTCTTGCTGCTATCTGCAACATGAGTACAAGTGTAGAAAAAGGTTCTCCCACGTGTGGGCGAAGACAAAAAAAAACAAAACACCAGGGCTAAAGTTCAACATGTCATATTCCCTCCTAAAGTCTGTCCACTTCATCTGTCTTCTGTTGGATCCACAGTTGCTAAACCCACCCCTCCGACAATCATCCGAATGACCCTCGGCAATGACCCCCTCGAAACACAGACTAAAGTCTTGCGTGAGTTCCCTGCAAACCTCAAACTGACTTAAACACCTATTCTGGTTCATGGTTCATGCACCGTTAAAAAAAACCCTGGAAATTCAAGCTCTCCACATTCCCCAGTAAGAGAAGATGTGTAGTGAGCTTTGGGTCCATCTCTCATGAATGACATGTTGACTTTCTCCAATTAATACTCTACACTGAGACAGTCCATAAAATAATAATCAAAATGGAAAGCAGATCTAAGGTCAGGTCAACACTAAGTTAATTCTCCTCAGACGCATGCTTCTTTAATGGTTAACTGACTCGTTTGGACACTTTGGATGTTGTGAGCAATCAGCCATGAAGCATGAACCAGTCTTAAGGCTATGTTCACATTGTGCAATAACTACATCATGTCCTGCTGGTATTTAAAAGTAGGGTATGTGTTAAGTGACTTCATTTCCATTAAAGAAGAAAAAAATTGACCAGAATTACAAACCCAAACTGGTCTTTATTTGGGAATGAAGTGAAGAATTGCTCTATTTTTTCTACTGTTACAGCGCTCTCAGTCTGTAACGCCTTGTGTGTTCATATGTCTGACTGACGCCTCTCATTGGCTTTCATATAAAGTTGAACAGTGTGAACATGGCCAAAGATAGAAGAACTTAGGTATAGCATGGATACCATAAGCTTGATATATATATATTTCTAATAATATAAATACACATATACATGTGTGTATCTATGTATTTATATGTATGCATGTATAAATATATATGATGCTGGTCCACTCTGTGTCCCCTCCTTGAAGCAGAGACAGATGAATGTAGGCTAAGCAGGAACATTTGTGGTCACGGAGAGTGTGAGATCAGCCTGAACGGCCACATCTGTCACTGTCACCCTGGCTACCATCTCAACCCGCAGAGGAACATCTGTGAGGGTAAGAGGCGATGGTAGAGACGGTGGATAGAGGAGGTGCAGGGATGGGACGGTGATTAATACCGATGAGAAATTTCTCATGAAGTTTCTTACGCATGTCTTTTCCCTGACAAACACGTGTCACTGATTCCAGGAAACTGTTGTGTTATATTGTTGGTATCCCACAAGTCTTTACCTCTCGTAGACAGATGAGAAATTAAAAGGCAGGTACAGGCCTACAGATGTTTTTATGCCTCAGCACCAGGTTGACCACATGTACGCCATATGTTCTCACAGACACAATAGCTTTAACAGAGCTAATTTAAATTTGACACAAACATTCACAAGGTCTCACTACTGTAGGTCACTGTGATCTCAAACACATGATTTGGGCCTTTTTAAACTCAACAGTTTCACAACACCTCATGGGGATCCCTTCAAATTCTATATAAATATCCACTTAGACTCAAGGTTGAACTGATTAAAGGTCAAGGTCCCTGTGACCTCAGAAAACTATTTATAGCCATTACTCAATTATGACAAAATATCACACAAGCGTTTGATATTTATACGACACTGTAGTCTGTATGTAATGTAGTCTGAAACTAGTCTGAGTTGCAGAGGCATACGATAGTTCCTAAATTGAGTGGTTCTTATTAAACTCTATTAATATTTGGCTTTAATAAACATGTGTGCTCATCATGTGGACTGCTATTCAGCCTGACATAATGATGGGATATGAGGGAGCTGTTTTGGTTTGAGAAAATATTTTGGCTCAGAGACCACAAATTTCTATCCTGTGTTTTAAGAGCTTGACCTACATTAGGATATCATGTCTTTTAAAGTCCCACAATTTTAAGCGGTGCGGTACTGCTTTTAGAAACTTTACTTTATTTGCAACATTTACATATTTGCAACATGTTTTATTAAAATAAGATGTGTAAGAAGAGCAGCTATAAGATAGATGTCTACTAAAGCTGTTAACCTCTCTGCATCTGGTAGTGAGTTAGAGGCTGTTGATCTAATACATGACTGTCGCTAAAGGAATGATGTTGAGTGATGACAACTACTTCCTGGAATCAGAGCAATGTTTCCTCTGAGCTCTGTGCCTCTCTCTTGACTCTCTGTAATATTCAACACTGTTTGCATCATGTTGCATCACATGTAATTCTATCTTTCTTAATTGTCGCTCCTCTTGTCCAGATGACAATGAATGTGAGTCAGAGCCGTGCGGCCATGGCAGAGGCCTTTGCGTCAACGTAGAAGGAAGCTACAAATGCCACTGTCGTCAGGGCTATAAACACATGGTGCAGCATGGGAGACTTAAGTGCGTAGGTGAGTTAGGCTGAGTGACCTTTGTGCTAAAATGTTATCTTTTTCCCCCTCATTTCTCAGATCTTGCGCTGATGTTATCCCCTCTGTTTTGCAGATGTGAACGAATGCTCTAAGCAAGACATCTGTGGTGTTGGAGGCCAGTGCATAAACCTGCCCGGTTCTTATAAATGTGAATGTCACATCGGGTTTAGGAGCAAGTCTCACCGTCATCCAGTCTGTGAAGGTACAAAGACACTGATTATTATGACATTATGGACATTATGGCCGCTGACTGTCCACTGACAAACACTTATTATATGTGTGCTGTTGCAATACGCTTGTGTCTGTTCTCTGCATGTGTTTACTGAATACTTGTGGAGATCCAAACACAGGTATGCGTTCTCCTTCATTGCAGACATAAATGAGTGTTTGAGCCCCGACACCTGTCCCAATGAGCAGTGTGAGAACACACCAGGCTCCTATGAGTGTGTCCCTTGCTTGCCCGGTCATGAGGCCCGTGCTGGCACCTGCTCTGGTGAGTGTGACTCTGCTCTTGCAGCCAGATTCAGCACTTATTAATGGTCAGTGTGCTCCTGAGGGGAGCAAAGGGAGTTTATAGTTCATGTTAATTCAGTCATGTGCTCAGTGTTTAATGAATAAATGTGCTTTTGCATCAGGACAATCAATTTGCAGCAACTTCAGCGAGCTAATCAAAAATAAATATTACATATATGTTTGCACATAACTGAATAATCTTTCAATATAGTAGTAGTGTCCGTGCAAATTCACATTTGTCCAGGTCACAGGCATCTCTAGGCAGTTGAATCAAGTCAATTGGACTTAGTTTTTGTCTTTTTCGTCTCTTAAGTGGCTTCAGGATGGATACGGATGAAGCCACTTGGATAAGGGGTGGAATGTCTTCAAGAAGTCCAGTTGAATTGATTCAATGGGCTCTATGCACAGCTCCACTACTTCCTGAACTTAATGCTGCTCCTTTGTTTCCTGTCTTACATTATCGGACAAACTGATTAATCCAGGTGTGTCTGACCATTGTGACTACTCAGACACACCTGGATTAATGAGTTTGTCCAATAATGTAAGACAGGGAAACAAAGGAGCAGCATTAAGTTCAGGAAGTAGTGGAGCTGTGCATAGAGCCCATTGCCTAGTAGAGATATAGTAGTAGTAGTAGTTTCTTTCGGTCATATGCACATCAAACAATCACAGTCAAACAATCATCATCAATCTTCCTTCCAGACTATATTAAATCAAACCACAATCAAAGAGTCCATACTAATGGCATACGCCGAAAAGGAATAGGCTGAAGCTGAATTGAGCCTAATATGCCTACCCTTAAATCCTACTCATGTATTAAGCTTTAACTATTCATATTTCAATGATGCCAAGAAAACAAAAAACAAGAAAGATGCCAAACTGCTTATCAAAGTCAAAACATAAATATCATAATAACCCCATAATCCCTCAATCTTTTTTATTTATTTATCTAAAAAAAAAAATCTAATCCTTCAAACAATTTGTCATCCACTTATTCAGTGTTTACAGATATTTGGGAAATTTCTCATTTATTTCATATGAATAAATCATATGAAATATGTTAGTATCACTATTGACCAACTCAATAATGTGATTTCAATATTGTGAATCTGTGGTGTGATGATAATAGTGACAATACTAATGATGAATCGTCCTCCCCTGTGTTTCATCAGACATTGACGAGTGTCAGAAACCTGGCATCTGTCCTAACGGCCGCTGTGAGAACCTCCTTGGTACCTACCGCTGCCTGTGCAACGAGGGTTTCCTTCCATCTGCAGACAGCAAGGGGTGCAGTGGTGAGTAATGTGTGTCTAACCTTTAGATAAGGACTCACTGAAGAAGTGGTGTTCAGCTGGTTCACACAGGTCGTGTTTTTCCTCTCTCTCTCTCTCAAACAGACATTGATGAGTGTGAGGATGTCAGGCTGTGTGCTTACGGCCTCTGCATCAATACAGAAGGCTCCTTCCAGTGTCAGTGCTACCCGGGATACCAGCGCACACAGGAAGGCAGCCACTGTGAAGGCATGAATTATTCAGTAAACCACAGTGCAATTATTTAGCACCTTATTATTGCTTATTATTGTCACTTGATAAGCCAGTCAAAGTAAGGCGTGACAGCATTCACTATGGCTTTGACAGCTCTACATTATTGCATTGCTTTTTTTTATTCCCTTCCCTTCAGATATCAACGAGTGTGAGAGGCCATCAAACTGTCAGAGGGGCCACTGTATCAACAGCATGGGCTCGTACCACTGCAAGTGTCAGAAAGGCTACGTTCTGATTGGAGGCAGGAGATGCCAAGGTCAGTCTCTTCAAACCTTAAAGGTCAGACCACTATCAGAAAACAAGGTGCTGTGTGTGGATTATTACCAGGAACTAGTCGCTGACTCAAATCTTTGCTTTTTTTATAGAATCTATATTTTCATACAGATTCAGTTTTTTATATTTTCAACATCTTTCTGAGGTTCTCAGGATAAATACTCACTCAACACTGATAGGTTTAATCTAGACACCTTGCAGAGATACTGTAGGTGTTTGCATTCTGGGATTTAAAATAAAAAGCAATGTACAATACAGTGGACAACCTACACTATTGCTTTTTCAATTACCAAATGTGAGAAAAAAATAAGTTGTTGCGAAAAATTGTATTGTATGCACCTCAGATGTTGTTTGGATTGAAACGAAGCCTGTGTGATTCTCCTTTCAGACGTAGATGAATGCACTGTTGACAGAAATCTCTGCCAGCCCTACGGCTCCTGTGAGAACAGACCGGGCTCGTACGTGTGTTCCTGCAATCATGGTTACGTCCTCTCGGAGGACAAACACAGCTGCGAGGGTAAGACTGCTTTACTCTAGACCCACATTCATCCCACAGCTCATAAAAACCAACAATTAAAATCATAAATTATCACATAATTTATTCTATGTTGCTTTAGAGCAGTAAATCAAAAATGGTGAGCCCATTTCATCTGATCTATAATCCTGCAGCAGTTCGAGTGATAACGGATGAGAAGAAGGAGTGCTACCTGAACCTCGACGACACCGTGTTCTGCGACAGCGTCCTGGCCACCAACGTCACCAAGCAGGAGTGTTGCTGCTCCATTGGCGTGGGGTGGGGAGACCACTGCGAGATTTATCCTTGTCCCGTCTCCCACACAGGTACAGCTCCCACAATGCATTGTACTGTGCACATATACAAGTAAACTCTCATTAAGTTCATAAATCAGTTTATCGGTTGTCCTATAGCTTGTTGAATATGTCGTCTGTTAAGGTGCTGGAATGACTGTTGCTCATTTTGACATTAGGATCGCAAACTTCAACAAATTGAATTTGTGTTGTGTAGAGTTCATCAGTGCTAAATGCATGCAAGCTTAAATATAAAATATTACTGTAGTCATGAACAGTTTCTAAATCTTATGTGCCATTTATTAAACTCCTCCTTCTTCACGCAGCTGAGTACAGCTTCCTGTGTCCAAACGGCCCAGGTCTCTATTATGAAGAAAGCATCCAGTACAGCCTTCCTGCCTTCCATGGTACATTTTACACATCACAATGATACAGATATTCTTATATTTTTATGATAACACTGAAATGATCACAGTAGCACCGGATTTAAAAACATGTTTACTTTTCCCTGTCCCTTTACTCTTTGCTTTCAGCTGCTTTTGTTTACTGTTGCAGTGACTCATGAGTTTGGTTAAACCATCTCTTACCATAATTAACCCCTGCACCCTCATCAGCTGTTACTGAGAACAGGTTTATTCCTCCCTCCCCTGCAGACATCGACGAGTGTGCCTTGTTTGCTGATGAAATCTGCAAGAAGGGTCACTGTGAGAACACGCTGCCGGGCTACGAGTGCTACTGTCAACAGGGTTTCTACTACGACTCCAACCTTCTCGAGTGCATCGGTAAGGGGATTCCATACACAACATAAAATACCACCTCAGAGGTTTCCCCCCAAAAAATTTAATTCAATAAAATCCGCTTTGTGACAGATTCATGTTGCTCTTTATGTATGTCTGTTTTCCCTCCAGATGTGAACGAATGCCACGAGGAGTCTCTGTGTACTAACGGTCAGTGCGTTAACACTGAGGGCTCCTTCTACTGTAACTGTAAACCCCCCTTGACTCTGGGCTCCAACAAGAAGATGTGTGTGATGGCCACAGTGGCAGGTGAGTAAACTGTTAACCCCTCCCGTTCATCTACGTAGGTGCTGGATGAGTTAATCTCAACGTTGATCCCTTAATGACCTCTATGTTGTACAGACGTGAATGAGTGTGAGGACCCGGCCAACTGTAAGAACGGGCATTGTGTGGACACCCCAGGGTCGTATTACTGCTTCTGCCCCCCACCCTGGACCCTGGCCACTGACCGTAACAGTTGTGTGACTCCTGAGGAACAAGCTGGTGAGTGCAGAGACAAGTGAAACAAAATAAATCATAGTGTTATTGTGGTGTACTGTATGTAACATACAAAAGTGATTTCAGCACCAAAGAAGGTGAGTGAATCTACTAACCAACATGTTGATGACACAGATGAAATATTTTGACCATGGACACGCTGAATCAATTCACACACTTCACTTGGCTGAAGACGATCTTTTTATTTTTTACCAACATTCATCAGGTGGTACTGTACATCACAGAGGAACAACCATGAAAGTATTTTGTACACTTTTAACTGAGAGAGTATTATGGTCTACCTGAGATAAACCACACAAATCGCTCATAGCCACACACAAGGAATTAATATTTACATTTCTGTAAACCAGTTTTTAACTTGAATTTAGGTTAAAGATCGTAAATAGACAAAAGTAAACATTTAAAATGCACAGACTGTAGAATAACACATATGAACATGTCTTGTTTGGTAATGAAGTTCAGTTCGCACATTTGTCGTAGCTTGATGAAACATTTAGGACCACTGGAATGAAACAGATGTTACTTATACTTTGAGTGGCTGAGAAATTATTAAGACTCATTCTTTAATAATCTTTGCTGCCTGACTTGCTTGGTGCATTCATTTTGAACAGTTGACCCTGATCGGCAGGGGTTACTTTGTTCTCAGTTATAAATAAAGCTTTTTATGATAGCGGTTCGAAAGCTGAGTGCAGTGATGCAATTTTGTCACAAAGTTTCGGCTCTGGTTCTGTTCTGAGCATTTTTTGTGGCTATAAGTGGCTTTTTGTTCGGTTGATAGTGGATCAATAGACTGCCCTGTTTGTTATGGTGTGGTCTTTGCTAAAGTTGCTACAACTAGAGAAGCTAGCGGTTAGCAGACTTCATCTCTTGAGGGGGGGGTCTAACTCGGTGTTGCGGTGCGTTGGACCATGGGTTAAACATACACCGGAATATCCCTTTAAACGTCACAACAGCATCAGACTCTCCCTTCATGTGTGGATGTGTATGTATGGAGTGTGGATCGGCCTGCAGAACACCTGCTGTCCTGCTGCTCCATGATGGATGGTACCTTGACAGGTGTGATATAGAGGAACAGTGCAGCCTCCTGAATCCATGTGGTGAGTTGTTGTTGGCCAAACGCCACGCTGGATCAAAGGAGGAGTAGTTTTTGTCGTTGCTTTATGAAAAAAAAAAAAAAACTTTTTCTTTTTCTGGTCGTGAAGATGAAAAGAGAAGTGGAAGTCAGCTGGTCACCATGTAATGCTTTGACCTAATCACTGAGTCAGGGTGGAGAACTCTGTGTTAGACTTGGACTGAACATTTTCCTCGTCATGGCCAGATGTTGCAGACATGTATTTAAATCTCCATCGTCTCCCTGACTGAACACAAGGCGGCTGCAGTGGTGACGTAGAATGACTCTCAGGTGGATACATTATGAACGTAGTTTGTATGAAGTGCTGTATGGTGAACTTTTATTTACTTGTCAGCTCTTTAGTTTGTCATAGTTATGGGCGCAGATGATTATTTATAATTTGTTTGTTTTTTATAGTCAAGTGTTTGCTAAAGAAGTTTGTATCTGAGTCTGGAAGAGTTTTGGACAGGAATCAGTACCTTGTGGTTCTGTGCCTCAAAAGACCTGAAAGGATCTTATTCCAGGTGCAGAGGTGCAACAGCTCAGAGTGGTTTTGACAGTGGTGGCTGCTTAGGGATATTTACTGTGTCACAGTCCAGGGGCTGCATCCTTCAAAACCCTCATTTGAAGACCAATGATGCCACAGGGACACAACAGAGCTGTCCCATTTTGAATGCACCCAACCTGTGTGAAGATTCATGGTGCACCTGTGATAAATCCTAAGGCAGCACCTAAAAAAGATAAGAATATGTTGTACTGTTTGATAAATAACAGCCACTAGGGATACATGAGAAATGCTCAGTAGACCTGGCAGTTTCATTTTGGTTCAGCAGACTATAATAACCGCTGTTTAAATTCAGATCCTTAAGGGTTTCTGAGATGTAAAACACAGAAGTAAAATACCGAGACAGGATACAAGATCATTTCTAGTCTTTATGTATGGTTTGGACACAGTCAAAATTGTGTTTCTCCACTGAGTGGTTGCGGCAGGAACATCCACATCGAACTGCTGCTGCGCCTTGTCTGATCGACTTAATGCAGTCTGAGCTCTTGGAAATCTGAAATGGAAAAGATGCAAATGGGGAAAAGCTGTTGGACAAGATCTCTCGTCTGACCTGTTAGTTGGGGATAATTCCTGGGTTCTAGAGAATGCAAAGTACGAATGTCTCTGGTCTCGCTGCTGCCACAGCAACCACGACAAGGATAAATGATGAGAAAATTGAAGGGTGGATGGACACTGATGAGCGTAAAACCAGATTACTGCCACATGCTTTGTCCATTAACCTGTCAATGTGAGAAAGGGCTCGGGGATGACTGTACGCTCCAAGTGGATTACAAGCTTCAGGGACTGAATGAATGTGAATATGGCTTCTTTCCTGTACCGGCCTCGGGCTCTGTCTGGGTTTGGAACAGCTGGATATACAGAAAGAGTTGGAAAACCCAGAGATCCAAGAAAATACAAAACCAAGCGCAAAGCTAAGAAGTAAAGACAGAAACCTAGAGCAGCAAAGCTGAGGCACCGTCCCATATCAGTCTGTTGAATTTCACTCCACCACACAGATCTAATCTTTACCCAAAGAATCCACCAGCTGCTTAATGTCACAGCCCACAGCAGCCTACATGGGATTATCATTCATTTTCTCTGCAAACTGCCTGCAAACATCTTGACAGTAAAGATTCCTTCAGTTGATGTGCTGCTGCAACCAAGCTTCCTGTTTTGCCCTGCGGCCTTTTTCTTTTTTTGCATGAAGCGCAGCCTGGTTGCATGTTAACTAGAGGCCAGCTGCGGTGCGATGCATGACTTAAGCTCCGTGTCTCGATAGTTTTTACAGTTTGAACGAAAACAAGTTGCATGCAACAGTTGTGGTAGAAGCCTAAACAGAAAGCAAATGGGATATAAAGGTGATGGACACAATAACAGTAACCACTGTACATTATTATCCAAGACAATACAATATCAATGTAATAAATGCTGCATCTTAAAAGTTTTTGTTGATGTTGTGTCAGAGTGGTGTTAATTCAACTTTCTGCTACTTTTTAAGGACACAGCCTCAACAATTACCACAGAGTTGATAACACACAGTCACAAGGGGAGTATTTATTTCACGACTATTGTATTGAACATGAATGAATTTGTAGAAAGCGTTTTTGTTACTGTGTCCACCACCTGTCAAGAAGAGCTGGCCCCAAGCAGATGTTCATACTGTAACCAGTGTCTGTGGTGCCCTTTGCAGATGTGAATGAGTGCCAGGACCCCTCGTACTGTAAGAATGGGAGGTGTGAGAACACGCCCGGCTCCTTTCACTGTTTTTGCGACCCTCCCCTCACCTTCAGTGCAGCGCTCAAACAGTGCGTCTATGACGGTGGGTAAAAGAAGCGTCGGCTCACCTGAGCCTGACCAAACCAAATGAGTTCTGGCTTACCTCCACATCTGCCACTCATGTTGCTCCTTTTTGTAATTCCTCCCAGTTTTATGTCCCATCTGGCCTGTACCGGCTTTTTGTTCTACCGTTTCCTCTCTTACCCACTTTTTATAGAGACAGTTTCCCTTTGTGTAGTTATTATTAAGAAGCATACATCGAATGTAGGTATTTATCACACATGAACAACATCAGACAGAGTGAGAATAAGTAAATACTTTTAGCACTTAGCATCTGCATGCCTTGTCTTGTTTTGTTTTTTCAGATCCTATTTGAGCCTCTCTTGTCATGTAGATTATAAAACTGATTTGCTCTGGTAGAGAAAACACAGACAGCTCATGTTTGAACTCACCACTGATCATTTTCTTCTAAATTCTCATCTCTCTAATGTTTTCAGTGACATTGGATCGCTGTTTCTATAGAATAATGTTATCTGTTGAAGTGTGGCGCATTGTTAACACCAGACAAAAACAACACTGAATATTATTAGATTTGATTTTTTGCAATTGTAGAGCAGAAGTGACACACGGAACCACTTTTATTTTAGTCAAACAGCACAGTGCATGACAGATTGGTAACAGATAAATGGACTTTAGATAATTCTGCTCAGAGTTTCTTTGTAAAAAAAAATCTCTGACCATTGAGCTTCCATCTACATTATATCCGTCTGTCACTGGAAACAGGAGGGCTGCAGGACTTTTAGATGATCAGTCTGTCACTGTGATAATTAAGACCAAGTTGCAAGATGCACTGCGCATATTAATACATGCACTTGCCCTACATACATTAACTATATGATGATATATTGTGACATGACCTAGAATATGATAGTGTTGTATTTTAAGAGTCGTTTTCATTTGTATATATCATATGTTTCTATATGAACCCAGTAACTTTGGTAACTAACTAGACTCCATGTGCTTTACAAGCATTATGTGTCTGCATTTATCACTTAGTGTATGATGGAGTGGTCTCATTTCTAGACTGGTTTGGTTGATACTTACTGGACTCCTGACCTCTGTGACCCCCAACAAGCAAATACACATAATAAACATTTTATGCTTTTTACTACTTGGAGTTTTTTAAAAAAAATGTAGAAGAGCATTCAAGTGGCTCTTATAACACCTCAGTGATCAATGTCCATCTTTTCACAGTTTGTTTGAAATGATGATTTTCTTCTAAGCCAAATTCTGCATACCGCCTGTGTTTGACATGCTGTTATACACCTTAGTTGACATTTATTTGACAAGTTAAAAATTAACATTTAGTGTGATCTTTGTGTGTGAACTTTCTCCACTGACTTTCACGCTTAGAAAATATGATATTAATTTTAACTCATCACTGACTGGATGGGATTTTCTCTATTTTATCTAAATGTTATAATGCAAATTAAATATGTTATATGTTATATATAGTATATATGTTAATTATGCTTCAACACAGTTAACTCTTAAGGTCTGTTTTTTTTATTCACTCTTTTACCCAGATCGCACCGCAGCTCACAAGGACGTGTGTTTCCTACAAGTTGACGAGGGCTTGATCTGCAGCGAGCCGAGGAACGGCATGGTGGTGACCTACTCCGAGTGCTGCTGTCACTACGGCCGTGGCTGGGGCCCCGAGTGTAACACCTGTCCACCCAGAAACTCAGGTGAGCAAACCGGCCCCGCTCAGCTCCGACTGCCGACCAGCAGGTTTCCTTCCTGTGAACTGTAAACCCGTTTGTTCTTTGTGTTCAGAGATGTTCAGTCGTCTGTGTGAGATGCATCTGGAGACTGAATCTGATGGGGAGCAGGATTTTCTGGCTGCTTTCGCGAACTACAACCCTGGTAAAAAAAACAAAAAAAAAACAGTTTCTGTGTCAGTGTATCATCGTATGTCAGGTGTTTGCCTCCCACCAACCCTTACTCATTTATCTGACTGTTTGTAACAGGTGACAGCTCAGAGGAGGATTCAGATGAATGTAGCTGTGCAAATGGCCGCTGTGTCCGCTCCTACCTGGGCACCATGTGTGAATGTAACTCAGGCTTTAGGCTGGACCACTCCCGCACCCGCTGTATAGGTTTGTACTTCCTTTATTCTTATTTTTTAAAGTATTTTTTGGGGCTTTATATGCCTTTATTTGATAGGATAGTCAGAGAGAGACAGGTAATGGGGAGACAGAGTGGGGGAATGAAACGCAGCAAAGGGCCGCCAGGGAATTCAAACCGGGGCTGGCTGAAGTGAGCTACAGTGATGAGTCAACCCAGTGAGCTACTATACGACGCCCCATTTTTGGAGCATTTTTGTCCTTTAAAGGGATAGTTGAACATTTTGGCAAATTCGCCTTTTGCCATAATCCCTATATTCATAGGAGTAAGTTCATTACCTTTAATTATCGGTGCATGTTGTTTTGAGATCTGCGGGGCAGAGACGTGAGCTGCTCAGTGAACACAACAGAGGTGAACGGTACAGGTCCCCTGTCCCTCATCAAATACACAATCCAACAACGCCAAAACGCTCTCATGGACAAGTTGTGACCTGCACATTCACCACGCTATGGAATAATAATGTAACATCATGAGATGGAGTTGTTTTTGACGCAAATGCGTAGCAGGAACTACATTCCAGACACGACTGCTGCTTGCTTCATGTTTCATAATGTTACATAATTATACATGATTAATTCATAGCGTGACGAATTTGCAGGTCACAACTTGTCCACAAAAGCGTTTTGGAGTTGGAACCTGTACCGTTCACCTCCATTATGTTCGCTGAGCAGCTCACATCTCCGCCCCGTGGATCTCAAATTAAAATTCAAAGTAATGAACCTTTGCCTGTGACTATTGGATTATGGCAATAGACCCTTTCAGAGAGTATAAACAAAGACAGGTGTGGCTCATTAGAAAACGCTCTGCTATACTAAATGGAATGGAGCCTTAATTAGTATCCTTGGTAACACCTGTATTTGTTTATACTCTCTGAAAGGGTCTATAGGCGAATTTACCAAAATGTTGAACTATCCCTTTAATTGATATGACAGTGGAAAGAGACTGGGGGAATGACACACTGTACAGATCGCCACAGTCGGGAATTGATCCAGTGATTGGACATTGCCAACACGGGACAAGCTCTTATTATATTAGTATATATAGTACAGTAGCGGTGCACGCACAGACTTAACACTGTTTAGTTTCCTGTTTCACAGCCTGCACTCACTGATGGAGCTCGCGACTGTTTTTGTTTTTCTTCAGACATTGATGAGTGTGCAGAGGCCAGGGCTCGTGACAGCCCGTGCAAGAACGCCCGCTGTGTGAACACCGCCGGATCGTTCAAGTGCTTCTGCAAACACGGCTTTGTGCCCGCACGCAGGCCCAACGTGTGCATGCGTCGCAGGGGACGGTAACCTCTGTGTGTCAGTCTGTTTATCCCTGACTAAAGTACGCAAAACACACACAAATACCCCACACATGCTGTACACACACGTCCATCTCGCAGGACAAACATGGGACTGTGTGTTAGGCAGTGAACCTAAAACCAAGTTCTCATCCGGAGCCAAATCATAGGAGTGGCTCGTCTGATAGAACAACACTCTCAGCTCCCCATCTTACATTTAACGAAATAACCAACACAGACAAGGAACGTGTTTGTTTGTTAAACATTTTTGTAATTATTGTTTGTTCGACTGTTTTTTGTTAAGATTAAATTGTGTGCTAAGATTAAATTGTGTGCTAAGAATAAATTGCGTTGATCTTTCAACTCTGAATCTCTGATCTCAAGCCACCTGTTGTTTTGATAATGAAATATGTTGTAGATCGAGATCTATCTGGTTCTCTAGTTGTCTACTACAGCCACTTTTAAAGAACCTTTAAATGTTATTTTATTCCCCTTTACATTCCCACAGGTCCACATTCTGTCATGTTTCATTTCTAAATTGACGTCCTCTGAGTTGTTGACACTGTTAACTTTGCTTTTGTACAGATTGTCCGGTGGATTAACAGTTTCTGTAAGAAAGCTCCCCCTGTTTATTTGTTGATGTTGTTGTTGATATGAGACACCTGAGGTTTTTTTTTGTATAATTTGACATGTGCACCTAAGTGGACTTAAAGCTAGAAAAACAAGGTCATGCACTTAGCAATAAATATAGTGGGAATACTTGCTTATCCCAGGAAAAAAGAAAGAAAGTTTGACATCTGTTGTCGTATTTGCTGCATTAAAGTATTAAGAAAACCAAAGACGCTGTTCAGATGAGAAGAATTCAATTAAAAAAAAAAGAAATGATGTCAACTCATCTTGGATGTTTTTTGTTGTGTTCTGCACACACAGAAGCCTTAGTCAGGGAGGTGACCAAGAACCCAGGGTCGATTCATTTACTAATCCCATCCTTATACAGCGTATTTGACATCATCCTTTGCATTTGCTTTTATTTCAGGGTTCAGTTCTCCCCACAGATCAATGTTTCAAATACTAATATGAAGGGAAATTTGCTTTCACCGCTGCAAGTTTTTATTTCCTGAAACAGATTTGCTCTCCATGGACAAATACGTTTTTAAAAATTGAATTGAAGTGATAGATAGTCCCTTCAGGGCATGCTGACATACTGTAGACACCATAGAGACAATGCCATGAATTGCCTATTCCTCCTATATACCTACATTTCTTCCCTGGTATATACTTTTACTCTCTAATATCTCAACTGACTCTTAACTTCTTGCATCTGTAATTTAACAGAAAAATCAGTGGAGAAGCTCTGATTAAACCATGTCGGCTAATGTTTCCTTTCACTGTAAGTCTGTAAGTGCTTGTGTTCCTCTGCTTGCTGCTCCAGTGCAAGTTCACTGTTGTTGACAGAGGAATTCAACACTTACAACCTGATCTCCCGTGGTCTTGACTGCACTGAGATGTGCGAAGGAGTTAAAGATTGTTTTTTTTCTTCTTCCTAATTTCAGAAAAGAAAATTTGATTTTACTTTGATTTGATATCTGTTTGACTATATCAGAGAAGTGTGTCACAAAATAAAGGCACCGCCTCTGTGGTTGTTAACCAGCAGTGGTGAGGAGGGAGAGAGGATGTCAGAGCCCACAGATAACAAAACCGACCTAAAGAATGGCGTCATCCTGTGGCCTCGTTTTGTTACTACAGCTCCTGTGAGCAGCGGGAAACAGGAACTGGTGCAGTAAAATCCAGCTGTTCTCTCAAACTAAAACAAGTCTTGATTTGAGTGTCAAAGCTGAGTTGGTCCAAACTGAGCCTCAGTGTCCTGTCTTGTCTGTGTGAAAGACTGACATTGCTCAACACTCTGGTGGGAGTTGGAGTGTAAAATGTAATATAGTGCACATTTTATACACAACACACACATCGTGTCTTCCAGGTGACAGTGTTTCCTGTAGATGAAGAATGGTTAGCCCCACATGTAATACTACAATAAACTAAACATCTGTGTCATCCCTCTGTGCAACTAATCACTTACTATTTTACTTAAGATGATTTGACCCCTTTACTTGTTCAATTTTAATTCATACATGGAGGTTATTGTAACTTCAGTGATGTTGGGTCAAACTAAACCAGGCAAGTTTTGAAATGTCTGGTCAACTTTAATAACAGTTATTAAAGTTTTATTAAACCTGCTATGCTTCAAGGCCTTTTGCTGCAATGACTTAATCACAATGTGGATTGAATTGCATGTTTAGGTATTTGTGTTGACATGTAATCATTTCTGAAAGCTGCTGATGACAAACATCGTTAATATTCTACGTTTTATGAAAGTTATTTCTTATAAATTACAATAGACACATAATCACATAATGGAGTTCATACAAAATCTGATTTATTTTAGAGTAAAAAAAGAACATGAAATCAATTAGAATATAAGCTGAAACATTACAGATCTCACAGACTGACCTCAGTTTTCAATGGGCATTAACATATTTACAACATCTGGTCACATTTGCATCAGTCAAGAGTTCAGATATCCCCCGTCTTACCACTCCAGAGTTTAATCCATTCCATTCAGCCCAAACAAAACACCTTGTGTGTTCAGCTGCACCAACATAGTAAAAATCTCTCCACTACCTAAACAAGTCTCAGTGTGGCGACTGTGTGCTTGCTCCCGGAGACTCGGACCGCTCCATCTTCATCCCTGCTTCTAGTGGGGTTGAGGAAATTGAGGTCGGTAGCACGGAGCTCTTAGGCTCCAAAGAGGAGGAGGCAGATGAGGGCAGAGACACCACTATGTACTTCTGCAGAGGTCGCGACCCCGTCAGTCCACCGCCGCCGCCCGACTCCAGTTTGACCAACGGCTGCAGGGTGGAGGTGGCGCTGGGAACGGTGCTGGTCACTGATGAGGCCGACTGGGAGGAGCTGAGGGTGATGACCTGAAGAGACGAAGACGGGAAAAAGAGGGAGAGATGAGCTCGCGGTCTGAGGAGTCGTGGGTTTATGTTTTATTTTTTAGGAAGGTGAAGTACCTGCTGAGTTGAGGCGGCTCCCGCGCTGGTTGCCATGACGATGTACTTTGTTGCCGGGGGAGACGGCTGCGAGGGGGTGCCCGGTCGAGGCGACATCAGGGTGAGGGAGCTTGGCACCTTGATGATGCTGGGAGTGCGAGGTCCCGTCGAACCACTTAACCCACTCTGAGAGACTGAGAGTGTGGGACGAGGCTGCGAGGAAGAGTCATTATTGATTATTGAACAGCTGATCGCTAGTTCACTCACATCGTGCTGCAGAGCTTCACATCAACTCTGAACTGCAAGATTGATGCCTTGATAAATAGATAATATTTCAATGCTTTCATGGCATCTTTATTCCTTTATTGATGGTTTTTTCTGAAACATCAACCCAATTTTTCACTGTTTTTTTAAAATATATTTTCATCGTGTGTCTCATGTACCTGAGTGATTGTTAATGTGGTCCTGTTGACTTGCTGAGCTTGCAATGCTGCTTGAGTCCTGGCTTTCATTACATGAGAGCAAAGCATGGGTCCGAGGTAACCGTAGTCGGTCCGATATTGCTCCACGATGTCGGGCTGAAGTCGGATCTTGGCAATAACACTTGCACAGTGTTTCTTAAACAAAAACACAATTTGTACATATAAAACATTAGATAGATAGATAGATAGATAGATAGATAGATAGATAGATAGATAGATAGATAGATAGATAGATAGATAGATAGATAGATAGATAGATAGATAGATAGATAGATAGATAGATAGATAGATAGATAGATAGATAGATAGATAGAGAACACAACAGAACTGGTCTGATGCCATTTTATCATTAAATGCACTGCCTTTGTTTATAAATGTCTCAGTCTGTGAGAAATGTATTACCAGTAAGAGGCTTTGAACATGGTCAGCTCCTATCTTGTCGATGTTGGAGACCACCGGTCCTTCCATCACTGCTTTGATGCGAGCACCCTCTACAGTAAGCCGAGGAAGGATCAGCGTCTTGATCACCTGCGGAGGACAAAGTCAAGATGTCGGTGATGATGGAAAAGCTTAGAGAAATGATAAAAAGGCGAAGAGAATCACACTCACATCAGGTCCCAGTTCAGCGAGTCCAGCGATGCAGCCGTAACGAGTCGTCCACTGGGTTTTGTCATCCAGCCAACTCTGAGGAAACAAATCCGTTTGGTTGTTATTTAAAGACTGGTGTCAAATTTAAGTGACACATTAATCACCCTTGAATATAATGGACCCAAACACAGGGGATGTGTGGTATCTGTTTCTTCCTCTGGGTCAAGTTTTTCCCTACGCAAAACTTTTCTCTTACCACAGCTCAAAAACCCACCTTAGTAAACGTCTTGGTAATGCGGGACTGGATGTTGTTGGTCGTAGTACTGAAGGTTTTACAACTTTGAGCCATGAGGCGGGCGGCGAAGTCTCGTAGAGCCCAGTGGTTGTCAACATCTGGTCGCAAACACAGCTGCTTACTCACGATACACGTCACCACAGCCGGGATGAGCTCATGCAGCTGCAAATACAGACAGATAGAAATACATTAGACCAACTGGACATGTTGAGATTTGACCCTTAAAACGTCATAATAGAAAACTTTTATATGTTTTCTTCACTCACGTATTTCTCCAAGTACAAAGTGGGATTGTCCATCAGTGCTTTGACCATCCGCATAAGATAAATCAGCAGAGCCAAGTTGTTTTGCACCACATTCACACGAACCTTAAAAAGGAGAGCATCAAGTCAGTTTTCTAAGATGAGATATAACAGGATCTTTAATGTAAGGTGGGTGATCTTTGAGAACAATAGAAAACACAGGAAAAGACACTCACTCCTTCAGAAATAAATGTACTGAATCTTGGAAGCATCTGATACAGTCCAGGATCAGTAGCGATGCTCTGTAGAGCCTCCTGAAAGAGAGAAGATGAAAATATATCATGTATCCAGCAAAAATTATGGGAAAAGTCACATTGTAACAATTATATTCATTGCACTGGCAACTTCCTTTTAACTGCAAAGTGCTGCCGTATATGTATGTCATTTCTTGTCAATACACAATAAGGTCATCACTCAGCTTGTGTAGAATAAAGACAGGCAGAACTTACAGCTCTCTTGGCTTCACAGGAGCCAACACAAGCTTCTGTGATCTCTTTGTAGTAGAGCTGCTGTTCCACAGACAGTTCGTGAGTGCTGCGCGGCTTCAACCTTATTAGACCCTTCTCCTTTCCTGAAAGATGAAGATACAGACATGACATGAAGGTTACTGATATGATCGTTAGGAAGGATTAGGAAAGAAATTGGGAGCAATGAAGGAGGAAGGGAAGAGGAGAAGAACATTGAGGAAAAAAGTGTAGTTTTCATAGAACACATAATACTGACCTTTGCCATCAGCAGCAGTTGCCCCCTGGTTCTTGCCTTGAATCGTAGCGTCCTCCTCCTGACCAGGTTTCACCACTTTAAGGGGCTCTGTAGATTCAGTCTTTTGCTGCTCTTTCGTTGCTAAAACATAGTCAACAGAACTTACTGTTAGATTTCTCCTTCAGCTACTTTCTACGTTTTTACAAGAACATTTCAAACAGGACTCACCTGGTGGTGGATTTTCTGGAATAGACGGCTGCACCCCCTCAATACTTAACCAGTGGGCTGTGGATCAACAGAAAAGTGACACGTGTGAACATACAAACCACACCACCATACAAACACACCACAATGATGTGGACATGTCACCTTTGAGAGACACGTCTAGTGGAACTCTGGGGAGCGGTGTGTTTATAATGTCGCTGAGGTCGACCTCCCTCTCCTCATAGAAATGAAGCTCTCTTCCACCACCACTTGCGAAGCGAAAGGGGATAAACTCTTGCGACTGGAACCCATACAGAGGCTGCAACGAGAGGAGTTCACGCAGAACACAGAAATTAAATTAAATTAAGAAAATACCCACTTCATGCTTACTTACGTACTTTAATAAGGAAATTAAATAGAAAGTATAAAAGTTCTCTCTTACCTCCACATTTTTTAGTTTGAGAGCATTATCTATATCACTGGTGGTCAGTTTACGTCTCTTCCCATGATGCATGAATTTCAGAGCATCCTGTGTAAAGGGAGAAAAAAAAAGAGACTGATTTGAAATATAAAGCGCATGTACGATATGACATAACTTGAGACATTCAAGAGAGTTGTTTCAAAGCAGAAGAAAATATCTGATTAAATCATCTGTGATTTACCTGCGCAATTTCTTTTATTCTGTAGCTGACTTCTTCACTTATGGCAACGCAGCTCTCCTCCTGTAACTGCCCCACTCCAACAGACTCCGCCATGGCCTTCATGGACTCTGTCGGCAGGGTGACCGAGCACTGCTTCTGCCGTCTTTCCTCCGCCATGGCTAATAAAGCACATACGTTTATGAACACCACACCTCATATACACAAGCACATCACACTTATTCAGGAGATTTTTTTTGACTGCAGCCTCATCACATTTTTGTTTATTTGTTTTCTAGTCCTACAAAATTTGAATGGTTCACTAAAAATAGACTTTCAGTGGGTCTGAAATCACATTCTCAGCATACATACATATCCTTAGAGCTACAACAATTAGTTACTTGTTGATCAACGGAAGATTTAATCAACAGATATGAGGAAAAATCTAATGATCATTTATGTCATTAACGCAAAAGTTTAGGTTTAATTTATTGTTCGTAGCTTCTTAGATTTGAAGACTTGTTGCTTTTCTTTGTCTAACATAGCAACATTTGGGAATTTTGGTCAAAACAAGACACATAGGGCATTTTTCAATGTGTGTGAATTTTTTTTGTATATACAGTATAGACAACACAAGTAATCAATTCAGCAAAAAGATTACTTTGACAATAAGCAGAAAAAAGTGAGTTAAACCTATTTTATATAAGGCTTATTATAATAACTGTTCGTTTCTAGATACATTTTGCTGAAAATAAATTTGCGGTGTATGACCAGTTCTGTTCCACTCCAGAGTAAATGCTCGTTAGTTAGCCATACATTTATATGGTCACATAAAGATATATTTTCTAAAAGAAAACAGTACTCACTAACATAAACCCAGGGTTTCGCGGAAATCGATTCAAAACAATAATGCATATCTTAGTCACGCCCAGACCAAGTCACGATCTAGTTTTGAAATATAATATGTAAACTATTTGTAGCAGAACCGAATCAATTAAGGATGCTTGCGATTTTATAATGGAGCAAATTTGCGCATAAATATAATCTAGTTATGCACAAGTCCTGGTTTCACAAACTGACGGATGTGATTTCTGTACGAGATGTTTCATTTCAATATGGACTTGAGGCGCATACTTAAAAGTTTCACGTCTCCGCGTGTAATATAAACATTTACAGGGAATACACATTCTGATTGAAATCTGCTCCAATTCATTGTTATAAATCATGAAAAAATGAACAACTGGGAGTTTTTAATCCTACTTCGTGAGTGTAAACAAACAGTGAGTTACACAGAAAGCGGGTTAACCACTCTGACGGAAAAAACAACCAGCAAGCACCACGCAAGACACATTATGATAATATTCCTTCAGATGCAACTACTTAATTGCAAAATATTTTTCAGCGTTAGGTATAAACCCGCTGGTGATCACATATTTCGTTAAAATCAACTTACAGCAGGTTAAATTTGCTGTATGTTAGCTTCCATGCTAGTAACTTAGCTTCCGTTGACGTTTTTACCTGTGCGAAGTTGTTCTCTCCTTTCAGAGTTCAAGCCGGAACTTATACGAATGAAAACCGTCAATGGTGAGTTTTGCAGCAGTGGTTATTTCGCAAAGCTAATTCATCTCTGTGAATATCCATCTCTTGATTTAAATAACTAACTAATTCGCGGATTGCAGCTGGGACCTCCGGTCGTGAATTAGCGGTTGTATTGAGTCGCCATTTTGAGTCACGTTCTGACGGGTCGTGATCTCGCGAGACTACAATCAATGAAGCTCGAGTAACCGTTTAGTAACTAAGCGTACATTTATTATTGTGTTTTATATGCTAAAACGTGCATTACCACTATAAAATAATTATAAATTGTAAATAGTGATTAATTCGTGTTTTTCATGAGGAAAAAAAATTATCCTTCATAAAAGGGACCCCGGAACCAATGTTACCTTCGAGTTTACGGAGGGGACTGTATTTGGTAGCAACGGACACAGATGTCAGGAGCGTGGAAGGACACTGCAAGAAACCACCATGTATAGATTTTTATTTAGGACGTTGTACACGGCTCGAAATTCTTCAGTCTGCGTGTCTGAGTCGAGTGTGCTGGCAGCTAAATGCGACAAGGCTGCAGTTTTCAGGTGAGTGAAGTGTCTGACCGGACAGGACACACGATGACACCATAGGATGACATTACGTTACGAGTCTGTAAACTCACCGCTGCTTACTGGATAGTGTAGTTTGTCCTGAGGTAAAATCGTGATTTTGTACATCAGAAATAGCTCGAGTGCTGTTACCATAAAGGTTGAGGAAGAGATATTTAGCTAATAGCTTGCCCAACCTGCGCTGGAGGGGCGGGACATGTTGATTGACATCTCTTTGAGCCGGTGAGAGGCGTTAGTGACAGGTCATTTCCATGGTAACCCGCATGTCAAGTTACAGATGGACCCATCACATCCTAATGACAGACAGTCATGTTTCATAATATGTTTATCTTAGCTGCTGTTGTCTGTAATTGACACCGTGGTTTACTTATTGATACTGTATCATATGTTTTGACAGCACAAACCTTTTTCATGTTTACCTTATAAACTGGTAATTAATCACAGACAGTGTAATCTGGAGTAGATCAGGATTATTCTCAGACATGAGAATTATTCTCAGACATGAGAATTCAATCTGTTGTTGAAAATAATATAGTGTCTTATAAATCATGATGTTATTTTGAGACAGCATTGCCCACCCTCAATAGTAACTGGCATGATATTGAATTACATTATCATTGCTCTTACTGTTGTAACCTCGATCATGACTAACTGTGTTTTGCTGTTTTCACAGGGTTGCAAGTGGAGGTGGAGTCAAAGCCATCAGCACAAGTTCAGTCAGACACTGTGAAAAGAAACCTGAAGTTGTCCCTGCTAATCATGACGAGAAAACAGAAGCACACGAAAAGGCTGGCCCAACAGAAAGTCCATCCTTGGCTACACAGAAGGCTGAAGATGGCAGCAAGTTGGCCGAACAAAGCGAGGAGCCTGCGGTGTTGAAGGCAGACGATGGAAGCTCTTCACAGCAGCAGACAGATGCAGCAAAACCGGATCAAGTAAAGACTGATGCAGCTAAGAGTGGGAAGGAGAGTCTCCTTGACCTGCTTGGAGCCATGAAAGTGGAAGTTACTAATAAGAGGAGGCTTAAGATGATGAAAGTGAAGCAAACTCAAGAGCCTCCCCCCAAATCACACCCAGCTGCTATGGAGAGCACCATCAGTATGTTTCAGAAGGCTACAGAGGAGGCTTCACAGAGGTGAGGGGGCGGGGGGGATCGTACCGTTAACCAAGTCATTACCTTTAGAGCTTATCCCAAAGTTGACCGTCATTCTTCATCCACTGATTCCAGCCTCTCTGCTCTCTCTCTGTTTTTCAGCGCCACCTTGGATCCTGAACTGGTTGCAGCTGCATCTGCTGCTGCCTCCACTCTGCCCAACCGCAGCCAGGCCGAGTCTGAGCTGCTGAAGCAGCTACGGCAGCATGAGGCCATCACTGAGGCTCAGAAGAAAGGGGACGTGAACGACCTCGGGTATGTGTCCTTTTTCTGCTGGAGAGTGAAAAGTCCTCATTTTCATGTAATAAACATTAATCCAGCAATATTTTTATGTTCTTTCAGGGTAATTATTGCTGACATGAAAGTAGGAAAGTATCCCAACCGGCAGAACGCTTGGCGGTCTAACCAGATCCAGTTTGATGATGATGGGCGAGGATACAAGAGGGACGGAGGAATCACTTCTGAGCTGGACGGTGTTCGATCAAAGTAAATACTTTCACCACATCTTTACTCAGATAGGTTTTGAGATGGACTGTGCATTTGTGTGTTTTAATGTTTGGTTTATATTATTTTTTAGCAGGACCTTGCTCAGAGTGAAAAGACTCAACATCTTCTCCCCCATTACTGATGAGGATGGAGCTGAATCAGCAGTTTGTAAGAATGAATTTTGATTTTAGGCCACGGTTGTTGATTATGTTTGCTCCCATGTGGATGTTTTATGGTGTCATATTAATCCTCTGTGTCGTCAGCAGAGGTAGCAGGAGGCTTTGCTTCCTTTTTGATTGTATAGCACGATATCACTGTGAGGTAATCCCTCCAAATTTGGCACAAATGTTCACTTGGACTCAAGCATGAACTGATTAGATATTTGTTTTCACACATCACTGTGACCCCATAATACACGTTTTTGAAAGTTCATGTTGGAATTATGACAAAATTTCACACTAACGACCAATTTATTTACTGGGTAAAGCAATTTAGGTTCAAAAGTTCAAAGATCAACTTCTGCAAAACACTTTTATGGCAGTTATTCAAAGCTTCAGGAAGATCATATTGGGTCATATACTGTGCCAGGTTCGTTAAGTTTGGCTGCCAACCTTGAAACTGAAGTAATTGTATAGATAGGAGGCTATGCTGTTGTGTTCACTTTCATTAGTACCTGTTGTTATTGACTGTTATCATGCGGTTTGCCCCTGTTTCTCTTTTGGTTTAAACTTTATTGGCACATTTACTAATGATACTTGTATTTTCAGCACAGCCAACTCTATGGGACATGGACCTTGCTAACCAGTTGGCTCTGTCGGTCAACAATTTGCCACGCAACACTCTTGAGGAAATGATCCAGTGGACCAAAGAGGGGAAAATGTGGCAGTATCCAGTCAACAATGAAGCTGGTGAGTGATGAATGCGGTATTTTTATGCTCACTATGAGACAGGAAAAATAAGGTTTGTCCAAGGGTTGTACTGACAGTGTCTTCTTGCTCTTACATCAGGCCTGGAGGAGGAGGCCAGCGTCCCGTTTCATGAACACATCTTCCTGGAGAAACACTTGAGCGAGGGGTTTCCCAGTCAGGGACCAGTGCGTCACTTCATGGAGCTGGTGGTGGCCGGTCTGTCCAGAAATCCCTACCTGACTGTGCAGCAGAAGAGGGAACACATTTCCTGGTTCAGAGACTACTTCCACAGCAAAGAGGATGTCCTCAAGGAGGCTGAGGTTTACCTCAAGTGAACTTTATAATTAATAATTTTTTTCAACAGGTATGGACTGAACACATAAAAGCAAGACATGTTTTCCCAGCAGGCATTTCCACGGTGGAAGAAAACTGAAGGCAGGAAGTGAAATGTTGCTTGTATTAAGTATACAATCAATATAAAACAACAAAGATACTTTGACTTTTTTGCTCATTTCAGTCATCCACATTTACTGGTGATTTTGTTCACGCTGTATTTGAATAGTCCAGTGTTAATGCAGACAATCAACCAACTATTATGTATCAATGGTGTGGTGATACTGTTGCACAAAAAGACATTTTGATTTTCAGTGTCTGGGATTCCTACGGTGGCCCTGAGAGTTCAACATAGAGAACACACAAATTCACAAAAGCACTGCAAATTAAGAAAACATCTCGATCAATTTGACAACACATAGATTAACACAACAGAAGTGTTTGCAGGGGATAATAAAAGGTAATGAGCACTTATTATTCAATGCTCATGACTCATGAATGAAGTTAAAAGCATCGAATAACAAGAGGATCCAAGCAAGTTCATCACTTTACTTTTATTTTGCCTAAAATGTGTTGGAGAGAAAGAAAGGAAAGTCATGGAGAGGATGACAGGAACCATAGGACCTTAACTTGTGCCCTCACTCCCACACTTGTATCTGGAAACACTTACTTTGTGTTGTAGGACTGAATTTGCAGTGGTTGTGTGTTTGCATGTGTTTTCTGTGTGTTGAGCTCAACGTAGATGTTGTAGATTTTGCAGAAATAATTGTCGGCAGTCACATCAGCGCTGTAGTTTTTGTGGTATACCGGTGTATGGAGTAATGCACAAATACACTGTTCAACTTGATTAGGTATGTTAGGTTGCATACAAAAACAACAGTAGACTTTTAAGTTTGATGGATTGATATGACCTCACATTCAAAGAAAATAGATTTGATCAAAATATTTTTTTGCGTTCTCTTGAGTGTCGAGGGTCATTCAAACAGCAGTAATCATGATTAATGGTGTTTTTCCAGGCGGGAGAACTCGTGTGCAACATGTAGAACCTCAGCGCAGGGTTACAGTAGGAGTGTATTTAGACCTTGAACCCCATGCACTTTTCAAGGGAAGTGCTTTTAAAGTTAAAAAACATGTTAACAATGTACCACACGGATTCCTTCTGGTCTAAAAACACCCATGGCAATCTATTGTCTGAGAAAGTATGTGGAAACAGAGAGCTTGACATTTTAAAGTGCCCCATTTCCACATTTTGTTCACTTTTCCTTAAACACAGCCGGGATTGGCATGATAAGATTTTGGCAACATTTCCTCTCTTATATGTGTGTGTGAACTGTAAAAAAAAGAAAGGGAAAAAAAAGTACAAAAAATGTGTGTGGAAAGACACCTGGTCATATGCCGAAATCTGTTAGGTGCTAATAACCCAGTAGATGGCACCACTGTGAGGTATGGATGGAGTAAGTCTGGAGAGTTTCTAACAAGGCTGCAGTTCAGTCATGTGTTGGACCTGTTATATTAACTAATATCTACTGAACTGGTCAACCCACAATTAACAAGTAACAACAGTGTATCGGACACAAAAACAGAAGTAGCGTTTCAAAAACAAACGGATGGCTTGCCTATTCATGGAAATGAAATCAGCTATGGAAAATGGAGAACTGCACGATAGAAACATGTCGCTCTATGTAGCAGAAGAGCAATTCTTAGAAATGTCATTTTGAGAATGACACGGGGCAAAACTGACTTTTCAGAAGAATCATTTTCTGGTAGTGAGATGGGTAAAGTGAGTTTCACAACGCAAGGGGAAGTCTACATGTTCATCTGTAGCAATGGTGCGTTTAGGTGCCGGCCAAACACGTCGGACCAATGACAACTGTTAAGTAATGACCCCAAGATTTTACAGAGTTCAAACAGGACAGAAAACAGTGACAAATAGTAACAATTTTTCACTGACTAAACTAATACGGGATATAATCCTGTCATAATCTTTTTTTCATAATCAATAATAAATAGGCCTGTGTGGTATTAGTAATAATATCCAAATAAATTATCTTAGCCAATTTTAAAGAAGATAATTGCACATGCATTATACATTTGATTTCAGATTTCATTTTAGGCATGATTTCTGTACTTGAAGTTGTAGTTGTAGAGTTGTAGAAGTTGTAGAACCCAGAAGACGGAGCCTGTGAGTGGGCCGTGAATGCACCATCAGACTCCGTACTACTACTTACCAGTGAGAGAGAGAGCGCCAGACTTGAGAGCTGCAACTAGTCGGTGCAGGATGTTGTGAACTTCAGTGAAGACCTTGAACGGAACAAGCGCTCTGACTTTTAAACTGCAGACCTCAGTTAATTTGCGGCATCTTCACTCTGGAGTCTGTTGTGTGAGCCTTTCCTTGCAACTTTTCCCCCTTTATTTTCCCTGTGTGTGTTTTGCTTATTAGATTTTTTTTTTTACATATCTCACGTGTAAGTCTATGTGACAGTCGGTCTGACCCTGACATGGCTGAGGTACCGCCGCCACAGACACAGACGGTCGACATAGACCCGGACTTTGAGCCTCTCTCTCGCCCTCGATCGTGCACTTGGCCGCTGCCCCGACCGGAGCTCATCGACCCGGCCGGCTCCAACACATCTTCCCCGGCGCCGTCGGTGCAGCAGGAGCCGGGAGGAAACAGCGAGTTCATCAGCAACCTCGGCTTGTTGGAGGAAGACTACGAAGAGTACACGGAGCAGAAACAGCCCGTGGCTTGCAATGATTTTCAATGTAGAGACGGAAACAGCGTGCATCCTCATCATCACCACCACCACCATCACCAGCATCATCACCTCCAGCAGCAGCAGCAGCAGCAGCAGCAGCAGCAGCTCCCGGGGCCGCAGCAGCTGCCTCCTCCCCAGCAACAGGTGCCTCCTCCGGGCGTTGCGCCCCTGGGCAGCGGCTCCGGGCAGAGGAAGAGCGGCCACAGCTCGTCCCGTCGCAACGCCTGGGGGAACATGTCCTACGCCGACCTGATCACCAAGGCGATAGAGAGTTCACCCGAGAAGAGGTTGACACTGTCTCAGATTTACGAGTGGATGGTCAAGAGTGTGCCCTACTTCAAGGATAAAGGAGACAGCAACAGCTCTGCGGGCTGGAAGGTGAGTGTCTTAATTAAAGCGTCAGTGGTGTAGGATGAATCTCAGAGGGTTTATATGTGCAGGGTTTAAAAAAGAACAAAAAAACAACATTTACTCCTCTTGCATTTGTCAAATTAAAAATAAACACTCAAACACACAGTTTAGTAGCAGATGGCCCCAAAGCAAATGATTTTTAAAGAGTAGATAGCCTACTCACTCCTTTGTTATATTGGTCAATGAGTGCAGAGTGCTTAGTGTAAATTGAATGCAACAGATAGGAACAGCACTGTTCACACAACACAGCTACTGATCCCTGATCTGCTCTTGTTCTTGTGTAGGAAGTGGAGAAATCAAAAGACAAACCATTTACTATCAGATCATTAAATGCACTTTTTTTTTTACACTTTGTGCAAGTTATGGTGAGAGAAGTTCACAGATGCTGGGAATTATGTCCATCTAGTCTACACACAGAAGTTCAGAAACCAGCTTCCTCCTGCTCTGCTGATGCGTTATAGATAAATAGTGGATTTATGGGCCTTTTATTATGTCACGTCACAGTAAGAAAATCACAGGTATAAATAAAAACATCGCTGATGGCAGAGTTCCAGGTGTTTTGTTTTGGAAACATCTGTGTTTTTTCCTATATCCTGCAGTCGGTGATGTCACAGCAATTGTTTTCTGTCGACTGTAAACAGCAGATTACCTGACGAGCCTCAGTTGTTGTGATGTGGTCGGTGTGATGTGACTGACACCTTTAACTCAGAGAGGGAGAGATAGAGAGAAAGTACCAGCACTTTTCCAACCTGTATGTTGACCTGGTTTGGTAAAAGTGTTAATGCAGTAAATGTCACATCATTACTCTCCATTCGTTATGACTAATAGAGATGCTTGGTGTAAAATTACTGTAATACTCAAAATAAACTGTCACTTCTGCCAGAAACGAATACATTTTTTCAATATTACTTTGAATCTTATTTCAGCTTAAGTGGTGATGGTCACACACCAGGCATGAGTAGTACGCTAATATAATAACAGGAAACAATTCTTACAATTTTTCTCCCATTTCCCCATTTCAAAGAGAGAGAGAGTGTAAATGCAGTTTCTTTTGTAAGACGGTGATAAAATGAACCATTAACGTGATTTCAGAAACACCCTGATTGTTCTTTTGGCTGCAGAACTTTAGCATCTCAGTAACGTTTGAAGTTTCGGAGCGGTTTCCTCTGTCAGTGGCAGTGCACGCCTCTCTGCTGTGTCAGTGAGAAAACATACAGCTCTAAATCAGCAGAGCACCAGGCGGCATGTGAATGTAAACATCCCATACACCCAACCCCCTGGGAATATTTATCTCCATACAGGTTAGTCAGCCTCCTGCAAAAAATAATAAAGATTTTGGAAAATAACAGGGATGCAGGTTTCAGATATGGCTTTTCCTGAGCAGACTTTCCAATGTTGCTGCAAAACACACTGACTCATGGTCTGTGCAGCATTTCCATACTCATGGAAAATCCCGTACTGTCCTGAAAATTTGAAGCTGGAGATGTGTTGGAAATATTTAGTACAAGGGACAAGATGGAAGAGCATTTGTCTGATGGCCCCACAAGTATGGAGGAGCAGGGGTGTCACAAGAATAGAGTAGTACAACATTTCCTTAAGTTCCTTAGGTATTTGAAAAGGCATTAGAAATAGGAACTGTCCATAAAGGTGCATGTTATTCCAGATCTTGATAATGAGGTGAAGTTAGCCAAAAAGGTCGAAAAAATAACTGTGGACAAAAGAAAGAAAGTTATCTGCACACAGTAGCAGACGCTAATTGAAACATACGCACACAAAAGAAAAATCTGAGTCAAATTCTTACTTCAGTTTTCAGCCCTTCCTGTAACCCCTGCATCCTTGTGAGTCGTAATTTTAAAGCTATGGCAGGAAATGCCTTTGTGAACCTCAATCAAATATAGTTTCCATTGTTTTACACCCCACATGAAAGCTTGATCACAGCATGCATCATGACTGATGGCTCTGCTAAAGCTCCCTCTTTCTGTGATTCTTCCTTCACATGTTCTTTAACATTGGTGAACTGGTCGGTGGGAAAACAAACAGATTATTTTCCAGGGAGGCAGTGTGTGTGAGTAAACGTTTCGGAGCTAACCCGACAATAACAGGAGGCGACACAAACAGTTCAATCAGTGTTGGGGAGTGTGTCGGAGGGGAAGGGGCTGGTTGAAAGGGATGCTGGGAACTACGTCAAACATCCTCCATTCCTGAGCTGTTCGCTCATATCTCTGTGTTCCTGTCTTCTAGAGTTTCCTCAGCGGATGCTGCAGCTTGGAGAAAGGGATTGCAGCTCTTTATCGTGTCACTTCCCTCCGTGCCCTCTCGCAGGCCTTTTGCTGAAGGTGTTTGTGTTTGTTCAAGAGAAATTCAGAGAGTCTGCAGACTGTTCATTTTTAGGGCCAAGGACCAAGATCTCTAAATTATTGGACCTATCCCTGCAGCTCTTTAAACAACATATTTATTTTGTATTGCTTAAGTTTTTTTTCCAGTTTGAAGCCCTGGTGATGGCCCCTTGCGTGATGGTTGTGCAACATAAGGTGCTACTATCTCATGCTTAGTTTCACATCTTCATATCTGCAGATTAACTGGGATTGGTGGCGACATAATGTACATGTAATCACAATCTTCATATCTCACCTAAGATAATTTTCCATCCTGTGATGCCATTTATCTTGAGAGAGTCTGGGCTCCATGTAGTCCTGGCCCCTGATGCAGTGTTATAATAATATAGAGTGCACTGATACAATCACTCTGTCGGCTGTGCTGCAGTTGTGCAGTAGTTTTTAAGTCCCACAGTGGAATCAACCTGAATTCATCTGATAATCTTTCATTTCTTATAATTATTTTTTCTCGTTAATACAACTGCAAACACCTTTTCATCCAAAACAACAGCTCCAGTTTGTTTATCTTAAACACATCTCTGCTCCAGCCTCTGCATTTCTGAATGCTGGCATGCTCACCGGGCCTTGGAACCACCGGCTAATAGTTATTTTTACACTTTCCTGTTAAAAAAACACGACAGTCCCCCCACAATGAACTATGATGCATTTCCTGCCTAGTGGATGGAAAACAGTGCCATGTGTTAACATCCCCGCCCTGCAAAACACGAGGGTCAGGACTGGAAAAAAAGAAGGGAGAGACCATAGACCATGTTTGTGCATCTAATTCTACATGAAGTCATTTTTATTCCATCTCAGCCTTCTCACCATATGGTAAAAAAAGAAATCTCCAGTCCGCTTTATTATGTATTTGTCACACCCTGGCCTTTGTATTGACTCTAAAATCCACATATATGAGTTGTAATGACAGGCAGAGATAAGCCAGAGACCTCGTGGTGGGTGGAGGGCGTTCAGTTTGAACCTCAGTGATTATTACAACTCCACCTAGAAAACTGTAGGTGGGTGGAGGGCAGGATGGAGGCGATACTGGTGCTGTTAGAGCTTCCTGTCTCCCTCATGTCAGTGGAGATTTTTTTTTGTTTTCCCTCCAAAAAAACGGTGTGGCTGGCCCGCTTAGTGAGACACAGAGGGCCTCTAACTGGGAGCACTGGTTCCCTTGAGATATCAGTGGGTGTTTGGGTGGAAGTGTGCAGCATGTTGAGGTACTTTACCATCTTACTGGTGCTGCCACTGTTTTTCTCAGTGAACTGTGACCTTGAATGATGGAACAGGAACTAACACCACAGAGTTCAACTGGCAGTGAAATTCTCTATTCATTTCAAAACATGTAAATGACATGCTAAATATTTTAACTGAGGTACTTTGTTGAATGTGAGGAAATGTGCAAGAAAAGCAAATCTCATATAAGGCCTGTAGATGTCATAGGAGCCCCTACATGCCTGCTGCCACCTGGTGCTTCATGTTTTCATATGTGGAAATTAGTGGTAGACAGTGTTTATTCAGGATGAGTGGACTTGCTCTGTGGAAAAATCTACTCCACGTCCATTCGATCACGGGACACGAGTGGACCTACGGAGTTGGTAAAATGCATACTGTCGTGCAGCCCAGATTTAGTGCAAGTTATAGCAGAATCAAAGGTGATGCTCGTGTACTAAATAATGTTTGTAGATGACAGTGTCAGTGAACTGGAATACCCTCCAACGGAGGACAGTTATACCTATTCTGACTTTGATCCTATTTCCTATGGTCTCAATTAAATTGGTCAACAATAAGTTACAATTGTGTATAAATGTGGGATACACAAGTGTTGAGTAGATTTCAGTCAGATGGACACAGCTCAACAACTGTTGAAAAAAATGGAAATGTATTCCAAGTACTAACGTGAGGTTTACGTTTGTGATTTTAACCAAAATTTCGGATAACTATCAGTTGGTTTGGCATACAGCTTTGGCCACAGGAGCCACTTGTGGCAGAAAAAAAAGAAGAAGAAAAATCCCTTGTGGCTCTAAAACCATTTTCTTGACAGATCATCATTATAAAAGACGTATTTGTATTGGTGATGACAGGACATCTACAGCTGCAAACATGCTCAATAATTCTTCTTTGTATTGCAAGTTCCATCCATGTCGAGAAACAAACTCTTTCTGTCTAAAGTAGCTTCAGTAGAAATGAATGGGAACCATCAGGGAGGCTGGTACCAACTTGTTAAATACAACTGTAAATACTTGACATTCACACCAGTCTCAGATGTACTTAAAGCAAAGAGGCTTGTTAGCTGCTTTTAGCATGCTAATGTGACAAACCCTGGCTGTGAACTTGAAATTATAATTATTTTTTTAATGTTTTATTTATAAATTCATTTTAAAATGAATCATCCTCAGAGATGTTTCCATGAACTCAGTTTGGGGACACAGGCCAGAAGAAAAGACAGCAGCTACTGAAAGAGGCTAGGATAAAACAGACCTGAATAACTGCCAGCTATTTGTCTTTGGATCACAAGGTTAAAAAGGGAGGTCTGCCCTGAACTTAAGAGGCCCACTGAATGCTTCAAGTAACCCCATGAAGAAAGGGAGGCTTGGGGCAGGGGCTTTTAAAGTGGAGCGATCGTGGCTTGAGGGAAGGAGCAGAGCTGTCAGCTGACTGGCTGGCAGTGGGCTGAGGCCTGTGTACAGTCTGCTGTCTACACATGTGTGAGTCTGTGGAATCTGTGGCATGTCGGTTTCTGCATTGACCTCCAGCCTGTGCACGATAATAATCCTCCCTGTATATTATGCTCACAAAAAGAAACCTGGCCTCAAAGCCTTTATTCAAAATATAAAGGACATTGTGCTGGGGGAAGCAAAGAAATATGGTGCAAAGAAAGAGAAACAGGGTCAGAAGTGATTGAGATTAGCGGCTAAATCTTGTAAAAATGAGTTAGCCTTTTTAGCCTGAAAAGTGTGTAAAGAATGTGTGACAGACTGATAAAGACTGGAGATTAAGTCTCTAATCGCCTCATTATTTAAGGATATTTTCATATCATTTAATTGGGGTTGTGTGGTTTTTTTTTTTTTGTTGTAATCAACAGCTCATCATGTGAGGACGTAGTTGTGTCTATATTCTCAATTCCCCCCCTCCTTGTTTATCTAAACTCCCAACACAAAGCTCTCCGGTCCCTTTCATGGTCCCACTTTGAAGCCATTGCAGAAGTAGGTCAGTCAGTTTGATGCTCAGTGTTAATGAAGTTGCCTGCATTGTGCCTGGAGCCACGAAGAGGCGACATGGTCTGCAGGGTTCATCATCTTCTTCTTCTGCTGCAGCAGCGGTGCTCACCTTTTTACCACAGAAAACTGTAACAGAAAACTTTGTTCTCAGGCTCATTTTCATTTTCAACTCGGTTTGCACTACTTGGGTCAGAAGAGAAGAGTGGGGGCGGGGGGTGGTTCACAGGAAGACTGTGTCAGGAAGTGGCTCTTACTTTTACTGTAATCTCAGCAAGTGCTCTGTTTTCTTTTATTCACCCCAGATATCTGACTGCTCTGTTGCGGCAGCAGCGTGACAACAGTTTTGAAAGACGACATTGTTTTGTTTGCGCTTTCTGTGAAGTTTTTTGTATTTCATGTGCAAAGAGTTAAGCTGATGTCATGCATACCAGTGGAACAAACTGAACATAGACTATATTATGTATTGCTAGTGAAAAAATAATCAATGATACAGAGATTCCTAATTTCAGACGTACTGTCCAACACTAATAGGAAGTTGCTGTTGGCACCGACAACGTGAGCCGCACAATCAGCTAGTTAACAGAAGTATTATTTCCTACACGGCTGAGGACCCAGCCAACACGTACACACACAGATTGGTGTGCCACAGCCAAGCTTCTTTGTGGTTACAGGCAAGATTAGCAAACTTCCTTGATTCACTGTTGATGTTTTGATTTATGGGGGATTCTTCCAGTGTTTTGCCTCATTCTGCACAGCTTCTCGGAAACAATGCTTGGAGGGCAGTTGAACCCACTGCTGAGGTCAACGATGCCTTGATTAGAAGTAATAAAATGGTTACATAACATTTAATAACCGCATAATAAATTACATTTAGCTCGAAGTGAAACCACAGAATTAAGAAGAAATGAATCATTCTCATTCTTACAAAGAATAGGTTGACTAATGAGAAATCCATTGCACCATTATATAGCCTACTTATGGATTTTAGCAGCCACAGAGCTACTTAGTTTGGTGCTGCTTGTGGCTAATGTTAGCTAATATTCACCAATTTGCGGGATTGCTGTACAACTTACTACTGTAATTTGCTGACCTTGTTTCTGTTACATGTTTTAGTATCTCACAGATGAACATTTCAACTAACGTGGTGTGTTTGCTCGTTTTGTTTTTGCAATAAACCCACTGAAATATTATTTTGTGACATGGTAAAGCATATCTTAGCAGTAGCACGGTGATAACGTTAGAAATCAGTACATTACAGACGTAATCAAAGTTTTAAAATTAGTCACTGTAAGATAATTGTCATATCAGACCATGAAATACATCACACAACTTCTGACTCTTTTGAAATGAGCAAGTCTGCGTTTTGTCATTTAGCAGTTCAGCATTTTACTAGTGAAAAAAATCATCCTCTCTTAAAAGCAATGTAGTCTCACTGTAATATTTTAGTCTTGCATGTAGTAAATGCAAATTAGGAGAAAGTCTTTTTCTTCCTTTCAGTCCTTCACCACCACTAGCTCGACATCAGACCTCATCAATGATATTAAAGTGAGTTACTGATTTGAAAAGCAGCTGCTCTCCAGCAGTCAGCCTCCTGGGAGATCCTGTGTCCTGTCTGTGGTTTTGTCTGGTGCTGAATGTGAAATGTTGGGACCAATTGCAAGCGAGGCCACTTTCACTGAGGCTGCACCTGTCCCTGCAACTGGGCCTTGTTTGTTTACTTGTCCTGCGACCGTTACTGCAAGCCTCATGCTTCGCTACACAAGAAACAGCAGCTGTGTCGATTGGATTGTTTTGAAGTCCAGTAGGAGGAGTCACTTCGTACTGCTGCAGTGAGCCTTGATGAAACTGATCACAGATGATTAAGAGATCATTGGGTAAATTGGAAGAGCTGTAAGACGGTGGAGGTCTCTCCGTAATCTAATGCAGGTCTTTTAAGTCCAGCCAATTTTCTCATCTGGGCAGCAACAGCTCCGTCTGCAGAGAGACAACAGGTTTCTGCTGCCCTGCATTTACAGCGTGCTGCCCAGCATTATGGCACTTCTGAGGGCAAACTGAAAATAGATTTTGTCACAAGCAAAAAGACCTTTCCCTTGTCAGGTGTTCTCGCACCAGATGACTTAGGGCCCATGTGATATTAAAACTCACACATTCTTCAGTATAGCGCCAGTTTTTGTTCAGAAAGAAATGCTGTTCCTTCACAGAGCGACATTATTCCTTCACACGTTAGATTTGTTACAGATATGGTGGTCAAAATTTTAAGAGAACTTGGGCTGATGAAAAGCCAGGAATGATACCAAATTGATGTTGAAAATCAATTTAAAGGTAAAAAAAAATATTAAGAATGTTGTCCCCAAGTTGAGATTGGCTAAAGACAAAGGCAAAGCTGCAATATATTACAATATTTTGTAATAACTGTGATGTATGTATGTATGTTATAGCTTGTGTTGGACCACTGCTGTAGCTACTCAATGGATCCTCCCTCCTAAAAACGTACGTCACTTACAGCCCTCCATAATCTGTGCCTGGGAAATGCCCTGGTTGCTAAGAGAGGTCAGTGAGGATCATATAGATTTCTTAACGCCCCGCTGTCGTGCAGCTACAGGTGCAAATATTTTAGGTCTTCAAAGTTGGTTAAACGTGAGAGCCATAACAAAACGTCTTAAGAGACATTTAGCCACAATGCAACATATAATGCACCTTGGGTCGTGCTTTCAGAGAAATAATATGCGAGTGGGGCACCTCATGAATTAGTGACGCAGGGGACGTCTTTTGTTCTCTTTGGGCTGAGGTGAGGTCTGTCTCAGACAAGGATTATCCCAGGCGGGGTAGAGAATGCCTCTTCTCAGGGCCCAGTCATGCAGTCCATGATCTATTGTGGGCTCTAATCAGAGGCTGCAGACATTTGCATATCACCAGTGATCTCAGCCATGTGTGAGCAAGACATGTCATTTCGTGAGTAGAATAAAAGGTCTGTGCAGCGCGCTGCTCCGATCTCAGGTCCTCCACTAATGACTCATTTCCTGCCTTCGCTTACAGTTTGAGATCAAATAAAAGAAAGACAGAAAAAGGGGGAGAAAAGGTCATGAAGTAAACGAAGACAAGTCAGAGTAAACCGTGTATTTTGTGTCGACTCCACCTAACGCACCTCTGGTTGTGCAGGATGTCCTCTGACACAGGAAGCCTCATTTAAACGTCAGTGGAAGAGCAGGGAGGAGTCCGGTTGGTGGGGTTGGGTGGAGCGGTGGGGGGCGTTGGGGGTGGGGGTTATTCTGTTGTGGTGAGTCAGAGGGGAGACCGTCCATCCCAGCACGTCATATCTGATGCTTCTCCTCCGCTCTCTGTTCCTGCTCCATTCAACCTGTTTGCATGTCTCTGTCAGCGCCGGCTGAGGAGCTCGTGTTCAGCACACAGTGAACTCATTGACCCCGGCTCTGCCAGCAAAAACATCTCACTCTGCCACCCTCCCCATCCTCACTCCGAACTCTGTAACCTCCTTTTGCTCACCGCTCCCACTCTCAGGATAAGGCTTCAGAGGGCTACTGTTGATATAGCTTGAAGTTGAACTTTGCCGTGGTCCACTGCCTATGTATAGGGCCAGTCATCCATAAATTAGAGTTTAAGTTTCTATTATTATTTGGTCTGGTGGCCATGGTTACACTTTACTTTGTATTGTACCTCACTGAACTATCCTCATCATGAAATAGTTATTCTGTTGGAAAGCATCACAATTATTCACATGAACTGTTCGGTAATAAATCAAAATCTGGGAAGATATAATTACAGTATATGTCATATTAGTAATGATTGAATGTGAGTCAAATTCTGATGATTAATAAGAACTGAATGTGTCTGCTGAAAGCTTGTCCACAGCCCAAGACCAGTGCTTCACAGACACACTCAGACAATCTGTGTGTTGTTTTCAGTGAGTGTCTTTATCTCCATGCTTTGTACATCCCTGGTGAATCCTGTGGTTGGGGACATCTGGCTTTACTAACTGCAGGGAGCTGCTTTTGGGTTCACATGGGTATTTAGGGGAAATTCCCTGCTAGTTCGTCTTGTGTTGCTCTTTGGTGTTTTATTGTAGCCTCCATCCAGCACACCCATCAGCTGCACACGAGGAAGAGTTTGTCCAGAGAGACCAAACAGTACACTACGTCTGTGTCCTGCGTGACCGTCTCACTGATCCCCAATCATCGTTGTTTTTCTTCCTGAGAGAATTACCGCAGGAGGTGCCTTCGCATCCTTTTTAAGGTTCATAACATAGCATTAGAGAAAACGGGCTGAATGAGGCTTTAGGTGTGTTTGTGTTAGCATAAGGAGGACAAATGTGACCACAGTGAAAAAAACAAGGAGGCCATTTGGGTAAAACCAAAGAAATGCTTTCTGAATTACTTATTTCAGTTGCGTCATTGAGACGAAACACAGACAACATTGGATCTTTGTGAGCATAATCCAACAGCTGTGATGTTTCTGATCAAACATTTTCTGTAGCGTGTCTCCTAAAAGCTAAAAATATTCTCTTCTTGTGTTGTCTTTTCAGTTTGCTGGAGCGATGCTGCTCCCAGTGGAAGGGTGGGGATAGGGCTGTGCTGATAAAACTGTGGAAATCACAGGAAACATATGAACATTTCAAACTGTGAGGGGGCCAGTGGGCAACAGACCAGCCAAACAAAAGCACACACAAAAGATAAACAACATACATAATCTTAAAAGCTGAAATACTTCTTCATGCCAGAGGAGAAAATTTCTTTATCCTTCAACCCGAGTTTCCGTTTTCATTCAGGTGAAATCATTAAAACCCAAATTGCTACCTTGAGGCAGCAAATCCTTTATTTAGAGTAAAATAACTACCACCACATATCCCATCCATCCGTGGGTCCCATGCTCCAGAGCGAACTGTTTCTGCGGCTAAAGAGCGTGAGGAGGGAGTGGAAAAAGCTCAGTAGACATAATATTGTTGGCAGAGGATGTGGATGTATACGTGCCGTTCATCTGCCGGATTTTACATCACACTCAGCCTCTTAAGCTTTTTCTCCACTCTGTATGAAACATTACAAACACCCTCTCATTTAGTTCCCATTGAAAAGCAACTAGAGGTGACTAAGAGACTACGAGTTAAAGGGATAGTTCAACATTTTGGCAAATTGGCCCATTGCCATAATCGCTATAGTCATAGCAGTAGTTTCGTTACCTTTATTTGTCGGTGTAAGCTATTTTTAGAACGGAGGAGCGGAGCGGCGAGCTGCTCAGAGCTACGTTACGGAGGCTAATGGAATTTCTTGGTTTCCCTCATCAAACTCATCAAATACAAAATCGCAAAACTCCAAAACGCTTTCGTGGACAAGTTGTGACCTGCACATTCACCACGCTATGAGATAATAATGGAACGTTACGAAACGGAGCCGTTTTCGAGGTAAATACAGGGTAAATACAGAGTCTGCTTGCTGAAAAACTGTCCCTGAACGCAACGCGTATCAGCGGTTTTGCATGAATTTACCTCTAAAACAGCTCCGTCTCATAACGTTCCGTTGTTATCTCATAGCGTGGTGATTGTGCAGCTCACAACTTGTCCACGACAGCCTTTTGGAGTTGTTAGGTTGTGTGTTTGATGAGGAAAACCAAGAAATTCCCTTAGCCTCCGTAGCATAGCCCTGAGCAGCTCGCCGCTCCGCTCCTCCGTTCTAAAAATAGCTTACACCGACAATTAAAGGTAACGAACCTACTGCTATGACTATAGCGATTATGGCAATGGGCCAATTTGCCAAAATGTTGAACTATCCCTTTAACTTTTTGTAACACACTGTTGGCATGTAAATTGCAAACCTTTGAACAACACTTCATAGATGCCCAATGCCACCATAAACGACCACTGAAAAAAAGAATAGTTTTGTTGTATGCCTCTTCAGACTAATGACATCCACAGACAAATTACACTTAATTTATTCTTCTGCCATCCAGAACTCCATCAGACACAACCTGTCCCTGCACAGTCGCTTCGTGCGCATACAGAATGAGGGAACAGGAAAAAGCTCCTGGTGGATGTTGAACCCAGAAGGAGGAAAGAACGGCAAGTCACCTCGACGCAGAGCCGCCTCCATGGACAACAACAGTAAGCTTGCCAAGAGCAGAGGAAGGGCAACAAAGAAAAAGGTACAGTTCCTTTTATTTATACAATAATCAGATAGTGGATGTCTATCATTACACGTCTCCTGAATCCAAGTTCATCATAACACACTGTTGTTTATGACAGCTTATGTGAGGTATTGTTCTTTTTCTCCGGGCCAGATGGCGCTACAAGAAGGGGTTGAGGGCGGAGCTGCCAGTCCTGGTTCCCAGTACTCCAACTGGCTGGGAAGCCCGAACTCCCACAGCAACGAGGACTTTGAAACCTGGAGCTCCTTCAGGACGCGCACCAGCTCCGATGCCAGCACTCTGAGCGGTCACCATTCACCTTTCCCAACTGAACAGGAAGACCTGGGGGAGCCCGACGGCCACATGATGTATCCTGGAGCGCCGGGGACCAAGATAACCCCGACCCTGCCCAGCCTGTCCGAGGTGACCGGGTCCTTGGTCCAGTGCGGTCCAGAGAACGTCATGGAGAATCTGCTGGATAACCTGAACCTGCTGTCCCCTAAAAACTCCCCGCTGGGCTCTGACTCCTCACACTCCTCCAGTGCGGCCATGCTTCAGAGCGGCCCCTACAGCTCGCCGGGCTTGACCCCACACTCGCAACAGGACTACCGAAAGTGCATGTACGGTCCGGCGAGGATGAAGTCGCTCCCTAACCCCAACCCTGCTCCCATGCAGACACTGGCGGAGACCAAGCCAAGCTTTGGGGCTTACGAGAACCAGTATATCTGCTCCGCCGGCCTCCTCAAGGAGCTGCTGACCACGGATGCGGATGCCGGCAGGGACATGATGTCCTCTAGGGATACGCTGGTGTCTCAGGTTGGGAGGGGAGGTTGCCTAATGCCCACTTACAGCAGCCAGAGCCACGCTGGAGCTCACAGTAGAGTAAAAATGATGAATCCTCCTCAGAGTCACCCAGTTCCTCACCTAAGTCCACAAGCTATACATATCCAGCGTCCTTCAACCTCACGAGACTTGAATAGCTGCAACATGATCCCGCTGAGTAGCCTGAGTAGTCTCTCAGGGGCCCCTCCTCGAATGACCGGCCTGAGGACATGCATGCAGCCGCCCCATGGACACCCAGCTCACACTAACGATGTCTCGGTGAGTTACGGCAGAAGCAACGGCTACAGGGAACTGAACTCGGTTCACCCTCACGGTCATCAGGAGCGGCTGCCCAGCGACCTGGACAACATGTCCATCGAGCGGCTAGAATGCGACATGGAGTCGGTCCTCCATGAAACCCTCATGGACGGTGGGGCACTGGACTTTAACTTTGACCCCACAGCTGGTTCTCATGGGTTTCCGCCGAGGGTGAAGACCACCACACACAGCTGGGTGTCGGGCTAGGATCCATCACAAACAGGTGAGAACGAGTCTGGCAGTAAGTACAGTAATTACAAAACAAATGAAATGTTCTCCAGGTAACGTATTCTCTCCTCCCTCACAGGTTTTCACCATCAAGCCGGTGCTCACCTTCCTTCAGAGGCAGGAAACGTCAATCCAAAGAAACCATCACCATCACTTTTACATTTTTTTTTTAAAAATTGTACTTGTTTGAGCTGCAGCACTATGCATAGTGGAGTATTTTATTACTTTACGCTGAGGAGACAAAACAAAATACGTTTATCACTCAGATATAGATAGAAAGAGAGAAACTGACAAGTCTGCATTTGCAAACTATACTCTTGTTTACAATTGCTTGTCCAAAACTGGAAATATGTATATATTTGTTTATTTTTGCTGATTAGTGGCATATTAAGATATACAGTAGAATATATTACATAAGAGAGAACCTGACAAAAATGCAGATCTTAAGAAATCTCTCAAAACGTATGACCATCGGATGAAAATAACTAGTGCTGGGTTTAAATGAGGCTAACACAGCAGCTATTCATACCAGTGTATCATTTGCATAGTGATATTAATATTATTAAGTAGCAATTGAAAAAACTCAGAGGAAATGTATAGTGACAAAAGCACATGTGCATAGCAGATTATAAAAAAAACACCAATGAAATCTAAAAATATTCAGATTGGCCTATGCATGTCTGAAGCATTTACAGAAACATGACGTGTTTCAGTGCTGTGGAAGGAGGCTCAGCCATATTTCCTCACCATTAGATGCCATTAGAGTGTGAGACAAGCTGCATCTCTAAGTCAAATTAACTCATCCAGCATATACTGTATGATATTTATTTTAATCTATAGCTGTTCAATTTTTGCTTTGTACCTTTATGCTTGTAAAATATGTGCCGATGCAATGTACAATGTATATACTGTATTTGAGTTTAAACTAAATTACAGATATATATTAGACATGTTGCCTTTTGAGAACAGTTTGCAGAAAGTCCATATTAATCTCAGTTAGTCTCCACTAACTTCTGGGGGTTAGGATATTATGATATCATAATAATGTATGAAACACATTTCAGCCTGCCTTTGGTTAACTGCAAAGTCATGTTGATCCAGTTGAAGTAAAAGCTGTTTTTTTTTATCACTTTCTGAAAAAGGGAAATTTTGGGAAATTTTCACCTGACTAATGCTGACTGATCCAGGGGGAACAGGGGTGGATATGATACAATTTTTAACTGACCAGTCTTCAAAGTTTAGCTCTAGTGTTTTTTACGCACCAAAGAGTTTCCTACTCTGCCAGACACAATTCAAAGAAGGTGTTCAGGGTCACTCAGCCGTACAGTGTTGTACATATTATTTTCTTTAGCAGCGCATTTTTGTATATGAAGGTTTTTGATGACTTGTAATTTGTGTTAGAAATGGTTGTTTACATATGTCAGTCCAACCTGAATCAATAAATGTAATACAGTGGGGTCCAACAGGAAGTGGTCTCAGACATTTGGACCACACTGTACCACTCATACCTCAAAATATCTTACCTCTGAAGTGTTGAAGGGATTTTTCCTGACATTTTCCTCAGTGAGTAATGTATTGAATCTTCATTTTTGACATGCAGAGTTTTGTACATATTTTTGTGTATTCTCTTTTTTTTTGTATTTTATTAATGCTGAATTCAATTATTTGATATTTGGACCTGTTCGTTCGTCTTTGCATTTCTAGTGTATATTTGTGCTTGAGGATTATAGCCATTAGTTTATAGTAAAAGTTTTAAATTAAACATGAATTTGAGTGAAATTGTACATTTTGAAAGATTTTGTGTGTGTAGTCACCAAATGATATATGTGAATTTGCATGTTATCATTAATTTTTTTTGCTTTTCGCACATCATTTCATTTCTCTATTAATTGAATTTCAACATTACTGTAAATGATGGGTGAAAAGCTAAAGTGCATAGACATGACATGCAGAATATCCTGATATCATAATCAGTGAATCTTGTGGTGTAAAAAGTACCACATCTATTATTGTTGATGCCCATTGAAAATAATTACACAATGAGTGCATTTTAGCTACCTTGCACAAATGAGTTTAAACTTTCAAAAATACTTGAGCATGTTACATTTCATTATTAATTATAAATATTTTTGAAAGAATGCAGTTTTTTTTCTAAGTAACCCTTTCCAGTGGATAAATCACCATGTGAACTTGCAATTAAAGGATGAAAAACAGAATTGCCTTTGCGTGTCTTTATCAAAGCAGCTTTATAAGGAGAAATATTGCTCGTTAGCATCAGCTCCTTACCTTTATTGGAAGATCTTTTCGGCTCATTTAGTTTGTTTTGAGAAGACTGTAAACAACTTGACCTAGCATGACTTGAAGTCATTACTGTCTTCAGCTCCAGTGCCACGGAGCATCTTAAACCGTGAGGCTGGTGGTGAGGAATGAGGCTTGTGCAGGATAAACACCCCTCATTAAGCACATACAGTGTGCAGCCCACATGCTCTCGTCCAGATTCTCAGAGGTCAAACCAGGTCGCACAGGCCAGTACAACTGGAGGTTGAGATCACAGAGCGTGCCTCTGTTCAGTTGTCCTTTACCAAACCTGTTTAACACCTCTGATGTGTGAGACAGTCACTATATGAGTCACCAATGCTGTACCTTGCAGTGTGGCTTTCAATACATTTATCACCCAGGAAGTCAGATTTAACACCAATAACACCAGAACTGACAAGGCTACTACTTTTAACCACAGTTCCCCTCTGACAAAGAGATGCTTATTAACGCTGAAGATTTGATCAGTGTTGCTTAGTTGAATCATTCACTTTCTGTGCGTGTGAGTGTGCAAGTAGGCTATTGCTGCAATAAAAAGCAAGCTATTGAGTCATGCGATTGTTATCGTAAATTATATCTGAGCATTTACTTGTGGGAAGTGCCGCGAATGAATGAAATGTGTTCTTGTTCATTCACATTACCTAAAAGCATACTGTGCCTCTAACACACTGCTCACATATAGTTTCCTGGTTATCAGCCCAGGTCAGACTGCCAATTAAAAGTTCTCCACGACTTCTGATCATTATCAGGGCACATTTTCATTCCTTCCTACGGTGACTCACAGAGTCTCTACAGTGTCTCAGCTAACTGCATTGAATGAACTGCAGATGGGTTTTTACAGATGGTGACTTAACTAAAGGTGAGTAGGGCAGTAACTCTGAACATTTCCTAATCGATATAAAAGGAAACCATTAAATTAGATTAAAGGTCTTTTAAGGCCTCAAGCCTTCAAACAAACACACAACATTGTGTCATGTGACCACATCTCAAGGTGTTTGTAGTGGTTCCAAACGACCACAGTTAGGCCGTGGTCTGACGTAGTCTCCTTCTGTCTCTGTGCAGTTGTTTGCATGAATATATTTTTATGTATATGGTCCCCAGGCTGAGACCCTTAATGCTGCACAAGCTTAGCTCAGCAAAACCAAAATGTAATGCCAACAAATGGATACTAGTGCTTGACACTGTGCCAGGCTGTAGTGTACAGATCAAGAACTCAGTGCAGCTGTGGAAAACAATACTGGATGCCAACTCCAAGGCCATCACATACGTCACCATAAGTGCTTGATTATAAAGAATATGTGGTTTATTTTAGTATAGATAATTAAAAATAGGCCTAGAGAGTATTTGCTACAGTAATATCATATGAAACTTTTCTGGTTCACACGTTGCACTGAATACATAAAATGTTCAAGCATGTCTTAGAAAAACACCTAAAAGAAAAAGAGAGAAAAAGACATTTAGAATATCTCAACATAGACGTGGGTCTCTGTCAAATGTGAAAAACTAGATGCAACTGATAACAGGTTCATTTCCTGTATTGAAATCGGCACAGTACAGCCACAGAGGGAGTCTCGTGTGGGTAGCAGCAATGTACAGCGTCTTCAACAGAATCACACCTACAAAGATCATAGTCGCTTAGAGATCAACATTCACTTTAATTATATTTCACTTTTTAGTTGAGAGAAGATCTGTTCTTTATGAGCACTGACAGTCGGTTTCAGTATACACATCCCAAAGACCTTTCTGTTGAGAAAAAATATTCATTTTGTGTTATTTAAAAACATGTTTGTGCTCCCCCTCCCTGGTTTCTCCAATATATCCTGACACGCACACATAAAATGAATCATACACAATAAGAGCCCTTCACCCAGCAGGAGGCAGATCTCATATATGTTGCCTAAGTGGTTGTTGTTTTCAGAGCCATCGGGTCACCTCTGCTGCCTGACTGGTCAATAAAGTGCGTTAGGAGCAACTAGGTGGGTGACTGAGTGGGGACCGTCACTTATTTGTTTGACTGGGGCTCATCTTCTCAGCCTCATTAGCCACAAAACATGCACTCTAGCCCCACATATGAACTACACTCACAGAGCAGTAGTAGTTAAAATGAATATGTGTAGAAACAGATTTTTTTTCTTTTTCTTGAGTGGCTTTTAGAAATGGCACAGTTATATAAAAGGTCAATGGAAATATGCAGTTAGACACAAATTGATACAGATGCAACGGGACATCCACAAGAGACAATTTTTTTTTTTTTCATGATGTCACGTGTATCTTAGGCCTTTATGTATGTACTTGTTAAAGAGAGACAAGAGGACAGTGATACTCAAAGGTATACACAACATACAGGGGTGGAGTTTCATGTGAGTTTCCACGCTATTTGAGCACCTCCAGCAGCCTGGATTGTTTGTACAAAGCAGTTTGTTGCTTTTGAGACCAGGATATGTTTTTTTTCTAGTCTTTTACTGTCCAGTGTTGGACAGAGAGTCTGTTCCCACTGTGCCCTGAGGAGCCTGATGTGGTCTTACGCTGCTTGTTGTGCACACTGAGATGTTTCTCTGCTCACTAGTTGTAGAGAGTGGTTATCTGAGTGACCGACTGTAGCCCTCCTGGACTTCCAATGCGGTATAACTGCAGCAACACTTTTCATATAATTCATCACACATTTATCACTAATCTCTTACTGAGGAAATGACAAGCATTACTTTTTTCCGACTGAATGTAAAGTTTATTTTGCAGCACAGCACATGCAAGATGGGAGGTTTGCTGTTTGTTACAAAGACATTAGCTCACAACACAGATTGCATTTGAAGGTGTCTTGCTGTGCTCTTGATGGTCTTAATTGACTCATAGAGAAAGCAGCCCAGCCTCTTATTAACATCTGCATGAAGTGGAAGACAAATGTTTGTTTATGCACCTCTGATCTGAATTAGATAATTCCTGCCATGCTTGTATAAATGCGGTGGACCTTTGCTCAGTAGTTTCTCCCAAAGGGGGGTCACTGGCCCGGAGGGGGGTGCACAGCAAGCTGGTGCCCGGGATAATTTATCTGTGTAGCCCAGGCACAGAGCCAGGAAATTAGGTGGTTTGGTTTGGTGGAGCTTTGCTAATATAAAACACAGTATGCACATGCACACCGAGCATCAGAGCTGCAATGCATCTCTGTGTCTCTCAGAGGGAGGCCAGGATAGAGATGAATGCATGATGAGGTTAACCTGGCAAGCAGCCTGCTGATCAGTCAAACCACATCATGCTCCAACAGGAAACAGAGAAGATCAGGGTGGTTGTTGTACGTGTGCGAGCAGGAGTGGTCACCTGTGATCCACCCTCAGGTTGACCGAATCTTGACGCCCTTAAACACTGCTGTGATCTAAAACACTGCTCCATTAAAATGCTCTTGTTTTAGGATTATACAGTATGTTTAATACGGTTTTCAGTCACGTGTGGTAAAACAGATTTTGATAAAGAGATTAAATGTTTTTTTTTTGTCTTGAGCACTTTCATGTTTGATGATTTGAATAATTGGTTTAATGGTATTTGATTTAAAACTGTTAGAATATGTACTAATACACTGTATGGACGTATACTATGGTGTCCAAGTCAAGTCAAGTCAAATTTATTTATATAGCACATTTCATACGGCAAGCATAAACTCAATGTGCTTCAAAAAATTAAAACAAAGATACAATGTATAACATAAAATAGCATATAGGATAAGAAATATTACATATATATAGAAAAAAAAAACATTCAGGATATTATAAATGGAAATGTTATAAACAAGATACATGTCTGTTCTTCCTAGTTTTGATTTTGAATATCACACAAACCTTTGTGCAACTAATAATTATGGGTAAAATGTTTGCTCAGTGTCTTTTATCACTGGGCCAGGACACCCATATTATATTACTATGAGTAAATAACTCACCAGCAATATAAAAATATTGAATTGAACACACATGCACTTGGTAAGGTCACTGCTATATTAACCCAATCTGTGTCAATTTGACCCAGTTCTCAGTGATCAGTGGTCTTGGTTTCAGTGGTGAAGTGTCATCAGAGACTGTAGTCTCCATTCTGAATCCTACACTTCCCATAATGCAATCAATCACATCTTTTCATTAGAGGTGAGACCATCCCCACCAGATTAAGACTAATGTCTCCACAGCCTGATTAATGAGTCTCAAAGCAATGAGATCGAACTTCAATGATTTAGAAAGAGTTTTTTTCTCAGCTTCTTTCAGGGCCACAGAAAGGTTTTTATTTTAGTGACGTACAAAGTTATTTTTATTTGTTCCTTTGCAGAGCTCATGTCATTTCCATCTCGAAAATGTTTCCACTGAACTGCAGTATGCATATTATTACAGGAAGTGATGTCAGCTTCAGGTTTTGATGCTCTTTGCATTTTTACCGTCAGTGACAGCGTTTTTGTTTATGCAGCACAGTTTGGAAACAGCTGCCAAAAAGAACTAAACATGGCACCTTCTGTTTTGTGTCTCCATTCACATGCATGCTGAGTTCTGCAGCCACTGTAACCTACACTTCACTCGTGGCCGTCGTTCAGAGCATAAAATATGAATAATCAGTCACTTTCCAGCACTGCACAGGTGGAACTAATAACATTAATGATGTGTTCAGTTTAAAGGTTTCCAGCAATTCATGACAAAAGGGCCGGCATGCACAGGAGCTGAATAACATTCACTATTAATGTCGATTATTACACCTGCTTTTTCCTGGTTATGTCAAAGAGACTTGTTGATCCTGATTCATATGGAGGCACAACTGTATAACCCCAATATCATGACAAAGTCTTTTTAGAGGCAACAAGAGTTCCCTCTGCAGGACAAATGCTGGAAGCACCACCCTGGCTACAAGACAGCCGAATACAGTGGTGCAGTGATTTGGAGACCTCTAGTGTAACAGGGAGGTGTGTGTGTGTGTGTGTGTGTGTGTGTGTGATATCCTGCATATTAGTAATTCTTTGTACTGATAGTTATTGTTTTCATGAATTCCCAGCATGCACTGGAGGTAGGGTATACCTTTGGCAAGTTCCAAACCTCTCTACAGTACTTTTATCTAACTTATCAAAGAAAAAAGGAATTCCAAACCTCATTGGTTATGTCAGCAGGGCCGTTGCTAGGAATTCTGGGCCCCCTGAAAGAAGACAAAAGTGGGCCCCCTAACCCCCTGACTTTTCCACTTTTTTTTTTTTTAGGCTGCGTATGTAGCTATTATCATTTTTTATTTAGCCTATACTTTGTCTATTCTCATTCATCCAGGTCATCGTTCTTTTCTGGGCAAATTGAATCGTAGGCAACTGGACTTGTATTTGTCTGGGAAGACGTTTCGCCTCTTATCCAATGGGCTTCATCAGTTCGTACGCAACGCAACGGAACACAAAAAAAAAATAGCCTACTTTGTTTTGATGCTAATGCAGCATTACTATATAAGTATTAGTCAGGGTCTTATGCAGAACTAGAGAATGCATTTCCTGAAGGAAATACGGGTGAATGCTGAAAGCTGCTGAATGCTGAAAGCAGAATAATTCAGTCATACAAAGATTAGACTACTGGGTTTTTGGGGGCCCTACTGGGCGCTGGGCCCCTAGAATTATCATCACCTTTCTCCCCTATACAACGGCCCGGAAGGAGCTTTTTAACCTCAGGTTTACGTTTTCACTGAGAAACTGTTTGCACTGTTTTCAGCACGCCTTTTGGCATACATGTAGTTGCAAAACACCAAAACAGACTGTTACCCAGTGGGCCACACTGGATCCTTTCACTGAAACAACAAAATTTCCCCATCAGACTTTTCCCAAACATTAAAAATTCAACAGTCAGGTCATTGACATCCAGCAGGGTCAGTGTCCCCGCCAAGTCTTCTTGCTGATCAAGTCAGACAATGAACTCCATACAAAGACAAAACATATCTGTCCCATCACATCATTTCCCCTCTTTTAGCAGCATTAAGGACAGAGGGGTGACTGTGGTTTGCCTGCCTTTTTCAATGCTGCAGCACATATTTGAATATATTTACATAAAATGCATTCATATATTTCAATTGTCTTGAGCAGTTACAAGAGAAAACACTGGATACTTCCATAGTGCATAACCTTTATTTGTTACTATAGTTTTTCTATAGAATTCAGTTCTCATTGGTAACAGAGTAAAATAAACAAAATATGCTGACTTGTGTATTTGAAAAATATAAGGACATCTTTTTTTTTTCTTTTCTTTTTACAACAGCTATTGTGCAAATTATACTGGGCTGCATAACAAAATAAAATGGTGGCAACATAAAAAAGCACCACAAACAAAATTGTAATTTTCAATGTGACATTTAAGTGCAAATGTAAAATATAACATTACGTTTAATGAATTAAGCAGCATTAATAGAGCATACAAAGGCCCTATAGGTGAAAGGCGCGTACACTGCAAACATAAAATATCAAAATGGAATCAATTTTGGCTTGAAGCGATTTTTTCATACTACACACAAACTGTGCACATTAACACATGCGTACAGGAAGACAGCACTGTCTAATTCAAAGTGGCCAGTATTATAAGTGAGAATTTGCTGTGCAAAACATTACAGTTACTCTATCTCTTGTTCTAACCATATGCTATTTGGCATTATCTGTCTTGTCAATTATTACTTCAACTGCGTAGGAAATAGCTCCAGCATCATTCTGACTGCGAAGCTGCAGAGCTAAAACCTGCTCTGCAAACTGGGCTGTTGGGCACATGAGCATGAAAGCGCTGAATGAAATTATTTCCAGTGATGTTCAAGTAGAAAATATTCATCCCAATCATGTTGAGAATTTGTATTATTGCTGTCCAAGGGGGGAAATCTGGTTTTATTACTTAAGCTGCTGTTTTATAAGCAGGTGACCTTCACAACCTCTTAATGCAGGTACTGAAGGTGTCTGAGGTTAGCATTGCTAGCAGGAAAGGCAGTGTTTGAGCAGTTATTCATTTTTCAAAAGCCATAACATCCATCTGAATACCTATCAAGGTTACATACAGTACTGTAAGTATAGTTGAGCAAAGCCGTGAGACTTTAACATAACACAATCCAAATTAAAATCAGGGGCAGATATGACTAAAAGCTGTAATATTTTCACTCTTTGGTGAATCTGTAGCACAATACATCCAATCTAGGGGCTCTCCACTTTTTCATATAATTGAATATTGCAAGAGCACCAGATAAATGTTTTTATATATACAGTATAATAAAACCCATTTCTGTTCAGAAAAGCAGGATGATGCATTATAAATCTATAGGAAGAATCTGTAACAAAAAAACAAAAGAAAAACACAAAATTAATATTTATCTGAACATTAATGAAATGATTGTTTGAATACAGACACCGGTTCCCGACAATCTTATGAACAAGGGAGACCTGATTGAGACAACAGTTAAAAAGATTGTCTATAATCTACTCGTTTTAACAGCCATTATAAAACACAATTATTTCTATTCACTGTTGCATTATTATGCTTTAATCAACATTATCTCTATGTTGTTTTGATAGTGTTATGACACAACAGTGTTCAAGGTACAGTGGTGAGAATGGAGTTTATTTCATAAAACCTTTCACACCTCAAATGTCATTTTTGCTGCTTTTTGTTCAGTCTTATTTATTTATTTTTTAGTGTTTTCATGGCTTCTACTCGCTGCCTAACAAATAAAATTACAGAAAATAAAATCATCCCATATACGGTTCCAACTGCAAGCGAACAAACCAGTGTGAGTCAAAATCATGTAAAATGTCCACTGAGTTTTTGTTGTGTGAAAGTCTAAGTTCATGGACTCAGAAGACCCACAGCCATAGGAAGTGACATCACCAGTGACAACAGCCATGGTGCAGATTTGACACTGATTGCAGAGCAGATGGGAAGGAGCCCTGCAATAGAGCAGAACGTGAGTTTAGATGTTGCGTCTACTGATGCTCAGCAGATTGGCAGGAGCCCTGCAATAGAGCAGAACATGAGTTTAGGGGTCATTCTTCAACTACGGGCAAATTTGGTCTTGAAAATTTTTGAAAATCAAATGTATATTTTTTTCAGATATTTAACTTTTCAGTTATGTATAGAAACACATTCTGATAGCTGTTGTGATAAAATTATTTAGATAATATATTATTTTTTGACATTTTAGTCTAACATTAAGTGGAAAGCGTCATTTCCATCACACCACAAAAAAGTTATTTTTCCAAACAAAATTATGAAAATAACCCATTTTTCAGAGCATTTATTGAAATTTCAGCTGCATAATTTCCAAAACTGCAAAATATTATTAGTTTGACTGTTAATTCTTATGAATTTTATGTGAAAATGTGTAATGTGATGGAAATGACAATGTGTGGTGGAAAGGACTTCACGTGTTGGAAATGACAATCGACATACAAATTGCTGAGTCACCTCCAAAAAAGTGATGGAAATGACTGTTGTGGAAATGACATTCTGTCACATTTTTAAAAAAAATCTCATGCTATATTGGCATGATGATCTCAGCTTTAAAGCTATCAATAAATGTACACAAAATACACAATATTAAATATTATTTTTTACATTATTTGTACATTCAAAGGAAATATGAGCTGTTTGGAAATGACGACCAATAAACATACTCTTTGTTTTGACAACATTAAACCTTGATTTTCTCTACTTTCAGTTCCTTCCAGGGAGCCAACTCTGCTCTCCAGCCATGTGCTCTCCTAACAAAGACTGTTTGAGTAATTAGAACTATACTTGACCTTTAAAAAACATCCCTAAAGTTACATTTTGTGGGGTGTGGTGGAAATGACTGAGACCCCAAGGGACAGGTGTTCTTTTTTATCAAAAAATACATAAAACACTAATATATCTTACAACACATGATACATTTAATTAAAATAGGGATTTATGTACCACTTGTCTATAAAGTTACTCTTAGATCACAATTTAATTCAACATTAAGAGGGATTGAATGTCACAAATCTGAGCCTGAATCTGATCCTCTTGATGTCATGTAAGTGTGCCAAAAATAAAAAACAAGAAATGTGTTTCAGTTTTTGTTATATCTGCCAGGGACACAAATTTGCCCGTAGTTGAAGAATGACCCTTAGATGTTGCGTCTACTGATGCTCAGCAGATTGGCAGGAGCCCTGCAATAGAGCAGAACATGAGTTTAGATGTTGCGTCTACTGATGCTCAGAAGAAACAAAGAGTGACATAAGAAGTAAACTCCACTCACTGTGATGCACGGCCATGCTGTTCTCTTTCCAGCTGTTGCCCTGGTAAACCCGGCACGTGTAGGTGTAAGGCTTCTCGTCAGCCAGCGGGGCCCAGGTGAGGCGGCACAGATTGGGAAAGACCAAGCTGACGTTGCTCCTCCTCCGGTCCTCGACGGACACGTAGATGACGGCGTTGGGGAAGGTGGTGCCCACCAGCCGACTGTCCTGCCGGTACTCACAGTACGGCCCAGGGATCTGGTAGGTGGGTGGGAACTCACAGTCCACCCTGACATTTCGCTCCAGGTAAGTTAGACATGGAAACATCTGAGGCCCACGAGGAGCGAACAGAAACGTAGACACTGAGTTCACTGAAGGAGATGAAAAAAGAAGAATTTATCACATTGCAGTTTTTTCCTTTTTATTCTGAAAATAAAAAAGAGAATTGGCATTGTAAAATGATTTTCCCAGGACAATGATCTCAACATCATTCATCAAGCAGAGCCACACTATGACATCATCTTGTAGCAGGGCCGCTGCTAGGAAATCTGCGCCCCCTGAAAAAATACTGAAGTGGGCCCCTGCCCCCTGGCTTTTCATTACTACTTTTTTCTTTGAGTATTATCTTTTTTCTTTTTTTTTTTCTTTTTTCTTTTTCAACCAGGACAAAGATGACGGTGAGTGAAGGTAGACAACTTGCCTGATTTAATAGAGCTCCACTATGTCTCATGAAACCTTTGGTTTTCTTGTTTCTGATGTCATACCAGGCATGAGAAAACATAGTGTAGTAGCATTAAAGAAAGGTGGGCATCCTGTATTGATTCACTAAGAGACAGTGTCATGTTTCAATGCGGGATGGTCTCGTTCTATACGGGATGAGTATTATTGAGTATTATACAGTGTTATTATCAGTTTCTTCATCATGTTTTAGGCAATTCCTGTGTAATTACTGTGTTATTTCTGTGAAATAACAACTGTGCATAGCCAAGCCCAAGGCCACACGGCCTCAGTGGAAGTGCAGCCGGTGCAAGATAAGTTAATAGCTGGCTAGCCCAGCCTGTACAGCTAGATAGCCATCGTATTTCTAGGCTATTTCTTCACAGTCAGTATGAAGCAATTAATTGTTATTTCTTGGCTATTTCTTGACATTATCACATAATTAGCGACCTGTAAGAGTCACCAAAAAAGCTCTTATAATCTGCACTGGCTCTGCTCCTGACCTCTCTCTCCACTCGTTTCTAGTAACCAGATTTATGTTTTGTCTTTCTCTGTTCTTTCAGCTTGCACTAGTAACCTGTCCGTGCTACGTTAGCTAAAGTTTGCAGGGGCTTCTTGCTCCAGCAAACCGTTTAAAAAAAAAAAAAAAAGTATTTCATGAATATTGAATGTTTTATGGCTTTATTTGATGCTGATGCAGCAGTGTGAGTATTAGTCAGGGTTATATATAGAATAATTTAGATAGAAAGATAGGCTTTTAGGGTTTTTTGGGGGGCCTACTGGGCTGTGCCCCCTAGAAATGTGATCACCTTTCTCCCCTATGCAACGGCCCTGTCTAGTAGAGACACTTCAGGTTGTGATTACAGTATGAATCTCACTGTGTTCAGCCCTGGATATTGACTGCTGTGGTTTTTGGGGAAAAAAGATACTTCTTAAACCCAATATAAAGTAAAAAAAAAAAGAAAATCATCCCAAAACAAATTAGATCGTGAATTCAAAGTGTAAAACATATGAATCAATATTTAAGCCTTAAGAAAATGAACATGAAAACAATCAAGTGCTTCTGGGATGATGTAACCTACAGTTGCTGCTCATTTCAACCCCCTCCCACCCTCCATTCAACTGTGTAGGCAGAAAGGAGCTAGAAAGCTTTTCCAATAAAGCCAATATCTGTATTTGTTGTTGGTTTACATAATCACACTCAAACTTCACAAATCCCTGTGGTTAAACCAGCTAATGACACATTTGCTGCAGTATTATTGGACTTGGCCTCAGATTGTGTTTAAGTTCTGTCCTCACATAACATAAGATATATAACATTGACAGGTGTTTTAACACATTTGCTATATGTATTATATCATATGATGTCATATCATATAAAAAACCACCTTCACCAACCTGCTTAAAACCAGCTTTCACTGGATAAATGCACATGCAGCATCACACTAACTCCAGTCTACAGAAGCATCAAAATGCAGCCAGTAAAATTGAACTGTGACATGGCAGTCTGAACATCAGTAATGACAAGAAGACACATACTGTGAGTAGTTTGGTGCGTGATCATTATCCTGGCAAAGAGGAGACAGGCCGTGGCGATCAGGTGCAGCTCCATGCTGAACAGTGGCCTATCTGTCCGATCAGATCAATAACCTTCACACCACGTTATCACCTGGCAGAGTCCAACATGGGACAACATGAGAAAGTTGAAGACGCAGCTATAGGATACCAACAGTGATGATTAAGGCAAAAAAAAAAAAAACACAGGAGGCCAATGATCTAAGACACTAAGTAAAGAACTTAACAGTATAAGGATAGTAGGCTATATAACCAGCTGCTGTTTGCCTGGATGTGCTGTCCTCCCTGCAACCTAAATGCAGATAGGACTACGCCCATGCAGAGACTTTGCACTGCAGCAAACTGCCGAGCTCCCATCACCGAATATGCGCACATCTTGTCCTTACTGCAGGTGTGAGAGTCGGAGAGCCATGCAGACATCTCCCTGGCACACGCGGAACACATCTGAACATGCTAGATCTTTCTCTGCTGATATGCGCCAGAGCCTTATTTATTCAGGTTGCAGATCAGAGAGCGGCTCTTACCTGATGTTCGGTCCCTGTCTCGAGGGTTGAGCTGCGCCGTTGTGCCGCTATGCAGAGCAGCGCCGTCTGTTCAGCCAGGACGTCCTCACCCAAACACACACACACACACACACACACACACACACACACACACACACACACACACACACACACACACACACACACACACACACACACACACACACACATGGGCTGCACAGACAGTCACGGCTCGTGTTTCACTGGCATCGGGCAGCAGTGCTATATAAAAGACACTTAACTCAGATTTCATATGTGACTCAAGCTTGATGCATTTAGGTTTCTATTCAGAACTGGAACTTTTAATACTGAGTTGAGGTGCAGATTTATTTTCTTTATACATAATGCCAAGCGGCCAATCAACTTGCTTTTCCCACTGCCACCGTTCTCAGCTGCACACATGCTGTGCAGGGGCACTGTCACGGATCTTGGTGCAAAAGAAGAGTTCCCTCTGCAGGGCAAAAGCTGGAAGCGCCATCATAGAAAAGAAATACCAAGCTGTCAATGCTTCAATGGCATCTCATGAAACAACGCCACACTGCACAGTAGTTACGTAATATCTTATTTTTACAGACCCAAGTGACATTAAAGACAGAGCAGATGTGAGAGAGGTCCCTCATTGTTTCAGTTCAAAGACTGAATGTACAAATGTACAACTGCAATTTGTAAGTATAAGTAGTTAACTTTATTTATTTATTTTTTACTTTATTTAATTTATTTTAATGCTGTGGATAAATTGCAAAGACCAACAGTGACAAATGTAGAAAAAACAAGAACATTCATCATGCATTTCTTTCATTACTGTATGTTTTTCCTGTAACGTTTAGAATAGTGTCAGTGATAAATCAAGACATACTTCTCTGTAGGCTGTAAAAAAAATTAATATGCATGTAATATTGTATTATTATGCATACAATACTATAATATTTCCTCACAAAATGATAACAGAACTCAAATATTATGTTCGCCTAGGAGGATGATGCAGTGACAAACAGGTGCAGCTCAGAGGAAGCTGGTGTATGTCAACCCTGTTTTCATCTGGTACAGGTCAACTTGGGACAACATGGCAGAGTTGAACATGAATACCATCAGTGAATAAAACCAAGGAACACAAGAAGCTTTCAGTCTGCAGACAGACACAAAAGTGTTAACTGTGCTGCTGTGTATCACTGTATCCCACAGGCCTGGATGAGCTGTCCTGCCTGCAGCACAACACAAACTGCAGGCAAGGATCAGTTGAGTAGGAAATCTGCAATCGAGGTTACTTTGGGTCATTGGGACAAGTGTTGTGTGTGGTGCGTGAATGTTTTGGTGTCGTCATACAGTGATGCAAAGGCACTGATATTAAATATACACACACATTTGAGATGATAAATGATGCAAGCAACTAAAGAAATCTGCTATTATTTCTAATTGCAAAAAGTACTTTGAAAATTTAAAAAAAGGAGACAATAATTCCATGTGAATTAAAAGATACCTCATAGAACATAGGTGACGTCCCTGCAGTGCTCTGGGTAAAAAAAAAGAAAGAAAAAAAAAGAATAAAACCAATGGTGCCTTGTAATATGTAACATTTTAACTGTGATTTTACAGCAAAGCATCCCAGCTGTGGTGTGGCTGTGTGTATGCTGTCCGTGTTGTATGTTTGGGAAATATACAAACACAAATCTGTATTTGGGCCTTACTAAATGGATAATTTCTAACACTACACATTTTTCTGCTTTTCTGCTCACTGTGCTGTTGCCAACAGCAGTGTACAATACGTACATGTAATTTCCCTCAGAACACAGGCTTCTTCACTACAAACCTAATTTTTACACTTATGAAAATACAACACAGTTTTATTATGGCAAAGGGGCAGAAAACTGAATGAGTGCCTCGTGATAACACAATAGTACAGTGAGCCTGCTGATAGTATTGTGCGCACCATTGAGAAAAAAAAGGGGGGATGAGTGTGTTTCACCTGCAGTGTATCAGCAGCAGAGGAGCAGCTGGGATCGCAGCAGAATCTTTAATGAATGTTACTCTGTGCTTCACCTGCTCTCTCTGCCTCTGACATCAGCACAGAGCAGACACAATTGTGTTTTTTTTTTCTCAGATGTTAAGTAGTGTGCAGAGTACAGTGGCTTGTGTTGTTTTGCTGTGGTTTTTGCCTTTCAGAGACCTCAGCAAATCTTCTGTCAGAGTCCTGGGAGACTGCTTCAGTATGGCAGCCGTTCAGCAGCTGTCTAGGAAGGACCTTAGTGAAATGGATGGGCAGTGTGAGGACTGTGAGGAGAATGCAGTCAGTGGATACAGAGCATCCAGATTGTGAAACTGAACGGATTTATATTTAAGAAATTCCTTGTGATACGTATGTTGTTATTATGTTGTCATATGTTTGTTGAAACACTGACCTTAATCCAGTGACTGACTTGGCTCAGCATCAGCATTTCTTGGCTGATTATTGACTCTCCTTAGTTTTCACCACAGCGTGAAGAAATTAGATATGTGTGCTGCGGCTGAGAGTGCGGTGTTGTGTGGCATCTTATTGATCATAAAACTTCCTCCATTTCCTCCACGATGCATTTGATCTTTTCATCCAGATGTTCATGCTGAGTTACTGTAAACATCTGAACAACTGACATTTCACCTAGACACCAAACTGTTGTAAAACTAACAATATTCCCATCGACATGTGCAGTATTTATAAAATATTAACATTATCAGCTAAACAGACATGTTTTGTTAACATGACCTAACATCTGCACATTATTATTGCTATTTTGTATAAGCACACTGACATTAGGTTCATTGGCAGCACCAAAACTGCTCTTAGCCTGTAGTGTATAGTAGAGTAGAGCAGAATAAAATAGAATAGTACTTTATTAATCCTTTGCAGGAAATCATTGTGTCACAGCAGCTCCAATAAAATAGAATAAAAAATGCAGATAGATATATGTGATTTTAATGTATATGATAACAATGATAGCACATACTGTATCATCTTGTGTGTTATTGTGCATTTATTTTATAATGTAAATAGAGAGTAGTAGATCCTCAATATGTTTGTTTAATTAAATTCCCTGGCTGAGTTATATTAATAATTTACATATAGCCTATAAAATGCTAAAGTAGCTGAGAACCTGCTGGCACGGCGGCTATTACTGGCACACTGAATGAGGAAATGTAGAGCAGCTGCATGCTGAGGTGTCCCAGCTAATCAAACCCTCATCACAACTTTTCCTTTTTCTTTCTCATTCAGTTGTTTGAATCCATTCTCCTGATATGGGGCCGGAAGTTTGTGTATTGACATGTGATCCCCCGTGCTCTGGTAAAACAGTGGATAACGATCGATAGAAATCCTTATGCAATACAGAGAAATGTCCCCAAAGTCCACTGGAGCAGCATTTTCTCCCACCTCCTCTCTCCCCCTCCCCCTTCCCTTTTTGTCCCCCTCCCTCTCTCCTATGTTTCTTCTATAAGCCGACCTCTACTGTATCTACCCCTGGCATCACACTGCAGAGCACTGAGGAAGGCTCAAACTGCATCAGACAAGGTGAGAATGCTTCATGTACTATTATTTGCTGAATCAGAGCTAGGATAAGGTATTTAACTCTGTTACACAGACTGATCTTTTGTCCTCTTTTATTCTGCATGAAATCTTTGGAGTCAGCAATAAAGCTGCAAAATACATGAATGAAGGCGAGAGAAGGTTTGCATCAGGCAAACAAAATAATACTGAGCTGCTGTGTGTGTGTTTTTTTAACATCTTGAATCCAAGCAGGCAAATAATCAACCTATATGTTCTCGTGGGACGTTAAGCTCAGAAATGCGTCAATGTTGGCAGTTCACCAGTGAAGTTTGCAGTTGGTCTCTTTGCAGCCTAAACAGCTGTGTTGTACTCAGTCATTCAGTATTATGGCACAGTGACTTTTCAACAGTAACCTCTGTGGGTTTGCATGAGAGCTGCAGAAGTGTGGCATTCAACTCTCTGAAATCTGACCCCCCACTCTTTTACAGCACTGTCAGCTTTATTTGCTTGGAGGCTCAATACTGTAAAAAATAAATAAATGTAAAGACAGGAGAGAAAAATAAAATGGTTGGCTGTGCCGTGCAGTGTTTATCTGGTGTGAGTTTGCTCTAACTCTGTTTTCATGCGGATTGATTTTCTTTTTTTTTCTTCAGGAAAGTTGGAAGAATGTTCTTTCTCACCACAATTTTACTCTTCGGTGAGATCATTTGTGTCACATCCTTTCCTATTGCTGCATTAATGATGAACTTTTAACGGGTTTAATAAATACCTATCTGATATCAGATTGTCTGTTTGTGTGATACTGTGCGTAGGCTTTGCATCAGCCCAGAAGGTGATTCAGTTGCACTACTGCTCATTAGACGAGCACAACCTCAGGATGGACTGCAAATATGCGCTTTCTGCTGAGTCATCAGAAGCATTTTGCAAGTACACACAAGGTGAGAGACTCCTTGACACCACCGACCCAGATGAGGAGCAACATGCCCCCTTCAAGAAACGTGCCAAAGCTCGCATCTTCCCAGGGAACAACTGTCGCCTGCTGTTTAAAAACCTGCCCAACGGCAAGTCCAACTTCACCTGCAACATCAAACAGCCCGACACGGGAATCACGGCAACCAAAACCTCAGTGGTCGACAAAAGTAAGCCATGTGTGCTCATGGACGCTGTTCACCACAGCTGTATTAATACATCCGGTTACGTATTTTACATGTAAAAAAAAAAAAAAAAGAAAACATTTTGTTTGCCAAAGAAAATGCTCCTCCTTCTGAAATTGCATTATTTTATTTTGCAGAGCTCCTCCTCCCGTGTTCAGCGTGGAGTGTCCTATTACAAAGCTGCAGTGGCCTACTGCTGACCTTGATGACACTTCCCATGCTGCTGGAAATTCACTGGCTGTGAATAAGGCGCCAAAATGCTGCATACTTTAACACTGCACTTCATAATCATCTGGTGACAGCTACCGGCCTCCCAACGAATTGTGTGTATGCACAAAGTGCAATGAGTTGAACTGAATGTATGTACAATATATGCTGTAATTGGTATGTAACAGGCCTGCATACTCAGCGTCATGCACTCAATACTAAGCACATGTACTACTGCATACACTTTATACTCTACAGTACACTCACATATAATCGATTGCTGAAATGTACTGAACAAATATATTGGATGCAGACAGATATGTCTAACAGGGTGTTGAGCAGAATGTGACTTAGTCCTGAAATTGAAAGTCTATATTCTGTAATAATTAATACTGAGCTTTAGCCTACCGGTTTAATAACAAAGTAGTGAGGGCTGCAAATAGGAGAGACTTTAAAAAGTGATGAAAACTGAGTTTGCTCTATACTGTCTTACAATCTCAAATTTTCCCAGCTCAGTTGTTACGCAAAAGTTGCCTTGTGTGACTTTATTGCTGAGTTTCATCGCTCTTTAAGGTAAGCAATCTATCTTGCCTGACTGAAATCTGTCCCCTGTGTCTCTTCTTGGCTGCCAAACGATGAGAGGAGACAGAGGCGACCTTGTGCCACACAGGTCCTCTGGTGGAAGATTGTGTCTTACTTGTCGATAAGAACCGGGCAGGGCAGCACCTTTAGCTTTGGCAGGGTGTAGTCTAGTGATAAACAGAGAAACAAAAACTTTAAAACCGTTTTTGACTGTTTAATGACGCATGCATGAGCAATCAAGTCTCTATTCTACTTTACTGTATGAAATCCTGCAGCGATAGTGACTTAGAAAACCTAAACACAACCTCAGTGTTTGTTTTGCCTTCCACTTGTGCCTGAGAAACATTATCCATGTTCAGCCGAGGCTCATAGATACACAGTATGTCTCGGAGGGCTGCAAATCAGATCCTCATTGATGATCCTATTTATACATTTACATTGAATACGCTTTTTATTGTGCAATGTTTTCTCTGATAATGTAAAGGATTTTTACTCATGTATATACTGTAGTTGAGTAGGTGGTGTGTAGCCAAAGCACAATCATTTAAATGCACTGAAAAGCACTGCTTTACTATGTACTGTATACCGACAATAAACTCAACTGAAATCTTAAGGCATCAACAAAGAAGAACAATGCTTGTTGAATGGCACAAACAAATCAAAATGAATGGAGCTGAGTGTTGAGACCCTTTTTCTCGATGATAAATATAATGTGAAAGTAAATTAAACCTGTTTATGCATGTCTTACACTTGTGTGTGGGATTACTGTTTCACTGAATGTGCTGTCGATCTCCTGTAGAGGGCAGTGTTGTGGAAATTTGTTAGGCAAGATCTTAAATAAAGATGTTGAAATTGACTGTCTTTTAAGGGTTTTATTCTTTGCAAAGAAGGTTCTCAGTCAAACAGAGTGCAACGTAGTCTGCAAGGAATGGAACAAAAAATACATTGAACAGAGGGGTTTTGTAGAATCTGTCACAACCCCCCCACAAGTGAACTTTATCTTGCTGAAACAGATTACAATGTATACACCAAGGTCAGAAACAGGCGTCAAATACAAGAATCAGGCGATGTTAGGTGAGAACATGCACAACATGTATCTCTCTATTGTATCAGACAGAGAGCACAAAACAGTAGAAATGAATAAACAAGTACACACTAAACATTTTTCCATTCACTGTGTTAAACCACACTGCGCTAGTGCAAAGTGGCAAATAGAGGAAGCAAGTGATTGCAGGGTTTACTGTCATGAAAAAATACCAAACGTTTAATGACATGCAAAGAAGAGTGTATTGTTTGAGATGCTGGTTTTGAGATTAATGTGCAAGGACAAAGTATATGAAGTGAAACACAAATACAAATCCAGAAATGACGCAAATGCAAAAAATAAAATAAAATACACACATACATAAGCAGAACTGGTTACACTGTGTAAGAGTGTGAATGCATTATCTGAGCATTACTAAAACCATGCTGCTACAGTACAACAGCTTCTGCTTCTTCTTATGAGGGAAGCCAACATCATCATTCAGGGATTTACTCCCATTCAAGGACAAATTCAATCCTAGACAAACATTTTGTCGATAAGGCCTCACCACTTTTTCTTTGCAGTTCTGCAACAGTTTTACTGAAACATCATTCATCATCATTATGTGTTATTGCCTTCATATTTCCATGGGCTGAAAATACCGGCCAAAGGCTAAATTATGAGGAAAAAAACCCAAAACCAAAGTGTCTACATACTTTTGGTCACATGTTGTAATTTTACACCTTTGGACAAAGTTTAAAGACAGAGCATGACATTTTTATTTTTTACTGCCGAGTCAAGAGAATAACAACTGTTAAATTTGCACTTCATCAAGCTAAAGTTATATTTACCTGTAGAAGCTCACACAAGTTGAACAAGTCCTCACACACACTTTGAGTCATCATGTTGCCTAATCTTACACATCCATTAAGGAGCACTTGCGTAATAATAATGATAATAATAGACAATAATGTTTTGCTGATGAGTTTTGAGTCATTAGCGTGTTACACCACACTCCAGATGACAACAAGGAAACTGTTTCACTTTCTCTTGAACATGACAGGTGGTCAGGTGTGCACTGCACACTGATGTATGACAGATAAACACATAGCCTGTGTTGATTTAATAAAACTGCTGTGAGCTTGACTCATTCATCAGTCACAGTGCATCAGCAGTTTCAGTTCATATATAGGGGAAGTCATTTACGTACAAAGTGACTGAAATGCGTTGAGAAGGCAACACAACACAAATGAAACAGTATCGGTGCACAGTATCTGATGTGTATCATGATGACGATCATTATTTCAAATTGATTTGTTGTAGCCTAACCTTTTCCCACAAATGTTTGTGATATGTAGCCTATATGTGTATATGTGATATTTCTACACTTCAAATTCAGATTCTACAAATAAAAATCTCCTATTTTTGTATTTTTTGTACAGGTATGCCTATATTGTAGGCTGTAGGATTTATGTACCTGTTTACGCATTCACTTTAAGTAGTAGTAGAGTTTAGTCTCATGTTTTAACTAACCTATTGTGTCTTATATTCTTGACCAACCCATTGAGTTGTAAGACAACTAAAACCTGTAAGCAAACCATATAGATTTGTGTTGAGCCTAATTCATAATGCAATGAATACCAGTAACCTGTTTGATCATTCAGAGGCAAAGTTGAGAGCACAAAGAGCCACAGTGAAACCAAAACATCTCCAAGGCCGAAGGGAGGAGAGGATGAGAGGCCTGTGGCCTGCTGAATGAAGCATTGTGAGGAAGAGTTTTAATGATCTGTATTATCTGCCTTGGACCCTCAGACACCTGGGATGGAAAATGTATGTCAGTATAGGGAGGATTTTGTTGTGTTTCAGGCCCAGGAAGGGAGGGTTGAGTTTAAACCACAGCCACTCCCCACTCCTCTCCCTGTTTCTGACCAATAAGAGTTAATTACACACACACACACACACACACACACACACACACACACACACACACACACACACACACACACACACACACACACACACACACACACACACAACACACACACACACACACACACACACACACACACACACACTCTCTTGGGCAAGATCTTCGCCTGAAAAAGGAACTGAGTAGCCTAAATGTCGCAATGTCGCGTGGGCAGAGCTAAATGACTCTAAACTCGTACAACAGTTTGTTAAAAGGTCTGTTCTGGTCCAACCTGCTCTTCCAGTCATTAGCCAGCAGGCAGGCAGCCACCTGAGGGATCATATTACCGGAAGTTACCGTTTGTGTTGTCACCTGGGCAGGCTCAGCAGGTGAGAGCGGCGGCAGTGAAGCAGTGAGAGCGAACAAGGCGTCGGTTCAGTCAGTCCAAAATTGGGAAGTACCGGAGCTCAGGTGTTTTATTCGACGCGAGAAAGGTTTCTGTGCGTTTTCTGCTCGTTTTTGCACGGGCGTTTTATTTCCGAGGCTCGGTGTCGTGGATATATCAGGACCAAACATGATTGTGAGAGGACTGGTTTCGGTCGCTTTGTTGTTTTACACATTGACAGGTGAGTGGTGTTTTTTTCCCCCTATTTTCTTTGATTTTGAGTTCAGTCGACGCTTAAAAGTCTTTGATGATGTACTGTTTAACTTAACAGCTACATAAAATGCAACAGTAACGACATTAGTGACTGTTTATCCCCTTAAATACTAAATGAGCTGTTACCAGGTGTGTTGTAGCCTACGGCGGGGCCTGGGCCTGGAAACAAAACCTCGGCCTGCTCGGTATCCGAGTTCAGGAGGTTATGGCGTTGAAATATCATTGAAAAAAGATTGTTTTACACTATTTTCTCTTAAATACAACAAACAACATATCTAAAACGCACTGGGATCAGTTTAATAAATACAACCACACACATAAGTAGGATTAAGTGCTCTACAAACAGTTTGAAATACTCCAGTTTTCATAATCCTGTGTCTGTTGTTACTTATACCATTATGTATTTAAAGGAATATTACAGTAATCTTAAAGGAGAATGAAATTCTATGAGGCTGCAGTGAATAAAATGAGATTATCATAAAGGTCCTAGTAGAGCAGGTCTCCACCTTCCCTATAAAGAAAGCCATCACACAATGGTAACCACAGCTGTGCCTTTTCTTGTCACTGCTGTATAGGAGGTTTTGCATTTTGGCTCTCAGAATTTTTTCTGTGGTAGAAAAATTGTGCTTGAAAAAACAAAAACAAATCCAGCAGCCACACATCACGTGATCCAGGTATTTGAATCTAATTTGTATGTGTGAATGGGGCATTAATTGAAGTGAGTATCTGAGACCTTTGTCCTAGTTGTTCTGTTTCAGTAGTGACTTGGTGTTTTTGCACGTGAACTACAAATTAGCATCAGAGACAGACCTCTTAAGATTTGTTGATTAGAACAGAGAATTTAATTGTCTGGCCTTGAAAATGAGATTCCCATGGTTTTCTTACCTCAATGTATTCCCAGCAATTTACCTTGAAAGACATTTATCTCTCCTACCCTGAAACTCGCAAAGTATGCAAACAAGGAAGTCATGGAGTGGCCTGGTTTCATTTTACACCGCAAGCCTGAGTATCTATGCCAAACCAAAACTGTGACTGTGCCGCCTTATCTCAGCTGAGACCACCTGTGAGAGACGTGTGCAGGGTGTGAGCCAGTCTGTCTGTCATTACGGTACAATACAATAAAAAAATGTCATCTGTAAATTTGAATGATCATTTCAAGTTACTTTGAAGTTGTTGTTTATCTTTTCTCTCTGTTGAAAGTTGGTTAAAGCCAAATGACAGACTTTGCTCACAGTTGATGATTAACTGGCTCCTACTGCTGCTGCTGCTGCTCTGTAGCTGGTCAAACAACAACGTAGCAGTTACACCATCAACTACCCAGCACTTACAATAAGTGGTGGTATCAATGGTGGACGGTATGTTGTTATATAAAGTGGAGCAGTAGCTGTGTAAATGGTGTGTGAGACAGACCGGCGGTCACTATATGCATCAATGATTTAGGTGCCTGTGTCTGGTGTCGCTGCGCTGCTGTTGTGGCTGAGACAACTCAGTTTCAGGCAGACTGTTGACGGTTTCACCGGAAGTTTTCTGGCTCAGCAGACACGCATGAAGCACTTTTTTTTTTCTTTGTCCACACCCTGAAGCCTTGTGAGCATGCTCCGTCCTTTACAAGGGATGTGCTCTTTTCTTTCAAGTGGTTTTTCATTAACACAACATCAGTGTGTGAAGTGCTCCTGTGGGAATGATGAGCTTCAGTCTGTAAAGCAGAGGTCGATCTCCTTCCCCTAAATACGTTAGTGTATATATGGTGAGAATAATTCTTGTTTATAGGGCAGAAATGAACATTACTTTGATTATGATTCATATCCTACTTATTTTCTTAAATTAATCTATATATCAGTTAGTCGTCAACAACCTAAATGCAGAATTATTTCCTGAGAAAGAGGCAATATTTATGCTTTATGTTAAAGCAGAAGTAAGTGGTCCGGTCGTTTTCGCTAATAATGCGTTCCAGGCAGGCTTTTGAAATCGTAAATTACAGCTTCAAGTCACAACTTACGACTTTGTAGCGTTTCAGGCAACCCACTCGTGTTTCTCCGACCTGTTTTACCTGTGAAAGTCACTATAACGGCCACTCGTAACTTCCGACCGGTGAACTCGTAGCAGATCGAACTGGTACGACTTCACGGTCGGAAAAATACGAGTTTCCTTGAACGCACCATAACAGTCCTCGTCCCTACGTCGCCACATTCACGGCGTTCCTTGGCTGCACACACAGCCCTGCATGCCGTTCTCTCTCCTCATTGGATAAAAACTGTAGGATACGATAAATGTTTTCTCTTCGGCTCAGAGCAGAGCAGAGTGACTGACAGACCCGTGTTTCAGACCAAACACTCTATGTAAGTGATTGCTGTCGGAAGATATAACTATTTAAGACTTATATTAACACAAATATATCACTTACTTCTGCTTTAAGGAAAGTGATAAAAATAATCAAACACAATTTCAGACCTTTGCTTTGCTTTATTTCGAACATGTATGAGTAACACAAGAAAGTAATTTGAGAAACAAACAAACAAAACCAATGATAATACTGTAGTCAAAACAATAACATGTCCGAAAAGGAGTAGGATGAAACATTCTTATTTAAACCTACCCCCTTCTCCACTAGTCAATTAACAATCAGTCTCCCAAAACATACATATTTGCAAAAAAAGAAAATACATAAAATTAATAAACAGATACATAAATAATTTATGAAAACACACGATTGTTAAAGCCCTTCTTCCTCCCAGTACCTCGTGAAAACCTAAGAATGCATTGAGTATCAAGTAAGCTGCTGATAAATTAAGTTGATCAATTAACTAGTAGTTTCAGGCCTACTTCTGTCATTGACAAAGCACTGAAACATTTCAGGTATGGCATTTTGATGACAGAGTACTTCCTGTTTCTCTCGTCAGTCATCTCAGTTGAAGAGCGCACCTAGCTTTTCTGAGCTGATCAGTGAGTGAGTCGATGTCAGATGTTATTCTGTGATGGACAACAAAGCAGAACTGATGCTGGTCCGTATCGAGGCTGAGTCATCGCAGCCGTGGTTCAACCTACCAGTCCTTATTGTCTACTGCTGCTGTCTCTTGTGTTAATATTACAACACAGGGTGTGCTTGTCTTGCTTCTTCCAAAGATTTACCTCATATGATAGAGATCAAAATACAGGTTTCCAACCTAGTGAATACAACATGCAGTTACTGACATTAGTCTATCACTCCCTAATCCATCATCATCAGCTTTGCATAAAGGAAGTGAGAATTTACACAGAGGACATTTTCAAAACTGTGGTGATGAACATTTGTCACATGGTTTTCAAAGACAATATTACTCAATGAGAAAACATAATGATTGAGCGCTTTCAATATGTGAGTCAGTCAATGATGTGACGCTAATTTCTTTGTGCCAATGACAAAAATGTCCAAGTGATGTAACCATAAAAACTTTTCACTAAATAATTCCCTTATTTATCACTGACCCATGTACAATAAGTCATGTTGTGCCTAATATTCCTGTATATTGGTATAAAATGTTTTCCCTTTCCTGTCTTTAATGCATCCAACCTAATCCTATAGATTTCATTTATGTATTTTTTTTTCGAAGTCTTATTACCTTTTCTATTTGTAATGTTTGTCTGTCTAGGTGTAGATGGCTTTACAGTCTCTACAAACACTCCAAATGTGAAGGTGAAAGAAAATGAAGGTGAGTCCTGAACATGCAGCTTTAATTGAATATAGAAGATGAGCCAGGAAGTAAATGAACTCTGTAATTAGTGAAGTTTCTGCCAAAAAAAATGCACAATGTTACAATCAAGTTTCAAGGAAATACTATTTCTCAGACACAAAGCATAACAGATTTTATGAATGAATTGAAAGTTTGTGAAACAGTGTAGAGGACAAACATATCTTCATACGTGATCAGATATTGTATCTTTGGTTTTAAAAGTGGGGTTTCATTTGTGAAGGCCTCTGAGAGCCATCACATATACATAATGTAATGATATCAAAATAATAGTTGTGAAAACCTTTCTAGTCCAGTTTTATGTTCATTTTGGATTTATTGTGAACTTTGTTGTTTTTGTTGTTTCAGGGACTGACCTGAAATGCACTTACACAGCTGATTTTGGTCAAGACGCGAGAGTGGAGTGGAAATTTAAGAACACAAAAGGTTCACAGACATACGTGGTTTTTGATGGCAAACCAACCCGTGAGTGGAGTAATGTTTCTTTTTTTTTTGTCTATGTTCATCTGTAGCATATTAAAATATCTCTGAACCTAAATTAATAAATATCATTAATATAAAATAGCTATGCTATAGAAATTTTTAATGAAGGTAGTACTCAAGTTGAGTCAGCTGACCTAGTATCCATCTATGCCAGTAATGATTATGTAATGTATATAGTGATTATGTGTATGTGTTTTCCACTATTTTTTTTAAACAAACTTCCTGCTAAGTAGTAGCAAATATTCAAGTCACTTGATGATCACATGATTCCCTGTTGCCGTGTTTCATGATTCAAATAAGAGTCATTTTCTTTTTTGTGTTGAACATTTTGCAGTAGCTTTGGCAGCAGCCTGTGCTCTCTGAATGCTCTTGCTTTGTTATGTTATGTTATGTTACCTAATGCAGCTACATTTTTCCACAGAGCCATACTCCAGCAGAGTGACGATGTACGGAAGCAACATACGCATCAACAAAATGACCGCCAATGATAACGGAGTGTACAACTGTGAGGTGTCCGGCAATGGGCAGTTCGGGGAAGCTGTACTGAAAGTAGTTGTTCTAGGTAATGGTCCATTTTAATCACACATTAAAGAAAAATCCCTCTTTTTATTTTTTACTTATCACCACCATAAAACGAACAATACCCTAACTTGCTCTGTACTGAAATCTGTGTCACACTGAACGTTATGTCCTGCAGTGCCTCCAGGTAAGCCTACGTGCAGGATCCCCACCTCGGTGACAACAGAGAAGGCAGCGACCCTGACCTGCTTCGACGGCACTGGCTCCCCTCCTCCGACATACAGGTGGTTCAGAAATGGCACCCCACTTCCCGATGACCCAAAGAAGATTGCTGCTTTCCGAAATTCCACCTACACCCTGAACCCCGCTACTGGCGAGCTGGTCAGCTACACCCCGTTACGTTGCACATCTTTACTTCAGCAGCTGTGTCTTTTGAAAACAAAACAAAACAAAACACCAACAACACCATTTTGTTTTTTGTCTGTCTCTGCAGAAATTTTCAAGGACAGCCAAGGGGGAAGCCGGTGAGTACTACTGTGAGGCTGTCAACGAAGCTGGTCCTTCTCAGAGATGCAGAGGCGTGAGAATGGAAGTCCGTAAGTGCTCTTCACATTTTTCTTCACTCTTCACTTTAATTTCAAATAGCCCACTTCAGTCTGAGCTGCTTCCTTGACAGGGAATCAAATGAAAAAATGTAATTAGTTAAAAATCATCTAGTGAGCTGTATGAACATGAAGAGCAGTAAACTTCTTTGACATTAAGTATATATTTTAAATTGCATGATGAAGATACAACTTTCATTTTGAATTAATTTGAGCATGAAAAGTTTACCTGATAACAGTCAACCTGTTATTCAGCTAATGAACCTCACTTTTTCTTTAAGGTGACGTGAACACTGGAGGGATAGTTGCCGGGGTAATAGTGGCTCTGCTGCTTGTTGCCCTGCTGGTATTCGGTATTTGGTACGCCAACAAGAAGGGATACCTGCCACGTGAGTTTTCTACCTTATAGTAAAGTTACAGTGTTTACTGTGATCGTCGATGTTCAAACACTCTATGTTGACATTTTCAGGGACCTTTTTGCTCTGAATAGTTGTCTATTAGAATAGATTTAACCAAAAGAAAGTTGTTTTTGTATTAAGCGGCACATAGTCCAGGTTCATAGTTAGCCAGCAAGTTAGTGACTTTATATTCTTTTGCGCTATTGTCTTATATTTTTCCTTTTTTAAAAGTTGAAGACAAGTAAGACCAAACATTACCAGAAGCAGAAATTTCACAATGTGCCCTTAAACTTATAGAGAAATGGTCAGTGGTCAATTGGCCACTTACTTTCTGCTGCTTCAAGACAACAATGCACCTGACCACATCTTATTGTAAGACCAACAACATGGGCACTAGATGGGAAAATGAGTCAACTGCAGGAGGTGACGGGGACGGTGCATGCCGCTCTAAAAACAACACGAGGCAATTGAGGTGTTAGAACATCCATGGCAACTGATTAATGCAATTTGCAAAATTCATATAACTGAATCTAATCAGAGCACGCTGTCAGGATGCACAAAACAAACTATAGCTACCTGCTTTTACTATTTAAGGCTGTATTACTTTTCTAAGGGATTGTATTCTTATTTTCAGTATAATCACACTGGCAACTAATTAGTGTGAAGGCTGAAGGCATTATCCTCACTTGACAGAATCGGCTGTATGTTTGTACTTCTGTTCCTTTTACTTTATCCCACTGATGTTTTCCCCTTTTCTCTTCACAGGGAAAAGTGAAAAGTAAGACATTTTCCTTTGTTATACTTTTGATTAGATTTTTAGCAGATAATAAATAAAGTGGTTTATTATCTCTGTCACTATCTTAACATCTCTTTTTTTCCCCTGCAGAAAACCCAACATGGTCTACCAGCCGCCCCACACAGCGTATGGTGATGAGGAGGATGATGTAAGTATGAACCTGCCTGTTGTTCATCTAAAAGCTTTACATCACAGCTGAGTTTCTTTTGATTTTGACCATGTCAATTTGATATGTTTGTCTTCAGGGGGATTTCAAACAGAAGTCATCATTTGTGGTATAGTCTGCAAAGAGAAGTTGCTACAGGAGAGAACACCTTTGGTTTTAATTTTGTCCCAGTCTGTTTGTTTTTTTCTCTCAAGGTTTTCTATCGAGTGGATTTCTTTGCTATAGATGCCCTCTCTCATACTTGTTATAGTTTTTTTTTTTTAACAGAGCCATCAACACTAGTGACCCATTTTAGCCTTAAGACATTTGTCCACCTTTGTTTGAAGTGAGTTTCTCATCTTCTTTCTCCTTATATGTACTTTTTTGTCCTTATATGTACTTTTTACAAATATGTAAACACAAGTCGGAGTACAGATGATGCCTGCACCACTAGTAGGAAAAAGTGTGTGTTTGAATGTATTCATTTATTTTCTTTGTGAGGGAAATGAAGGTGAGTGCAATAGACATAATTTTCTCTGCAAACACAGTTTTGATAGAAGTTTTTAAAAAAACTCTTAAAATCTGATTTTTATGACATTTATTGACTCCTCAGCAAAATTTCTTCCATAGAGCCTTCTCATCTCTGAGTCTGTGTACTGCTTTATCTTTCTTTTTTTATATACACACTGTTGTTATGTAAAATATTTGGTTTCTCTTGAGGTTTGTTAAAGTTTTCATTCTTGTAAATAAAATGAAAGAATTTTACATGTGTAACTTTTGAACAATTTAGAAATCAGGAGCAGTTGTCACCAGGCTTCCTGACAGGAACTTGACTTCATTTGTGGCTGTGGTAGAGACCGTTTGTACAACATCAACACTGTAGATGATGCTGAACTAATATTAAATTTGTCTCTTCATGTTGTCTGAGAAAGTAGTCTTTAAACAGAACAACTACGTCGGCTGAGCTCATGCATTGATCTTCCAAACGGTCTAGACTAGAGGTCTAGTGTGTTTGTAATCATTGTGTGCAGCCTCATCATGATCATTTACTGCCCAAAATCTTCTGACTCGATGGTCCAAGTGCAAGTTCTGTCGTCTACCTCCAGACACCAACATGACTCTGTTATGTACCATGTGTTAACCTTGACATCCACGGATTCTCAGGTCAGGCGTTCAGGTGTTTTGAAAAGGTCTCACATGAGTGCATATCATGAGTTTCTTTCATCTACAAGTTACAATATTGTTGTATAAATTCCCTGAACTTTGCAGAGATTTTAGAGCTGATGTATCAGCTTATGATTGTAACTACATATTGGTTAATAAAATGTTTGTTGTTAAATTAAGTCTTGTCTTGTCTGTCAAAAAGTTTGTTATTCAGCTTTGCATCAACACAGTTCAGCCTCATTGGACCCGCTCGACTTAGTAGGCTACTACCTGTTTTTCTTCTTAGTAGAGGTCGTTTTGGGGAATGACAGAGACTACTGACTGGATCTAAGAGAAAGTATTGACCACTCCAGTGAACCGCCTCATTAGCTGTCTGTTTCGAACATTGTACTCTTTTGCTGCATCATTGAATACTGACAAACATAGTAAAACCATAAACCACTCTGACAGTAATGATCCAATAAAATGCGTTAGGCAAACAGATGTGCATACCATAGTCAGCCCGCTCAAAGTGAAATACATCACCTAGATTTTCCTTATCACGACTTATGGCAGCACCACGTTTTATGTTTTTTATTACAATATCATTAACCGTGACCAATCTGTGTGAGAGTGCAGCACAGTCAATAATGTCCATCATACAGTCAATCAGTTTCCTTGATGATACACAAGTAAAGTGAAGTTCTACAGGTCCATTTAGGCAGGTTTCAAAATAAAATGCATGCATGTGATAGGCCTATTATATGATTTATGCAAGTGTATAAATCAAAAACATTTGGTTAAAAGGTAGATTATTTAGCATTATGCAGTCAACATTAACAAGATGAGCTATGATTAGTTATAGTTAAATATATCTAAAAGCAGCAATAATAATATAACATTACTACTAATAATAATCTTTTATCATTTATAATTATTAGTTGCCTTTTTGCATCTGTAATTGCCATGGCAACTGATGATGGCGTGCTGTGTGTACTGCGCATGCGTGGAGTGTCGACACCCACTTTCGTAGACAGGAAGTGTGACCAACTTTTTCCACTATCCAGCCCATGGATGTATTATGATCCAGCCCCACACATCGACACGTTAACAAACATCACACACCGCCTCAACTCATCTGGTTCATTTCTGCGTCCAGGCAGGGCGTCATCATCATCAGGACCCAGACGAGCGTGCATGTGGAAACAAGAAACTGATTTCCTGCCCCTGTCCTGTCCCCCCCTCCTCCTCCTCACTATTAGCACACTGTCCCTTTAACAGAAGGGGCCGCGCAGTTGAAGCTTCAACCTTTAACAGGCTGCGGCTCCGCTCACTCAGCCAGGATCCATTCATAAATAAGACATCGTGTGGAGAGGAAGCTCGAGCAGAAGCGAGGCGCATCTTGATTTTTCATTCAGCCGACCGGATGCGAGCGGCGAGCAGGAACCAGACATGCTCACCTCGGTCGGGGACTGCGAAGCGGGGGGCACGGCTGAGAGAGCAGGAGTGACTTCCCATGGCTGACCCCTTCATGTGCGAGCCATCAGGAGGCAGCTCGACCCAGCCCGGGGCATTTCTCATCAGACCTCTCCAAATGCTCGTTTCTCCTTCTTCGCAGCAGCAGGCTCTGGTGTTTTCTACGCGCTTCCGCTTCTCACAAGTCTCCCAGGTCTAGAGAGTCTGCCGATTTCTTCCCTGCCTTTTTATTTTTTTTATTTTTTTTTATTTTGTAAACAGTATACTAGAGGAGTCTGGGACCGGACATACCGATGGAGCAGTGAGTTATTATGGCAGCTAAAGAGGAACTGTATGCCAAAGTGACCCCGCGGAGGCAGCGCCAGAGCCGGCCGAGCACCGTCAAACATGGGTCCACTCTGGACGTGCTGCTGTCCATGGGCTTCCCCAAGACCAGGGCGTGAGTAGTAGCTACACAGCTGCACTGTCCCAAGACACACACACACACACACACACACACACACACACACACACACACACACACACAGAGACACACACACACATGCGCACACACACCGTTATAACTGGGCTGAATCAGGATTTCCAGCAGCATCTATTAAATCCACACTCAAAGCCAAAGTTTCCTCTCTGAATTAAATCAGCAGCTGATGTGAAGCCTCTGCAGCCCAGAGCTGTGCTGTGTCAACAGATGACCTATGGGGTCATGTCATAGTTGGCTACGACCTCGCTCTTGCATCCAGAACCATATGACATGTTCAATTAATAAGAGTTAATGTCATATAATAGCCACTTCCCTATGAACATAATTATTTGTATGTGGAAATGTGCATGGTTGGTGCTGCTGTTTTGTTTATATGATAGCATCATATAAACGAGATAAGATAAGAGGCCTTTAAGGCCTTTATTGTCACTGCATTAAAATACAATGAAATTGCAACTGCCCATCACAGTGGTGGCATACATACTTAAAATCACACACATCATAAAAGCAGGAAAACTGAAAAAAGTAACAGTAGGCTACATAGAGCGGCTCCTGTCAGGGTTATAGTTCTATTTTGCACAGGACATTACAGAATGTAAAAACTTGTAAGAAGCATTTTGTTGATGGTGCAGGTGGAGATAATTTCAGTACTTTACAAGGCTGAGTACTTAACTTTACTTTATAACAATGTAATGTATTTTTATGCCTATGATTGACTCCTAAGGCCCTGATAGTTCCTGGTAGCCTAGCTGCTGAAGTGCAGTGTATGAAGTACTGAAAATGTTCAAATGAAGCACAAATACCTCAAATCTGTACTTGTCTGCACACAATTATTGTTTTCATAACTGACTAATGTAATGGTAATTTTCCTTCTTTCTTTTTCTTTTTTCTTTTTTACAATAAATCATTTTGTCGATGAAACGTCAGAAAAGTCACATTTTGACTCAGATGTATTTGTCTGAACAACAGTAGAAAACAAGGAAGTAATTCATTTACATCACAGGGGTGCAAACTTGTCACCTTTCGGCGAAATTCGCCGTTTTGGATCCCAAATTGGTCATTTGTGTGATTCGTGTAAATCCGCAATAAAAAAAAAAATTGAGAGGGGGGGGGTGGGGGGGGTCCGGCGAGGCGAGGCGAGCCGAGCCGAGCCGAGCCAATGCACCTGTCTCTTTAAGGTGCATGCACCTTACCTGGATGACAGCGAGTGGTGGCAGCGCTCCTCTTCTGTCCAGCAATACACACCTGAAGCTTCACTTTTAATACAGACTAACTAACGCGACTTTTTGAGCATGGCGAGTGAAAGAGTCGGAGCTAGAAGATGCTCCAGCAGCGTTGTATAGGTGCTGTATGGGACCGCGTGTGTGTGATGATCGCGATCGCGGCCAATTAGCGACTAGCGCGTTTAGCTTTATTAGCTCCAGTGTCTCCTTCTCTGGAGGAAGGTCTGGCGAGCGAGACTAGCTCCAGTGACCTGAGCAGCAGCAGCAGCAGGAGGAGCAGCAAGAGGAGGAGCAGGTTGACTGACTGTGGCAGGACTCCTGCCTCTGTTTCACTTTATGTTGCTGGTAAATAATGTGGTTGTAAAAGTAGTAGGCTAAAGTTAAATTATTTAGTATGCACTAATTAAAGGGGCAGAGCTTTAAGAGACCTTTTAGCTTTTATATTTTATAAGATACATTTTTTGTAAGAACCACAATTATATATTTCAGTGAATATCTAATTGTTCTTAGCATTTTAGATAACTTTATTTGCCCAATAAATTAAAACATGTTGGAACTATCGATGTCTCCTCTTGCCGCCAGAATCTCACCGACTTTTAACCTCAGACTGTCACAATAATGTATCAGATGTCAGACTGCCTCATTCTTTCAGTTTTAACCTGAATATACAAGACATGATTGATTTTCCCAACGATCAAAGTATACCAAACCGAACCGAACCGAAAACCATGACCACAAAACCGTGAACCGAACCGTTTACTTGAACATCTTTTAAATACATATTGCCGCTTAATATGTTTTACGTAGCCTATGGCATTTTTAAGCTTCATGTGTGTTATTGGACAGAAAGAGCAGCGCTACCTCGGAGCATAGCCTACGTACAGAAAACACATTTACATCAATAAATAAATGTTTCACAATGAACCAATCAGTCTGTATTAAATTTTATTTAGTTTGAAGGCAAGGTTTGCAAGGTTCATCTGATGGACATCAAGGGACAGATTCTCTAAGTTTTGCACAGCTTTTGCTCATGCTAAACCTGCATAGGCTGAAGACCCCCTTCACATATTTCAAAACCAAACAGAGACAGATTGTGCAGGTTTAACAGGAGCAAAAGCTGTGCAAACCTGAGTAAATCTGGACCCTAGTCTCATGCTAAAATTGACTGTAAATTCACCTTTAAAGTTGGTTTTAAAAAAAATTTCCCCGGGGGAGCATGCCCCCGGACCCCCCTAGGGGGTCGGTATCTTGTCACCTTTTTTACCCCTGATGAGTTTGCACCCCTGACATCAACAAAATTTATTTTTATTTTAGGATATTGCTGAGATCATTTTCTGTCAATTGACTAATTGATTGCGCCACAGCTTCAGTCTATATTTGTCCTTATGCTGTAACGTTGTCTGAATCAAGACAACATTACAACAGCTCCTCTTGGTTTTCTCTGAAAACACGATTCTGTGTTTAACAGTGGAACGACAACACTTCTCCCCAAGTGAAGAGGTTTCCAGGAAACAAGTAGTATTGGCTTGTGATTGTCGCCTGCAGACTACGTGATTACACTCAAAAATGACAGTTATCCTGGCAGTGTGTTGTCTGCTCAGTGCAAGTGCTCGTGGCCTCAAACAACATTTCAACATCGAGCAGCATTTGGGTTTAGATGGGTCTAGTGGTTTGGTAAAGTCTCAATAATTAACGGAAGAAACTAGAAAAATGCAGAAGGCAGTACTGATGTTGAGATGTAGGCTATGCTTTATAATGCTATTATAACTGCTTCTTGTACTCCTTGTAACTTACCCTGTTAACAAGGGAAGGTGTATTAGCGTTTATATCTTCTTAAAGTAAAAATACAAGAGTAACCAGTTACTCTTTAACACCACCAACACCGGCCATAGTCGCTGAATATGAATTATATTCTAATTTAAGTTCTTCATGGCTCAGTTTTTACACTTCAGCCTTCTCTGATTGCACAAACGAATCACATAATCTATAATCATGATGTCCCCTCTCATTGTTCCTGTTGTCAGTGACTCCCACATTATATATTAAGCTCAATGATTTGAACAGCCTCATTTCACACAAAAGCCTTTCTCTATCTGCAGCTTGCCTCGGAAATGTGTCCCCGTGTAACAAAAGAAATGTGAAAAAGTTCACTTTTGTCCACGGCAGCGATAATCTGCCAGCGCCGTGATTAACTCCCAGATCCATTACTTGTTTCAGCATCAGAGTTGTAGGATTTCAAACCGTCTCCCTCGGTAAAACAAGGGACTGAGATGTATCGACGAGTGTTGACAGCTATCTGAGTGTTGCTAAGTAGGCCAAAAGTGTTGAGCAGTCATTTTTCTTTTCGACAAGACAGATACAGTATCTCCAAAATTAAGCCTTTTTATCCTCCCCAAAAACTGGCTAAGGTCACGCAGGCTTTCATCGTGCTCGACTGCAGCTCTCTCTCCTCCTGCCTAATGAACCGCTGCAGACAAAACGAGCCACCGGATTTGGTTATATTTGCAGACTCACATCTATTATTGATGACAGACTAATACACTTTGATTTGATCGAGGCTATAAAATTATAATGAAGCAGAATAATTTAGCACCATTACCTTCAAGCCTGTCTGGTCTGATATCAGTTATGTAACGCAAAATGGAAATCATGAATAGTCTGAAATCAACAGAGGTGAGACTGTAGATGGTTGTGCTCATCACTCCATCACTCTGGGTTTGTTGTGTAAGTTTGGAGACTTTTTATTAGCTGATACTTAAAACTAAATATCAGTATGTGAAGGACTCGCTGCCATTGTGTGTTTCGGTATCAGCACCAAAAAGAATAATTTCTTGATAACATAATACTGGGATACTAGAATAGGTTGATAAAGGCTTTTCATTTCATAATTGCAGCTGTTTTCAGCATAGAAATGTTAGTTTTACTGTTCACACCTTTTATGGTGTGGCCAACAGTCACACCACAAAAGGTGTGAACACCACAAAGTGACACTCACTCTTCCATCTAAAACAGAAGTAGCAGGACTACTAGTTAGTTGACTGCTGTGGCTGGTCCGATAAGCAATAACACAGTTGCGGGCACGGCCGGCCCAGCCCTGGTTACATCAACAACTTCCCTCTATTCTCTTCACTTCTACCTGGTATTTCTTTGACGATTTCAGAACGGGCAGTTTGCAAACTAACACATGTTCAGACTTAATTCCTGAATACACTGATACACCATCTCCATCGTCCCTGTTTCCTGCAGGAACACGCAGCTGTTTGTTGCCAAAAATGCTCAGATCATCCCACTGTCTGTTACCTGCAGCACCAAACAGCAGACAGACTCAGTTAGAAACTATCTGGTGAGCATGATTGAGTATTCAGAGCTTTAAAGAGCTTCGGGACCGGGTGGAGACCAAAACAGAGTTAAAAGGAGGGCGATTCATTTTTCATATCACTTTTGTGATATAGACTTCAGACTTTATTATCCCTTTTAGGTAAATTCATATTCACAGAACCTCTTCATTCCACCATGAGGACAGAGCAAGAAGGTAACATTGGGGCAAACACACATAATACAACATATAGACACACACTGTATGTGAACACATTTAACAATCCAAAAAAAGAGTCCACACTGCCCTGTAAATTGAGGCCTTTTGTTCAGGGTCGCTATGAGGCATTTGCTACACATTTTGCACCTCATCGCCCTGTATCTGCGTCCTGAGGGACATGAGGTGAGGTGGGTGTTTATTGAATGTGTGATGTGAAAACCACTGCATATGCATTTTCCTTTGCAATATTTAATAGTTTCTTCAATTTTAAATTTAATTTTTTTTTTTTTTAAGATTGCAATTTCAAATTGTGCATTTAGCAGGTTAATAGAAGTGCACCCATAGTGAGAGCATGGTTGTCAGAACAAAATAGTTGCAGAGCTTTCATTTTGTGTAAACCTATAAAAAGCTGGGCAAAAAAACTTTGGCTCAATAAAACAAAATCTGGAAATGGCAAAAATTCTGATCAACCAGAGAGTGACTGATTGGCGTAAAGGAGAGTTTGACAGTAACCAGACGTCAGGTGCCAGCTTATAGTTTGACAAGGTTTTGATGGTCGGACGTTTTTGGTCTGGGAGCTACAACGTCTGCACAGATCACATTTCAACCCAGTCACATTGCGGTAAAATATCAAAACAAGGTTTGCATGCTTTGCTGTCAGGCCTTTCCCTGGATGTTGGTGGGAGAGGAAGAAGGAATAATAGGAAAATCAGCTATCAGTCATAGCTTCAGGGAACAAGGCTTTCATTGTGTTGGAGGGTTTTTTTCCCTAGTCAGTAGGGAGCATGAATCATGTACACACACATGCTCACACACAAACACACACACACACACCAAGCCGGCCCTCTGTTTTAATTGGGGGATTTTCTGCTTAGTCATTCAGGAATTGACTAGTGTGGTCAGAGAGGAGCTGGATGGACGGTGATCTCTCTCTGCCTGTCCTGATCCTGCCTGCTAGTCTAAGCGCAGGTGTGGAGACACAGTGTTCGATCAGGTTGTCTCTCCTCAACTAGTTTCTGAGTGAGAATGCACATGGTTTGTGGTTTGTTATTCACCAACAATCAAACATTTGGGTGTCTGGTAAATTCTTAACCAGGATCAAACACTGAGGACATCACCAGTGTGTCCTGAAAATATCCAGCACCATCTTTCAAGGTTAGTGGTTACTGGTCCAGCTCCTGTTGTGAGATAAACACCAGACCCACTATAATGTCATTTCCTGCAAAAGCCAGGCACTGTTGGCTTTTATCTGTGCTTGTGGTGCCTTTCTTCTTATTTAATGATAAACAAACACAATGAGGGGGGAAAACAGAAACCTATTTTCTCCTTTCGGGCGTTAATCATACAATCTCTGGCATTATTTAAATTGTACTTGTGTAAATGGCACTTCCTTATATTCCTGTGAAGAGGGTTAAGTATTAACTTTTTGTCGTAGCTACTTCCCTCCATCTAAAAAGAAAGTAAAGCTATCTATCTATATCTCTCATGTGTACAAAACATATCGTGTGAAGCACTGTATATGGGCATCAGTGCATGATGTACTAGAGGAAGCCTTGTGTGTGCTTCTTACAGAAACAAACACGATGGTTGTGTGTGCGCATTTGTGCATTCCTGTTGTGCTTTATAGCCTAGACAACTAGGCATACTGGAATTACGCACCTTAGGAATGGAAACACACCTTGAATAGTCCCCGTGCTACATGAAAAACTTAACAGTCGACATAGTGACTCCGCTGTGTCGGCCATGCGTGAAGCACGACCCTGCCTCACAGCAGCTGAGCAAAAATTTGTTTTTACTGAAATAGAAGCACAGTTTAGCATAATGTCGATCATACAGATTTCTTTATCGTTATCTGCTGCTGCTTTGTTTTTCCATTAAGCCGTTATGTGGCAGCTGTGAGCAATGGAAGCAGAAAGTTGATGACCAAAATGAGCCAGAAGGACAAAAGCAGTGATGGAGACAGAGTGAGGAGGAAAATGTAAGATGGTAAAACTGTTTGACTCAGTCTGGTACTAACACGATGCACCTGTGCGATAGTGAGATTGACGCAGAGGAGGTGAAGTTTCCCATAATGTGATGTTTTAAACCAATCACAGATGTTCTTACAGTGACAGCGGGTGTTTGGAAGTTTCGACCACCAGACTTTGAGCAGAACTTTTTCCGATAAGGAGCTGAAAGTTTATAATTTTTTGACAAGCAAACCTTTTTAGTGGATTTTAACCTCCATCAATAAAGTAATTAATTCACCAACAAACTGTGCCAGCACTAAACTAATCCCATGATAGAGGCTTCTGGGTCAGATTCGCCTCATAATGCTTCATTGAAATTATATATTTTTTAAATGGTGCAGCATCCTTTACTTTGCTCCTTTGTTTCAGATGAAATTGTTGATGGGTGCTGACATTTCTGGTGCTTCTTGAGCAAAAACTCAAAGCTGCTGTGGTTACTGAGCTGTTGCACGTCTAGCTTAGATCAGCCTCTGAGCGCTAAACCCATGTTTTCGTCTCAGGCTGTCATTCACAGTGTGAAGCCTTTTGTGACCTCAACAGGAAGTCAGTGTGCGTGCGCACTATGTAACACAGTTCTCTTCACTTACATTAGTTTAATAACTTCTGTCTAAACCAACAGCAAACTGTAAAAACCGTACTTCAGTTCATGTGAGGGCTCCGTTTTATTATCCTGGTACTCACGACATGTAGCCTAACGTACGCGTACATGTGACACTTTTGTGGCTGTGTTTGCAGCTTGCAAGAACGAACTATGAGCTTATATTCAAGACGACCAAGAGGAAGTCGCCCATTTCCGGAAGTGGTTTGTGACCTTTACTGAGCTGCTTTGTTGAGACAGTAGTTTTAGGGCTGCTGCAACAGGAGATTCACATCACACTTGCGTCCATTAAAGGAAAACGTTTGATCAGCTTCTTTCCTCATTAGAGAGAGGATAAGATACTACAATCACAGATTATAGACATTTAATGTAAATACTGAAAACTTGTTAGGTATTAAATGATTTTCTCCTTTTAAGATGCCTATTACCAACCATGGCTGCAGCTCTCAGACTCGTGCAGTTTGCCTGCTATGACACATCCTGGGACTTTGAGGAGTGCAGTGTGATGCATCACAGTCTTGGCACTGTGCCTCTTGTATTCTCAGTAAAATATTTGCTTTGTGCACTTTGACTTGTTTCACTGACGTCAGGCAGCTCTAAAAATACCCCATTTTAAAACAGCACTCCACATTTTACTTTTGACAGGAAGCATTGTTGATCATTTGTTTAAATTGATAAGCTTGATGAACCCAATGCTCTAGTGGAAATGATTAATAATGTATAGTGAGCTGAGCATCTCCTCAGCACACACAGTTCATTTAAAGGTGTCAGTCTGTGACTTGCTGGGGTTGGACCTTGTGAACATCTCACCCTCTTCTCTGGAAATAATGAAGTGAAAGTTAGAGACGCAGTTCCAGACACCGCCTGCACACAGCCGCCTTTGTTACAGATGTGGTAATGAAACGTTGCCTTGTCAGCTTCAAAGACGAGCTCTATGGGTGTACAGTACCAAGAGCTGGCCTCATTAGCGCTTTGCTAACCCCTGACAAAATGTTGTTATCGCCAGTCACCCCAGGCAGTGCATGTTACACATTTATTATTCCCCTTCTTCCTCAGTGTTAGATGTGTGAATTGATGCCACTCTCACTTCTGTGCAGTAGATATGAAGCTACTGCTAACATCATGTTAGCTTAGCTTAGAGCAGAGACAGGAGACTCAGCTAGCCTGGCTCTGTCCAGTGATGATAGTATACACACAACAACACCTCTAATGTGTGTAATTAACAGGCTGTTTCTCTTAAATCCAACACACACAAACAGAAATGTTGAAACCTACAGTATGACTTACTCGCCTAAATGTGGCTCAGAATAGAAACTGTACCAGAGAGTCTCTGTAAAACTAAAGCTTGTCGTTTTTACATTTCAACTTGTTCCCAGTAAAACAAAACAGTATTTTAATTTGTGAGTTTCAGAGGTGAGAGATGATGTCTGGTGCGTGTGTGAGTCTCAGCTAACCTAAGCTAAGATTAACTCCCAGCTGTTAGACAAAATATCATCAACCTTTACTGTACATCCAACTGTTGGTAAAACAACAAAGTAAGCCTATAAGTATTATCTCCCAAATTTGTGGGGATATTTATTTAATAAGAACAAAAACCTTTGCATTCAGTCGCCTGCTGAGAAAGAGTGGCCACTGCCATGTTCACATTGGAAGTGTCTGACAACATGATGGATAGAAGTCCTATAGAGAGACACCATTTAGTTAAAGAGTAATATCCTGTTTGTTTAACAAGAAACGACCCTCATTCGAAGCTTTAAGTCTCCACTGACTAAAACAGTCATTTCTATAGGTGTTTGTTGGTCCCCTGCTGACTTAATCAATTAGTTTGTTTGTGATCCGAATATTTCTTCCTCCACTGAATCGGTTTGTTTCTAGTTTGCTCCGATTCTGTGTCCTTCCACACATGCTGAACAGATCTATTGTGAACAGACTGAGAAAGTGTAAGCAAAGCTGGATTCAATTTTTTCATTTTTGTTTTTTCTCGCTAGTCAGGAGGTGAAACAGTTGACGAAGACGCCAAAACGTCTGCCGCTTGACTCGGCGTGAGCTCATGACCAGGCCCGAGCCCGAGTGTAGTCGGCCGGGCTGGACGTAGGAAAGTACATTTCCTCTGCTGACGGGGCTCTCCTTAGGGTGCAGTCTGGTGTTGGGCAGCAGCAGGGCTCTCAGCGCTGTTAGTGCGATAAGTGGTTAGTGATGTGTGTTCGCCACCGGCCTGTAAACAGGAAATGTTGATTCGCCCTTAGAGCTGAGTCAGGGAGGGGCCCTTGGGAGCATGTAGCTGAGAGCGTTAGCATGTGTACACATTTGTGCTTGTGTGCACTGCAGAGACAGGGTGACATTGTTTAATTCACTTCATTCCCACAAGTTACTTTTGGCTTTAATTTGTGATTTCCTCATTCTTTCTTGGCTAATATTTAGCCATGAAAATCATGACATTTGTGTAGGCGTATTCCCAATTACTTGCAACACGATGTTCAGAGGAATCCCAAATGTTCTCACTCAGGCGATACTTTGAGAAGTGTGCAGATTGCCTGATGTAAGGCGATAACTTTCCCTGAAACCTGGAAAATATCCAAGTCTAGCAAAAAGGTCAGCTATAACAAACAGTCCAAATAATGTTTACATAAATGAAGACCCAAAAACACCGCTGTTTAAATGTGCAACAGGCAGCCAGCACATTTTATTCGTAGTGCAGCTAAATGTGGAAATAGGAACTGAACGCAGTTACCATATGTGGGTGAAATGAAAAGCTGTTTCCAATATCGCCTGCAGCATTGGTGCATGTGAAAATGAAGTAAAAGCCGTCATCTAATAATGGTCACTGTCAATTATGCAAACAGTGGTGTTGGTTCGAAGCCCATACCTAATCCACAGTGACTTCTCTCCCTTACACTCTCTAATCTTTTTTATCTTCCTCGAGCTGTGAACAGGAAATGCAGTTTATAAATAACTTTCTCAGTTCTTGCTAAGAGCAAAGGAGAGGCCTCGGGGTTAGATGCAGTTATTGAGGACAGTTTGTCCATGGCTGCTTCATCTACGTTCAGATCAGACGGAACAGAAACGACGAAGAAGGGGATATTCAGTTCAGCAAGACGAAACCTTTGGTCACAAAAATATTGATTTGTTCTTTAAAAAAAATCTAACAGGATCAAACGGCTGGTTTGCCAGAGCCTTAGTGCAGGATGGGGTATCTTTCCCGGTCAAAGCATCAACTTTCTGGCCCATTAGGGAGAAGCGTTGCTCCATCTCCTGTCACCTGGCCGCTCCCTCTGCCTCCCTCTCCAGGATCTGTTTGGCCCGCTCCCTCTGCACCTCTGCTGCTCTCTGTGGTGCTGGTGATTGTCGCCGTCCCACTTTCTTTTGCTCAGGGAAATGGAAACAAGGTAGAATTAGAACTGTAGCCTATGATTGAAACGTTTTACTCTTTACATCCAGCATGGAGAGGACAGTATTGACAGCGCATCTGATGTAGTAGTAGGCGCATACAGTCAACACAGTCAAGGTCAACCATGCGTTATAAAGCCCAGCAGGGACATTGAAGTTGTGGGGGGGGGGTTGAACTAATTTCCCAGAGTACCAACTAGACAAGACCACTGAAGAAGTAAGGAATTAAAAACCAGTCTGTCTGATATTTAAAACTACATTTTATACTGTTTGCCATGTCAGAGGATTATTGTTGTTGGTAGAGTAAATAGTTTAACAGACTATTTTCTGTGTTGTAAAACAGTATTGATTCCTGGGATAAATCTTTGTAGGAGGTTTTTTCTTTTCTTTATTTATTTTTTTTTTTTTTACAAGTTTCTGACATTTAACCACCACACTATATACACCTCTATATTGACAAAAATAATCCAAAGCACCATCAACAGTGAAGAATAGTTTCGGTTGTGGCATTCTCAGGAGGCTCAGCAGCAGACCTGTCACCAAACTGTGTCACGTGTCAAAAAAACGGTTGAAATGTGCTGAGGTTTTTGATTGTGCAGACTGTCTGACTTCACTGACTTCACTCCTTATTGTCTGTTGTAACCACCACACACACACACACACACACACACACACACACACACACACACACACACACACACACACACACACACACAGGTATAGTGTTATTATTATTGATACAGTAGTTTGTAATGGATCTGGGAAATGTGCCCAGTGGGGCTGCATTATGCAAAGGGTCCAGATTTTTGAATCAGAATATGTTCAGTGTCAGTGCGGTTAAAACAAACAAGACAGTGCATGCGGTGCTTTGTGAAAGAGCAGGAACATAGATGCATCTGGCAGTGTACTACGACTTCCTTCTGGTTTGTCACTTCAGACTAAGCCAGGCCAGATGTCTTCATACTCTTTTATTTTTTTTAGACCTTTATTTCGACATACATTGAACGTTTAGATGGACGTTTTACCACCCATGATGTAAACTGAGAAAAGCACTTTCTAACCTTACTGTCTCTTTTCTCATCAGGCAGAAGAACACACAAAACAAAACAAACCCAAACCTAGGACCAAAATGTAAAACTCAAAAGCCCACAGCTTCTGAGGTACTTACAGAGATGCAACTATGTACCCATAGTTCAGCCTTTCATGGCCTTTTGTTATTAACTGTTCTTTTTTTTTTGAGCTGCAGCCGACAGTTGGACTGAACCCATGGAGCTGGGTCCAATTTAGCATTTAGACACTGCTGTTATTTTACCCTCCTGCACAAAAGTATGTCTCACATCATTGACTTAAAATGGCAAGCAATGTCATGCCATGTTATTATTTATATCCATTTCTCTTCACTTCTTCTTTGCCTTTAGATTGTCTAAGGACAGAGGGTATCATAGACTGTGCAGATTGTAAATCCCCTTAAGGCACATTTATGATTTGTGAGCTATGGTGCCGTATTAATGAAACAAGAGACAGGGTTTCTAGAAAGATGGAGCAGCCTAGTAAGATTGAATTCAAGTATCATCTCTGTGTGCGTGCCCGCTGACACAGCGGTAAGACCTTTTCTATTATTTTCATGTTGCAGGGGTTCACTTTCATAAAATACCACCGAGATAAGAAGCAAGCAATCCAATGTTCTGGCCCGGATTGGATTTTGTGACGTCTCAGTCACATCTGCCTGTAATCCCATCATGCCTTCTGAGAGAAAATCCCCTTCTTTTCCTCCTCCACACAGCACCAGGTGGAATATCTGAATAATACGACCGTAGCCAACAAATGACTCTCTGTCTTAAGCCTTCCACATGCAGTAGCGCTTTAGACTGAAAGAATAATAATAGTAATAAAAAAACAAAAAGACAATATGTAAAATATCGGGTCTTTAATCTAACAGTTGAACAGCAGATTGAAGTTTTGACTACGCCTCTGTCTCTTGTGCGGTTGAGGTTCGCCCGACATACATTTGTCTGTGCATGTGGTAATAGATCTGTGTGAGCCATCTGTCACGATGCTGTGGCTTTTGGCTTTGGCGTTCCCACCCTGCCCGCTGTGCTCTGTCAGGGCACGCTGCCCCAGGGTCCGGGGACTTTGCTGTATCTAGGACCCTCTCAGTGGGACACATTTAAAAATGGCTCATTGAATTTGAACGCTCGAGTAGCACAATGAACGCTGTCAACCTCGACAACACGTCTATATCGCGCTGTAAATTTAAGCCAGACAGTGGCTGTACGATGGCACGGACAACCACACTTCCTCATGCTCATTTGCCTTTTAATATCAGCTGCAAATTGTTCTTTTCTATTCATTAGAAACGGCCATTTAGACAAGCAGTGACAAGCGGCGCTGTCTTTAGGGACAGCACTGCTACGCTTTAGATGGAGCCTTTGTCTTTGGTTATCTAATGAAGTAAAGGAGCGATTCATTCTCACTGACTTTCGGCTACACTTAATTTTGTATAGCACACACATGAACTTGAGCTGAAAGGATATAGTTGAGGTTTAATGGTTGAATGCAGTGGAGACAATGTGCTTCTCATTTCCTGTAACTTCATAGTCAGCTACCCAAACATTGTTTTTGTTTTTTTTAGTTATTTCTGAGATCCATTTTTATAGCTCAACAACAAAAATAAATGTGAGAGATATGAATCTTTGCAGTGAGTGGCAGCACCCTTATCTTATTACTTATATCTGTCTATAATCTCAGCTGCCAGCTATGTGTATCGAAATCCTCCATACGCTAATTTAGGAAATGGAAAGTTTGAGCTATTGTGTGTCAGATCTTTGCCGATAAGTCTGTGAGAGCCCTTGTGTGTTGAGTGATAAGTGTGTCACTGATTGACTGAAAGAAGGGCAGAGATGTAAACCTTCAGAATTACAGTCACGTCTAGGACTTCTGCGTTAGTCCCCTCCAGACCCAAAGAAGCTGCTCTAATCAGAGAATCCCTTCAGAGGCGGCCCATGATACCAGAGGTTTTATAAAAAGACACTAATTAGATTTTGAGCACTCAAGAGTAATCATGTAATCAGCCCTCTCTTGTTTCAGAGAGACGCCTTAAGAAGTTTATGAAGGGACTGTAATAAATCAAGTCATAGGACACGGAGGCTGCATTTTTCTAATTAATGCCTCTGACACCAAAACACGAGACATGAATTATACTTTCCTCAATGTTTCTGCCATATTTAGGGCTCCTAATGTTGTGAATCTTGGCTGCTGCAGAAATGAATTAGTAACCAAGACGGTGCTTGAGAAACCCTCTCCTCTCTAAACACTGTAGTCAGTACTTAATAATTGACTGAATCACTTGGAACAGAATCAAGTCCAGATTCAGCTTCATGTTAAACCCTATACACACTGAATATCAGGATATGGATCTACTGTTTGGTCAGTTGTGCTTAATTGACATCAGAAGTAGAAACTTTGAATATTTTCTTTTGCAAACAATGCGGCTGTTTCAAATCTGTATCAGTGCAATTCCATAAAGTTCTGGTATGAATAACAAGCTCCTGTTATGAATTATAGCTTGTTGTCTTTTTACTACTCTCTTGGGATGATTGTTCTTTGTTCATTGTCACGTGGAAGTGCAGCAATCTCCTCCTAATGAACCCGGTCCGGAAGCGAAACCATTGATTTTTTTGTGACTGCAGCTTTGATCTCCTCTTCTCTTTGTATCTGCAGCTTGAAAGCTCTGGTTTCGACAGGAGGCAAAAATGTCCAGGCAGCTTGTGACTGGTGAGAACAACAGTTTTTCTCCTCTCACACTCATCAACGTTCATGTGAAAATGTCATTAGAAAAATCTTGTGATGTTTTTAAACCTGACGTGTTTTGACCCGGCTTCATTGTGTGGCCGTGCTGTTGCAGCAGCAGAAGCGCCCTCTGCTGGACATAAGCTGTCCTCACCTCCGGTCTTCTTGGCTCTTGTCTCTAGGCTCTTCTCCCACGTGGACGACCCGTTCCTGGACGACCCTCTGCCCAGAGAGTATGTGTTATACCTTCGACCCAGCGGGCCGCTGCTCCAGCAGCTGTCGCACTTCTGGCAGCAGTCCCGCCAGTCCTGTGGCAAGAATAAGGCGCACAACATCTTCCCGCACATCACCCTCTGCCAGTTCTTTATGGTCAGACTAAGATGTATTCTGTCTGTGTTTGTATGTGTGTGTCAGTCTCAAGTGCTCATGGGACTTTGAGTATATATTGTTCCTATCCCTATATGCCAAGTTCATGCACCATACATCTTGTTTCATGCCATGTCATCTCAGTGAAGCTCTTCATTCATTATCATTACCAGGGCCGTTGCTAGGAATTCTGGGCCCCCTGAAAGAATATTAAAGTGGGCCCCTGACTTTTCCACTTTTTTTTAGTATGTATTATCATTTTTTATTTAGCCTACTTTGTTTTGATGCTAATGCAGCATTACTATGAGTATTAGTCAGGGTATAAGCAGAATAATTCAGTCATACAAAGATTAGACTACTGGGTTTTTTTGTGGGCCCTACTGGGCGCTGGGCCCCTAGAATTATCATCACCTTTCTCCCCTGTACAACGGCCCTGTTCATTACACATGGGTTCCTCCACGTTTACAGTTCTGTTCTGTCAGAGAATAAATGAGGAAACGCAGCTTCATATTATCATGACACTTTTCTGTATTTGTTAACCACCTATCGTCTCAACATAGCTTTCAAATCCTTGTTGGTTAGTTTCAACTTGTGACTCTAGTTCCTCTTTGTTGGTGCAGCTTGTCTGTGGTTGACATTTACCGTCTGAATTTCTAATTTCCATAGTTTTACAGAGATTTTGTTTTGTTTTTTGTTAGCAACACTAGTGTATCTAGGGAACATGCTGTCGGTACTGTCATCACATTTATTCAGAGTGAATATCTCAGCAACTAAATGGTTGGCCTTGGATATTTTGTCTCACATATTTATGGTTCCCAGGGGATGATGAGTTGAGCTCGTTTTGATGATCCTGTGACTCCAGTCAAATATTTCAACATCTACTGAATACTTTATCACAAAGATTTTTTTAAAGAGTCAAGATTCATTCAACTATATGTTTATTACTGAGGCTGTATTTGGTGGTGGTTTTGAAATTGATGTGTCTAATACTCTTCTCCCTGTGTGTTTGTGAATGAGGAGGGCAAAAATGACCTTTTAACAATTGAACACAATTATTAATTGTAGTAAAATTAAAAGTAAAATGAATACCTATCTCAGTGTAGATCAGAATTGAACATCTTTTATTTTGAAGCTGTCTAATTGGATTATGTTACACTTTACTTGGACACCTATAAATGAGCTCTAAGTCTATGTAGTACCCACATGTGTAAACTGTCTGTATCTCATGTAAGGTGTTCCTGATTGCAATGCTGATGCTGAGCTTCCTGTCCTTCTGTCTCTGTTGTGCTCAGTGTGCTGATGGGAAGGTGGAGGCTCTGGCTGACGCTCTCCAGACGACTGTGGCCAAGTGGAAGGGTCGCATCCCCCTGCCCCTCCCCCTGGAGCTCTACACCTCCGCCACCTTTATCGGCCTCTTTGTGGAGGAGCAGGTGGCGGAGGTCCTGAAGAGTTTCGCTGCTGATTTTGCCACCGAAGCAGCAGCCAAAGCAGGTTCGAGTCCCTGTGGTAAAAAATCCCATTATGCACGACACACTTTCTTGTACATTTCACTTCCTGCACATGGTTGATCAAGAATGATGTTAGTTTGAGAGGTTCATGTGTGCAGTTGTGGACTAATTGCATGTGCTGTACAGTATCTACCTGAGATGGGTATTTTTTTTTCTCTGTTTCCTCTGTCCAGATGTTCATGTTGAGCCCCACAAGAAACAACTTCATGTCACTTTGGCATACCACTTCCAAACCAGTCACCTTCCAGTTCTGGAGAAGTTAGCCAAAAATGTGGATCCATTAGCAGGTTGTGATTGGCTGGCTGTGCTCTTCTCCCGGGATATCCGATTTGCTAACCATGAGGTAATCTGCTTCCTTTGAAATGAGTACTTTCTCTTAACAAGTGTATTTCCTTCCCTCAATGGTAACTCTGGCACTTATTGGCTCATTTAAATTAAATAAATGTAAAAATCCCTATAACCACTGTCTAACGGTAGTGTAACCCTTTGCCCCCTGTAGACTTTGCAAGTCATGTACCCGTATGTGCCTCAGAACGACGACGAGCTGGAGCTGGTGACAGGAGATTTTATCTTCATGTCTCCCGTGGAGCAGAGCACAGCCAGCGAGGGCTGGGTGTACGGCACCTCGCTGGGCACGGGGCTGTCTGGTCTGCTGCCTGAAAACTACGTCAGCCGCGCCGATGAGTCAGACACCTGGGTCGTCCATGGGTACGCAAATGGAACCGCAATACTCGACATGAACACAAGTTCGTCATCTTGCGTTTTTGTTGTATTAAAAGACACCATGACACATCAGGAGCTGCACTGGGAGCTGCTGTGACCACACAGAGACGGGTTATTTCTGCCTGCCCATCAAAAACCACAGTCGCTTTTTTTTTGTGCAATTTAATCTCAAACTTCCAACACACAAATCCATTCAGGGTGCATTGATTTACAGTTGAAGCACAAACAAGGTGATGTTTCTTAGCTGACTGGAAACACTGCAGCAAAAGAAAAGAAAATGAATCATCATCTTGGCCTCCCTATGGACTGGCTCTTCCACTGGGCTCCTTCGCCCACGTTATTACACTCCCTGAGCAGGTTATGTTTCACCGTCATGGGCCTTTCTCAGCATCTGGCACACGACTATAGAATCCCCTTCCCCCTTCCATTCATAATTGTCACTCTATGGATATTTACACTCACCAACTCGTCCTGTTTGTATGTATGTTGTACACTATATACTGTTTTTACTCTCTTATCCACTTATGGATAAAACTGGATCATATACATGGTGCCATTTGTATGAAATTGTGTTGTTTTCTCTCTTCTTGTCCCATCCAGATCTCATTCCATCCTCAATTGTGCCTCTCCATCCAACTCTGGCAGTGTTGGTGGGTTATTATTTGATGGACAGCTCAACGACAGTCTACTTGACAGTCTCATGGACGCGCCTGGCCTCAGCGGCCTCTGCCCTCCTATGCAGGTATAATGTTCTTACAATAGGTGACATTGCCTATTGCACGCAGGGAAAACAAAGTAACCTCAGGCTGCTTGCTGAGGTGAAAATAATATAATTGATAAAGAACATAGCGATCATCAGTGTTTGTTTCTGTGCATGATACCAGCTCAGTTCTGAGGGAAAGCCCCCCCTGTTGTTTAGTCTTTATGCACTGAACCAGTCGTCTATGGTGATTATTTGACAAACTCTCTCAAAATCCCAAGCCTCTAGCAATAATGTTGTGCATCCCAATAAGACAGTTTGATAACAGTAATTACAGTCTTGGCAACCAGCGGGAGCTCGAGATTATTGCTGTGCCACTTGTGTTTAGTGCCTCACTATTTGAAATGAATCTTTATCTCAGATGTCTAGGCCAACTACTCAGTCCTCGCTGTCGAGGATGAGACTGTTTGTGTGTCGCCATGGGGAGAGGATGGATGTGGTGTTCGGAAAACAGTGGATCACCCAGTGCTTTGACTCCAAAGGTAAGCAAACGGTCACATTGTCATCATTTTCATTTTCATTTTCATGTCGCCTCTCTCCAGACACTTTTGACTTTTGTATATTCTTCCTCTGTAAGATTCTCATTTGTGTCTGTGCAGGTCGATACATTCGCTCTAATCTCAACATGCCGTCCAGCCTGCCAGCCAGAAGTGGAGGCCACCGGGACTATGATAAAGATTGTCCTATTACTGTGTTTGGCTCCACCCAGGCCCGTCTGGTCGGTCAGTTGCCAGAGATCACTAAAGAATTCTCATTTTGCAGGATCATTAGATACAGTATGGATTATGTTTCCCAAACAATCTAAATGCCATAGACCATAGAGTCACACTGTGTTTTTTTTGTCCATTTCAGGTGAAGCTCTTTTGGAAAGCCACACAACGTTGGACTTTGTTTACTGCTCTCCTTCCCTTCGCTGTGTTCAGACTGCACAGAACATTTTGCAGGGTAGGTCCTCATCCTCACCCTCAATACTCTGACCACAGTCACAGATGAGTTACACAGCAACTGTTTAGGTTCAGCCTGCTATGGTTCATATACATTTAAAGGGATTACTGCTGCCTGATGATGTTCGAATTTTTGTTAGCTTTTTGATCCTTGGTGCAGATTTTAACAGGTTTTTTCTTTTTATTTAGATATGTTTTTTGTAAATAGCCTATTGCACTAAGTCTTACATTTTACGTGAACAAGATATTTTCCTCTCTGATGGTTTCAGGTCTCCAGCAGGAGGGAAAGACAAAAATTCGAGTAGAGCCTGGATTGTTTGAATGGACCAAATGGGTTTCAGGCACATGTTTACCCACTTGGATCCCCCCAGCTGACCTGGCTGCTGCTAACCTGAGTGTGGACACAACATACAGGTACATACACAGCAAGTAACGCTGTATGCTTTTATCTGTGATGCTGCAATTTAGCAATAATCCTCTCTATCTCTCCTTTTGTTCCTAGACCTCATATTCCCATAAGTAAGTTGGTGGCGTCAGAGTCGTATGACACGTACATCAGCAGGAGCTTCCAAGTGACTCGAGAGATCCTGGCACAGTGCAAGAGCCTCGGTAAAGTAGAACTGGCAACAAAGGTTTTGAGTTACTAATACCAGTTTTCCTTTGCAAAAAATACTGGCAACTTCCACTGGCCACATCATCTGCTGTGCAACCAAGATTATTGCATTTCAAAGCTTCTTGTTAACTGACGTTTTCCTGATTTAAAATTAATCTGTGGTGGCCACTGTGCCCTGGGTACAGTATGTGAGTAAAATCAAAACTGAACAATGCTATCTGCTTAAAACAGGCTAGCCTTACACAAAGAAAGTGTATCTGATTCCACAGCCACACCCAAAAACCTTGAAAGTTAATAGGGTGACACAGCTGTATAAAAAGGATTCAGTTTTTTAATAAACACTTTGTTCTTACCTTGCTGGCCTTCTAATGCCAAAATGTTTACTTTGGATGTACTCCCAGTCTCTATGTAAATGTGCTAAAGAGCCTGAATGCCCCATGCTGCATGTTATCAACGGCCGAGTGTCCATAAACATAACAGTAAGCTAATGCTATTTGTGGAATGTGGTTCTACTGTATACTTCTCTCACACAGGAAACACAGTCCTGATTGTGGCCCATGCCTCTTCCCTGGAGGCCTGCACTCGCCAGATACAAGGCTTAAGCCCCCAAAACTCCAAGGACTTTGTCCAAGTTGTTCGAAAGGTCAGTAGTTTCAAAGCTTCTCTCAGCCCCATCCTCTCCTCACCTGTTTTCTTCTTTGATAACGTATATATCTGTCTCTTTTTTTGTGCAGATTCCTTACTTGGGTTTTTGTGCATGTGAAGAAATGGGAGAGACTGGGGTGTGGCAGCTGGTCGACCCACCCATCTTGCCTCTGACACATGGACCCAATCACAGTTTCAACTGGAGGGAAATGCTAATGCAAGACTGAAGGATTTGCTGTTTGGCTTTTCTGTCTCTCAGCTGCCCTGAACTGCTGAAGAAGTATTTATTTTTAATCCACACAGATATAAATCCAGCCCAACTACCAAAACAAAAAAGAAAAAAGAAAAAGTAAAGTCTGGCTTCCGTCAAAAACATTGTGCAAAAAAAAAAAAAAAAAAAGTACATTGACTGAGACAAATGTATTCAGATGTACAGCTCAGGAAAGAGAAAATACAGTTTGTGTGGGGATCACAGCGAAAGTGAGCTACAGATGGGGCAGCAGGTTGTCGAATTACCCTCAACATTCCACTTCTGTTCCCAAAATGTGGAGGTGCTACGAGAAATCAGGATATTTCTTGATGGTTGTTGATGAATCAGGTTTTATGCCACGAGAAGGTGTGTCATTAAGCTCTGCCTGTGGCTCCTCCTCAGGTGGGGCGGTGAAGACTTTGTGTGTCTGCTGCCTTCTCACACACTGTGATAAGAATTAGATGAGAGGACTTGTACCACAGAAATATTTTTCCACATTTCAGAAGATATTATTTAACTTGTAGCTATGACCCTCCTGCGAAAAGCACAAAAGAAATTTTGACAATCAGACACGGGAGAACTGATCTTCATTATTTCTGGTGCTGAGGTGGGTAGATAATTACACATGTTTTATTCCTGTAAATGTCATATCATTAAGTGATTCTTCTAAGTTAACATTTATGTGCCCAAATGAATCCTTTTAAACTTCCTGTGAGGCCATGATCCACAGGCATTATTGTGGAGGCAATGCAGTTTTTGATTACCACCACCGGAGCAACCAAGTCAGTATGACAGAAGAAAATTAATATAATGAAATGGAGACTGTTGTTGGTTTGTTTGTATTATGTCCTGGTGCATTGACTAAAACATTTGCTTGTTTGTAATGACCCTGACACACTCTGTAAGCATGATAACCACACTGCTTCTCAAACACTTGTTGCATTTCATTTTTTTTTCAGTTATGTCAGATGATTTAAATACTTAACTGCCTATACCAATTATTTGCTGTATAACATCTATTGATACTCTCAAAAATGAATAAAGCAAAGCTGTGGAGTTATGTAGGCACATACCAGCCTGTGCCACATGTTCTGTAAAAACAACACGTCACACTATAGTTACCAGTTGGAGGGTTGCTCTTGATTTTTTTTTTTTTATATATATTTTTTATTGTTTTACACAAACTGCAGGAAGGGTGTCCTCATTGAACTAAAATACAGATAACAATGAAAGGGGTTACTGTCTGTCTTGCAGTGTCATTGTGCTGTTGACACTGCCATTAAATATACATGCACATATATTTTATAAATAATAATACTATAAATAGTTTACGAAGCAGAATTTGCAGTATCTGTCACATGCAGAACTGAAAAGGACAGGCAGCGTCCCAGCTATGTAGCTCAGTAGCAGAACCAATTTGAATGCAGCCATCGAATAGGCATAAGCGAACTAAGCACCTCCAAAGGGCACCATGACCACTGGGGCCCCAAAAAGCAATTAACTTTTTAAAATCTATAGTGCATAACTTATGTCGATCCCTAGAGAAATCCTGCATAATTACAATTACCCTTAATTGTTGTTGATGCACATTGCTGTTGCAGATGGCCAGTTTACAGCAAATGCATCTATTGGTTGATTTTGTTACTTTTAGTAGGCCAGGTTGAGATTAAGTATCCCACTTAGTAGCCTATTTTGAATACTAAGTGTAAATCAACCCAGGCTGCACTTGTAGCTGAATTTGGTACCATTTCTGATTAAAAACCATAGGTGGTTAAAAACATGCCAAACCTGGATGATGATTCATAATGACAGATTAGAAAAATGAAATGAGTTTGTGTGTAAATGATCAATACTCAGTACCATTGGCAGTAATAGAGGGCCCCAAAATAATTTTTGCTTAGGGCCCCATGGAGGCTTGGGCCGGCCCTGATACACCTGTGCCCCACCCCCACACACCTCCCCTTATTACAGGGGGTCTGCCACAAAAAGCACAATAACTTTTGAGATTCTGGTAAGTAAATAATTAAATTCAAGAATTTAGTTTGAGAAGATAATTTATTGTTGTCCAGTGTGGTTGATATTTAGTTTGGCTGCTAGGCTTTCTGAGGATGTTGTGTCTGTCCATGTCTGAGACTAACAGCACCAGCTTGATAAAGTGGCTGAAAAGGACCGTGTCACTTGAAGAAAGAAGCACCTTTGGACGGTTTCTTGGAGTTAAAGCTACTGCAATAAGTTAATAATGTTTTACCAGGATGAAGAGAGAGACTGAAAATGTTACATGAAGATTAAGAACAACAGAGGTAAGCATTAGCTGACGGTTGCTAGCTGTAAGCTAACCAGTGCTAGCTATGCAGGCATGTTTGTTTGCTAAAGTGAGACTTTTAATTTTTTTTATGAGACTCGGTACAACCAACTCCAATTGTCCATTGAAGCTGAATTAGTGGGATTAATTGTATTACATTTAAAGATAAAAGTTTGCTTTCATTTAGGGATTTTTCTTTTCATTATTTAAACTTTTTAGCTCACACAGGTGTGGTGATGACTACAGGACTTATAACATTAAAAAAAAAAAAAAAAAACTTCGCCACTGCTTTCATTTTGAAATGCAGAATAGTAATCCCCACACTTTTTTTTTAAAGTAAAAAAGTACATGATAAATAAAAAGTACATGATAAATAAATGCCATATAGATATAGCCTACCACTTACTTTGCCTGAAATCATGCAACTTAATGTTGACAGTGTAGCCTAAAATCTAAAATGGCAGAATCTCTCTGACAGGACTTGGAGTGCATGATTTAAAAAGATGAAAAAAAAAATAAAAATCCTTAAGTGTGACAGTCTGTCATAGATGTAGCTATAAGGCATTACTATAATTAGCTAATTCTTAAACTGTTTTTGGACATATCCCTCACAGTGGGGCAAAAAGAAAGGAAAGATAATTGATTATGGCTTACATTAATTGCCAGTGGCGCTCTGGTGTGAGACAAACACTAGATGGGGCTGTTTGATGGCCAATATTAGTAGCAGGTATTCACAGTAAACTACAACCCCACACTTGGACGATGGGTCAGCATTTTCTGATCAATGTACTCCAGTGTATGTCCACAAAAATTCAAGAGGTTCTGTATTTTATTAGCTTCTCCCAGAACATGTATTATAAAACATTTAGATGCATTCCTCACAAAATGGCTCAAGTCACTCAAGTAAATTCTCTTGATGCTCATTGGTTGTACTGGTTTATACTCCATTCAGGCATTTCCCTGCAGTGTTCAGACGGAGGCAGTGAAGTCCAGCGTCCATGCAGGTAGCAGGTAGGCATTCAGTGACTCACTCTACATGGTTCAATACATTGAGTCTGGCTCTTTTCTCAATTATCATTGTCCTTGAAGAACTATGTGAGTTAAGATTTAAAAATAAAAAACTAAAAAACAAACAAGGGCCACAGCTAGTGATTTTAAAATCTACAATTTTCTATCATAAGCTTATATTATATACTTTAATCTAATAAACACCAGACATCTCAAATATAAGTTTATTAATTAATTCCATTATAATTTCATTGGAATGTAAATACATTTATATTTACAAATTTTATATCTCAAGTCTATTTTTTTCAAGTATAAAATGTGTTTTCTGTAGTACTAGATCTCTGTTGCTGTTTACAGTTTGTCTTTTATCCACACAAACCGCTTATCCACATCATTTATTTTTAAACTATCCAACTACTCTTCTGCACTTGAAATTAAACAATCTATCCTCAGACAAGTAATTGGAGGAGTCGTTGGCAGGCCATCATTTGCGATGTTGCAAGCTGGGACAAAAATAATCTTTCTTGTCTGCCCTCATGCATTTACTTTGTAACATCTGAGTCATGGGAATTGAGTTTTATGTCAAGGATGGACCAGGAGCTGTATTTAGCACCAGTATTACTACCTCAGATAAAACCGCAAAAGGGTATGTTTGTTTTTTTTCTTCTAAATGTGGCTTGTTCATTTGGCATTTTTTTCATCACTTGCATAGGAAAACTGCTACAGTAACATAGACCTCTTAGTCATGCAGCTGCTGTGCACTATGATCTACATAATGACCGATGTCCCAGTGCTCTGGCACTGAACCAAGTGAATCTTTGCTTTTTAAAATTATTTATATTTTGGCCACTTGGGGGCAGTGCAGTATGTATTGATAGGGTGACTGTGACACCAACGTAAGGCCAATATTCACTTTACTTTTAGCTCTGTTTTAGTCTCCCCCAATTCGGTGGGACACATCTGGATCTGTATTTGCTAGATGCTCCACTCTCACCACCACGATGCCTATTTTGTCTGTCTGTCTTTTTGGGCAGGTAATGTGCAGTGAATTGGGCAGAGTTTTTTGTCTGAAAGCAGTGGCCCTCTTGTTGAGGACAACAGTGAGAGTGAACCAAAACAATGTTGAGACCCTCTTAACCCTTTGTGGAGCTGAGGGGATCGGTGTCGGATAATAATTCTGTGTAGGTTCAGCATCACTAATGACAACTTTCCAGTTACACAAAATGAAATCCTAATTTGAACTATATTGCTACAACTTATAGACATACTATTTATGGCACATTTTCAAGTGTTTTAGATGTTTAGATAGTTGCTCCTTTTCAAGTCATTAATGAATAGTTATATTCTTATAGTTCTTATAGTTAGTTTTTTTTTTTTTTTACAACTCCCTTGTAATGGAGCTGCTTTTCAGGAGGATAGTTTATTTAAATTGAGTGACATTAACACAGCCAAATATGATTGTTAGCAGTGATAGGTCTAAGTACCGACTTTGACCGATTGTCACCTTCTAAGGAGGATGAGGATGATGCAGTTTGGTCATTTGAGTTGAGTTTTGTTTCGCATTGTGGGAGGGATTGTTTGTTTGTGAGTTCTGGCTGCTGTCCCCCTGTCAGGGTCTTCAGATCGAGTCTGAGAGGAAGAAGCATCTGAGCTGTCATGTAAAGCTGCCATTGCTTCCTGTTGGTAATGGCATCAACTTGGACACTGGAGGAACTGAAATCTTTGTTTCCTTTAAGACAGTATGGAAATGTGTCACCTTGCTCCGATAAGTTGTTAAGGTCAGTTAATGGCAAAGCCGAAATGGCTCGGTGGACCATATGACCCAGCTGACATACAGGGGTGTGAGACTTCTGACCTCAGGAGGCTGCTGTGGAATTTGAACTTGTTGTGCTTCTTTGAAGTGATCCAGCCATGTGACAGTAAATGTTGACTGTCTTCTGAATTTGTGTGAATGTTCCCTTATTGTGGGAAAGTAATCTGAGGTGTAGGGAGTGATAAGACCATGAAGTTCCTTAAATTCATACAAAGAGCTTATCTTCTTTATAAATCAACTACATTTTCTCACAGTTTTGTGTTTGCCTTAGGCTCTTAATTATGCCAAAAGAATCCATTAAGTAAACCTCTTCTTTTACAATGGGTTAATGGCACACAACTCGAGAATCATCACCACCAGCTGTACTCAATGTGCACAACTTACAATATTTGCATAATAGTAGTGGATAGAAACACTTTTGCCAACTTCATGGAAATTCGATTAAAAGTTGCACTACATTTGGATGGGAACTTATCTACAAAGCTTTAAAGATCAGAAGAACTGTGCACATTTCACAAAAGGCTCTTGAATGCTTAAATCATAAACTTTACTTTATTGTCGTTCATACGGATTGAGAGTACACAAATCTATAGGAATGCAATTAGCATAGTAACTAGTGCGTAGAAGCATTTTAGATTTGACATCATAGTAAAATCAAAGAAAGGATCAAGGTGCAGCAAATTAAGTAAAAATACAGAGGAAGCAGAAGTAGACCAGCCTACGAAATATCAAATACAAATGGTTGTATATCTAAAGGCAGCTCAGATGGTTATGCATTGAAGGACATTTGATAATTGGCGGTTCAGCCTTTTGTCTTTTAAACAACCAATCCATCCTAATCACTAATAGGGTTTGATACAGCTGTCATGAATAAGTGATTATTCTACATTTCCTAAAGATGCTACACTGTCTTCACAGTTGAAGAACATGGGGATGGGAATGTACTGCAGCAACTACAGATGTCAGAAGTGGCATTTCTAGTATAGTGTTCCTGAAATAGCAAAGTCTCTACCAATAGAGGTGTCAGGATGGGATTTATTTGACTGGACTTATGGATGGAGTTTAATTTCAAAAATATTCAACCAAAGACGTTGTGCAAAATAAGTGTTTTGGAAAACATTTCAGTTCTGCTTGGGCCCCACTACTTGGTGTTTCTGAAGTTAGGCAAGTGAGAGATAGCATGAGCTTTTTGAGGCCAGCATTCGCCCAAGGGAGGCACTGAGTGATGTTTCCCTCCCCTTTCCTCCTTTTATAAAGCTGAAATTTCAACACTATCGGTATAGGCAGTCTTGGCTGCTTTGCCATGCTGATAGCCACTAATGCTTGGTTACCATGTTTAGTCATTTATAATAAATCTCAACGAGGGTCACTTAATGTATTCTGTATAATGTGACTGTTTTTGTAAGGGCATTTTATGAGAGCAATATGACATATATAATATAATATAATATTTAGCTTTTCATTTCTGTATAGGTTAAATTCCTAAGGAGTTGAAAGGAGCCTAAAGTGTATGTTTTCTAAATGGAACAGGTAAACAACTTTTATTTTGCAGTGAAAACATTCAAACATCCTTATTGAGCAAGAAAGAGCAACAAATATATATGCATGTAAAAGCATGAATGCTTTCATCCTGCTTTGGATATCTGTGCCACTGCCTCGTAAAGTTATTCGCAAGAAATAGCTGAAAGTGGCGTCATAGAAATTGCTTTATTTCATGGACAGTTGATAATATATACTTGGTCTAAAATGCTTCTTTTGAAATTACTTGTATGAAGAAAGAACTGTTGCTGCTGTTGTGTAAGTTATGCAAGTAAAAAGAAAAACTTCTGCACTGTACTCACAGCTGTACACAGGAAGAATCTCAAGAAACAGCAACCTCTGAGTTGTCCTTTCTTTTCTGTTCTGTCTTGGAGCTGTTTGGGAGAGAGGGAGGGGAGGTGCAGAGAGGACGAGGAGGAGGAGGAGGAGGAGGAGGAGGAGGGAGGTGGAGTAAGGTTGGAGTCCCACACAAGGGGAACCACTGGCAAAGGAGCCGTTTCATACTGTGCTCCTCTGAGCTGTCTGTGCCTCTCTCTGTTTGTATTCGCTGGGAGTCAGCATGCACCTGTGTTTCAGTGGTCTCTCATTCCAACTGGTTGTTTATGAATGCTGTCATGCTAGCAGCTCACGCAGCAATCAGCAGGAGATAAGCAGAACTGGACTCGGTAGACTCAAAATAAGAAAAACTCAGAGCAAAGGAATTGTGTTTGGAGAGTTTCTGCCTCCATTTTGAGACAAAAGAAATCTGAGGAACAAACTTGCCTAGCTGGAATGAAGGGCTGACAACAAGCAGACCTTTGGTGGAGAAGGGTAAGTTGCTCACAAACAGCTGAAGTTTCTCTAGGTTGTTTGGTTTAAACTAGGAGCAGTATGAAAGTTTTTACCTTGTACAACTGCTTTAAAACTCTTCTGTAAACTGTACAAAACTGTAGCTGCGTGTGCACACGCGTGTGTGGGGGCGTGTGTTGTGTTTTTGAATTTCATGATGTGTTGTTTGGGCTGTGGTTTTTCTTTGTGTTTGACTCAACTGCTCAGGTTCTCTGAGGGGACGTCTTGTTTTCTCCTCTTCATTTGTTCAGACATCTCACATGTCCAGAAATAAACACACGCACACTCTTTCATACACAGGAAACAACTGGGCAGTGTGATGTCTTCACCCTAGGACAGACAGGATTTACTCCTGCTGGTTCAAATAACAGCAGTCTTCTTGTAAACCAATAACCTGTAGTAGTCACTTCAATTATGATATCACTATGAGCAACTCATTCAGTTTAAAAGAAAAAAAAAGGCAATGTTTTGTAACAAATTTCCTGTTTTTATTTTTGGAAAGTTTGCTACAGTCATTTATTTAGTATATTTACATTCTATAAAACCATATATTTTTTGTCCCATTTTCAGTGTATGTGGTGTGCAACTGTTCTTGTATAAAACTGTGTGAACATGAACAGGAGGCCAAGTGAATGTAGTTGAGTTTTGTGCTTAATGTGGTGCATAGCTAGCTCTGCTTACATAATGCTTGCATGATTCAATAAAATAAATTAAATGAAAATGTTGACTTCAGCCATTTTCTGAGGCCAGAATTTTGAACCACGGCATGTTTGGATGTTTTGTGATACAGTGTTGTTGCTAGGTTCCTCCTCATCGTGGCCTGCCTGTTGGCTGTTTCTTGAGATGCAGCAGATGTTGGTTGTGATTGATGACGTGTTGCCTACTCCGGAGGGACGAAGTAGCTAAGATGCTAAATGTTTGTTGTATTCTCGCCCTTGGTTGGCCTGGTTGCACAGTTTACACTAAATGGTGTTCTGATATCAGTTAAAATTAAATAAACTTGTATTGTTAATACAGCCAAACAACACACCTGTTAAATGGTTGTTAGCGTGTCACTCTAAGCACGCCAATTACCAAGGGATAAGATGAGGGATAGGATAGGCTGTGTTTATGAGCAAGGCAGGAAGCAAGCACAGGGTTTGTTCATGGAACTCTCTCCATCAAAAAACATTCCTGTTGAGTTTATTGTGATAACATGTTGTTACTCTTTTATTGCCACCTTACTGTGGCAGTGTGGCATTAGTGGTAAACACTGCTGAAAGCATCAGTGTGTAGCGTTCCAGCGGTAGAAATAAACACAATGCAATATTCATGAATATGTTTCACTTGAAACTACGAATCATTTTCAGTAAAATGCACACCAGCTATTTTCAAAGCAGAACCCCCCCACCACGCCACTACCACGCCATCTATCTTCATACCTGTGTTCTACTTGCCCCCTACGTTTTCCCTTTTGCCCTTAGTTAGGCTCCAGTAGTAGCACCTCTTCTTTGGAGATAAACACAAATTAATACCACAATAGAATATATAACGACATTATAAAGATGATTGCAAAAAAGACGTTGCCTGGTGAGCCATAGCTCTGGAGCTGTGATCTTAAGATGAAAAAAACAAGTTTAAATGGTTTTCTTAGCATGGCAGTCCCACACCCTGTGTGGTCTTTACTTGTCAGTGACGTGCTGCAGCACAAAGCTTCCAATTGGTGCTAAGGATGGCACTTGACGCATGTCAGCGCACCACTGTGCTGCAGTAATGGTGCGTTCAACTTCAGGAGTGCTTGGTATCTATACAGCCAGGGAGCGGGTCCTCTTCCACAGAGCTCGTCATGTTGCACAGCCATGTTTCTGCAATAGCCCACAACTGACACACCAAACTTGAGGGGGCCTTTCACATTTTTACACTGCCCGAGGGCTTCTGTAAGTTCTTCCACACACCTCAACAGAGAAGGGTGACAAGAGGGGTAATCGGTTTCACTCAGCAACCCTACCACCAGATGCCACTAAATTCTACACATGGGTCCTTTAAATGGATGTTAATAGATGTGGGCAGAGTTAATCAAGCTGGAAGTAATGGAGAGAAAATTAATTGCAGTTAAATTAGAAAAGATTTTCTTCATTTATTGGTCTATGGTTTGAATATTTATCAGAGCTAAACATGACATTATTCCAGATTAACAACGTTTCAGCATCATGATAATATCACAAGTCACATACAGCACATGGTCAAGTATCACTTGGTGTGACTTGAAACCTGCCTGCAATGAATCTTGACCTCAACATTGGTGATTCTGGTCATAATGAGGACATCAGTAAAAATGTCCCTCACTCAGAATTATTAACCTTTTATCTAGAGTATCGTTCTGTTTAGTATTACTGGTGCGGCTTCAGGATTGGCCCAATGGACGGTGCTGATCATCAATTGATTAATTTCCAATTGCTGTGTAGGTGCGGCTTAAGAGCGGAGGGGATTTGCTCATTCCTCTTTCTCTCTTGTTTACAGGATAATGTAATGTGGCCCCAACCCAAAGGTATAGTGTCGCATTAGCACACACATATCGGCTAACAGCAATTTCACAGCGCGAAGATAGGACGATCGAACTGTGGTTAAGCTCGTGTAACCCTGCTGGGTTTGCTGTTTTAACGGTGAGACAATGGAATATTATCCAAAAAGTCCAGATTGAGTTTCATATTAATGTGGTAAAATGTTCATTGGATGACATCACCTTTGTGAAGCGATCACGATGACAAGTAGAGGGTAAACAGAACAAACGCTATCTTCAAGTTACATAGCAATTTTCTTTTTTTATGTTGCAGCAAAATTGAAGCCTGGTCTCAAAGGCTGATTAATATCTGTTAAAGTTGCATGAATCCATTTTTAGCCACTAGTGGGCAGAGCAACCAAAATCAAACTGGCAGATGCAACCTATATTCACCTTAAATGGGGACTGTATTGACAAACAGTTGCCTGTTTACACAACCAGCAGACATGGAGCAACAGTAGTGTTTACTTGGAATCATGTGTCGTGTTTAGTGTCAAGGTCTTTTTTAGCCATGTTGTCGTCTCGACGAAACTCCTAAGAAAAGCTGAACACAAAAGCCCTTTAGTAACTAGATGTTTAGTTTTCTGCAAATGGCGCGCTCTTTTTCCTGTCTTCTGTCTAGTGCTAAAATTAAACTGAACATTGTGCAGCACAACTAACTGTGTATATTCTAGATAGAACTAAAAAACCATTACGCTCCATCGTCAAACGTTTTGTTGCTGCAGTAATTTTGTAATGAATAAGCAATGTTCGATACTCAGCAGGTGGATGTAATTTTGTGGTATGGGTTCTTTGCAGATTACAGATGCACTACAGTATCTACATGATACTTAGCTTGTCTAAAGGGGATTTACAAAGCTATGATGTTTTTGTAGTGTATTACATATCAAGGAGTGGCTGCTTTGAATTTAAAATGATCAAATTAAGTTGATGATGATGAACTGAATAATGATTACTACATCTTGTCCAATTGCAAAGATTGGCTGACCCCTCTTGGTGAGTGTGTGTGACCTGAGTTGGGCAGTTAAGCAGAATCTACAGGGAAACAGATTAAAATAGCTCTCCTATTTTCCACATGTCTCTCAGATGATTACTGCTCTTGGAAACACTGACCAACATCATTATGCTCGTATTTACTGACCCTGCTCACAAAGCTGCAAATGTAGGAAGTTTAAAGCGTGTAGAGCCACAGAAGAAGACAGAATATGGACATGCAGGACGATGGCCATAGTTAGAGAAGGTTTCAATACACACGTTTAATTTAATTCAGCAGTAATGGAGATGCTGTAAAGTAATAATAATGCAAAAAGTTATTTTCAAAAATTGGTGGGGTTGTTGGGAATAGAAAGACATGTTTCAGCCACCACATGCTTCACATTCTTAGCTGCTGACCTCTATGGAAAATAACAACAGCCGGGCTTGAAGGTCACTCTGCCATGACCAGTGGCTCAGATCGACTTGTTATCGGTAGCACCCTTGATGTCTATTAGACCAGTGCTGCTTTGCTCTTTAATTATATGTGTGAGGGGAGATATTGCACAATGAAGGACAAGAAATGGGAGTTATTGTTCGGCTGCAAAAGCACACATGAAGTGTTAATACGAGTTCATTAATACTGTATGTCATGTAGTTTGTTCAGAAGAGAAATGTATTTCAGCAAACAGCCATTGTATAAATGAGGGAATATTTATGTGTGGTTGTGAGGTGTCATCAGTTTAGGATGGATTATTACAGTCTGGGAATCAGACTGAAATTAAAGGGCTGAGGTCACTGACACAGGCAAAAGTTAATCTCAGGCAGCTGGTGAAGGGATGTGACAGAAAACTGTTTTCCTGCAGTAATTGGCATGAGGCTTAGAGCTGAAAAGACAGTATCATTGCTGTGATCACACACCATTTCACTAAACGGTTTAGAGTAATCCCTAAACAAACCAAAGACCAAGGCATTAGTGGCAGAGAAAACCTCTGCTTGACTGATTGCATATAAAAGAAATATCTCTTAATAAAATTGATCCTCTTCTCCTTTGATGGTGTTTTTGTGTTGACGCCACTGTCACAGTGACGGATCCATGTGATAAAGTTCAGTCCAAACCGTAGATCAGATTTTGGTAATACATGTGCTTTCACAGGGATTTCAGTATATGAAGGTTTAGTGTCTAGTGTTTTATGCACTGGAGCCTCCATGGAAGCAGAGTGTGATGTTGCCCACAATATCACAGCCACAGACTATGAGCATATTTGAAAGTTAATAAATTTGAATATTTTAAGCTTACATTTAAAGCAGAAATAAGCGGAATATTTGTGTTAATATAAGTCTTAAATAGTTATATCTTCCGACGACAATTACTTATATAGAGTGTTTGGTCCGAAACACGGGTCTGTCAGTCACTCTGCTCTGCTGTAAGCCGAGGAGAAAACTTTTATTTTATTTCCTTGTATCCTACAAGCTTTATCCAATGAGGAGAGAGAACGGCATAAAGGGCTGTGTGTGCAGCCAAGGGATGCGCGTGACTATCTTTCTAGTTTCTTAATAACTCAAACTGCAACTTAATTATCTGACATGTTATCTTTTTGGCCAGTAAGACATTTGACTATTCATACAGACTTGAAATGTTTTGTAATCATTTCCTAATCCATTAATGAAGATATTATATGATGGATAAAATATTAGAAACACTCGTGTTCTCTCAGCGTAATTTTTGGAAGTGGTCTTATTGTATCTAAATTGTGCAGATTTATCATTAAACTAATAAGATTAAGAACAGTGTCAAGCAATATTTTTTTTATGATACGTTCAGCTGCTTTCTCTAATTTACTAGTCTGTATATTTGAATCCCACTGACTCAGAGTCCATTTTAGAAGAGTAAGCTGTCCATTTGCAAGTAAGCTTAAACATGTCGACTAGCAGCCACCAGCTCAGTGTGCAGTGTAAGTTTATGCAAATCCTCTTAAAAGCTAAGTATGTATCTAACCATTCTTTAATTGAGCTGTGTTAGGTGTTTGCTGGAAAATGTGTTTCCTGACAATCTCAGATACAAGTGTCAGGCAGCCATGATGCATTGTATTTGTTACATTGCATACAGTGCTCTTGTGCACAGGTGCATCTACAGTACAGTCATGTCTGGATACCGGGTAATGTGAGGATAGATGTGAGTTCAGTTCTTTATGGAGCCATAGAGTAGGGATGACTGGTCTAACTGTTAGTAATAAATTATGACCACGCTGCTTCCCTTTTTCTTTCCTCTCCCTCTTTCTTCCTTTTCTGTCTGTTCCTGTTGGGCCTCTCTCTCGCTTTGTCAACAACCTGCCTCCTTTTACTGGAGGCTGTTGTACTGTCAGCTCTTTGTTTGGTTTCACACAACGTGTAAACTGACTGTAATAGGTGCCGCACTGTATACCAAAATTTAAAGGCCAAAGTTTATTTATCATGGAACTCAGTGATCAGTCAATTTTTGCTTGATCCTTGACAACATGTACTTTCATTTGATAAGTAATTCATCAAATAATCCTGGCAGTGAAGTTTTACCATGTATTTCATGTTTTCACTTCCTTCGTGAGAAGAAGTAGCCGACTGGGTTTTACATGCAGGACAGTTTGACAAGAGAAGGTAGTCAAAAACATGCTTTTGGGGCAAAAGTCACTCAGTGTGTCCAATTATGTAACAAAGTTGAAAGTCCTCCACGACAAGCATAGTTAAGTGATGAAGTCAGTCAGAGGACGGCATGCATGAAGAGTAATGAATCCAGTTTGTGTCCCTTTTGACTGACTTTTTGCAACCCCGTATCTGCACTGCTTCAGAGAAAACTCTGTTCTTTTTTTCAGTCCAAGTAAGCTAGAAAAGCTTGTACTGTAGAGGGTGGGGGATTATTTAATTTCTCTGATAGTTGAGTCACTGAAATAAAAACAGATAAAATGTGATGTACTGAGCTCAACTGCTTTTCCAGGAATGCAAACAAAACAGCTGCTCACAGAAAGAAATGCCAGCTCACGATGCAGAATGAAGCGCCCTGACGTATAGTATGCCTGTTGACTGGTCGTTACGTTTTTTTATGGGGAAGACTGCCGTGCACACCGTTCTTGAAATGTGCCTCCTTTTTGGCCAGATCTTTTTTCTGCTCGTAGGGCCTCACCGTGTCAGTCCCAGTAACCTGATGGTGGTGGTTGTTTCTAAGAAATCTGGCTATTGACCAGAGAACAGGACCAAAATAAACAACATACTGTGAGGGGATTAAGAGTGTTAGAGAGCTTCTAAAATTACAGCCCTCAGAACATATCCAGATGTTGCCTTTCTGATCCTCCTCAGGTAACGCACGTGACCGAGCCCAAGTGTGCAGAGGAGCCATGAGCGGTGTGAGTGGCTCATGTACACCAACCCTCTAGGTGAAGCTCTTAACATTCTTTTGCTCCTAGACTCAAACTGGTGTGATCAACCTGCTGAAAAGGCACAGGGTCTCACAGTGTGGAGCCAGCTCTGTGCCTGCAGCTGATCCCTGCACTGAGCCAGTGACAAAAACACACAGCATTGGGCCTACTGTAAAGACAGGTTATTAACTAGCAGTCAATCAGGCAGTATTTAACCTTTTGAAGTAAGAAGAAAAAAAAGGATTTAAAAATGCCAGAGATGCTGTGATTCTCTTTGTTTGTGCGTTGAACTGAATACATCAATCTGAAGCACTGCTGTAGAAACCGTAGACTAAAATCTTACAGGAAAATGACAAAAGAGAAGCGTAATAAATAAGTCAATAGCATGACTAATACAGCACCAATTATGTGACATTAACCAACTGGTTTTTAGTGTTTTTGTACCCTCACCATCGCTTCCAAAAATTACACTGAGAGAACACAATTGTTTCTAACATTTTATCCACTAACATTTTCATTAATGGATTAAGAAATGATTAAGAAACATGTTTAGTATGAAGTCTGTATGAAACATCAAATGTCATCTTGACCAAAAATACAAGAGGATGTTGTCACAGCTTGAGTTATTAAGAAACTCTGGATCAGGGAAAGACCTGCGAGGTAGTGTGTAATATACAGTATCTATCTATCTATCTATCTATCTTCATTGAAAACGTATTTATTTAACTAAGGAATCCTACACAAGCCATTCATGCTTGGATCTGGATCAGGTTGGAAATTGGACAGGTTTGCATAGCTGGGTGTCATTGGCATAGCAATGCAAGGGAAGTTTGTAGAGGGAAGTAATTCATCTGGAAAATAAATGGATGTAGGTAGGTACATGTAATTTTACATAAAATATCAGTTCCCTATCTTGTCCCCTATCAGGCTTTAGCAGACATGAGAAACAGCTCCCACAACATTGTCCTGCACCCTGCTGTTTACTGCCTCCAAAAGCTCAGCCAATCAGCTGTTTATGTTTAAGTTATAGATTTCTTAATGTTAGGCTTTGAGGTCATGGTTGCAGTTTGGGTATACCAATCATGGTGAAGGATTTATGCAGTTTAAAGGACATATATCCGTAGTGAAAAGGCTCATTGTAGCAAAACCTCTTGTTCAGCAAAAAGGTTTGGTTTGAAACATTTTCAGTGACTTTTATACATTGAGAACTCTGCCAGATGGCTCAAAGACGGTAAAAGGAAAAGATTTAATTAATCTGGGTTAAACACAAAAACCAACAATAGTTTAAAGATGCAATTTTGAAGGGGAACTCCACAGATTTTTTTTTCGCACATCAACATCTGTCCTCAGTTCAGAGGACAACTACATATGTGAAAAAAGTACTTGTGGCCTGTGGTTTCAGAGGGAGCTGTGTAAGTGATAATTTACGTCAGTTGGTGTCTCTTGAGTCCATTTGGTTGGATCTGAAAATGAAAAGGATGTAGCTCACTCCTCATCTCTGTGTGAGGTTAGCGTCTTGAGGCTACAAGAATCACTTAGAGCACAAATGATCTGCGGCCGTTTTCACAAAGATTCCTAGCACAAAGAGTTGCTCTTAAGCTGTGTAAACACCAAAAGCGACTTTTATTTATTTCACAATTACATACAAAGTCAATGGAATAACACGACATTCTGCTTGTCCTGCCACAGAGCACAGACCTGTACCGCCACAGAACTGGAGCGACTTGTCATAGGAGGCGACTAGCTTGTTGCGCCAGTTCGACATCTGAACGAAGCGTTGTCAAGCGGGGCTCTGGTTAGCTTTAGGTAGCGCTGGAAACGGCCATCACCCAGGAACAGTCCCTGGAGAAGGCGGTGAAGCTCTCCAAGCTGCGTGCGCTGCCGCAGGATGTTGTGCTCTGAGACAAAACGGCGTTTGGCCCTCTTTCCTGTCGCTCCTCGGCCAAGGGCGACAAATTGATGTGATCAAGTCGCGCAACCATGCAACTTTGTGCATAGCTTTAGTGATGAAATTCTAACTGTGCGTTCACGCCAAAAGCTTCCAAAGTGTCAAAATGCTGGAAGTCAATTCATTTTCAATGAGAGCCCGGTGAGCGACCAAAGCGTCCAAAGCATCACCAGACGTGAAGTTGAGCCCTGGTTAACTTTAGGGTAATTAGCTATGACGCAGTTCGGCGGCAACCTGTCAGAATAGAGAGGTCCTTCGGCTCCCTTTTTTCCCCCTTTTTTTGTATTTCGGTTCCCCAATGACCAGCGCGATTGAACTTTGATGTCAGTCACGTGACAAGCGACGAAAGTGGCTGAAAATATTTGCCGTTTTGGGAGCTGTCTTGTCTGAAGCGCACCCTTGAGCATTTTTGACGCTTTGGAAGCTTTTGGTGTGAACGCACAGTTAGAAAAAAATCTATATCTCCTTAAAGTTAAAGATAAAAGCTGTTAACAAAGCAACTTAGCCCTTATGAGAGCTCCTAAGGTGAAAAACTGTTGAGAGGAGGGAGGAGGCCTTTTAAGAGGTTTAAGAGGTTCCTAAGCAGAGAAGGAAATGACAGACAGGTCAGAGAAATATTCTCCAAACCTTAATGACAGTGATTTAATGAAATGCTACAGGTTAGACTGTGCAAGGATAATGTTTGTGGTCGACCTGATAAGAGGTAAAGTTACTTCTCCCACACAGCACAATAATGCCAAAAATGAAGGTGATCACAACATTAAGAAATTTAGCAACTGGGAAAATGCAATGCAGCAGTGATGACTTGGGTTGGTCCCAACCTCCAGTCAGCACAGTGATGAATTACAGTCCTTTCTTCCACAGCCTCATGTTGTAGCAGTTTGTCGATTTTCAAAACAGACATTCATGGACATAGCAGGTTTCCCTGTGTTATTTGTGGTCACTGATGGGACAACAAGGGGGAACGATGCATTAATTTGTTGCGTGATGTTTTCCCAAGTCTGCCTCTTGGCTTTCACTGTAAGGCCAGTTGGGTTGTCTTGTTCTTTCTGTGTACAGTACATTGCTCGCTGGTTTGGTCATTTTGTCAACACACATCTTTACTGCTGGCCAGAAATTTCCAGAATTGTTGACAGCTGAGTCAGTATCCTCCATTAATATCAAAGAGTTTAATTAGTAAAATTGCCCGCCTGGCAATAAACATAATGACATTAAACATAATCAAATAAATATAACACGTGATTCTGAACACTACACAAGTCTGTACATTAAAGTCTGACTTAGAAGTTGTTCATGAAACAAAATGATATTCACAATTACAGCATGTCTTAATATATCTGAGTTCTGTGATTGGTTGATTTCACTGTCCATTCATCACTAGGTGTGAAATTGTTTGTTTTATTCTTCCTTTTTTTATCACAGCTTTTAAAAGAATGAGTAATACCTAGCAACAGAGTCAACCACACCTCCTCACTAAGATAAAAGTTTCTGTCCCTGCCTTCCTGAATCTCTCCTAAGCGCAGATTCCTTGCTAGGAGATATTAGGAGCTCTTTGATAGGCCCCTCAATATCTGCCTGAAGTTTCAAGTATGCATCAGTAGAGAGAGGAGAGAATGCATATAATAAAAAATGTACAAAGAAATTATGAGGTTGACAACACAAGTGTAGGGTGGACCAAATATGGACCATGTTCATAGTAGATAACTGGAATTGCCATTGTAGGAAAGTCTCAGGTTTTTCTAATAACATTAACGATGAATCCTTTCTGTTGAAGTGTTCAGTAAGCCGTGGCAGTGGGCCAGCCACAATAATAGACATTATTCATTTAATCGTTTACGCCTTTGCATTTCCTGTGGTAGCAAACAACTGCCTTTGTGCATATATGGCAAAAAACAAAGCAACAGCAAATCGTCTCATTTGAATCCTCTTTCTTGGCAGTGGTCGAATGCAACACTGTGATTCACTGGCATTTTAGCTTTGCTTAGTTTTTGTTTCTACCCCCTTTTGCAAGCATTAGTCTCTTCAGCTAGCTGTTTATGATTTTCCTGTTTTGGATTTTACGCCATTTTAGGTGTTTATGGCTTTGGTGTTGACTATGGTTTTGAAGGAGTGGAAAACACAAAATAAGAATAGAGCTTGCCTTTTCTATATTCACTTGCCTTGTAAATATTAATCTCATGAGCTTCAGTTTGGCCTCTTGCTTGACAGTGGCTTGTTTTGTCACATACACATAATTGATGATAATTTGATAACATATAGGCTATCTATAGATAGACATGTAACGATTCATTAAAAAAAAAACAGGTGGATAAAAAGTTTGATAGAAAAAGACACAAATCACATCACTATTGTTGGACGAGGCAACTTGTTTGTAGTGTATTTGTTGGCTGGTGAGTTAATTAGTTAGCTCCTCTGACCTGTTGTTGGAACAATAAAGAAAAATACCTCCTACAGTGTATATAGTGTATATATACAGTATACATACATAAACATGATGTCAATCTTGGATCTGGAGGCCAGAGCCGGCAAGGAAATATTTATTTATCAGGATTTATTGACATCTGGTCACTTAAGTTGTTTTGCTTTTAATGATTTTAACAGTTATAGTTGTATTATGTAAGAAAGGTGGTTGAATAAAGAGTTGAGGTTGAATTCACGGTTTTTTATGTGGTCTAAAAGTAGGTCATTAAACATAAAATACCCCACAAATAAAAAGGAAATGATCGATATTGATCAAAATGATGTTTTTTTTTAAACTATATACCTTTTCTATATTGCCCAGCCCTACATAGTGAGAAAGAGCCCTAGAACTAGTGAAAAACAAGATATGCATGGAGCAGAAAATGTTATAAATATTTGTGAGTCATTCCACTCTGAAACACTATTATCAAATAAACATATCGTTTTCTCTTTTCCAGTTTTTCAATACATGTCGGCAAATATATTTTATTTGCCTAGCTAATTTATCAGTACTTATATCAGTGCATGAAGGATCACCATCTGTGAATATAGAAACTAAGCACTGGGTTTTGGCTAACCCTACATTTCCTCTTTCTCTCCATTATCCCATAAGGATAGCTGCATTCAATTATCCCCTCAACCACATCATTCACTTCTTCCTTTTGCTTTTCACTTCCATTGGTGGTGACATTGACTGTTGTAATAAGTCAGACACAGAGTCACTTGTAATAGTTTTTTTAAAGAAAAAAGACCCATTCTCTAAGAGAGATTGTTCAGATTGCTGACTGTTTCTTACAGTATCAGGATCCTAATGTTTCATTTTCTTGTTTTTATAATTTTATAGCATGTGTGTGTCTCAAGACAATGAGATACAGGATCTTAACCAAGGACAGATGGGAAAAGTTTCTATACCTCCACACCAGCAACAGTCAGGGCCAGAAGCATCATGTTTTCAGGTAATCTGTCCATCCATCTGCTCAAGAGATACTTTAAGTTTCCACATGTCCATTTGGACTAAAATATGAACTGATTAGATTTTGGTGATTTGAGTTGAAGGTCACTGTGAGCTCTCAAAATGCATTTTCCCCTTGTGAATGTGAATATCAAGATCAGTTTGACGAAGTTTCTTTATATTTGATACATACCTGGACTCATAGAAGCCCCAATTGGATTTTGGTGTGAAAAGGTCAGTGCTCAAGGTTAAGGAGTGACTTAACATTCTTCTGAATGTGAATGCCCAGAGGTAATTTCATTACACATGGCACAAACACAAAGGATGAACTGATTAGAATTTACTGGTCAAAGGTTTAGCTCACTGTGACCTCACAAAATGCCATAACTCACAAATTCATATGCTTATGAAAATTTAAAACAAATGTCTATTATCATAAAAATAATGCTCACCCTGACCTTCCACCTAACATTCTGCAAAAGTGTAACTAATTTGGCTGGCTGGTGGAGTCATACAAGTGTGAGGTAGTAATCTCAGTTGGATATGTTTATTTTCAGCTTGTTGAATAGGATTATCAACAAAATGATTTGTATGCACAATTGGATTACATATTTTTGGGAAACAGTTTTTGTTTTAATCAGAAAACTACATTTACACTTACTTTAAACCCACAGAGAGACTAATGAGTGTCATCACACTTAAAACATAGCAGAGCAAGTATTCTAATATACTGCCCTAAAGATAGACATTCCTCCTATGGACTGAGGATCCTGAATTTTGTGACAAAACACATAATTCTGAGACAGAGTCATTTATCATGGGCTGAATGTGAAGATTTGCTGCATAAAAACTGTTAAAGATCTGTATAATCTCAAGTATTACTGTCCTTCAGAGTTGATCTTTTATGCCTTGAACTTCTGATTCCAGTGCTTCAGGTTATGAAATGAGATTTCCCCCCTTGCCTTTTACTATAGTACTGCCAGCAGTGCTTAGCATCCTTCTCTCTACCCTGCTATCCATTTCTCATAGTAAGCCTCTGCATTGTGGGCTGAATCAGCACCATGAGTGGAAATACAGACCCTTGGGCCAGAGAAGAGGCATTATATCTGCTTCCAGTATGTGAAATATCCTTGCTGAGTGTGCATTTTCTTTAGAGCCAGAAAGACAGAAGTGTACATTTTCAGAGTTTTTCCATACCTTGGAGAATACCCATAAATGTTGCCTGATTTGCTCTCAAATTCTTTATTCCTTGTAATCATAGTTTTGATATTTACAAAATTAGTTTCTGGCCAAATTAAGCAGGGTATCATATTCACATTCTCAATTTACTGTACTTTATTTTCAACTACCGTCCACTTACAATTTGTTTTATGACTTTCTGTGTGTAGGCTGCAGCTTCATTTTCCATAAACTTTTGTAAACTTTAAGTTGCAATGGGACAGCAGCCCACTTAGCTGTGTTACCTCTACTGGAGGACGCAGGAGATGACTAACAGTGACTTTTGTCTGTGCTTTTCATTCAACTTAGCTCACATACATGTACATATTTATTTATTTGGATGTAAGTCATATGGCCATTGCTGTATTGACCAGTGTTATCTCATATTAATTAGGTGTAGTGTGGTACTTTTGTTGGACTTCAAACCAAGATACTGTTCACACATAGTATGCAACAAGCCGGACACCTACAGTAACTCTCCAGTTATTATAGTAACACATGTTCACTCATGCACACAAAAGCTTGCAATGTCTTTGGGGTCATATAAGAACTTTTAACCTGCTAAATTGGTTATTGTGTGGTTACCACAGTAGATCTGGTTATGCTTTAGAGTTTTTATATATGACTGAATATTGAACCCCTTTTACACTAGACAAAAAAACTACACCAGTATATGTCTGGCCTTTCACTTCATTGTAAAGTGGTTCTGCAAAAGTCATTGAAAGAAAGACCATTGCTATAACTTCCACTGTCTGCCTAGGGCTGCAAGAGTGAGGGCAGTCCCAAAATAAGTCTTCAAAACACACAACCATAAGCTAAAATTGTCTATATCCTCTTGAAGAGATGCTGCAACATTCACAGGAGCATCAATCCAGGATACAACTACCAGTCTGCATAGCAAGTAGCAGCTCACTCTGAAGATATTCCCTCCCTTGCATCTGTATCTGCCTGTGTGCTCTGTAACTGCTTGTGATGACGGTGCTCCCTGCAGTTACAGTATGTGTCTGTGTTATCTCAGTTTCAACAGGCAACTCATCACAAGTGTGAAGGAGGTCAGTCTCTTTTTGTAGTGGAAAAAACCCTTACACGTGTGCACTTATTTTGGTGTTAAAGAGGTAATTGGTTTATAGCTTCCACATGCAGCCAATACCTCGATCAATATTTTTGTCTTGGATATGTCAAAGTCACTGGAAGGCTTTTGTGTTGATGTTAGCTTGTTTTTTTGTCCTGATCATAGTTCCTTTACACCAACTGTATTGAGGCAATGCAGTCCACCATATTATTATGGAACATGTGCTAAAATAAGACATATTGAAATATTTATTAAGAATATACTGTATGGCACCACCATTCAGAAAATCAGTGGAAAATAATATAGGCATACCAGCCTTATTGCAAATAACTGTTTTACCTTTCTGGGTGTTTAAAGAAAGTTGGGATGGATCAAAATGGATGAAATTGCCAGTTTTCTTGTCTTGTCCCTCAGAATTTCAGTAAATGTACATCACAGTGTTTCCCCCCCATAAAATCTGATTTTACCTGATCTGTTCATTGTAGAAAGTCCAAATAGTGTAATTCCGACCTAGAAAGTTGTAGTGTGTGTGTGTGTGTGTGTCTTAACCATTAAGAAACATGCATGCATTTACCAGTGCAATATGCAAACCAAGTAACATCCCAGAAACATTCACAAACACATTACACAGCCTGTGCCTCAGGGCAATGTTCCACCAGTATCAACTGCACACCATGTCCCATACACTGAAGAGCATACTTTCATATTACTCTTCTCTACTTTGTCCTACTTAAGCTGAATTTGTAACGGTGTAAACCACTAATTCACTCTGCCGCTAAATAAAGTCCACCTGGAAGCACTAAGTGAAAGCATTAAGTCATCAGTCAGAAATCAACTCAGTTATTTTTCAATTTATAGTAAATGTGTTTTTATTATTTAAAGGTAGAGTCTGGAGGTTTGTCTGTTGCAGTTTGTCCCTGTCCCTGCCCCTGACAGCAGCAGCTGCAGAAGTTGTCAGGACTGCAAAGAAAAGGAATACAGTCCGAGTGAAGCGCTGGAGCAGCGGACCGATACCTGGCCGTCACCGACAACGGGAGCCTTGAGAATTATGCTGTAACGAGTAGGAGGGCAGTTGTGCTGAGCTGAGAAGCGGGTGCTAACGGCGAATGCTAGGCAGAAGTTAGCGTCGAGCTAACAGGTGTTAGCGCCTGAGCTCTGTCATTGGCTGGAGAGAAAACACGACTCTCCACTCAGAAGCGTCCCCGTGCACGGCAAAACAAAGCAAAAGACCAAAATACAAGCAGGGGGAGGGGGCTCTGCTGACACAGTCACCACCACACAGGACCAGAAGCCCATAGGTGATGATTAAGACAGATTTAATTTGTATAAGTCTAGCGTTAATTCTTGAGCAAAAACCCTCAGACTCTACCTTTAAAAGGAAGAAATGTACTCCAGGGAAGTATCAGGTCATTTTCTTCTTGGCTGACATGCTTAATGTCCTCTCCATTCACATCCTGATTCATGACAGGGGGATGGGGAAACGGGGAAACAAACTTGTGCTGGGAACTGTAGCCAACAAGCTATTGACATTTTTGTGTGATTAGTATTGTTGCATTGATGAATTACAGTGAGATTAATCAGGCTAACATTTGCATAACAACATTTGTAGATGTTTTTAGATACCCATGTGTGTCTGTACAGACTGTCAACATTTTACTTGAATTTGCATGAAATGTTTGTACAGATATTTATGGCATTAACATTATTTGGTGATTCTGATATTCGATGGATGGTAATGACATTTGGTCGACTTATGATATGACGCCTCCGATATTGGTAGCAAATTTGCAAATGTTGGAAGGAACTTGTTTGGATTTCCCTGACAAATGCCGCTGCACATTTCAGTGGTGTTAAGAGCTGTTTGACATGAGTTTAGTCAAACCAGGATGCAACAGAGGCAGTGCAGAATGAGTAGGCAAATATGCCACTAAACTTTAACACTAATCAACACTGAAAGCTACTTGCTTACGAGTAGTAGAAGCAGTATTTCTACTACTGTAATATTGCCATGACTCACTTTAAAATGCTTGAGGTCTTTCCAAATACCATTGTCCTTACTGACATTTGACTGCTGTATTAAAATATTGACTTATGTATTAAAGTATTGGCAGTGAGTTGTGTGACAGATGGGAGTTGAATGTAACACAACATTAGCCTTTTAGTTCTGTTAGTTCTGTTTCGATGAAATAATTACTGGAGTTTTTTGAAAAAAAGAAAATGACACACTATGGTAATAAAATTGATGATAAAATTATACTTAAAGGAGACATATTATGCGCCCCCTTTCTACAAATTAAAATAGTTCCCAGGTGTCTTAAAGACATATCCGTGATATGCTTTGGGCAAAATGCCCCAAGGATCAAACATCACAGCTCTCTTTTCATACTCTCAAAACAGCCCTGTTCAGAACGGCTGGTTTCAGAGCCTGTCCCTTTAAATGCAAATGAACCACTGCTTGCCCCGCCCCTTCTACCGGTCCCAGGTAGGGATGGTATTATGCAAATTCGAATCCTAGTTACATCACTGGAAGACAACTGAGGGAACAGCTCGTAAACCACGTGGATTTCAACCTTGGGAACCTGCAAATTCCACATTTTGGGGGCCAGAAGGCAGGACAAACACCCAAATATATGTTATGTTAAAGAGCCTTCAAAAAGTGATATTTTCACAATATGTCCCCTTTAAGTCATCAGCATTATAAAAGTGAGCATGCCAGCATTTAACACAATTATCATAATCGCTCCTGTTGAATTTCAATAAAGTAGGCTACTTAGAATGATCCTTTATAATAGTCCACTCACAGCATCCTTGGGTTAGTTTGGTTACAAGTTGTTTTATCTGAGCCATGTTCCCATCTGATCTCTGCACTGGCTGACAAATGTGAAGTTGTTATAACCATAGCACAGACTGAAACATACTAGAATATCCCTTTTTAAGAGTGCAACTTTGCACCTGATAATTGAATTGGCTGCAGCTGCTTCACACTCTATAGGTGCACTCATCATTGTTTGCTATTTGCACTGAGCAGGATCAAACATCTCAGCTTGATATTCACTATTTATCTTACAGATTTGTTGAATATGTCATAATAGGTCTCCATTCCGATTTATTTATTTTTTTACGCACATGTAAACAAACACATTTGAGCGCTCACATGCAGGCTCCACCTAAATATCAGTTAATTGAACAGAGAAGGGCCACCTGGTTCCTGTGTGTTTCAGAGAGCTTTACTTTTAGGGCGAGCCTCACTACATAGTTAAACAAAAGGGCCTCCGTGTTGGTCCTCTAGATAAACACACTTTCCTGAGAAAACACGGACATGGTTACACTTTAACTTTCTCAGGGAGGCCACAGCTACATCCTCCTGGACAGTTTAGGTCAGACTGGGCTAGAGTTCAGACCCGCAGCGAGAATCATGCGCTGCACGTGAAACCATGCTGGCCTGTCAAACAATGGAGCCTTTGACAGCCATAACCCCCTCCCTAGTCCACAGTACAGTCAGAGCACTGTCTCTCTAGGGCTTGGGTGTCACTCCCCATCTCTGTTGTGCTCCCCTGGAGCTGACCAGCTGGCTCGTAGGCTCTGGGATGTGAAAGCAGCAGCACAGAGGAGGTACAGTCAAAGTTCAGCCCTGATTAGCCCAGCAGAGAGGCCAGCAGCATCACAGCCCTGCTATGTCCAAGCTATTCCTACATAAATAACCTGATAAGACGGGCCAGTTTAGGAGTTTGAAGTGGTCCTTTTAGTCCAATCCAGTCCAGATAGTCTCAGCTCTGTTCTGTTTATTTTGGCTAAGCATTTTGCATATATTTGAGTACGCAAAATGTATGTTTTGTTAATGTCTACATTGTACTGAGGTCATACAGTCCTATGGGGTTTCTCAGTATCTTTGTGCATGTACAAAACAAAGGAGCAAGGAGGAACAGTTGCGGTATATCTCTATGCCTTTATCGCTGGATAAAGAAAGTGTTGACTGGGGCTATACAGAGGCAAAATTCTGTTTCTTTGGCTAAGTCTACTCTTAAACCATTGTGAGTGTTGGGATTTGTGCACAGTAAAAATACACGGGTTCAATTAAGCAAAAAAAAAAAAAAAGTGAATAGTTCTCAACATTTGAAACAATGAAGAAAGGATCTTTATATCCCTGGTAGATGATGAACATAAATGCAAGCAATAAGTGTTATCTGATGGTGTAGTTATGCAGAGCTGCCACCTCCCCCCAGCCCAGCGGCAGTCGTATAAACAGACAGCGCTCTGGAGGAATGCTGCTGGACTCTGTGACCTCCTGCCCCGAGTGCTGTTACAGTGCACTGAGTTCAGCTGAAACAGCCCGCCCCATGCTGCGCCTCCCCGAAGCTCCGCCTTGCCCTACCCCAGCCTGAGGCCCCTCAGGGTGGAAAAAAACACACCTCTTTCACCCAACACCACAGCGTCCTCACATACACACACACACACACACACACATATGCAAACATGAACAGGCACACGCACAAAAACACACACATGAACAAGTGCTCACGTGCTCCCTTTCTTCACCAGCCCAGCTGTCAGAGCAGCAAGGTCTTGTAGTTCGTCAGTTTCAACTTCTCTTTGTTTGAGAGACCTCTAACAAGTCACTGTAATTTAACCCTTCTACATCCATTTCATCATGTTGAGTAAAGAGTGATACCTATTGTTGTTGAAAATATTTTATGAGTTTTAGACATTTTTGGATGAAAACACATTATTTGAGTGCACTGTGAAAAAACTTGACTAAGAGTCCCGCTTTGTTTCTATTTTTTTCCTGTCAGCCAGTGTTTAATATTGCTACCTTGTTGACATGCTGAGATACTGGCCTTGGCTGAGGGTGAAATATGAAAGCATACAGAGTTTTAAGCACATTTTTAAATGGAAAAAAAGGCAACTGTGTGTTTTCTGAGAAAATGAGCTCTTTTCACTGTTTAAACTGTTGTGGGGGTACATTGGGAGAGGAATAGCGTAGTGTCAAGCAGACACTGCCCTCTGGTGGAGTGCAAACAGAGGAGAGAGAGGGCAGGTCAACAATGAAAGATGCCCTAAGATGTGAGTTTCTGAAGTCATACAGATTCACTCTTTACAAAATAGAGAAAATAGCTCAGGCGTGGCAGAGACTCTAAAATTGACGACTAATATAAATTCACTCTTCCCAAATAGTTGCATGCCCCATCCATATCCCCTGCAAGAATCAACCAAGTCATCAGATAAAGGACCTAATTTAAAACATAGCATGAAATCAGGTGCAGCTTCTTAGCTGTCAGGGATTAGGAACCTTAAGTGGATTCTGTCATTGATTGTGGTGAGGCCACAGTGAACCAGACGCTGCACTGATGACTATCACTTTGCTGCACCTCATCACACTAAACACAAGGGGCCTTACACATATTTGCATTGGTTGCACACACAATTAGACATGATGAGACACACACACTCGCATATACATGCACGTGCACAAGGCACGCATGCACACACAGACCCACAATTGCAGTTAGCCGTTGTCTGAGGAAACGAGGAACTGTCTGGTGCCATAGCAACCAATGCGGATATCCCACCCTTCTAGAGCAAGAAAGAAAAGAAAAGAAAAAAAACAGAAGTGGCAATGACAGATTGACAGGACCCTAATGAGATCCTTGATACAGAGATGAACAGAGACTATCTGTGTATTTATCTGTCTATCTGTCTCTCTGTCCATCTGTCAGATTTATGTGTCTGTCTGTCTGTCTGGCTGGTTGTCTGCCCATTTGTCAGAATGAGACTAAATGGGGAAGTAGAAACATTAAAGTGTGGCAATGGCGACAAGAGGGGATTTGAGAAAAAGAAAATGTAAGAAAGAGATCAGGAGAGTGTGGGCGACGAAAGGGGAGAGCACAAACTGATGGGGAAGAAGAAAAATTAAACGAGGCAAGAAGAAAAAGACTTGGACTACTCTCTGGGGCATGTCTGTCTGTTATGAGCACAGAGCCACAGCCTGAAAACACAGACACTGCCGCAGTCTGCATCAGCTTGCCTTTTATCACTGTGACTCCCATTTGAACTGCAATCTCATATGTAATACTATTATTCTGGCCCATATACCGCGTTACATAACACTCGGAGCCAAATCCTGACCTCATTCCGCGAAACAGCCACTCTTGCTCTGATCAAAATGTTGGACTCAATATCAGCACTGAAATATGTGAAGCAGCAGAATGAAAACAAGGCAGACATTACAGCTTTGGTATTAGCCAGTGCCCGACGCTTTTTGGACTGCAACTTGCTCCACGTATTATGTATTCATCATCGTCATCTCTTCCTTAGGTGGCTGTAAGAAGCTCTGTGATGGATGGAAAGCAGCAACCATGTTCCCAATCGGTAAGTTGAGTCTTTACTTAGCCTCACTTCCTGGGCTGACCTGCAGGTGGAAGTCACACCCACTGCTGTGTGCTCCACACACAGTACAATACTAGCACAACACTGTTGAGAGGGGGTGGGGGTGGGGGGGGGGGACTCCACTCACATTTCACATTCCTATCTGCCAAGTTTGGTGTAATGTGACAAAACGACAGATTGTCGATGGCCACTTCACCTTTGTTGTATGCTGTGCATGTCTGTGTTTTTGTTTTGTCTGGTGTTGCTGCTGTTTATGTCAATGGTTTATGGCAGAACACCACATGAAGGGACTCGTATCATGAGCATGACCCAAATTTCTTTTTGTGCCTTCTTGCTGGTGACAGCTGTGGCCAGTGGCTTTATATTTGCGTGTTGTCTGTCGCATTGTCGTGAACATGATGAGACGTTTTGATGGAATTTCTTCAAATGTGGCACAAAAAAATCACTTGAACTTAAAGATGATAAACTTTTGGTCAAAAGTCAAGGTTACAGTGACCACATGTCTGCTCCATTCCTGTGGATACGTATATATCAGGAACCCCAGTTAATTTCATTATCTGGCACAAACATTCACTTGGACTCGAGGATGAACTGAATTTTTTCCGTCAAAGGTCAAGGTCACGGTGACCTCACAAAATTTGTTTTTGACCAGAATTCAAATGCTAATTCGTTTTGATGTTTGTAGTTTGTGTTATTGTATAATGGTATTTCATATAAACATCATTTGTCACAGCTGCATCATTGTGTTTTACATAGAATACACTTATATGACAATTTTCATCAAGTATACAGTATATATATATATATATATATATACAGTATATATATATGTGTGTGTGTGTGTGTGTGTGTATACTTGATAAAAACATTTCAGTTCAGCTTCACATTAAAACCATTGATCTAGCCTACCTGAGTAAGAGCTCAGCACTTTCAGCTGTCATTCAAAAAACCATCTACTGCAAAGACAATGGTCATGTCCTGACAGCAGATCAGGTTGAAATATTGCAGAGTAATGGAACAAGAAGGGGCAGCTACATTGAGCTGTTAGATGGAGAGCTGCAGGCGACAGGCTGCCTACCTCCAACTTCTCAGCCAGGTAACTACTTTCAGTGTGCCCTGCTGTTCGCACACTCATGCCGTGTGCAGCATAAAATCAGATCATGGTTGCTCACTGAATGGATGAAAAAGTCCAATTGCTGCCAGACTTATTTACCAAAGGCACAATAGTTTGTTTTCTGCTGCCACAATTATGTGACTGGTGTTAAAAGCTATTTGCCATTACCCCCAGTAACTACCTCTGCCACCAAGTCAACCAAGGCTGAAATCTTAATGATTGCCACTTCAAATTCTTTCAGGGCACAGATGTAAACTGCACGTAAACGGCAATCGGTTTTTCACTTTGTCACTTTTAAGGTGGATGTATGATGCCAGCCAGCTTCAATAATGCTACTTAGCTTTGATGTGAGCTGATGAATGATGGGTGAATGAGACTGAGCTCATGAGTTTAACCTCTCTGAAATGAGTGGGTTAAAGATTGATGAAGATGAATATGTTTTGTGTTGTGCTATAGATTACTGCAACATCTAGTTTCTGATCATCATAAAGTACAGTACATCACAACATTTGCAAGTCTAAATGAATAGATTTTTTTATATAAATCCTTTCTCCTTAATAGGTTTCCTTGTGGTTTTTCACTGCAGAAACTGAGACGGAGACAGTATAGTCTTCCATGGCATCCCCGCTCTGTGAATGAAAATTTATTAAGGGCAGTGAAAGGCGTCTAGTTGCTCTACTGTCCCCATGCTGGTGCTCTGTTACCTTGGGTGGCCTCGAGTGCCTCCTCCTCCTCCTCCTCCTCCTTCTCCTCCCTAGGAGTGCAGCCCCACCTGATGCACACATCTGCTTGGCCACTCATCTACGCCATTGCTTGAGGAGGTGGGTGGTTGGCGAGGGTGGAGTGGGGTTGGAGCACCAGCCAATAATACTCCTTATCCAGGCAGCACTGAAGTGACTTGACACATGTATTCAACCAATCACAGAGCACTGCAGCAAAGAAAGCAGCAGTAGTAGTGTAAAAAAAAAAAAAAAAGTGGAAAAAGTATAGTGTTCTGCACTCGACTGAGATGACAAAATTACATTGTAGTAACACAGCTCACAGCTAACATAGGTAATCAATTATTAGATGGTAGTAATTCATATAATTACAAACAAAACAACCATTGGTAATGTTAGACATTCATAATGATATCATATATTTCCTAACTGCAGGTGTTCCTGTAGTATTCATTCAGAGCTACGTACGATATCTCAAACCACATATGGTAAATACAATTTAGGTTGTGAATGGCAACATTGCACTTATCACCTCCCAAAGCAATGATGAGAGGGGATGGCCTGTTGCCGTCTGAATATCATCCCCTTTAAATTTCAACTTTGGATTGCACCTTCATCTGAGATGTGATCATATGATTGTCTAGAAGTATGGATCACATCCATTCATACAAACAAGATCAGTAAGCAGTCGCTGCCTTCAGTTGAGGATACGGTGAGTGGAGTCTGGACTTTGTGAAAGATTCATACATCCCATTAGGTACATAACACTCACCACCTGCCACCTTCTTGTTACTGTACCGAACTTGTATATCAGCCCTGTCAATTGTTAAAGAAGCAACCCTGAGGATTTGGCTTTTCACCTCCAGTGTCTGTCAAGCCGGTCACAGCAGAAAAACAGTCTATTACCTTGTCTGACACAGTGTGGCAGTACGATCTTAATGGCTGCAGACACATGCCAGACAGCAGTGGTCAGCCAGCACTGGACCGCTCTATCAGTCTGCACTCTGCTGTACCTGTCATCCTTCCCTTGTTGCTGTTGTTTCTGGATTTAATGAAAGGTTTTTTTCTTTTGGGGGGAGGGGGCTCAGATGACTGGTGATCGTCGACAGGTTTTACTTTTCCGTGCTTGTCGTTGGTTGTCATTAAGTGATGCTTAGTCATAGTGTGCACATCACAAACATCAGGAAGACACAGGTTTGTTTCACTTACATGATCTAAGATGGATACAATCCTATGTTGTCAACCATCTGTCTGTCCTTGTGTAGGTACGTGCAGTCTTGTACTGTAAATAACCCATCGACAGTATGTGACAAATATTTCATGCAGAGATAAGAGTAGACGATCTCAACAGACTCCTGAGTGTTTAGGACTATCTGAGACGTGCACATCAAAGCATACAGTCCAAATGTTTTTGTTTTTTTATACAGATCTTCTCTCCTGTCTGAACATTTCAGCTCAGTTCAATAAAACATGTGCAAAATGAGCAGAGATAAGTTTACTCTAGAGCTCTCTAATGTTTATCATGAAATGATGATGGTGTCCAGCATATTAAGCACCTTCTTAATTTCCAAAAAGAGTCCTTTTCTGACGAATCCTTCTTCAGTTCCGTACAGAAGTAGCCACTTGGATAAAGGATTAAATTTCCTCAACTTCTCAACAACCTGTTCACTGAGCTTGTGTTAAATCTGGGGGAACCAATTTCTTTGAGGTAGGGTCCAATGCACTGGATTTAGTGTGTATTTGAAATATAACTAGACAAATAATCCAAGTATTTGTGTTTGAAGAAGTTAAAATGAGGAGTAAGTCTGTTGTGAAGTTGATGCCACTGCAATGATTACTCACCAGCATTATGTTTGGGCTTTCCTCTGCCAAGACAAAGCTGAATATAATATAACGTTTGCAGTCCCCATAGTCTGTTACCCAAATTATGGCAAGAGCATAGACAGATTGATTGACATTATAGTGCCCAAGTCCAATTGTAAATATTGTCATTTCAAGAATTCATTATTCAGACTCCTGTATGTTTGCACAAGTCTTTCATGAGAGATTTATATGAGTTCTTTAAGTTCATAAATTAAGCTTTGATATTGTGATAACCAGTCATTTCATCTCATATTTTTATGTCCTTTTTAATATTTTTTACTCACCTTAATTTCTGATAAAATTACATTTTATATGCTAAATTGGTTCATTGTCTTTTACATCAGTCACATTAATCAAATAATGCATTGAAATGGTACAAAATACAATAATAGTCTGAATGTTTTTAACATAATACCACTATGTTTTACACATTAGTCATTCAATCCCATTGCAATATTTTCTGCCTGAATTTCACTCAATGAATTTAGGTCATTGTTTTTTTCTAATTGTTGTTGAAACCACTGCTGGGATTGCTGCGGCATACCTGAGATTCTTTTTCTTTTCACTGGGCATGATCCGATTTTTTCTAAATTCTTGTCTCACCACCTCAACTCACAAAGACCTGAAAAAGACAAAGGAAAAATACAGTATTCCCCCTCACCATAGATAAACTGAAACATGAGGAAATCTGCCTGATAACCAGGATCAACTGGCATTACCTTTCAGCACAATTTGAATCACAGAACTGTTTGGAGATGTGGTCTTTGACGCAGATTTCTGTAACAAGGCAATTTGAAACTGGTAGATTCATCAAGTATTTGCTGTCTTGATTATCTTGAATAGATCTCCTTTTTTAATGTGGTTTCAGTTGGATACAGCTTCTGTATTTTCTGGTTTTAAAATCTGCATTTGAGGGTTGTTTTTTTAAACTAATGACAAGTTGTTTCATGTATGATTTCCTTTTTTTCTTCTTTTTTTTCCCTTTTTAACACTTCTCGCTCTGAAGCTGAGTGTGATGACAGTGTCATACGGGTCTATGCATAATGAGGGTATTAGGAATGTGACTGTCAGGTGCAACTTCTGTTCTCCACTGAAGAGAGAGACTGACGTCTAACCACTGTCAGTCTCTGTCCCTCCCTCCCTCCCTCCCAGCTATAGTCCATGACTTAATGTGTGTGAGTTTGTGTGAGCACTGGAGAGGCTAATAAGGACGGTACAGTTCGGCTTCAACTTGGGTGAATCTCTCTGCATCCTCAACACTGCACGAGAAAGATATTCGTCATGCTCCCAGATTTTGTGTGTTTGCGTGTGTGTGGTCAAGGAGGATATGATTCAGGCTGAGTGTTTGTGGTGGAATTGTAGTTAGATTCTTGTTCTTACCACAAGTGAAAGTGCAACTGAGTCAGCAGACAAACACAGACACAATAGTCCAGGAAACCAGTGGTGTCTACACACCCTAGCACCATAAACACGCACTCACACCAGTCACTTGATTGCCGGAACGTTTTGCCTGGTCATAATGGATTTCCACTGTTCTGAATCATGTCCCTATTGGTATTGGAGAGACACACCCAACAGAGCTGTTTGATTTACTGCTTTTGAAACAAAGACTTTCTTCAATAGAGAGTCCACAGACTGTGTTGAGTCATTCATCTGTGCTCTTCTTCAACTGTGGGTCAGTAGTTCAGTGACACTAATTGTGCTCTGTTGGTAGCAAAAACTGATGTTTTTACAACAAAATAAAGTGAATTTTCAGTATCTGTTAAGTGAAGCCCGAAGAATGTTGCAATACATTTTTCTTTTTGATAGAAGCTCAAAAAATACAATATGTTGAAAGCTTGAACATACACTTTAAGAATCTGAGGGAGATGAACAAGGATTATAACATTGTAGAAACTCAATAGTTAATTATATGGGCGTTAACTTGTAACACATTGTTTTTATTTGAGAGGACTTTCTAGACTAAACCCTCCTTTTCCTCATTCTGTCAAGGCTTTGTTTTTACATAAACATGCGGAAACTCATTGGAATCTACTGCAAACTCTTCCACCAAGTCAGTTAACTCTTTTTTTTCACATTTGCATATCTCGTCAGTTGTAGTGACAGCCTTATTGTCGTCATTGCAGATTCTGCCTTGCACCTAATTCTTGTGGAATATTAGAGCCCACTTGTAACAGAATTATCCCCTCAGCTTTGTTTTAGCAATTAAAAATCAAATCTTCTTATCCAATGTTTGCAAACATTACCAAAGCAAATGAGCTGCTGAATTTCATTTTAACCATTTCCCCACGCAGCAAAAGAAAAAAACAGTTACCATACTTTTCACACATCACATTTAGAAAAGATAAAGGGGTTCCAAGCCTAAGCTGTAATATGAAATAGACCTATCTTCTCCAAGGTCCCAAACAACCACAGAGACAGATGGCAGAATATATTGTATTTATTTATAATGGGATGGGGGAAAAAGAAAAAAAAAGAGATGGAGCTAAGATTGGCTTCAGGGTGGTCAAGGCCAACACAAGAAATAAAACAAAACAAACTGACAAAATCAAACAAAGAAAATCACAGAAAGCAAACATCACAAAATCAAAGAAAACAAATGACAACATCTTTACTTTGCCAAGTAAAATAAAATAATAAAAAATAACTTGTATATATAAAAAAAAAAGTTCCAGTCCACTCAAGGACAAAGGGATAATGCGATGGAAGAGCGTACACATTGCTAACAAATCACAGGCAGAGGGAGATGATGTTAGGTTGGTTTATATCTTGGGAGGAGAAATCATCTGTGGAAGCCACCATCCATTGACCAGTAGCGTTTGTGGTCTGTTAGCACAAATATTTGCTTACAACGTGTCTCTTCATTTATACTGGTGGACAACAAAATATGACCACAGGAATAACTATGTATAATCTAAGAGAGATTTTTTCTAAGCGCACTGTTCGTCTTCAGGCTAAATTAAAACAGTCCTCCTCTTTTCGCCTCAATCAATACATCTCCTTGGTGATGGGTTTAAGTAATAATGGCCTTAACTGCACCTCATCAAGAATCAGAGGCTCAGACATATGTAAATTTTCAGAATTAATGACTAAATCAAATTAGCATTGCTACTTATTTGCAGGATGCAGGTACAGTAGCTCAAGTCAATGAACTGTTATTGCCTGAGAAAAGCTAGTTGCAAACGTTAATTGGCACTTGTTTGCTGTCATTGACTGCGACTCATTCTTTCAGACTAATTACTGCCATCTCATAAATTCAGATGATTGGCTGTCCTGTTCCTCCTCCACTGCAGACATGTGTAAGAGTCTGGCAATGTCTGTGTAATGTTTGGCATTTTCCAAACCAGAGCTGCTCGGTAAATTGTTTATGAGAATGACTTCAAGAGAGGGATGTCCAAAATGAAAAAGAGGAACTTGTTGAGGGTGAAGGGTGTGACCACAGACTGGAGGCACTACAGGATACAGCGTCTGTGACATCAGCCACAGGTTTCTGAACGGAGGTTTTCAAGCCTGGCTCTGGGTTTGCCAATCCAATTTTGGGCAAAGGGGAGGTGGTCTGCTGTGAAAAGCAATGTAAACTATGATGACATGCTGTGAGAGGCTGAGCAGCCTGTCAGTCATACAAAGGCTTTCTTAATCAAGGGAACCAACACGTTTTTAAATGTGTGTGACAGCTGTACAGCTATACAACGCTTCCTTTGATGGTGTCCTGTAAGACTGTATATTGTATGTCTACATGAGTTCCTGTGGATCAGTTGTGGCAGTCTGAGCTCCGCTGCTTTTGTAGCATTTTTTCTTAACGCTTGGTCACTGCTTTGACTTTTTACCTGTAATAATGAATTTTTATTGAGATAATATAAGTTTTACTGCTGTATACGACTTAATGCAATTCCGTAATATTAGGAACAAAATAGTCACTGTGTTGATTATGTTAGATTTTCCCTTATTTTGTTTTCTTTATTTGATAGATAGATAGATAGATAGATAGATAGATAGATAGATAGATAGATAGATAGATAGATAGATAGATAGATAGATAGATAGATAAAGATCGCCCAGATTGACCTCAATTATTTGATGCGTAGTTGCACAAACGTTCTGCATGATTGACTGAGATGTTTATGCAAATAAAATCGTGGCAAAATTTGCCCTCTAAAATAGTAGTTGAACAGAATGAATGAATCCAATCACAGTTGAAGCATACATTGCACACAGATGGAGTCGTCTCTTCCTTGCATGCTTGGCTTGTTGGCTGCTTTGTCTGCTACTGTAAAGTCCTGCAGCAACAACAAAAAAAATCACATTCAAACTGACGGAGCTGACAGTACACAAAGTATTATGCAACTGGACATCACATACCTATTACCTGCAGAGCCCCTCCTTCAGTGTCTTAATTAGATACAAGTGTAGGCAAAAGTTATATTCAGCACTATATGTATCTCACAGTCAGTTCATATGAATTCCAACAACATAATATGAACCAATCAAGTGGAGAAGCACTGTTAATTCAGATTGTGCCCATTATTTTTGTACACCTCCTTATCTTGGTGAAGATTTTTATCATTCTACGCAGTGATATTGTCCAAAACAAAACAAAAAACAGATCAAACAATTCAAGTGTCTTTTGAGATACTTTTGTAGACTATCCCTTGTCAGCTCAAGTCTATCTATTAGGCCAGCCTCTATAAAGCTGGCATGGGTCTTGCGGCCAAGCACACCATTAACTGGGGAATTAGAAACCCTGAGAAGTTGTTAATCACCACAGTCATTCACATTCCACATAGACTCTACTCTGCTCAGGACCTCTATGAGCTGGGGAAGGGGCATGGTCTGGGGGAAGCTGGGCCAATGCTATTGGACCCAGTGGTCTTTAATTAGAGGGAGAGCTTGGCAGGGACTGATGGAGGAGAAAGGCTCTCAGGATGTGAGTCCAGGGTGAGAGGGTTCACACACAAAACACTGGCTTTTCATCACTGCATGACTCACTCAGTTTGTGTGTAAAGTGTGGTAGATGTGTGTGTGTGTGTGTGTGTGCGCGCGTGTGTGTGTAAGGCAGAAAAAGTGAGAAAATGTGTGTGCACTTGTACTGTATGCTGGTGTGTGAGTGTGTGTGCACGTGACTAGTGCGCGCATGTGTTTCTTACCTCACTGCTCAGGCATTCCAGTAGAGAAAGTGGTGTGAAGTGAAAGAGCGGCTCTCACAGTGTGGGTATTCATGGATCTGGCCCCCGTGGGCCGGTCCGGGCTCCAGTGTTCACAGACAAAGCCTCTCCAGCAGGACCCAGACACACTCACACAGAAAGGGGAGCAACAGAAGGAGAGGAACGCAGGAGAGGGGGAGACAAGGTAACAAGGGGAGAAGAAAATGGAGAAGGGTTGGGAGAGGGCAATAGGAGAAGGTCTGTGTGGCAGCTCCTATTCCAGCCAAGAATGCAGATGTGAAGATTGTCATGTATAACTGGAGAACTGAAACCTGCTCCGCTTTGATCCAGAATCTGGAGTTTTGTTTGAAAATCCTCAGTAATGATACTTGTTTATTATAAGACCTCGCCTTTCAGACTCGCGGGTTCAATAAGAGATTCTTTGTCGCGTCTCTCGTTCGTACTGTAACTTTACAATAAGAAAATGTCATGTTTGAATACACTTGTGCCCCCCCCCCCCTCCAACAACCTTTTATTCTTTTTTCTCCTTACTGCTGGCAGAGTCCATGAATCTATCCTACTCTCCTCCTGGGGAACAAGCCCCTCCCTCTATTTTTACATCAGCCAATCCCGTCTCTCTCTTCCAGCGCTCTCTACTCCCTCTAGCATTAAGCCAGCAGCTTGAGCTCTTAGGATTCCATGAGAATTTCTTCCACTTGGCCGTCCCGTCACTGTTCCCCCTGCCTGGCCCCTTCCCTAGATCGGGTAGCCTGGTTCACTGTGTCCTTAAACAACCCGTGTGCATGTACAGGAAAGGGGCCCCAAAGTGGGGAGGCCCATCTCTAACCCTTACTTTTCGAAGAGACAGACTCGCACTGGAAAATCTCTATACCAGCTTTTCTTTATTGATGAACTCCAGGGTGTCATAGTTAACACCGACATAGCTGTTAATTGTGAATGTGGCATCTATTAGAAAGTATATACACACACACGGGGTATGACCATGCGTTGTAAGTATTGTAAGTTTACAGTATGTGTTGTAACCTCTCAGCGTGCAATAGAGAGGAATCTTTTAAAACAGTTTACAGTATGTGGATGTAAGCTTTGGGTTGATATTTTGGTGATATTTATAATAATCCCATGGTATTTCCTCATTGCACATGCAGTTTGAGAGAATGCAGGGAAGAACATGAATCTGAAATCCTTGTCTAATTGAAAAATGTGAAAGACGGATTTTATATTGTTATCAGGCCCTGGTGCTTCACAAAGTAGGAACACCGGCTTGTTTATTGAGTTTTGTACTCAGGCTTGGCAGATAAAAATTAGTTCATGGAGTCACGTTTATATGAAAACAATCATTTGTAACAGAGGAAATGAGCTAATTTAAAATTTTGAATAGTGTTTTAGAAATATCTTAAATGTTCCTTATTTAAACTTTGGGCCTGCAGTCCCTCTGCGCTTTAACATGAAGCACCTGTCTGTTTGGAGATGGATGGGTGAGTGGATGGATGAAATTGATGGCCTTGTGCTGAGGCTGCAGAGTCAATAGGCTGGAGTGTGCAGCAGCCAAGAAATGGACAGAAGATGATTGATGAAGTTAAACTAATGATATAGGTAGCAATATGCATAGTTGATTTTACACTGCACGAAGGCAATTCACAGAGTAGCAGCAGATAGGCTACAAGTGGCTCCACATACTTAAGCATATTTAATTATTGATGGTTCCCACTCAGTGCTGTCTATGTAAATCAAATACATTTGTATTGACTTTGCCATTGGTTAAGAATTTGTGTAAAATTGATAAGGTGCCATATTCATATTCACTATTCAGTTTGTGACTTGAGAATGGTCAGTCTCGGATCTGTATCAGCTGAAACCATGCAAGCCGAAGATAATGCGGGTGCTTGTAGTAAGACTTGGGCTAAAGAAGTGGTGGCACAAGCTTCGAATTTAAACTGAAATGCGCTGAAGTGCACTTGATTTGTTAGAATACCTCTCTAGTGGAGTTTCTCTCTCCATTTCCACACAAGTAATGTCTCTGTGAGCCATGAAATTACCAAACTGGTGGAGGCAAAAAAAAAAAAGAGAAAAGAAAGAGAAACCATTTCACCAAGGTCACCACTGGCACAAATTAAGATTTACAGTCTCATGTTTCAGTACATGTTGAGACTTCCTTCTGAGCTCAGGTTCTCCAGAATCCAAGAGTACGTTTACAACCTAAAACATAAATTTTGTAGTATATGGTGGTACAACAGAGATTTATGGAAACATGTATATAAGAGATTCAGATTTCATGTTGCTTGTAAAGAAAAACAGAGCCCAGTTTGCGATAGAAAGTGAGACCTGGGCAGCAGCTGAATGATACATCGTCCTCAGTCTGATGACTTTGTAGAATTCATTTTGCAAGGTGACAGTGAGATATGTCTTGGCTACTCTGTCAGTAGACTGTTTCACAATATTGCTTCAAAAATGGCACATAAATGTGCATGGTCATAGATATGTAGAGGATGGACAACCTGTTTAGTCCCCTTGTTGTTGAAAAACACAATTTCTAAAGGCTGAATCTCAAAGTGGCTTAAAGCTTAAAAATGAGCAGCTTGATTGAGTTTGATTTACAGATGTTTTGCACATTAGAGTTAGCCTGCTCTTTGGAAAGTTATACAAGTTTCAATGAAGCTGGATATTTTTCATAACAGCACTGTAGCTATACAGAATTAGAAAAGGCACAGGGTTTTAAGTAAAAAATCAACTTTGCATGATATTTTATACTTTGTTATTTCCTGTTTTTAGTTGAATACTGGGTACTATAAAATACAATAAGTTATCTTTAAATAATGTTCCCAGCCTGGTTGTGCTTCACTGACTTGAAAAATCTGTAAATGATGACCATACATGTTGCGGCTCCATCTTCATTCTTAACATATCTCAGTCAGCCAGCTCACATGGAATGGATTTAATATAATGATACAGTTTGGAGTTTATTTTGGCTCTGACCTACTCTCGCTAAACTAAGCAAATTTGAGAATGGGGCGGAGAAAGGGGGAGAAGTTAATGTCGAGCATACAGGTGGATGTAGGGGTGTGGGTGGGGTTTATGAAATCCTTGCTCAAGCAGTTACAGCAGCACTGATGGTGTTTGCAAAGTCCATACTCAAAGATGCATTGTATAAATTTCAGAAAGCCTAAAAAGCATGATTATAAATCATTCATCTGTCACTGTCGGACAACTCTGTAAACTGCAGATTAGATATTGTAGGTCTTTAGAGTAATATACTTACAGTAAACTTCCACTTTAAACTGGAACATGAATGAATGGCTCTTGAATATGGGGATATTGAACGCACAGTGCACACACTGTCATATAGCTTTATGATCCCTTTGAATCCTGATCCTCTCAAATCCCTGCTGACCTAGAGGCCGTGACCCCAGCATCTGCCAGCAGTGGCAGAAGGAGAGGCAAGCTACAACTGTCTGAGTCACACCTAGACAGATGCTCTGTAAGTTCTTGCAGTGAACCTGCCCTGAAAGTCTCATAGGGTATAAGATGAGTCATTAGACATCAACCCTGTCCCTGAATCATAGCAGACACTTTAGACATTAGGAACGCCCAATGAAGATTATGTTTTGTCTAAAACTGTAATGAAAAATGTCAGTGTAAAATATGAAAACTCTGAAGCCAACCACCTCAATCCTGCAGTGCTTGCACAATATTGTCCTATAAAGGATGCCATTTGAAAGTCAGTAACGACATAAATTGTTGTTATTGTGTGGGAACTTGCAACCATGTCAAAAATCCTGTCACTGTGTCCATTGTGCATGTCTTTGTGAGCCAAGACGTGATTTTGTGCAAGATTAGGATGATCTTGGTGCCAACGTTCAATTGTACTGTAATGGATACTGTATGTGTCACAGATGGTACCAGGCCAAATCAGCATCTTGCTCTTACTTAATGATACTTGTAGTGATGAGGACCAGAAGTTGCACTGTGCAAAATCCTGGAAAATGAAAATGGAGCAGTGAGTAGTGAGCCCAAAGCCAGGCTTCAAAGCATCCCACAAGAAACATACTGTTGTCCATATAAACAGTTTCACATTAATCTTGTTGGGTTGGTGGTACCCATTACATATGTGTATGTATTTGTAACGACAAGGTTTTCTTTGTTAATGTCTTCCAATTTCATATATGTACCATTTCCTTGTGCTATGGACCTTCACCTCGCCATTTATTAAACTTTTGAACATCTATGACAAAATACTATCACACCCAATTTAAGGTGTCGGTGGTGACACATTTTGCAGTGTAGCTGGGTTTCTGTTCACTACTCAACTCTGTATCCCTGAAAAATAGGTTTTCATTCATATCCACTAGAATTCAGCCGATTTTGGTCGTTTGAGGAAAGTTCGATTAAGGGCACAATTTCTTCATCTTGATATTTTATGTTTATGTGTTTATTATTCTATTTATATGTTTTGGGTTTTTTTTTTTTATATCTCGACACCTGGATTTGATAAAGAGGCAACAGTACTTGTAGATGTTATTGACGTAATGTTTTTTGATCATCTTTTAATTCACTGCTGGTGTAGCTTCTACAATGACTTGTGCACAATGTGGCTAGGTTTAATACAGTGGTTAAATATAGTGCACATTTCCACCGTGTACAATTTATGTGAGTGAGTATTGGATTTATTTGTTTGTGCTCTTATTGTGTGCAGCGGTGCATGAATGCGAGCTAAGTTTGATGTATGTAAGTGAAGCTGCTTGCCTCTTTCCTTCCTGTGTGTTCTGAAATCTCCTTTGCTGCAGACTGTCTGGGGTGCAGAGATGGTGGGTGGTGTAGGGTGTGGGGTGTGGGGGAGGTAGGCAGCGGACATGGCGGCAGGCCAGAATCAATTGGCAGTGTAATGAGATGGCCTGGTGCCAGGTAACCATGGAGCTACCCTCTTTGCCTGTCTACCAGTGCAGAGTTCAAAATTAAACTGAATGAATGAGAGAGTGAGGAGGGAGGGGAGCGAGGGCAGGGAAATAAGGGTCTTAAATGGCAGGAGTGGAGGGTGAGAGAAAGAAAGAAATGGCAAGAGAGGAGGGTGGCTGATGAGGCGCTGTGGGCTATTTCTAAGCGCTGCTGCAGAATCTCACTTGTGAAGGAAGATGGCAGGAGTAAACTCAGGATCCACCCAGGGTTTTTATACTCTGGAATATCTGGAAATATACTGTCTATCCATCCACATCTGTGCGCAGCCACATAAAAGTAGACATTTATGAAAAAATAAGTGCACTTCACAAAGGACGAAAAAAAAAAAGCGGTTTCCTCAAGTTTTCTTCCTTTATGTCGATGCTGAGCTGCTTCATTGCTTTAATTTCCATGTAAATCTCTGCATATTTCTTCTTCCCCATTCTCCTAGACCCGTTCTTCCTCCTGTCATGGAAGACGTGTTAATATTGAGTATTTGGCCTCATTTTTAAAGTGATTAGTACAAGTCAGTGGATCCTGCAGATGAATAGAAATTAAGTAATTAATACAGTAATTAGATCTATTTCTCCTTCCTACAGCCTTACCCCTGCTATGTCATTGTGCTCCCTGCTTTCCCAGCTCCATTTGCAAAGCATCTTGAGGAAACTGTTGTATTTCAATTCAAATCAACTGAGATTAATTTAAATGAGTGAAGAGGAAACCAAAGGTGAACTTAAATGTTTTTAGATCATTGAAATTAGATTTAATGCTGTTGTTTGGTGCTCTCTGTAGTGGTGAACGTAAATGTAAAACATGGCTTAACGTACAGGTTGCATATTGTGTTGCGTGAGTCCTTCTTATCCTGATGTGACCTTTGCTTTGACGAGGATGCTGTCTCTCTCTCTCTCTCCTCTTAATCAGTGGTGTCATGAAGGAGGGAGAGTGTGATATACGACCAGTCTGTACAGTAACGAGAATGTTCGGCAGTGGGCCTCATGGCCTGTGAAAAATGCTCAGGCACTCTCTGCTGAAACTGGCCAGACTTTGAGAGTTTTGAGTGCACGTTAAGAGAGAGAGAGACGAGACAGTGGGCCAAGATGTCTGTGGTGTGGATTAATGGGGAGGACTGGAGAAAGGGTGCCGCAGTTGTGCGTGAGCAGAATATTTGATGGGGGAAGCGAGAGGAGGGAACAGTGAGGGACAAGCAACTGCAAGAGATGGGTGAGATGAAAGGGGGGAAAGAGATAAAAATGGACTGAAAACATCAAGAAGCAAAGATGTATGAGCGTGAATGAAAATGTACAGTAATAAATACTGCTGCTGTCTCGTGTCTCCCACTGGCGCTTTATCCTGCTCTCTTGTCTGATTGCAGTCTACAGTGCAGGCTTTTTACACATTCATTCTGTTGCACTGGGCTGAATATCTACATGGAGGCCTGCTTCACAGGCAGCTGAAATAAACACCTCAATCAATCCCAGTTAAAGATTTCTCTACAGACAACACACGTAGGAAACAAAACCAGGCAGAGTGAATAAAGCAAGTAAATGTTTACTTTCAAATGTTATGTCAAATATGCTTTAGTGAGTTTGCAAGGGCTGTTGTTTACATTTACAGCCAATATTGCTTGGTTATGACACTTTAAGTCCCCAAGGAGACATATGTGGACACACCTGTACCCATTATAAAGTCAGTTCTTGTTTCCTGAACTATGTGCTTCTTCTCTTTTTGTTCCTCCAGCAACTCCCTGGCAGACAGATGGGTACATCTAATGTCCTTATGTCTGCTTTTGGTCTGGAGACAGCAGAAACATTTTAGAAGACCAAAAGCATTTCAGTAGATGAAATGTTCCAGTATACACGCCATTACTTAGATGTCAGTGCTTTCATGATGATGAATGTACAGTTTGTAATGTGGTGTTGTAATTACACGAATTGAGCTCTGGAATATTAAAACCCCTCTGCAGGGTCAGTCTGATATGAACTACTAACAGCCGGCCAGCATACATGTTTTACAGCTTTAAGGTACATCCAGCCTTTTGTTTCTCTAAGCTCTGAGCTGTGGCGATTTTCTGACTTGTTACTGAAGGTTTAAGTTGCTTATGCAAGTTCCTCAGATAAAAGGCTCGACTGTAGGCGGGTATTTCATGTTTTGATTGCTGTATCCAAACAATTAAAATCAGCCATTTTCAGTACCTGTCCCCCGGGATGCAAAATGTTGCCTCTAGGTAGCTTTTCAGATCAGGATTTAGATATTCATTAAAATGCCACTAGAGAAGAGCTGTGTCTGAAATAGCAACATAACTGTACATGTTTGTACTATGGGAAGCACCAACTGTTCAGCAGTCACTTGGTGATAATGGCTTCCAATGACAGTCTAAACACAAATAATGAATTACCAAAGAGGTAAAGTGATTGAGTTTCAACAGGAGATACAAATAATGTTGGTAATTATAGCTTTCCCTGGAATGTCTCTCGTATCAATATTTTAAAAAAATAAGGCGTATATTTTCCAATTCAAACATTCAAGGCATTCAAACATATTATACATGATATACTTAGTTATACAAAATATATGCATTTTTAAACTAATACTGAAGCAATGAAGATTCAAAAGGAGCAATTGTACATTTCATTCCACATGTCAAATTACAATGGAAATGAAAAATACAAACTTTCCTAGAGATGAGCTTGAAAAAAAGATAAAAAATCATTAAAGAAAGCCAATGATTGCATTAAAATCCTAAATGCTGTAAATGATCTGCGCAATAATATCTCCATGTGATACAACAGTGTGAATGCATTATACGTGACTTTATTTGGTTTTAAGTGTACCCCAGTCCGGTGATGAGATTAAACTCCTCCAGTCTGATATGAGTCCGTCTAAAGAACAGCACAGACCCTCATAAGGGAATAGAGTAAAACCAGAAAATAGGGATTGCCTCACGGAAGGACAAGCCATGTGTGACAAGCGATCCTGTGTTTTGTGTGTGTTAAGTTGTGCATGTGCTGCATTGACACCTCATTAATAACACTGAACAATGCTTTAATCCCATTTCATATCAAGAAATGCAACAATATTATATCAGCCAACACTTACTTTGAAAGGTCATTGTTTCAATAAAGGCCAATTCCTAGAAATGTCTCTCACGAATCCGTCAGACAAAAAGGTGTGGGTGGATTCTGTAACACAGGCTGCCTTTATTAAAGGTGGCTCTCAGATGCAAGATTTAGGCCACCTCACTGATGGGAGGAGTTAAAGTTTCATTTCTTTGGCAACAACTGTAACAGTGACACTGCAGTAATAAATCTTTCGCTTGAAAGTAAATCACAGGAATTAACACTGAAATTTAGTGAGTGAGCGTAAGGAGGGGATAATCCATGTCCAAGGTTGGATACACAACACTGTGAAGCCCAAGATGGACAATAATGAGGACCCATGCTGTAAGAAGGTAGTAAACAAACCAAAAAAAATTTAACCATTACCATCAAATGTAATGATAATCTATGTTACTCACACCTGAATTCTTCGGCTCAGTTGTCACTATATTTTCTCCCCTGACGTTATGCTACTGTACGAAAAAAATGCGGTAATGATTTTTGCCTATTGTTGGCAACCCACTTCTTCTTCTCCACTTTCCCAGGCTCTCAGAGTGGCTTTAAGGGGTTACCTTGTTAGAGGTTTGGGGTTATGCCCATGTCGGTCACTCTGTTTTCTTCAACCTTCTGTTTTTGGAGAGGCCCTTCTCTGTGTCGGCACTGTGACAGGGTTCTTGGCAATATCCTGAAAGTCAAATCTGTTCATTTAGATTCAAGTGGTGACCATGGAGTAGACAGCAGCCCATTGGCATGCTGTGGCAAAACTAGTATCCAGGGCTCTTAATATCCTGAACCCAACATTTGTCCTTTTTCATAACACTAACAAACTGATATACATGGACAAATCTATGTTTGAAAGCAGTTCTTGTTTTTCTAAAATATGGCACATACCGAAGCTTTTGCGCACTTTGTACCTGGTTTTAATTTGCTTTTAAATGAGCTTATACTTCTCCCAGACATCAGGCGTCAGGGTCAGAATGAGCAACACCCTGATAGGGACTTTCATGTCTTGCTTAAGGGCACTTGAGTTGGGCAACTGCTTACTGGTGCATAGTTATTGTCAAACCTCACAGATGTGTTTGAACATCGACTGAGATAATGGTTTTAACGCTGATGCATTCATACGTTTTTGTGTGAAAACAGCAGAAGCCCACATCTGAATTTTCTAACGGGACCAAGTGAAAACAAAAGGCCTATTGCCGCAAAGGAGGAAGAACAGGATCAAGTGTATGGAAGTGGATTTCCCCCACCCTTGGGTTTTTGCAATGGGAAAAACCAGGATGGGCTCATGTAAAATAATCTTACACGGTTGCGTCACCTTTTTATTAAATAGAGAGTTCAAAAAAAATTATTTGATGCCTTTTGAATGTGGCTAGTTGCCTTTTAGCCCGTTGTTGATCTCTGTTTCTTGTTTTGTTTGTTATTGGAGCTGAAGCAGAAACACAACATTCCCTGTATAATGCAGCACATTGTCTTATAATCAATGATGTGTCAGTTTAGGAACCAACACATTGCAGTCATTGGCCGTATCGTTAATCTGCAGAGCTTTTTTTTTAGGAACACGTGAGCCAAGAGACAATTAACAGAATTGGCCCGTGGATAGAGCCTTGAGATGCCCCACTAGACGAGGATGTAGTACTACTGACTACAGCGACATGCCTATTGAACTACATACTATATTGTTTTAAGGTCAGAGTTGGCTCTGAGGTTAAGTGCATTGAGAAAGACACTTAACTAGAGGAGTTCATTCAATTACATCAGCAAACATCTTATAATGATTTAGATTTAGAGAAGATTATATTGACCGTCTATGTCATTGAAAGCTTTATAGACATGCAAAGGAGAACAAAATGCACGTACTGAAAAAATGGTAAATACGAAATTTGAAATTGTAATGCTAGCATGCCGCACTGAAAATTTTGAAAAAGATAAAATAGTAGTTCCACAATCAGATATATATATATTTTCTCATGTTTTTTAAATTCAAAATACAAGTAATTGGTCCTGTTCTGCATCCTGAACACTTTAAATAAAGTACATAAAACACTGAGCATCAGGACAACGACACATTAACACAGACAACAGTGGAGAACATCAGGATGAGGGCATATGGGAGACACACTATAAGCCATATCAGCCTTACTGGTTTACAGTTGTAGTCTTCCCTCCCTGCATGGTGGGCCAAGTAGAGTTTCTTATGCACTGACAACACAGCTGTACACCATTCGTCCGGGCTGAAAGACGGCTAACGGGACAAAGGGCATGAGTGAGGAGAGGGAGACGAGGGAGAGATGCTCGCTGAATCGCCCAGCCCTCCCCTGAGCAGGACGGGGAGCACCACTCTTCCTCTCTGCTCAAAGCTGCTTTCCCCCGGCCCTCAGCCATTTTGGAGAGAGGAAAAAGTGGCTGCGTTCTCTCTCCCTCTCTCACTACGTGGCATAGCTTTGGAAAGGCTTCGGCTGCTGTGTTGTAGCAGCAGAGAAGGCACACTTTGCAGCTCGCACTTGGGAGATAATATGTTTGCAGAGAAAAAAATCTGATGCGAAAACAACCTTCTTCCATCTTGACTTTTTTTTTTTTGCTATCTTTTTTTTTCTTTTTTTTTTTGGTATGAATTTTTGTGCCCCTTGCACTCAGCTGCAAAACCTCTCTCCTCTTTGCTGTGCACTTTCACTCATGCTGTGTCCTTTTCTTCAATAACGTGCGCTTTAGTTTTGGTGACCGGTCCTTTCCCCTTGTCTCTTTTAAGTAATATCTTTTCTCATCTCTCAATTTGATTTTATGCAACAAAGTTTAAGACAAAGGGATATGTCCAAATTTTGGCAGCACTAAGAAGAGACAGAGCTGCAGCCAAGGATCCTGCTGAGATCCAAAAAAGCCAAGCAGAATGAAGCACCAAAAAAAAAAAAAAGAAAACACCACCCTTTCCTTTGCTTGTCACAAATTCCACTTTCTCTGTAGCCAGCCCTGCGCTGCGACTCCTCCTCATCCACATCTTACCGCATTCAACCTTTTGCCATTTCTCTCTTGCCGTACCTTTTTTTTTAAAGGCGATTTGAGGTTTTTGTACCCCGGAAAATGGGGACTGGACAACGGGTTAGGAGGGCGTAACAGGGAGAGAACGAGGGGTTGTTATCTTCTTACTTTTGCATGTTATTTGGCTTTTTTCTTTTCTATTTTTTTTTTACTGTTATTGAATCGCGGTTGTTGTGCCTGTAGTTTTTAGTCTTTCATGTGTTTTAAGGGTGTGCTTGGATTACCACGTGTTTGTAAGAGTGTGGTGTTAGGAATGTGTGTACGAGTGTCTAATACGTGAATGGTGGACTTTCTGTTCTGTTCACAGTCAGTTTGTGATTATTTGTGTGTCTGTTTTTATAGGTTTCTTGATTTATGCTGAAGCACTGGCCTACGCTACCCCTCAAGCCTGACTCCATTTGATTCCAGAGGATGTCTGACCATCAGATCCAGCGTGTACCCACTGGTATGTTGGTGATTTATAATGTGCTTTTTTCTCTTATTAGCTTGGTTCAGTGTATTTTCTAATTCGCACTATATGACGCGTATCTGGTGATGGGGCATGTTTTTATTTTTTGACTGTGTTCGCTGTTCACACCAGAATATGTTCTGGAGTTTGTGGGAGATGGTAAGGTCAAGAGAAACAGTGCTATTAGACATTATGGGAATGCACAGTTTATCAGATAATCACAAAGAAAGTATTTATGATCGATCGTTTGTCCTTTCAAAATTAAAACTGCTGTCATATTTTGTATCCATGCAGGTGCAATTTAATGTGATTTAACAGTATCGCTTGGTCCTAGTTTATAATGTCTATAATGAATGATTTTTTTGTCGAATTCGATTTGCATTGCTTGGAATGTGTAGTTTCATTTTATTCGGTCCTTTGTCTTATGATGGTCTTGGTATTTTATTCATATTGTGGTATTTCATAAAGAAAAATATATGCTGCCTAAAATGGTATTTTATACAACACAAATTTATTTTCTAAATTCAGATCATTCATTAGTAGTTTTTTTTTTCTTCCAGATGTGAAACGACGCACAATATATTTATTATTCTGTCTGACATTTCAAAAATAAAAGTTGACCTCAAAAGAATGTGATCAGTAGGTTACACAAACACAACGTCAATTACACAGTCATGTGCTCTGGCCTGCTCAGTGTACCATGGTTTAATTTCAAGGCTCTCCTCGGTAAGATACAGAAACAGGAAATATGTTTAAAGCCACATTGAAAATGTTTAATTAGATATACAACATGAACAATGCGTGAAAGAATCTCTATTTTATTTTACAGTCCCGGCGCTATCAGGCAAAAGATTTATTCCTCAAATATTGTGAAGACAAATGTTAAAGTTGACTGTAGAAGATATATGACATAGGTGTACAAAGTTATCAGCATGATCAACTCTGCTTCTTGATAAATACCATTGTTCATTGTGATGCATTTGCTGAACGCCCATTAAAACGAGCTGAGTTTGCAGGTTCAGACAGTAATTTGACTTGGTGTTTCCATGTGTTGTGGGTTTCTGCCTCCTTATTTGCTCTTGAAGGGGTAATGCCAGCTGCCACAAACCCGTAGATCCGAACTTGTGGTGACTGGCTGCACAAGCTCGTATCTATAGGTATGTGTCTTCCTGGCAAACACAGCACCTGCCCTGTGGAAAAATGACTAGCTAAGGGTAATTATTCTCAAAGCAGGTTTTTACTGGAAAGACATAAAGATGGGAACTGTCAGATGTCTTTGAACTCTTTTTTTATAAAGTAATTTATAGCACCAAGCTCTCTTTGTGGTTTTCCCATGATTAAACGACATGACCCTGTCTGACCCTGAATCCTGGATACAGCCTATTTTTTTCTACCGAACCTACCAACCACGTGTCCCTTCTTTTACGCAGTGACCCCACCCAAACCAGTAGGGCTGGGTTCTATGACAATATGACATAATATTACAAAAATCTCTTTAATATCTCTGCCTGAATTAGGCCATTGGGTCAAACCAGTGAACATGACTGACTCTTATTCATATTTTAAATATGCATAAAATTGATTTGTCCGGTAGGTATTTTCGATAGATGATTAATAAACGCACACTTGCGTCTGTTAATTTTAGCCGTACGCTTTTACCTAAATGTACGTATAAATTTACCAAAATCGCAACGACAGTTTCTATCGTTATCGCTATCAAAGCGTACTGTTTCAATACTTTACCATGGTAGATTTGATCGGCACGCCTACACCTACTAAGCAGCCATCCTTCAGTCTCCTGCAGTGCTCCGCAGGTTGAGGTAGTAGGTTGTATAGTTCAGAGTGACACCACAGGAGATAACTGTACAGCCTCCTAGCTTTCCCTGAGGAAACACTACTCACTCTGGACTCTGATGGAGTATTTTACCAAACACCAACTTTTGTGCTTCACCAGAGCGGGAATGACATTTGTCGGTTGGTTGTAAATAAACTGTCTCTGTATCGAGTGGTTTTGTATTTGACCCTAAAATACTGATTTTGAGTTTTCACATTTATAGAATATGAAAAGAGGTAAAACTAGCATGAACGTGGGGAAATGTCCTTTCAGCCTTTTTGTACAGTCTGACATTATTTGTCGCATATACGAAAACCATGACAGAGTAGAGAACAATGATTGGTGAAACCTTTGAGATTTGTGGAGAAAGCTCCAAAATGCTGCAGCGAGGTCTGTGGGCCGCTCTAATGAAAGAGATGCCACTGAAGGGAAACACCATACAGCCGCAGGGGGAAGAGCTCAGTCTTGGCAGCCAATTATGTACAAAGTTCAGTTTCACTTAAGCAAAACGATATATTTCCTCTGCACAGCTATGTGGTAAAGACACTGCTGTGATCAAAACAGCCAGGAACAACTTTCACTGCTTTAGACCTCTGAAATCATCTTGGTCCCTGACAGCAATGTAAAACACCGTGATTTACTGCCTTATTTGAAACATTTTCAAGTGATTCTTTTGTGACTTTTCGCTGCTCTTATCAGACACTTTTAAGCTGTATGGTTAGCTCTCCGTTGGACACTATATTTTCTAAACTTCGAGTTGAAGGAGCTCAGTTGAGGGCTTCCATCTAAAGACGTTCAGGCTGAATGTGGCATTCAAATGAAATCAAAAGGTTCTTTTCAATAGATTGCATTATTTGTACAAGCTATTGATTAATACGCAACACTAGCAGCAATCTACAGTAAATTATATTTGCAGTTACAGGATTCCCTCCTTGAGTAACACAGTCATGAAATGAAAATTGTTCCTGTTGCTTCTTTTTTTAGTATTGCCATGTAAGCATGTTCTTTTTACAGTTTGGAGTCTGAGCTAATCTTTGAAAAATAAAATGGGACAGTGGATACAGTGGTGTTAGGGAAGAGATGGTATCCCCGTAGTGCGGTGTGCTGCTGTGTGCAGATGTGTAGAGCAGGGAGTGGTATGATGATGAAAGACTGTTTCCACTTAAACTCTTCGCTCTCTGTCCCAAGGCCACCGGGTTCGATGGAGGTGGGGTAAGGAGCTCTGTGGGCCAGAATGCATTAGGGGCCCTTGGTACGGGGCAGCTCCAGCAGTACAAGAGAACGGAGCAGAGAGTTACAGTAGAGACATGAACATGAATCTACAGTTATTTTTCTCCTCGGTGCATTTATCCCCTGTTGGTCTTGTTTTTTCTCGCTACAAGAAAAGTGTGTTTTATTTTACATCAATGCCTGTGTTAGATGCTCATTCTCGTGGCCGTGGGGTAGTGTGTTACAGTATACGGCAGGAGGCATACAGGAGCTCTCACTCATGAACCCCCCCAGCACACACACACACACACACACACACCCCGCCCTCCATGTGGAATCTAAGTGTAGCTTTTTGTCTTCATTGAAAATTTCTATAAATAGTCCTGTTTAGCTTTTCTAATGCGAGTCCTGTGTGTGGCCGAAGTGTCAACGTTGCGGTAGAGGAAGTGGAAGTAAAGAAGGGAACTTTTGTAAAACCGAGATTCTACAAACGAACACCGAAACACTGCATGGCATGTCATGAGTTAAGAGAACACAGCATGTGATGTCTGTGACACAGAAATGTATTTATTTTTTAAAAAGTGCTAGTCAAAAAAGGATGAACTTGAGTCAGAAAATAAAGGAAAATGCAGATTAGGGGAAAGTTTTTGTTTGAGTTTCAATTGACCTAGAAATGAAAGAGAACACGCTCAGTGAAACCAGCAGAGGGAAAGAGGGTGATAATGTGGGACCACACAGGCCATTTTTCTGCTGTCACTGATCTCAGCCCATTGTGTGTTGTCCGTCTGAGGAACCCTGCGCCTCTAATTCCCTCTTCTCCCCATTTGTCTCGCTTTCCTACAATCTTGTCTCTCGTCTTTTTCTTTTTTTTTCACAACCCTTTTCTGCTGCTTTACAGCAACTAATACTGATAAAATATAAGACTAGCACACCACCAGGCTTCCAGTTACATTTCCTTTACCGCTTACCGCTTGTTCCCACCCTCCTTCTCTCCATGAAATGCACGCTGTAATACCCAGTCACTCTCACAGACACAGAGGGAGAGAGAGACAGGAACAGAATACCGGACTTGCCGACTGAGGAAGGATTTTTTTTTTTTGCTTCTCTTAAATGAAAAGGAGCTTGAAAGGAAACACTGTAAGATGAAAATGCGATTGCCTATCTTTGCCTTCTTTCTTTCTAACCTCTGCAACAGTATGCTCGTGCTCTCTTTCCTATTTCTCCCTCCCTCTCTACAGTACCTTTCCTTATCTCTCCTTCTCTCTGCATTTAGCAGGCCTTTAGAGTCTAAGTGATTTCAGCTGTGGGAGGAAATGAATGGATGATATTTATTTCTCTTTCCCTGCTTTGCTACTGCTGTTTCAATGCTGTATGTAACAGGCAGAGAGAGCGGCAAGCAGAGGCTCTACAGTTTCTCTGCCCTGGGGACTTGAGCCTGCAATCCATGAAGCATGCAAGGCAGAGGAGGGAAAGAAAATACAGAGGCACAGACAGACAGAGAGGTGTGATATAGCGAGACTAAAGCGCCGAGCGAGAGCAGAAAGAAAATGTGAGACAGATGGATCCAGGAGACAGACAGACAGACGGACAGACAGACAGGGGAAGAAAAAGATAGGTAGTAGTGTCACATGGAGAAAGAAGGGTGAGTAGCAGCAGGCAGAGGGACTACAGCAACAGGCGTTACACATTTTTTCCTATTATTCACTCCTGTGGCTGGTTTGGCGCTCTGCGTCTGAACCTGTTTTCAGAGCTTTTAACCATATCTGCATCTATATCTGATGATAACAACAATTTCCATCTGTATGTTGTTTTTTAAGGTCTGATGTAAAGCTGTGATTAATATGGAAAACTTGTGGGAATGCTGGAATTGTGGGTACATATCTACTTTATTAGATTGTATGTGGCATGCATGTGTGTCCTAGAGTGATGCATTTAATCAGCTTTTTATTTGACTCATGTAATCAGTAACACATCTAAACTTACATTACCTTGATACTGCTGCTTTTGTTCCACATTTTCTTCCCGTTTTTCTCTTTCTCTCTCTCTCTCTCTCTCTGCCAGTGGTCCATGCTCTCCTGTACTAGTAAGCGTGCATGTAGCGGTGCAGGCCTATTGATCTGCTCTTTTTTCTTCGCGTTCGTCGTTTTTCCCTCTGATTTTCTCTGCAGTCCTTTGTGCTGTGTTCTTATTTTGTGGCAAGATTTAAACATTTTTATTCCTTTAATGGTCCTTATTTTATGTAGCTGCTTCATTTTATATTGTGGACTCTTTATTTCGTAGTGTCTGCATTTTACTGTTGTGTCATTGTGTATTATTTTCTCTTCAAACCAGTCTCTCCTATTCTTCTACTTCACCTACTTTAACCCTTTAACCTCACACCTGCCCTCCCTTTCATCTCTCATTCTGTCACTGTATCTCTCTCTCTCTTTCGCTCTCCGCTCTTGCTCTCTCTCTCTCTCTTTTGCTCTCTCTGGCTGCACATGGTATAGTCTTGCATGTCTGAGCAGCAGACGGCTAGACAGCAGCGATCTGCTACAGCAGCCTCATGTGCTAGTCCGAATGATCCATTCAACAAAGCCCGAGCTAGCAGCACTAAATTCTCTTCCTCTACCTCTCTCTCTCTCCAGCTTTCTCTTTTTTTTCCCACAGATCTCTCTCTTTTCCATTTTGTCTGGCCACATCCTCTCCTCCTCTGTGCTGGGCTCGTCGGTGCAGACGTACAGAGAGGACTGCGGCAGCCTCCGCCACCACAGTCAGCTGGGTGAGTTTTTCTTCTTTTCCTTCTCCCCCCTTTTCCTCGCATCTCGGCTCATCACCCTCCCAACCTCCTATTCCTCCTCCTCTTTTCATCTCGCGGGCAGTCAGATCTCATTCTGTCCACCTGACGAATGCGCTTTCCCTCCATAAAGTCAGAGCTGCGTGATTGACAGGTGTGGTCTCAGAGGACTGACAAGCCTGGCGTGTCTGGAGATGGGATATCTCATGGGGAGAATGTAAGCGGTAAGGAGCTTTTGGCTTTTTTTTTTTTTTTTTTTAGTGATGGGGAGGGATTTTTATCTGAGTGAGACACTGACTCCTTTTTCAGTCTCTGCTCTCGTCCTTGTCGTCTGACTTGCTACTGCTGCGCATGTGCACAGTGCGGGATTATGGCATTTTAAGTGAAAAATCTATGATATTTTACTGTTGATTATCATACCATTATTCAGCCTGAGCCGAGCTCTGGCAGCGACCGGCAGGCCGAAATACGCTGAGGCAGAGCCTTTCTTACGAACATCATGTGATAATAGAACAGTGCTGTCTGTCTGGGTGTGTGTGGCCAGCAGTGCTGACTACAGTACAAGCATGTACAGTACGTGTGTGTGTTCACTTGCAATAAGATGATATGTGATCAGCTTGATGTGTGTCTGTGATGTGCTTGTGATTTTTTTTCGGTATTTGACTCGACTAATAGCGTGATCGTATTAAACAGCGTAAAAGTCTAATGGATCAACTGATGCGTGACTGTGCGGTTGTGCGGACCCTGAATTCCCAAGACCAGAGTGGACTTAGTGGCAGGATTGAGACTTAGGGTACAGCAAGAGCACAAAGCCAGGAAGAGAGGAAGCTGCCATTGTCTGCTCTGCTCTGCTCTGCTCTGCTCTGGGCTCCAGCAGCTGATGATCTACTGTATGTCGCATAGGAAAAGGCCAGACAAAAAGCAATCTGTACCTCTCTCATTCCCTGAGACCCTAACTTGTGACGTTTTGCTGTGATGTGCACGGGTTGGGTTCTTGGGAGCTGCGAGGGGCACTCACACATCTCTGTAACCTAAAAAAAAAGGAAAAAGACTAACATGGCGGAAAGACAGACAGTGCAGCAATGAAGGGACGGCTTTGCTTTTTTAGCTAGGCGCGGTGACAGGGAATGTTCATTTGATCCACCCACACAGCGAAAATAGAGATAGAGGGAAACGAAAAGGAGGAACATTAGTTTTTTTTTTTTTTCTTTTTTCTTTTTTTTCAGAATATGGAGGGGTTTGGACCCAGAGGCAGGCACAGCATGTGGGGCGTTGGGGTGGGGGGAAAGGGGGAGATGGATAGAGGAATGTGGCTTTGAAGGGCATGTGACCGGGATAGAGGGGTGTCCAGACAAGGTGGGGTGATACGGCAAAACGCTGTCATATTTACAGTATTGTAACTTTTCTGAGGCGAGCTCGATGAATGAAGGAGGAATTTGTGACTTCGGTTACACCCACAGTGACTAATGTTACACATGCTGGAATAGACGAACAGCACAAGGACCTCACTCAGTCTGTAAAAGACAGACGCACTGTTCTGTGGGTAACGTATAAACACAGTCACACGTATGCGGAAACAATATACCAACAGAAACATATATTTCTTTATATCCAATAGAAAAATGAGCTGGGCTGAAAAATGCAAATCACATTTTGAATATAAAAATGTTCAGCACTTTACTATGTTACATCATTAAAGGAGAAAAACTCATCACTCTCTTTAATCCTGCCACTCAAGCTGTCCACAGGCTCTTGATGCCTTATTTTGAGAGCAGCACAAAGTACTGGTGAGAGCGTGACACTGAAAGCTCAGTACACTTGTGTTTGACCTCATGGAAATTCTCATCTTTCTTCCTCTGCACCTGATGGCACTGATCCGTCGTAGCATCTTTGTTCAATGTACGAGAACTGTTACTGAATAGAGAAACTTACAAGTGCAAAGTTGAATGAGAGCTGCACTTGTACATGAGCAGGAGGGTGCCACCCTGCGATGGGTGGCAAGTTATTCATCTCTGGATGGTGGCAGGATCACAGCGACATGAAATAGTGGTTAGAATGTATATTTTACTTTAAATGGATGTGATTGGGCCGTGTGTTGTTGGACCAGTGCAGGTTCCTCAGTGGCTGAAGACCAATGACTGTTGTGTCAGTGCTCACAGTTCTCCTAAAACTATTGTTCGGTGTGTTGAAATGTGTCTGGTCTGTTTCTATAATTGGTCGGTGATCTGTGATCACAGTAACAGCTTCATTTCTAGCATTCCCCTCCCTTTATCCACACCTACAGTTTGTAACCCTTTACATGTCTCCTTTTCTTCTTCCCCTTCTTCCCCTTCTCCTTCTTCTTCTTCAGCCACTCTGAGCTCGCTGTCTGTCTTTCAAGGAGCTTCAGCAGCATTTGAAAAGCGACACTGTTTGATGTTTTGTCCTCATTCTTTCATTAGTTAGGATTGAATGTGATTATGAGGTTGAAGGACAGGTAGCTTTGAGCTCCGAAGTCTATTTTCAGCTTTGATTCGGAGGCATTTTTAGCTGCATCAGACGACTGGTTGAAGAAACAGCTGCCATTTTTGGCACAATCCCCCCCCCCCCCACACACTTAAGGAATGTAAAGATTCAGTACATAGGCATTTTTACTACGTGGCCAATTGCTGCTAATGAGCAATGACTTCTGTAAATCTGCAACTCATTCACATTGTCACGCACCTCATCTCTTACTGGGAGTCTCGCTTCCCAGTCTGATGCAGCTTTAACAAGTTGCCTCAGTCTGACTTCAGGAGGCACAGTCAGATTCCTAGCACATCTCACATTTGTATCCAAACCACCAATGTACAGAATGCACATTTTGTGTGGTGGGCCTCGATCTTTTTATTGCTATGGTCAAAAAAATGCTTCCACTGAGGGCTGATGTTGATGTTGGTGTTCTTCTAATGTCATCTTCACTCTATAAGATCTGTATCTGAGAGACCATCGGTGAGAGAGAGCAGGTATTGTCAGTGCATTATCTCCACATGAAGGGGAAATTGTTTTGACATTCAGGTATTTGGTGGTAAAATATAAATGTAGTCCTGTCGTCTCAGTTCAGCGGGGTTTCCTACCCGGACCAGCAGGTCTGCAGCAGTAGGTCATGGTGTCAGCGTTCGCCTTGTTCAGTGTAAACATGCAGAGAAGGAGTACAGTACATCCAGACAGACAGACAGACAGGGAGGGAGGGAGGAGGAGGGAGGAAGGAACATGAAACATACAGAAGATTTGTTGAGTGATCGCAGATATGATTTCTCTTTGGTTTTGAAATGTCATCCTCTGCTCTGACAGAAGAAAAGTAATGACGGCAAACTTCCACATGTGCAGTTCAAGGAATCCACACTGTACTTTCATCTCTGTGTGTGTTTGTGTGTGCGTGTGTGTCTGTGCAATATTATTAAGACCTCCCACCACAGCCTTACCCCCCCGGCCTCTGCTGGATTTCTTCCAACTTGTGAAATGGCCGACCATTGAGAGGACTATAGATCTTTCTCTTGGTGCTTGGTGTGGATGTGTACACTCAGGTGTGGTGCACACAGCTGGACCTATAGTATAGTGGTAGAAATCTTTCTTTTTTAAATACTGAAAGCTTTCGACGGACCATGAGGAAGCAGATTTGAAGGGATGGAGGCAAAAAATAGAGCACATTCCACAATTCTTACTATTTTTCCCTGTTTACTTATTTAGACAGTTTACCTCATAGCTAAGCAGCGTATGTGTAGCAGTTTATTGCTGCCAGTCATGTCATTTGCAGACTAAACTGTGCTTATTATTTTCTTTTAATTACAAACAGATTTAATGAGGTTCCATAACAGATTATATAAAAAAATGTTTAAATGATGAATTTGATCATAAAGCAGACACTGCAACAGTACTGGGGTTAAATATACATTTGACTTCTCAAAACGAGGGGGTTTATGCTCTTATTCATAAATCAAACATCTGTGATTGACTCGGATTATTCTCGATTTCTTAACGCATGAATAAACTGGTCTGTGTTTAGTGAGTGTGGAGCCTGTGTCAGTGAGTGTGCTGTTGTCTTTGTCTCTTCCCCCTGCGCTGTGATCTCACTCGCGCTCTCCCAGAGTCCTGAGATGCCCTCTGATCGCTGGATGAGAGGCTTGAATCCAGCTCAGGCTGTTGCAGTCTCTCTGCTGTTGCTCCAGCGGCAGAAGCAGGTGTGTCTACCTCCTGTGCCACCCTCCCTGCTGCTGCCCCCCCCCCCCTCCTCCCCTCCTCTCCTCCCTCCTCCCTCCTTCCTGTTCCCTTATCACTGCAGTACGGCAGCTCTGTCTGGGAGGCAGCCATTCCATTGTTCTCGCGCCCCCCCCACCCCCCCCCCCCCTCACCTATCAGTGCTCGTGTGGGTGCTGGCGCCGCTCTGCCCGACCCAACCCGTGGAAAAGGACTGGCTCCAAATCGCTGTGATACTTGGCACCTAGGTGCCCTGAGCAGGTTACTGCTTACGGCTTTTTCTGACTCTTCTCTCCCTGGACAGAGCTCGCTACGTTTTTCTGCTGCAAACCGCCGCCATCTTGTTACTGCTCGTGCTGCTGGGTCTGTCTGCCTCTGCTGCACTCAAACCAAATCATCTAACCTAGCCTCACATGTTTGCCAGCATCTCTCTCCTGCCACTTTTGGTTTGTTCTTTGCCAAAACTTGCCTGAGCATAACTTTTAACACGTAACGCTTCCCTGCTGCACCAGGTACTGGACGCATGTAATCGCTGCACAGAGGCAGATGCACCTTGAACTTTTGGGGTGTGAATTATACGTGAATGGATGTCAGTGGCACTGTCAGTGACGTTCAAGATCTCACAGCAGTTGTATACTTATTTGTACAAAAAGGTTGGAGATGCAAATGCAGACTGTGCGGTCTCAATCAAAACCGAGACCAAAAGTGTCAGTGCAGCCATCAGCAAAATAAGAAATCATGACTAGAATAATGACGAAACCACAGTGTTTCGCATCACGCCATGAAAACTCCTGCTGTACAACACAGTTTAAACAAGCAAACTCAAAGTTATTTTACTAATTCACCGCGATTCTATTATGAAAAAGTTGATCCTCTTTTCAGCAGGATATGATCAATTGAGCTTTTCAAAGGTAAATATGAACCACAGTCCGTCTCTGATTCTGTATTTATATATAGATGAAATACGAACCCATATATTTGATATCTTTGTGTGAAGGGGGTGAAGCTGGGAGAGAGAAACTGAGCAGGATTAAGAAGTCCTCCTAATTCTGTTTGTCAGAAACTGTGCTGTTTGACTATATGTCCTTAGAGGAGACTTCAAACATGATAAACCGACTGCCTGATGCATGCCCACACTCCCTCCACACACTGCTGTTTTCTTAGAACATATACGCATCTCTATACAGAGTCAGTTCTCTCAACAGATTAAGTTGAGATGAAGTACTTCAGCTATGACAGAAAAACATGGAGTGAAAAGAAAAGGCTACAAATGCATATTTCAGCTTCTGTACTGAACGGTACCTTGGTGAAAACACAAGTGAATGTGAGTAGGTGGAGGCCAGCGATGTACAGCTGTAAATTCAGAGGGTCTTCGATCTTCTCAGGCTCTCTGCCAAGAAGAAACTATACTAATGAAATGGTAAAGAATATGAACAAAACAAACTGTCCCTTGAGAACATATCCTCATATCTGAGGTTGCCAATTTTATTTTCTTTACTTGAATCTCTGGATGTACTTAAACTGTACCTTTGCTGTGATTCTGTATATGCAAGGTCAATGGCTGCCTTGCTTCAGGGTTAAATGTTGTCAGCTTTTATCTGATGTTCCCCCTTTTTCAGGTCAGTGGAGATGGCCCTCTGTCGCACCAGCTGTTAGTCAGTCACAGAGCTATCCAATCGCAGCTACTAGAATTATGCTAATGACATATCATATTTGGTGTGAGTATGATGTGGGTCAGCAGGATGCAAAAAAATGAACATAATTGAGGCGATTGTTGCCAGTTTTGTAAAAAAAAAAAAAAAAAAAAGCAATCAATCCTTAAATGTCTTTGAACTCACAAGATAACAAATGTAGTAATTATTTATACACTCCTTAAAAAGGCTACTTTTCTTGGATTAAACCCTGAGTCTGTGCTGCTATCAACGAGTATTTGTCATAACAGATGATATACAGTTCTATTTGACTGAAAATATGTTGGGCATTTTCTTTTAGAAGATACATTGTTGAAGGGACATAGAAGAATGAAGCATATAATGGTAAAATGGAAAAAAATAACACGATTACCTTGAAATACTTACTTTATAAATCCATCAAATACAGCAGAATAAATGCTGTATTTTGGAGCTTCTGAAATCAAATAATTGACAGTACAGTTAATACAAAATAGATATTTTGAGTGTATTATGTTATAATAAAAGGTGTCCCTGTCTTGTCTGGATTCGACTCAGTGCTCAGAAATAAAAGCAACAGGCTTTAGGATAATCTACATTCATGACATTATTTTCACCTCATCTGTATTCAGGGGTTGAAATGTTGGACTGTTGGCTGGATCGTTGGTTTACCACTTTGTTCCAGACTCAAATATCTCAACAATTTTTTGGACAGATTGTGATGAACTGTAGAAGGGATATTCATAGTCCCCAGGCGCTGAACCATATTGACACTGGTGATGCTCATTTTTCACTATATATCTCCACATCTATCAGAGAAACTGGCACAAGATTTGCCACAGATGTTCGTGGTTTAAAATGTTTTCCAATGACTTTTACGAAGGTCTAATTTTTCCTCCAGCACCATGATGAGGTTGATATTTGTGGTTTTTAGCTAAAAACTATGCATTTGATTGCCCTTAAAAGTTAAAGCTGGTGATCCCTTAACTTTGCTCATAATGTCACAATTTTGTAAAAAATTTGAATTGTTTATAACTGAATATCTCTTTAGTTAATAACATTCCCAGAAACCTCTGCTGTACTTTGTGAGGCATGCTAATGTCACATGTTAGTATGCTAAACATCAGTGTGTTAGCATGGCCAGTGCTAGCCTGTTAGCATGCTCATTTAGCTCCAACGAGCTGCTAGTGAAGTTCAGCTTGTATTGTGAATAAGAAACTGCACTGAGTTACTCCATGTGGTACTTCACTGATTTATTATGTCTGGACCATGACCATATCTCTGATGTAACTATGATTCTGTTGTAACTGTTTTGTTTTTTATTATAATTATTTGTTGGTATTGTGTATGTTTCTTTTTGTGCTCACACTGCATATTAATTTCCCCTTGGTGATAATAAAATTAATCTATCAAAACAGAAATGTTGTTATAATTGAATCAAACATAATCACACACACACACACACACACACACACACACATTTGAATGGTCACTGACTACAATGCTCAGTTTAAGTAGCCGCTACCTGTACCTGTTAGTGAGCTCGTTACTGTCATCCTATCACGTTAACACAAAGAAAGTGTAGTGAATTATCTTCGCAGCAGCAGAAGCAGCAGAGTGGACATGGGTTGCATGACATGGTGCAGTTTGCACATGGAATGTAAAAAGATTTCAGGCACTCTGTGATGAAGGCCAGATGTTTGAGCTATGCATAGGAAGTCAATTGTCTACAGTTGCTACTGGGTATGACAGTGATGCAGCCAGGCACCAGCACTGGTATCTGCTGTATAATCAAATTTAAGAAGGCCCCCCTCACATAATGCAGCTATAACCAGTGCGTGTGTGCTCAGTCCTCCTAAGAGCATCACATATACAGAAGTGCATAAATAAAAATAGAAACTGTATATGAGTGAGTAAGTAAGAGTTGCTCATGAATTCCCTGGTTACAGTCTGCATAGCAACTAAACCAGTTTCTCATCCTATAAAGCCATACTTTCCAAACCTTAACAGAGTCAGAGAGTGGTGTACAAGGGGGGTTGATCACAGTGATTGGTCAAAAACTGAGAGAAAAGGAAGCAATTGTAACACTGCTGTCAGGCAAAACATCATCGCTCACATCGGTTTTTCTTTTTTTTCTTTCCCACATGTGTTATGTTTCTTTGTGAGGAGGGTTTGACAGTCACTTAGTAGGCCTACTTTAAACACAAACTGAGAAACAAGAAAAAAAAGAAGAAGCTTGAGCTTGTAAATGTGCTGGATGGTTAATGTTTTCACCCAGTAACAGTAATAGCAAATCAATCAAGTGCTGAATTCAGAAAATGTTATTCTATTTTTTATTTGTGGAGGACATGGGGGTTACAGTGAGCTGGAGGAGGAATGCAAATCTGTACACAGCAGGCAACAGCCCATTTATACTGAAACTCATCTCCTCCTTCTACTGTAGCCCCTTTCCCTTGTTCCTTCTCCCTGCTTTTTTTCCTCCTCATCTTACACACACACACACACACACACACACTCTCTCCCAGCCTGTCTGTGGGTCTCACACAGGCACACACACACACACACACACACACATACACACACCATCTTTTGTTTGGAGTCAGACGGCATTGAAGGCAGATCCTGTGGCCCTTCTGAGGAGAATGTTAATATGCCGCACTGGTCTCTCTGGGGACGCAGAGAATGGACTCTGGCTGCTAATGCACTGTCACACTAACCCTGCTCACTTTTCTCACACAGTTAGCAACAGCAGCTCCACTGCCAACACTGTAACACTATAATGTATTTAACTACACGCACAACTTACCGGATCATTAAGAGTTACTCTAACTAAACTCTAACTACAGTCGGAGGCTGAAAAAAGAAGCATTTTGTTTTACTTTCTACAACGTCTGTTCAGCTCGATCGAGATGCCGTGTTTGCACTGGATGTGTTTGTTGTTCCTCCACAATTAATTCATACAATATATTAATCAGAAACATTCAATATTGAGCTATATTTAGGGTAGAAACTAGAAACTTACATCCATGTATTATCCAGTCACGTCAGTCGAAATGAAAGAGAGCATCAAGATTTCCATTTTAGTTTTCCCATGTTAACATCTCAATGTGAGTTTCATAATGAAGACATCTCTACACACACACCTATAGAGACTCTGTGTGGTGAACAGATTCACCTGTGGTTGACAGTGAGGTAATGAACTGGCCAGTCACATCTCACTCTGTGATCAGTCATATAATAATCGGCAAAATAATAAATAATGACACTGAACAACAGTTTTCAGACTTTGTACAAATTCAACAAAATGGAAATAACAGAGGGGCTTCTCTGTAACTCTATGAACTGTAAAACAAGGAGTTCCTGCTGCTCACAAACTGAGTGTGTGTCTGCTTTCTGAATTATCCACACACACACTTCCTGTATTGTGCTCCTACATCTGTAGCTATAGGGCAACTGTACACAACTATTTACATACACAGACTTTAATTCCCAGATGATCCTCTTGAGCACAAGATGAAAATAAATGCATAAAACATTTTACCAAACAATCCCGATAAGTCGAGGGTCAGTTGACTTACTTTTTCTGGAGCTTTCAACTGTCATCACAGTCTTCATCAGGAAACTCTGGGTCATTCAGCATCAACATGTGTCAACACTGTATTGACGTTATTTCTGGAACAAAGAAATGTGAAATAAAAACGTACAGAAGATTGTATTGCTAATACATTTTGTGAGGGCTGTTCCATCACCGTTATTGATCTAGTTTAAAAGCAGCTAATTATTATTCAAGCAAATTAAAGGATCGTCTCAATAATTTCTGTAAAATCAATCACCTGAAGAGAGCATGTGGTTTTACGTATTTTATGTAAACGATGAGCTCCGGTCAAAAGGATGATGCAAACAATCAACTTTAGTGATCAACCAGAAGAAATATGTCACAATTTCCGCTGCTTTCCAAAATCCAATAATTGTCAAGCGAGATGCAGTGGTTTAATTTTCACAATACCAATTAACAGCTCTGAACTCATTCAGATACATGTGTTGAGATTCATGTTATTGTCATGAATGATCCGTTTCATTATCACTTGACTCATTTTTAAAACCCTGCCATGATTAAACAATTTTAATGTAAGAGTCATTGAACTTGGTTGCATTATGCTGCATCGTGGAGATTTTCCTTTCACTCATTCATTTCTTTCCCTCTGTTTCCCAGCTGTTAGCAGGGGAAATGCACCGCGCTGTCCTCAGCTCAAGTCTTTTCATAATGAATGGCAAGGTACGATAATGGCCTTCAGGTTGCCATAGAAATGAAACAGGGGCCCTGTATGTGATTTTTTTTTTTTTTTCATCCAGGCATAAATGACAGAAGACTCTGAGGCAAACTCCTCTCCCCCACCCTCACAGGCAGCTCTGCACTTTGCTTCCATCTTTTCCTCATCTCACATCTTATCTTAATCAGCATTTCTTCTTTCTTCGACGCCTCATCTGATTTGATGTGTTAATATCAGAATTTGCGGTAGATTAAAGCAATTAAGTTGCCTCGAATTGAATAAAACAGAAAAACAAAACCTTTCGATCCTCCATAACTCTACAGTGTTTGTTCAATCATATCAGTGATGGGACGACCAATGACAGACAGTGTTTATACTGACAGTTTAAGGTGACCTGTGGCAGGTCTATGCACAATTAGATCACAAACGGCTCTTCAAGATTAGCCCTAATGCTTCAGAACGATCCAAGAGAGAGAGCAGATGGAGCTGCCTTTTTTTTTCTTTCTTTCTTTTTTTTTTTAACTACGCGAGGCATCCGCCCAACTCAGGTCTCCTCTCTGCACTGAGCATCTCAGTGCAGCTGCTGGTGTGGCCGTCTCAGTTCCCCTCCAACAGCTGCTCTCAGGCTAAACAAAGTATTGATCCAGTCTATCATTTTCACACCCGAGTGTCTGAAGGTTGGTGATGTTAGTCGTGTGTTTATGTCATGTTTGTGTTGTCAAGAAATGGCTCGGTGAAAGTTGTAACTGCCCGTGTGTGTGTGTGTGTGTGTCTCACTTACACAGTATATCCACCTGGGAATACTATGTTGTATGAGTGATGGATGATGCAGTGCAGCAGAAGAGGACAATTTACAGAATAGACCTTTGTCCATCATAAGTCATTAAAGGGCAGAGAAGAACCTTTAACCACTGTTGATAAAAACCCATTATACAAATGTTGACCATGCAAATACATTAGTGTTGGCACTACTAGTTACATTAAGCAATTGACAGTAAAATTATCCCTGACATCCATATTTCTACTGAAAAAAAAAACAAGCACTGCTGTCTCCTCCTCACTGACCAAACCTGATGCAGCTGAAAACCCAATGAAAACTTGTGTTCAGTTATTTGGGATTTCTAACATTAAATATTCACAAAATAACCAACCAGCAGTTTCCATAGATACACTGGTTGTGAGTCAGGGCCACAGTGAGAGGCGAATCCTCCGTCTGGTTGGTGAAACAGAACATGAAAGATCAGCTGAGGGAGAACAGGAGGGTTTCCTTCTGGCTCATAAAAAAATCACTCAGTTTGAGTCCTACCTGTAATTTTTATCTCTCGTGAAAAAAAAAAATCTCAAAAATATATAACAAAAGTCTTTGGAGTGGTAGCTCCAAACTCAGAACTGTTTTATTCACTGGGATATTTTGTATGAAAAACGCAAGGACTTTTTATTTACAAAGCAAACACTCGGACAAAGTCATTCATTCATCTATTCAGAAACATCCTTTGTTCTTCTCTCATTGTTTATTTTCTCTTCACAGCCACACATTATTTTACTCTGTGTGAGTAAATGTTGTTTCATTGGTGGTCGTCTCTATTTGAAGGAAACTATCTACTGAAACAACCCAAATAAAAGCGAAACTTAAATGATTTCAGTTTCTCTGAGCCCCCGTCTTCTTAACAGTCTTTAAAATACATACACACATGTATATCTACAAATCATTTCATCTTTATTGGTGTGATCTCCAGTGAAGTTTAAAGCACAATGGTTAAATTAGCTGTTAGGTTTTTTTTTTCTAGTTTTAATATGAATGACTGATTGGCTGCCAGTTCTGATCGGCCTTGTGAAACTCTGCTCCCCTGCTCGCTGGAATTGGATGTTGGCAAAACAGCGGTGGTCAGTGAAGTGAGCAGCAATCAGGTTTTCAAACAGAGAAAAAACTGTCAAAAACTTTGATCTTATTTCACGTCAATAATCCACTAAAAATTCCTCTTTTTTTCTGGCAGGTTTTCCTGTATTAAACAGTCAGTAGAGAGAGACAGACAGGAAATGTGGGGGGCAGAGAGGCCTGGTCGAGAACTGAACCATTACTTTTATTTTAACTTTTTACCTTTTAATTGTGCTGTAGCCTTTATACCCGAAGAAAACAAAAACCAGAAGTAATTCAAATGAGCAAGGCAAGGTTCATGAGGTTTGGGGGCAACTGTTTTGCCAGATAACAACCACAGGTTTGCCACATAATTGATTTGTGTTTGAAAATATGCATTTGCTGTAACCCTGCCAGAGCAACACTGAGGTTTGCCACAAGAGTTTGTCTGTGGCTCTGGATTTTAGTAAAGCTGAATGTAATTGTAGCTGTTCTACTACATAGATCTGTATTGAATAAAAGAGTCACTGTCTCATTGCTGAGCTGTGGGACACATCCTCATATGATGATCATCTTATTCAATCTTAACCAAGGCTAAAGAATAACTGCCGTGTCGACATTCAGCCTTTTGACAACTCCTCACCTCTTTGTCAGCTCTGTTGCAGGCTTTTATTCACATACCACGGTGGCTGAAAACCAGAGATTTTTAGTTAAAAGTAGTATTAAGTCAAAATTAATTAAATAATAATAACAATAACACAAAAATCAGTGGGTGAGTGTCCCACTGTATGAATGCCCTCTCCTTACTGCATCTTTTTATTCACCTGAAGCATTCATCTGAGAGCGTAAGTGACTGCAACAAAGAAGAAGGTGGTAGGAAACAGAACATTTTAACAAGCAGGCAGCTGCAGCCTTGAGAAATGCTGCATGCATCCACATTAAATAGCCGGTTCAGTTAAATACCAAAACAACTTGGATGTTCATCAGTGATCAAGAGGTCTGTCCGTCGTTATGTTTGTTAAGAAATCTTACTACACAATCAGATGAGCATGGGCTTAGAGAAGTTCTGTATTTTGCGTGTCTGTGTTGATAAAGACCTAAAGCTGCTTAAGTTTCGAAGGGGCTTAAACTGTTGTGACTGCTCAGCTTGAAGCTCTGCATTTTAAGGATTAGATCACACTTCAGGTGTACAGTGCATCTTTCTATGAAGTTCATTCATCTTTCAAAAATGGTGGATTGTTACTGAAGGGTTTTTTGTGTGTGTTTTTTCTAAAGTTGAATCATTCAGTTTGATCATTTTGGGCATTTTCTTTTTAATACCAGGAGTAATAAATCATATATCCTGTAAGTCCGTGTTATGTCAGCACTGTCAACTTATAGAGACCTCTGTGGAGAGATTTACACACAAAGCTTCTAGCTGCACAGGTACATTAACCACTGAGGGGGGTGGCAACATACTGTAGGAAAAAGATATTCAAACCAATCCTCCCTTAATCCTCTTCCTGCGAGGTCGTGCTCATGTGTGGTCTCCTGACCTGGACCTCAAATGGTAAAATATCCTCGGTGCTTTTGTCTTTTGTCCAAACCCAAGCACATGCAGATTACCAAATGAATTCTTTTCAGGATAGGAAGTTTATCAAAGTTCACCCAGTTAATTAAGACATTAAGGTCCAGTGTGTAATATTTGTCAAGGCAAAATCTGAATATACTACCCGTGAATATATTTTTATAAGTGTATAATCGCTATAAAATGAAATTAGTTTGGTTTTCAGCCTTTTTATTTTCTTTGTATATACATATAACAAGGGTCTTGCTTTAGAGAGTGTTGCCATCTTACACCGTCCTGTTTGTACGGCAGCCCGAACCGAAAATCCAGCTAGCCAGAGAGCATTTTTTGCGAGTTTCGCATTCATAAATAAACCAACGAAGAAGAAGGCGGAAGGAAGGGGGGTGGGTGTGTGCGAGCGAGTGAGTGAGCGCTGCGAACTAGAATCTGATCGCTACTGTAGATATCACGCCTCCCCAATTTTACACACTGGACCTTTAAAGCCAGGAAATAAAAAGTAGGGGCAACTTTACAGCTTCACTCCACACACACATTTACTGAAGGAGGCTTGAAAACCACCAGCAGTGTGCATTTGATACTTTTTCATCTTCCTGGTCTTCATTTACTTTGCAACTTATGTGAACATTGTTGAAAGACTTTTAAAAAAATACTGAGGGACAGACAGTCAACTTTAAAGAACTTGTGCTCTGCAATTTATTAAATGTTGCTGCCAAATGCATTTCGATAAACTGGCCTCATGAAACAGGTAATTCAGGTACTAAACGACTGTTAACTTGATGAAGTCCCCCCGACACTAAGCGTCCGGTCCTTTGGCCTCACAGTTTTCCATCTGTCACTGTTCACATGTCTGCGGACTCGCTGCCGAGCTAACGTTAAGACGGCCACGCCGAGGAGTGTCCATCTTTCTGTCATGGACCTGTTTTTCGCAGGTCTCTGTGGCCAGTGTAACCAAAGGCTCTTTTGGCCAAAGTCCACGTGGCACAAAAAGGCCGCGGCATTCCTGATGTCTGTGGCTAATCTGTGGTGTCAGCTTGTGTTAACGCCGCACCGCCAAATCTGAGGGCACACGGTGCTGGGGAATATTAAAAACTCCCATCAGCAGCATTCCTCCAGAGGAGGGCGGGTCTGATGAGAGCAAGGGTCACCTAAGGTTGAACAGTGGTTGTGTGTTAGAGCCGCTCGTACTGTAACGGTCTGATCCACTGGACAGGAGGTGGGGCCAGAGCAGAACGGAGGGAACACACTTCAAAGAGAGTGCGCTTTTTCCTTGTCTATCCTCATTGAAACTGGGCTAAATGAGCTTTGTGGGGGCTTTTGTTCCTGCTGTTAGACAATTCAGAGACTGGACGGAAGATGCCGAAAAGGACAGGAGGTCATATGGCCAGTTAATTATCTGCTTCTCAACCTGCCAGACGCTTTCTACATGCCACCCCGATTGACCTATAATGACCATGAGATATTGTTCTGCTAAATTTGAGAAGTCTAGCAAGTGTAAGGTCAGACTGTTCCTACAATTGCCACATGTCAAATTTCACACAGCCATGAGACAGAGACTTTGTACTTGAGTGCAGGCATTTCTCTTCAGATATCCAACCCTGCAACATCCTACTCTAAATTGAATACACAAATATCCAGAGCGTGAGACAGCTAGTTTGCCCAGAAGCTCATGCATGGAGACATAAAACATGGCGGATAAGATGTGCATACAAACGTTTTTGTGTTTTTTTTTGTTGTTGATTGTTTGTTGTTGTTTTTTTTTTTGCTCTGGCACAGCAAAGTGCACACGTACCTGAGCTCACTATGAGCAATATGATAGCCAAAAAATTCAGCATATTTCTGGTTGTCTGAGGCATGTGCTCTGCTCTCCCAACTCCCAGAGGGGCAAGGACAGGAATGCATTCAGGTCAGGGGTCGGACAGACATGTGCACGTGCACTGGTGTAGCCTGGCAACAGGTGCTGTGTGAGGGCCACAGAGCCATTTAAGACTGTAGCAAATCCTCAATCAAGCTTGATTTTCTTGTATTTTTATCTAACAGGACAGCTGTTGTTGTTGTTGTTTTTATTTTTGCAATGTCTGTTTTAGAAGAGTAATGCATCTTATACTGTAATTCTTTTTTATGGTAGGTTTTGGTTGAAAGTGTTTGATTTTAAACAGGCCGAGTAGCGAGTTGAACATCTGCACGGAGAGAGAGGCTCGAAGCTGAGAGGTTGGTAGTGTCTCGGGGAAATGATAGCTCTGTGCCAAGGTATTCCTTCTCCCTCCTGAGAGAGGCCCCGCCATTCAGCACTGTGAGGTCAACAAGTACAGACCATTACCCACAATGCCCCTGAACGAGGGGGGAAAAAAAGGAAAACTTAAATATGCAGGGCTGTTCCTTTAAGATGGTAAGACAGGAGCTGCCTGAATGCACTCGGAGACAGAGCTGCAGCCAAGATGGAGAGGAGGAGGGAGAGGGAGAGAACAGGCGGACAGAAAACAGAGATCCTCTCGTGATGTGCAAAAGAATAAACTTGTGTTTCCCTGCTTCTGCTGAAAAGCTGTTAAGTTGCAATTACTCATATCCTAAAATTATGGGTGTCAGTTTGCTGATTGCACCGCTCAGAGAAAAGGAGTCTTGTTGCTAGGAGAGGAGAGATTCAGCCTTCTCTTATTGGCCACTAGGATGCGTAAGATGGCCCAATGAGAGCCGTCCCCCTAACAGCAGCGCAATAGTAGAGCTACCCCCACATGCAGACCTGATTAATATGTCAGACATGTTTTATGGGTTAACGTGAATCGGGCTAGATGAATCGAAAAGACTGCAGCAGGGAGTTAGAGTGTGGATACTGTATGTGTATGTAAGTCTATACAGTATGCATGCCAGGGGACATATCACACACAGCACTTTGAGGTCAAACGATGCTCTGGATTCTGGAGAAAAAAAACGCTCCCATGCACACATAAGCAGCTCTCTCACTGTAGTAATGAACTAACTCAAAACAGACTAGTGTAGAGTGGAAATAGGAAATAGGATTCCTCACATGTACATGATTATCACGAGAATGCAGCGCACAAAAGAGAAACAGAAGCTAAAAACTTGACTCAGCTTTAGTAGCCTCGTGTTACTTGAAAGGGGACTTGTGTGCTGTTATATATTTGAAACATGCTGTACACACTGTAGTCGTTAACGTGCTGCAGATCTTACAACAGATCTGTCAGAGGTTTTTGATACACTCCTTGTTTGATAGCGTTGCCTCAGTGAGCCACACTTACTGTATGTGTTTTTTTGTTTTTTTTTAATTCTCTGTTTGTTGTTTACGGTCTCACCTGCTGTCAGAGGAGGCGGACGTGTGTTTTGTCAATTCTTGTTCACTGTAAAGATAATCAAGTCTTTGTTTTCTGGTCTAGCTTAGTTCAAAGACTGGGAACAAGGGGTAAACTGCTCACCTGTCAGTAGATAGATAGCGAAGCTGCAAGCTGGACAACAGTGCAGCCAGAACTCACCTTGGACAAGGATTAGTTCTTGTGTCTGAAGGGAAACACCAAATACACTTTTTTTGTTCAGGCTTTCTTGAGAAGATCGATATCAGCCCAATGTTTTTTCTGCAAACTACTAAGCTACCACTAGGAGTTGTTTAGCCTAGCTAAGCAATAAGACAGGTAGGATCTGTCCAGAGATCAAACATGCACCTCCCACTCAGACTCAAATAGTTTAACCTAAACACAACAACATGGAAACAGAGCGAATAAGTGCATTTATAAACAATTTCTCTCAAATTGAGAGACATACAGCAAGTTTAGGCAATGAATCTGTTTTACTGGTAGTCTACTCTTTTGACATAGCTTTGCTTTATTTCTGTGCCTGTGCAGTATAATCCAGACTGCAGCTGCTCCAGTTTACCTGGACTCTGACAGTGTGACAGTGAACCAGCACACACAAAACCAGGACCCTGAAACTGGAGCAGCTGAATGGATCTGAGCCACTGTTAGTTTTTATGATTTACACCTGTGCTTTTTTTTTTTCTTTTTTTTTACTCTGACATGCCAACATGTCTTCATGAAAAAGACCTACTGGAAATGATCTGTATAAATCATTAGGCCTTGGGTTAAGCCAGACAACAGTCAATGCAAGAATCTGCACCTCTCAAAACTGTTAAAAGAACAGTGAATATATATATTTTTTTCTATTTTAGATAAGTTATTGTCAATATGTATCATCATATTTGGGTTTATACAGTGCAGGCTTTATTCCATTTGCCGATGCTGTGACACAATCAAGGCTTCTTCATATCAATCAATAAATCATATCATATATAAAGCTTCTGGGGCACCCGAATGAGCAAGCCAGTCAGCATAATGAATATTCAATGAGAAGCAATTATGTGTTTATCTAAGCCCTACAGGCAAATGCCAGAACAGTATATCATTTGTATAAGAAAACTACTGTTGTTTTAAAATAATGCAATATAATTGCGTCTTAATATTCAGTCTGTGAAACACAATCATTCCTGCTTAAGTGAGTCCATGGACTCCCCGTCTTCCTCTCCTGTTAACCAGCCCTGGTGCAGACTGGGGCACAGTATGCCTTTGCATGCTATAAATTAAGTTGATTATTTACCAATTTAAATGTGCTTTATGTTTCGATTACTGTCTGCACAGTGCATTTTCCAGACAGCCACGGTGAAGTCGGCCACACAGGTGTTTTCACTTTCGCTCATTAGGCCTCTCTTCAGGACTGCGTGGGCGTGTGCAGGCTGCAACTGTGACGAGCCTGTGCCCTCACTCGAAAAGTTGATGAACTTCTGCGCAACTTTATGTGTGTCACAACACTTGTCCATCAAAGTAATTTTCTTTTCTTTAAAAAAAAAAAAATCCATTTCATAGTTAGTCTTTGTTTTAGTAATTAGGTTTGGGAAAAAGGGGGGCTCACATTATTCTTGTCTTGGCTCCACCTACTGTCAACTTGAGCAGATGTCCAATCAAGCCGGAGTAATTGAAAACACCTGTGTGGGTGTGCAGGGACAATTAGGGTTTCATGTACATCAGCTCAATGAGGGAAAATATCAAATTAGATTAGGAGGGCAAATAATTTTGGTGGAGTGCCAGATTTGGCACTTGGCTGCTGCTTTCTGACCGGTATCTCATAGTCTTTTTACTTCATTTGATATTTCTTGGAAGGTATGTGACTTTTATTTTTTTTTAATGGTTTAATTCAGACTGAGCGGCCTGCTGCACTGGATGACACTCGTCAGTGTATTGTCAAAGCTGCTGTAATCAATATATTATCAACAACTGGTCAACTGACTGGGTAAAATGTAAAGTGTTGTGACATTGAATAATTCATTCATTTACACTTTTGGGAATAAAAACATTTTTTTTCTACACATGTACAAACCTGAATTTTCATGTAGCCTAGGATCGTAACCTACGGCCTCTTTCAGGTCATTGCTCTAGTTTCCGTTTTGTCGTGTTGTTTTTTTGTGTGAAAACGCTCCTGAACTCAACCTTACACTACTTGTTCTGCACCAAGCAACAGTGAGGAGAAATTCAGGAAAGCAAACCAGAGTGAAATCAAAATGCTAATGTCTCTGCATGTGCTCTCGATGTGTAAAAAAAAAAGAAAAAAGCCGGAATTTTGCTAAGAGGACAGTGTTGTGCCCCCAAGTGGCCAAAACAGATAATTATTACAGGCTAAAGACTAAGCTGCTAACTTCAGGCGACCACATTTGAGTTGATAGTGCAGGTTCAGTAACTACAGTAACTCATCTATCTTTACTTTACAATGGTTCTGAAACCTGTGATAACTCATATTAACAAGTGAACAAGGGTCACGACTATGATGCAGTTTCACCGAACCAAAAAAATCTCTCAACAGGCCACGAGTGTCCGCAGCAGCACTGAACACTGAACTAACAGGCAGCAGCTTTCAGAGCTATTCATATCGCCTACATTAAACAAACTAAAAACAATAAAAGCTGTGCTTCTTTTGCCACAGCTGATCACAAACTATCATCCTGTGGAAAAAAGAAGAAAAGCAATACCCCGCCTCCTGACTGGAGACACAATTGCTTCGATAGATAACACAACTGCTTTAACAGAGCCTGGGCTACAAAAAAAGAAAGAAAGAAAAGTAAATCAAACCACTTTTGTCACTTTCATCACTTTCATCATGCCCACTTTTTGCTACCTGCCTCGTACATGATATTTTATCTGTGGGTGAAATTAATTTAGTAATTAAGTTGAAAAACAAATACAAATCTCTTAGTATGATAATTGATCATAACAGGGATTCATTTGCTGCAGTGAAGATATTATATCCGTCAGAGCTTCTCTCCTCTCTGCTCAAAAGAATCATCTGGTGGATTAAAGTGGTTTAATGTAAAATCACATTGAATCTCTGACTAATCAGAAACATTATTGTTTTGATAGGTTTGTTTGGCCTTGTCATGCCACATTCCTTCAGCTGGAATATATTAGTATACTAATGACCAGGCAGCTTCTCTATAGAGAATCAAGCACTGCTACGAGTAGGCTACTTGAAAGTTTCAGATATTGTTGTTGAAATCACCTTTTTTGGTTTTTCTTTTTTAAATCTTCATTGTTCTAACAAAACGAACCATCTGCTGTCCGAGTTGTAACCATCATCATGTTCTGTTCTCCATCCCTGAATGTTTAGAAACTTAAATTGGATCGACGAAACTGTTGGATTTAGAGGTTTTCTTTTAAGAGTTTGGTTCCTGTTGCTTTAACCGGCTGTCAGGAACACACAGAGAGGTTTTTTTTTTTCTTTTCCCTTTTGTTCACTCCTCTATGGAAATGCACATCTGTTCTGTGGCCACACACGCAGCTTAAAAAGTGAAATGGCAAGCTGCAGTTAGTCTTCTGCTTTAATCCACTGTTTCGATTTTGATTTATTCCAAGTCTTTTTATTTATTTTTTGTCTTGTTGTTGAATCAAGGTGATCCCTTTTCTCTTTTCTTTTCCTTTTTTCTTTTCTTTTCTGCTTTTTTTTTTTTTTTTGTCCCAGTGAAGGCACTCTGTCTCAAGTGTCCTATAAATGCTGTTGTTAAGGTCACAGACTTGGAAATAACCCGTCTGAAGTTCAATGCCAGGCTTCTCCAATGCTTTGCAGTACGTTTTTGACGAGGCAGGGTGGGCTGGCGGTTACAGACTGTCCCATTGTCAGAGGGTCACAGGTTTGATCCCTCTTATAGCCAGTGTGGCCGCGTTGAGCCCGCCTCCTTCAGAGACGTTACTCCTGCCTCACTCCTTTGTTCAGACGCTTGTATGAGACAGAAAGTGGATCCGTTAAGATTCACAATCACACAACTGAAAGCAGAGAGCTCCAGCTCACGGGGGCTACAAAACAGAGAGCAGCGTGGTCACGGCTGCATTGTTGCTGCTCACAAACCCAAACGCCTGACTGTTGTCCAGTCGCACACAAACAACACAAAACAACGTGCAACAGTTTTTCTTCATGTCTTTTATTTATTCATTTATTTTCAGTCAGAGAATTTTTTATCAACAGCTCCTGGTCAGTGACTTCAGGTCCTGACTCTGCAGATTCATTTTGTGACTGAGGGTGCACACAGTAAATGACATCATGTGCTGCCCTCTGCTGGATAATGTCTAGACTTCTTACTGCAGACTGAAAAAACTTAGCCATTTAGCATCTGCTTTAGCACATTTCTGTTGGCTTGATGTCAAATTAAAGCAGCATTGACTCCAATTAAAATGAGAAGCTCAGAATACAAAAACTCAATGGATGTTTTTCTTAGAAAAAAAAAGCTGAGAGTCAATTGAACATTTATATTAGATAGAAGATTGGAATTAGTCAGTTGCGAAAACTATTAAGATTTTTGGTGATGTTGATGAATTTAGCTTTACATTTTCACAAATGTTAAAAATAGCCTGGGAAACTGTTCAAGGCTATTCATGTCTTAACAAAAAATTATGTTAATATTAAGTGATGAAATGTAAAAATAGACGTCTTCATAAGATCCTGTCAAATTATGAAAGAGCGTGTGATCATAAATCTGATTTTTGAGATTATATGTATTAAAGATGCACATTTGGTCGTTTACAGATGCAAAAGTTTAATTAATGGTAAACAGAGGATATAAAAAGTATATAAAATATTGTTTTAGAAAAAAAAAAAGATTACAAAATACTTGAGACCTTCATTTTATGATGTGATGACACCAACACTTTAAGCCATGAGCACCCAGTCATCATTACTACATTACTACCTGAGTACTCTGTGCTCATGGATCGGACCACACCCATTATCGTACCCAACTTCAGTGGTAGTTCCCTCTACAGTAGGTGCCTGGACCACATTTTAACACACACACACACACACACACACACACACACACACACACACACACACACACACACACACACACACACACACACACACACACACGCTGAAAAAGTACCATCCACACTATAATGGCTAGTAAAGCTGTTAATTTGGCATTTGTGTGGTCTTAGAGTTGGAGCATTGTTCAACCTAAGTATAACAGGTTGAAAGCTCAGAGTATAATACCGCAGATATGATAAACACCACATTTGGCGTTCTTTGTATTATGTTTTCCATCAAAAACATGTGACAGAAATAGATTTATGCAGAGGCACTGAAGGTACCGTGGAAGCCATAAGGCATGTTTACAGGAACATTGGCTCTTCCCAGCTCTTCAAATGTCTTGGCATCCAGAACCAGGAGGAAAGTTCCTTTATCCTGGAAAGAATAAAATTGTGAAATTACCATCAAAAGCCAAACCAGTCCCCATGTCCTTCAGGGACACATTGTGTATTTGTTTAGAAAAGGAGCTCTTACAACAGTGAAGACATGCTTTGAAGATTGAGCCGCAGAGAACCAAACCTGTCTTTGTTGAGTGTTTGACACAAGTGGTGAATCAAATAAAAAAGAGAGAGTGAATATGATAATAAAAATATAACTGAATCCATTTAAAAATTTGAATTTGACCTTTAAGAGATATTTTCCACTGGCACTGCACTATCAGAGAGTTTTCCACCATTGATTGACAGACAATAGCAAACTGCTCCCGGTCACGACACAGTGTTATTTTAGCTTTAATTATCCTTCGGCAGCTGATTTACTTTGCAGCAGCAGCACAGTCAATAGAAGGAAGGAGATGAACAATACAGCACAACACAACTAAGATGCCAGATGTGGTTTTGAAAGAGAGCACAACAACAAAAACCTCAGGATGGTTCACACAATCTAGAAATAATAACTCTAATTTCAGATAGAGGTGTTTATTATGTAGAACGACATCATTTGCTGCAATTATCTTTCAAATGATGAAGTGTTTACGATTGTTTCAGTTTACATTAATGCTTTTTACATGTGTGACAGTCTCATTTGTGTCTGTGCGGGGCTCAAACAGTAACGCTGACATGTTGACACTGAAAATAAAATTTGGCACTGAACACAAAACCCTGAACTGAAAAAGTAAACAATGGCACTGAAAAACATGTACTGAAAAAAGTTACATTGGCACTGAAATTAATGTTGGCTCTGAACAAGGTTACTTTTATTTCCAATGCCAGAATTTAACGTCACTGTTCTAGCTCTTTATTTCTGCTCCTGCAATAAAACTCTCACCCCCTGAAATCTTGGTAAATTAAAATTAAGTATGTATGTATTATTATTTATACAGTATGTGGTTTACACTCTAATCCTTTTAATACCAGGGATTGTTGCACCACCAACATGGCCACAATCACATTTCCTGCTATTACACTTATTCATTTGAGAAAGGTTTTTATTTTCCTGTGTGTGTAATTTGAAACTTTCCCCTTCGTGTAAATTCATCGATGAATATTTATAACGCTGCTCATCTCACCTCATGAATATGTATAATGGATTATGTGTCCGGCTGATAAAAGACTTGGACGAGACAATGAACTGAGCTCAGGTCAGTTAACAGGCCAGCTGCATGGTGGCAACCAAAACTCAGAAAAGCCCCCACCAGAGACAACAATACAACAACCTGCTGTGGTCACACTGGGCACATTATAAATTAGTATTTCAGAGACAAAAGTAGAGTCACAACACAGGATATCGAGGCCTGTTTCTCCAAAACTATGCACTTTATTTTTTACTCCTTAACATTTTTACTGTCAAACCTTTAACAAAATGTTCTATTCACATCACATGACTGTCCTACAACTCCTGTGTACCCTTCGGTCTTTAAATTGAGTCTTACCTGTGAGGGGGTGAGAACCACAGAGAGGATGACGCCATCGTCCTCCTCTTGAGCATCAGGTGAGGGCACAAACACAGGTTCTGATGGGTAGAAACCCCTCTGGTACCAAACCTGCCGAAGATAGAGAAATGTGCTTCAGCTTTTCCTCTTTACTACTGTCTTTTTTAAATTAGTACAGTTCTTCCAGTCAAGAATCTTTATTACAACTTACCTTAAAATGGAAATTGTCATTTAAAATTTACCATTATTTCAAACAATTTCTCTAGATTTCCCTGTGCACGCATTTTGGTAACTGTGCTTTTCTTTTTTCTTCTAAAAATTAGATGAGATCAGCACCACTCCCACACATTCAGTCAAATATGAAGCCAATCAGCAGTTGGTTAGTTTAGTATGAAGCAAGAAATAGCTGGGCAATTAGAAATATGTCTTAATTATTGCACTTACTGTAAAGGTGGGTTTTATGCTGCAGATTTAGCATATTTTCTAAAATGTTGAACTAAGTTTTCTGTATTTACCTTATACACCTGGTTAAATGTGGTCAAAGTGATGGACAAATTGCTGTGCTGCACATACAGTAGCTACTGTGTTGTATTACAGAAACAGGAAGCAGGAAGGATGATCAGGATTATGATCACCAGCAGTAGCAGCTGTTTCTTTTGACGCCTCACACACCTTGAGTGTCTTGTCCTTCAGGTCCATCTTGAGCAGAGAGTCTCCCACCAGGTGTCTGAAGCCGCAGCCGTAGAAATACCGGTACGGTCGTGTGTTACATCTGCCATAGTTGATCAGAGGGAACTCAAGGCCACCGTAGTCATGGAGGTCATCTCCATGGAGATCCTCGTGTTGGCAGAACACCTGTTGACAAAGGCAGGATCAGATGTCTGTTGTTTCTATCTATTGTGTTGTTACTCATCATCAACAGTTTTCGGTCACTGGGCATCGGCTTCGGTTCTCAGGAAGAATTTTATCAGCAGCTGGCAGCAAAATGAAACCTGCTTCCTCTGATAGAAACCTTGTTAAAACCCTGTCTTAAGCCTCTGCTCTGTGGAAGGATTTTGCATTTTAACAGGCTGAAAATCTCCCACCTCCAAACTATCCCCACAGCCTTTTTAAGAAATGTTCTGAAATACACTGTTAAATCTGCTCTGCCTATTATTCATACATCCCTGGAGACTGGAGTTTGTCCCGCTGCCTCCTAAACAGCTGTTGTTGCCTGGAGTCTTCAATATTACACACACATATTCAATTCCTACTTTTTTTTTTTAAGAAAATCCTTGAAATAGTTTGAATTAGGTTAATACAGGTCCAGGAAAATGTTTTGAGCCACAGACACTGTTCATGCCAAAATACTGAGGGATTAAGGACTGAAGAAAGAAAAACACGCTGCTATAATTTGACTGCACAGGTCAAATCTGAAATTACAGGACCTTGGAGTCATCTTAGAGTAGACAATTTGAATTTCAGATATCACAGAAATGTTACTGAATGTTGGCAGGGTACAGCTGATTTTAATTTTAAAAACGAATTCATGTTTTGATCTCCAGTCAACTTATTGTAATGCTGTGTTTTCCAATTACAACTGAGTGGCTGTGTCGTGTCAACATGCAAAACCTCAACTTCCAGGATCCTGATTAAAATAACAAACCTCATACAGTGACTCCAGACTTTGCTTCTCAACACCAGGTCCCAGATTTTTCACGTTATATGTTATTGTAACAACATTTAATTAGGCTGTAAATTTCTGCTTACACATTAATGCATTTGTAATATTGATTAAAAACTATATTTACTACAATACAATCACCACTGAGAGTGTTTCCTTATGTTACCTACACTTTCTCTTCTAATCTCCTGTGGAAAAATGAATATTCAGAGGTAATTCAATTTCCAACTCACTTTATCTTTGCTGAGTTTGACACACGTTGCTGCACTAGAGGGCCGAGTGTTCAGGTTCTGGTCCACTGGTGTTTCACCGGTCACATTCAGGGGTAAAACAAAGCGCCGAGGGTAAGCCCTGCACAAGGTATTGTAGACCTGAGAGATACCAGAACAATAATACAAAGAGATTAGTCTCTTGTAGCAGGATTTACCGTTTCTGGGTGCAAAGATTCAGAGAAATGAGACATAAAAACAAAAAACAACAGCACAAAAGTTCTTCTTCTAAAGAACTTTGCAATAATTTTGTGGAAAAGAGAAAGATTACCACGCCTCTAACGCCCTGAGCAGATATTTATTACTCAAGACAAACTGAGTAAAAACAGATGCATCTAAAAGCTGAAGCACAATGGGGAAAAAATTCAACACTGCTCGGATCGAATCTAAATGAGTGTGTAATACTTTATTGTAATAATATCAGAGGGTGGACTTTCCCCTCAGTAACTACACAGAGAGCGTTAATTCATGTGCGTGTGAGTAATTTCTTTCTGACCTCATCTAGTGCGTCTCCCGACTTGCGTAAGTTCTGGATGAGATAGTTGTTGATGGCCTGGCCGTCATCTGAGCAGCACATGTCGAGCATCAGGAATCCGTCCTCCTCATAGGCGTTGATCTGGTGGAAGACGGACATCGCTTTGGTGTGGTACTTCACCGCGCTGACCTGCGGAAGAGACGACGATGTTAGACAACCTGAAATCTGCACAGAATTTCCATGAAGCCTTTACTGGTCCAACTGGAAATAAATCGCCACTCGTATCTCACCTCGCCTGTACGCTTGTCAACAAGATGGAGGACGGTTTCCAGCTTGGGATCCCAGTAAATGCCCTCGCTCAGAGCCTTCCCCCTCAGCTTACATGTCACGATCTTCAACAGGTCCATCTTGATCGGCTGCTCAATGAACACCACGTAGTTCTCAGACATGGCTGGAAACAAGCAGAGGTGGAGGTGTCACAGGGGTTTGTAGTTGAGGAAAACAGATGGATTCAGACAGCATGTAACAGTAGTTAATCCAGGAGCGATGACCTACCAAAGCTGTGGTAGTAGGAGGGATGGGACTTGTTTTCAGGCACAATGGAGCAGAGTACTTTGGCGCCTTGTAGGGTGTCTTTCTCATCTGCCCTCTCCGGAGGCACTTTGATAATGTTGTACAGGGCTCCTGAAAAGCCAAACGAAGGGCAGATTATTCAGTCATTGCTTTTTAGTTCATATTTTATAAAGTAGCATGAAAATAAATAGCTCATCTGGGAGCCTTAATGAGGGTCTGGTGGGAGTGACGGGACAAACCTTTGCTCCCGTACGAGTTGCCCATGTTGTAGGTGGTACCGTCAGGGTCGTAGTGTGGGTGGGCAGTGGCTCCATTTACAGCAATGAACTTGCTCCAGTCCACCTACGACACATAGCAGAGGATGAGAGGAATCGATGTGCGTTGACGTTGCAGGGAGATGATGAGTGTGTATGACTGCAGCTGCATGACAATCATGTTTGTACCTTTTCCAATGTTTCTAGACTCTCTGGGTTCACTCTGTGCATGAAGTTTGTCTCTGTGCTGACATAATAGTCACCTTTGTATTTCACAAAGCTCACACTTGCATTGTCTGTGGGTTCTGTGACAAAGAGAAACACAGGATTACTGGGGTCAGGGTTTTAAATGAGAGAGTATTTTCTTGTGGTGCTAAACCGTTCTGCCGGGTGATTTACAGCTTAGTAACACTGAGAAATCCGGCGTGCATGTAAAACATGTCAGCAGTACATGCTTCCCCCCTGGTTCACCCCTGTAGCTCGTGTTGTTATGTAATCTTGGTGTATACTGAGTTCCACCTCTGGCCTCACCACTTAATTTGACAAAACAAAGTTTGTACAGTGTGTTCTTTTCTTCCCTCCAGTTGTCCTGGCTCCTCTGCTCTTCCTCAAATGACCAAACTTGTCAGACTCGCTCAAAAAGTCTGATTGTTGTTGTTTTATTTATATTTCGGAGCAGGATAGAAATAGAACAAAACAACATTCATGTACTGTAGGTTGAGTCTACAAACCAACTACAGACGATTTCCATGAGACTTCCTCTTTGTAAGACATTATCTAATTATACTTCTCCCGCTCTATCACACTCACGCATCATCTCGAAGCGAGAAAGGAAGCGCTGAAAGAAGTTTTTGCAGGGGTCAGGCATGGCGAGGGTACCGAACTCTGACATCACGATGCGGTTCTTTTCACTGTTCTTCTTGTAGGCATCGCTGTTCAAGAACCGACTCATGTACGTCACCTGGCCGCTGTCCATCTTGAACTGGTGCAACATAGCCATCCCATCGAACCAGTGGTTGTAGCTGTGGGGAGTTTAGGATTACAATGAGTCATGTGTGTTTGGAAATGTTTTTGTTTGTGCTGTGCAGCAGTAGATCGAGGCGTCTCCACACTCACTGTGTGTTCCCAAACTCGAACTTCCCCGGACCGTTGCGGAGGAAGTTGCCATTGATCCAGGAGGGGATGGTGCCTTGTACTTCAGTGGGGATCGGCTCGGGGGTCTCTGTTACTGAGCGCACCAAAGGAGCGATCGTCTCCAGCCCCGTCAGTGATGTCTTGACACATTCCTTGACATTTCCGTTTTCAACAGGCTTGTTGTCATCTGTGGGGAATAAATACATACACAGCATCATACACACATCTCTTCACCTCGACAGACATTAGGGAGACGACTGTTTACAGTCTGTTGATGTTGCTCATTTTTTGGCTGCTGAGTCACTGTGAACTCTGGAAAAACTCAGGTTGTTTGTTCTTCTCTAAAAAGAAAAGCTTTGACTGGAACTCACTCTGAACTATGCACTCAGCCAAAATATGTACAGTGTTTTTATATTTCTTACAGGATTTCTTATGGGGCTGAGGAGGTTGTGTAGTTTGCAGCAGGAAGAGGAAAGGGTTGTTTATTTCAAGGGATGTTTGAGCTGAGAGCAGAAACCTCTACTTAAAGTGTGTTAACATAAAAGAGGCTGGATATAAATGTAATTTATAAAGATATCTTTTACAAGGCAGCATGTCTAATGTGCTCAGAAGTACAAAGATCGGGATCAAATGCAACTTTAAACCTTGGTATTAGTGTTTATAGTTATTAAAATTCAGTTGGTAACAAGCTAATCTCATGTATGACTAAACATTAGTGAAGGCTGCTTAACTTGATGCTAATGAACCAAAATGGCATTTAAAAAGAAATCCTAGCTTGGTTTAGGAGAAATTATGCCATCATTAATTTTAATAATAATTAAACAAAGACTAAAAAAGCAACAACTTTGGGAACAGAACCTTTTAAATGATGGAGGAGAACACCTTATACATTAATACTACTTGACAAAGAGTAGAATAGTCCAACAAACAAAATCAAATTTGTAAAAAGAAAATTAAATGAAGAGGTTATTGTTGCTCAATAGAAAAGAAAAAAAAAACTCTATTTGACTTGGCGTAGAAGCAGCCTGCTGCAGCACCACATTCGGGGAAAAGTTTGGCTGTGCTAAAGTTCAGCCTCAGCTGTAAAAAATAAATCCTGCACGCTGGCAACTGGGTCACAGTAAATGTGCTGTTTAGTGTCACTGCAGTATTTTTTAACTGACTCAACCTTCTCCATAATTTAAAACACAGAACTGGACTGAACACTGTTCCCAATGCAAAGGCATCTGACTTAAATTACTGTCAACAGTCAGCTCCACTGTTACCACGGCCTGTCGCTCTTAACCTCATTTACCTCGGCGCTGCTGACAGGGAGTGGTTATTACTCTAATAAGTAAATGGATGAATGTGCAGCAGCATATTTTGGGTGATTACAGCTAGTATAAACTTTTATCTACTCCTGCAGAACATACTTTCACAAACGTTTAGTTTGATGCAGTAATTCAGTTTCAACTAATTCTATCAACATAACATAACATAACATAACATAACATAACGAGAAATGAATGTGCTGGAGTGAAAATACAAATGAAAAAGAGAACATGTAAGTTAGCTCCACTTCCTGAACTTAAGCCAGCTCCTTTATTTCCTGTCTTACATTATTGGGCAAACTGATTAATCCAGGTGTGTCTGACCATTGTTGTGAGGTCAGACACACCTGGATTAATCAGTGTGTCCAATGATGTAAAACAGGAAACAAAGGAGCTGGCTGAAGTTCAGGAAGTAGTGCAGCTCTGCAAAAAGCCAATTGTATTACAGTGTGGTCAGACAATGGTATTTATGTACCTTGAACTGTTTATTTATCTGTAACTGTCATGCACTCAAGGCTCAGTAGTAGGTGTCCAGCATGTGTGATAACGTCCGCCATCACAATTAACCTTCAGGGTAAATTACTTAACATATTAGGAGGTAGAAAATACACTACAACAGTAAGTTGGAACTTTTTAACATTCAAATTTAATTTGGCAATATGAGGGTGTGTTAGGCACTCACAGTATGAGGTTACAGGTAACAGGTTAAAGTGTGTCAAAAAACATTGAGTGTTTGTGTTTTGCTTTTGGTTGATTCACTCGTTGCTTTTCTCTCAGGATGATAAGCCACAGTGAACACACACTGAGAAGAGACAGTGAACAGAACACATCTTATGTACGCTATTAATTAACAATATCTGCAGCTTCAGCACAGAAGCAGATTCAATGAGAGAGAAGAACCACTATGTAAATTGCATTTTATAATTAATAATGTTTAATCACAAACCATCTGTTCAGATTTATTAAGCATGATAACAATATTGTTAATTGTCCATTACTACTACTACTACTACTACTACTGGTGTAGCCTACTACTAGACAGGTGTGGAAAATACAGCTTGTAATTTATAAAGGAGTATTTTTAAAATATATTTTAAAACATATTGTGAAATAGAGTTGTTCTTCTGTAAGTTCTTAACCACACAAAGCAAACGGTTTCAGATACAGCTGCTCATGTCCTCTCCACGCCCTGTTCATCACAGTCTCTGCCCTCTCTTGTAATGTTATTTACCAACTGTAGAGCAAAACTCTTCCGGGACCGAGCGCACTGTATGAAAGGTTTCACATGTAGCCCAGTCGCGTTTAATCCTGCAACTGCAACTCATTAATAATCGCTTAATACCAAAGTAATAACTGCAGTCTTGTCCCTATGCAAAAGCTCTGTAACCTGAGACCTGACAGCAGCGGTTCCGCTTTAAGAACAGTTTGTTCTGGTATCACACATCATCGCACTGTCAACTCAACCGCAACCTGCAGTGAAATCACACATCAACAAACACAGTAAACTTCCTTTTTCATATACAAGCCTGTGTGAAAGCACAAATATACAGGATCCTGTAATGATTGTGAGTCGTTAGAGGCGCACATGGCTGTGCAGCAGCAGCAGCAGCAGCAGCAGCAGCAGGTGACTGACTGACTGACCGCTTTCCCCCGGGTAGTGAAACATCCTCAGACTCACCTGAACCCTCGGGCTTCACAGGAGACATGGTGGCGGTGAACGTGGATGGATACAGCTCCTATCTCTACATCCGCGTCCAGCTGGATCATAAACCTTCAGCAGAGAGCATGAAGCCGCCACCGGAGCTGTGCACAGCGGCGCTATTATGTAACCCGGTTATGTAATACAGTATAGACCGAGAGAGAGAGAGAGAGAGAGAGAGAGAGAGAGAGAGACAGACAGACAGAGAGAGAGAGAGAGATGGCGAATGATAAAAGCTGTTTACTTTTCTGTTGACCTGTGTAAGAGATGTGGCACTAATATGATTTTTCCTACAAAACATGCACTGATACTGGTAACAACTGGGCAGTATAGGCTGTTACAGTGTCCTTTATCTGTGTACCCAATGTATACCAGAGAGAGAGACAACACTTCATCAGCACCTGATCAGCACACACACATGCATACAGTATAAATGTAGGCCTATATACTTTTTTTATTTGTATATATTTGAATCTGTGAGTTGTATTTGTTTTGTTTCATGGATTCTTGATGAAAAGCGAATTTGAATTTGAGAGAGAGGGGGGGGGGGGGGGGGGTGTTGATAAAAGCTGTTTACTTTTCTGTTTACCTGTGTAAGAGATGTGGCACTATGATTTTTCCTACAAAACACTGATAGGCTACTGGTACTGTAAGTAAAGTGTCCTTTATTATACATTTACAATAATGAGTAATATCAGATTGGTAATTGCTGTAATTAATAATGCATTAAATGAATACCGTGGCTATTATATTATTACTTGGGACAAAAATCATATGTGAATTTAGCCTCGACCCCAGTAATTCTTCATTATTGTAAATGTATCCTACATTTCCTCATTGTTGTAGCCTACATTTCTTGTCTCTTCACTAATGATGGGAGTGGCTCACTGTAGTCTTAGAGCTTATTGCCTCAACTGGTGACATTGGTACTGCATGGACAAATAAATCTGAAAACACCACAACAATGACAACAAATTAGAACAATATTAAATAATAAATACAATTATGTAACTTAGCTCATTTACCTTTTTATACATTTTTTTTATTATTATTTTGTTTTACATTCATTTAAGGACATGGTTTCCTTTTGTCTCCTTTCTGTTCTCCTTGTATTAAAGTTTTAGTTGGAGATACTTTGTGATGCCTGTGTCTGCTGGCAGTTCAAGTGGACACCTACTGTAACAGCCACTTATCTCTCCATATGGGCCGTGTGCATCTTGACCGGCAGACTGATCCAGATAATCTTTACTGGAGGATTAAAGCGTTGTCCCAGAGGAGCACGACGCACCACACAACGTTTGTGTTTTCAAGCTATGAAGCTCCAATAACAACATTTTGGGGGTAATGTATGCTTTACTGTCTCCTTGCTGGTTTCACAATGGGGATCAATATTTCTGATATGTTGAGTCCCATGTAAGTAAAGATTAGAGGATTTATACTAAGTGTACATTAGCACTGTCTGTGATCTGAGCGCAGGGATAGCTGTGTTTTCAAGTCACACTTCTTTTAAACTGTAATTCAAGATTAATGTAAAATTCACAGACTTATTTATTCAGAAATAAGCTTCATTCACCAGCTGCAACATGAAAGAAATGCAATGTGAATGCATCAATAATCACAATTTAATCATTTACAATATGCTACTTGGTAAGACTTTATAATAAGTACGCACTATTAAGCATTAGCTTAGCATTAATAAATACTGAATTCTTCATTTATAAAGCATGAATACTTATTAGTATGTAGTTTATAAATACAGTAAGTGTTTATCAGTGATGAGTAAAACATTTTTAATTGTATGTGTTATAAAAGATGAATTCAGTATTTAATGGTTAACTAATGCTTAATAGTGTGTACTTATTATAAAGTCTTACCATATAGGCTACTTAAATCTAAAATGGGTTGGTTTGCATAACATGTGTATTTTGATGCTAAATTATTTGACTCACTTTTGAATTCGCAACAAAGCACATATTTGAACGCTGTGGTAGCCTATTTCTCTCATAACTTTGGTTGGACAAAAGAAGATGTCATTTTTTTTTGGGATTATTGCAACTGGAGATGGACAGTGTCACATTTTTATAAAGTTTTACACACCATGACAACACAAAAATTAATACAATGGCATCAATAGACCAGTGGCATCAGTACAGTAGATGTAAAACCATTGCACAACGTTTTCAAGAGTTGCTTTGTCATATTAGGATTTAAGCAGTGTTCTTTATTTATGCAGAGTTTATAAAGGAGTTAAAGAACACAATCCAAACCACCAATGTCTCCGTCTTATTGTTTTGAACAGGACACGTTTCTCCTGCTCACTGTGATGCCTTCTACGAAGAGTTTATATCACTGGACTTTATCAGAGCTACTTGGGCAGCGGCGGCTCTTAGGGCTTGGAGCACTGCTGGCATGGCTCATCCTTTTCCATCTCCTAGTGAACGTGTGGCTCCTCTGCGTCTTCACCAGTCTCTTGGTGGTCCTCGGGGGCTGGCTGGGGTCCCGAGCTGTCCTGGATGCAAACAGCCTTCTCCACTTGGAACATTTCTTGCCTCTTGGCACGATTAACCCACCGCTGTACTCACCTGAACACGAGTGGAGGCTGAACCACGAGATTGACAGTGCCGTCCACAAAGCCGTGCGTGACTTTGTGTCCTCGTGGTATCGTACACTGCTGCCAGAGGTGGAGGGGGAGTTTGAACGTGCGGTGCGTAATTCAATGCTGGACTCAGTGATGGAGTTGAAGGAGCGTGCGCGGAGAGTGGACAGAAAAGCACTGGTTCAGCGGCTGCTGGAGCTGTATGGCTGCCACCTGCAGAGCTACATGACAGCAAGACAGATACAGTCAACACAGACAGAGGGCATCAGTCTCTGGCAGCTGTACAGTGAAGTAGACTCCCCTCACCCAGCTGTGAGGAGTTCAGCCACTGAGCTCAGCTACTCCAGAGCACTAGTCAACCTTGTCTTACATGTGCTTGTGCCGTACCCTCAGATGGAAACCAGAACTGGAGGTTACATGGTCACGGAGCTCATCACCTGCAATGTGCTGTTGCCGCTGATAAGCAGAGTGTCTGATCCAGACTGGCTGAACCAGACCATTGTAGACATATTCACCAGGTCCAGAGAACCACAGGAAATCACTGTGAACGTGCACCCGCCATCTGGACTGTACAGATGTCCGATCCCGCAGGACTCCTGGACCACCTGCCGGTCCCTGTCTTCGTCGTCTGAACAAGCAACCCTCTCCTTCCAGAGTACCTCCGACCTCGACGATCTGGAGAGCAAGAGTCCCATCAGTGAGTGGGACTCCTCGCAGAGCAGCATGGTAAGCCTCACGTCTGTGGAGAAATTAGAAAGCTGCCATCCAGGTTTGCTCACACCATGCAAAGTGAACTGCTGCTCACTCCCATCTGGCCATTACCCCCAGTCACCAGAGTCCAAAGGGATTTCACTGGACTCCCTGATTCAGTCAGACTCAGAAGATGAACTGACAGGAGGCTTTTGTGACTGTGGACCTCCAGCAAACTTCTGCAACAGAAGCAATTTAAAGGTCGACGAGACCGTCGGCTGCTTCGGCCCTTTGAAAAATCTTGCGCCAAAGGTGATTGTGCCTGAGGACTCCCAGTGGCCGGCAGGTATAGCCCAAGAGAAATCCCCATCCTTATCCCCGAGAAGACTTTGTCTAAGCCCCTACAACTTCGATAGTCCCAACAACCAAGGTTCACCTGTGCACATCCAGAACGTGCAGATTGCTGGTACTGTTACTGCAAAGGAGCAGCGTGGCACTGGTACACATCCCTATACTCTTTACACTGTAAAGGTAACACCACCTCCTACTACCTATAATGTTTGATTTATATTTGAATATGTTTTTTTTTTATCATCACACCCTTCCCTCCACTTCCTGTGTTACAGTTTGAGAAAGTGGCTGAAGCAGAAAACGGTTCCTCTCTGCACTCATTGACCGGTCACGCTGTCAATCGGAGATACAGCGAATTCCTCAATTTGCAGGCGCGTTTGGAGGAGAAGCCTGAAGTTAAGAAATTAATCAAGAGTAAGTCTGTTTTAGATGGCCTCAAACTTTAGTCTATCAAGTCAGATATGTTATTGATAGTTAGTGTTCTGCATTTCAGATGTCAAAGGTCCAAAGAAAATGTTCCCAGACCTCCCATTTGGCAACATAGACAGCGAACGGGTTGAAGCCCGTAAAAGCCAACTGGATGTGTTCCTTAAAGTAGGTGTTGGGATCATATCATCATATCACTCTGCACGGTCAATATGTTTTTTGTACTCCTGTAATTTGATCGATTTTTTTTACAGCAATTAAGCAGCATTCCTGAGACAGCCACCAATGAGGACCTGCAGGAGTTTCTGTCTGTCAACACAGACAATAGTAGTACATATTTTGGAAGAAAGCCTTTTGGCAAGTCAAGAATTGATAAGGTAAGAAAACATCTGTATAGTGGGGCTCCAATGAGGACCAAGAACTGTGATTATAAGAAAGTCTGAAACTTTGAAATGATCACAATACAGACTCAACAAAGCAAATCTTTTTGAAACACATCAGCATAAAAACTGGTCTGTTGATTTCCATCGGTATTTTCTTTCAAAAAGGATGGTTTACTCATCTCATGTCTTCTCCAACTCGATTTCCATTACAGATGATGGAAAATGCATTAGACACACTGAAGACAGCGTTCCCTCATCCTGAGCCCCTCAGTCCAACAGAAGACCTTGAGGGAGATGCTGATGGAAGAACGATTGACAGCAGGAAGTACAGGTGAGGGTTCGACATCAGCCCTAAATAGGTTTTCTTTTTCCTGTGGCCCCTTAAGAACAAAGCAGTGTCCACATAACCTTCCTCTTCAGGTTGCATTGGTATATGAGCTGTGCACACTCTTGAATTAGGGCTGAGGGTTAGGGCTTTGGGATTTCAAAAGAGATGGATCATAGAAATATATTTGCCAAAAGTGAAATCTAATTTTGTGCTGCAGGGATGTTTTTCCTTTTGTCTTTTTCCTTTAATCATCTCTGACTTCTTAGATTTGTTTTGAGATCACCTGGGGGCTCCCAGCTCACAGGCCACTGATCACGCTTCTGTCTTTCAATTGATTAAACAGTCAGTTCACTTCAGTACAGTATGAATCAGTGCAGGTTGCTCTGGCACTCTGTGTTGTTTCTGATTCTACTTTGGGACTTCTGGTTTTGTGTTTCATGCATCAGGAGACTCATGTTCCCGAGCAAAATTTCCCCGTCTCTCAATATACCTGACCTCCATCCTAAAGTGACATACTGCTTCAGTGAAGGCAGCGCTGTGAGTTACCTTACTGTGTTTATCATCTCTGATGGATAAATGTGATTGTGAAATGGCCACATTTTCACTTTGTTTATTATGACTCTCTAGGTCCTGAACGGTATGCCGCTGTCCGGCCTGGAGAACTTTGTCACAGAGCAGGAAAGACTTTTATGTCTGTTGAATGGGAAAGAGACAGCCAAGAAGGACCATGAGCAGCCTGACAAAGACAAGAGGACTTCAGGGACAGGTTAAAATTGACAGTTTTACAGTCTTAGTTAGACTTACTTAGTTGTATCTTGTGTTGCAGTCTTAGAGCTCTAAGACGTAGTAACACAGCATCACCACTGGAGTGCAGCATGAGTCCGCTGTTTGTTTAAACACAAGCTGAGGAGTCCTAGGCTAATAGTCACTCTCCATTGATGAGCTTGTATCTTGTGTTTTACAGGATCCTATGGTTGTGTTATTAATTTATTGTTGCTGTTTATTTCATATGTACTGCAGACACAGCTGTGGCAGATGTTGCTTTGAACATCCTGTGTCTACTGATGAAGGACCAGTGGAGTTGGCTGTGCACTGAGAACATTCAGAAGACCATCAGGCTGCTCTTTGGCACCTTCATCGAGAGGTCACTGTTTCTTATAATGCACATTTACACATTTACAGCAAGTGATACAACTTATATAAATATAAGAGTGCAGGCCTGTTTCAATGGCAGCATGTGCCACTTCATTATGTTTCTTTCATCCAGACCAGGGCCGTTGCATAGGGGAAAAAGGTGGTGACAATAGGGGCCTACAGCCCAGTAGGGCCCACAAAACCCCCCAGTAGCCTAATGTTTCTATGACTAAATGATTCTGCATATAACAATGACTAATACTCATACTAATGCTGCATCAGCATCAAAACAAAGCCACAAAACATGCAATATTCATGAAATATCTTTTATTTTCCAATTAGCAATCCCCCAGCAGTCGCCCCTGCAAAATCTTATAATAATGTAGTACAGACAGGTTACTAGCTGAAAAAACAGAGAAAGATATAAAACATAAATCTGGTTACCAGAAACGAGTGGAGAGAGAGGCCAGTAGCAGAGCCAGCAGACTAGGAGCGCAGATAATAAGAGCTTTTTTCCCCAACAAGGGCAACATTAAGATAGCTAGCTGTACTTATACTAGGGTTGTCAGCTGTCCTGTGTATGGGACTGTCCCTTACTGAATCAATACAGGATGCTCACCCTAATCTAACACTACATTTTCACATGCCTGTATGACATCAGAAACAAGAAAACCAAAAGTTTCATGAGACATAGTGGAGAAATAATAAATCAGAATGATGGGCAAGTTGTCTGTTTCTGTCACTCACCGTCAATTTGCCCTGGTTGAAATAAATAAAAAATGAAAATACATAGTCTATAAAAAAAGTGACAATGGAAAGCCAGGGGGCAGGGGCTCACTTCAGATTTTTTTCAGGGCGCCCAAACTTCCTAGCAGCGACCCTGATCCAGACGCTGGGTCCATTATGACAGCTTCATGAGCTACAAAGTAGTTGTAGGCAAGGCAAGGCAAGGCATCTTTATTTATATAGCGCATTTCATACCAAGGCAACTCAATGTGCTTTACATAAAGACAAAACATAAAAAAAAAATTAAAAAAAAGGAAGCATAAGACAGAATAAAAACAAACAAAACACTGAAAACAGAGTTAAAAGCAAGAGCAAATAAAAGTAAAATAAAAGAAAATAGATAAAGTTTTAAGTTCTCAGCTATAAGCACGTGAAAAGAGAAATGTTTTTAACCTGGATTTAAAAGTGCTTACAGTTGGGGCTGATCTCAGTTCTGCTGGTAGTTTGTTCCACTTGTGTGCAGCATAACAGCTAAATGCTGCTTCACCATGTCTGGTCTGAACTCTGAGCTCCACTATCTGACCTGAGTCAGTAGATCTCAGAGCTCTACTGGGTTTGTACTCTACTAACATGTCATTCATGTATTCTGGACCTAGACCATTCAGTGATTTGTAAACCAGTAGCAGAACTTTAAAATCTATTCTGTAGCTGACTGGGAGCCAGTGTAGGGTCTTAAGAACCGGGGTGATGTGATCTGATCTCTTTGTTCTGGTTAAAACTCGAGCTGCAGCGTTCTGAATGAGCTGCAGCTGTTTGATGCTTTTTTGGGGGAGACCAGTCAGAAGACCGTTACAGTAGTCTAGTCTACTGGAGATAAAAGCATGAATCAGCTTCTCCTGATCAGTTTGGGACTTTTTTCTTGATTTAACTGAAGGAAATTTTGGCTCATCCAAGTTTTGACTTGCTCTAAACAGTGACATAATGACTCTATTGGACTGCAGTCATCTGGAGATAGTGCAAGATATATCTGTGTGTCATCTGCATAACTATGATAGTTGACATTAGAGTTCTGTAGAATTTGACCCAAAGGCAGCATATACAGGTTAAACAGAAGGGGTCCAAGGACTGACCCCTGAGGAACTCCACACGTCATAGCCACTCGATCGGATTGATAACTACCAATGGTCACAAAATAACTCCGTTCCTCTAAGTAGGACCTGAACCATTTTAGGACTGTCCCGCTGAGTCCTGCCCAGGTTTCCAACCTGTCCAGCAGTATACTGTGATCCACAGTGTCAAACGCAGCACTGAGATCCAACATGACCAGAACTGACACCTTGCCTGAGTCAGTGTTCAACCTTATGTCATTTAACACTCTAATAAGAGCTGTTTCTGTACTGTGGTGAGGAGTAGGCAAATTATTTTTCTTTTCTTGAGATGCAGTGCCTATGTCTTACTGTGAACATAACTTTAATAAACAAAGACTTGTCCAGAATTACCACTGGGTTTGTTTCGCCATACAGTCTGTGGGAACTGTGCTTTTCCAATCTCTGGTGTGTTGCCGTCATTAACTCATTATACTGGCCTCCATTTTTGGACTTGACATAGGCCCCTGGGAGTTTTATGGTTCACTAAGCATGCCAGAAAATAATGGTCATGTCTCTGCAATGTTTTGAGACTTCTTCAATTTCCTCCCCTAAATTAGGCCTACATGTCTTTCACTTATGCACTTATTTGTTTGTTCTAATCTATGCAGAGGTTAATATCTAAAGAAAAGCAGGCAGCTCAACTTAGATGAAACTGAACTACTGACTTTTGTCTCAGATGGTTGGATGTGGGAGTTGCGCACCTTACCAGTGCCCCCTGCTGGGTGATTTACCTGCAAGTGCTGCAGGAAGCTGTGTGGCCAGGAGGCACGCTACCTGCTCAACCACGGCCGGAGCGCAGTGCAGCGGAGAGAGAGGAAACTAAAGAGCAGTGTCTGGACTGTCTAATGCAGCTGCTTCCAGGTACGTAAGAGCTGGAGTCAGATTGTTTTCTGTTTATTGAATTCCTTTAAAATGATCTTGTCTGGTTTGTGCCATTGTTTGCACTTGTACAGAGCTCATCACTGACATGCTGGGCAGTGAGAAGTACAGACTGAGTCTGGAGACGATGCTGGAGTCGTTGCAGGACTATCAGATAAACAAGTGAGTCAACAACCAAAGTGTTGAATAAATATGTGTCTGACTCTGTCTGAAAGTCAGTTACACACAGCTTTGTCACTAACTAACAGACTACAGACTACTAACAGACTATAGATGAAAAGTTAGACAAAATATATCTTCTGTATCAAATGCTTTTCACATTCAAGCATCTGTTTGGATACCAGTAGATACCAGTCTGTCTGTCATTAACCATGTTGCTATAACTATGTGCAGGCATCTGATCTACTGTGTCTGTGACCTACTGCTGGAGTTTCTGGTGCCCGAGTCGTGTGACGAGGCCTTTCAGAGGTCTCTGCTGCAGAGCCTGGCTAAAGACACTGACAGAGACAATCCTCCTCATTACTCTCCACACATGAGATCTGCACACGACTGACACTCACAGTTGGAGGCAGTTCCTGGATGATGTGCAGTACACATACAAATTTATAATGGTCAGTAAAAGCATCAGTTTTTACCTGATTGATCATAAGCAAAAAGCTGCTCGTTCGTCATGTGCCCTCCTTGTGACTCACTTTAACATGAAGATGAGAGGACACGTGACTTTTTCTGAAACACCAGTAAAGATGTGTGTAGAAAGTTTACATAAATTCTGAACATGTCAAATATACAAGATCAATCAGCTGTGGCTGGACATTATGTTCCCAACATGAATTCTGTATTGCTGCCGTCCCTGCTGAAGCCCGTAGGCTCCACACATGTTGAGCATTTCAGACTTGATTGTCTGATACTAAGTTGCATAATGGAAAAATAGTTATTTTCAATACTCAGACTAAATGTTCAGTTTTTCAGTTTTGGTTCCAATATTCTCGTTATGTGAAATCACATATTGTACCCTGGTACTGTACATTGATTGATATCTCACACTCATCAGCAGCCGGCGCCTTCATTGTGATAAATATCAGTGAAATCAGCTGTGAGACGGACGGACTGAGGTTATGAATGGTTTCACCTCTGATGGAGGTTTGTAGGGACAGAGACCTTAGACTACTTTAATTATTTAAAGACTAGTGTCCTGAATCATAAACGTGTGTTTTATCTTATTGGCTAAGGTGTTTAAGACGAGCATATTACATTTGAGCACATCTGTTTCTATGGTAACAGTGTGTGTAGTGTGGCTTTACAGTACATCTTGAAAACTGGATTACCATTGTGAGATCTTGTACTGGCACCAGCAGTGTTGTGTCCAACCACAGCTGACCACCGTCATAACATCCACAGTGTAAACCTCACTTTTACCTGAGAGTCTGTGGGAAGTGAACCCTCCTAGAATATAACAGACCATAATAGTAAGAGTATTTTCCCTGTATGAAAGATTTGGCAGATGTACTTTCAATGATTCAACCAAGATCCCAGACTGATATTTCATTGATGAACATGATTTCACTAGACTTAGTGCATACACTGTTGTAGTCTTCCCAGGATCTTTTGATCCTGAGCAGCCTTTGAAAAACCCTGCACAGACCATTTTCTTTGATGAGGCTGTAAAAGCCTGAAAGATTAACACCTCACTGCATGATTCATGAAATCACTGTGAAAATGTTCCTTTTTATTTGATTTAAATGGCAAATTATGAGGCATGTTTTTCATGTTAAACTGTTAAACTTTTTTTTTTTTCTTTTTTAAAATCATATTTATTTTAGGCTGACACCACTTGAGGTATCAATGGAGATTAAGATCTACATTCTGTTGCTATTTATTTTATTTTAAGACATACTTTAAAGGTTTTAATATCACGGTTGATGTGCAGTTGATGACATGTGAAACTTTGTCGGACTTTGTGAATATTATAGTTTCAGAAACAGGGAGAAATGACCTTTTAAACTCTGCAGACACAAATCCCTGGGGATTGCACTACACACTGCAGCGTCCCACTGTGTGTCCAGTGCAGGGATGTGATGATGCGCCAGAGATCAGCACAGTGCAAACACTGAGCTTTCTACTGTGAAAAATTGGGATTTACCTTTTAGTGAGACTGAAGTGCACTAATATTTCCCCTCTCTTGTCCTGTTTGCATTGCTTATAAACTGTATGTGCACTGTGCCATAACATGTAGATGTCTTATAGGGAAGATCACTTCAAGGTTCTCAGATAAAAATGATGCTGCAGTCACTTTATTACAAACAAGCTGAAAATAATGTGATATGGAAAATATTTTTTAATCATGTTTTATTTAAAGTTTTGATATTCATAGAGAAATATATTTGTGGTTTTGATTTCCAAACATCATGTCAATGTAGTTTTACATCTCCTCTGCCAGTCTCCTCTCTGGAGCTGTAGTAACAACAGATCAGTCAGCCAATCAGAAGAGAGGAGGCTCTGAGACTCCCCTCTGATTGGCTGACTTCTTTTCTTGAGTGAGTGAATAGGAATACAGCTTATCAGGTAAACAGAGAAATTAGATCCTGCAAGGTTGGATGCTGTGCTGAGGGTGACTGTTATTATCATGGCATCAAAATGTCAAGGCTCAGTCTGAATACAGGCTGTGCACATTTCTTTGTGGACTGAGGCTTTGATATTTTTCACAATTTTAATATAAAACCTAGACCTGTTTTATAATTTTAAATATATGGGCATGGGTATGTGACTTTTTTGTCTGCACTGGTGATCACAAATAACACAACGAAGAATCAAAACTGTCATCTATTTATTACTTTCTGTGAGTTAAAGAGACATTTGTGAAATTATGCAGTTTGTTGCAAAAATGTTTCTCTTTCATTTTATAGATTTTTCTTTTTTTTAAGCAGTTCTTAAGGTGACGTTGTGAAGGGAGTGGACACAATAACAGGAATACCTGACGACACTGAACAGGAACTTCAGTGTCAATCCACTCCCTTTGTTTCCACGTGTTAGTTCAGAAAGACTTTATGAACTGGATCTCAGGAACATTTATCACAGCTCGCTTCCTTTCTCATGATATCATGGGCTGATACTGGCCGGCTCCCACCTCTGTCTCATGCTTTGGGACTTCACTGGCAACCAGAGGAGACGAAAACACTCAAGATTCATCGACGGTGGCCCCATACGTCTCAAAGTCAAAGCAGCTGTAATTTCACCACAAATCTCTCAATGGGACAAACATCTGTGAAGTTTCACAACTACTCTCTGACTGACATGTGGAATGCCACAATCTTACATTCATCAGCTGTGTTTTATAAATTGTATTTATAAATGTACATAATGTAAATATATTGAATTTCATAAGATTTACTGAACAATGAAGCTTGAAATAGTCTCACTTCTTTAGATAATGCCATATGCTATGTGTAAATAAGGAGACTGTTTCTCTTGGCTGGTTGCAGTTTGTTTAGAAAACTGCATCTTGATTAAATAAACACTAAAGATTTTACACTATATTAGTTAAGAGTATGCTCAGAGTTCAGACCTTATATTATCAATTATAAATTAGTTCTAGGCAGCAGGATTTATGTCTCTGTTGTCAAGTCAGCCTGTAACAAACTGGGTTAGGTTTAGGGTCAATGTTCATGCTTTTCCTTCATTCTTCCATAGCAGAGATGTTCACATGTCACATAAAATAAACACTTGTAACAATCGTTTGAAATGAGCTTTATTTAGTCTTTCAGGCACTGTTTAGTGTGGTATTTTTCCTCTAGCACCACCATGAGGTTCAAATTTGTTGTGACTGTAATCTGTCAATAACTATGTGCAGTCAGTGTGTTGAGTGCTAATTAGAAAAAAAACAACATTTTGCCTCAGAAAGTTGAATCCAACAGTAATATTACAGTGGCCATATTCATGCCAACTTTGCAGTCATTTCATGGTGGGTGTTTTAGCATATTGATGTTAGCTCAGAGCTGCTAATATTTCCGTCAACTCTTGTTTTAACTACATATTTCCCCTCAGTTTTCAACATGTCAAACCTCTTTCCAACAGCTCTGTATATTATGGGGATTTTCATTCTTCGTTCTACAATTCATTTTCCATTCTTTAACAGCAGGAAATACTCTGCAGAGAAATACCAATGAAAGTAGGCTAATGACTGCAGCCAGTGCCATGTAGCTGTTATTATTAGGAGTGCTTTTTTTTTCAATTTGACATTGTTTTACAGATGTTTGTCATTAATGACTCATTGGTCTTAAGCGTCCCTGGGTGTGTGCTTGACCCCTGCTGCAGACAGATGTTAATGTTGCCTGTTTATTCACAGTATCTTTTGTCTTGTATTAAGGGCAGTGGGGATATTGTTTCTTGCTACTATTTTAAGATACAGTGGGGTCCAAAAGTCTGAGGCAGATGGGAAGGTGGTCTGGGACCCCACTGTGTTTGGTAGATTAATTAGCCTGTAAAACACATGTTCAGGAAATATCTCCCCTGGATGAGGCTCACACTGTCTCACAACAGCGGAGGAAGAGGGGAAATGAGACAAAACGCTGCTTTTGATCATGATGCCCAGAAACATGTTCCACTAACATGATGATGATGATGAATTATACTCCCGATGATGACAGATGTGCTGTATATGTGTGCAGTATTTGGGGTACCAGCCAGAGTTCACACTATGCTCACTGACCGCAGCGGGTCCCACCTTTAAACCACAGCACTGACAGTCCAAGTAAAGTGGACCAACAGCTGCAGTATGGTGGAGAGCATAGGTTTTATGGGGGAATTCCACCTTTAAAAGATGAATGTACATTCTCATGCACATTTGTGCACACACTTCCAGATGGAGCGATTACTCAGAGCGGAGGAGAATCACCAGTTGAGGTTAACAAGAGTGTCTGTGCTGCATCTGAATTTCGAGGTATACCTCGGCTTTGTTCCCTCTTGCTGCTGTGACCACAGAGTGTAATTAGAAACAGGATTACAGTCGAATCTTTGCCGTTCGCAGGTGTTGTCGTTTTCAATAACATCCAACAGCAACATCAGAATATGACGTGAGTAACAACATAGAAACACCCCGTCATTCCCCGTGTAAGCGTGCCTAACTGCGTCTGACCTTTAGATCAAGTGAGTCTGGTTCCTGTTAGCTGTGGAGTGTCCTCTGCTGCACAGTGCACATGTGCATTTTGGCCTTTCAGGAACTCTGACACCCCGCCTCAGTGCCCTACTTCCATCTACTTAGACTGGAAAGAAACTCAGATGACCAAGTTTTCTGGAAGACAATTACATATTTTGATCAGAATATGACTTTATCCAACTGAAATCCTCCCCTCCACCCGTATTTTAGTGGACTGTTGGTAGTTAACGTCAAAGAGGGGGAGGTAGCCAACAGAGAGGTAGGCGACCGTGGTGTGACCGTACTCGAGTGTGTTACAATTTAAAAAATCCACTTGTGATAAGCAGAGGGAAAAATATGATACCTCAGAGCAGGGAGGAGTGAAAAGGGTGATGCTGACCACCTCATGACCCCATCTTGGGACAACTGTCTGAGTCAAACCATCAGTCACTCTCAGTTCTGGTAACTGTCCACCTCTAATGACTCTTGACCTCTTGGCAAGTTCCCTGAAGGTTCATCAGGAGTGTCTGCTCACTCAGCACCGTGTTTTAAAGCCTGTTTCAATTATGTCTGATACAATGTTACAGCATCTTGATTTTTTTTTCAACACAGATTTGTGTTACAGATGTTTATGTTGCTTTAGTTTTCTGCCTAATAAACAGAAATGTTTGCCATGACCGAAGATGAAATCGCCTGAAATTGACTGTTTCAGCCAGGAAAACATTTATATGTCTAATTAGTTGCTGTTATTGTTTTTTGTCAGCACAGCAGGATCCAGTCCAGGGGTTTATGTTTGGGCTGTGAGTCAAACCTTTTATTTCCATTTTGAATGTATATTTGCCAGTTGTTGCACAACAGAGGTTTTGCCATTCAGAACTCACAGGGAGCTCATAAAAACTGATGCACTGTTGAGTTTAACTTAACCAGCAACATATGATGCAGTTAGAAACCAGCCATATCATTAATATACTTCTCGTATAGGCTTTCTTGCGCATGCAGAGCAAATATGTGAGCAATGACATAATGCGAAATGTAAAAAGTCAGAAATGTTTGGGCCTCTTCTGAATTTGCAAATACTTTTGCTCAACTCTGCACAAATCTGTATTCATTATTGACCAAGTGTTTCTGTTTCTTCTTCATCCTCCAGAGCAGTATTTCTCCCCTCGGTCATTGCTCTTGAGTCAGCAAGTGCAGAGTTGCCCTGGAGCTCCTGGGGAGTCAGTGTCTTGCCTGGTCACACTAAGTGGAAACAAACTTTACTTTCTGCAGCTCCCTACTGTTCCACATCCAATCAAAACAGACTGAGACGTTTTGACAGGCGTCTCCCACTCAGGTCAAGGTGCTCTGTCGGGTATGTGTTTCGAGGGTGGCATGTATTTTGTGTCTGCCACAAATTACCATGTCAGAGATCTCAAAATAGTGCAAGTCTCTGCAAGTTTGGTAAAAATGTTCGGAGATTACTATCTGTATCTTTACTGCTTAGTCTGTACTATGTAATTAGCGGCTGTCATTGGGCAAACTGCAGAGCTCTGTCACCAACATGATGCTCACTCCCACTGCTCCGACTTATGTAACTACTGGTACTGTTTTTTGGGGGGGTGTTTCTTTTTTTTTTATCACTTGTGCCAGAGACAGACTTCAGGTGCCTTTGTTGAAAATCTTATAAACTACTGTTTCTCAACATCTCACCTCGTTAGCACATGTAACCCTGACATATTGTATGTCTCAGATTCATGGAGCCCCGAGGAAGCTTGCTGTAGCTCCAAAGCATCTGACAAAAGGAGAACATGTTTGAGAAAAGCAGCAATTCTAAAGTAAAACATCATTTAAAATCAGGCCTGGATGGAGATGACGAGGGTCATGTATCCATCTCCTCGAAGAAAAACACAGCCTTTTGTTTTTGTAATGAATAATTCTGACTCACTATCAAATAAACCAACAATTGGCAATTTTATTTCTGATGCCTGTACAGTTTCTCACAGATGTGCTTTTGCAGTTTGCAGCTGTGCGAATGTGCTGAAGAGGGGACTTTCTGTCCATTTTTGTTTTTTGCTGACCAGCTGTAGAGCTCCTCTTCAGACTCCTTACTCTTTATGATTAGTGAAGGAATGTGTTGCCTTTTTCTTTTCAAACTCAAAAACTAAACTTCCTAACCCTAAGTCCAGTTCTGAGTCTGAGTGCAAAAAGTATGCTGTTTTAGTTAGCTCAGTATTTCAGAGCTTCAATGAGCCATATTAGGTCAAACCTGTTCTTTTAGTGGACTGAAATATTTGTGTTCATACCACTCTGCTATTGATGTGTCTCCCCTGCCAACACATGTTAGGTATAACTTTTATTGCTGTATAAATAAGGCTATAAAAGTTATATTTTGCATGCAGAGATAGTGCTGCAGCCTCTTGACAGCATCTGGCTCAGGGTGATGATGAAACCAAGCACGTCAGTGTGAATTCTCTGTTTCACCTGTGAACGGACGATAGAGGGGAGAGAGGAGAGAGGTGCCCCTTGAAATTCAACATTATGCAACATGCTTGTAAAATCATCCCCTCCCTCTTTGTACACTTTCTTTACATGACAGTAGTTACAGGCCATACCTCAAAGGACGTGTAAAAAACGACACCACCTGTCATCTTTAATAAGTAGCCTTTGTAGGCCTTGGGCAAAAGCTCACGTTTGGAGTTTTGTCTGTGTAAGCCTATGGTGTAAGCAGGTACGACGTGGCTGTCACAGGGCTCCTGGTTAAAAAATGATCATCTTAAACAAGTCCACGCAGCATAAGAAAGACCGATGTGTGAGGTTGTTTCAAGATACAGGCAGCAAAGTGATTCAGGAGGGTTGATACAGCATGATAAGAAAGCAGCAGCATTACTTACTGTGTTAATCAACTGTACTTGATCACTGTAGCCACTGTAGGCAAGATACTGTGTTTTATTACACACATTGCAACAATATAATGGTATTGGCAAAACTGAGGGGGCACACTGGGTCATTTTTCCAGCAGTGAATGAAGATGAGAAAGCGTGGGCACTGTAGATACTTAATCAGACTCTGGGAAGATATTCATTTGACTTCTATCCAGGAATTACACCAAGCCGTCATTAGTTATCCTGACCTCTATGGGCAGAGTGCAGACAGAGGTATGTGAGCAGTGCTACAGTATGTGTGTAAATCAGTCCTGTCGGTAACGTCACGGAAGAATGCAGCTTTCCACTGAGCCAGTTAAGAGACTTGATATTAGCAACATGTGGTGCAGGATAAGAATTGAGTAAATGCTCCACAGAGCTGGCAGAGGTAAAGTCAATTTACAGTTTGTTTTGATGATGAAATAGCATTTTGGATTTTAGTTTTTAAAGGACATACTCTTTACTATAATTACTTTTACATTTTTGACCCAAAATTAGCTTTGTAAGTCACCTGGGTGCATCACACTGTCGATCCAAAACTCATACAGTGGGAAGGCTGCTGTAGGCGGTAAATGAAGGTGCGAAGACAAACTTCTGTGCATTACTGTACAGTTGTGAAATAAAATACAAAGGTGGCTTGTTCCAGTGGCTGAATGTAATGTTATCAGTCAACAGACAACACAAGTTCATGCAGAAACACTTGTTGTGTGTAGACCAGGTGGTGTTTCTAAACTGACAGACTGACATAAACATTTAAAGCTTTGTGATCATGAGACTGATGCACATTTCTGACTACAGGTGCAAACTGACAGCTTGGTTAAAAATGTACATTTCCTTATTCTCATTGATTTTACCGTTGATTTCAATTAGGCAGATAATAATTTCTTGGTCTGTGTAACAAATCACAACATCTACGATGTGTTAACAGTGGTCATCATCCAGAGCATCAAGAGCATCTGACCTGTTATGAACTGAGACCACGTCACGTCTCACCGTCACCAATATTAGCAAAAAATGACTTTTTCTAATTTTATCAGCCTCTGTATGACTCCAGGAGTCAAGTCCTCACACTTCTGTGTGTGAAGTGACCTGGGTGAAATGAGGGGTGAAATTACTTTATGGGGGCTTTGGGACTTCTGGGAAATGGCCGTAATTGGATTTAGACTGTGACTGCTCTCCTGAGGTGTGAGGCAAAGGCTATGAAATACCAGCAACCAGCCTGGGATCACATTTTTAGCAGAAGTACCACTGGTAAACACCTGTCCATTGTGTTGATACACAAAAACAAGATTTACAACACCATTAACACTCTATCAATGCCGAAACTATCTTGTTAAAACTGAATGACTTCACACCAGGGTGAAGATACTTTTTTAGGCTCTTTGTAAACGAGCCGTGCTGAAGTGCAGGGACGTGACGAGGAGGAGCTGCTGCTGCTGTCGCACATTAAACATGAAAAAACATATGACAGCTGACAAAACACAGAGTGACCACACTGAATCCAGTGCTGACACAGGACTGCAGTCACTTCATTGTCTGTCAGGGATTAATTCTACCATCGTTCATTTGATCGAAACTGACGTAACACAAACTAGGAGAGCTCTGTGTGGGCTGCATGCCAGCCACCAGAAGATTTGGTTGAAAGACTCTGGATAGAGAGGGAACAGTAAAATCAACCACAACTGTCCTTCTTATTCATGATCTACACAGAAAAACATTTTTCAGGTCTTGTATCACAATAGATACATGTGGCTAATGTCAGATGGCTAATGTCAGGCATTTAGCATGTTTATAATTACAAATAACAACATGTGGACCACTTGAATTTAAAGTAGTTTCATGACTGAGCCAAAGAATCCCTTTGTTTGCATCCATCTGCCTTTATGAAGCAATATGTTGAGACTCAAGCAGGGATGATGAGGGGAGAAACCAGACGTGGTTTCACCTTCTCCGTTCTCCCTCATGTTGAGTCAGAGGGTTTGCTTTAACACTTGGATGCACAGTGGGACTTTTCCTTCTTCTTGGACCTCTGCTCTCTGCCACAAGTCGGAAAGCTGTGAGACCTGCGAACAGACATCAGCTGCTCTTCACTCTTTAAGTGCCTCTGACATTTGGGCATCTCACTGAGATTAAACAGAATGGATGTCATGAACACGTAAGGACTTGCCACCACTTTTTTTCCCCCAGTGCATCAGATTTGAAACACAATACATGTATTTATAATAATTCATATGTTCCATAAGCGTATTAGTGACGTCCCGCTTATTTCTCTTATTGCATGTAATCTCCTCTGGACAATCTTTTGTGGTCCACCTTATTATTGTAGAAGATGAGTCAACCCTGCTATCCCCTTGTCAGGCCTCCACTGCAGGCAGTTTTAAAGTTGGCGTCAGTAAACCCATGCTGGGTTATGTAACACCTACAGAGGTGGCTGTTGATTTATTGTACAGGTGTTGGGAGGCTCAGAAGTGGTGGAGCTCCAGTCATAAAACAATGCTAGGGGCATGTTAACCAACGAGCAGGGTCAGGACACACATGTGGACAGGTGGAAAGTCACGTTATCCTTCACTCTCATGCAGATGGAAACTCAGATTTTCATACACAAACAGTTATGTAATGATTACAGCATAATAATAAAAAAACAGCATTGCATTAGAAGCAGTAAGACCTCACAGGTCGGTGGGTTTCAACAGGACTTTTTTACATTTTAGAGGATTGTCAGTTGTGTGTAGTCAACATGAACTCTCCACGTGTCACACAGCATCCACCCATTCATCAGCTGTGCAGATGGTCCCTGCTGCACAGCCCCAATCTCAGCTGACACAGGCCGAGGCCAGAGTTCACCTCGGACAGGTCACCATTCGATCACAGGGCTGACATGTAGACAAACAACCTCACACACTCACATTCATACCTATGGGCAATTCCAAGTCACCTATTGAACCCTCTTGCTGTGAGGTGACAGTACTAACCACTGTACCACCACCTCGTTATTATTCAAGTTCTGGTTCATATGTGGTCACGGGTGGAAATCTTCAATATACAATTACTTTTGTTTCAGTTTCCCTTTCACATCCAGTGCAGCAAGTGCCGACTGCCAAAAAGAGGTGACTCGTGATATGAATACACATTGATAATACGTCTAAACAATGATTTAAGAAGCATAGGGGCTTCTCCAGACTACTGTATTTCATCTTTTGACTGGGGACCAAGATTTTAATGACCATGCCAATAATATCAGTATTATAACCATATATGTAATGACATAAAGCTGCAGTAAAGTGAAGACCACTGACCAGAGTTAAGCATGTTTAGTCCTTCTATAATAACACACTGTCAGCTGAACAACTCTATCACCTCAATGTAAGTTTATTAAGTGAGTTAATCACAACCCACGAATGTCCTTTCCCAACCCCTTTCCTGAGCTCTGTGGTATAAATCTGTTCATGTACTTATTAAGATATTAAAATTATTGCACAGTCAGCACAAATTTTGTGGTTTTGAAGATATATGATCTTGTTTCCTTAGTCACAGAGCCAGGGCTGGAAGCCAGAAGAAAACCTGCAGATTAGTCATGAGAAGTTCAAATGGTGGGAACTCTGAATCGGGCGGAGAGGGGGATCCCTGGCGTCTCAGCAGAACTGAGTGTTTCCAGGTCTGTTTTAGGGGTGACGAAGCAAACTGGGCTCTCAGTGAGGGATGTAAAAGCTTTTGATCAGTCTAGAGCAGACCTGCTGACTGAGGCGGGATCAGATCCTGATTTAGGCCTCAAAGTGAAATATTATCCTCTTGAGATAATCTTGATCTTCAACTTCCAATCTGTTTAATTTGAACAATTTGCAGTTTCACCTTGAGGCTACAGATTTTACAGTTTTTTTGTTTTCTTTTTACAAACAAGAGAAAAATTTATCAGACACAGATAGTTTGTCATTAGAAAATGTCACATTTTGGTACAAGCCCGCACAAACAACTTGTAAAATACCCAGAAATGGAAGCAAAGTGAAGACGAAGAATGTGGGTCGATTCTCTGGGCCAACAAATCCTAATGATGGATTCAACAACCTACAGTATTGCCTATAATCAGTTCTTGGGTGCAAATTTTATTTTCAGAGATAATTAACTGCACATGTTGTGTAACCTAATTTTTAATTTTTAAGTACCAAATGCTGTGCAATTGTACATATATTTTGTAGTGCTGGTTAAGACTTGAGCTAAAGGTCGATACAATAGTTGGAGAAGCTGTGGTTTGAAGCAGATTTGAAGGAGATAACAGAGGAACGGGTTCAGACGGATATCAGCTGTGGAAAGAGGAGGTCACCTCGTCTTTCCACAGCTTGGTGTAGAAGAACATAAAAAATACTGCAAAGACTGGGGGGTGCTGATACTTATCATCTTATTTATTAACTTATCTCATAAATAATCTTATTTAGAAGAAGAACTTCAATCTTGTGCAATTATTCATTTTGTTACTGACTTCATACCAGTTCTGGGTCATAAAATGCTTATCCCTTTTACTTGACAGAGGTCAATGGATTTCATTCTAGTCCAAGTTTGACTTTGGCAAGCCGGCAAATTCCCTCAATGACTGAATGTCTGCTGACCCTAAAAGGTTTTTTTTTTTGCTCTCATTTCTCTGGAACGCTAGAACTGGAAATTAATCAAAATTTCCTCAGAATTTATCATGAAGAACATCATGCACTGGTTTGGCTCACTGGTTAACAGTAGTTGTTCTTAATTAAAAGGTAATTGATCATTGTTTGAAAACATCCAGTTGGGTCCACAACATTGTGTTTGTTAATTTTGTCTCTCAATTAGGAGAGATAATTTGCAAGTTGTTTTCCTTAGTACATGAAAAAGCATCTGTCGCTCCACACACTGAATTTCAGGACTCTGACTGTAACAACACATATTACATATTTTCTCACCAGTATCCATATAAGGATACTTCACCTCACAACCTCTATGGAAATAATGGGCCATTGTACTTTTTGTTTTTAACTTGGCAACAATCAAGCTGAGCTGACTTACTGTGTTATCGGTTTATTTCCTTTAAGTGCTATGTTCGGAGAATCAGAGCAACAGTGTATATACATCTAACTATGTATCCTTATAGGAGGTGCAGGTCATATTTTGTTTTTGAAACTCTGATTACTGCTCTAAATGGCTCAGTGTGACATGTAGAATTATGTCTGGACTCAGTAAAGAGCCTCGGGCAAAGTGTCTGTTTGTGATTATAGTGCAGAGGTTACAAAGATCATGTGAAACTTCAAACTCTGTCAGAATAAAGCTGATGAACAAAGTCGTCCTCTGAGCGGCTGAGAAGTGAATTTGGGAGCAGATCTTTTGTGGCTCTATTGAAAATGAACATATTCAACAGTCCAGTCTGCTCATTTCTTCCTATAACCATGAGGGGTGACAATGTTTTTCTCACCAAAAATCTGGAAAACATAACTTTGCATACGTGGAAAAGTGTTCTTTGAAGTGAGGACATGCAAATAAATCATTTTGCTTTTTCAAAGAGGCGTAAGCGAATGCTGACGTAAGAACAGTTACAGTGGCTGCACTTGAAAAACTTTCATCAAAAAAAAAGTATATCAGTGAAATAAACCAGAACTGACTTAGTCACTAACTGTGAGTGTTTCATGAGTTGTAACCACAACTTAAAATATGCAACAAGTAGAATAAGTCCCAAAGTTGGATTTGTATTGCTCTGTCATGCAAGAGGTATCAAAAATAAACCAGGAAACACAAATGGAAATCTGAGGGAAAAAGACACAAGGCATAACTGATGAGATGTGACAGTTACAACAACGTAAAAGAAAAGTTTATTTGTCCTGACCTATTTCTGATTGCACAAAGATGAAACCAAAATCAATCTATTCATGCATAAAATAGGAATTAAACAATTTAAAGAATCTGAGATGTATGATAACACGGTAACGTCAACTTACTTGCATAAGAGGTGAGAGGTATTTTATTCATTTTGAAAATTGTCAAACAGTAAAGCTGGGACAAAACCCTTTTGTAAATGGTGTTTTAAATGACTGGTTTTCAAATCCTTTTTGAAATTCCTCTTTTTAATTGATGTGTCCCCTGTGGTCCTCCATAGGTTTCAGATCAAAACCATTCTGCCCATCTAATATCAGACTACTCCAGGAACTAGTGAGTTTAGTTTTGCACAATCACAAAGGGAGATTTACACATTGTGAATACGAAAAACTATCCAAACAGCCAACTTCTCTGTACTGTAGCTGTGGATCTGCCTCAAGTGAATAGCTTAAAATCTGGCAGGGTGTTTTCTCACTAGTGAGAAATCCATCTGTCTTGTAAGGTTATTTTACACTACTTGTTACTGAAAAACATAATTACATTATCATATGGGAAGTAGCACATATAATGGATATTTCTCAGGGGTGCCTAGGAATAACGCTGAACCTTTTTTTTGTACTACTTTCTGTATTTTCTGTCCCCAGAGTTTTTCCTGTCTTTTTTTTCCTAGACGGTCTTTCCCTCACTTTTGAGGGCTGTACTTTGGATGGGAACCTCCAGTTGGGGTTTGTCAGAGATACTGGAAGACTCAAGAGAGCAAATGTGGTTTTCCTGCTTTGATGGCTGTTTTTTTTTTTTTTTCCTTCTTCTTCTTCTCTCTGCCAAGCCATGGAAATGTGCTGCAGTGGTGGGCTTGCTGTTATGTGATGCTGACTCCATTACAACGTGGCTGTGAGTCAACCTCCAGAAACCCGGGGGTCGACGCGCCGGGCCCCATCAATCTCAAACAACAGCATGGTGATGGTTGAGACACACAAACGTATGATTCAAGAGATCAGCTCGCCTCTGCTGTTATTTTCCCCTGAGATAGAAGTGGAAACGTTGAGGAGATCTCAGTCTGAGGACACTGGAACAAGTGAACAGCTATATGGAACATAAATGTCATCTTTGGTTTTCTTTGACTTTACACGTCACTACTTTTTCTTTCTTTTTTTCTCCCCCTTTTGCACATAATGGGGATAATTTAGTGACTAAATGATGGTGTAAAGTGAATCAGGATTTAAATTGATTTGTTATGTCATGAGAAAAAAGCTCAAGTAGCTTTATTAAGATCTGTTATTAATTTGTCGTTATTAATCATACCATAACATGGCGTAAGGCACCATAAACAAGTTGAGGGCATTTTGGCCTATAATGAGCAGCTGTCCCCCTGATTGTGGTTGATAATAACTAGATAATATAATACATTTTAGTTTGCAGTGCCTCATACATGATGGTTATATGGTACCAGTTTGTTAAAGCAGAAGTAAGTGATATATTTGTGTTAATATAAGTCTTAAATAGTTATATCTTCCGACAGCAATCACTTACATAGAGTGTTTGGACCGAAACACGGGTCTGTCAGTCACTCTGCTCTGCTCTGAGCCGAGGAGAAAACATTTATCGTATCCTACAGTTTTTATCCAATGAGGAGAGAGAACGGCATGCAGGGCTGTGTGTGCAGCCAAGGGACGCCGTGAATGTGGTGACGTAGGGACGAGGACTGTTATGGTGCGTTCAAGGCAACTCGTAACTCGTATTTTTCCGACCTGTGAAGTCGTACCAGTTCGATTTGGTACGAGTTCACGGGTCGGAAGTTACGAGTGGCCGTTATAGTGACTTTCACAGGTAAAACAGGTCGGAAAAACACGAGTGGGTTGCCTGGAACGCTACAAAGTCGTAAGTTGTGACTTGAAGCTGTAATTTACGGTTTCAAAAGCCTGCCTGGAACGCAGCATTAGCCAAAACGACCGGATCGCTTACTTCTGCTTTAAAGGACTGTTGTGCTTCTTTAATTTGATGTATTTACACACACAGGCTTCGGAAATGTCTTTTATCATAAACATCTATACCTGACGGGGAGCAGGCTAAATAATAATAATCTATATAATATCATTGTTGCATGAATGATTACACTCACTTTCACTAACACAGTAGGGTACACATAAAACCTTTGAAAAAATAACCTTGTGAGATGCTTCCAGAGTTGTTTTAGTGCATTGAGTGAGCGTTTGCAGCCAGACAACGTTACCAGCAGAGCAGCTTGACTAACACTCTGCAGGGTGCTGTGGTTTTATGAGTCCTCCCTTCGTTCATAGACAAAACACTCAATCTTGAGACACCCAGTGCTTTGAACTGCAGGAGGGCAATTTGGTCATCCTGTCTGTGCCCTCTTCCAGGAATCTGCTGCATGTAAACACACACACACATGCACAAGAACACACCAGTGAGTCCTTCAAGAATGACGAAAAATAAAAATTTAAAAGCTACAGCTGCAGTTTTACAACATGGCGAGAAAACATAGAATCTGATAACTGGCAACCTCTTGTTTTTAAGTCACATTAGCTGTGGGGCTGTAGCTATGGCAACGTCAGTTGATCGGCCAACGTCCATTATACTGGTAATGACTGATACATCTCTGTAACTATTGGATGGATGAGCATGAAATTTGATAAAACATATCCATGGTTCACGGAGAAGGGATGCTACTGACTTTGGTCATCCTCTGAGTTTTTATCTTGCTTGATGTCCAGATTTGTCTTTTTTTTTTAATCTTTATGACTCAGTGTTTGACCCTCCAACTTTTCATTTATAGTGCCACCATGAGGTCAACATGTCGACATTATGGCTTTCACTAATACAAATTACATTTTCTCTGAAATTTTCATTGTCTGAAGCAAATCACTTCACAGATAAAACTGTTTTGAGGCGTGTGTTTACTTTTGCAAGAAGAGTCAGCGGTTTGGTCATTGGTCAGTTTGACAAACGAGTTTTGTGTTTAAGGTTTTGAGAAAAGCGTAGAGCATTTCAAGAAATGTGTTTTCAGTTTTCTGTGAAACTGGAGCAGTTGCTAATTGGATTTTTGTGTTATTTGTCACAGTCATTTGTGTCCAGACTTTTACTGATGCTCTGCATCCTTATCATCCTATGTGACACAAACGCGGCCCGTAACCTGTAATGTCTTGTTTAAGACAGATTAAACTACACAAATACTTTGTAACATTGTATATGATAATTTAAATAATGTTACCGCTCTATTGATTGCTTTCTGGCCGGATTCGTTGTAAACAAATGCACATGGCCAGGAGGAGGGTTAGCGAAACAGCGACCTGACTTACATAGTTCCTCTTTAATGTGTTCCCTTGCCTTGGGAAAAATGTGAAGATAAATCAGTGGATGTATAATTTCATCTTTAATCTTTAAATGCAAATGTAAATCATGGCATTATATAGGCCTAGTTATTGATGACCTTCTTTACTTGAAATAATGGCATGTTTCTCAAAAGACAGATGAGAGTCATTAACCAGAGACATTAGAGATGAGAAGCAAGTAGTTTTTCTGTCCAACTCTGACAATGCAGCATTTTCAGCAGGATAAAATATGAGGCTCGCCTACAGTACATCTGAAGAGGTCTCTGCATCCCAGAGCAGTCTGACAACCTGTCTGTCTCTTACACTCACTACCAGGTGCTTTCAATCAGTTTCCCTCAGACTGAAATGTCCTTACATGGTACTCCGCTGAGTCCACAAATAACTATTGTACTACTTCTTCCAGAATAGCAAACTAAAACACTTTTCTTCACCCGTCCTCTGAGTTTATGAGGACCTGGATCACTTATTTAATGGGCTGATAAGACCATAACATGTCAGATTACAGCACATTTCTCTCAATGCTCCACACTCTGGGCTGAAAAGGGGAAAGATAATGAAACTCTGCGCAAGTGGTGACTTTATGAGGCTGGCACCAGACGTGTGGTTTTACTTTTCCCATAAACAAACGAAAACATCTCTCCTAAGACAAAGCTCTTACATTTTAGATCATGAGGATTTACAGGTTCAACTCCTTAAGTCCTCATCTGTCTAACAGGTTTTCGACCGGAAAAGTACAGCACATTTAAACATTATAATAAGTGTGGCAGGCCTGTGATTAAAGTAAATTAGGGATTAATCCAAAGATTAAAGACAAAAATAAAAAATAAAAAATGCTCGGATTCAGGGTCTATAAAACGCATCTTGAAATGCTTGTGCAGATTTCTTCATCTCAGTGATGCTGACTGACCCAGTTAATATTAAAGTTACATTTTAACTGCATCTCTACCAAGATCAACAGGACACAATATGAAGTTTGAGCAGTCAGAGTTCAGAGTCTGGGATTTGATTAAATGAGTGACAAAACTCTGTAACACTGTAGTAACAGGGATTTTCAATGATGTAAATAAGCAGAAACACATCTGATAACGGACGTGATGAATGCACTCAAAGTCACCAAAACAAACTGATGGACCAGGATCACAGAGAACAGCTGAGTTGATGATTGTGATCCTGACTTCATCCCACTAAACCTCAAGTGTGAGATTACAGATGTGGCCAAAACGACAACATCATCAGCAAACAGCACAGATGTTTCCAAAGCAGACAGTGGGCCTCATATAAGAACATTTATCTTGTAATAATCTTCATGTCCTGCCTCTCTGAGATTTGCTCGTATCAGAGTCACCAAACTCTCAAAACTGCACCAACTTGCAAATCATTCACTTCAGCCATGATTGGTTCCACTAGTGTAGTAACACAGGTGTCGCCATGTTAAATTGACTTATGGTAGGCCTATGTCTGTATCAGTGGGAAAGTTTTATTCACAAAAATGTTAATAAATGGCACCAAGAGAGCGCCTTCAGTCCTACAGCTAGTGGGAAAACACTTTAATAGTATAAACAGTAAAACTGCCAATTACAAATAGGGAATGGATAGAAACTAAATGACATCTTTCTAAAGTAATCCATGACTAATATGGAGTCAGTCATGGGGATACAACAGTCAATGTGATAATTAGACAGGGTGATATTCTAGCCTACAATAAGTCAGGTCCCATTGTCAGGTGGAAAAGAGACCAGCATAAAAATCCTGAGGTACGAGTGTGAGAATTTCCCCGCTACTGTAACATGGAGGTTGTTTTTGAATAATACTGATAATAAACAACATTTACAGTGTGATGTAAAGCCTCAACAGCTCTAGGCTCTCCACCAGTTACACAAACACAAGTGTGTAGATCTCTTCTAACACTGGCACTGACCTTTAAAAATCATTTGTCACTGATGTACAACAGCAACACAGCTCACAAAAATGTCTCTGTCATCACAGCTGCACCAACCACAGCGACTTCCTTATGAGCAGCATTGCATGGATACAGTAACTGTGTGCTCATCACTCTTGGTTTTGTCATCGCACCACTATTGCCTATTGTTTCCAGATTTAAGTTCGTTAGCGAACATCTGACAAACATGTTTCTGGTTCCCATTTTGATCCTTAATTATTTTGTCCTCTTTAATTTGGTACTAAAACTATCAGCGGTGAGTCTCTCCTTTTATAACCAAGACTTGGAGTTCAGCTCGGCTAATGAGGAGTTCACTGAGTTTCATTTGATGGACTCCTACAGGTATTTCCTGACAGAAACATATGGTGGATATTCTTCTTCAACCTTCTTCTTTTCTCTTCCTCTTCCTATTCTGCCTCATCTCAAATATCTCACATCAAACGACAGACCACGTGAGCCTTGTTTTAAATGAAAGTTTGAGAGGTCACGTGGTGTTTAATCTCCATTTCATGAGCGTATAAGCAGGTAATTTAGTGACGGTGGGGTTTTGAAGCAAAGCGAGGAGTCCTGTGTTTTTTCTGTCTCATGTAATCCCCATATAAAGCTCTGTCAACACCTGTGAGAGTGTTCACTTCCCTCCAGCTGAGTGTGGCTCCTCATGCTTTTTTTTTCCCCCTCACAGGACGTGCAGGAGGAAAAGGATGTGGGTCAGAGCGCTCCAATGCAGGCATGTGTATTTTCCATTGCTTGAGTTATATCTGTCAGTGCATCAACTGCGGCTAAACAGGCATGAAGTGTATTCATTTACCACACAATGGCTGTTCAAGGAATTTGAAGCAGTGTCATGAACTGGCCTACATGTTGCCGTGGAGTAATGCCAGTGCAGGTTTCCAAGTGTGTAGGGCCTCACAGTCGACTGGTTGGCTTTTGCTCCCTCCTGGCTGTAAGTGATCAATTAGTGCCAGAGTTTGGCAACGACTTTTACACACATGACTCGGTTACCAAGGTAATTCAGGAAACGGCATGCAGGGTGGTGGCTCTGTTTGGGATAAAAACTGGCATCCATACCGGTCTGTTGGGCTGGAGCTCCTTCCTGCTGCTGTAGTCACGTGTTACTGTTGAATATGACAGTACCTAGGTGTGTTTGCAATATGAGCTTTTAAAAAAACTTCTGTAGGCTCCACATACAGTATAGCCACATACATATCAAAACTGTGTTTGCGAACACTTGATCGGCTGAGTCGACTCATTTTAAAGGTCCACCTTCACACAAACATGGGTCTTATTTCGTAGTCTTGGCTGTCACCCCTGTAGTTAATAATAATCATCACTTCATCACTTGGGCTGTCACTTCATACTACGCTCTGTTTGTTACCCAGGCATGGTGGCAGTGGAGACACCAGCAACAAGTTACGTCAGCTGCCACCTCATCTGAATGTCTACACAAGACACATAGTGCTGTTGTATGACGCCATGCTGGAAAATGTAGACTATACTGAACTGAGCTGACTATTGCCTTAGCGATACAGTACAAAGAGACGTGAAGAAATGGAGGCTAACAACATTAAGGTAATAAACTAGCAAAACCCCTCTGTAAGTGAAGTTACACTGGTAAATAAAAAATAATAAAATGCATTGTAAATGCACAATTAAATTAAAATTTTAATTTGTGTAGCACTAAATCAAAACAGATCTTGCGTCATCATCGTCTTTGCGGCCCCCAAAATAATACAACCTACTTTTTCAAATGTAATTTCCAGATTCGGCAGACCATCATATACTAGGTTTTCAAACGACCCAACAAGTAAAGTCAAAGCTTGTTTTACAGAGTATCAAAAGCCAAATAGTGACTCAGGGTTAAGGTTAGGTGAAGTAGACAAGTACTCGAGATCTCCCCCTATCTGGCCAATGCCAGCATAGGTGTTTGTGGGAGATCAGGGTAAGGCCCCAGGGCTAGTCAAGACAGTTTGTTAAATGAGAGACTGTTGTTATTATTAGCTTTCATGAGGTTTTATCAAAATAAACTGGTTGGAATAATTTGGATGAACTGAATATCTGACCATGTAAAAATTATCTGAAGAAATACTGCTGTGCTCCCACAACCCGGCAGTGTCAGTTAACATGAATTGATCAATCTAATTCAGAAAACAGGACCCAACCCCCTAGCTACACAGCTGGTGACCAACATCATTGCCATGTTGCTATTGTGTTAAATGTCGGTTGTGATGTCAGGACTACTTTGATTATCATCATGATTTTGACATAGATACTGATGATGTTGATGTTTTGTTGGGTTTTAAGTTCCATTGTCTTAGTTTTGATAGTGACTTAAACATTAGAAATTACATTTTTCTTTTAATATGATAAAAAACACAGACATTTCTACTTGCATTTGTACAGTACATTTGTGTTGCTTACTAAAAATGGCATAAAAAAGTATACATTTCCTTTGACCCTACATTTTTTGTCTTAAAGGAAAATCAATAATAGTTACAATAAGCATCTCCTTGTTTCAGCATTTTCTGGCATGCTTTTCAGTGAATAATTCGGATTGCTGCAGGTCACGGTCTGACAAAGCTTTTACAAACATTTTCTTTTTTATTAATTGTTGAATAGGATTAGCCTTGTCAATATTGAGCAGTGAGTCAGACGTGAGTGAGCTTATCGCACAGTAAAATTCCACTGGTTTCATCAGGTCACCTGTAGAGCATCACCCGAGGGGCTTCCTGTCATAAGCAGTAAAACTGACTCGGACATGTGCGGGGTTGCCCTTTATGGAGCCAGAAGCTGCGTGTAGGCCGAAAGGTCAGTCCCTCCAGAATGTGTTTAGTTGATTAGACTTAAATGCTCAAGAAGCAAATCCCTAGAATTTATTTTATAGCAGTGATAACAGACTTATTATAGATCAAATTTACAGTTGGTTATAATTGTTCTTCATGTTCATGAATACTTCCAGATAATTGTACCTTTTTGATGCTTTCAATGAAAACATGTGCTACATCTTGCATGATTACAAGCAGTAAATGCATCTTAAATTTAAATTTAATCCAGCATCGTCTCTTGTTTCCCTCCATAGTCCTTAAATGACCTGTAAGGTTCAGTCCAACAAAGTCCCAGTGAAAACAGCACAAACAGACATGCTAATGCTTGTGTTCTTTCTGTGTTGTATTGTATCCAAGTCCAAGCTTCAGCTTGCTGCACATGACCACATGTTGGGGTTGGTAACCAGTGACTCATACAGTATAAAGCAGATGTGACAGTTTCTTTGATATAAAGCCTTAAGTCGATTTATCCCAAATCCTATGATGTCATTATTATTTGTCTATTTATTGATGTGAATATATTGTAAATACATGCACTCAGAATTACGTAGTCTTCTTAAAGGTCAGGGGCTTGAAATAATTTTAGGACACAGTGGTGGTGTATAAAAGATAAAAGCTTAAGTTCTAGTATAAACATCACTGAATGACACAGCGGGGGCTTGTTTCAGGTTGTAGGTGGGAGAAAACTTCCACACTTGCACCTGTGAAATCCCAGTACAATTAGAGAGAGAGAGCAGGAGCCTCCCATCTGTATCAATAGAAGCTGTGTGTTGAATCCCACTGAGGAATTCTCATAAAAGTCACATGGCTCTTATGCACATTGATTACAGCCCTCAGTATCTCTTTAAATCACCATTAAAATAATGACATAGGTGGAAAAAGGCATACTTCTTGTCCATTATGCCTCTATTAAAAAGATTATACTGTATCCAGTATATCTGCTGTATAGCTAAATTGAATCATCATCCCATCTTTTCAAGTCAAGCTTTTTTTTTTTTTTTTTGCAAGCCAGATTTTATATTTTATTCATGCGACATGCCCGGACTGATGTTTCTCATTTTGCTCTGATGGTGCAGATGAAACACAAATTGCAGGCTGTGCTGAGCTCACAGGCGCCAAGCTTTGGCGAGGCTGAGCTTTATAACACTGGCAGCCTTCAAGCCTTTTGGTTCTAATTAAAGCCACTCCTCTCAACACGACGGACACCACATCGATTTATGTCAAACCCTCTTTGAAGGTCGTAGTCGAGCCTTAATATCTTTGTATGTGTTATACATGTAAAGGACATAGATGTAATAGTCACATATAATCACGTTGGATAATCGGTGTTAGGATCTTTAAAGAGGTGACAATGCTGTATTCTCAGTCCAAGATGAATGTGTGAGTACACGTGACCACATTATATTGTTGTTTGGACTCACTGAACAACCATGTGGTGACCTAAGACTTTCGCTGTGTCTGTTTGTTTACAACTATTCCTCCTCTTCCTCTTTCAACACTTCCCCGTCAGTACGGCTGGAGCCCGTAAACCTTTAAAATACAAGTTGTTTTTATCAGAGCAAATAACATCAGGTGTTTGTACTTAAATCATCAAGTACACTCTGGGTTGGTGGTCTCCAGTGCTTTTCAGTTTGTGTTAGAAGTGAGATGCACTGAATTCAACTCGCCTGACTTAATCGTGCGTTGTCTGAAGTAAGGGCGTTTAACAAAGCATCTGCATCATCATCATGACTTTTGTGTAGTGCTATTTGCTTCACCAAGGAAGTGCACATGCTTGATTACACTGTTGATCGTTTCAAAGGTTATGTAACATCAATCACGACTCAACTGTGACCACATGGTCAAATGTTAGACTGACTTCACAAACAGCTTCATCTCGTTGAAAATATTGCTGTCGGCCAAACATCTTACGAAGTAATGTTGGAGGATACCATGGATGTATTAGGTTGTATTTGTTTGGCATCAAGGTGAATGAACACAAGTCGTTTGAGTTTTGAATGATTTCATTCTTTTCTGAGTCACGTTCAAAACATTCGTTGTAGTGACGATTGTGTGTTTGCAACTGCCAACAGGATGATTTCTACCTTTTCATATTTACAGGAGCTACCGGCAACTTAATGTTAAATGTTTTCTTGTTTATTATTCAGTGCATGAGTTGACGTTTGGAAATCAATCAATGCACATTAAGTGTTAATAGGACATCTCTGACCATTGAGTTTTTATGGGCTCTCTTAAATGACATGCAATACATTTGAGTAATGATCAAATCTTAATGTGTGTACATTTGAATCTCAGATATTTCTCATGTCATTACTTGGAGAGAAATAGTGGTTTGTTAAGTGTTGTTCTGGTGCACCCTGGCAGTGCTACACTACGGTGACGACATGATGTTTTATTTTCCTTTCCCACTAAATTTTTGCATATTATTTCTTGAGAGAGAAAAAAAACACATGACACAATCTCACAATGAGGAAAACAAGATTTATGAGTCATCGAGATATGATCAAAACTCTTGGAGGTTGCAAAACATTATTCATGTCAGAACAAATTAAATGAGAAGTCAATAAATTCTGGAGCCAAAAATAGACACTTCCACAAAACATGTAAAATTAAACAAATCATCAATTAACATTGCAAGAATGGCTGTCACACAAAATCACCTATCCATATAAAGCATTAAGTAGCTAAAACATATCAATAATGCAATTTTTCTCTTTCTTTGTCATGCATAATCCCTCACGTCAGCCATATTCAGAGGGGAGAAAAGATTCATGGTCATCTCTGAGCCGTTGCTGCCAAATGTGATCCTTTTAAAGAGTGAATTATGCAACTCAATGGGGTGTAAGTGTACTGTAAGGGCCAAAATGAAGAATACTGTATTACAGTTTTTATTTTTATTTATTTATTTAAATCTGTGACGAATAGGAAATGTCTCAACAAAGATCTACAAATACAAATAACACTTATGTTTATAAATTTGTCTGGAAACTTAAAGTGAAGCTACTGTATACAGGGAAATCTGTGATCACCAATCAAATTGCAATTGTGTGGGGAAAATGACTGAATATAATTAAAAAAGAAATGAGCCCCTTGAAACTGGCAAAATGTCTAACATCTAAAGGAAACTATTAGGAAAACTTGGCAGATGTCCCTTCAGTTGTTTGATCTGACTGATTATGAAAAATACCTTCAAATATTTCATGTCCAAGCACTCACTCTGTTTCCAAAGACACTTCAGTGCCTCAGCCTTAGTGCACGTTTTCCATGATGTTAGCAGAAGCCTCCATTCTATTCGGCTCCTCCCTGATCGGTTTTATTAGGACAGCGCGTCCCGTTTGGACCATATGAGGCTCTGCATCCTTTGAAAGAATTTACTCCGGATCTATCTTGAGTAAACTAAACTAAACTAAACTTTAACTGTGCTGATTGCAGCTGCTATTTGTCTGTCAGCTCAAGAAATTGTTTACACAGTCTCTTCGGACTCTGTAGAGGCTGAATGTCCTCTGTCTTCATGGAGAACAGAGTGGAAATGGACCAAAACATCTTAAACCAGCTCTGAGGTCGCAGAGATCAAACACCAAAGAGGCTGATACTGGATGTTGATTTTGAGTGTCACCCCTGAGAGGCTGCACTGTAATTGCTGCTGCTTATTTCTCTGAGTGCTGGTGAGTGAGCCAAATAGTACTCATGTCCATCACTTTTAATTTTGCTCACATGCCTGAAAATCTTGTAGTTTCTTTGTCTGGGCTGTAAATTGGCTTTCTTAGTGAACGTGGAGCCACTGACCTCGACTCAAGTGTGAATATTTACTCTAAACTCATGTTTCATGCAAAGACTTCCAGAAACTGTAAATCCTTCCACTCCTTCTTCCAAACACATTGCCATGGAAACTTACAGCAACCACATCTAGAGAGAAGCATATAACAATGACCATAAAACCATTTTAATTGCAAATCTGGTTTTCAATAAACAAAACCGTCCAAAGCCATAATATGTTTTGGATGCAGAGCAACAAACATTTTCAACCATCCAAATTAAAGAGGGAGCTGCAGTTATAGACGTGATTATGCTTTGTTAAAATATAATTTGTTTAGTGTTTTGTATTTGCTTAAACTTGAAGTGGATGTGGTTAGACTGAAACGTTAAAATGCCACCATACCCTCATTTGCAAAACCATCATGTAATAATGGTGGAGACAAACAAATTACCCTGACTTGAAGACATTATACCACTATTTTCATTATCATTATGGGTAATTTTATGCCTCACAGTAAATGGAGACAGGAAATGTGGGGATAGACAGTGGAGGATTGACATGCAGAAAAGTCATGCTAGATGAGACGTCTGGACTCAGCCATCAGAGCATCTATAACCTTTAAATTTAGGCCTTGTGACCAATGAAAAGCTTCAATTCTGATTGACCGGTAATCTCTCTAACCCAAATTTTTATGGTTACTCGACTGTTTGATTTTGCATCAAATATACATGTATGCACGATGAAAGAGTCTCAGCTCCCCCACCTCTTTGCCCATTGGAGATTTTGAGTCAGTCAAAGTTTGGTGCTGCCAAGATGGCGGCAGCAGAGCAGCACACTCTGAGCTTCAAAACCGCTCTTCAGAAACTTATGAGTGATGCCATGTAAGCTACGGCCATCTTTATATACAATTTATGATTTTGAGCCAATCCACAATCTCCATATAAACCAAACCAAATAGTTTTTGTGTCAAAATCTAACCGCAACTGCAACCACTTCACACTTGTTTATTATTGTTACTAAGGCAACAAAACTGCCACGGGAACACTTCTGTGGATTATGGAAAGAGGCTAACTGTTCCCTGTTTATCCTAAGCTATAAGATAACTCACTCCTCGCTGCTTGTGTACACTGACACGCAGATGTTACAGTGACATCAATCGTCTTATCTAAATAACAAATGTACGTATTATTCACATGTCAAGCTTTTTTTTTTTTTGAGACAAACTCTGAGTAAGAATTAGTTTGAATATCTTATCAAAATGTTGCCTGTACAAGATCAGTGTAGACAACGTACGAAACAATCGCCAACAACATATTCAATATTTTCAGATTACTCAGAATATCCAACCAATATTTCACAGCCTCTGCGATAACGTATATTTTCCCTCCTCCTCTTGGTGCCTGGCAGCTATCCCTCACGCTGCAACTCTGCTCTCTGCTTTAACCATCACTCTGGGATATATCAAAGCTGAAATTCTTGGATTAGTTCCACATCGATTATTTTCTGCTTGCTCAGAAGATTGTGCTGTTTGCAGGGACTGTGGGTGTGTTATGAGCTGTTAAACCGAAGAGTGATGATGGTCACGGAAAGATTCACCATCACTGAATGTATATTAACTTCAGACACCATGCATGTTTTTGAAAACTGATACCACGACATAAATGTTAAGAGAAGAAGTTCACATAATGGAGGTTTGGTTGGTATGATAATTGTCATAATCCGCCTGTTATTATTTTGTTTACCAGTAAAGATTCCTTTCTCTACAGGGGCTTTTCATGTTCTTAGTTTTATTGTTTGCCAGATTTATCTCTTTTTTCATAGTTAAATCCTACAAAGAATACTGAGTATTACAGAACTGCCATCAAGGCACATACACCTATAGTTCCCCACTCCCTCTTTTCTTCCCCCCAACCTGTAAAGAAGCAAACAAGAGATTATTACTCTAATCTCTGCTTGATTGCTGATGACGCTGATGGTTTCAGGCCTCCTTTCCATCTGACATTGCCATGTTTCTCATGTACAGATCGTCTCTAGATGTGGTTTGACTGCAGAGGAAGAATCCATTTCTGAGAGTGGGCTCTGTTCGATACAGCTGTTCTCGTTACAGCTGTGGTCAGTGTCACCACCATGCAGAGACATATTCAGATGTGGGAGTTGAGATTAATGGGAAAGAGTTGGACCCGTTACCATCTGAGCTCTGCTCACTATGAGACCACAGAGTGTGTGTGTGTGCTTTTGGAAAACTGTTAGAAGGACGATGATGTGTCCTTAAAGGGATGAAGCGTAACATCTGTCTTCCTTTCAGCTCCTTTTTTATATGTTGTATGTAGTCATGCAATAGTTGTATGTAGTTTTATTATTGGAAATGTACTTGAATTGAGAGATTGAGGAACAATTTTTATTAAGTGCATCATCTGTCCATCCCCAGTGTTTTGCTTGGTTAATGTTTGGTGTTAGGAGAATTGTTTTGAGTGCAGCAAAATGGGATAAGGCCAGAGCTGTTAATGATTTGCAGGCAGGAGCTCAAGCTTGAGTTTGTAGCCTGTCAACAAAAAGTTTAAACAGAAAAAAAAAGACCTTCACACAACCTGCAACAATTATGGATTCCCAGGTGAGGAAAGTTACTCCTCCAAATAAACTCATAATTTACATTTTTAAAGTCATGCTGAGCTGCATTTAGCAAAACCACCCCTGCTGTTAACAGTTGTTTCCATATGGTTTAAAGTTACTGCGCTTACACCTCCAGAGTTACATAATCTAATTCCACAGATGTATCTATTGCACCTAAATTAAAGGCCCCCCCCCCCCCCAAGAAAAAAAAAATTGACATTTGCTCACATTATGCTACAGTTATGTTGAACCTGTCAAATCTTAACTCTTACAACAATTGAAACTGGACAGAACATGACAGAGATGGTATTGCATCTATATCAAGATACCATCCCATCAATCTGAAATTTAGCCTTTTTCCTTCATAAAACCGATGAACATTAGATACAGACATGAACCGTTAGATTTCATGCATTGTGTAAGAGAACGCATTTGCTGCAGCTGCTGGAAAATGATTTACTTTCCAGCCACACAGGCTTCATTATTTATCTTTGCTGATGCGTCACATCCTGACTGAGCACAGTTACCGTACGCACTGTCAATCGTAGTAACATTGTGCGTGGTTTTTTGGTGATTTTTTTTGCCAAATGTTCATTGGCCAGAAGGTAAATATTGCTGTGTGACAACAGCTCCTGTGGGTTGTGTGTGGGTGTTCGGGTGGAAAATGGTAGAATAGAGATCAGAAGGAGAGAGATAAATGACTCAGTCCTCCTTCTCCTGAGGAGGAACAAACAGTTTTGGTCACTTCATGGGAAAATCTGTACTGTTTACAGGTGCATGTAGGTAAAAACGTGTTGTTTTTTCAGTTCAGGAAAAGAAGTAAAGGAAAATGTATTGATTTGTGTACTTTAATGCAAAATATAATTTTATGGTATTTAAGGTTATTTTTGCTGCTATCATAACTTCACAATCTTGACAATATTTCTGTCTCACAAATACCTGAGGCAACATTTTCCCTCGAGAGCCCCTTACCATACTTGGTTTTCTGTTCAGTCTGAACCCCCACAGACCGGGAGATTCACACCTGAAGATAAATAGATGGTGGAGGGTGAAACTTCCCCAAACCCCCCAAAACGCCCAGCCGCCTGCAGTCACTGTAATTGAGCCCATCATGTCGAACAGAGTAAACCTCCCACGTAGGTAGAAGATGAAAGGTTAATGAGAACTCTATAGAATATCTTTATTGAGGTAATTGGAGGTTTCCGAAAATGAAAAATTACAGGACAACTGCCATAAGTACAACATACAGTAGCTACTGCACCTGTACTCTACTGTATGTGCAGACAAATAGAGACACTATACTTCAAGCGCTACGTTTCAAAGGCAGCTACTATGTTGATCCTTTGAATTAAACTTTGTGCTGAGGGCTGTTGTGGATTATGTTTTACTTTGTTTTCTGACTTCTTTCAGGAAACTCTTTGTAGAGAAGACACAAAACCTAAACCAGCTCCGCTCAGCGAGCTGCTGTCCAATAATGTTTCTCACACAGTTTTACCACTTTTTTTTTCTCTTTTACACAATTTCATGCCAAGATTTCCATTTTATGTGTCACACCATTTGTGGGAGTGCATCTCTACATGTGGAACCAATTTTCTGCGAGTTAATGAGTTTCGCAGGTGGTTGGAGTTGTTGCGTGCTACAGTGTAGCCGGGAACTGAGAGCAGATACTGCAGCTTGGCCGAGGTAACTGTATTGTTGCAGAGGGCACAGATGTATTCGGTTCCATGTTTACCTTTGGTGATATTTTTTATGATCACATGTTCACCCTCTGCTATGAGTGCAGATTTCAAAACAAACACGTGCAACATTTTCATCTGAATCAAATTTTCCTTGTTTGATTTTAACATGAACTCTGTGTTTTAACAGGAATAATGTTGCTGTCCCAATTTGACCTATATATTTTAGCTGCTGGATACAGATGAGATGTAACGTATAGAGAGTGATGTACACGTACATAAGTTACAAACTGCTGCTGATGTGTGAGTTCTCTGCTACAGAAACCGGTGTAACACCGTGGTTGTTTGAAGGCCACTCTGAAATAAAATGGATAGCTTTAGCCTTGGGAAAGAAAAAAGTAATGAGAAGGGGAAAATAGAATATTCTGTGAATGAGTCACAGTGTGAAGGGCGGAGTGATGTCAGCCCAGTCTTCACAGCTGAGAGAGCGAGTGTGTGTCTGTGTATGTGTGTTTGTTGGGGGTGGAGAGGGGGGCACCATGAGGATCACTGGGGCCTTCTGGACCCAAGCTGTTGTTCTGAGCACAGACAGATGCATTTATAACCACATATGCATGCACACAATAACCTACTCCATGCAAAGAGAAAATAAAGCGAAATAAAGCACACACACTTCAAACTTGCCTCTATACTTTTTCGTGGACAGTGTGCAGCCAAGCTTCAGCTGTCCTCAGACTGGGGTCACTCAGCCACTGTCACTTCTTCACAGACTGTACCAAGTGTTTAGTTTTCCATGAACTTTGTGCTTTCTGTGGAACAACCGATGGAAATAAGACTCCTGCAAAAGACTGGCCTTCAAACAAAAGTATTTTAAAAGTGTATTTTAAAAGTGTTATTTTGTAAAGTTCTGTGGGCCTGAAAGAAATGTGTTTCAGTTCTGTTATCACAATGTCATTTTAATATAATGATTAACCTAGAAGAAGTGATTTTTCCCCCCAGGATCCATTTCCATGTTTGTTTGTTTTTTTAGAAATTGTTTTCGCAAGGTAATTGTTTTTCTGCCTTTCTTTAGGGAGGGTCTTTCTTTTTTTTTTACCTGTTACCTTTTTTTTTCTAAATGTAGAAAATAATCCTGGGACTAACACAAGATGTGTGTTAGCATGTCATGTAACATTACGAATCGACAGTGCACTTCCCCCCTTGTGGACGGGATCAGTAGGCTATTACAAACGCAAACCTGACAGAAAAAGAAGGGGGAAAAAAGATTGCCATCAAAATTGGTAGCATTCGTATTTTCTTCTCCAAATGCTAGAATAAAATGAAATAAAACTTTGCATATCCTTTCAGGGCTTATGTATAAACCTGTGATGTAATGCACTGAAATCAACACGGTATTAAAGTGCTCAGGGAAGGTACTTTTCCTATGTTGCAATTTTGGTGCTTGTCTGCCAGATGCTTTGTGGGTATATTTTCCCTTAAGAAAGGAAGTTGGAGAATACACTTTAGCTCTAAGCAATGCAGTGTGTGTGTGTGTGCATGCATGTGTGTGTGTGTTTACCGTTTATCCTTGAATACAGTTCAATTCAGCAGATACAGACACGACCTCTTGTATAAAGGGAAGATGTCTGAACTGGCAGCAGAGCAATGGAGCATCGCCATCACACTGACACATTTATGAACATGCTGTCGGATGGGGGAAGGAAGTTAGGTAAAAGGAGCACAACTGACTCTGCAACATTAACTACTTCATAAAATGTTTAAACTGATAAATAAAGTGAATGTTACAAATAACTTCCTAAATTAAAATGAAGCCCTTTTGATCTGCATGAATCCAAGAGTAGCAGGAAAGCACCTCATTAGGACTACTGTCATATAAAGCTATTGGAGTCAATGCATTAGCCAACAAATGCTTGTTAAAGTGGTTACAGGTGAGCCAATGGCTATGAAGTACATTACAAGATAGTGTAGGGTTATGTGGCTGCAGTAGCTTTACAGTCTGCACTGCAGTGCTGCCCATAACTGCCCCTGGGACACAACCTGTAGATAGTGTATCTTCTCAGAGTAGTCATGAAAGATTAGCATTTCAGCGCGGACAGCCTGGTAAACAACTTAATTTTAATTGTCTTTTAGACACGTGTAAAAAGGTGGGAGCCTGCAGCCTTATAACAATGGAAAAACCCCCTTAATGAAATATCAAGCAGAAGATCAGCAAACTAGCTCAAAATCAATAACATATTCATAACTATTACAACGTGGCCATCGCTCTGGGGCTCTCATTATTCTCTGTGGACAAATGTGTGGATGCCCAGAGAAATGATGGGGGAAAAAAATCAAAGAAATCTGTCATTATCTGTTTTAAGATTTGCCTTGAAACAAGAGCTCCAATCCAGATTAAACAACCTTTCACAGAAACATTAGCAACGTCAGAAATCAGCCTTTTTAAACCTCCTCCGTGGAACGAGGTCAATTAGACAGCTGCATTTCATAAACTTTTTGCAAGGCATGTGTGGTGAATTGGCTCTGACTTTTTAACATGTATATTGTGAGTTCTGTTGAAATCAGTTCAGCTAATAATCAGATATGACCAACGGCAAAACAACAAACCACTGAACAGATTGAAACACATTCTTACATTGCCTACCGGTGGCGTATGAACTTTGTGCGTTTATCTGTGCCACTGTTGAAGCTTTCAACAACTAAAAGGAAGACGGTAAAAGCAGGATATCCTCCAGGATGATAATTATGTGCTGTAGGCATAGAGACAACTGCCAAAACAAAATAGTTTGAACAATATCCAGTTGTTGTGCTATTATGGGTTTGAATGGATAATTCATTTTGAGGTCCCACTGAAATTGCAGTCAATGAGTCACTTCTCAAGTGACCTATTTCTTTTCCAGTGTGGTATGGGACTCTGTAAAACAAGCAGGAACAGTTTGTTTTTAACCACAAGAAATTACTTTTTACCTTCCCTGCCTCCTCTGACCACTTCACTCTGCTCTCCCTCTGCCTAAATCCTCTTGTCATCTTTGAGAGGAAGCCTGATGACATCCTAATCTCCGTCTCGCCGTTGCCTTTAAATTCCATTGCTACTCTTCTGATAATTGTTGTAACGTCAACAGTCATCTGGATCGACCTCGCTGCTCTTCAGTTGGGTGTTTAAACTGGTAGCTTTTTTTTTTTTTGCAGCACAGCAATAGAAAGTCTCTGCTCCAGTCCTGGCTCATGTCTCCTTAATGACACAGAAGAGACCTCCATGCAGTTCTCTAATGCTAATGATCTGCATATGATATTAAAGAGAACTAACAGCACTATTCACCTGTGACCTTTCAGCTTTGTGTTGAATTATTTAGTGTAACAATTACAAAAAGCATAGTATAGTATAATGGTATGGTGGAGCTGAGGGCTCAATACATTCAGGCTGAATAGGTCACCACTGAATTTGGTTTTAAAGGCTGTGGGTTTGAATCTCAGGTATGGCTAATATGTTGCCTGAGTCAACAAGATCTGCAGAAGAAGAGCTTGCTTTCTTATTATGAATAGATGTGAATATTTGCTGTAATGAGTAGCAGAACATTTCACTTACAAGACTGACCTTGTTCAGGTTTGAAGCAAGGCAAAGCAACACAATGAGTCAAACAGACAAAGCAAGATTGTGGAAAAGAAAAGGTATAATGAACAGACTGGCCATGAGTACAGTGAAGTGATCACAACATATTGTGTTTTAGTAAGTATTATTAGAAAGTGTAATGTGAGATAATAGTATGGTAGACCTGAAGACTCAACACCATCTAGCTAAGTAGGTCAGTGGGTAATAGCAAGTGCCAAAAAAAACCAAAAAAAATCCTGATAAACATTGTTTATATCTCATCACTAACTCCATTAGTAACAGTTCCATCAATATGTAGTGCAATGGTCCATAACTCTGAGTCACTAATAAAATATATTGCAGATAAGTTCATGAATCCAGCTGCCTGAACTGGGTTAAGCAGGGTCGCGGGCTGACATATTGAGATGAACACGCTCACACACCAGGGGTGGAAAGTAACTAGTTACATTTACTCAAGTTACTGTAATTAAGTAGCTTTTTTGTGTACTTGTACTTTTTTGAGTAATTTTTAAAATCAGTACTTTTACTTTTACTTGAGTACATATTGTTGGAAGAAATTTACTTAGTTACATTTTAAATAGCTTAAGTTACAAAGTAAAAAATATATAACTCTGTGTGGGTTGTCAAAAGTAGCTACGCTGCTGCCGCCTCGATTTCTCTCCCTTCACAGACGCACACAGCAGCAGCAGGTAGCCTACACACCTCTTTCCCCCTCACCGCTACGTGAGTTTGTGCATAACAGGGCTCGTCGCTATGTTGTCGTCTTATATTAGCCATTAGCCACAGCTAGCGGTTAAAAGCTGACGTTAATGATTAAAGACAACGTTATCAGGCATGTCCATGTATTCGGCTACGTTTATGGTGACCGTGCCAGACACACCGGGGCTGAAGGCCGGACCGGCGGTCCGTTGAGTTAAATGTAGGAGCCCAGTCTGATCCATGGCCATGCTCAGAGGAACAGACAAGCAGCCCACTGCTTCAGAGCAGTTACAGTAAAGAGGCAAGAGAGAGAGAACCTACAGTAAACCCCCCCCCCCCCCTCCTCCTCCTCCTCCTCCTCCTCCTCCTCCTTGAGAGCAGACAGGAAAAACAGTAAAAAAAAAAACAGGTGTGTGTGAGTGAGGGAGAGAGAGATTTTTCTTTTCTTTTTTTATCCGTATTGAAAATGGTATTGAGTATCGAATATTTTCCTTAATATCGATATTGAGTTGAAAATTTTAGTATCATGATCATGATCGTGACAACCTTAGTGCCAGTAACTGTAACTGTCCATCTGATTGGCTCTGGACAACTGCAGTGTCAGAAGGTCAGAATCAAGTTGGTGCCACAGGAGCTAAAAGATGATGGAGACCAGTGTATCGATGGAGAAGGGACAAATTTGAAACACAGAGACATGCACGGAGAATGTGAGGCCAATCTCTGGCCATTATAGCCCCCCCCCCCAAAAAAAAAAGTAACTAAGTAACTTTTACTCTGAGTAAATTTTAAATGAACTACTTTTTACTTTTACTTGAGTAAATTTTTACACCAGTACTTTTACTTTTACTTGAGTAAAATTTCATCAAGGTAACTGTACTTTTACTTGAGTAGATTTTTTTGGTACTCTTTCCACCCCTGTCACACACACACACTTTCGAGAAATTGAGTCACCATTCAACCTAACATGAATGTATTTGTAGCCTCGTAAACCAGCCTCTCGCGGAAATACATTTCATTTCTCGGGAGAGTCTGGCCTCATCCCCATTCTAAGCGTTTGGACTGAAACCCTCAGAAGGCCGAGCCAATCAGCGTCGCCCGCTGTGATTGACACAGCACGTTGGCCAATCAGGGACCGACTGGTGCAAAGCCCCGTCACTACACCAACTTGCTGATTGGCTGAATGGGGTTGTCTGTCAACGCTACTACCAAAGATATTAAACCGTCTTTGCTACTACTCCCGCCCAGCTCCCGCCCAGCCCAAACGCTTAGAGGGGGGATGAGGCCAGACTCTCCCGAGAAATGAAATGAAATGCATTTCCGAGAGAGGCTGGTTTACGAGGCTAATGTATTTGGACTATAAGGGAGGAAGTGGGAGGACTTGGAGAGAGCTCATACAGGCACCGGGCGAATGTGCAAACTCCATCCAGAAAGGCTGGAATCGAACCTAGAACCTTACTTAAAGGGATAGTTCACCCAAAATTAAAATTTCACTCATTATCTACTCACCCTCATGTCGACTAAGGGCTGGGAGAATTTTCAGAGTCCTCCGTGCCTTCTCTGAGTTACGGGGGGGTCCGCGCGGCAGTATTTGTCCATATAATGGTTGTGAATGGTGCTCACTTTTCTTCGTTCAAAAAGACACACCAAAAAACATCCAAATACCTCCATACTGCTCGTCTGTAATGTCCCTCTTGTATTGAAGCTCCGACATGAGAAATTGTTTCGCCGGTCGCGTGATTTGCACTGACACAGAAAGAGCAGTGAACTGAGACACTGGGAGCTTCCACTACAAACAAGCTTGAAATATAGACTTATTTAATTTTTTTCGGAACAATTTCTCATGTTGGGGCTTCAATACAAGAGGGACTTTACAGACGAGCAGTAGGTACTGTATTTGGATGTCTTTTGGTGTGTCTTTTTGGACGAAGAAAAGTGAGCACCATTCACAACCATTATATGGACAAATACTGCTGCACGGACCCCCCCGTAACTCAGAGAAGGCACGGAGGACTCTGAAAATTCTCCCAGCCCTTAGTCGACATGAGGGTGAGTAGATAATGAGTGAAATTTGAATTTTGGGTGAACTATCCCTTTAAGTGACAGTGCTAACACCAAACATGAAATGACATGGGAAAAGCTTTTACGTGGTTACAACACGTTGAACACTGTGGCAGCTTTTTGTACACCATCCCATGATATTGCGTGCAGTGACTGAGTGAGTGACTGAGTGAGTGACTGAGTGAGTGAGTGAGTGAGTGAGAACATGCCAACCAAACCAACCTCATTAGGACACTTAGCAAAAACATTTCTTGTGTAGAAGTTCTGCTGTTTAAGTTATAATATAATTTATCTTTGTGAAATATAATTTCACATCATTATTATATTAAGTTTCATGTATTGTGACCCTATTACTTATTAGCTACTGCTTTTACTTTTCACTCTAAACGGACCCAGATGAGTCATCTATGAGCTGATGTTAGAGTCGTGGGTTAATTTGGTTGGCTAGAAGCTGTAAAAAATAATGTGTATTTGTTCCAGAGGCCACGAGCCAGTAGTGGAACAAATACACAGTATTTCTACAGTCCTCTGCCACTTCTAAAACTGCTTTTTCTTTTTTTCTATCAAACATGTCCCTCTAGTTAATTGTTTTAATGCCCTACTTTGGATGCATTCTTTCTTTCTCTGCCAGACAAAATCCCCCTGGCCCAAAAGCCTCCTCCACATTTGGAAACTTGATATATGCCTCATGTATTAAAACAAAAGACGAAGAAGAAAAGCTGAGATCAATTCAAACATGTTCAGAGAAATCCCAGTAGATTGATTCCAGGACAGATCTCTTGTTTGTAGGACGTCACTAAAGTCACAGATTTACTACTCTGTCCTATGTGGACATGAACTTGTGCACTGATGTCATCCCCTTATCTGAAAGCTTGGCCCAGATCCAAAACCACACCTGGATCAGGGGAAGTCAGGGATGTCTGTGTGCTGAAAGGGTCCCGAGCTGCTGTGACAGCCATAATAAAGACATCCACATCCGTTTTGCTTGAACTCGAGTCTCTCTGACTGACGCCTTTGGCAGCCGGCCAGACAGGGCCTGTGGGTCAGGGCACTGCAGGGGTGTCGAGTGAAGGACACAAAAGAGATGAATATCCTGCCAGACGTGTGTGCACTTGATAAGCCGTTTGGACCTGCCTTCTCTGTAAAGTACACCTTTGAAGAACACAGCATGGAGCTCTTCATCTGTGTCCCTCAGAGGATTTGCATGGTTTTTATCATGAAATTTAAACGATCTGGTACATAAACTACCAAGAGGTATTTGATGAACAATGAAAATATGGAGTAGTAAGACAGTATAAGATATGAATCTTCCTTGTATTACTTGCTAGAAGAGACGGTTTTGTTTATCATATGTTTCTCGAGCAACCTGAGCAACATTTAGCAGTAATTCCTGACTTTACTTGTAATGATTTGGAACAGTCAAAGTCTGACGGCAGCAGAGTTTAGTATGTAATTGTATTTGCAGGTAAAAGCGAATTGACAAAGGTTTCTTGCAGGGATGGATTTCAGTTTGAGAGAGATATTTTTATTCTGGCCGAATATAACTTAACTCACATGTTACAAACCTAATTTGTTTGTAGAGATGTAATGGAGGTTCCCATTTGTTCAGGCAGAACGCTGACGCTTTATTCACGTCAGTGTCAATTGTCTCATTCTTGTGCAACATCACCAAACCATTGGCGTGTCATGTGTCTGGCTACCAGCTGTCTTCCAGTCACAGTTATATGTATGTACAACCTGTCATTTCTCATTACTCTGCTGATACCTCATGCCAATGCTGCTAGTTCCCATGTGGCTGAAGGTTACACATCTGGTTTGTTAGTGTGATTGCCCTCACATGTTAAGATGACATTACTTTAAGTGAGGTTATATTCAGTCAGCCAGACCCAAAACAACGAAATGGCCAACAGTGACTAAACAAAGAGTTCAAACATAGCTATAAATAACTTTTTTTTTTCAAAGCATCATGAAATTGGTTATTTTAGCCAGTAAACACGTGTCAGAAGTGAAGAAATGCTCAATCCAGCAAACAACAGAGCAGTGGAGCCTTTTTGTATTATCGGTCGTCAATGCAGAAATTTCAGTCCTGGCTCTAACACCAACGACAATCAGCATGATTAAAACCTCATGGCAGGTCTTTTTTTTAAGCTGAATGTGTTTATTGTCTAAACACATTTAGCTTTTAAGTGTATTTTTTATTATTACACAAACAAAGTTAATGCAAAATACTTTTCTACAGCACCTCAAGTCATCAATACCACCACAGGTCCCAGGTAGAAGGGATATTACATGTCCACAGGGGCAGGTTGTATCCATCCCAATAATGAATTTGTTTTTGCTGCACCTTTAAGAACTGTAACAGATTATGCTCCAAATATCTTTGTGAACATAACACTTCATTCTTCTTTCAACAAGAGCCCTCTCTTTGTATAAAATGGGAGGAATGCTGTACTTAAGAATTACTTTATTTTTATTCCCAACTTTTTTTTTGGCCATGCACTTCAATTAAAAAGAATTTGCAGTAATCAACTTGCATTCCTACATGCTTCATGAGGAGGAAAAGGAGAAGATTGATCACAGTGAGTCAGGTGTCCCAGAGCAATATTTCAACATTTCAACATTTCTCTCTTACACATTGATGAAAGCCAGAACCCCGAGCCCCCCACAGGCAGCTCTAACTATGACGCTACTCTATTTAATTCCTTGATCCCCTTGTTTGTATGTGTGTGTGTGTCTGTAGGGCAGAAGTGGAGGCTCTGAGCACAGTCCAGCTCCTCATGGGACAAAGTTTAACGGGGTAGATCAGATAAAGTTTGTGTTCACTGATATTTATTCATTGGGGAATTATGTGAGAAACCCGGAGGAAACAGTCTCATGAAGAAAAATATACATTCAAGAGAATCGGAAAGTGGTCTCTATTGTATTTTCTAATGTTTGGTTAAACTTCAATAACAGTTGTTTTATCATTCAACTCTGTGAACCTCAACAGACAAACACTTACAGGCTTCTGTTTTGGTAAAAGCTGCCATGCTACAACATGTAAAGAAAGAAAACGGTGCTGTGAAACTGTATCCACTAATGTTTACCTGTAACAAGACAAAAGTCTTAATCATAAACATCAGGCAACGTCTAACAACATATTTGCGTAAGTGAATAAACTACAATACATATTTTTTTCCTTTTTCCTTCATGTCAACCTAATTACATACATTTTACTATGTAATAAGGGGAAAAACAAGCTACAATTTTGTAATTAAAGTAAAAATAACAACAGTAAAAATTGATTTATCATGGTAGTTTTTTTTTCTGCCCTGCCAAGCAAATGCTATTCACCTCGCACTGTAAAGTAGAATAAAGGGAGAAAAAAAAGTTGGTAATAGTTGCACATTTATTAGACCACATGTGTTTTAAAAACCAGCGCAAAGCGAGCTGCATGAAAAAATTTAATGAGAAGCATGAACTGACATAACAAAATAAAAATAAAACAATAATATTGATCCTGTAAAATGATACACATAGGTTTCAGTCCTGTTGATGGTATCAGGCAGGAATGTGAACTATTCACCCGCCACTATACATTTTAAGGACCTTTCAAAACAGATATATGGACTCCCATGTTGAGTAGGTTGACTTGTTTTGAGAGGAAACAACAGATTGTTATCGTTGGAAGTGAATCATGTCCGTGATGAATAAATTGAAAACAGAAATCATGCAAGGGACTGGATGATTTCCTCTGACAGGCAACTGGCTATAATACCCGCGAGCCACCGCAAGTACAAGAATAAATGATTTAATTCGATTTCTATTTGAATCTGATCTTATCGTACATGTCTATGAAAACTTAAGAGAACAGTGATAGATTTTAGCAAAATCTTTTTAGACACCCAGGCAAAGGAAATTCTGGAAAATGCTAAAAGAGAGAGAGAGGGAGAGAGAGGGAAATATTTACAATCTATTCTCTACAATTTTGTTCTTCGTTAATGCTTGTCAAATTTACAGTCACATACCATCAAGCTGATATCACTCACAAGTGGTTGTTCAAATAAATACATTTGTGACTTAGTGTACACTGCCAAGCTGGTTGATGAGGAAACACGTTTTTTGATTCAGCTCCTAAAACTCTTGGACACTCGGGCCCACAAACAGCTCTCCAGTGTTTGTGACAAGCCAGACCACGTAGCTGGAATGTTGTTCGCTGGAATTTGAAGTCTTCAAGCAAAATCATTCCCCAAAACTTTTGTGTTCCCAGCCCACTGTGTCAGGACCTTGACTCTAGGGACCACTCCCAGGTCCTCGGCTAAAACAAGAACATCAATCTTGGTTTATACTCTGAAAGAAAGCATCGTGGGGCTGAAGGAACTCTGGCTATAGTTGTGGCTTCTCTGACCACCAGGCTCACTTCTCGTGCAACATTTATCAACCAGAAAACGCAGTAAAAGCACACGGGGAGACTCGCCAGTCAAGGCAAAGCTCCAAACCATAATGCGGCCAAAGTAATTTTTTAAATGTGGCTGGGAAGGTCCCGTGAACACTCAAACACAAAATTACATTAGTAATAAATATCACTTCTCAACTCATATTTTACATTTGCAATCTGAATTTGGCTTCAGATCGTATTCCCTGTGGATAATGGATGTTTTACTGCTGACAATTCAGATAAGGTTATAGGAATGATACGAGTTTATCACTGTAATCTTTGCATCATTAGCCACCTTGGACGAATACAGAATAATAAACAGAAACCATCCTCTCCTGTGAGGCTGGAGCAGCTGACGTTGGACCATGCTCTTACTACTTGCCGTAGAAAAGGACAAACGTTAAGACGCCCATGGGTCGGGAGATTGCCTGAGGTAAAACAGAACACATGTCTGATATTTGTATCCAATAGCGGTTCCCAATAAAACGCTGTGCAGATAGAGCTCTAGCATATCAAATCTGAGCTGGCTTTGGGGATAGAGGGATGAAAGTCAGAGCATGTAATCTCTGTCCACGTTCTCATGGAGCTTTATCTTCATTTTATCCACCCAACACAGACAGACACGCTACAGCTGAGCTCTGCTCTGTGTCATCATGCGTCAGTGATGAACAAACTGTAGAAACTCAGGTCAGTCCGACTGAGTTGTAATGTTTTTCTGGGCTATGTTTGCTGTGTTTTCTTTTGCACGGCCACAGACTAGTGTTAATATATCAATGTAGGTGTGGAGTGACTATGACAAATTGGAAAAATTACAAACATATTCTTGAGAAAACACTGACCAAGCATTCGATTTCGACATATTTGGATACCGAGAAAGAGCAGTGTAGAGATTAAGTAATGATCAGTGTTCTTACATCCAGTACAATGATGTAGATGAGGCTGTGAATATGTACAGATGTCACGAGTTGACCTTATGTGCATGAGCGGATGTGGATATGACAAGTCAATTAAAATGGGTCAAATACAAAGAGATCATGTTGAGGAACCAGATATAGTGTTCATAGGGTTAGGAGTTAGTTTTTTTTATTCACCAACATTTTATGGATGTTTGGTTCAGATTCAAGATGCAGTTTCTATTCTAAACCAGGATTCTTTCAGTGTAATGGATATCAATGGTTTGATAGGACTTTCCTTTCTCAAGGCAGCTCTAGTAACCTTAGTAACTTTATCTCAGACAATGTTTCTCCGACCAGCGGTTACAAATTAATCAGGGCAGAAAAAAAGCTCATAAAACTGATTTCTCAAAAATTGGGGAGCGCAATATCCTCTACAGTCATTCTGACATTTCACCCAGTTCAATTGTTTTTTCACTGATGTCTAAGCATGAATGAGGACACTTTCTCAAGTTATGTCAAAGATGATTTGTGGGAGCAAACACCCAGGGGGATTTTCTTCCAGTATTTTCTCTGAGAACAAAAAATGAAATGCGTTTTCAACAGTAAACATCCAAGTATGTGACCCCAGGGCAATAACAAATGTTGGCCACAAAGCAATGAATACTGAAGGAAAAAAAACCTAAATTAAATAAATAAAAGAAAAGGAAAACCCCTAAACTTCTTCAGATCTGCTGTTTGTCTCTAACAAATGAAAACTGTTTGTTTCAGTGGTGGAAAATGGATTGTTTTGAGTTCTTCAAAAGCATAATATCATAAATCAGACCATCCCTAAAAGAACCCTTAAAATCTGCCATTGGAGAAAACTGCCTAAGTTGATGCTTTGGCATCACAGAAAACAGAGTGCTACTTTAATGTTACTGTAGGTGAAAAGGGATATTTCACGTATCAAGCCAGATCTCACATACAGTACTGTACACTAGTGGTCCCAGTGTGTGAGTGTGTGTGGTTGTTGTGTGGGAAACAACGTTTGGAGAGATACTCATTTTCCCCAAAGGATGGACTCTGAGGACTTTGTCATCCCTTAATTTTTCCACTTGTGCCATCTTACCAGTAAATGATGCTGATGGTGAACGTGGGAAATATGAATCCTGTCAAATATAAGCACTGTCACTGTGAGTTAGCATGTTGATGGTAGCATTTCACATAAAGCACTGCCGTACAACAGAGCTGCCATCATGATTGTTTGGTTGAACATCAGTTGCCTGAAGGCTGCTTGTTGAAGATGCTCATTGTTGAAAACAGAAAAGCAAGAAAGACACAAAGAGGACACAGAGCTGGCTGAAGGCTAATGACAAATCTTTGATGTCACTGTAGTTTTTGGCTGATCATACTGAGGTGCAGTGAGCACCGTCTCATTTTTGGCAGCTGGCATGTTCAAAGTGTTCACTAAACAACATCAGCCAACTACAAGTCCACTGAGTCTGATCCCCTGCTGTTCTGTATTGTTTTCTGTTTCTGTGGTCCATAACTAAAGCAATCTGCTCACATTGTTGCAGACCTGTAATTTTTCCATATTCCATCCTGTTACAAATGCATGGCTGCAATGTGCTTTTAATAATTCAATTTCGTTACCTCAAAACATGCTGATATTTTCTCCAACTGTCATTACGTGGCATATTCAACAAGATGCAATCCCCCTCTATTGTAGCATATTCAGTGCAACATACATCATCCTGTAGATTTATTCTTACCCTCTCATTAAATGTGAAAAACCTCAAAGCCCCTTAACGTCCTCCAGTTATGATTTTAAGTGTGTAATAGTTGTAAAACATGGAGGAAAGATCAGTTATAGCCACAGTCTGATTCTCTGGCAGTGCATTTGGCACTCTGGCCTGTTTTCATCACCAACCTTTGAGCAATAGGCTCATAATGTATAATGCCTGGGCCCATGTTCAGTTGGCCTTCATGTTCTTTTGGACCCTTCGAACAACTGTAAGGCATAACCTCATCAACACGTGGGAGTGACTGACAACTGCACATAGCTCTGTGTTGTTTTGGCTGCAATCGAATAGATTATTGGGACAATTATATAGTGTAATGACAATCTTCAGAAGATTTAGGTGTATGATTTATTTTTTCCGATTTTCCTCTGAGTTTACAATTCAGCCATGAACATTTAAAGGTAAAGTTTGTTCTGCCATTGGGATTTGTTCAATCAGATTTTCCATAAATTACCCTGTTTATCAAATCTCTTGGACAAAATAAAGCAGCATTAGGGATTTTTAATGTTACTGGGTGAAAGGGTTGTGTGTGTGTATGTGTTTTAAATATCTGATTTATTGTTTTTTGTGGCTTATTGTGTTTTCTGTAAAACAAATTTACAAAGAGCAAGTTTTTTTGCTTATTCAAAAAGTTGAATGTCTACCAATCTGAATCTATTTTGTTATGTGTTCATATGCATGTAATTTTTTCTTTGAACAAAGTCTTGAGGTTCTGCATAGGGCCACAAACATAAAGCTTAAATACTATGTCAGAAGTGTTAAAATATCAATCCCTGATTTTTTCTAATTACTCTCAACAAATGTACAAAACGGGCAAGTAGTTCTTTAGGACACAAACCTCTGTAAAAACATCACATAAAAGTACATGAAATCCACAAGCTCTTGTTTAAGTGGCAGTGACTTTTGGACAGTTCATTAAATGAGCCGTGCAGGGTGGAAAATAAAAGCGGGGCTATCACTACCATATGTTGTTTTATTCTACTTTGTTTTTCATTAAACCATGAATGTATTGATGCCTCCAAGGAGTCAGTCAGTGTGATTTTAGTGAATTGGTTCAATAACTACAGTGGAAACATTTGCTTTGTAATGCAAAAGTGTAATGGTTTAGGAATTCAGACTTTATGACCAGTGTGTTTCGGTTTCCTTCCAGTGCAGTTATGATATTCTTCATAAGACTCTACCATTAGTAACTTAGCTACGACTGTTCATCATGCTATAATCTGTTATTTGGGTCAGTTCACCACTGTGACCCAGACTGAACTCAATGACTGTTGGATGGTTTAAAGTTTCATTCATGGTTCCCAGATGATTAATCTTTATTACATTGATGACCCACTGACCTTTTCTCCAGTGTCACCATGAGGTTCACACTTGCATGGTTTAAGGTTAAATATCAACAATGACAGAGTGAAATGTGATACAAACGTTGATGTTCCCCTCTGGATTAACAGTAAATTCATCTGGTGATCTCTTGACATTTCATCCAGTGTCAGGTCAAATGTAGCTGATTTATAACCAAATACCTGCAAACTGATGACAACACAATCACTGATGTTAGCAACTGAACCAAATCAACGCATGACCAAATGAATGCATTAACAAAGCATGGCCCCACAGAGCTGTAGCATGGTTGCTGATAACTAACAAGAGGCTGTACAGTTCAGGGAGGAAGTGCTTCTTCTCTATATACCACAGAGTATCACAAGGTTTCTAGCAGTATCTCCACCATCCTCAATAGAAATAAACACTTATACAGTTATACATACATACACTTAATCAAGCTCAGATTATTTGCATCTTGAAAACTGCATCTACAGCTCTATACTCCTCATTTATTGATGTCAAATAGAGTTTTAAACACATGTAGTGTATGAAGAGTTAAAATGTGTACTTTTTAATGTGTCATTCAGGCATCCGGTGCATGAAATATTGTGTCTTCTTGTAAAACCTGTCTACACCTTCCTCCCTGTCCCCCTGGAAATGAGCATTTACAGGTTGTTTTTATTCTGCCCCCAAGCCATCTGGCACCGGGCCACAGCACAGTTGTTGGTCCTCTTTAGTTCAATAGGAACCTTAGAAAGAAAAACAGACATCATTCATCATAATCATAATCTCAATCATTACTCATGTCGATCTTTGAGTTTCACAGCTGGAGAATAATAATCTGAAGCTGGTTTGATACATGAGACTCGTACGGACTTGAAGCTCCACAGAAGTGCCAAGAGGCTCAAAGTGCACCTGAGAAGAATCGATCAAGTCTGGTGTCTGGCTTCCACTGCTCCAGAAGTAACAGCATAGTTGCAACTGGAAAACTATATTTTCACCTATATTAATAAATCTTTACACTTTTGGCTCTGACTATAGAGAAGAGATGGTAAGAAGGGGGTGTGGGGTTTGAGATCTTTATTTTTTTTATTGATTTAAATTTTGAAATGACTGAGGCTTGATTTTCTTAAGTGAACAACATGACAGTATAATGAAATTGGAAACGTGGCGATTGTCATGCACTTTGGCAAAACATGAGAGAGAGCAGAGACATTTGTTATTTATCCTCTTCCACGATTAATGACTTCACTTTCTGATATGAATTCCAGTTCACCCCATGCTGAAATTTAGGAGCCAAGAGGAAGCATAAACTTTGCTCTCTCACATTGTTCTGCTAGAAACATTTGTCCAGTCTTTGCTTCTTATTTGTTATCATCGCTCTGTTACTTTCATAAATGTGTGTTGATCAATTCAAAGAAAAAGAAAAAATCTATTTAAAAGTGTAGTATAAAGACAAATGTGTTCCTATTGTGATACGGAGATGTATGAGTTTAGACAGAACATGCATTTCTTTCTGTTTATCATCTGACTAAACAGATTATAATTGTACATCTGCACCCACTTACATAAGTACAACCCACAGCAGTGTATGAACTCGCTGTGTCTTTTGCAAAGATCTGATTCATTTTCCAGGCATTTTCAGTGCATTTTACCCACAGCATATTTGGATTGATTGCCCTTGTTCCTAAATCATAATTTAAAATTAGAGCTCTCAACTGCTCATTTTGGGATTACAGACCTTAGCTTTGGGCACTCAGCTTTTATAATGCCATGTTGTCCCGTGCACATAGTTTACATTTTAATCCAGACAGAGATTCAGTAGAATAAAATGCCCTTACTCCTGTGAAACACTCAGTTTTATAGGTTTATAGCATCACCATATGACTTCATCCTCTTGCTTCTCCCTTCGAGATGTGCAGCCAATGAGAAATGAATTCAATCTTTGACGACTGGCAGGGGCCAGACTAATGTGGCCAAAACCCAAAAACATGCTAACCGCAGGCAGCAGGACTTCACTTCTCTTCTAGGCCAAGGTTAAAGGCACAACTTGACGATTTGAAATTTAACAGATTATTTTATCTCTGCCAAGAACTTGTCACATTATAGGAAAAAACTTGCCATTTTGTTTTCCTAAAATGGGCTCGCTAGCATCATTAGCATTCCCTGTTGAAACCGGGAGGCACAGCCAGCCAGAGCCTCACAGCCATGTTGCAGAGAGACAAACAAAGTTCCTCCTCTGGAAGGAGGGAGGAAATTAGAAATAAGAATAAACCTGAATACATTCTGTATTTGTACGCGTTCATATTCATCAGCAATATATTGTTTCCTCCTCAGGTGTACGCCTGTTAATGTTTTTGACAAAATGAACTGTAGACTGCATTCATATGCAAAAGCTGTAACTCTTGGTCATTTTCTGGCCAGCCACTACTGGACTATTCTTGGCCATGGTATTGGCAAGTCAGACTTTCACTGAGTTTGGGTCAAACAAAAGATCCAGAGCAGCCAGACCACCCAAAACTTTCATGAGTGAGATTATGAGCAGCCAGAGCAGCCAGCTCGTGTCCTGCTCCTCCAGTGCTCTGTATACTCTCAGTGACTTTGATCACGGCTCCTTGATTGGTGCCATGTTTCTCATTTGCCTGGGTTTGTCTTTCTGATCCAAATTATAGTGTGAAGAATAAATGTCAGACCTCGAAAACAAGCCCCCCATTTTGGAGTACTTAGCATCTCCCTTCTCATAAAGAAACACATGGTTCTACTTAATCTCTCTCTTCATTCTGGGACCTTAAAAAACCTCTTGATTAGACTAAAAAGGTAATATGAAACCTCCGATTTAGGTTCTGATAGTGAGTTTGGATGAGAAACTCAAACCAAACATTACATTTATTTCTCATACAGCTGCACTGTGTTCAGTTGGCTGCATTACAGGACTTGAACAGCATCACAATACACTGACACATGCAACCACTCTTGCTCTCCAGTTTTAGCTCATCTGAATATGAACAACTTTCATTTTTAATTACATCTCACTCATGTATTGAGGAGGTGGACTAAATTTTTCTCGCATATCTGCTCCCAATACAGAAAAAAATTGATCAAGATGTACCTTAGTTGCAGTACACTGACATATACATCCCTACTTCTAGTGTAGCTAAAGGGCGACACAGGCCTCTCTCTAGAGTTTGCATGTTCTCCCTGTGCCTGCATGTGTTCTCCTCAGGTTCTCCGGCTTCCTCCCGAAGACATATACTATGTTTGAGCATGTCAGGGTCTGTGAGCAGGTTAAAGGCAGCTGTCTTCTGTTGTGTCTGGAGTCTCTTCATGCATTGACCTAATCTCATGATGGATAAAGTCTAAAATTGCCTGCATTGTGTAAACTTTCAAAGTTATGTCATACGCCAGGTTTCCACCATAGTGTTGCACAAAATAGAAGCAGTCAACAAAACACAATGGCGAATGGTCTGTGTTTCCATTCAGTGATGTAATGCGAATAAATCTGGGTTTTCGCCTCTTGCGATATAACTCAAATCAAATGTGACGACAGATTTCCAGCATCTGCCTCTTGGCTGGAGCTGGCTCCCTGGGGCATGACATGGCAGGAGCTATGACTTTCCATGTCAGTTTTGCAAACTATTGCTTTGTTGAATAGTCTGAAGAAACACCTTATGTGATTATGTGTCAATTTTTATTCATTTGTTCATGTGTATTACTGTCATTTTTAAGTTTTCTGTCTCAAATTGCACATCAAGCAGGTTAATGGAAACACACTGACTGTTAGGCTGCCTCTAACTCCTCTACTCTGTCTTTTCCTGTCGTTTTCTCTTCTCTTTTGTGGTTTGATTGTCCCCTGTTTGTGCATCCTTTTGTCTGTGTGTTTGTTTGTGTGTGTCTAGCAGGGTGTGGCTCCAATGCACCTGCAGTTCACCATCTGATTTACTCTACCAACAACAACAGTATTTAAGCCCCAGCCTCCACTCCTGGTGGTTTTCATCAGATCGTTCAGCGTCGCCCAGTCTGTGTTCTGCCCCATCCAGCTCTGCTCCACCATACCTGCCCCCTCCGTCTGCCCCACTCTTCTAACAACCCAACCTCAGCCCACTCATCTAATATCCTCACAGTCAATGATGCAATTGCCTTTGAACTTCTTAACTGCCTTTTTGCCTGTGGCCTGCATTTGATCCAAACTGAAATGATTTTAAGACACTTTGCATCCACAGACCTGACACTAAATGCTGAGTTCACAAAGTGGTCATTACTCTTAAATGCTCTGAGATTTAGTAAATATTAAGCCCTGGCCAGGGGAATGTCCTCAATGACCCTGTTACACACAGACATGCCCCACAAACAGACTCACACTGAAGTCAGAGGTTTATCTCTCCAGATCTCCAAAACACTCCCTACAGCTGACTGCTTTCTGTCCTTTTTCATCATTTTTACTTGAAGTTTTTTTTCTCCCAAGAAGCTATTATAAACCAGACACTCAGATTAGGCCTAAAAATATTCACCTGTGATCATGGTTTTTTAAACAACCAATGCAGATAGCGATGAGAAAGAGTGGAGCAGATTGTGGAATTTGTGTTACCGCCTCCGTCCCATTTATCCTCCTACATGTTTCGCCTCAAGCAGAGTCAAAGGTGAGTGTTACAGTGACAGGTGATTAAACTATCTTTGTTGGGCTCGGAGCTGAGCCGCACTGCTGCAATCACACTGTGACACAAGAGTCAACCTCAGCTGTAGTTTTCTATCAACAGATGTATCGGGGAGCTTTCCTGTAGAGTTTCCACATGATTAGAGTATGAATGTTTACATCTGACTGAATTTATCCAACATCGAGACATTAATTCTTAGGGACAAAGACACACTTGGTTTGATTATGTGATGGTTACCTTAGGGGACTGCTTGCCAGTTGCTTTTTTGGCCCCTGTCTGTGTTTGTGCAAACCTCAGTTAACTGTTGGTAGCCACATGTTGAACTTACAGACATGAGACTGGTGGTAGCCTATCATTTTTTTCCCTTTCAGGTGAACAAGTGTAACTCCAAAGAAATGTACAAGTCTCCAATTTTTTGTTAGACACTCAGCAGTGCAGCAGAGGATAGAGCTGCTCTGTCGCCACAACGAACACAACAATGAGGCTAAATGTGTCAAAAAAAAAAAATGTCACGCAGTTCAACTGAATGGTTTTCCATGAGCGGAGGTCAGCTGTGGATCTGTCATCACTATTGTTTGTGGACAGATCGTGTTCCTGCTGCAGTCAGCAGACCTCCGCAGAGATGCACATTAATGAGGCTGCTCGTCGGGCCTTTCCATGTACTCATTCAGAGCTACATGGACTGTGTACAAAGCACTTCTTTTAGGGTGGATATCTTTAAAATGGTCTGTGGTGTACAGTCCATCTGACTCAGCAAATAGCTGCAAACACAACAATCTGCTGCTGATCAGACAGAAGACGCCACATAGAGAATTTACCACTAGGCTCTTCACTGTAATTACCTCCAGAAACTCTCAGCTCTTCCCCAGTTTCTAATGGTTTTACTAATTAAGGGCAAGTCTTTCCTTGGTAGGGAGCTATAAAAGGGGAGTGAAGAATTTGGAGGTAGGGTTATTTATTTCAGACAGGAAGCGCAATGATGCACTGCTGGTGAAAACTGGCCCAATGTCAAGCCCTTGCAGCAGCAGCGGTAAGAGAAACAGGACTTAATGTTGGCAAAGTTAAATTAAAGTACAAGCAAGGAAAGCCTTTGCTGGCTCAGCAGCAAGACTTGTTCCATACAAACAGTAGGAGCAATAAGTGGTGTAGTGTTTTCGCTCAAGGACAAAATGTAATTCTGGTTTAGTAGTAGTAGCTTTGTCTGGTTATCTGGCAACATCTCTACAGTTAAATCTGATTGGGCAAAAAAGAAAGAACCCACAGGCAGTTAAATAATCAGTTGGGTTGTAAACTCACCACCAGTTTGGCATGAAATGAAAAATCCTTCAATGCACATTAGAACTGTGTGCACACAAAATTACAGTAAGGATTGATGGTGGACAACGAGGTGGATGGAGCTGGATGCTCACAGGGGCTGTTAAATCCCACCAATTATAGTAGGCTACAGTGTGATTATTACTTATATACACTTATATATAAAACGCTAATTGCGAATAATTAGAATCATTTTTCACAGGATCGGTGGCTCAGATCCAACTTGTCAATTGTCAATTTTACAACCTTTCTGTTCATTTTCTTTTTGTTCCTATTTGCAGAATTTCGTTTGGTAAAATCTACCCTCCTCTGCAAAAATGTAGAAGAACCGCACACATGAAACTTAGCATTACTCTCTCTAATGAAAAGGAGCACTACATAAACTGTACACAGTTTTTTGAGATTGAGGTCAATAATCCCAATAGTATTAAGTTCAAATATAAAACAGGCCTCCTTGTGTATAGTATTTATTTTTCCAAATGAAAAACTTTACTCAAGAGAAGCTGTTATAACCAAACATTCTTTTTGATAAGGAGTCTGGCTCAATTAAAACCATAAAACCTGAAACTAGATATGAACCCAGGCAAGAGGCAACTTGGGGAACAAATAAATATTTCCACTGGCTCTCACCCAGTTTTTTCCTCTATCTGCTCATATGTAGGTCAGACTATTCAGCCTTTTTTGACACATAAAATGTCAGACACAAGACCTACCATGCTAGACTCTGACCTTTTTCCTCAAAATACTCAGACATGCGTAAGTCATCATGTCAAAATCGCACAATTCATAATTTCCACCTTCTCTCTCACACACACAGCTGCATTCTTGGAATGGTCTTCGACACAGACACGGAGAATGAGTGCGCACCAACCGGTGGAAAATATTTGTAGTTGCACATCTGAAATGTTAACTGTGAAACAAATGCACGGCAAAGTAGAGTTTATAGGCTACAGTGAAATGCTACAAGGCATGATGGCCACCCATCTCACCTATGCACTCACTGTGGCTGCAGATGTGAGAACTGGTGATTCATTTCAATATGTCACAGACAGGAAGCAGAGAACTTGAGTGTATGCACTGGCACATGTTTTATAGTCCACCCTTCATCTGCTTCCTCTCTTTCCTCTGTTTAATTTAATGCTGACCCCTGCTACAAGGTTGCTCAGCATGCATTTGGACTTTTTTCCCCCTCCCTCTGGCAGTATCCTAGCCTACAATCCATTTTAAGAAAACAATATGCATCACTCTAACTGAAAAAAGGTATGCATAAAAAAAAAAATTCTGCGATTTTTCTGCGGTTAGGATTTGTTTATACAGTTAAATACACAATTTCAAACATCTTCTTGTCCTCTCAGAAATGTACATGTAGAAAAAAACAATTCTTGAAAGCATATCACCTCTCATTCAAAACGCGTCTCCAGTTCTGGTTGGCCGGTAGGGAGTCCCAGGTATTTCATCTCCACAATCACTCACAGTGGTCCAGATTGTCAGTCTGTGTGATACATACATACTTGAAAAATACTTGAGTCTGCTACGAAAAAAAACGACAACTATGCAAGCTCCATCATAAACTCACTGAGGAGGAGAGAAAATAAAGCTCTTGCACATTCACTATTTGCAAGCTTGTTAGCTCATTGGGACACAGAAGTCATAAACCTCAGCTGTAGTCAGCTGATCAGTCACCGACCAATCATATCCATTCTCCCAGAAAAGGTGGTCTATTCAAACCTAAGCTGCTGTCATACACTGATCTCTCCTTCAACACAGCCTCCACATGCCTGACTCTAAAATGGCTCGTAACTAATCTGAGTTGTTTTGATCCCACTCCTGCAGGGGGTTATTTCACTGCACTCCCTGGTCCGGAGCGACATGGCATGCTTGTCAAATCCAGGGAGCTTTTTGGAGTAGCACCAAGCCTAACTGTATACCATTGGTTGCAATAAATGGTTTTAATCAATGACAAGAGCTTTTTTTTTTTTTAAAGAACCAACTTTGTTCAAAGTCGGGAAGATGCGGTCTGTAAAAGTGAGGCCCTTTGTAGCCGTTATACTCGGAGGCTGAACCGAAATGAGACGGTCTGGTCTACAGATGATTTGAACTGTGCATCACCATCACTAGTGCGTCACAAAGCGGGGCCCCTGTTCTTGCAAAAACCAGAACATGTAACATTTAACAAAAACTTTTGGGGTTTTAGGGCCCCGTGTTCTAACAGTTGTACTGTTACTGTTACAGTCAGCTGAAACCGACATGCAATGAATCTTGGAATATGAAAGGCCTTATTTTAAGGGAACTGGGACAGTCTGGTTTGTATCTTTCTATCATACGGTCTAAGGTCAGGACTGTGAAGACAGCTGGCTATTAATCAATGACAAGAATCCACAGTTCAAAGTTGTTTTACGCTGCACCCACAACAATGTACTAATGTACTACTACGACTACTTGCAGCCACTGCATTGCAATAAAGTGAATTACAGTACTAAATAAAAAACAGTATCAGTTACAACAGTTCATTGATGGCTTTATTTTTGGAATAAATATTCTGTAGTCAAAGACAATTACAAATGCCTGTAAAAAAAAAAAAAAAAAAAAAAAAAGATTAAAAAAAGTATGTACATTATTTTTTGCACAGAGCTGAATAAATGTATACATAGTATACAGTACAGCCCATGTAGGTCATTGGTTTCTTTTGCTGTACAAAGTGCAAAAGCTGATAGAAAAAAAAAGAAACAAAAAAAAAATCGTAATCCAACTAAAGGAGGATCCATCCTGCAGTTAGGTGTTAGACTGGACAATGTGGCCCCTTGAGAAACAAAACAAGAATATAATGGATTACAGGATTTCATCGAGTGTGTAGAGAGAACATCTTGGCTCAGGATGTGGGGCCATGAACAAGGAGATTAAGGCAACACATATTCTGTAGAGTATAACAGAAGACTTGCCAGTTTTTCTTCCCCTCGCTGCTTTATTGTTTCGTTGATAATAAATTATCTTTGGTAACTGTGCCAGACAGGTATGACATAACAGGCTTCACAACTGGCTGAACACTGTGAACTGAGGAGACAATTGATGTGGTTGAACGAAGGAAACAATCAAACATTTTGAACGCAGATGGCAGGAACCGAATGTAGTGTGTAGTGTGTTTGTGTGTGTGTGAGTTTGAGATATCAGGCTAGGGTCATATCTCAAATGAGCAGTGCAATGTTGGATGCAGCCTGATGAAAACACTGAGCGAGTGGCCACAACAGCTGACAGGGAGCAAACCACTGGTCTTTGTTTCCTGTTTGGTTTGATCTGTCATTAAAGCCACCAGTGTGACCTCAGGTTTATAGTTTAAACTGTTCCCAAGACTGGTGCTGAGCGAGGTCTGCAGAAAATCAACATATAGGAGGCATAAAACTAGGAAGATTTCCTCATCCTCCATATGTTATTATTTGTCTCTGTGAAAGCAGGAATAAAAAAAATGATAGTGTGGTTGTTATTGTAGAAGTCATTTGTTCCATTAACTTGGATTGCTACAGCTGTTATCAAACAGATTTAAACACATATTTGGATTGGATAAATGTTGCAGCAACAGCATAACAAACAGCCTACGTTGGACTAGCACACAACTGTAAATCTGTTACATTTCTGAATCCATGCCAAATTTTTAAAAGGTCCCTGAAATTAAAACATAACCAAAAAAAAGAAGAAGAAGAAAAGAAGTGAAAGATGACCAGTGAAGCCCAAAATGTCCTCTGAATGTAGTATTGTGCAGCACACGGGCATTTAATTATTGTCCAGTTGGTTGAAAGTTATATATACAGTATGTCAGTCTTGCTACATTTTTTTTCTTTGAAAGAAGGAATGAGAGGAGTATTGTTTTTGGACAACCAGCAGGCTTCATCAATCTATTTGCAAGATCCAACTAAAACTTCGAAACCTGCACCATCAAAATATTATGGCATTAAACTGGATCCTGACTCATAAGGTAAATTAGACTGATTATTTGCAAATGGGCATTCTGTATCTGATAACAGTACGAGGGATTCGGCTAAATCTGATTTGGCCTTCTGTTATGTTATTTTGCCATCAGAGTTAAACCTGGATAATGTCCTGTGAAGTCAGAGTGAGGGCAGTGAAAAATATCTTCCAGCATTCATCCTGCAGCTCTCACTCTGCTTCCAATATTCGCTTTGTTCTTGCGTGTAAGTGCCCGTCATCCTCTAACAGTCCCATGAGGCAGGTGGAAACATCTGCACCTGACAGACATGGTGTGTGTGTGTGTGAGTGTAAAACTTGCAGGTGGATTCAATTCAGACCAACATTTGTAGTTTATTGGTTCTTGTCACTAGCAAGGACTTAGGTTACAGAAGTCCAGCTCCTGTGGTTTGCGTAAGCCAGCGCAGTGCTCCCTTGGTAGCAGTTGCCCCGGTTGGGTTCTACAGTGCAATGGTCGTCTCTTGAAGCCCTTCCCACAGGTTCTGGAGCAAGGTGACCACTGCCCAATTTGCCACTCAGGACATGGATCTCCACAAACCCTGGTGGCCTGGGGTCTTTGTGAAGAATCGCAGTCCAACCCCGGCTTCCCGTCCAGTCTCAGACACTGCACCAGCCTCCTCTGGATCCCACTGCCACAGGTCACCGAGCACTTGTCCCAGGCCGACGATATCCATTTCCCAAGACCAGGGTCCTCCTTGCTGTAGGACTTCTTCAGAGTGTCTCCTCCTTGCTCCTTGACACTGTCCTCAGCCAGGACACTGTTGTGGGAGTTTAGACGTCCGTCCTTCTTCACAGTCTTCTCCTCCTTGGTCTGACGTGCGAGGTAGAAGGAGTAGCGGATTCGAGGCGGCGTCATCTTGCCTGCACAGAGCACCTCCACCGTCAGGGCTTCTCCCACAGGCTTCACGGCCTGCAGGGTCTCGGAGAGGCCAGCTGTGCCGCTGTAGCGCAGTAGGCTGTTCTTCACGATGATATCCCTCTCCCCGGCGGATACGATGTAGTTCCCATTGAGCAGGTAATGGCCCTCGCTGTTCTTCACCGCCAAATAGTTGTCATCACTCATCATTCCCTTGTAGCCTCGCTGACGGATGTCTATATTGGCTGCGCCCACTGGCAACATGACCACGAAATTGTAGCCGTGCCTGAATGCCAAAACATATTACAGTCAATGAGAGCTTATAATAGAGGTGTGAGGCAGATATTGCTATCATGCTTATGTAAGAGGTAAAGGGTGATGTAAACAGCATCATCTACACACTATCCATGAATGTTGTGGCTTTTACTCACACAGGCTTTGTGAAGAGTCCCGACACCTTCTTGCAGCCCTTGTTATCGCCTCCACAGATTCCACACTTATCAAACTTCTTGGTGGAGCCAATTTTTCCATCACAGCCAGCCTTGATGCACTTTCCTTGGACACATATTCCAGTGGAGTCTGGGGAGCATGGAGTCCCATCAACAACCTGGAGGTGACAAAAACAATAGAGTTAGCTTTTTGTATGCTATGTGTAACGCAAAAAGCCCACAGGAAGTGGATGCAACAGACCGTCCAGCGCACACAGCTGTACAAACCAGGATCTATTCCAGCCGTCCCTGTGAGCTTGCTTAGCTTTACATCTTTCTCCAGGTTATTTAAGTACAGTAAAGTGGGAATTCATGTGTCTGCTATTTCTTTTCGTATGGCTGTTTATGCTTATGAATTTAGAAGAGATCGCAGTTGGAAATACAAACTATAAGAGTATGATGACTAGATCAGCGTCACAGCTTGTATGACCTACATAAAATACAGCATCGTGAACACACTGAGTCAGTCGTTTTTTCATCATGTATCAAACATTAAATCTGACACCAAATGAACCAAACTTCAGCTCCAAGTTTTAAATTTAACTGTACACAAAAAGCACTTACACAGAGAGTACTGTAAACTCATTTTCGGTTCAAAGCATCCTGACTCTGCGGTTAAAGCATCCAGCTGGTCTGTGATTCAGAGCTGCGTGTCCCCTGAGTGCTCTTATCCTGGCCTCCTCAGCTGGTATGATGGAGTGAAGTGTGAACTCTGTCTAACTGCTGCTGAAACTCACTCCACACCCTGCTATCTGAAAGAGATAAACTGTTCTCCTCCTCTCCTTCCTTCATTCCTTCCTCCACTCTCAGACCAGAGGCAGCTGGCTGACATATATTCACGTTCTCCCACATGGACTCATATCTTAAAATCTAACCTTAGTTCGGTCAGAATTTTCAGATTATCTTCAAATTTGTTTGACAAAGTAGAGAACACCCTTGAGGTATACCTTGGGCGCCAGGACGTAGAAGTAACCGGTGCCGTTTGCCCTGCAGATGAGTTTACACCTGTCATCGGGGGACACTCCAGAGTACTTTGGTACCCAGACCACAGAGGGGGCAATACGGTTACTGTTGAAACTGTGGCCGCTGGTCTCACACTGCTCTTCACGAAATGTCATCCCTACACAGAACGGGAGAGAGGGAGAGTACAGAAGGTGAGAGGTGCGAATGCTCCAGGGGGAAAAATGTCACTGGGCATACTTGTCTGTTTTGAGCGACTCGTACCTGTGTCAGGGCAGCGGTTCAGGTTGCAGGAGCGGTATTTGACCCGAACCCCCTGGCAGTATTTACCCCCATTTGACGGAACTGGGTTGTTACACTCCCTTTTAGACAGCTGGACGCCGCCTCCACATGTGCGCGAGCAGGAACCGAACGTGCCCCATTTACCCCAGCGGCCGTCCACCTGGAAACACACAAACAGTCGGTATAACAACAGAATAAATCAGACCCCCCATGCTAGGTGTATGTTGATATCAGGAACTGAGTCTGACCTTCACATTTTGAACGTGTTTGTCCGAGCAGACGCCTCGGTCGCACACCTGTCCATCCCCGCAGTGGGTGCCGTCTGCCCAGGGGAAGTGTCGAGTCATACACACCAAATGGCCGTTGGACTTTCCTGTGCACCACAGACGACCGCATGGTGGCTGCATGAAGGGACAGGGTTTGGAGCCTTCTCCGAACGCGAGCTCGCACTGTCGTTCCAGGATGTAGGTTGTTCCTGGCAGCAAGTCAGGGAGGACCAGCGGTTTCTGAGGCTGGTCAAGCAAACATTCGCCTAGAAAAAGGGACACTCATTATGAAACACACTGAACCTATACCAGCTGTGAAGTCTGATTTTATTGGTCCTTTTTACTAGCTTCAAGCGCTTACACCCGTTTATTAAAGGTTTAAGACCCAACACTGTGTTAAAATATTATTACAAAATCATGAAAAACAATGTATTCTAATGTATTCTGTATCTACACATCAGTCATTTTCATAAAATGCTCGTGTGGGTGGGTGGGAATTTCAGTTGGGGTCAGTAAAGCAGCTTTTGTCCATGTGCGTGCAGTGTATGCCATAGCCACACACAGACATATACACACAAAACATTCAGGATTGCCTCACACAGCCACCCCCACCCCAATCCTATCCTCAAACTCTCCATAAAAATCCATGCTTGTCCTCCCTCGTTGCAGGGGTAAATTCATCTTAAACTTTTAGATTTGAGCTTCAAACTCTTCGACCAAACAGAGTACAGCTTGTGCACGGGGCAGAGGTCAAAGACAAGACTCCATTTACAAAAAACTGACACACAGGAGCCTTTCCAGGAACAAGTTAATAAAGGGATGAGTTTGACAAACAGGTGGTTGGTGAGCACCGTCAATGGATGAGAAGGTTTCCAGGAGCAAAGCCTCACACACAGCTTCTCACCCATATGAGGAATTTACACATCCAGCGGAGGTCATTTGTTGCAGGGGGAAAAACTGGCTTCACTCACTTTGAACTGTTTGCCATGCCATCAGTGTTGTGGTGAATTTATAACAGATAATAAGGCAGTGAGCCGTAACTGGTGGCAAATTAGTTTCCTCCTGTTTCACCGCAAATTTGGCAGAGGGAAAGGTGCTGGTTAGCCTACTGTAACTGATCAGACAATACTATATAAACAAGTCACTCTACACTGAATAAGCTCAGCCTCTCCTCTTCCTTCCTACTCTCTCTCCCCAAAGAGCAATCATGGAAAACAATAGCTAGTATTGTGTGTGAGAGTGTGCGAGTGTGTGTGTGTGTGTGTGTGTGTGTGTGTGTGTGTGTGTGTGTGTGTGTGTGTGTGTGTGGATGAATGAACAGGTTACAAATAATTCTGGGCGCAGCACTCCATGAAAACTGCCTCAAACATGTGGCGACATGTTTTTTTCTTCTCCCCACTGCTTTTTGAAGTGGAGATTTATGACGGACAGCCAGGAGGAGCTGAGCTAGCTACAACACTGTTAGACAGAAATCACTCCCTGTCAAGTCAAAAATGTTCCTCTGTGTCTCGCTCCGGACCTGTTTGTGTTCTTTTGTTCAGAGACCTTGTCAAAAATGGACACAGAAAGTTTGTCTATTTGGAGCAAAGCTGCATGGGAAACACTGGGCAGATACACCTCGCTGTCCAAACCACTGTGGTGACTCTCCCCAGAACAAGCCCTCTAATTTGGGACAGATGTGGGGGCAGTTTTAAAATAAAAAGTTAGCATTGCTGCGAGGCCAAGTGCTGTGGTCTAGGCTGTTTGGCAAACAATCTGCATCCAAATGACTTTCTTTTTGGCTTTTGATGGTCATTTCTATGAGCATGGTACTATAGGTTACGCAGATATCACGTTTGAAGCATTGATGGATGCTGAAATTCAGTCATGCTCTCACTTGCATCTACCTCCAGTGATTGCAGATGCAAATCAGGAGGCTTTTATCCCAGAATTATGTGCTGCAAATGGAAAATGTCAAACACAAGACCCTGCTCCTCCTCAACTGCAGCATGGAAATCATGCGGTATCTTGATGCAAGAGCGAGCACAACCGTGATGATGTTCTCTCAGCACCTAGCTACGGAGTCTGTTTACAAATACAGGGATCAGGGGGTGGTGGAAACTTACCGTGCCCACTGTCCAGAAATTCAGTGACGATGGCAGCGCTGCAGGGGGACCACGGGCTGGTGCGGTTGATCTGGATAAGTGTGGGAGACATCATGTGGTTGTCCTGCATTTTCCCAAATACGTCCTCACAGGCCTTCACGTTGTCATGTGGCATATTGAAGACATGCCCTGTACAGAGGGAACAAGATGTCAGACGTCTGTCATGAATACACAGATACCTGCGACTGTCCATATGCATCCACACTATAGGAAATCATTAAATCATAAATCACATATGAGCTCACCAAGCTCATGGGCAGTGGTGAAGGCTGAAGGCAGGCCATCATCTTCAATCACAGAACAGCTCCTCTTCGGGTCACACATGGTGCCAACGTCTGCCATGCCAAGAGTATCACAGGTGGAAGCTCCACACAGATCCTGGTCAAATAACAGATTTATTTTACCACATTTGATCTTGTCAGAGCTTAAGAAAAGTCAGCTGAGCATGCTATTTCAATAAATTAATATTTGATGGAGTATTTGACTTGTGGGGCCTTGGACTTCATGGTCAATTTATGGTAATAATGTAAGGTGATTGAGCTTCTCCAGACATTCTGTGATCAATCATGACTTTGCTCCATCAGGACCAGAAACTTTTAGGTAATCAGGTTACATTTTTGCTTCTTTATTTCAACTACTTTATTTGTGGTTAAAACTTATGAGTGCTCCAGAGAAGTACATAAAAAAGTTGCTGCACCAACAAATTGTGTGTGTGTGTGTGTGTGCGTGTGTGTACAACTACAGTAAGCCCAGTGGACAGCTTGGATACTAATTTTGCCATTGTCCTTTGTCTCTCACAAAAACATCTGGCTAATGTGGGAGTTTGTTTGAAAGCTGTCTGATGGTGAGACTGTTTATTGCCACTGTCTGACCTCTTTTTAGTGATCTCACCTTGTTGCCAGACGTCAGCAATTAAATTGGTGAGTAAAATTTTATTAATACCAGTAGGAGTGATGGCCAAAACTACAAAAATAAGCTCCAAGTTGTATTAAACTGCAATTATCTTTTAAAGTCTTGTGAAAAGCAGTTTCCAATGTGATACATTTTGCTGTAATCTTAAATATTCATGATTCAAACTACAAAAATCCAATCCAATCCAAAACATCTTCAATCTAAATCAAAAATCTACCTCATCAGGACTGTGTGGGTGTGATTTGAGTAACATGAAACAACCCAACAGCTATAATCAAATTTTATTTTAAATGCTTGAAATGAAATATGTGACATCACCTTTTTCCAGCTGAGCCATGGCCACTTTAAACTAATGAAAACTGCACAGGAAAAACTCCAAAGTGAAATAATCAAAACTGTTGTAACTTTGGCAGACAATTGTGTTTGTGTAGGATCCCATCACTCATAGTTACAAGATGACTGATAAAATACATTTCCAGGGCCTTTAAAATGTCTCATTGTTGGGCCTTTAAAATCTGCTTTCTAGAGATTGGGAAAAGATTTGATAGTGTTAAGAAGGGCTTTCCACCACCCAGTCTTTAAGTGTTTTAGTGGGAACAGTGTTTAGAGTACACCTTCTTCTATGAGGTCATGTAACTGTCCCCAATCATAACATTTCCATACCAGAGCAGAGTTTCCAAATGACCTATTTTTGCACCACAAGGTATTTAAAACCAAATCTTAGTGAGTATCAATTTGGAGCGAAACCTCCTAATCACAGGACAACTTCAGCAGTAACCGCCAGAGAGAACCGCCCATCTGCTTGCTCCCTAAACAGCCCTGTCTCTCCATACCCAAACACACAAACAAAATAGTGGCGGTCAGCTATTACAGATAGCTAAAGCACAGCGCTGGTTTAATGCGGCACAGTCCCAACAATCCTGTGCTGCAATGAATGTACACATATAACATGGTGCCAAGTGAAGACCTCAAGTGCTGTGACAAATCATTCCTAGAATAAACCACAAAACCACAATTGTTGGCCCATGTAAATCTAGTCCAGATGTGCTCATGTGCACAGACTTCATCTCAACATTTGGACCATTTATGAGCAAAATTACAAAAAAAAAAAACTGAAAGTTGAGAAGAAACAGCAGTGTCAATGAGTTTGTTCATTGCTATGACCTACTTCCCACATCTGTCATCTATCTATTTTTTGTGTTTCTGCAATTTAAAAACAATAACTTATCACAGCAAAGACAAGTTCCCATTTTTTTTGTGTGTGTGTGCACTATGCAGATTTCCAAGCCTTTAATTCTCTGGGCAATTACAATTTGTGTTTTGGATGCACGACTTAAAAGTAGCAGAGCTTGCATTTGTTCTTTTTAAACCTCATAGGCTTATGAGGGGTGGGAAAGGGGGCTGATTCAGCAGCAATTACAGACACGGTTTAAGAAATCTGGACATATTTGGGTGTTCTCTTATCTTTCTCAGCACATTATCTATCATGAAGCAAAGACGTATACATGCTGTGGGCTACAGCTCCCCCCGCCACCCCCACCCCTCCTACTCCCTCTCAGGAAACATACATTAGTCAGTTGGATTCAATCTTTTTGGAGACTGATTGTTTACACATAACAATCTCAGTGTGAAACTTCATGAAATGAGTTATCTTGGAACATTCTTTGCACAACAATCATGCTGGCTACAGAGTTTAAAGGCAACCACAGTTGCCTCTGGACAACACTGAGTTGGTCTTCATAAAACCTACAAATTACACTGTGGGCTGGTAAACAGCAGACAATGGACATGCCTTAAATGCTTACTGAAAACTATGGTAAACCGAAACAACACCACTGACTGAACTGATCAATTTTGAGTCACCGATTCTTGAGTCAATAGAAGATTGGACCGTGAATTTTTGACCTTAGCTGATTTGATGATGAGTGCACATGTGTGACAAAACTCCGTTTGATATATGAAGTGTAAAATATTCTCTTGGATCGAGTGACTGTATCTGGATGTGGGTGAAGGCATGAGTTTAGATGTTTAGTAAAAATATTTAACAAACAAGACCTGGCACTTTTACATACAGTGGGGGTCTTAGTCTTTAAAGTGATGAGATCCCATGATGTTTGTAAGAAACACCCAAAACAATGTTATCCGATCTTCTATTATCTAATTTGGGAGATTCACATTCCATGTCATTACAGGCATAAATGATGTTCCTGTTGCTCTAATGTAACAACAGCTTGGTTTAATTTGAATGAATTATTGAGGAACAAAACAAAACATCTTAAATATTTATATTACTTGTTTGTTGTACACTCTGAATGCTGCTTTGTGCACCAACACAGTCACAATATTTACCAATCAAAGCTATTCTGCACAGTTTATGCAATAAATTCCAACAAATGGAATTAGTTTTTCACACATGGGAGGGCGGGCCAGTGACGACACATTTTCTTTGTTTGACTAATCTCAGTAAAATGCAGCTGCTTCTAAAATACCCCTCTAGTTATAGCTTGTCAAACTTCTCATCAGGGCAGCTTAGACCACTCATTCAGTCTGATATAATATCTACTCAAATGCTGGCTGACTGACTGATTGTGTGACTGATGTCTCTTGTTATAGCAAATTATAGCAACATGACTCACTGTCTGTAAGCAGGCGGAGTACGGTCTGTGGTCACCTTAACTACCTAGTTTAGAACATTGACTCTGCATGTGGGGCTAATGATCCCACAACCTGTTGATGCTCTAGACTGGGCAGCATGGCCTAGAAAGTAAAACATATAGGTACCTTTACAGCAAAAACAGAGAATATTACATGTGTGAGATAGATGCAACCAATGCACTGCAGCAGTGGAGAGCTGTTCATCTGGAGCAGCTTGTTTCAGACTTGGACTGAACAAGTGGGGTATTAAACATGGGAGGATGATGGGATATGTATCTGACATCAGCTCCCCTCTTTCTCCTCCTCCTTCATTATCCCTCCCTCCCACACTTCCACAATTTCTCCCTTCAGGGGCCTGTTTAATGAAGAGCAGGCAAGGTGGTGGGTAGGGCTGGAAAAGCCACAGCTGGAGGAGAGATGGGAACGTCTGAGAGAAACAAGACACTTCCGACTAGTGAATCCCAGAGGGCAGTGACGGTCATTATATTTGGTGAAGTTACATGTATTACCAGTGTTTCTTTGAGGTCTATACAAACATGTGTCATGACATGCTCTTGACAATGGCAAAGGATAAATCATCACCTCTTTATGTTGCATATGTTTTCCTTACATCTGCAAGTGACCCTTTAACTGCAGACTGCATATATCTAAACTTTGTCTTTCTCAGTAATGAAATGTGTGTCTGGTGGGTTCATTTGTCCACTTTAATATCAAACTTGAAATTAAACTGGCTCAATTCCACAAGACAGACCAGTGGGTTGCATGCTGACCAATGAATATGAGCAAGATGACTTCATCTCTGACCTCGTGTCATCTGCCAAATATTTGGGAGTGCAGAGAAATGGAAGGTGAGTTCCAAGTCTATAAAACTTCCCTCTGAGGATCCATGAGGAGTGATCAAGCCTGTTGCTGTGTTCAGTTCAGTTTAACTTCCTTTGTGTCCCAGCTTCAGTGTGAAAGCTGTGATTCTATTGGTGGGCTGGATATTCGCCTAGTGGTTGTTCCCCGAGTTCAACGGAGGTGGAGAGTGTGTTTTGAGAGCAAACCAATTAAATGACACAGCAGGGGTGGTTCAGGGGAAACCTGTCCAGTTTCCAATCTTATCACATATAAACTATACCTTATGAAGCTATGTATATTGCATCATTATCACTTTTGTCACCACCATCGTCATCTCATTGTTTTTTCGTATATGACTTATAAAGATAAATACTTTTTTTTTTTAATTCGCCATTTGCGCATTTCTGTGCGTAATTGCGCATAGATGAACATTGTCGCCTCTGCTGCGACTTTACACCCTCTAATGTAAGTTAAAGTCAATCATAATTTGAAATATAATTTTTACCTGTCTGGTGAAGAGGATTGCTGTGTCCCAGTAATCTGGATGCTTGTCGCTGTTTTTGTTCATCTTTTTTTGCCAGGTGCAAAAGTTGCGCAGCGTCATGGCTGCGTTCCCGGACACCTTGGGTCCTTTGTCCTCCTCGGATATAATCGCGATCTTCACAACCACTATGTTGATGGAGTTGAGAATACTGGGGTGTTTGTAGAGCCTCGCTGCCACTGCCATCAGCGTCAAGAGGTAGTGTTTAAGGTCATCCCCATGGAACTGCGCCATGGACTCGTCCGCGACCACGAGCGTCTCCACGTACCTGGGTATTGAAGCGAACCTTTTGGCTCTCCCCATCCTCCTCAGCATCGTTTCGGTCACATTGCTGTGTTCTTGTAGTCGCTTGTACTTCTCCAACGATTGCGCAAGCTGGATACTTATGTCGCTGTCCACTGCGCACCTAGAGGTTGAGTTGATCTTCAGGTTGTTGCTGGCTCTGCGCCGTATGATGTGAGCGCTTTCTGCGCTCCTGGTGTCATTTTGCACCGGGCTGATAAAATATTCCCATCCTTGGAAGCCAAACGCGCCGTGTAAACCTTTACAAAGGCTCAGAGCAGCATAGGAATAGCGGTCTTCATTCACATATCCGGAGTAAAAACACCGGCTCAGGTCAGTGGTGGTGTCGGAGTTGGAGAGCCAGAATGCGTCTTGGTTAGAAATGGAAGGCGCAATGAAATTAGAGTCCTGATGTAAATCGATCACTAAGTCCTGCTGGAAAGCTCGTATCTTTAGGAGACATTTCTCATTGACGATATCCACGCTGTTGTCAAAATCCCTCCTGTCATTGTTGTGGTTATCCAATCTAACTGGGAAGCAAAGTTCACTTTCCATGCAACGAGCAGGTTTTGAGAGTGAGACCACAAAGTAGAGGAGAAAAGTTGTTCTGATAAACATGACGATGCTTGCATTCAGTAAAGAATGCAAAGACCAACGGGGAAAATAAAATTAAAATGATGTTGAATCTGCAAGCTCACTGGATGCGGTGTCAGCCACAGACCAGGATGAAGAGCATAATCCTGCGCGAAGGATTCTACAACAATGCAGGTCGTACAAGTCCACTCAGAGCAAACTCCTCCTGGTCATGACCCAATCCCATCCTCCACCTGTGTGAGCTCAGTCGACTGCTGCCTTCTGTGGACTTAATGCATTTTCGTCATGTGTAAAAAATATGGAAACTCAATCTCTCTTTTGGAGGGGGCCGTCTTTGGACGCGCTCATTGGATGCATGTCTCAGCTGAAGGTTTTTCTGCGGCCACTTGAAACTCAGCAAACCGCAGGCCTATCATCATCGTGTCCCAACACACTGTGATGAATTAGCTGATCTCCCACTTCCAGAGCTTTGTGCGCAGCGACTCTCTCTGACTCCACATAATGTCCATAATCCCATCAAGTTATAAGGATCAAATTAACAGTTAATTTTAATCTCGTATAGTGAGCTACAGAGATAAAACCCAATAAGTAAACACAGCACCTTAAATGCAACATCAGTGAGCTGCAGTAATATTAAAGAGGCAATAAAATAAGGTGAGCATGACATAAGTAATGTGGTCGTGGTCGGATCTATCTATCTATCTATCTATCTATCTATCTATCTATCTATCTATCTATCTATCTATCTATCTATCTATCTATCTATCTATCTATCTATCTATCTATCTATCTATCTATCTAAAATTAATAAATTAGCTCAATGCGACCTGATCAATATCAGTGCAACATATGTTCGTAGGCTATATGATACTCTGGATATAGGACCACTCTGCATATGGGGACTTTATCTTTTGAATGTGTTTTGTGTCATTGTTACTTTGATTCTGCTGCCACCTCTTGGTAAGAAGGGCAATCACAGCTTCTGAGAAAAACAGTCCACAAGGCACAAAACAACCTATCAACGTTTTCATATCTCTTCTTCCCTTCACATAATATTATTATTAATAATATCATTATATTATGCTAAATAAGGTCAATTTTATCATGTTACCTCTGATAGCCTATTAGCCTACTTAATTTTACAGGGGGGTATAGTCACAGATATTTAGAAATATAGAATATGAACTGTATTTTGTTTTGCTTGATGGACGTAAACGTATTATATTACCTTAATTTGCAGCTGTATGCTCTGCAAACAGGTCGCCACAAGATCAAAGTGACTAGATGCTTTCTCAATCATTTCTAAACTGATCCAATCAATTCAGCTCAGTCACTAAGTCATGGTAAATATTGTTTTAACATATCTGTCATTTGATCTTGCTGATGGACATTTTCCATTTATCGTTCTGCTTTTTCGACCAACAAAAAAAACTACTGCCTTGCTTTACTGACGCTAACAACTTGGAGGTTGCTGCAAACAGGAGCATGTTTTGTTGTCAGTTGCCAGGGACGCAGTAGTGGTTGCTAGGCTAAGGACCCCTGTCCCCGGGCTGTCCGCAGAGAAGCCAGCTTTGACTTTTGTATTTAAATGTAAAGAAATAAAGTAAAACAACACTTTCTTGGTATAAAGTGAACAATTAAATGCCACACATGTAAGTAGTGACAATATACACGTAGCAAAGAGAACTATGAACTGAGTTTAGGAACCTTAGTGAAACGGCATATGGAGTTACACTCTTGTGGTCATCGTATTTGTTAACATGAAAAAAAGTAGTCGTACGCACAGCGGGAAAGTAAGTCAACGTTAACACCTACGTTCTTTTTACAGTCTATGGTTAACACCAACGGTTGTGTACCAGTCGTAAGTTATGAGTTGATAAGTTAAAGAAAAGTTTTACATGTGAGTGACCAGGTTTCATACATTAAAGAGCCTAACGTGCTAACCTGTCCCAACAGAGAAGTTGGCGATGCTAACCGACCGTTAAGTTCAGTTTGTAACGTCGTCGACATGAACTCCTACCACGTCCTGGAGCTGGCGGGAGAGGGCTCGTTTGGTCGAGTCTACAAGGGCAGGAAAAGGTTTACCGGGCAGGTGAGTAGCTTTTTCCCCCTCAAGGAGCACAGTCTGTTGTGGTTGGTGGGTTGTTGTTGTTGTTGTTGTTGTTGTTGTTGTTGTTGTTGTTGTTGTTAGGCTGCACCGTGTCAACGTGTGTTTCCGTCCATCAGGTGGTGGCTCTGAAATTCATGCCGAAGGTGGGCCGCTCTGAAAAGGAGCTCCGCAGTCTGAAGAGGGAAATCGAGATAATGAGGGATCTCCAACATCCTAACATTGTCCAGCTTTTTGACAGTTTTGAAACCGAAACTGAGGTGTGTGTACTGTGCACTGTAACTGTCTTTTAAAAGCATACACAACACATCTGGGTTTATCTACCAAACTTAGTAGACTTAATTCACAATCCTGTGATCATTGTTTATTGTATTCTTTGGATCCCCATTAGTCTACATAAAGATGAAGACTATTCTTCTTGGAATAATCCTTGTGTGTTTCCAACAGGTTGTGGTTGTAACTGAGTATGCAGAGGGTCAGTTGTTCCAGATTCTTGAGGATGATGGGAACTTACCTGAAAGCCAGGTATTCACTGTCAGCCATTGTATTCTATCTTTATTTTATTCTTTTTATATAAATCCTAAATTGTATAGTATATGCATATCTTTGCATCTTTGTGTCTGCACCTGACACCACGCCAAGTTCCTTGTGCTGTAAACGGACCTTTACTGCTCGACTTGGCTATAAAAACATTTTTGATTCTGATTAATGCCAAATATGAGATCAACACTGTTTCACATGATTGTCTTTTGCCCTATCTTCAATTCCTCCAAGGTCAGGGATATTGCCTGCCAGCTGGTGTCAGCTCTGTATTATTTGCACTCCCATCGTATCCTTCATCGTGACATGAAACCACAAAACATACTCTTGGACAAAAGTGGGGTGGTCAAACTGTGTGATTTTGGGTAAGTATGTTGATTAAATTGAAGAAAATGCAGCTATATTAATCATTTTACATGAAGATGAACTGTGTGTTGATGCAATCTTCCTGTAGGTTTGCCAGGGCCATGAGTGTCTCCACCCTGGTGCTGACTTCTATCAAGGGAACGCCACTGTACATGTCTCCTGAGCTGGTGGAGGAGAAGCCGTATGATCACACTGCTGATCTCTGGTCTCTAGGTTGCATCCTGTATGAGCTCCACACGGGGGCGCCTCCGTTCTACACCAACTCCATCTTCCACCTGGTGCAGCTCATTGTTAAAGACCAAATAAAATGGCCAGACACAATGAGCAACACCTGCATGGTACAGTACATTTACTCTCTAATCATGTTGCATCAAGTTCAGATCAAAGCTAACTTTTGTGCTGTATAAAATATGATCTCTCCACGCACTTCACATTATTAATCAGATTTAGTGCTTAGTATTTACCTCAAGATCTCCTCCTGTGCTGAAACCTTAGTGTTGTCCCTGCTTTGTAAATCCCTTTGGAAAACTCTGTCAGATGAATAAATGTAAATGTTAAAAAGGCAGGCAGTGAAAATTTAAAATCCTTATCATTTCACTTAACAGCCAAATGGCCCAGAGCTGTGCTTAAGGGCAGGAATATAACAAGGATTTACCAAGCACCACCCCCATGGACTTAAAAATCCTTGCATCTACACCCTAGACACTAAAACACATTTTCTGTAATAATTTGAAATTCCCCCTTTCTTTATTGCCTTAACATATTCAAATAATCACTTACAGATGGTAAACTGCACTTTAGGGAACTTAAATATACTGTCCCTGTTATTCTCAGGGATCGCAATGGCCCGTTAAACAGGCCAGTGAAGAATGAGCACTATGTTTTTTCCGTTAACAACAGTGCTCATCTGACATTTCCCTGCAGAGTTTCCTGAAAGGATTGTTGACCAAAGACCCTCAGAAGCGGTTGTCTTGGCCACACCTCCTGCACCATCCATTTGTGGCTGATGATGTTCAAGGTGATACTTAAAACTCTTAATTTCTTTGTGAAATTTCTAAATGTGCATCTGTTTATGAGATTATCCGTATTGATTATATGTGTTTATACCCATATTGATGTGTTGATATAGTTGTGTCAGCTATAAATGCCGACAGCCCTCTGACAGTCACACCCAGCCCAGACATACTGGCACTGAAACTTCAGCAAGTGGCAGCAAAGACGGTACCGACGTCTGGTGAAAGTAGATTGCTGCGAAAGGTCAGGGAACATGGACGCAAAGAGAAACCAGAAGGAAGCGACAGTGCAAAAGTGAGTCACCAATTGATTTTTCTTTCTTGAATCAGTCCCATGTAAATTCATGGAGGATCTTTATGTTGTTCTGTGTGCACTAGCAGAAAAAAAAGGACGGAGCTGGAACTGAAAGGGCCAACTCCACAAGGGCAGTAACGCCACCCAGAGCCAGGCCCCACTCCAGTGACAGCTCTGTTACCTCAGGCCACTCAGTCGTGGCGGGTGCCAATCAAATCCTCAACCCAAAGACCGAAGCCTGCGTGAGATCGAAAAGCAGGTGTTTATGAACATTCAGAATAATAAAGTTGCAATATTAAACCAAAACCAGTCTGACGTGTGTGTTCACAATGATGGGTGTTTCCTCTGCAGGGGTCAAATCAGCAGAGACTATGAACAGGAGTTCCCCTCTGTGGAGGTTGGCCCACGTCTGGTGAAGAGGTTCGCCGAGGTCCGACAGCCCTCACCCCACAGGCAGGTCAGTGTCAGACATTGTCCATGTAGAAAATGTGTCTTGTTCCATGGTACAGAGTTTATATTCTCTTCCAGGAGAAAGTGCACTTTGATTTCTGGCATAAAGGAAAATGCATCATTCAGTATGAATTATTTCTTGTTCTTCCAGAATGTTGAAAGTGAGGAGTATTGGGAGAAACTCGTCCAAGAGTCAGATCCAAGCAAGCTGCAGAAAGATGTGTTCAACCACAATGTCATTATACCTCAAATTAAATCCAAGATTCTGGCTTTTAAAGCTCAGGTAATGAGGTACAATTTTCAGCTGTGCATATATTTCCACCCCCTCAGGGAGAGTTGTATATTTGATCTGTTTGTTGTTGTCGTTTGGTCAGCTTACAAGTGGCATTGTGAAAAAAGCACAGCAGATTCAATTACCGCTGAAGGTCTTATACAACCTGCTTCTGACCTCTGACATGGAGAAGATGCAGCACATCAGCCGTGAACTTGGACTACCACATGTGCTCTTTGACCTGGTCCACGATATTGTTGAAAACCCACTTTTCATCAAGGTTATTGTTTTGAAAATAAAACAAAATTCAGTAGTGCAGTGTCAGTAAGGCCTCATAATATTCCAGTAATATTCCTGACCTTTATTTGTATACTTTGTTCCTGCTCAGGAACCATGGAGTGTGCCAGCGCTGAGAGAAGTCATGTTGGTGCTCTTGATCTACTTGGATAAGCATCATGACTGGATGGAAGAAGAATCTAGGTTTGTTTTTTTGTTTTTTCCTCTTCTTTTCTCATACTTCAGACATTCATCAGATGCAGCTCATCATTTGTTCTTCTACTCCAGACTTGAAGAGCTCACCCAACCCTTCATCACAATTCTAAGTCAACCAGACTTCACTCATTTAGCAGTAAGTACCTACTGAAGTTAGTTAACAGTAGCTGTTGTACACATGCTCCACATATTCTATATTTCTTGACTGAGTGTTACATAGTGAGGTGACCAGTTGTCTGTCTGAGCTGATTTGTCCTCTCTTCATTAGCCTTTAGCTGCCTCCATTTTGTCCCTGTTCACACAACATGTTGATGTCGAAGTTGATATGAACAATCTAACCTCCTTGCTGAAAAAACTGCTTCTGGACTCATATGAGGTACTGAATCTGTGACAACCAATTCATGTATTCAGCAATATTTTTGACAATTTTTAATGCAAGTGTTTGACATACAACCTTCTCCTTTGCCCTGTCAGTCCCAAAATTCTCTTCCCTCTGGCTGGGGACATTGTGATGGCCTGCTGTCTTTACTCCTACACATTTTCTCTCAGGTCAAACAATACCTCCAATGCAATTTGACATTTTTTTAAGTGGATGAATACCAGAGATAGAAATTCAATCATTTCCTTATTTTCTCTGTGCATTTGCTTTTAACAGCATGAAAATGGCCCTGGGTCTTCACGTATAGATCCAGTTATGTTTCTGGATTTGTGGAAAAAAATTGGTACTTCACTCACAAATACAACAACAGGCACAGGCTTCTGTTCAGCAAATGGTAGGTATGCATCCTTGAAACCCAACTTGTTTGAAAACAGTTTTTGGATGTTAAAGATTAATATGTTTTTTTTTTGTTTTTCTTTATTTTTTAACACCAGGGCTGTATTCCTTTCTGTCTACTGCACTGTTTATCTTCACCAAGGATCCATACTCATGCATTCCTCTATTTGCTGAAAGTGAATCAAAATGCATATACACTCTTGGCCGGCTCCTGGGGCTTGACTGGTTGGTGTACAGACGTCTTCATTCACCTAGTGTTTCTTATGTACCACAAATATTGGAGCAGCAAAGCTACTGTGCCTGAAGTTAACAACAACCCCTTTATACCCAACAGTCCTCATTTGTTTGTTGGAGTCAGTCCTGGGAGACTTGAAGTGGATCTGAGCCCTGACAGCCTGTCCGTATTGAGCTGCCACTTGCTGTGCTTTCCATTTGCCCTGGACTTGCCTTCACGCACCATGTCCACAATTCTCCAGCTGTACGACACTTGTGGTATTGTTGCGAGCCTCCTGCAGGTTAGGGCCGTTGCATGTTCCAATAAAGACCTCGCAGACAAACATAATTCTCTGATGCAACACAGGATAATTCTTGCAGTAGGGCTCACATCAGGCTCACACTACTGTACATCTTAATGCCACTGTGTGTTGTTGGCTGTTTGATCTGTGACAACTTGTCTGGATGGTTTTGTTTTTCATGCTTTGGCAGGTAATCCAAACTCTCCCTCTTCCGCTACTGGAGCTGCCTCTCTCCCTGCTGAGCCGTTTGCTCCTTTGTGACCCCGAGCGCTCCGTTTCCCGCCTCGGAAAAGCTGCTTGTGGTTTTTTCGCGCCACCCAGGGACGGCCAGCTCGCTGCCTCCAAAGACCAGTCTCCGTTAACCAGGACTGCCAGCTCTCTGCTCTTTGATGTGCTGCGGCTGGATGTGCTGTGGGACTCTGCCGTGGAGCTCCTGACTCTGTTGTCCCAAGTAGCCCGTTGCTCTGCTCAGCTTCACCTGGAAGCCTCGGTGCTGCACGAGGCGCTGGGTCACTCTCGTGAGCAGATCAGGGCCGCAACATGCAGACTTTTGGGAAATCTGAATCCATTCAGGCCTCCTACCCTGCAACCTGACATTTTCAAATGCATGACTGACTGTCTGCATGATTCCTACCTGCCTGTCCGTCGAATGGCTTGCAGGGCAGTTGGGAACTGGTTGGGATACATTTCAATAAGGACACAGTTTAAAAAACCAAAAAACAAACACAAATGTTTGCACAATGAGACAGCAGAACGTTGGGCTACTGTAGAGAAACAAAGGGTGGATGATAATGAGGGGAGCAGGTGGACAGAGGAAGCCAGGAGGACAGTAGCCATGCTGGCGTCTCTCGTCACTGACCCCGATGCCCTCACACGTCGACACTGTTGTGCAGCTGTGGGAAACCTGGTGAACATTGATGGTGCCGTAGCCTTGTTGATGAAGGAGGATGTGTCCGGCTTACTTCTGAAAGCTGCATGCACAGATTCCCATAATGCAGTGAGACAAGCAGCGATAGCAACCCTGTGCCTATACAGCGAGCAAGACGCGATACGCCAGGTAATGAAATGAACAGGTTGTATGAGTTTAGGTGTCGACATTAGCCTGTTTTTAGAATTTGGCCAGAAGGAGCTTTTTTTGTCCTTTTTATTTATTTATTTATTTATTTACAAAAACTAATTTTAAAACGATGGAATTATTGCTACTATCTTGAGCTCTTGTCTCTTGTCTCTTGATGTAAATGTGTTTGCTGGTCATAGTTTATTCAACCTTTTGTGGGTTAGTAAAATATTTGACTGACTATATGAATATATGACTGACATTCCTTTGTATGTTTTAAGGTCCTGATCTCCCTTGATGCCAGAAAGAAACTTCTTCAGGCTTCACTTCATGCAAATTCACAAGGTAGCTATCATCAGCTCATTGAGCAGCTGTGAGTGTGTCCAGCTCATGGCCAGAAATCAAACTTAACATTACGGGAGCCTAAGCTTCCTCAAGTTTTAAGCAATATGAAAAATGACATGGCTAACAATTCCCTGATCATTATTTTTCTGGTGTGTCTTCTTTTCTTCAATATATTTGAAAACAAGTGAACCTTGTAGTTGAAATGGTGCAAATAAAAAAAAACATTTATCAAAGTGTGTAGTGTGATGTTAAATTTGGTTTCATTCTTTTTGATACGAAAAAACAAAGCCGTCGAAATTCCACGAAAATTACGGTGTTTTATTTTGTTTTGTTTTTTGCTTGTTTGTTTTCTTTTTCTTTTTTTTTTTAATTTGTCGTGCCAATTTTCAGAGAGAGTAAAGATTTGTTCTCTCTTTTAATTATAATCACTAACTCTCAAAGGAGCATCAAATAGATGGGCCGAAAACCTTTTCATTTCACATCTTTTTTTTTTTTAATGATCCTTGTCTCAGCAGAAGTTTCGTTTTTGCTCGAGTCTATAAAATTTCGGCTTTATTTCAGTTCTCCTTGTCCGTACTGAAGCTCTGAGAACAGACGGTGTCTTGTGCTGTCGCCTGCAGATTTTTTTTTTTTTGATTCGTTGCCAACAAAAAAAACGGATTGACCATGCACTAAATCTGTTTAAAATAGCTCATTTTGCACGATGATATAAATTCAATTGAAGGGACCCGTTGCCGGTGAGAGCGGTAAATGTGTCTGCTCCTTTCAGTGGGTTAATCGCGGTGGATGTGTCCAGGCCCGCGGCTCCGGATCAAAAGGGAACATCTGTCGGCGTCCATCAGGCCCTGCAGGTCTGAACTGTACTTTACCACCACCATGGATTTATGACATTTAAAAAATCAAATGATTTCTCTCAGCATATTGTACTATCTGGTTGTAATAGTCAGCGCAGTTCGTCTCTGGTGGGTTCGGCCGCCTCCGGAGACATTGAAACTCTCACAAACAGCAGATTGAGTTGATGACATTTTATTTTGTAATGAGAAAAAGTTGACGACACACACAAAGAAAATACGTATGTATGATTAAATTAACTTCATTACAAATCATTATAATGTGCTTTTTAAAGTATGTTGTTATTACACATTTTTGGTTTTAACAATCAGAGTTGATAGTACACCGCAGGGGGGTCAAAAATGTGACACAAGTTTCTTGCCCAAAACTGAATAAACTATAAATAAATACCCACCACTTTTTTTTTCTTAAAAAGATTGTCTTAAAATAAATATGCATAGAAAAAAATCTCAGTATAGGTGTGTTTAATAGTGGTTATTCTTTTAAATAGTAACATAAGAACTAAAACAAACAAGACAAAAGCCTTGACAAATTGTCTAATGAGATTTTTTAAGTTAATTTTCTACAAAGAAAAGGCTAATACACTCCACTCCCTGAATATACAAAAGTTCTTACAAATTAGTGCAGATCAGCCAGAGGCCTATAAAACTTATTGCCTTAACAAGCAGATTAGAGAAAGAATCCAGTCTTTTTTTCTGAAATCCTAATTTTGCTATTCCAGAGAGAGGGAGAAAGGTACATTTATGGAAAAACATGCAGAAGGAGACTGCTAGTCACTACCACAAGTTACAACATTTGTACATTTGAAAAACCAATTTTTTTACATCAGGAAAACCTGTGAGATCTAAACCATGTAAAATGAAGGACAGACTGTAAAGTCTGTAAGCTCCTGCAATGAATTATCTACTTGCATTTGTAGGATAAACTGCATATCCTGAGCTGCATAAGAGATTGATTATATGCAATATGCAAGAGAAGTAAATTTTACAAATTGCCACAAACACAATAAAAATGTCAGTTTCCACCTTAAAAACAGTATAAATGTTAAATTAGTTCTTGCTTGTTCTCAGAATTTGGGCAGTATTTGCAACCACTGCTGAAGAAAAAATGGGATTTGTTACACACAATGAAAATATAAAAAAATAAATCAATTGTAAATATAGCAGACAAAGTGACATCTTTAACAAAGCGTTGACCTTCACAGAAAAAGGAAAGATTGATTGCTGAATATTTAGGACTGCATAAACCGTAGTCAATCAAATGTTTGGTCTAAAAAGATATTGAAAAATAAAATATTAAAATGATTAAAATAAAAATTTTGAGTTGACCAAGTTTTTTCCTCCTCTGTAGGTCAGTGGTTCTTTCCGCAGTTGTACAAGTCGACACATTTAAACGTTAAAATATTCACCACTATTGAAATATCATTTGCTGTTTGACGGTGCCCAGAAATTATTCTAGAAAAATATTTGGTTTAAAAGACGTGTTCAAAATAAAACAATCCACTCGATAGCAACGACATATTTCACTACTTCAGTGATTGAAAAGGGTGATAAAGTAATTTCAAATAAAAGTTAAAACAGAAAAATAATAACAAGTGCTATTGCTGACATCAATTCCAATGTAAGGCTATTAAAAAGACTAAACCTGCATATGAATAACATTACTTCCTAAGAAATAACCCTATTTCAATTTGTAGATTCACGCAGTGCGAGACCCATTAAAATGATTGTCATTTAAAGCATTGCAATGCCACAGTGCAGGCTCAAGTGATAAGAGTGCGAAAGCAGTGGAAGCATTGGATAGTGTTGATTTAAAATGTAAAAAATAATTCGCAAAGCATGCATTTAACCCGCCCGCCATGAAAAAACTAAATTAAACATTCAATTCTGGACAATCATAAAGACACAAAAAGCTCCACATTTTCCCTGTTACACCATCTTTGAGTGTACTTGCAGGAGCTTGGTGTTACACTGTTGTGTCCTGCTTGAGCCTTTGGCTACGGGCCTTGTAAACTTCAATCAGCAGGTCTTTGACATACTGGATTTCACGTTCTACGGACTCTGCCTTGTCCCGCAGCTCCCGGTTCCTCCCTTCAAGGCAATGCAACTGTTCTTCCAAAGAATCAAGCTCCGCCCTTTTTCGCTGGCGATACCTGCATTAGGCAAATAAAAAAATTCAATGAAGATTTTAACCTTTAAAATCATGTGAAAAGAAGTTATTCTTGATCAAGCAGAAACTAAAACTTGCCTGTGAGCGGCAGTTTTGTTCTGATCTCTCTTCTTCTGTTTGCGTTCTCCGCCTTCACCTGGGGTGAGGTCCACTTCGTATTTCACAGCACAGTGGTCTTCCTTCAGCCTGCATGCTTGTCTATGCCCTGAGGACTCCAAGTTCAGACTTTCCCTCGCCATTAAAAGACACTCTGGGCCCTGATCCTCAAGGAAATTACAGTGTAAATCATGCTGCGCTATCTGTAGGCTCTCTGCCTTGACCTGTTCGGTGATGCTGCCTAAAAAGCTATGATAGGCCTCTGGCTGCTGTGTTGGTGGAAGATAACAACCTTCACTCTCGGTTTTCCAAGAAACGGTGGCTTTTGTCACCTCCACACTAGTTTTGATACTGTTCAGCACCTCGTTGTTAGCAGTTCCTCCGCTGACCTCCCTCATACTATACATCAACAAATCCTCTTTCTTATGCGGGACATCAAGTGATCCACCAAAGCCAAAACCTCCACCAACAACTTTCGCACCACCGATAACATCTTGACTGAAACAGCAGTTTTTCTCTTCTTTGGGTAGAACGGCACATCTTCTGACCTCGACTGCACTACCCAGACAGTAGCTCTTTCCTACCAGCTGCTCCTCTTCTCCACAGCCATAATTACCTGTCAGGGTCACTGCCGAGTTACCTGAGTTGCTTCCTTTGGAATTCAACAAACTATTATCGTAGCCTTCACTGAACCTCACACCATCAGGGACTCTTTTCCTACCACACCCACTGGGGCGACTGCAGCTGTACGGGGCGTGTCTTGGTATTTTGGATCGCCCAATGGGCCCGCCACAGATACTCAGCAGGTCCAGTTCTCCGGTTGCCAGGGTAACAAGAAGTGGGCTGGATTCCGATTGGTTGGATGTAGAGTATGATGCGTATGGCAGCTGACTGAACGGCTGAGGACCCACCGGCAGTGGACCCCTGTCACATTTTCCCAGCCTTGGCCCTTTCTCTGGCACTGGTTCAGACAGGAAGTAGTCCTCTAGTTGGGCAAGTTCCTCCTGCAGCAAGGAGGTCATGACCTCCAAGTCAGAGGGCACCTGGATATCATTTTGGAGGGGTGAAGGGGGAAGGGAGGCATTGGTGGAGGAGGGAGGGGAAGGGGGGTTTGGGAGGTACGAGGAGAAATCCACTTCTTCCGTCATCCAGTCAGTGAGACCATCACCTATTGAGGAGGGTAAAAAAAATTGCATTCGTTACAAGCTCTGTGGTGGAGGAATATATTGCAGTTAAAAAATAGCGTTCATGCAAATATAAAAATATAAGTCGTCCGACAGTGCATGTCGCAGTTCTCTAAAAGCATAATCTGACAATAGTAAATGCAAAGCAAGATTTTTTAAAAATAAAGTTGCAGCATATCGATGCCGAAGCTAGTTTATTACTTACTGTTCAAGAAGGACGAATGTGCTGCAGTGCCGAGCCCACCTGAAATGGGGAAAAATATAAAAAAGCGTACTCGCTGCAACTCACCAATTAAGTGCTGACTCTCCTCTGACACCTCCCCCCTGCACCCCTGTGATTGGCTGTGGTTAGCCTGTGGGTGAGAGAGAGCGAGGGGGTCTGCCGGGCAGACACGAAGTGTCTTCCAAACAGGAGCTGATGTTGCCATCATTTTGTCTGTTGGTGCTTTGATTCAGTCCAAGTCCAAGCATATGCTGAGAGCAAGCAGGGGATGACAGATGGGCCACAGAGAGCAGGGCTGGGTGAGCATAATGAAACCTAGAGGGTAAACAGAGACAGTATTCAGAAAAGTCTGCAGCTTAAAAGACCCAACTTATTCAGACGGCTGGTGGACTCAAGAATATCCCTCTTGCTGCCCTCAGCAACTTTCTCAACATGACTCGGTCTGTTTTAACAAAGGTACTACAATGAAGAAATCACCTGCAGGTCTTGATGCAGGGATTATGGGCTTTTCAGCAATAGACAATTAACTCTCCTTAACACATGTATACCAAAAATACACAAATTCCCACACAAATATACCAATACACCTTAAAATACATAATTTCTTAAAAACAAGACTCAAAACTGTCAGTCAGCGGTACAAAAATGACATCTGTCTCCTCTGGGGTTTGAACTGGCCCAAAGCAACATGCACTTGACATCCTCAAAACACGTGGGACCTAGTGACGCTGTCAAGGGCCCAACTGTTGACAAGAGACACCAGGGGTTAGTAACTATTTCTCTCTGAGTGAGACACCCTGATCATTAATCGGATTAATGCAGATCAGCTGCTTCCAATCGCGTGTGCCTTTTAAATTAATCACCTCTATTTGATCACTTAAGCCATTTAGCAGTTTAGGTGACAATAATGTGATATCAAAGTGCAAGGCATCAAACTAAAGTTGACAAATGCGAAACTTTATCAACATGAGCTGGAGATAACACATGTACTTCAATATACATTGCCATCTCACCATCAAATATTAACACAACTGTCATGTATAATTACCAAAGCAATCAAAACAACCCACACAATGGAGGGAAGGTCGTTAAATACGCATTAAATATTTAGACAAACAGTCTACTTGAGGGTGTTAAATCGGAGGAAACACAAGCACGGTGAACCCAGCAGCCAATGTGCGGAGCACTTGTGACACACAAAACAACAAAGTGATACTGTAACAATGACTTACTCCATCCTTGCGGGAAAAAATGTAGAGCACTTGGGGGTGCGTTGCTAAAGCAAAGCACGACTTCTTTTCGGGTCCAACAGCTTCAAGAAATTAAAAAGCCATGTTTTTGTTTTGTTTTGGGTTTTTTTTAGCTCGGAATATCCGGGGCAGCGGAAAAAAGAACGAGTTGTTGCTTTGTTGTGGTCGACCTGTAAACTGAGGAGCAGCTTAATTGTGAGAAAGCATCAGTTCATTCACACCTAGCAACCAACTGCGTCACCAGGGCGAGCCGTGCTGCTCGCTGTAGATCCCTCCGCCCCCGCCCTCCGCGGTCTTGGTTGAAGGACGTCCCACAAACTCACTGCTGCTGCTGTGAGTTTTACTCCTCCTCCACGGTTGTTTCCAAAGTGTAGCGGCAGCACTTTAGCTGTTGTGGTAAGATGAGTTGTAAAATTCTTGAATTACCGTTGTTCAAACTCAAAAAAAAAAAACCTTTCGTGTTGAACGAAGGAAACAGAAGGGTGACATTAACAGACTGGAAGAGGATCGTTTAAAACATTGGTTTTCATTTAATTTCATCGCCAATCTTTGGTGGTAAACGATAAGTGATTCCAGTTGATTTAGTGGTGTTATCTAGTGGTAATCCTAGAGTAATGCAATTACTGTAACGCGTTACACCGTGTCATTGTTTTTCTTGGAGCCCATTGTTGCCAGGGGAGACGTTAGTTTGTAATCTCGACGGGATGTAGCCTACATCGCCCGTAAAAAAAAAAAAAAAAATCTAACGTCCATCACCTGCAGAGAGGCTTCATTTACGTGAACACGGCTCTCAAATCAAACACACATCAGTACTCTTCAGACACTTTACTGTACGGCGAGGCATGGTATTGTTTTGGAGGGGGACTATTTGATTCACAGCGCACTTTGTTGTTCAGGAGAAGGCTGTTGCATCTCCGTTGCATCAGTGGTCCACGCTCAGAGCGATTGGTTGCGCGTGCTCCGACTGCCGCGCTGTGATTGGTCGGATTCGGGCAGATGTGAAATTTGATTGGACAGTGGTAGGCAAGGCAAAGCATCACTGTGTTATCTTTTTTTTTTTTTTTTCCTGCAGTGCAGACTGTGCACATGTTCCAGGTAAACAAACCGGGTGTGGAGATCAGTGTTGCAGTTTTGAAATCTGAGAAAAGCTTTATAGTGTTTTGTGTTACAACTTGACATTTCAGTCATTTATTTTCAGAACAACTTATTATAATTGTCATTAATTATCGTTACTGGCCTCATTGTTTTGATAGAAAAAGGGCTATGTAAGCGAGTCTGTTGTTATGATAGTCAGAATCTGGTATTATTTTGCAAATACTCTATTGTAGTTCTGCCAAATCATTTTTCATGCATTTTATGTTTTGATATGATTAATCAATAGTTGTCAGCTCAGTGTCACTAAGGCATTGTTTGATGAAATGACAGCGATTCAGCGACTGATGGGGGATAAATTCTTCGCTTTGTGTTGTTGCCTGCTATCCAAACACTCTTTGAGAATTCTTATTTTCATCCCTAATTTAGTGAGACACAGCTGGCAGAGGCAAATTAATTTACTGTTAATGACTGCCAATAACAATTATGTGAGGAATAAAGCTTTGTTTTTCTCCTTTCAGCAAATCCCGAAGCTGAGTGAATGTGCTGTTCTCCTGTTGCTATAGTAATAGCGGACACTGCCCCCTATTTTAGACTTGTTTTCTGGTTGCTGTTGCCATGGGATTTGCATCTCTCTTCTCTCTCTCTCTCTCTCTCTCTCTCTCTCTCTCTCTCTCTCTCTTTCTTTCTTTCTCTACCTGCTGTTTTCCATCCATCCACCTTGCCTCTGTTTTTGCCCCCCTCCCTGGCCAACTATTCCATCGTCTCATTTGCTGAGTTGCATGTCTGTGACATTATCATTTTACCAAAACCAATAGGCTTATTTCCAGTTCTGCTGAATTTGCATATTGATGCGGACACGAGCGGCTAGCCACTTATAGATTCGTCCACTGAGCAACATCTGTGTAAGTCGGGAAACATCTCACTTAAATCAATTTCACATAATCACATTATCCAGAGTTACTGCAGAGGAGTTGATTCCACACAAATGAAACACATCCTTCGAATAGAGTTGATTAAACTCAGGATCTGTAGATTACAGTAATATTGAGTGAAATGTTGACGTGGAGCTCTGATATACACATGTCCATCTGTGTTAATCTGAGTCATTTAAAGGGACGGCCCTGTCACAGAGGGGCTATTCAGCAAATTGCCCGCTGTGTGATAGCTACCATATGAGTGGAGCTTTTAGAGATTTGTAGCGAGGCAACCTGATGCAATCCAGATAAATGTGGTCGTAATGGAGACCAGATTGAAACAGTAGTAGCTGGTAAAGTTGCAGGGTCTCCCAGGAAATCGCTGACTGCTCTGTCTGTCTGTATTAATTGGTCCACAGAGGGCTTCCTGTTTGCGCATCATGAGAGAAGTCCAAGGTGCTCCTTGTGACACGGCTGTTGTATTTCCCCATTGCCCGCACTATTAAGTACAATTTCCCTTATCATCATTTAGGAGAAGATGTAAAGTGAGTTAATTACACAGCAAAACACTATAAATTTTCCTTCTTCTTTTAGATAATCCAATGGCCATAGCGTCTCACAGCAAAATCAGGATAATCCTGAATTTCCAAGTTGTTGAAAACAAAACTAAACTTGATCGTGGTGGATTAAGTGAAGGACATCAGATGGCATAAACAAGTTTGGATGAAACTGAACTTCAAATGTATTTTAGATGTTTATAATCACTTTTCTACAACAAAACAACATTGTCCATCAAGTGATACCAGAATTCATTGTCTGAATATTGTGAGCGGAGAAGTCAGAAAAGTCAATGCTGCATGCCAAGTGCACGTATGGCACGTTAGTAAGGGTTACACCATCATTTCATCATCATCTCCCTCAGAATTTATTGTCCTCAACTTTTGCCCCTCTTTGAACATATGAAGAAAACATGGAATTCAGTTACAACTTGTGAATGGAAACCTCTCAGAGGGGATTTGTGGTTGTTTTTGTGTGTGTTCAGCCTACAAATCATTCTCATTTGTTTCTATGTGTGGCATGAAAACTAATAATCAGGTCTCAAAAAAGTGACAAACATAATATGATTTTTTTTTTTTTCATTCATGAATGTTTAAACCAGGATAACTTCATTTGCATGGAGCCATGACTGATCGGAGTCAGTCAGTCACATGGTTATGTTTATTTACTATTCCTCAAGGACTCCATGCTGAATTAGAGGTGTTTGATGTAAAGGACTACAGCGTCTGTTTTGTCCTCCTTTGGGATGTCACAGCTTTTAGGAGATCACTCCTAACTAGCTCTAACTCCCACACACACCCTGAATGAAGACACGCATCACACATGAAGCTCAGGCTGCGCTGACCTGGGATGATAAAGTTAATACCCGTACTGTACTTTACATCTCAATATCAGCAGAAGATTGATGGAGACATATTATGGATGGAGAGAAAAAAAGGTGTTATATAAAAACTCGTGCAGACAGAGATGGCGGATGAAATGAAGAAACACAGAACAGAATAACATCGTTGTCTGTAAAATATTAATTTGGCGCCACAGATTGTTACTAAGATTTACTGTCCGTGTCTCACTTGTGGTTTTCAACTTTTTACCTCTTTAAGCAAACATGACAAACAAGTCCCGCAAGGTTCCTTAGTGTCATTCACAGCACTCAGCCTGTGTCATGTTGCGCCGCCGAGCCATTTGAACCCCAGAGGCTTCTTGTCTCTCACCTTTGAGCTTCATACATGCTCATTCTGCCCATATGCTCTACGGCCATAACACAATTAATACTGCGGTCAGAGCCGTCCCTCAGCTTTATTTCATGTTGACACTTTGAATGTAGATTAAGTTAAACGAATGGAACAAAACTGAATCGAATTTATCTATTTCTGTTTGGCACTTTCAGACTTTCTTATCCCACATCAATGGACTTACAGGCACAAATAATTTTACTGGGGTCAAAGGTCAAGGGCAGTATACTTTAACAGTATTTACCAAAGTAAATATGTAGCAGGCATGACATTTTTAAAAAAATAGAGAGAATTGTGATACATTGACTTTACTCCAGATTTAAAAATATTTCACTATCTAAGAACTGGGCTGTAGCAGTGCACATAAAATAAGATCAGAAGTTTTCACACTGCGATGAAATTGGAAAACACTTCACTTTTGTGGGTGAAAAGAATAACATCCCACACTCGGGTGTAGCTGTGGTATTTATTTACAATTCATGTTTTTGTTGGCCTCATTAGGTCAATGCTGGCACTTTTCCCCCCTGGATATTTTTGAGATATTGTTTTGCGCGCCACAAAACCCCCAAAACACGTTTCTTTTATTGCAGCTTAATGATCTGTATATCATGTAGCCTGTTTTATATTAATAACTGTCATTTTACATTCACTTCAAAGAGGGAGAGGATGATTTGTTCAAAGCGGTACACATTAAGAGTGGAGCGTTCACTGGTGTATCAGATGCATTTAGATTCGTTTAAATGCTTTCATCTGCTATGTCTGAATGTGTGTGTGTGTGTGTGTGTGTGTGTGTGTTTGTTAGTGTGTTTGTGTGTGTGTGTGTTTGTGTATGTGTGTGTGTGTGTGTGTGTGGGCATGTTCGGGGTTGGGCAGAAGATTTTTCCCTTTAATCTGCTAAATTACCCCGAACTCACATGTGGATATGAGAAGTTATAAATTACAAATGTCTGTGGTGAACCGTAGTGAAGGATGTGGGAGTGTAAGTGTCTGACAGGTGAAGCCGCGAACTCGCCCTCTGAGCAGAGAGATATCTCCATTTCATCAGAATGTTTGAGGTTGTTTTCACGCAAGGTTAATATCTCCCATTAATACTGACAAAAATCATGCGAGACCTTTACTAATTCACAGCCTCACTCACTATATTAGTTGTGCTCTTAAGGCCTGGGGAAAAGGCCAGCAGTCTGCATGTGTGAAAGTGAGGAGAGAGATCACCCCTGGCTCATTAATATTTCACCAACAATAAGGCTGGGTGTCACTCATGCTCATCACCGCGATAATGAGCTCACCATGCTCTCTTAAAGATCTGTTTATAATTCAGCCGGGCGCACTTCAGACTCAAAGATACTGAATAGCACGATATGTGAAAATCTCTCTCAAGGTCAGAGGAACGCAGATGTTGTGAACCCTGTCAATGAGGCTGCACTTAGACAGAGCCCGCCGCCGTAGTGTCTGAGTTTTTAAGTCCTGAATTTTGACATTCACTTTTACTGTTGAACATGTGGTGGTTTTTCACCTCAAACAAGGGAATTAAAAATTTACATTTCAAGTGCTGAATCTAATTGGTACCTGTCAGGAGCAAGGTGTTTTTCTGTGATTAACTATGCATCTGTTAAATATTCCAGCGATCCCTGCAATAAATGAATCGCAAAAATGCAGTCGTACATTATTGTCTGTCGGCACATGCACCTCTCCACGACCGGTCTGAACCAAGAGGAGAAGCACCGTGAATGTATTTGTATCGAGGAATTCATGCAAGAACTTGTTTACAGAAACTTTTTGTGAGACGTCTCCATGAGATTTTCCTCTTTTTTCTTTTTCTTTTTTTTTTATGCATGATGTCAAATTTCTCAATGTTGAATCATGCATGTTAAGTTGCATGTAATTTCACTTCATGTTTTTTTTTTTTTTTTTGTATATGGCCTATACCCAGTTTGGGGCAAGCCATACAGTACACACAAATACACTGAGCCAGAACTATATACAGTGTGAGTTGTGATTCTAACAAGTGTGGAGGATAATGACAGTTAATGAGACAATTAACTAATTAAACCACCTGACTATTGTTATGTAAACAGGGAAGTTGTAGTGTCTTAAAGGGAACACCTATTGTGTGCGCTCAATAAAATATGAATGCGACTGTCTCTTTAGGGCGAATGAGGTTATTTAAAAGAGAGCTGGTAATTAAGGACTTGTTTGTGAGAAACACTAATTAACGCAGCAAGAACTGGTTTGTAACTGAGTGTGTTCAGTTTAGCCAATTTGTCAGCGACAAAAGAGTTTATCAGACAAACAAACCATCAGATGCATCATATATTTTTATTTATTAGATATACACTGTAGTTTTACAATATCATTATAGGAATATCATTTATGAATTCTGTTAAAATGCTAATAAAAGGTTTCCTTTGATATATTTATGTAAAATACAGACACATTACTGCTGTGTTATTTATCTGAAGTGATATTAAAATGTGTATTGTAAAAATCTGAAAAAACATAACATGTAACGTATTTGACAACAATACTGTGTAATATACAACTCTTAAAATGTTGTAGAATAACTTCTACTAAAATTCTTTTATACTCTTTAATACTTTTTAGTGTTTTGAAATATTAAAAGCTTCTTTTTTTTTTTAAATCTGAGAAACGTTAACAAACTCAAGGGCAAAATACAAATGTATCAAAAAGGAAACAAAGGCATCAGTTAGAGTGATAACACTGCATGCATAGATCGGCTTCAGAGGTGTAAACAGTTTGAGTTTATATGAAGTAAGAAATCTTCAAAGTGTTCCTCCTGAAACCTCAGAAATTATTTTGTATTTATCGACAATGCATTTTGGCAACAGAATGTTTGATTTAGTTTTGTCTCTATAAAGCTCCCCTCATAGATCCAATGGCAGGTCGCTCAAACTATTTTCCTTCTTGAATACAACTCATAAATGCACCAGTAACTAAGCCCTCACTTGCTCAAAAGGCATCAGGCTTTTTGCGAGAGCACCAGATTATTCATCTCATCAGACGTCCATCCGTTTCACATCATATCATCGATGTCAGCTCCAGCTCCAGCAGGGAGCCGCTCAGGTCGGCTCGCAGGTGCCTGGGTGCTCGCTTAGTCCCCGTCATCCTCCACATCTGTCACCCAGTGGTCCCTCAGCTCATGAACTGAGTATAGCCCTCGGCACCTGTTACTATGACATCCATCCAGATCCTCATGGCCTCCGGGGACGGGGCCACCATGTAGTAGAGCCGGTCGTGGGTTTTCACACAAAAGGTCAAAGATGGATTGGGGCTCTGGAGGATTGAGACATGAGGGCGTTTTTTTTTTAAGTCCAAAGACAGTAGTCTGCAGCTGCACCTGTTGTGCATTTTTCCTCCGACACAATTATAGTCAGAACAACAGAATATACAACACTGTCAAAAAACTGTAAAAACATAATTGTGTTCAATAGTCTCTTTCAAATTTGATTTCTTTTGTAGCCTGTACCACCTTGTACTTTTGGAAACTGAAGTAATTAATTCACTGAAGTTAAATAATTTACAAACAAAAACAACTTAATCTAGTCTAATCTGGATCCTTTCTGTGCCTCAAAAATATCTACCAAGTTAAAACAACTCTGCTTTTATGTACAGACACAGAGTTTTAAGCATTTGATCTGTGCTGATCACAAACAGATGAAATTCAGATTTTCACTGTTTAAATAAATTGTGAGTGATTTAAGAAATGTAGGATTGTCCTGAAATGAGTATTTATATTATTTTGAGAAAGAGTCAAATTCATGTTGTTAAAAGTTTATTCTAGTTAAACTTAGAGCTGGTTTAAGACTTTAAGAATTTGTAAATGACAGTCTTGACTACAGAGTCATCAATGATTTTAAAATACAGACCCCCCCCCCCAATTCAAATAAATATAAATGAATATAACCCTTCATATTTTATTCCATTTAAGTCTACTGCTAGATTTAAAAAGACACACATGCAAAGCTTTGTAAAACAGTCTCTCAATTGAAAGGAAAGACAAAAGAGTGTTTACCTTGGTTGCACTGCGTAGGTGATCATAATAAACCTCTTCAATCGCCTGGAAGTAAATGAGCCCTTTCAGCTTGGTCTCATGCTTGTCTGAGAAGAGAAAAAGAAAAAAAAATATATTAAGATACATTACATTACGTCTTGTACTGATGCAAGACCTCTGCCAGTCCGAGCTGCAGTACAACCAGCCAGTGATGTAGGGACACATTTCATGTTTGTTTTTGGTCAAGTAATATAGACTGATTGTCAGTCTTCCTTTTTTTAAAACCTATTTATTATTGTTAAGGACCAAAGGTTACACAGTAGACACTTGATCACAAAATATATTTTATATTCAAATATACTGTCTCTAACCGTTTGTATTTCAACTACTTTTTAGCCATTTAAGGGCAACTGTAAAAGTGTCACACACCTAAACAAATGATTGAAAAAAAATTCCAAGAAAACAGCTTAAAATCTACAAATAAAGTTATATGTAGAACATGACTATATCAAAGAAATGAAAACTTGACATATTTTTTTTAGTTTGTTTAAGGTATAACTGTGTATGAAAAGCAAAAGGTAAGAAGAACATGTGGATGGATTTCCTGGGACAACTTCTCATGTCAGAAAATACATAGAAAATACAGTCTGGTCTTAGAAAACACAGACCTGTCTTACGTTTTATATCATTTACTATATAGTATAGGCTACTACTACAGAGGAGCCCCACTGAAATCCTAATATATGAGAGGTCAGGGGACGTAACAGTTGTGTAATCTGGTAGTTTATCCAGATGATATGAAACTGATTTATAAAGAAACTACACAAATGTGACATTCTTAATGGCTGAGAGAAAAGTTCATCATATTGACACTGACAGTTTCTTTCCTGCCATTTTATTGTTGTTATTATTAACAACAACTTGACTAACTACAGTTCAATGAGCCCAGAACTGCCCTGGGGACGGAGCAATTCAATAGTGAATAGCAGATATATCTGAATGGGTGAGGATAATTTGTTCCATATTACTTTTTTTTGCATATTTCATCAAATGTTATCTATAATCTAACACAATTATTTTTCTTTATCTAGTTTTCCACAATAAAATAGCAGTAGTAATAAAAAACAGCTGCAGCGGAACAATAACTGAAATGAAGAGAAGAGGGGAAAAAGGTGGAAACTCCTTTTTCCCAGCAACACATAATCCATGAATAGGTATGAGCGGCGCTGTATCAGAGTAAAACTTAATTAAAAGTGGAAGTCTATTTCAAGCTATGCCTCAAGTCTTTACCATCCTATTAATTTGACTTGTTTTCTTCAGTCGTACTTTCTGGATTGTCTCTGCATTTCTTTCTTTTCTTTTTTTTTTGTCTCCCTGCTGGCGAGGTTGAGATCTTTTGTAAATCTTTAAAAGAAATGTCTCTTTTGAATATAAGATTTGATCTTCCAGTTCAACGTTTCCCTTAAAGCAGGTCAAAGCTTCTGTCCAGTCCTGAGGAGTTTTGTTCTCTCTTCACAGCGTACCTTCAAGCACTTTAAAGTCACTCCATAGTGAGGAGTTAGGTAGCTATGTTTCAGTGAAATCTGCACATGGAGCTCATCGGACGCAGTCACTGGACTGATGGGTTTATCTGCTTTGGGGCCAAACAATAGTAGTAAGTGTGAAGGAGACTTTTCTTTTGTCTGAGATCAATTTTCTTCAAATAAAATCTCTTTAAAAGAGTTTCTGGATTTGAGTCTTGTTCAAATAAACAGTGGTCTTTTCTTTTCGTCTCCTCCGTGCGTGCTGGAGTGCCCGGTTGAGAAACAAACATCCAGCAACAATTAAAGGCAGTCTTTTGAAATGCGTCCGACACTTTCTCCTGCTTTCCCTTTTTCCATAAGTCAAATCTGCTTAGTAATGAGATAAATGTTTTTGAAATGTGAGTTTCGTTTTATTAGTCACGAACAAGCCAGGAGCTAGCCTCCTCCCCAAGAAAAACACATCTAGAGAAAGTATTGCATCTTATTTCATCACCATCATCACCATCATCTGCGTCAGGAGTGAGGGGTTGAAAAGGCTAGGCAAGTGAGTGGAGAGAGCGGAGCAAAGAGAACAGGGGCGTCAGTAATGAAAATATACTTGGATTGTATTTTGAACTTGACTGTAAAATAATGTCTCAAAACACTCGTCTTATTTATTAAGAAAACTAACTGTTCTCATTTGAAACGGAGGGGGACAATCTGATAGACGGGAATTACCAACTAAGTTTGGTTTTAACACACAACAACAAAGCGGAAAATTCCACTTTGTGCAGCTTTAATTAGTGTTTGGCTCCTGATAATGAACGCTGGCTGTGAGAGTGAGCGGCACAGAGAGCGGAGGGGACATTCCTCCGCTCTGCTGTCAGGTGAACCAGAGTGTAGTCAGGTCTCAGCCCAGTGTGTGCAGCTGGAAACTTTTATACATAAATATACGAGTGGGTTTTTTAAGTGAGAAAATTACTTTGATCATAATAAAATGAAGCTCTTTGGAATTGAAGAAGCAGCCGGTCCAGGAAGAGCTTGAGCGTTTCTTTATTAAGAATCTAAAAGTTAATTAAAGTTAATTTTCTCCTGTGAAGCGCTGTTGGTAAAGAGAGCACTGAGTAGTATTTAACATGGGGTGTGACTTTTAGGCCTCAAGGGCATAAGGGAGACAGGAGGGAGGAGGAGGAGGGAGGAGAGAGGAAAGGAGCGGTGTTTTTCTTTTTCTTTTTTTCTACTGAAGCTGCTCTTCATGCAGTCTTCGCAAATTCGCTGATTTTGAAATGCACTCAAAATGCGCTCAAAATAAAACACAACTTTTTCAGATCTTACAGGCCAGATGACCAGAGCTCTGTTACGTATGTTGTGATGTGTTACAGTGAACGCACTGATAACACCATGATAATCAATAGGTATATTCTCAGGATGCCATGTTCAGAGAAGTCTTTTCTCAACAAAATCAACCAAATCAATCTTAAAAAATGTTTTTTATCTACCGGCTTCTGAAAGTGATGCCTCAGTATATTCAGGTTTGAATGAGGAAATAGATCATGAATCTTTTTAATAATCAATGAAAGAATGAAAGTAAAATGGGACCGTATCACTCTGGTTGATATATTTCAATTTCATTTTTTAGGATATTAATAGTTTGCTGTCATTGTGTTTACTCTAGGTGTATTGTGTATTAGAGTGGCATATGTAATCAATCAATCAACCTCGGCAGGTGGGCTAGTAGGCTACTCACCTCAGCATCTTCAAGTCTCTCCTTTTATCTCGATATCAGCATGAGCTCAACTAACGAACCTCCCATAATATTTGATCTACCGATCTATCTCTTTCTTCTTACTTCCTTCTTTCTTTCTTTCTTTCTTTCTTTCTTTCTTTCTTTCTTTCTTTCTTTCTTTCTTTCTTTCTTTCTTTCTTCCTACCCCCTTTCTCTGTCTTTTACTTCTTTCTTTCTTTCTTTCTTTCTACCTACTACCTTTCTCTGTATTTTTACTTCTTTCTTTCCATCTACCCCTCTCTATCTCTTTTTGTCTACCTCTTTCTATCTATCATACCCCTCTTTCTGTCTCTTTGTCTCTCTTTTCTTTCTTTCTTTCTTTCTTTCTTTCTTTCTTTCTTTCTTTCTTTCTTTTACCCCCTTTTTCTGTCTTTTTACTTCTCCCTTTCTTTAACAAATCTAATAAATCTCCCATAATATTTGACCAAATACGTCCTCATTTCATAGATGAAATATAATTACATCCTCACCCACGTAATAACAGAAGTTCCTCTTGAGACGGTCAAAAACGAACCAGCGTTTCTTCCAAGATTTGATTTTGCCACCCATCTTCACCAGGTGACCTTTGCACATCTTCTCTGTGAGGATGACGAAGGGGCAGGTATCTATGCTGTGGCCGGACGACTCCACGTGGGCGCGCAGGTCGAACTCCTCCTTACGGTTGGGCAGGTAGCGTGTCATCGGACGGGCCTGTGAAGAAAATGTTTCATACAGCTTTAAATCTGCCTGCTGAATAGAGAGAGATCTGGGAGTGATTAGCGGAGCTGATTTAAAGTCTTATGGGGGAAAATACATGTCACGTCCCAAGACTTCAGCGCCTAATTAGGAGTCAGGATGGTGCTCGAGAGCATTTATATCACACAGTAGAGTCCTTTCGATGCACAGGCCGACAAATGAAGTAGTCAAAGTGTGAGGCCGCACAAGCCTTCCTGACATTTTGACGATCTATTTTTCCAAGACCTCTGAAGTTTCATGGCCTAATTTTATGACTTTAACCTGCAGTCACAGATATTATGGCCACTGGGTGTGACACCGATACATCATCATGTTTTAAGCTGATACAGTGAACTTGATCGCAATCAGCTGTCTGTGTACACACCCATCAGATACAGAGCAACTTTAGGAGTCATGTTTCTGGCCAACGCCAATATTCACTTTATTTTTAGCCCTTTTTATGGTGCCAATCAAACTCTGAGGGAGTTTATGTCTCTTTAGCAGCGAAATACTTCTTGATATAAATCTTTAGCCTTAAAATCAGCTGCCTGGCACTGGTAAGAGTGGTGAAAAGGACACAAAACAGTAAAACCAACCCCCCAAAAAAGGCTGTAAAACCAAAACAATGAGCGGTGATAATAGTCCAATCACGTGCAGAAACTTTCACGTCAGATGAAGTCATTTGTTTTGTTATAAAAGTCTGAACAAGCTGAGCCAGGTGCGTTTGTATTTGTTTACTTGTTACAGAACAGCAGCTGGCGATTAAACACATCAGCCAGGATTAAAGCTTGAATTATGTGTTTATTATATCGTTTTTACTCCCTCCATCATCCATCCCCTCCATTTTACTGCCTGTTCTTTCTCTCACTCTCTCCTCCCGCTTCATTCTCTCCCTTCCCTGACAACCTTTGATCTTCCCGTATACCCAGCCTCTCTTTAGTGTCTCGCCTCTCATCCTCTCCCCCAAGTCTCCTTCCCTCCCTCCCTCCCTCCTCCTCCCTCTGCTTCCCACAGCCGTCTCCTCCCGCTGCTCCACTGACCTGGGAGAAGTGTTTCTCTCTCATCTTCACCTCCTCCTCCACCAGCCTCTGCCTGTGGGCCGTCTCGTCCTGAAGCCTCCTCTCGGCCTCCTCTCGCCTCCTCCGCTCCTCCTCTAACATCTGCCGCCGAGCCTGTACCTCCCTCTCCTGGGAGCGTCGGGAGAGGAGAAAAAGGAACAGATGGAGAGAAGAGAGGGGGAAAAAAATAACGGAGGGAACAAGGAGACAGGGAGAATATCTTAATGGTAGGCAAATATTGCAATACAAAGTGGATGACTATCAGAAGAGGCACTTGAGAATTCAAGTCCCAATCCAGGGTTTTGTAAAATACATCCCTTAAGTCTGTGCATAGAAGGAGAAGCTTTGCTGATGTAAAATGATCCTTTGCAGCTTTCAGACACTTACATACAGGTCGACTTTGTTTCAACATGTAGCAATAACACAAAGGTAAACAACTACTTACAGCCACATTTCACCACACCTTGAGCGACGCACACTGATCACATTGACAGTGATACAAATATATTGTTTTTTTAAGCAAAATGAGACTTTACGTTATTGTTTTAATCATACCATGTTAATCTGTTAATGATTTCACACAAATTGTGATTCAAACTGACTTGGTGTGTTTTATATATTTTATTACAGTGGGAAGAGTATTTTATTTTTCTGAATTACAAGTCCATTGCATTGCATATCAATTTGCATGCTTGTATTTGCTCTTTATAGATAAATGGCAATAGTTATTGTCTCATTAAATTTTCTTTTGAAAGTCTACTCAGCTGCAATGTCAGAAACATTTATGTTATATTTGAGAGAGCCGAACCATGTCATGCTCATCACTGAAAGCAGTATTAGTATCTTCTACCAGCATAGCCAATGTTACACTAGAGGTGATGAGATAATCTCGCTTTTACCAGTTAAAACTAGTTCAGCAACTATCGATTGCTTTCATTATCAATTTTAATTATTATTAATTTAATTATCATTATCAATTATCAACCAGTTCATTTTAACATTGCATTTATCTTTTTATTCATAAAATGTAAAAAAGAAAAAATGTTATAAAGCCCCACAGACCACAGAGACTTGTTTTATTTGACCATCAGTTTCCTAATCGTCAGTCTGTCACTGCAGCTCAGTTGACACTTTAAATGACCTTGAAGCAGATGAGTTTTTGGGAGTGATAACTTTTTTCAGGATTCATGTCAAAAGTCTGCAGCCACAAAGCTGGGAACTCACTCTGTTCTCAATCAGTCTGGCTTTCTCCTGCTGCGCCTCCTTCAACATCTTCTCCATCTCTTCTATCCTCTGGGTCTCTAACCCACAGGCGCTACAACACACAGAGGGAGGGAGCGTCTGATGACACAGCTTCGACTACAGGCTTGGGTTGAAAAAAGTAAACAGACATGCCTGGAAACCAAACACTGCGAGGAGACAAAGACAAAGGTTTCTTCACCAACGCCAGTAAACTCTTGTCTTTGAACTTCACGAAAAACACTGGGAAAAACTTGAAGAGGTTGTCATGGCAACAGCCAGTGTACTAGTAGTCACGGGAGCAGACATGTAACAAAACATGATGTCACTGGAACAAAGCGCAGTGACCCTTCTCCTGGGAGACGGGGCAGACTTGAGTGTTCCCATGGAAACAGAGCCAATTGCTCATTTTCCAGTCTCTCACCTTTCCGGGGTACATGCGGAGTTGCCAGTGGAGACGCTGGTCTCCATGCTGTCTGAGCTCTCCAGGCTGAGGGTGTCGTACGCCTGGCTTCCACTCAGTGGCGACTGATGGTGCAGGATGGAGTGATGGACAGTGGGAGACACATCTGAGCAAGTGGAGAGGGTGAAGACAGGTGTCAAAGACTCACAGTGCCCTCTGCTGAGAGAGACACGTCACTGCTACCAATTAATTATCATACATTCTATCTATCTATCTATCTATCTATCTATCTATCTATCTATCTATCTATCTATCTATCTATCTATCTATCTATCTATCTATCTATCTATCTATCTATCTATCTATCTATCTATCTATCTATCCATCTATCCATCCATCCATCTATCTATCTATCTATCTCTATCTATCTATCTATCCATCCATCTATCTATCCATCCATCCATCTATCTATCTATCTATCTATCTATCTATCTATCTATCCATCCATCCATCCATCCATCCATCCATCTATCTATATGAGTGTAATACCTTTGTTTATCTCTCTATCTATCTATATGAGTGTAATACCTTTGTTTATCTCTCTATCTATCTATATGAGTGTAATACCTTTGTTTATCTCTCTGTCCATCTATCTATATGAGTGTAATACCTTTGTTTATCTCTCTATCTATCTATATGAGTGTAATACCTTTGTTTATCTCTCTATCTATCTATATGAGTGTAATACCTTTGTTTATCTCTCTGTCTATCTATCTATATGAGTGTAGTACCTTTGTTTACAGCCAGCTGCCTCCTGGGCTCCATGTCTAATGGATTTGTCATCTCTCTCAGCACCAACTGTAACCCCTGAAAAACACACAGAAAGCACCACGCGTTCAAGTATGTTACTGTGAAGATTTAATTATAGTTTCAGATGTGTTGGAGTGGTGTGCTCACCTTGGTGGATGCATTTCTCTCATAAGCAGCACCACTGCAGGGTGGCAGGGCGGCTGCAGCTGCCTGTCCAACCTCGCCATTTGATTTGGACTTCAACAGCTGGTGGGAGGAGGACAGAAGGAGGACAGATGTCAGGTCAATGTTGTTGTTTTTTTTTGTTTTTTGTTTTAATTTGAAGCAGAGAGGCTTTTACAGCAAAAAAGATTCAAGCAATCACTGATTTATTTTTAGTTTGTGTGTGTTTCATGATTTGTGGTAACTGGGTTACACATCTGGGACAAATAAAGTAAAAGTCAGAATGCACATTACGTAAACTCTTCGTCTCCGTGGACAAGCTCAGAAGTGATCTGACCTCAGTCCTCATTCTTTGCCATTACAGGGAAGTAGTTTCTGAGATCTTTCTCTGTTTCTCACCCCTCGGATGAAATACAACTTCATAAACAGCAACATGTTTTACTGACTGGCTGCAAAATCTTCACAATTAATGTCAAAGTGAGGAATATAGCCTACCTATCAGCATTACTTTTGGACAAATCTTTACAGTAATAAACCCATTAACCCTCAGTGATGACATCCGTATTTGTCCCATGGTAAACCGGTTTTAGTAACAGAAGGTTCATGAACTACCCTGTCTCTTTGTCCACTAGAGGGCCTCCCTGCCCTAAAAATACGAGCAGCTGGGTTTGTTATTGAAAATCACATGGATTCAAGGGCTCAGTGCTGCATCTGGCCTGTTTAGCCTCCTTTTTACAGGGCCCATGGCTTCACACACTGAAAAGTAGCTGCCATGTGATCATACAGCAGAGAGAGAGAGAGAAAGTGGAGCATTTACCTGCCCGTGTCTGCGTGTGGAAAAAGACTTTGCAGGCAGTGGTGGAGGACATGACTGAGGCTCTCCAGCAGCCATGATGTCCTGGTACCAGCGCTCAAGGTTAATAGGAGGCAGTGCATTCCTGCTCAGATCAGGCTGACTCTGAGGTGATGACAAGCAACCAGCCAAAGAAAAAAGAAAAAAACGGGAAAGCAATGCAGCAATAATATCAGTCACAGAAGCATCAGGCAGGTGGGAGGGATTTGAACAAATCCTTGTGGCAATATCAGATCAGAAATTTGGAAAGTGACGACTGCAATGTGAGGAAAAGTTTGCAGAGTATGGACACTGTAAAGTAGGAAAGACAAACCTGTGCAGAGAGAAAGGAGGAAGGACCACATGCAGTGGAGTAGCATGAGAAGGCAGATTCAGAGGAGGCAAGGTGGAATGATGGAGTAGATGAGGAAGAGGAGGGATCCAGTCTCTGCATCCCAAAGATCTGACTTAACTGACTGACTGTGATGTACTCCTTCACACAAATAACCACAACAACAGAGAAACCAAACACACACACATATACAGAAGAGGGAGAGAGCACAAAGTAGGAAAGATCGTTAAGAGGCTGAATCTGAAGGAGACATATTTTGAGATAAGACTGATTCTGTTGGTTGAGTATTTAGTAGAGAGCAGCAGGTGTCTACCTCACACGGCAGAGCTGGAGCGACAGCGAGGGAGAGGCAGTGGAGAGCAGGGGGGGAAGGAGAGTGAGGCTGCATAGAAGCATTTCCATACATCTTATAGACATCAGAGAGCCTGAGGTACTCCTGCATCAACAGCCAAAACACAGGGGTGAGAGGGCTGATGGAAGATGACGACAGTCAGCTCTTAGAAAAGTCATGCATGCAGAGATTCACGAAGCAAACATGAGGACATCACAACTCATTTCTAACTATGAGATCAGCAATCACTTCACAGTTTAACCAGCAGGTCATCTTCCATTTATTGTTTCCATCGTCCATATTTTAAAGGGATAGTTCAACATTTTGGCAAATTGGCCCATTGCCATAATCCCTATAGTCAGTAGATTCGTTACCTCTATTTTTAGAACGGCGGAGCGTAGCTGCTATCTCACCACACTATGAGATAATAACGGAAGGTTACGAGACAGTGTTGTTTTAGAGGCAAATGCAGAGACTGCTTGCCGAAAAACTGCCCTCGACAGGAACACACATCAGCGGTTTTGCATGAATTTACCTCGAAAACAACTCTGTCAGTTCCGTTATTATCTCATAGCGTGGTGAATGTGCAGGTCACAACTTGTCCACCAGAGCATTTTGGAGTTGTTGGATTGTGTATTTGATGAGTTTGATGAGGGAAACCAAGAAATCCCATTAGCCTCCATAGTGTAGGTCTGAGCAGCTCGCGGCTCTGCTCCGCCGTTCTGAAAATAGCTTGCACCGAGAATTAAAGGTAACAAACCTACTGCTATGACCACAGGGATTATGGCAATGGACCAATTTGCCAAAATGTTGAACTATCCCTTTAATGTTAGTTTATGTTGTAGAAAACAATACTACTCAAACGCTTCAAATCTAGTTTCAAACAATACACAGACAACGGCAGAAACACTGCAAGCTCGCTATTGTCTGTCAGTATTTTTGCTAACCATGCCCGTTTTATTGCAGAAACTGCAGCACAGGCATTCAGGATTTGTTAGCTATTGTTGAGATTTACCTCTTGTAGCCTAACAGGGTAGAGTTCAGGGGAGGGGATGTGAGAGGAGGAGAAGGAGGCAGAGGAGGGACAGGGGCTATCAGGAGGACCGTCCACGTAAACAAGGTCAGGTTCGCTGATGTGAAGCAATTCCTGTTTATTGAAAAGTTTGTCTAAGTCGACCGCTTTTGCAGTAAATTCCCTCCAGTTTAGAAACTACAGGTGGTTGTGATGTCATGTCTTACACGCTGTGACTCACCTCCTTCATGTTGCTGTTGGGCTTTGGGAAATTCTTCTCTCCCGTCAAGGTGTGGTATCTTTTCTCCACAGCACACAACCTGTCGTGCTCCTATCAGAGTACACAGGTGATTTCACGTTTAGTCTTTGCTCCCACTGTTATCAATTGAATAAGGTTCATTATGAGAGGTTAACCTTGTGCAACAGCTGCAGGGTCAGCGTCCTGTCTTTAGCCATCCTCTCACAGTCTCCAGCTGCCTGTAAACCCAGCTGTTTCACCTGAGCATCCAGAGTGGCCATCTTCTCCTATAGGAACAAACATATCCAGGTTCAAAACCGTCACATAATCTCATGCAGATGATCATATTTGACACATGGTTTATGTTTTCAGTGTTGCATGTACTCCCACCTTCCTCTTGGCCACGCTGCACTGATACTCGGTTCGCTCCTGGAGAAGCTGCGAGCTCTGAGTCTCCTTCTTCTCCTCCAAACTGCTCTCCTCCTCCAGCTGGCAGAACTCCAGCTCTTCAAACTGTTTGGTCCCCGACTCCAGAGCCTCAGCCTTCTGTCCACACACACACACATACATAACGCTGTATGAAACGACTGAAAACTGAGATGTGAGAGGATGAGGTTGGCAATAATATAATATTAAAGCATTATATTTTATTTTTCTAATTGTCAACAAAGCTCATGAATAAAAAAACAACAATAAATGAATGGATCTGAATAAGTGATTCCTGGAGGCTGACCTCCACTCTCATCCTTGTTCCCAATGAAAGTCTGGAAAATATTGAGATGATCTAAAACTCTGGTGTCTTGGTGTTTTCATGGGATTTGTTCACAATAAGAAAAACAGAGAACAGGAAAAAAGCCTTAGCCCATAACACATTTGCATTCCATACCAGCAGCTCTGCCAACGCTCTGCCTAAAAGCAATTAAGTGGGTGTTGGTGACTTGGATCATTTATTGTCAATTTTCAAATGTCAAAAGCATGCAAACTTTTAGAGCAAAGCCGTTAATAACATTATTAATCAATACTAATTGCAACTGGCAGTGCCAAGCATCCAGACTGAGGAAGCAGCAGCAATTAAGCAGCAGTAAAACAGATAATGGAGTAGCAAAAGCATTGCCTATTGTGTAGTCACACCTTTATTGCATTGACAGAATAAACCTTAGACATTAAGTAAATGAAGAGCCACATCAGAAAAAAGAGGAAACACACAGTCTGCAGATTTTATGAGTAGCTCAGAGTCAGTGTCATGTCTGTGGCTGTTTCTGTGCAGATTACAGAACTGTGGTATTTGGTATATTATAACTCACTGTTGCCAGCCAGTGGGCTGTGTGAGAACACTGACCCTGCTGAGCTGCTCCTGTAACTGTTCCCTTAGAGACAAGGGGCACTTATCAAACTGCCTCTTCAGCTCATTGTACTCATTCCTCTGCTTTTCCAGGACCTTCCGCTCAGCCGACACATTAGCCCTGCCCTAAAAACACACGGAAACACACACACACACACATACACACCACCCAGTCCACATTCAGGCACACATACACACACACACACACAACCCAGGGAGAAACAAAAAAAAATCACAGACAACTCAAATCCATGCAGCCAGGTTTTAAAGCTAACAGGCCAAGGCAGTTGTAGTATTAGAGGTAGAGGTTAGTTTAGCAGGAGTGTTAGGGGTTAAAAAGGAGGAAAAACAAAAAGGTATGTGCATGTCTGAATCAACATTTTAGTCTCGTTCACATAGAGATAAACATTCAAAAAGCTGATTTTGTCTTTTTATAAACACAAGACGTTTCCAACACTGCAGAGTAAAGACAGTTTGTGCTTCGTGTTTTAGGACAGACATCTACAAAGTAAGCAATGCACGTCAGTCGAGATATCAGAGAACAGACACCGTGTATCTAGATTTCTTGCACATTCGGGTTGGAGTGAGTTTTCATCTACTAAAACGCAGACGGTAAAGAACAAGTCCAACATTCACATGCAAAACTGTGCAAGACCAAACGGCTAAACCTCAGTGTCACCTTCTCCTTCTCTTTCTGGATGGCCTTGTCCAGCTGGCTGAGTTTGTGCTGCAGCTGAGAGATAATTTCATTCTCAGTTTCCACCTGCTCCTGCTCTGCCCGTCTCTCTGCCTGCAGCAGGGCTTGCTCCATCTCCGCCTATACAGACAAATATGGAGTCAGAGCCTGCAAACCACCGAGTGCTATCCAGCTAAGTGATACTTTGAGGTGAGGCAGCTTCCGCACAACCCTCTGTAGTGTACGTGTGTGTGTGTGTGTGTGTAGGAGAAGCTGACCTCCTGTTTGGTCTCTTGTAGCTGCCGCTCCAGTTCACTGACTCTGTGCTTCAATGTATCAACTCTGGCCAAGATCCTGCTCCTCTCCTCCTCCAGGTAGATCTGCTCCTGTCCAGCCAACAGCTCCTCACACTGAGGGAAGGATAAACTTTGCTAGAGAAGAACAAACAATGTATATTTCTCCACATGTGCATGCAAAGAGGGATGTCACGATTATAGATTTTCTTGGTACGATTATTGTCAGAGAAATAATCACGGTATTACGATTATCACGATTATCATGCATTCATTAATTTCACAACGCTATTAATGTGTAAAATCAAATATAGTTAAAATATACATTACTAATTATAAAATATTTTAAATATCTATTAAAATATGACCAATTATTAATCTGCCAGGGGAAGTGTCATCGATACCAAATGTTTAAGTTAATTTTAATATATATTTTTTTTAATTAAAAATGACACTCTAGCATTTAAATTCCTACCAATTCAATGTTACGTTAGGTAAATGGACCAGTATCTGTGCATTTACGTTTACTTTGGCGCACATCCGCCGACACGGTTCATACATGATCTTTTTTTGGAAAAAGACGGTATTTAGGAATCTTTGCGATCAATTAATTGTGCCGTTTAATATCGCGATTAATTGTGAAAACAAGTAATCGTGACATCCCTACATGCAAACACATACTGCCTAATGCTGCACATACTGCCTAATGCTGCAACACATTATGTCAAAATGTCAAATGTTGAAAAGAAAAAAAAAAAAGAAAAAAGTGAGAAATGTCATGGTAAAAAAAAAAAAAAAAAAAATGTTATGTCAAATTGTTAAATTTTGAAAATACTGGAAGAATGTTATGTCAAAAATGTAACATGCAGAAAAAATGAATATGTGAGTATTGGGGGCGGGACTAGATAAGCTTTTGCTTCTCCCGCTTTCCCTTTCGGTCATGTGTATTGTATTAATTGGATTGAGATGATGTGTGATGATGATGACTAATTGACATGCCCGAAATGAACCAAATAAATAAATAAATAAATAAAACACGTGTTACCTCTTGGTGTGTGCTCTCTGTGCTGCTGGACTCCTCTCTCTGGGCCTCCTCATCGTTCTCTCTCCCCCTCTGGGGTCTGTCTACTCCTTGAAGGGACATCCCGCCTCCGGAGTCGGAGCAGGTCCCCGCGGCGCCGCCTCCCAGCAGCCCACTCCTCACCACCTCGGCCAGCTCCACGGCGCTGTCCTCATGATTATACTCTGCACACAGGTTGAGGATGGTCTCCAGCCTCTGCCGCTCCTATAGAAGACATGTGAGACGTAAAAAACGCGCTGTCCCACATTACTAGATCACATTGCAGATTAGCTTCAAATGTCCTTGTGTGACATTGTCCCCATTTAGGCAGCTGTCCCTCAGCCGCTGGGACGGGACAACTGTAACCTGATAGCAGGAGGGCTGAGGCTGATGCAGTTTGTCTCTCAGGAGGGGGTTCATAGTGAAACCTGTAAGAGGCTGGAGTTGTTTATGGACACAGAGCGTGATAAAAACCACAAGAAGAATAAATGTAATGCAAGTCACCGGTGAGTTTTAGTTGTTGCCTGACAGTTTCTCAGTTGTTATTCTGCTCAGTGACACTTGCGTCCAGATTTTCTTTTAGATTCTTGTTTCGTGTTTCTTCACCCTGCCCTTCTGTCGTCTCTCATCAGTCCACACAATGCAATGTTGGCTTTAATCTACAGAAATAACTGCACAGAGTATGTAATCATCATTCCAATCTGACCGTAACTCTGAATCTGGCTCAGCGAGGAACAATTGTGTCTGATGTGCCTCTTACTCTGTCAGAAACCATCAGCCCACATCGGTCTGCTATTTATTCAGGCTGTCATGAGCATTTACTTGAACTGCAAGATTTACACCTTAGACTGTGGTCGATGGATGCTGCATTTGGCCGATTCAATTCTCAATGAAAAACACAAATATCATGCATACAAGATTTTAAAGCTTTCAGACAGTTGGAGAAGTGACTCAGCGAAGACTTAGTTGGCAGTCTGTAGATGTTTAACATACCTTCTCCTGCTTAACACGTGAGGTTCAATGTGACACAACACTAATATTTGTTCAATACCATTAGCCAATAAGTGATAGCCTATAACAGATCACACAAGGTTGTTCTTGTATATTATTGTAGTATCTATTATATAAGCAGGTATATGAAATAAAGGCAGTTGTATCAATTGCTACATTCAACTCAGTGGCTCCTGATCAAGTTAAGTGCAATACAAATACATATCAGTCCACTGGAGTTTCCTCCTCATACTAGATTTCCGTGCTTGCTTTATCTGAATATAGTAAACAAATGGCAGACTGTTGAACTCTTATCTTTAGCTGGGAAATCTTGTCCACTTCGTTGAACAAAACACTGCACTGAAATAACCTCTGTTACATTTTCACCTCAAAATGTTGCAGGTTTATTTGCAAAGAAAATGTGTCTGCTCAGTGTGTTTTCAAAGAAAGCCTCTCAGTGAACGATAACCCTGTTAGAAATAACATTTTTAACAGCAGTAACAGCAGTTTGGCCTCTTCTGAGTGGAGTTGAGGCCAAAATTAACTTTTCTATCTCTTCCATTGTAGCTGTGCCCTTTACTTAGGCTGAGAGATAAAGTGCAGCTTGTTTTTTTTTAAAGTGCAGCAATAGTGTAGGTTGGTTCAATAAATTGTGAAAAAAAATAATAAAAAATCCTGCAAAGCTGAGCCAAGTGTGCCAAAAGAGCAGTGTGCCAGATATAGAGCATTCGTTCCACTGAGAGGAAATCCTCTCTTTGTCTCTCTCATCTATAGTTCTGCAATTTATCATTTTGTGTGCTTCTCTCAAGGCTGCAGTACCAACAAATCAAGGTTGGTTCACCACCACACATCAGATCTACTGTGGGGTCCAACGGTCTGGCGTTAAGTGGTGTCTGACTTTTGGACCCCGCTATATTTTGTTGGGGGACGGGCTAGATTTGATGTCAACAAACATAATAACAGGAAACAGAGGTAAAATGATAAAGTGGGGCTTGAAGGCCAGTATCAGAGGGCCTCTGTTAAAGGAACAGTTCAACAAAATAGTAGAATATGCTTAGCTAAAATGGGCTAAACTAAACTAAGCTGACCATCTTGTGGTTATTATTGTCCTTAGGTAACTCTCGGGAAAAAAAGCAAAGAAAAAAAAAGCATGTAAATCTAAATAATCTTTTACCAGGAGCATTATCCACCTGCAGTGTTTCAATATGTCGTATGTCTGTTCAATATGTTGTTCAGTAACTCACATTGAACACATTACAGTGGCCATCAGCATGTGTTGCATGCATGCACAGTGAACAGATTTCACTGTGTTTATACACAAGGCACAAACCCTTACTCATACATGTTGGTGCTGAAACCTAAGAAAATGTTTATCAAAAATATATTACAGAAAGCACTATTACTTTTAGTGTCTTATTACACAATATCTTAGCACACAAACAATTAACCCTGATAATCCTGATCACTCTCTGCGTGCCATAATTGGAAAACCTGGAAACAGGGCAAAAATACCAAATCCAACTCAGACAGTTGGAGAAGTGACTCAGCGAAGACTTAGTTGGCAGTCTGTAGATGTTTAACACTTTACTTTTAGTGTCTTATTACACAATATCTTAGCACAAAAACAATTAACCCTATCCTGATCACTCTCTGCGTGCCATAATTGGAAAACCTGGAAACAGGGCAAAAATACCAAATCCAACTCAGAATGACGAATAAACTCTAATCAACAATTTCAAAGGTGAGATATTTGTCCTTTGTGAGCTTCTGTATTAGCAGAGGTGATGGCTTCCTGTGTGCACATGCTCGGACTGGATGACTCAGCAGGGACGAGACACGGACATCCACAGAAGTCAAACCTCCTATCAGCCCATGCAAACTCAGGCACACGTTGTCAGTAACTCTCTTATTTGTTACCAGAAACCCTTTGGCTCCTGAAATAGTCTGGGGACACGGAGACTGTCCGGGAATGACCCCCCCCTCTCTCCTTCCCTCCCTCCCTCCCTCCCTCTCTCTCTCTGTGGTCCCTTCAGCTGTCAGTTTGGTGGCAGGCCGGGGTGGGTGGGGGGGCTGAAGAACGGTGGGGTGTCTGGTGGGTGTGGATTGAGGATGGATAACAGGTATGCAGCCTGTGATCAGGACTGGGTATGATTAAGAAAGTGCCCACAGTGAAGCGGTGGCAGCTTTGAAAGTAAATGCCAATCGCCCTCTTGGTAAATATAGTGTTGAGCAAGAAGCAGCCACGCCCTCCGCTCTGGACCTTCAGACTTGTCTGGAGGAATGTTCACCCCGTGTCACTCGGGCCACATGCGCTGACGATGCCAGTAACGCTCAAGAGGGATGAGGCAGTGGCTGTGTGCCAGGAGATTTGGACAAGATATCTGAATGCAGACATAGTGTCTGCCATACCAGCAGTCTCAGCGCCTTCTCCACTCAGCTGTATTTATGTCCTTTAAAACATGTGATTATATGTCTTCATCAATTTCCTGTGCTGTTTTTAAAGCTGTGTAGTCAAACCAAAGATGTTTTTTTTTCCCCAAATAGTTTCCAACTTAAATTCACAGAAACATCTGAAATAATCCGTATTTCTTAACAATTACAGTATGACCTCTACAGCTTGTCACATTTCTTTATGATTAAATAAACAAGATATACAGTATGTGTTAAACAGTGCAGAGCAGCTGATGGACACGATTCACAGCCATCACTATAAAAACTAAAATATTCTTCTCATAAATTTGCAAAAACCCAAACACAGCTAAAAATGCTTTTGGATGGAAAAGATGTTTTTTGCTTTTGAGTGTGTATGTCCAAACTCAGTCATGGCTTTACAGCTGTGACATCTTTGTATAAGCTTGCTTTGATGTTTTTTCTTAACCAGCCAAAGGTTGATTATGTGAATTTAAAGAATATACAAATCCCATCCACACACAGGATATAGAATAAACAAACAGCCATAAAGGACAAACAAGAGAAGCAAATATTTTCTCTATGACTTCCTTAGTGAGGTTCTCTCAGCAGCGGCCAGAGTCGGACTGGACCTATTTTTCTTAAATGTATTTACATGTCAAACTGTGAAGGCTGATCACTTACCAGTTTCTCCATTTCCTGCTCACGCAGCCTCTCCTCTCTCTGCCAGCGGTGGTATTCCAGTAAGTCGTCCTCGTTGTCACTGATCTCAGAGATGCTGTTTTTGCGTTCTCGGGTATATGGTTTCATAAGACTCTGGTCTTTGCTGGAGGATCCTGTCACAGTCATGCAGGAGGTTTTTCTTTGGCTACGAGGGCTTGCGAGGGGAGAAGTGCCAGACAGAGAGCCCAGACCTGACATGATGGCGCTTCCCGGGCCAGGCGCTGTCTGCCTGCTTCCATGGTCCTTCTCCGGCCCAGAGAGTGGAGATGGACTCTGGGCATACATCACTCTCATGGCTTCTGCTTTTTTTGTTGTGAGTTTCCGGGGGCCCTGGGGGCTCTCAGGAACGGGTTTAGCAGCGAAGCCTTGTGAAGGGAGGGAGGAAGCCGAGCTCTGCGATCCAGAAGTCCCCCTGCGGGACATGTAAGGGCTGAGAGGAGGAAGCTCTCGGAGGCTGGTGGTGGGCCCAGTTGGCTCTGGATTCCTGAGCCTTTGAGGGACGTCAACAAACTGACCCTGCTCTCGCATGGGGCTGGGGGATCTCTTCTGGAGGGAGGAGCCTCTTACTCGGGGGCTGGAAGGAGCTGTTGGTGAAAATTTGACAGATGATGACTTGTGACTCTCCGTGCCCAGTCCTGACCCCGCACTATGGGGTGTGGGGTTCGACCTCGTGTTCCTCAGAAGCTTCGGGCTCTCCTGGACCTTTTGACCGCCACTAGCGCCGGCCGAGGCGACGGGCAGCGAGGACCGTGGATGGGGAACAGGAGCGTGGTTTGAATGATGAGGGGCCCGGGCTGGAACTGGAGGAGCTTTCAGCATGTTGTTCTCATAAATGGGCTCCTCTGTGTTGGCGTTGTTTCTTCCATTGAGCATGTTTGTATGAGATGATGATGATGATGGTGACTTCAGCACCAAGGACTCCTGGAGGTTCTTTGCAATGCTGTTGACTTTGGAGTTTGCATTTCTTGAGATCGACTGATGGTTCCCATTTAGGTCGCTGTGAGAGTCTGCAGAGGGGGGAGACAGAAACACTTGTGCATGAGCATTCCTGTTGAATAAACAAGGAGGTCAGGCACACTTAGACAGACAGTTGCAAAAACACACATAAACAAACACACAGTCGGAGGAATCTGTTGTTCCTGGTCATCTTTGCCCATTTGACCCCCGCCACACCTCAGGTCAGCGCTGTCGGACAACCAGGGTCACCCATAAAAGGCAAAATACACACGGCTGAACATGTTGTTACACACACCGGGTCTCAAATTCCCAGTAGATAAATGTCTTGGAGTCCATCCTCCCCTGTATGAACCAAACCCTGCGATCTGGATGTTGTGCTCCTCACTGGTTGTTGTAATCCCACATGGATCTGGAGTTGCTAAATATAAAAGTTGCAACCGTGTACCTCATTCAGAGCAGATGAAATCAGGGGCTGGTCAGGAAAGAGTGGGCCATACACACTGGGCAGGGTGTGGTGCCTCTTACTGCACTGTTCACGCACTGACAGCCAAACCAGTAAGGTCAGAGGAGAATGGCTTCTAAATATCATCGACAGCATGAGGAAACTGTTACCACAATTACATAAGATCATAAATGTTGCTATATAAAAAGGAAAAATAAAAGATCCAAAAAGTGGTGCCAGAGATTATAACAAGCCTTTGTCACAATAGGGTCACACACTGAGCGAAAAGCACAGTTTTAAATGAACTAGATCACAATGTAGGCCACAGATAATTAGTTCTGATCAAGCTATTTCTACATCCTCTCAAGGATAATAATAACTAGCATCACACCTTTAAGACAAGTTGGGCCTGAGATGTGGAAACCACAAGCTGGCAAGATTTGAGAAGCTCAAAACAAGTCGTTCACATCTGAGAACCAATGGACTGAGCAGCTTAACACGGATTTAAGCCTTGAAACACATATATTTTAAACCTGCATTAGTGGGAACACGTGCAATGCTTTTATTCTTACACTAATGTCGAAGGAGGCCAAAGTTACAGTTTGTGTGACTCTCAACCCAAACCATTTGCTCTGCCCAGAATAGCTGCTGAGGAAACCGTGCAACCTTCATGCACACAGTTGTCAGTGACCAGCTTATTTCTGGATCACAGGAATTGTTCGGCCTGGAGTTGGATGTTGGTTTATCATGGTTTTGTACAAATATCAAAGCAGCTGAGTCTTTACCAGTAGGAGGAGCTTTAGTGGTGCCTATTCCTTGGCTTCCTCCAGGCAGCATGCTCTTCATCCTCAGGGCCTCTTCTGGATGGTTGAAGCGGAAAAAGGCCGACTGGCCAAAACACAGCATGCATCCTGCCAGGAGAGAAGAGCATGTGGGCAAAGAGCTGTCAGTGATGTGCTGATTATCATTTATTCACACCTCCATAAATCTACTGCTACAAGATCTTGATACCAGCACCCAACCCCAAACGGCATCCATTCAACTTATTTGAGTCTAAATTAGTTTAACTGGATTTACAAATACCTAAAGACTTACAGTAAGTCAGCTTGTTATGTTCTAGTACAAGGAGGATTTATTGTAGACGAATTCAGTGAGATTTATTTGTAACATTTCACATTTCAGCTAGATTTATGGTAAAATGAAGAAATCCATGTGTCAGTAGTCAGTGCACTGACCGTTTGACTGACATTAATAAACTCAGTTTAACTCACGTGTGATTAACCAGTAAATGTAATCAACTCCTTCTTCTTTCTCTGTATTTCCGGTGGTTTTCAACAATGCCTGATAAACTTCCTGAGAATCTCACGCTTGTAGTTTTGTTTCCAGTTATAGATACTCCACAGGGAGTTCAGTATTTATTTCCTCCTTCATAATCGAGTCAACATTGTTCCTTATGATATGATTGAGTCCGTTTCCTCCATTCCTGAGTTGTTTTATTCAGCATGTCGTGATTGTCCTTTGACTGAAGCAATGCCTGAAGTATTCTTGTTGAGCAGCTGCTGCCTCCTCGTGCACCGGCTGATCACCCAGCTTCAAATGACATTCTGCTGTAGCTGCTGGCTTGGATCCCATGTAGATGGAACTAAGGGGGGCGGGTTGTTGTGCTTATGGCGGGGCAAGTATGCATGTTACTGGACGGACATGGGGCTGTTTTGCTATTGCCACTGTCGCCAAGTGCTGGCTCATGGTGGGAACTGTTGCGTCTTTGTTTATAAGTTGTCCTAACCAGCAGGTGTAGATGTATGACAGACTATATAGGGATCTTGGGTGGCAGCAATCGCTTCAGGGTGTAGACGATGTCATAGGCGCTATAGAAATAAAGATTGGCTTGACCCTTGGTAAAGCTTGCCTAAACAGTTTGCCTTCAATTGAAACACTGTAGGACCCAGTTAACACACAGTTTTCTATTATAAATGTGCAAATAGTGACCATTTTAAGATACTGGACTGTAAATCAGTGCAAGTGCTTTAGACTAACATGGAATCTATTACTGTCCTATCCATCTGGATACATTTTAATAGCAAATATCACAAAGTTATTGATATAAAATTCAAGTTAAATAAGCTTTCACACCAATATTCATGAAACTGCCGTTATTAAAGTCTGTGATTGTGTTACCTTGTGTCAGACGATAGGGTTTGGTGACGTGACAGCCATCGACAGAGCACTGGTTCCCACACGGGTACAAGGTGATATTGCCGGCCTGGTTTTCAATATAGCAATGCTGCTCTGCAATGCCGAGGCCCTGCAGGGGGATATCTGTCCCCCCGCTGCCCAGCGTGGTCCTCCCTGCAACAAGAGAATACATTTTCTCAGTATCACTTACTGGACGTCCATATGGACATGTGAATACTTTTGTGAAGTATTCTTAGGTTGAGGTTCAAAGGCGGAGGGCTCAGAGGTCAAGGCCCGCATGGAGTCAGGTGTTACACTTAGCCCGGCAGATGACAGGCATGGTGTCGGTGGAAATTAATAGAAGCATCTACTATTCACTGTGTTGTCATTTGATTATGAGTTATACTACATCACTGCCAGGGTGCAAGAGATACAACTCAACACAGACACATACAGTGTGCTGTGTATTCATATTTGACAGCAGAGTCGAGATACAGCTGGGGAAAAAAAGCCTAGAGAGCTTCTTTTCTCTTTTTTTCCTTTAGTGCTACTGTCTCTATTTTTCTCTGTGGTGTCGAGGACCAGTTTGAGAACATGGTGCAAGAAAATCACAGACAACAGTGTAGTTGCCACTGTGGTACAGTAAGGGTAACAATAAGATGGTTAGAAGGTGACATGTCATCCGTTTTTGACAATTCATCTCTCATGACAAGTACTGGTTACTTATTTAAACTGAACCACTGGCTTGTTCTACGTGTGCTTCAGAAAGACTGTCTATATTTCATATGCTGCTAACAATAACATAGGTGGGATCTTCAGCTTCTTAGGCCTTTAATTGATAGGATGGCTGTAGAGAGACAGGAAATGGGGAAATGGAGAGAGGAGGAATGACATGCAACAAATGGCCGCTGGTGGAATCGACAGCATCATCAACATGACACATTAATATTTAACAAGCTCTCAGGCCTAGCAACCTAAAATATGAACACTCACAACGTTTGGATTTTAGTGAGAATAATCGGGTTAAATTAGTAAAAAAAAAAAAAAAATACACACACAGAGACACACACACACACACACACACACACACACACACACACACACACACACACACAAACATACACGTATGAGGTCGTTACCTTCTAGCAGTGGTAGCAAAGTGATGGCAGTGCTCAGACGTCCACTTCCCAAACTAACCAGATGGGGGCGCTCTGCCTGGACTTTCAGGGACTTGCCTGTCTCTATCAGGTCTAAAGGTGTATTCTGTCACAATAAAATCAGACAAAGGAAAGACATCAGTACATTACCATTAGGTTTTCAACTTTCAACAATCAGTTTTGTCAGGAATCCACACAGTGAAAATTAGATGTATGAACAACTAGGTCTAGGTCTGTTGAAAATAATAATAAATAAAGTCCAGCATGTGTACTTGAATTAAACTTCTGTAAAAATCTACAGATGAATAACGGTTGAATATAAAATATAAATCTGATGATGCAAGTCTGTGACAGAGACACTGGACCTGGACCTTTCGCTACAGAAGTATGTGAGGCATGTCTGCATCAATAAATACACTGTCACATGGTCATTAGTATTCAATTTATGATTCTGGGAACTGCCACATGTACAACATGCTCAACATGCACTGTTTCATATTAAGTTAGCTAAGAAATAGTAGAAAAGAATCCAGCAAGATTATCCTGCAACACTTGTTAAATTTAACATGTAGAATTATGAATATGTATGAAATGGAAAAGGTGGATAAGCCCATTCTTATACCAAGCACAGATTGCAAAATTATTTTGACTGGTAAGCGGTTTTCAGAAATGTAGAATAAAAGTCTGACCCAACACAGATACTAATAAAAAATAAAGTCTGTTACACTTGATTTAACTTGCATCACTTTTAAACGGTCACTGGTCCCGAAGTAAGAACCTACTCACCTGTAAGACCTGGTGAGTCTGTCGCCCATGTTCCACTTTATTCCTGCTCATGCGGTCCATGTCGGCTGGACTGTCAGGATTATCTGACACGTGAAGATCCTGAAGCAAACACACACACACACACACATACAGAGAGAGCGAAAGAGAGAGGGAGAGGGAGAGAGAGGAGAGCAGGGGATGAATGGGAGCGCTGGGAGTACAGCTACTACAGTTGTACTACAATGGGAACAGTGCTTTCCTTAGAAACCCTTCTGCCCCAGTTATAAGCCCATGTGACCAAACCATTATAGTGGGTAATTGTTTCTCCAGAACTGGCCAGACAAAAAGATCCACCAGGAAAGATGGCACTGATTTATGTCTCAATCTATGAGAGAGATTACTGCGTGTAAGGTATCTGACAGAAAGTGTGGGATTCACAGCCGGATCTTATGTAAATATCATGTGGTAGAGTCAGAGCAGAAGGTGTGCATGAGCTCTGCAGGTGCTTAAGGGGTCACATCCCTGTGCTTCCTCCGACCACGATGAGTCAGTGTGACTCACTCGCAGACCTCGCACAAACACAAACACACACAGTCCGTGTTTGCAGACAGATGCTGCAGATTAGATCCAGCTGTCTGCTCATCGCACTCACATCAAACGAGAGGGGAAACAACAGCCTGCGAGGACCAGACATGTCTCAAACAATCGCACACAGACACATAAGACGTCCAGATGACTCACCATATTTTTCTGCTAAAACTTGGCATTCACTTCTTTCACTATCACTCACACGGCTTTCGCACTCTGGCAACGATTTAGCATCGCTGTGCATTCCAAGCAAAACTGAAACAGACAGTCACCCACTCTCTGGTGTCTGTTTTGTCTGCTATGAACCAATGGGAGGTTAAACCTGTGTTGTTCTCCGCCAGGTATATTTCAGAGGGGATTTCTTAACTTGAATCATGTGGGAGTTTTCAGAGGGGCACGGAAACAACCACAAAGTAAAGTAAAGTCTAAGTAAGGTGTTTGGCCACCCTGAGCCTCCAGAGCAGCTTCAGTGATCTTTAGCTGGATGGGATGGTGGTGTTGCACAGGGCTGAGAGATCTGGGGACTTTAAAGACAATAACATGTGATTCATTTCATGTTTCATATTCATCATTAACCATCTGTGCTGCCCTCCTCTTCTGTGTTTCTCAATTATTCTATTTTTCACTTTAATTGTCAGGAAATTACCTCATCAATCCATTCGCACACCAACACATGACTGTTGCATCAAAGCAGGGATGCTTGAGCTCTTTGTTGCTCCGTGCTGACATCACTGATCAGTCCAAATTTTAGAAAAAAACTAAAAAAAAAAAACCCATCCACTGCTGTCATGCTCCAAGTTTAGCCCAGGCCTCCTCAGACAACGGGGCGTTTAATCTGTGTCTGATGTCACTGCAGACGAGGCTGCTGGGTGAAACTACACACATCTGACAATTACGTCCAGTGTGTGTGTGTGTGTGTGTGTTTGTGTGTGTGTGAGGACCCAGTGACACGGAGAACAGACCGTCCCCTCTGTTCAGCGCTGACACTGGACCCCTCACGCCTCTGCTGTCAGCCCACTGGCTGTCAACACTGCTCCTCTTTCAGCCACGCAGTCAAGGCACAGGACAGGAGAGTGGGCAGGGTAACGTGTCTCTGTCTGTCTGACTCACACACACACACACACACATATATACACACACACACACACACACAAACACACACACACACACACATATGCTCCTGCTCCCGCAAGCCTCAGTGATTTAACGTACACACCCAGGCTGGAGAATAGTTTTAATGCTTGCAAATGCAGGGCCTTCCACTGTAACCTGTCATTATGGGGGCAGTTATGCCCTTCAGAGTTGCCATGAGCTTCTGAAAATAGACACCGCCAGCCGCACAGTCTGGGCTGCTACTTTTAAAGAGAAATGACTTTTGCTGAGAACACTGACAAAACAGAGGAAGACACTGAAAAAAACAAAAAACATTACGTTTAAAATGATTGACAAAATAAAAGACGGTGTTATTGTGTAAAGGACAAAATAAAATTAGGCAGAAGAGCAGAACAACAGTGCTGCCAGACACAGCCAACAGTTTTTTGCTACAAACAGACATGCAGCTCTTACCATTTCTCTATTCTTACAGAGTCCAAACAACAGATAGATCCATGACTTTGTCTGAAGATGTTTAATCCACTGAGCAGTGTCCACATTATTGTTTATGTCTTGCTCCTAGATTTTTTCATTCACGCACTGAGTTCCTCTGCTATTTCCCTCCTCCCAACCCCTTCTCCTCCCCATCCCGGTGCAGAGTTACATCCCCAACATGCAGCAGAGAGTGGCACTGCCCTCAAAATGTGGTCTTACTTCTGACCTAATGTCCCATGGGTTTTTTTCCATAACTTCCTTCTCTCTTTTTGGAAACTAAAACCATGAGTTTATCTCTTCACTGCAACATTGAACAGTTTAAGGAGTCAAAGTTCAGATCCTCCTGAGATGCACTCAGTCCTACAGGATTTCCATTGATTTAAAGCTCAGATGGACCACACCAGAGTATCACAGGAGACTGGAAACCACAACCCCGCAATGCTGTGAGTCTCCTCAGCATTGTCTATTGGTAAAGCAGGTGTTAACAGTCTGATCCAGGGAGGAAATAACACGTGGTGTAGGAGTAGGGGATGGAAAAGACCTCATGTCCTCTGACTTCCTGCTCCAAGCTCTGATCCCAACTGATGCAACCAGACTGGAAAGAGGGAATTTCCACCCTGGAAAACTGTTGAATAACAATTTATGATAATATGACTAAGCACAGTGGATTATAATGTGTCCACTGTGCTTGACACATCAGTGATAATGGGATAGAGAAATACTATGTTCCAGAGGATGTGAGCGAACACGTGAGCAATCTCTTCAGGCGTCCCACAGGAACGATTTGGCTCAGAGACACTCTGAGGAGGGAGAGTGAAGGAGAGTGGGAGAAAAGACTCCACTATTGATCTCTCAAGGCTTTTCCCATGGTCTGAGGCCAGAGAGGAGAGATGGAGGAAATGAAGCAGATGATGAGTCACAAAGGAAAATAAAAACAAACAAACAGAGGCAGCTAAGTAACCAGATGGGCTTCGAGCAGAGTCTGCAGAGAGGTTAATGCTCTGAGTCAGGCGCCCTCAGCGAGGTGGAGCTGAGGTACAGCTGAGGGGATGCCCTTTAAACAGTGTTTCTGAGTGTGGATTAGTCACTCTGTCTATGGAGCAGCTGATTCACTGTAGCAGACGGATTATTCAAGGCAAAGTCTTTATTCTTACTAATATTCACTAATAATTTGGTGAATGGTATTAGCTGATTAACTATGATATGTCATGAGATGATTAAACAGTTGAGCTTTGTATTGTGATTATGGCATGTTAATCAGTATGAAAGTGTGAAAGGAGGTTGCTTTTTACTAGTCTCTAATCTTAACATTAATATATTTACACATTTATTGACACAGAGATTTGACAAAATGCTGCGTGAAGACTTTTTACACCCCAAAAAAAGTCCAAGTTCCAATTACTTGGAGCATCAAAAAGACTAAATGTAGTAAAAGAAAAATCAGAGGGGAGCAAAATAAAGCTGATCAGCTTTAAGGCCCATGAACTTTACAGTTGCAGTATGAAAGATTTGGTTAATTAGTCAGATGTTTCCTTGTTATTTACATGAATGGGTAAAACGTGTAAAAAAGGGGGAAAAAAAAAAACCACAAATCATCCATTACATTAAGTTCCAATAATGTTTAATCAAAATAAGTTTCTTATTTTGCTTTTTCCAGTTATCAATATTAAAAAATATATTGGTTGTTGTTTTGTTGATAAGATGATCCAGTTGAATCACCGTTCAGTGTGAAGGTCTGTTTGTGATCAGCTAATAATGACTTCATGCGACTTTATTTTCTCTGTACATGCACTTGGTAAGTGGTAAGTGATGCCTCAGCATTGGACGGGTTACGAGCTCTGTGGGAGGATGATAAACGTTCACCAACTGGAGGGTTTTCCAGCTGCAGCCTCAGTGTGTGTATTTACTGATCACACCAGGGTGAGGTTTTCTGACAGCTCTTGAAATATGTGTCTGGTGGTGAGCGGTTCAGCCCGGTCAGTTTCTGCTGCCCTGCAGTCACACACTGTGCGTCGTCTCAAAGACTGTGGAGCAGATGTGCGCAGGTTTCTGCTGGGTTCAGACAAGAGGATAATAACAACTGTGGAGGTGTTGTCTCACTTTGAGACCGAAAAACAGCTTAATTCATGCACCTGAGGAACATGTGTGAAGCTGTTTTGATCACCTCTTTTCCTCATCTGAGTTCACCATTACTTAACATGGGCTTGCATGCACTGAACTGAGAAGCACTTCCTCTCAGGTCATGCACAAATCCTGCCTCATCCGCCAATTCTGACAGACCAAAATATCACCTTTGACCTAGAACCTTGACCCTATAGCTTCATCATAACCATTTGAGTAGCGTTGTATATACAGGTTGGGAAGAATATGCTCAACTCGGGACGAGACATACCCTCATCTTCATACCCAGGAGGAGCGATAAAAGACAGATTCGCAGATGAGCTAGAAAGATTAATATCGTCTGCAGCACAGACCAGGATAGATGCAGGCCACTGTGATATAACAGCTTCTCATCGCACAGCGCAGAAAGCAACGTGATGCCAAATTCTTCTTCTGATAAGGCATCAACCCAGACGAGCATGAATGAGTACGAGAGAACAACAGGAAGCTGCTGATATTCCCAAAACCATTCCTATGAGCCTCCCACCAAACAGATGTCTCATCATTTCCTTTGTACATTCATATGTCCACATTAAAACAACCAACAACACATCATAGTCTTTGTGTTGGATATATTTTCCCCTGTCATGCAGAACTACATAATATTAGAAGTGTTATGTTTTTAAAATGTACTCACCCAGGCTCATGTGCACCTCACACTCCTGTCAGGAGAAATACTTCATCTGTGTGTAATTCCTCCAAAGTACATTACTAGACGCATGAGCCCTGAAGGCAGCCTGATCTCACACACATATAAAAGTCTCCATTCACAGAGCCGGCTGGGTTTGACCCCTAATCTCCCTTTCTCTCTCTCTCTCTCTCTCTCTCTCTCTCTCTCTCTCTCTCTCTCTCTCTCTCTCTCTCTCTCTCCCTGAAACCAGATGACTTGCACCTGCTCCCACTGCTCTGTAATATTTAAGTTATTAATGGGTGTGCTCAAAGATAAAGATAAATGATTAAAGCGATGATATTTAAGGTATGTATAAACTCTCTCTCTCTCATACACACACACAGTGCAAAGTGAATGAGGAATAAATGGGTCATATTGGACTGAGAACCACCATGCCAAACTGCCACAATAGCCCCATTATCTCCATCTCTCTCCCCCTGCAACACACACACACACACACACACACACACAGGGGCGATCAAGCAAACATTTTTGTTTCTCATTACCCGAGCTGGCGAGGAACATCCCCTTGTCTGTCAGTCCAAAGATTAAAACCACCACAGATGAGACGTCTCCTCAGCTTCTCATGAGAAAAAACTTCTCCAGTCCTGTGGAGGATGGAAATCTGCTGTCAGTTCTTCATTGCTGTTACACAGAAAGTGAAATATCCACATACATCCTTCTCCAAGGTCCACCCCTCTTTCCAGCCCTCTTTCTCTCCCCACTTATCATTCCTTTTTCTCCTTCATTTAAATCTACCCACGCTCCTGTATCGCTCTGTGATTCTCAAAGGGCAGACAAAACATGGAAAAAGTGTCGGCGGGATGAGATCACTTCAAACTCATTGAGGATTAGAGAGGGACACAGCCAACTTTCTTTTGGCACAGGTGCAGCATTTTTTTCTGAGTTTACATTTCGGCATACCTTATAAAACAAAAGCTGAGTATCTCTGTGTTTGCTTTAGTTTGTCACAGACAGCTGAGAGCGGGCACAGTGGTAAATTTAGAGCCTTTGACAAAGTGCCAATCAGGAAATTATAGTTATCACAGCCAGTGAACACTCAAGTTTTTCCTCTCAGGCTGGAATTTTTAGCCTGGCTGTTGGTGCGGGACACGTTGTCAGGGACCGAGTAATTGGTTCAGCCTGTGCTGGGCTCAGCTCAAACTTGGTGCGTCATGCTGCTTTTGCCACCAATAAAACAGTCAAAGCAGACAGAAATATCTGTGTGCTCTTCTCTGGTCAAAGGTAATGGGTGAGTTTTACTGCACGTCTGGGATCTGATGAGAAAACAAGTAGGCTGCACCACAGTTACTGTAACATAAACTCACTACATCTTTACTAGGCAATACTACACTTGTCAAGTCTGACGGCTCATCAGTCTTTTAATATTTCACTGTTTGATAGTGATTGTTGCCATGAGTGAATAAAACTGTATTTGGTATTTCCCAACTACATAAAAACAGTTTAAACGTGTTTTTTCATGAAAAATAAGTGAATTATCCTAATTGAACCATGATCTGTGGGAGGTGAAGAACACCATTGCACTAAATATTGATGGTTCAGGAATATCATTGCTGTACCTGACAAATGAGGAGGGTTATAACTGAAAACGCAGATGGCCGAGCCCAAGGCCGCGTGTCTCTAGCTCTCTGAGGCCGGGCAAAGGCCATGTGGAGGCAAGGTCTGGCCACAGTAAATAATAATACTTTTTTCTTCTTCCTTTGAGACAGGGCATTCACATTCACAACATCCTGACTGGGATTCAAACCCCCAGCCTCCCAATGCAAGCTCAGTGGCATTACTGACCTCCAGCTCCATGTGTTGATTAATGGTAGCCTACCTTAAATCAGATTATTAGGAACATCTTGGCTGTTTGTGGTGTTTTTTAGCACAATTATCTGTCTGTGCAGTGTGTGGCTCCTGATGCTGAGGGTGTGAGCTTGCTTGACAGAGATCACATTGAAGTGCCCCCTGTGGCACTCTCAAAAATTTGTGCAAGACATTTTCTAGTTCCTTTTCTTAGCTGAAAACATTTCAATGACCCTCTTGTAGAGACTATGGTGAGACTAGCTGAACATCAGCTGCAACAATATGTGCTGTGAACTGTCTTGGGTTGTTGATGGAAACTCACAGATATAAACACATAACACACATACCCTGGTGTTTCAATGATGAAGCAGCTGACACCTGGTGGCAAAGTCAGTGAGGTGCAGCCCAACAACACAATCACCATGGCAGCCCTGGCATGTTTCTGCTACACATGGCTGTGATATAAGATGCACTATATTTATTCTATTTGGCAAAATAGCCCTAAAGCTGTATCAAAACAGATATTTTACAGAAACAATGGATTCTTATAATGGGGACTGGATATATCTGAAACAACCTCAGTATCACTGGTGCATTGCACTTTCCCAATACCATGCTGTATCACTTAATTTTTCAACTTCTTTGTTTTGATTCAAGTCCAGAGTTGTGTAGCTACCTGGCAAAGTATCAGCAAAGAGCCATGACATGTCTTTTGTGCACTGTACATGACTGAGATGTGGTTTATTTGTAGCACTGACGTTTAATCAGTGATTCTGATCCCTGTATAATTAGACCACATACCTTTCTGTCTTCAACCTAAATCTCCTTACAGCACAGACGGTAATCTCACTGCACCAGCAGAAAAAGCTCATGCACCAGCTCTGTGCTGCTGTAAGCTGATGGCCTGTCAGTCATTTCACGAAACCAGTTTTCTTTGAATAAATGCCCTGCCTTTCTGGCACCTATAGTGTAGATCTGGGTGATATGATATAGGCCTTATATTGTTACTTCGCCCTGACACACCTGTTGTATTATTGACACATACATTTGCTCAGATGTGATTGTGCTCATTATAGTAAAACAGCTGCACTTGTTTTTTCCCCCCTCACATGCAACAAGGAAACACCTGGAGCCTCAAGCAGAAAGAACCGTTAGTTTGTTTACGGCAGACTTTTACCACAAAGTGGCACAAACTCGGGGCACTTTTTACTTCGAGGCAGCTGTTGTATAAACCCTTTGAGGTGGGATGCAACACCACCTGCTGCAGCTCTTAAGTTTTATTTATTAACATGCACTCAGCTTGTCATTATCTGAATCTAAATATAATTAATGCAGTTTACATAAACCCACAGTTGTGTTTCTGGCTTGGTTGAAGCTTGTAGAGGACTCAAATGGGAATAACCCACCTAACATCTCTAGTTTAGCTAAAACCACGTCTTCAAGGCAGACGCCAGTTGCACATAAAATGGCAACCACCGTAGGTAGTAGGAAAAAGACCCCAGCGAGGAGCCTGAACTATCTCCATGATTGCAGCGTGCACTTACACCGTCCTGCACTGTGGGATTTAATATCCACATCATCTGATACACACTGATGAACTCACCTCCCCGTTAGCTGCACCAGATGTGCACAGTCATGCTAGAAAAGACCACATTATCAGCAGTCTGCAGGTCGTGTTGCAGGATCTGGCTCGTTACTGACTGGGGGCCATGATGTTCACATACCATGCATAGTTTCGACCTGCAGGGCACAATGAGCAGCGCTAACATTAGCCTACTTAACTGCTACTTCATTGAAAGAAACTGAAAGTCACATTTTCCAGGGACTCATGGCCTACTGAAGCTGAACACAAACTCAGCAGCTAGTGAGTGAATATGTGAAATGAAGTTAGCATTTAGCCTCAGACAGCACAACGAATGGTAACCATTGTTTTGTTTTTGTATGAAACAGGCATTTATTAAATAAAAAAAAAGAGAGAGAGGGCGAGAAAACATGCGAAACAAGACAGCTTTTATCAGGACGAGTTGCTCTTTCGATGAGGAGTGGGTGGCCCTTAAAAGGGCCTTTGGGTGTAAAGTTATTAGCCGACGAGTTAATACTCTTGAGACTGAGATGAGGCCTTCTTTCCCGCCTTGCCGGAGCTCGGCGCGGACTGCCCGGTCTTCTTGGGCAGCAGGACGGCCTGGATGTTGGGCAGCACGCCGCCCTGGGCGATGGTGACTCCGCCGAGCAGCTTGTTCAGCTCCTCGTCGTTGCGGACGGCCAGCTGCAGGTGGCGGGGGATGATACGGGTCTTCTTGTTGTCCCTGGCGGCGTTGCCGGCCAGCTCCAGGATCTCGGCGGTGAGGTACTCCAGCACGGCGGCCAGGTACACGGGGGCCCCGGCGCCCACCCTCTCGGCGTAGTTCCCCTTGCGGAGGAGACGGTGGACACGGCCCACGGGGAACTGCAGCCCGGCGCGGGAGCTGCGGGTCTTGGCCTTAGCGCGGGCCTTGGCGCCGGTCTTTCCTCTTCCAGACATCGTTGGTTGTAGGTTTCGCGTTTTCAAAACAGAATCCTGTAATGATAGGGGGAATGCAGCACGACCTGGATATAAACCCCCGGCGAGGTCCCGCCCTCAGACGCGATTGGCTGTTGGAGTGAAACTGCTCGAACGTGATTGGCTGTGGGGGGTCGAAGGGAAGTGAAAGCCTGACCAATCACGATAGGTCTTACTGAAGCAACGAAGGCGATTGGCTGTTACGGCTGCTTGTTGTCACGTGTATGAAGGGGGGCGTAAGAGAGACCAATCCAACAGCTTCCCTCCAGCTTTAAAGTTTTTAGCGCGTTCGTTCACAAAAAAAAAAACAGTGAAAGTGATAAAGTCAAGAAGAATATATGAGAATGAATGGTTTTAAAGATCAAATTCGCTAAATGATCTAAATGTTTTATATGACAATAATGAGCTTCACCCAGGGTTTTCAAAAGACTGTGGCGTCTCTTCCTCTCTGTCCATACAGGCCCCTCACCCACCTTAGTTGACTTGATTTGTTTTGCTCTTGAAGTCATTTCTGATCCTTGGAAAGTGGGGGAGGGTAACTTGTGGTGTGTTTTCCTTACATTCACTGCAGCCTCTAGTGCAGCCACTGGAAACCTCTGAAATACTCAAAGACCATCTAAAATCCTGTTAAAAGCTTTCTTGTTGCATTTGCATTTTCTATTCTTATGTGAAATTATAATCAGGCACTCAGAAAATCTGTCTATTTACATCTACATACTGATTTTAAACCATGTGGGCCTGATAGTGACTGAAAATGCAACTGTAATGCTGTAACTCCAGAATAATGCTTGCAAAAGAGTCAGGAACAGACAGTCTAGGGTAGAAACCAAGTGAGCTTTCAAAAATAATTTATTTGAAATAAATTAAACATTTTAAGTATAACAACAGAAATTACACATCTCAAATTTGCAGCCTCTTCCTGTTTCACATTCCAGCCACACAATGTGCCTTTTGATGATGAAGTGGCTTTGTTCATTTCTTCAGCATTTTGAATTTGTTGAATTTGTGTCCATTAGAGTCCTTTTGACAGCATTGGCTCCATGATTATGATCCCTTTTTTTCTTTTCTTTTCTTTTTTCTTTTTTTTTCTTTTTTACAGCTTTTAATTCTATTGTTGCAAATAAACATGAAGAGAAAATCAAAATGATTTCATTTGGTTTTTAAAGTTCCATAATAAATGCAGTCGGTTAAAAGATTTTTCATTTTCTCTGACAAAACACAATTAGCCAAAACTGTATATACATTTTCACACACTGGTTATGCCTCTGAGGGTGAAGCGGTTTCCTCATATCTCTAGTTGGTGCAGTAATTTCGATTCTAGCCCTGAGTGCGTCCACTCCACCCATCAACATGTCATAAACTTTGATAAACTTGTTGCTCACAGCAGAACACTTCTTAACTCTTCCTTAAGACCTCTAAAAACTGCGGCACTGTTGCAATAGTGTTACTCGTCATTTCTAACTTAAATTTGTTTAAAAAGAAATACAATATGATAATGCACCTACAGTAGATGGTACAGGATAGGTTTTAATTACAAGCGAATCACATGAGAGCTTTAAACGTATGCAATCTTGCTGCACAGTAATGAGTTATTGCAATAATAAAATGTCCATATGAGTGTCAAAGTCTTTTTAACTTTTCACTTATTTAAGCCAACAGGAGATGCAAGGAAAGCAGGACCTGATCATTCGTTTTATAGTCATAATATTAAAAAAATGAAAATCATTTCCCCGCATGAGTAGTCCTCTAGAGAGCCTGGCTGGTTGAAGTTTCATAAGCAAACTCAAATGCATTTATGAGCTAAACCTCAAATTAAAAATCCACAGAAAGTACCTTTATAAAATAAAAAGTACAGTAAATATATTATCTTTTATGCTTCTTATATAAGATACAACATTGAGCAACTTTCTAAAAACCAATGTATGTATAAGCAATTATGGATGGACATTACAGCTAGATTACAAATGATGCTTCTTAACCCACTTAAACTATGTGAAATTACATTTTCATGGAAAAACACAGCTTGTCTCTAGTTTATAGTATATAATGCAACTATGATGACTCACTTTTTTGGGAGTAAAATAAATAGCACTTGTTTCATGAGAACCACATAATAATAAATTACCATTATACAACCCAGGAACTTTACATGTGCTGTTAAAAAAAACTTAAGTCAAAAGTGCAACCAATAATTACAATTTTTGTACTGGTATTTTAAATCACTGTAGTTTAAGAGCATTTCCACCAGCACAAACACTCCCACTGTGGTTTGTGTTCAAACAGGACACACGGCTTTTCATTGTAGTTATTCCCTTCTACTCACTGAGCAGCAGATTTCTCCTTTAAAAAAACAGATTTCATAATCACAGTTAAACCTCAGTGATGTGATCAAATATGACTTCTGTCCTGAAGGTGCAATAATTTGTCTCCAGAGGAAAGCCCTGCCAGAGGTATCCTCTTTGCAACATGCACAAGTGATCACCCGCCTGGGGTGTTCAACCTGTCACAGACTGGACTTAAGGAGTAGTAGTTGTTCTTCTGACAGTATCAACAGAGACTTTGGTTCAATCCCATTAAATCAGGATGGCCCATGTCCTACCCAAACAATGATAATCACTTATCCACTGAGCTCGCTCCTCCATTGGTAGCCGTGCCTTTGCCTTTTGATTTGCCCGATGAGCGGAAAGAAAAGCGTTTGATGAGACGACGGGAGAAGCTGCCAGACTTTTTACGGCTGCTGGCTGCAGCAGCAGCAAAGTTATTGCCCATATTAGAGATGTCTTCGTGGGACTGGCTGAGGCAGGACTCCTTCTCTCGATGTCTCCTGCGGAACAGCAGCTTCGTCCCGCTCTGTAGAAAGCCCACTGCAGGAGGCACACAGACAGAGGGACATTAGGAGCTTGTAGAATGACACTACCCAATCATCCAACAAGTAATTTTAAGAATTAATCAACTGATTTCATCAATACGCTCCCTTATTAAATTGATAATCAAATTGAATTGAGCACTAATCCATTCAATACCACTTTCATCTGGTGGGTGTATGTTACAGCATGGCCTCCAGAGGGCAGCAGCAAACCTTTAGGATCACTGGTGTTACAGTATATGCCCTGTTAAGTCATTGTTTTGATGTTATGTAAGGCTATATAAAAGATTTGTTTGCATGTGAAACAACAAACACACTTTACTGCAGTGACTTATGAAAATGAAAATAAACCCCCATCCGGTGTAGAAAGGACGAAGGAATCTAAATCAACTCTTTAATATTTGCTGCAACTGTGAGAATAGGAACAACTTGCAATCAAACATCTTGCAAAAAACATAATCTGAATATTGCTGAATACTGTGTTACCGAATTAGCAAAAGACTTAACTGAACAGTGTTAGGGGAAACTGAATCTTTTAGTGTCTGGGCCAGTGCATTGTTACCTTTGTGGTCCTTGAGGCTGCGGGTTTCCAAGGCACCAGTGGAGCCAGTGTCCGACTCCACATCGTCTACAGACGGACGCTCCGACACATCGGAGGGTGTCGTTTCATCAGGGTCCTGGTGATGTCCCGCTCCGAAATGGTTGCCATGCATGGCTGCATCCATGGCTGCAGCGTAGCCGCTCGATAATGCACAGTCGTCCTCCGAGAGTGGAACCTAAGGGGTGTGACACACTGAGTCAATTTAGGCTCCTTTGAAAATGCTGGCACAATTAATTAAGGGGTTATATAGGACACAGGAGGAGGGATGCAGTGAAGTGTGTAACTACTAATCTTAACCTAAAAACGCTGCTGAAGATTAACTCAAAATGGTATGGCAATTATTTTTTGAAGTGCACACTTCATTGTGTGCATTTTTACAATTTCAGCCTTGTGACACCTGCACATTTTAGTGACGATTGTGTGAGGTTTCATTCTACATTTCTACAGGGTTTAGGGCAGAAATTAGGTCAGGAGACTCTCATTCGGCTACACTGTGGTCCAACAGGGGGGTTGCTACTGTGCACTAAAATGAGATCACACTCATTTCGCCTGGTTCTATGTTGTATTTCAGATCAGTAGGTTTCGTTCATTAGTGACTCATTTACTCGAAGTGAAGACAAAAAACAAATAAATAATATTATTTTCACTTGCAGAAATGGCTGTGCAAAACACTCACATCATTTGGATAGGTGCGCAAATTCTGCAAATTGAGTTTTCAAGCAGTTTCATGTAAATGTACTATTTGTAACGTTCAAAAAACCTTGATAGTAATACCACCAGTGGCCATTAATGAAATGCACTGAGTATCCAGTTGCTGGGGGTCACACACATGCTCACACTCTGGAGGTAGCTGTGCAAGCAAGCATTAAGCGTCAGAGACATCGGCCAGAACAGTGACGTAGAATACACAAGACTGAATGTGGTTGACTGATAGATGAGGCAACTTAAGTTACACTGTTAGTAAATGAGAGAGCCATGGAAGATCTCACGTTTTATGTTACGTTAAAACCTCTTCACACATTGGCAATAAAGAAGTGATAGTTAAATGTGAATTGCTTCATATTCTTTAATCTACCTTTAAAAATACACTGTACTATTCATCTTAAAAGGTGAATGGGCGCCTCCTGTGACACAAAATCCATCCTCTGACCTTTGACACGCCCGAGATGATCAGTGTGCTCCTTTTTGTTGGCGTCTTGCGCGCTACCTTGGATGCAGACTCTGTCAGCTGGCGGATGGCAGTCTCTGCAACAGGATCCAGGCCATTAGAGAGGCGGCTGCTCTCTGAGCAACAAAAACATAAATATGTAAATCAGCACTACGCTGGTACACTGCAATATACTCAATATACTAGTCAAATACACATTTGTCTATCAAATATTAAACATACTGTTCTATAAGAATGTTAATGATGTATTCAATATTTTCTGTTGTGTTTCTCTGACGTGTTTTGTACTTTGCTTCGTGTAAGGAAGTGGCGTCTCTATGTAAAGCTGTTAAGGATTAAGGTTCACCTGCAGAGAGAGAGTGCATGACACATACTGAAAAGTGCATTTCTCTCATCTCGTATTACACCACTGCTTGTTGCTTATCCTGCTTTGCATCTGTTATGTAAAACAATGCCTTGGCCTTTCAGTCTAGCACTCACTGCTGGAGTTGGGGCTGGTGTTGCCTCTGCCGTCAGACAGGATGATGGGTTTGTTCTCCGTCACCTCCACTTTGGACGGCGAACGCAGAGGCGAATCACCTGAAGGGCGTCGTCATCATAAATCATATATCCCAGTATCACAACATCGTTTTATAAAGCAATATACGACATCACTGTCCTTCACTCTGTGACTTTACCTGGACTGCGTTCCAGTTTAGGTCGGGACTGGACGGTGGTGACCGTGGTGACGATGGTTCCATCCGGCATGATGGTCCGGTCCACGTCGACCTTCTTGGTGGGGGTGAGTGAGGAACGAAGTGGCAAAGCATTGTGGACGCCGCAAGGCTCGTCTGTTTCCACATACAGCAGCTGGAAGAAACAAACAACAAACGGAGTCAGATACTCCTACACCAGTAGGGGAGGTAGTCAATTCATTAAAAAGAAGACACTCTATTACGGAGCTGGACACTCAAACTATTCAAACTGCTGGCACAATTTGAGATAACTAACCAGCAGGTACAACACGTACAACACCGGAGATGCTATCTCATCTCTTGTTTGGTATTTTTGAATCTTTTGTTAAAGAACAACAGGTAATGTACCAACATAAAATGTGGCACTACAAAGATGCTTCTGCCCTCCTTGAAGAAAGGAGTAGATTGAAAGAAGAAAAGAAAAGCCACAAGTTGGTTGCTGAAAAGGTCAGAGGAGATCTGAGTGAGCTATTACAGGCGAGACAATGGACTGCATCAGCTGTTACACAACTCTCCCTCTCCTTTTGTTGTGAGTCTTTGTTTTCTTCCAGCTTGCTTGGTGTTAGATGATAAACTGTGATGTAACTGTTCACTTTAAAGCACGAGGATGGTTTTGCAACAGTTTTCTATCATTTTGCAGCGATGCTTCCTATTGTCACTCACTTCTGTTGTGATAGTAGCGTGTGGTGCCAAGCCGTGACCCGGGCCTATTGACAGTATATGTTGTCCAGTGGGAACTTTGCACCGGGGATCCAAGGCGATGGATGCGTGACCAGGCAGGAATTCTACCCAAGAAAAAGGAAAGTCGTCACATATTTGTAGAAACAGCCTGAAAACCTATTTAACACGTAGCAGCGAAGGCCCCGCGGGAGCATCTACTGACATTTTATACATCTTAAATTGCTAACAATGAGTGTTACGGCGAGACTGCCAGCGCTGCGTTTTAAGCATTGATGATTTTGCTTAAGTAAAATCCTGCTGATCATGATCCTGAACAGCAGCCAATCGTAAATTGTTATCGAGCAATGCCTTACGTTCTCTTTTGCCTTTCCGCTCCAGAAGCCTGACTCTCAGCTCTTTGGTTTCTGGGCCCAGCTCCCTTCATCACAGAGAAAACAGCTGTGTTAGAGTTACAGAGAAACTCCAACATGCAAAAAATGACACTGAATAATGTGACTTTTTCTCTCAGGCAAGATTATCCTCTCGTTTTGGAATAAATGTACACAATTACAAGTCTTTATCAGCAGCTTGACGTCACAGATGTTGTCTTACAGAGTCATTTCTTCGCTCCATTCCAGCGGGGCGTTGGAGTTGCTGGGCACAGACAGGAAGCGGGTGGTCCTCTCCGTGCAGGGCTGGTCAAGGCTCAGGACACAGCACAGCTCCTCTGGTCTAGACCACTGACCTGCAGACACACAGCGACGCAGTGAGACCTCGGCAATCAGCAGGAAGCTCAACGGACATGATCTGACGCCAACGGAAAAAATCTGACCTTTACTTAAGGTCGCCCTGAGCTGCCGGAGCTGTAGCTGCCGCACCGAGACACTCTGGGATACAGAGTTCAGTCCCACTGACAGACGGTCCATGGGGGCCTGGGAGCATTTAGAAAAAAATGTAGATCTCAATAGCAAAACCAGCTGAAGCACAGGACCTACAGTACAACATCCACTCATAACCATTTATTTATGTCAGGAAACCTAAACAATATTTATTCTCACCGAAGGACTGGACACACAGGTCTTGAGGTTGAGGACCATGGCTGGCTGAGTGCTGAACAGAGTGTCCTCTATCATCTCCTTAATCATGGTCAGGTCTGCCTCGGCCTCGGTGCCCTGAGAAGAAAAAGAAGCAACTGGTTATTCTCTAATAAATACGGGCACAAAGTGGGGCTTTTAATACATTTTGTGCCTGATTCTATCCAACAACATCTACAAGGAACAAATAGAAAGTGGTGGTTTACTGTTGTTTTACTCTAAAAGCCATTTAGTTTGTTCAAAAACATTGCCCCTATGGGACTGAATCATATCTTAGATTTTCTTGGTGATAAAAATAACAGTATAGATTTCTCTGATCTTCTAAGATTCAGTGAGTATCCATGGGGTTTGTTTTTCAGTGGTGAAAACAATTTCACATGTTCAGTATTTGTTTGTTTTTTTCTCCTATTTTTATTGGCTTTGTTGCACATTTATGTAACAACAACAACGGCATTTCCTCTGTGACTCATAATGACTTTTAATAGGGTTGTGACTCACATGCAAAGCATTACATGATGACTGAGATTTATGAAAAGAATGTGACCAAAAAGCTTGAACGCAGTCACAGGAACATTTGCATTACGTGCATTTCCTTTTTCTGAATGTCCGTGTGGATGTAGTGGTACCACGGTTAGACGTTGTGTCACCTGTCTCTGCAGCTTGCACGGAGACACAGTCAGAGAAAACGACGGCTGCTTGGAAAGAGTCCAGGACATCAGCAGACCCTCGTCCTCCATCTCCTCCAAACACACCAACACCTGATGGAGACAAAAAGGGTGAGCAAAGTTGGAAAAGCAGGTGAACAGATTCGCAATTACAATAGATTACAAAGTAATACAGAAAGGATTAAATGTGTAGCATTCTTAAAGGGATAGTTCAACATTTTGGCAAATTGGCCCATTGCCATAATCGCTATAGTCATAGCAGTAGGTTCATTACCTTTAATTGTAGGTGTAAGCTATTTTCAGTACGGCGGAGCGCAGCAGCTGGCTGCTCAGAGCTACGCTATGGAGGCTAACGGAATTTCTTGGTTTCCCTCATTAAACTCATCAAATTCAACATCCCAAAACTCCACAGCGCTTTTGTAGACAAGTTGTGAGCTGCACAACCACCACGCTATGAGATAATGACGGAACGATACGAAACGGAGCCGTTTTCGAGGTAAATTCATACAAAACCGCTGATGCGCGTTGCGTTCAGGGACAGTTTTTCAGCAAGCAGTCTCCGTATTTACCCTGTATTTACCTCGAAAACGGCTCCGTTTCGTATCGTTCCGTCATTATCTCATAGCGTGGTGGTTGTGCAGGTCACAACTTGTCTACAAAAGCGCTGTGGAGTTTTGGGATGTTGAATTTGATGAGTTTAATGAGGGAAACCAAGAAATTCCGTTAGCCTCCATAGCGTAGCTCTGAGCAGCCAGCTGCTGCGCTCCGCCGTACTGAAAATAGCTTACACCTACAATTAAAGGTAATGAACCTACTGCTATGACTATAGCGATTATGGCAATGGGCCAATTTGCCAAAATGTTGAACTATCCCTTTAAATCAATCTTTATTCTGATGATTTTGCACAATGTCACATTTGGAGGATGACCAGCCTTTGCTTACTTTATAAAACAACATATAACGCTTGTCTTCAGCGCATAAGGAAATTTTTTCCTACAAAACTAGTTGGTGAAAGGAGTGCACATGGAAAATCAATTTGAACATAAAAACCCTCTTCAGTGAAGTGCGGGAGAAAACAATCACATGTCTGAGACAGGAAGCAACGTGATTTATGAGAAACAGGTTCTTGGTTTTGGAAAATACTGTTGCAGCAACTGGAACAACACAGAGGTTATTCAAGTTCCACATTTAATGACATTGACAGTGATGGCGGGGCTATAAGCGATTTTAGTGTAAATTTGAACATTTGAATATCAATGCAAATGCTGCTCTGACATTCTCATTTGTTTCAGGGGGCCTGCCCTCAAATGTGCAAATTGCTAAAATCCAGGTGGTGAGCTTTTGTACCTTTGTCACCATAGGTGCTATAGTGATCTGATAGGTGTCCATGGAAACAGCAGCGTGTGACTGCTGGGTGACCGTCACAGGAAATGTCACTGTGTCCACCCTACAGTTACAGTGTAAAACCTGTAAAATAAAAAGCAGATTGACAAAAATGAAAAAAAAAAAAAAAACACTAAACAGGACACATATAAATGTTTTATGTTTTTTTGAAAGAGCAAGTTTTGCTCATTAGTAACAGACAAACCATCAAACCATCTTGTGGACTATTAAAATCTGTGTCATCATCTGCATCTCACTTGACCCAGAAATTTTTTGTCATGCATTGCTCCAATTAAAATTCACTGACTAAAGATGCCAGCTTTAGATGTTAATCCCTCCGTTATTGCAGCTGTATTGAACGCGGACCACAAAGATTTACTTACCATTCGGTGCGCTGATTGGTCAGTGCAGGTCACACTGTCTATTGCAGCAGCAGCAGTTAACTGGAGACTGCTGTCAAAAGTGATCTGGATGGAGCTCTGGCAGAGAGAGAGAGAGGAAGAGAACAAATGTCCTGAATATTACACAAGAGACAACTTGGTGATGACATAAAAGATTTTGTACTGCAGTGATAAAGCCTTTAATGAAGCCGGTAAGCAGTTAGTCATAGTCCTTAAAGATGTTAGTTCAATGAAAAAGCTGCCGAACCCTAACTAACATGCAAATCGATGATGGACCTCATGAATTTTAAGCATGTTTTGTATCAGACATCAAAGAGTGTCACTGATCTTTGCTCTGAGTTATTAGACGATCACTTTCACACAATACTGATTCCATAGAAACAAAATAACACTTCCCTGTGTACAAAATTTGTGATTAAAAAAAGAAGAATATTACAGTCATATTTCTTTCTCTGCTACAGTTTACAGGTGAAAAGTCAATAAATTATCAGAAATCAATTACAGACTCTTTAAGATGCCATAATAATTACTGTATTCACTACGCATGGCAAAGCACAAATGCAATTCAAGCCCAGGCAGCTCTGAGGATTTGTGCACTCAAATGAATAACGCCTGAAGATACTGGCAAAAAAAATTACAACATATGTTTGACCAAAGGGTGGTGGAGAGTATATTCAATTTAATATGAGCATTTCTTATAATAAAAAAGTTGCAAATCCCCTTTTGTCACACTGCAACCGTTTCAGGCTGCTCAGACCTCACAGCAGCATCCATCATAAAGACCGTATCAGCCAATGCTTTTGTCATGCTACAGGAAGGCAGAAGATTGAAAAAAAACAAAAAACATTTCGAACAAGATTAATTATCATCTCAGTTGCAGGAAAAGATTCACCATGATTGTGGAAACACCAGTGGCCCAGTATCACTGTGTGTGTGTGTGTGTGTGTGCCAGAGGATCTGTTACACTGGACAGCTTTAACTAGCTCAGGAGACGCAAGAGAGAGAAAACAAATCCCCTATTGTCAGGGCATATGTTCCTCTGGGTGCAAGTCTATATACAGTCAGAGGTCCAGGTCCAATCTCTACCCAACACAACAGTGGAGGCGGGGCAGAGGTGGGAGGATGATATAACGAAGTTTGTGGTGTGTGTCCCTATGTGTGTGTGTGTGTGTCAGTGTTTCAGCCAGAAGGAGGGCAGGAAGCCAACTGCGATGCTGCAAGCTTACGTAGTTTCCCTGGACCAAACCCTGCAGTCACATGACTACAGCGTACAACCGGCCGGGTGTGTTTACTTCGGCTGACTGGAGCCTCTAAAACTGCTCAGTCACCCAGCCGCTCGTTACTTTCAAAGCGCAGAACAAATATGATGTGATGTACTGCAGATTGAGCGGCTTTAGGATGAACATTTACTCACAGGATTCTCACTGTGTGTTACTAAAGGTTTACACCACTGCAGTCAAACACCACTGGCATCTACTGTATGTAATTAATTGGTCTAATTCTGAGCCAGCAAAAAATATTCAATGTTTCTCTTAGTATTCTGCAAAAGTATTTACAGTGAGAACAAAATAATTTTAAATTTTTTGGCATTTTACATTTATTATATTGATTTGGCATGAAAGAAGAGAGGAAATTATTATTTCCCTGACAATAAAAGTTCAATTATGTGATATCTGTCTTAACTCCTATGCCACTGGTTACCTCCCAGTATCAAATCTAAAACCCCCCAAGACCTCAATTTATAACAAGTGATTGCCTAGATGCGTGTGTGTGTTTTTTTAATGTCAACATACTAATCCATGACAAAAAGAAACTGACAACGCTACATTTTTGCAAATCACTTTAGGACACACAGCAGCACAAACTTGCCAAGTTGTGTCAATCAAAGTCTTTGCATGGCTGAGAGGGGGTTGCGTCATCAGATCTCCAGTCTTTGTTGTTTCTGCCAGGGGGTGTTGATATAATTTTCTGTAAATAATCACTCTCTGGGCTGAACTACAATTCCAGCATTGTGTGTTTTCTGGGTTCATCACAATGCTTGTTGAACATTTTGAAGGATACACGCTTGAAAGCTTGTCCTGAACGCAGCAACAGCCATCACTCAATATTGAGGTCTAACATGGCCATGAAAATGTAAGGCTGCAAAATATTCAACAATTCTGACTCTTTTTATCTTTTTCAGTGAAGCACGGGATATTTAAACTGTCATATGTTTGCGGTTTTCTGCTCCTTCACAGGGAGTTTGCTTAGACATTTCACATCCATTGGCTTCATTGGTAGCCATCTGGTGCACTGTGGTGTTGTCTATCCTCCTGGCAGAGACCGCAGAGCTCATTTTGTCACGGACAGGGCAACACTAGCAGCATAACTACAGATTTGTCCTTGTGAACCACCGCTGTTCAACTGAGTGTATGTGTGGAGGGTATTTCTGGGAAGGAGACAGCTCCTGAGGACATCCACGGTGTCACTTCAGGTTTGTCAGCGTCATCCCCTTTGGGTCCGACGAGCTGAACTCCTCTGAAAAGCATGTGGGTCAACCAGAAATACACTCCCCCTGTGGCTTTTGTTGACCCTCATCTTCCTCTCCTGTCTTTTCTTTTAGTTGTACGTATCTGAAATTCATGCGACAACAGGGGATAAACTTTGTGGAGAAGAAAAAGCATTTCTGATGTAGTTTACTTTTACTGAACAACAACATAATCCAATGCTTGGGGATAATGAAATATTTAAGATCAGTTAAAATTGTATGAAAGGAAAACATTTTGCCTAAATACACAAATTGAAAACAATGTTACAACTGCTAAGAAAATAAGCAAATGTTAGCATGCTAATACACTTAACTAAAAGTAATAATTACATGCTATGGATCAATAAATTATGAGTGTAATTCTAGCTGCTAGCACTTAGCCTCTCTCTACTGCTAGCATAGCTTTTAGTCCATCAGTTGTTGAAAATTATCAAATACCTCAGCCATTAATCACAGTTTGCTAAATATAAATAGCTAGTATTTATTAGTAGAGTAGTTATATAAATTTAACTTGATTTCATATTTCCAATTTTATATTTACTAGTGTTTTAAGAAATGATGCACAAGTTAAACATGAAACTATTTAGCCTAATCTATGAAATACATAAAGACTGCAAGGACTTCCATCTTAAGCATTTCTGACCCAGCTTCACTTAACATTCTAACACAGTGAGTGTAATAATAACAAAAATGCATTATGTGTGCCTCATTTTAAAAACTAAGTCAAAGGAGCAGCCTAGTTGGAGATCAATGTCTGCCACAGTAGAATTTTAATAATATAATGTGATTTATTTTTGCCATGGCTGTAAAATTATTTGTGACATTTGTGACTGAGGGATAAAAAGTTTTGCTTCCTGTGCTATCAAAGCAAATGAATGCTGAGTGCTTAACATCCCCTGTCGTTAAGAAGAAATCTACTTGAGCATAATCGTGGGGCATTAATTATCTACCGGCAGCTCACAGTCAGAGAGGGAAGAAGTGAACTGTGGCCTCATGCTAATCACCAGGCTCTTTATAATTGCAGATCTTGAATGGACGGGGAGCTTCCTTCCCTGCAGATGCACACTCGTGAGCTCCATTAGCCCTCCTCCTCCTCCTCCTCCTCCCACTGAACCCCGTGACGATGTCTTGACATCATCTGTCAGCTGCAGATGCACACGCAGTCCGACGATGCTTTTATGATCTTGCAGGTCCAAGCGGTCAACCAGTCCGGCCCTTCAAGCCTCCTCCACAAACTAATCCAGTCCGAGACATCTGAATAGCTCCATATCAAGTTCACTCTGCCAAGGCAAGATTATAGCCAGAGGCTCCCGCAGTAATACTTGAGCAGACAGACATTTTCTCTGGATAAACAACTGAGTCATGATGAAACAAGTTGAATCATGGGATTACTGTCCAAAGGTGCAGGAGGAAGACCAAACAGTCCAGTGTGCTGTTCAGGCAGCTTGATCTCTTTCTGAACATATTCACTCTCTTTGTATATTCACAATTGGACATGAACAACTGAGTCCTTATCATTCTTGATTGAAGTGTTTGTGGAGAAATCACCACCACTTAACCTGACATGCTGGTTGTCACATACACACACACACACACACACACACACATGTGTATGTGTGTGTTTCTGCAGTGAGAGGATGTCCTTCTGTTGACATCGCCACATATAACCAGCTGCAATGAAGCCTCCGGCCAAATCCCTGGATTACAGTGACACAGGAAGAGTGAGAGTGTGTGTGTCTGTGTGTGTGTGTATCTGTGTGTGTGTGTGTGTGAGGGAGGGTGTCTTCTTCAGAAACCTATAAATCAACATTTGTCGACTGGAGATAGACTTGACGTATCTTTCAAACTCGACAGAGCCCAGCTGCAGCACAGGGCCAGTGCTCAAACACTCAGCTCCTCACCCTGGGGTCGCAGTTGTCTTCTCTTATCTATATCTTAGAGACAGGAAACCAAACCTCTTGACTAAATATCTTAAAGGGAGAAGCAGTATGAGCCACTGTCAGTAACATTATCTCCTCGCATAATGCTTTGTTTGATGAGCTCGTACACACTCGGCTGAACATCTCTGCAGCACCAATGTAACTATAGACCTGGCAGCATCTTCGCATGTGTTATAGTGTTTCCTTTTCCTATTGCTTCCTCAATATCTGTCTCATCCTGTAGGTTTGAGTACTGGATTTCAGAGATCTGAGTCAGGCCTTCCTCTGGGATGGAGGGTTTTGCTACAAGGACACAGTATTTGGACAACACTCAAATCAGTGAGACGGCAGACTTGTGTGAATCAAAGTTACAGTGACCCACTAATGAATATGATATCTCATACTCAGATCTGCTTTTTTGCATTACACCTAAGTGAAATAGTGCTTAAATAGACATTTTTCAAAAACCTTCCTTTTGAACTTGCTAATGAAGTTGCCATAATGTCCATCCATATTACTGTGCACAGCTGAGCACACTGACTTAAAACACTCTGTCCTGCTGACTGAAATTGCATTTGTTGGTCAAGCAGAAAATCCATGTCCTGAAAAGGATATCATGTTCCACAATGATCTTACCAGCAACTGTATCAAAAACCATTATGTGGGAATAAGCTAAGCTAGACGGCTACAGCGGTCTGCATACTGTGTGAGTTCTTTTCACCTGTAATTTGCGAATATAGAGAAAGTGCTGAACTTTCAAAAGACTTTATAAAAGGTTTTATCCACTGCCTTGGAGCTAAATCAGTGATTAAGTTACACAGTTTATAGGCTACCTCCTCGTGGTATGGTCATATTTCACACCCCTAGAATACACTGGTGGATCTGACTTATTTAAATGCAGCACTAAAACCAGAAAGGTTGCACGCTCTCTGTGTGTAATTAAGTAATAGCTCAACTGAACTTCAGGGACTTGATGCAGAATCATTTAATGGGCCCCAGTTTTAAAATGGCATGTTAATTTATTCATTTATTTATGGATGATGGAAATAAACATAATCAGGGCTAGATCTCCCCAAGTTTCACTAATAGCGCTGCATGACAATTATATTTTCTTGATTAAAGGAATAGCTCAACATTAGCTGTCATTAGATGAGATAGATATAACTCTGATGGAGTCTCTGCTGGTTGCTTGACAACGTCATGACGAGACTTCAGGAAGTCCTTGCTCCCAGCCAAAAATAGTGCAGCACATAACCCCCTGTAAAACAACAATCTGTTGTTTTTACACTGTGGCATTTGCACAGATTAAACAAGCAACGTATAATATGATGTAAAACACTGAGCTTTCAAGATACTGGTGGGCACATTGCTTTTAGCTTTGGACAGAGCCAGGCTTGCTGTTAGCTTCTGTTTCAGGTCTTTATGCTAAGCTACGCTAACTGATTGATCACTGTAGCTGGGAAGAAAACAAATAAGCACATTTCCCGAAATGTCAGAGTGTTCCTTAATTCTTTATAATTAATTAATAATTTTGTTTATAAAAGGTCAGAAAATAGTTTGAATGCTGGAGTGAGTCAATGTCAAATTGTATTTTTTTTACCAGGACATTTTTCATACTATTAAGTGATTAGCAAAATCATTTCCAGCTGACATCAGCTGACTAATCAGTTTAGAGTTATATAATGATTCCAGGACACAGATGGATACGTACACTTTTATCAGTTTTGGGATCGGAATCGCTGCTACAATGCACAGATACGATCCTTCATTATAATGAGTTTTGCACAAAGCTGCTGTGTTGCTTCAGGAAAAACTGAATGAACCCTGCAGAGGACAAGGTTTTGCTGAGTCCTGTTTATTGCTGCAACATTTCCTCCCAGGCTCATTCAACTTGCCTTTATTTGGATGAATCTCAACATAATTATTTAAAGACTTCTGTCAGCATCCATCTTAAATGTCGGAGAAGTACTTAGGTTAATGCAATGAAGGATTTGCATGCTAATCCCCTGCTATGATGACACCGACGCCGTATCTTCATGGTGCCGTGCTCCTCTGGGAAAGCTCTTGTTTTGTCTAATCTAGAAACATTATCATGAAAAGCAAGTTAAGAGGAGAACGTGAGTCTGCAGGAGCGTACTCTAGGGCAGCAGGCCTTTTGTTTTAGAGGTGGCCACGGCAACATGCCTGGCAGGTGGCAGGTGCTTTCTGTATGAGAGGGGCAAAGTACGCAAAGTGACTGGTTTGTGGCTATTACTCAGCATACGTGCACAGACCACAGCAGGTTTTCCACTCTGGATTTCAGGGAATACGTAGAAAAAAAACACGACGTGAGTCACAGCTCTTAATCTAAACAATGCAGACAAAAGGACCAGGGTTGCTGGTTATTATAACTGAACAATGAGCACGTAGGGGAGTAAACAAATACTTTCAGATTTGATTTATATCATGTTAAAAGGGCGGTATGAAACCCAGGCATGTGACCTTTGAGTTACAAGACAAGGTCCATATCATCAATCACTGTGTCACGCTGGCTCCAAGATAAAAAATCCTCCAGGTATTTAAGGCATGATTGTAATTTGTTTTCTCAGTGTCATGTTCAAAGTATCATTAATAATCTTACAAGTGATTTGCATACACCCTAGACACACTTAGACTGACTGATTGCTCTGCACACAGTGACATGCAGTTATTTTATTGTGATGAGTGAGATCAGGAAGTTTTGGTTCGCACTCTGAGTTCACAAACTAAAGACTACATGCACAGATAGACAGGGACAGCTTGACTCTGTCTCCTCCACCACTGATAAATGTACGCAGTCTGGGGACTTATCGTAGAATAAACATCATATACCTTATCACTGCAGGGTAAAAGCCTTGTCCCTACTTCATTACTACTTTCATATTCCTCCCCTCGGTTCTGAGAGCACTTCAGAAGTCTAAAGGTCACAGAGTCATCGTAAATGAAACAAATCACAACCGGCAGCAAATGGTGAAGGTACTTCAAAAATAACCATAGCAACATCCTCTTAAAAAAAGGCACACAACACGGGTTTCATTTTCTCACTTAACGCTCCAAAGTTCACCACAGGTTCACTCCAGTGTTGTGGAGTTCCTTAGTAACTGAGAGCAACAAAGGTCACTATGGACGAACTAATTAGGCCATTGTACGATAACTAAGTTGACTCACACCCACCATTTACCAGAGTTTATTAAAGAGAAGCACTTCCACAGCAATACTGAGCCCTCTCGTTATACCGGCATGAAAAAAAAAGGTTTTTATTTTAACACTTTGATGAAAAACAGATGCAAACTCTTCTGGCTAAGTGCTGCACACGAAACGTAACAGCGTGGGGAGGAGAATGCAGAGAAAATGGATGAAGGAGTCACATGAAGTCACAGCACAGTGTGTATAATGTACATTACAGCGTACACATGTAGCCTTCTCAAGGTACACACTGTCCTCTTCATATTCAAGCCCCAAAGACCAACACATAAGTTGTCAGACTTTGAAATAATAATGTGAGTTGTGACATTTTGGAAATGCACATGTAGCTTCTTGCCATCGTTCTTAGCGTTAGCAGAGAAGGTCAATGCTACTCTCATGTTCGTACGCTAAATATGAAGCTCAGTATCCAGCGGGTAGTTACATTGGTATAACATTAAAGCTGGTAATAGCTTAACAGAGTTGATTATTGAACAGTATAATTTCATAAAATAATCATATCATCGTAATGCAATATAAATGAACTTTGATAAATGGGAGGAGTTTGTTTTTTTACTGGAGCTTTAATGTGAGGTTCAGTTTCCTGTTGGAAGATTTAACATCAGACTAGCTCAAAAACATAATCAGAAATCAGCCTTTTACTAAGCTCTCAATGGATCTACCCTGTCAAAATAAAGGTTAAATAAAAAATCAATCAGTTGGTCAGTGCATTTTCAATCGTTTGATAACTGCTATTGATTTTTGAGTGGGCTGAAATCATGTACTGGTTTCTAAGTTGGACCTCTTTCTAGTCTGGGTGCTAAAATACTGACTTCTTAAATTGCACCTTTGGGCAAAACTCCAAGTGTATTTTTTAAACCCATATCCAAAAACAGCACTACCACTATTAGGCAAGGTAAGACAGGTTCATTTGTCCATTTTTACAACAGCTTGTCTCAGAGGGCTTTACATAGCATCATAACAACATCCTCTGCTCTTAGACCCTCACATAAACTGAGGACAAACTATTCAAGAAAAGTCTTAACGGGGGTAAAAACGTGAGAAACCTCAGGGTGAGCAACAGAGGAGGGATCCCTCACCCAGGACGGGCAGATGTGCAAATAGATGTTGTATACAGACAAGAAAAACTGTTTACAACATGGACTATAACATAAATGTTCAGCCAAGGAAGAGCTGGTGAAGGATGCAGGGAAAGCAGGGAGAGCAGGCCGTCTTAATGGGAGCACTCGTGGGCGGGATTATTAGTCAATGAACATTTCTTCTCAGTGTTTTCTTGAACATCTGAGGGGAAACTTTCAATCCATCAAGGTGAGGTGACCCTTGTGAATCAGAATTGAGTGCCGTGGATTGATCTGACCCCCTTTAAACACTCTCTCGCTTAACACGCACACTTATTTTTTTTATCAGTTTCTGTGTGTGTGGGGGGGTTGAGGATCCATCTCCTCTTCCAGTGCTCAAAGGGAAAAATTCTGACTGTGACTTTGATTCACACAGATCAAAGAAACCACCTTTATCCTTTCACATGTGCCGGACCACCAACTGTGTCATGGAGCACCGACCACAGTGAATCCAACATTTAGCACTAGCAGTGCTTTAACTTTACAATAAGGACAGTAAAGGTTATGAGCTGCATTAAAAGTGAGAGAACCGTTCTACTCTGGAGGAACAACACTCATTTTACCTCTTCCCACTGCGATCAAACGCATCCATTTCCCCCACAGGCGGGGGTATCAGACTATTTTTACGAGGTGTGGGTGTTCGTACTGTGGCTATGCTGACTGGTCTTGCCTCTCCGCTCTTATGTGCATTGATTCAGAGCTGTTATGCAAGGCTCTGCCCCCCATCCTCTTACCGATTAGAGACACTCCAACTCCCACACCTCTACCTCTCTGCCTACACACACTTCCAGCGCACATGGGCACACCACCTGCCCTTGCTTAACTATTAATGCCTCTGCTTCATGGAGTAACCTTAGGCATGCAGCTCCTCTACACAATGCCATATACGTTCTCCTTGGCTCCTTGACATATGATTTGTGCTACACCTCCTCCTCCTATTCAACGGCTTAAAGATGTCAAATCAACAACTCACCCCATGTCTGCAGGCTTGTTCATTCAGAGCTTTCACCCAGGTTCTCTGCCAGTGCTCCCTGAAGGACTTGAAGGAGAGCAGAGAGGTCAACAGGCCTCTGACCCCGGCCTCAGACGTGTGTCGTCCATCCCAGCCCGAGCGAAGCTTGACCAGGAAGCCCCACACGCCTCCACACTGGCTCTGTTGGGGCTGCTTGAAAGAGAGCTGCTGCCAGGCTGGTCCTCCTCCTCCTCCTCCTCCTCCTCCTCCTCCTGCACCGACCTGCTTGATGGTCTTCTTGGCCCTCCAAAGCCGCAGCACAGTCTTCAAGTACTGGAAAAGCCATCCCAGCACAATGAGCAGGGAGGCTAGGAAGAGACCCACCAGACACAGCCAGCCCAAGTCCTGGAGCTCCATCACCGCCTCCTGGAGCCTCTCATATCATCAGGTCAGGAGGGAAATTTCAGGACTTGTCAGGCAGAGTAGATCAGCTCCTTTTACCCTGTGAGTGGCAGCAAACAGTCAGTCACTTGGGTTCATTGAAGGGGAGCTGAGGGATACCCCAGAGCAACACACGGGGGAGCCGCACAGATGGAGCCTATTACCTCCTTGTTTTAGGTCACACTAACACACTGCTTGTGCGTGTGTGTGAGAAGCTGGAGCCCATGCACTGAGCACTGCGTTGCTGTTACGCAGAAAACCTAAGTATATGAACCATGCATAAACAAGGAGGAGGACGATGCAACGCAGGTTAAAGGACAACACTCCTATGATGAACCTGCACACGTACCGTTTGACTCAGACCCTCCGGGCTGCAGGCTGCTGCTGCTGCTGCTGCTGCTGCTGCTGCTGCTGGGAATCGAAAGCACGGCATCGGTGACACGAAGCTGTCCTCATGGCGATGTATGCAGCGCTGCGATCAACAATAATTCATGTGTGTTTGTCCAAGCTCCGAGTCATCAGAGATGTTTGTGCTGATCTCCGGCCGCTGTCACCTATCGACTCCGGGACAGGCTGTCCGCTCTCTGTTGCTGCATTACGGGCTGCAGTGGGTTTCAAATCTCCGCTGGTTGTGCCCTCCTACCTCTCTCACGTCTCTACAATGATTTGACAAAGAGCAGCCGTGGCCTGCAGGTGGCGCTGCAGGGGACAAACCACCAGAGCAACGACAACAAGGAAGTGAAAAGCACAGCCTTCAAAATAAAAGCACAACATATAAAACAGTTGAGAAGTCTGAATAAGGCTTTATTGCCAACCAAGGAAGGGGAAACAGACAGCAACCCTGTGTGTCATCTGGATTATGGCTATTTTATTACTTGGTCATACCAAAGTCCTTCAACGTCTCTGGTCATATTCACCACTCATCAACCAGGTCCTGCATTGCTACATAATCTTCTGTTAGGTTGTGTTTATAGGCCCCTCAAAATACAAGTTTAAAACATTGTTATAATAAATTGACATTTGATTTAAACTTCATATAGTACAACATTTTTAATGGTGACTTATTTAATTTATTTTACACTGTAGCACTCCTAAAATGATATTGATAATTGTAAATAATAGGCTATGAATCATTTCAGGGTCTTAGGAAATATTTCTGAGACAAGACAGCTTGAAAAAAAATGGGGGATACATTTTCAAATTAATTAAATTATAATTTCTTCATAGCTAATTTGATAATAAGATTTTGTTAATTTAGCCATAAATCCTATTGCATATCGTTTTTTTTTCTTTGCATATATTTTCCATATATATTTCATCCGGATGATATAATAAATTACTATTTTTATTCATTCTTTAAAAATGTTTGTTGCAACCAGTTGCAACCTTTAAAAAAAAGAAGGGGAAAAAAAGGGAAACCCTTGTAGATCTTTTATTTTGAAGGCTTGAACCGGAAGTTCCGCCCTGTCGTCACTCCGGCGACTACAGACGTGGAGTTCAGACAAGCAGCCACAGCAAATAGACAACAGCATCAATAAACCGTAATGAAAGATGGTATGGAGGACTACCATTGGGACCAGTGGACTTATTTTTCTCTGACACCGGAAGTACAGAGATGTATTTAGTCGTAGAAATGACGGTATGACATGTGTGTTTTTTACCTGAGTGAAGACCTGCCAAAGCCCGTTCATCGATCCGCCGAAGGGGGAAACGTCAGATTAGCTTGAAAACGTGATTTGATCCGTCAGGACCAGACAGACCCACTCACAGAAATGCCTGAAAACATGTCACCGGTCCCCGTCCTGCCGCTGGTCATCAACGGGCTCATGTCTGCGCTCGGCTGCTTGGCCACACTGAAACTAATTCCTGCTTTCAAAGACCATTTCATCGCAGCCAGGTTATACGGAATGGACCTAAACAAAACTACCAAAAAGGAAGTGTGAGTCTTCCTCTCCCTAGACCAGTGATTTCATAGTAAATAGTGTGTTTGTATATTATATAAATATGACTGTTTTTATTTATTGTGGTTTATTGTGCCCTTGTCCTTGTCTTGTTCCTCTTCCTGGTCATCTCTCTCTGCAGCCCAGAGTCTCAAGGAGTCATCAGTGGGACAGTCTTCCTCATCATCCTCTTCTGCTTCATTCCCGTGCCTTTCCTCAGCTGCTTTGTGGGAGATCAGTGCATGGGCTTCCCACATAACGAGGTGAGCTGCTGTCACATTGTTTAGTAAACTTGTGTGTCTGTCTCAAATCCAAAGCCCCGTCTCTGATGTCTGTGTTGTTTTCATCCATGGGTCAGTTCGTGCAGCTGATCGGTGCTCTCCTGGCCATCTGCTGCATGATATTCCTGGGCTTCGCTGACGACGTGCTCAACCTGCGTTGGAGACACAAGCTCCTGCTTCCTACCATGGCCTCGCTGCCGCTGCTCATGGTCTACTTCACCAACTTCGGCAACACGGTCATCGTGGTGCCCAAGCCCTTCAGGGCCCTGCTGGGGCTGCACTTGGACCTGGGTGAGTTGAGTACCAAACCAAGGTCGTCCAGATGTGCCTTTATGCCAGTATCACAAGACTGAGATTTCAAATTTCAGATTTACCTATGAATAACCCCTTGAGATGAGGAGCAATCTCGTTTTTGAGTGGGTCCAACATAGTAAAACACAAAGCACATACAACATATACAGTCATAATAACAGACATACATAGAAGCTCTCAAATAAAACCCATCCATCCACTATACATATCCAACAACCATGGTATAATACAACAGTAGTACAGCACAGACACAGTGTGCACTATAGAACAACACTATGATGCAATAAATACAAGACCTTACCGTACAACACAGTACAATATTGCATGGACGTAACACAGACGTGTTACGGCCAAAGTGAGGAGCCAGAAGACACCACCATTAAAAGCACTGACATGATGTTTTAAGTTGAGCAAAAGTGCGTTTAAAAAAAAGAGCTGATGGTTCTTATGGTGTCAGACAGGTTGTTCCAGTCTGAAGTTAAATTTGAAGGCCCGTCTGCGAATCTCTTTATTGGTTCTGGGAATGAGAAAAAAGACATATCCAGTCTAACTCTACAGCCGTTGAAACAGCTGCACTGTCCACTGTGCTGATGGATATTAAAGGGCATTTCATCTGTTATTTGTATACAGCTCTTGGTGCAGTTGTTGTAGACAGTGCTGCTCATTTCCTGTAAGTTAACTGAATTATGATCCTCTGCAGGTATTCTCTACTACGTCTACATGGGAATGCTTGCAGTTTTCTGCACAAATGCCATTAATATCCTCGCAGGCATCAACGGCATCGAATCAGGTCAAGCCCTCTTCATCTCTGGCTCCATCATCGTCTTCAACCTGCTGGAGCTCAGTGGTGTGTGACTGTTTCTCCTTCTTTTCATCAGCATCACGGATAACAACACCCTCAGTGGTGCAAATCGTATATTGAGTAGTGGATATGTTTGTGTCTTGACATTTGTTTTGTTGTGTTTCTGTTGTCTAATCAATCAGGAGATTATCGTGACGACCACGTTTTCTCCCTCTACTTCATGACACCATTCTTCTTCACCACATTAGCACTTTTTTACCACAACTGGTGAGTTGAACTTTTCACCTGAGACTTTTCAGTTGAAATTGCGAAGAGATTTAATATATTTGATGTCCTCACTCTATATTATTGTCATCTTATAACTTTTTTTTTTTTACAGGTATCCCTCGTCTGTTTTTGTGGGAGATACTTTCTGCTACTTTGCCGGGATGACCTTTGCTGTCGTCGGCATTTTAGGACACTTCAGCAAAACAATGCTGCTGTTTTTCATTCCTCAAGTGGTTAACTTTATCTACTCTTTGCCTCAGCTCTTCCACATCATCCCCTGTCCCAGACACCGGCTCCCCAGGTGACTCATGGCTCATGGGGTTTTAAATTTGATTCTGGTGATTTATAATTAATTTATGCTGATTGTATTCTCTCATTGTTTGTGTTTCATCCTTTTTTTTTCTTTCTCCCAATGGAAGACTGAATCCAGACACAGGCAAACTGGGGATGAGCTACTCTAAATTCAAAAGAAAGGACCTTTCTAATTTAGGACACCTTATTCTGAAGGTAAAGCTCTGTAGTGAACTTACTTTACTCTTGTCCAAGAAAAGGGTTTCTCCCAGTTGGCACATTTATCATTATATTCATAATTTTGTCTCTTGAAAGAAGAAGTTGAAGTCTTCAGCTTGCATGTCATGTTCAATAAACAGCATCAGAAAATAGTGAAAAATTAATATGATAATTGTATTTGACCAATAGTCCGAAACACAACGACATTTAGTTGAATGCAACATACAATAAGACAACAATTATTGCAGAGCAGTCTTGCAGAGCAGTCTCTGACCTGACTCAACTCAAATTCCCTTATCAATCAGATATAATTGCAATTTGATGATGTAACAGTTTGAATCATTAAAAAAGCTGGAGATGTTTGCAGCGACGGAGCAGTTTACCTGTTAATAAAGTACACGTAATGAGGATTGGTCTCGGTGGGTAAACATGCACATGATGCAGATCAGCAGGAGGCCTCCAGCTGTGTTTATTGGTTTATAACAATAATACCTTTGATCCTCAACAGGTGGCAGAGTTATTAAAGCTGCTTGAGGTGCGAAGAGGCCAGGACGGAGATGGTGATTTTATTGAGTGCAACAATATGACCTTGATAAATCTGGTTCTGAAGTTTCTTGGTCCCATCCATGAGAGAAATCTCACAGTCATCATGCTCATCATACAGGTACGACAAACTAGCACCCGCTATGTCAAAATACAATGGAAAAGTGCCAGTCATTGGGAAGACTGTGAATGTTTCATTTCCCCGTCTCCCTCAGGTGATGGGCAGCGCAGTGGCTTTTGGGATCCGCTATCACCTGGTGCGTCTCTTCTACGACGTCTAGACAACTCTACGAGACACGGGCTCGAATGTGGACTGTTAAAATATAACTACGATGAGGAAATGTTTTACAGGCTCATGGTTCATCTGCCTTTTAATAGGTTCCATTACCTCACAGTTACTTTTCTGCCTCAGACTCGACCTGCAGTAAAGACTCAGTGCAAGATTTAACGCTATATTCCACTGTGGCGAAACATTTTCACATATAACCATAAACATCTTAAGGGTCTTATCAACAGCAGCTCTGTTTGTTATCCTCCTTTGGGGTTCAGTAATTACAAGCAGGACAGTGCGACTGGAATTATCTTGAATGTCCACGTTAAAGTATATTTTTGTACTGGGTTTTTTAAAGGTAGGTGCAGTTTTGATCTTCAGGGCTGAGTCCTAAGTCTGTTAGGAGATTTATGGATGTTGAAGTGCTCTACAAAGGTCAAAAACTTTCAGAGAGGTCCATTGTTTAAATCTGCTGTTGAAGAAAAGAAATGGCCAAAGGAAAATGTGGACTGTAAATCCATGCAACGTGGGTGGGAAAGTTGGTATCTTTTTTTGTTTGATTGTTTTTACCTCTGTGAAAACGCACACAGAATCGTGATTGTGAAGAAAAGCAATGACAAACCATATGTTTGATGACCCTATCTGAAGGAATTGGGTGTAGGTAGGTAAACAGAGTGGATATTAGAAGAGATGCAAAGAGATTAAAGTGTGTTTACTGTATAAGTGACTTATCAGTAAGTCAATGGTCAATGGTGAGGGTGTACTGCCGACAATGAGAGGCTTTGACTGTTTTCAAGGTGATTGGTAAAAGCTTGATTTTTATGAGTGAAATGCATTTTCCTCCGGAGGTTCAGCAAACATCAATGTGAAGTCAACTGGCACTGGACTATTTTGTTAAGAAATGCAATTACATGTTTGAAACTATTGTGGTTGGGATGTCGAAGCACTGAGTGGAAGCACTCAAATTCAGAAATAAAAGCTGAGAAACTTAAAATACAAGATCGTGCTGTTGTGGAATTAATATTCAGTTCATTTTTTAATAGCAATACCACAATGCACAACACTATAATTATTAAAGAAGATCTGCATAGCCAATTTTAACTTTTCATGCATTTTTGTTTAGTGGTGGCAGCCTATATGTCAGACAATAAATAACAAGAAACTATAGTGCAGAACTGTCAAATACATGTGTATCATGTTCACAACTAAAATGTGCTATTATCTCTAACACTATGAAATGTTTATGTTTTGCATGTGAAATTTGTTGTCACTAAATTATTTTATTTGCCTTTGACATGCATTTGAATGTAAAAAAAAAAAAAAAAAAAAAACACAAATATGTATTAAGTAGGGGGAGAGTACGGGTGTAAATTTACGTATTTGAAATATATGTAGGAAATTCAACAGGAGATTATGAGGCGGAACAAAGTACAACCCGGAACTCTTAAGCTTGTTTCCGTGGGGACACATATGTACGCTGCACACAACCCGCGTTTCATATATTTGGCCAAAACAACTCCGGTGTTAAATTCAATGTTCGTGATGTTTGTCCACAAACAACCGCGTGGAGACAGTTAAAGGGTTATTTAGGTGTTTTCGCGTGTTTTGTCCCGCTCGGACAGTTTTGTGAGGATGTGTGTCCGGTTGTGTTAGAGACGCTCGGTGTTTGACAGACTCTGGTTACACTGACTTCACCCACGACAACAACACCTGGCGTTAGCTGCTGTAGCTGAGCCCAGGTGGACGGAAGGTGATGGTCCGACCTGGGAGACGACGTTAGCGGCTTCACTTTGACACCCAAGTCCTAGTCTGACCCAGACAGAGAGAGAGGGAGGGAGAGAGGGAGAGAGGGAGGGAGACAGAGAGGGAGGGAGACAGAGACAGACAGAGAGGGAGAGAGGGAGGGAGACAGAGAGGGGGGGAGACAGAGACAGACAGAGAGGGAGAGATGCCTCCCAACAAACGCCTCCAGAAGAAAACACTGAAGCTGGAGTGTGAGTGGGGCTTGTGCCAGGAGTCGTTCAGTCGGATGGAAAACTTCTGCAAGCACGCGGAGGTTCACCTCAGTGCTGTGGACATGGCGGCGCAGGAGGAGGAGGAGGAGGAGGAGGAGGAGGACGAAGCAGAAGGTGAGGAGGACAGGTGTCACACTGTGTCAGACTGTGTGAGACTGTGGCTGGAAAACTGAGGAAGTGAAGCCCAGGCCGGGGAGACACTGAGATGACTAATGGGGAAGATACAAGTCAGTGTTGGTGTCTGTAACTGGTTGAGAAAGGATTTGCAGCTAAACAATAAAATGTGGTGACTGCATCTATGTGTTTTGTCCCTGTAAAAGTGTGTGCATCTAAACATCCAAACATTGTACATTAGACGGCTACAAGTACTTAATGACTCACATACTCTTTTTATTAATGCAAAAATGTCAGATTGAAGCTTTGTTTGTTATGTTTTTTTTGTTGTTTTTTTTGTATTAAGTGAGGGGCAGGCAATATAAGATGTATCTTCTCCCTGCTCCTTTCCAAGTGTTGTGTTTTGATGTGTTTATTGGGAAAAGTCGTGAAATTACCTTGGCTGGAACAAAAACAAAAAGGCTTCCTTTCACATCCACTTTCCTTGTGCCCTGTGAAATAATAGATGACACTCAAGCTCCAGAATAGGATCCGCATCTTTACTAATGCAAAGTCTTTGCTTTTTGTGCCAAGTGGAGAGAAACTGTCTGTGGAGAGACTGTGGCTTCTGCTCCATGGAGGGTCCCGAGGAGCTGCGCCGACACCTGTACTTTCACTGTTACCACACGAAGCTGAAGCAGCTGGGTCAACAGGTGCTGAACGCCCAGCCAGATATCGGCAGCTGCTCCATCGGTTTCCACAACCGCAACATCATCCCTGAAATCCAAGACAATTTCGTCTGCCTGTGGGAGGAATGTGAGGTACAGTCTGAAACAGTCAACGTCAGTAAATCAGATCTCACAGCGTCAGAGCGTGCACAGCTAAGATAAAGTAAAAGATTTCTTTGAAATGACTCACTTAACTCTAAGTTTGTGTTCTCTAGCAACCACCGTATGAAAACCCTGAGTGGTTCCACCGGCATGTGGAGATGCACAGCCTGTGCATAGATATACCTACAGGAGACTGTGAATTCCCAATACGCTGTGGATGGAAAGGTGAATATTTGAGTTTAGAAGTGTTTGATAACGGTTACACAGCAGGTTTATGATGACACAGGTTTAAAAGGATAAGTTCTGCATCTGTCTCTCTCCAGACTGCGAAGCCACTGCAAAAGGGCGTCCGAAGCTGCGGGAGCATCTGCGCAGCCATACCCAGGAGAAGGTCGTGGCGTGTCCAGGCTGCGGGGGGATGTACGCCAGCAACACCAAGTTGTTTGATCACATCATACGACAAAGCGCCATGGAAGGTAAGAACTGCACATCAGAGTTGATACACAGAGACTATCATCATTTGCAATTTCTATAGGTTCATATTTGTTTTGTTTTTTTGTGCTGCAGGTCAGAGGTTTCAGTGTTCCCACTGCTCCAAACGTTTTGCAACAGAACGGCTGCTCAGAGACCACATGAGGACCCACGGTCAGTCCGCTCTACTGTTATGACAGAGTCAGTGTTGAATTAAAATGTTTAGACTTAAAATAAAAGGAGGACTTAAAACAACGCAGCTCAAACCCAAACCAAACAACAGTTTCAGATTGACAGTATGAAATTCCTGAAACCAAGTTTTGAACTGATAAATATGAGATAAGATACAAGTTATTACACAGCGACTACGGTAGTTAGTCTTGTCCAAGTTTGTGTTTCTTTCTTTTTAGTTGTTTTTTTTGTTTTGTGTGCATTTTACCACTTCTGGTGTGTGTATGAAATCTTAACATTTCATACACACACACGCACATCATCAGTTAAGTTTCTGCACAGTTAGAGCATCATTAGTAAAACGTTATATCTCAACTTTCCAGACCAATTCCACTTATACTGTAGAGAAATCACTACGATAGACGTATGCGTTGGTACAACAACAGTGACAAGCTGTCATGTGATACAATTTACTAAACAAGTGAGTGAGGGACTCCTGTTGACAACAAGCATCACTGTGGTATAATCAGAAGATTTAATCTGACATGTCATGTTCTTGTTGGTACAGTGAGCCACTACAAATGTCCTCTCTGTGACATGACGTGTCCAACACCCTCTTCACTGCGCAACCATATCAAGTTCCGCCACAGTAACGAGAGGCCGTACAGCTGTGAATACTGCGAGTACAGGTATCACATCCTCTGAACCTGCAGGAAAATCAATACTAGACTGTTGATACGCTCTTTCATTGAAGTATTGTTGTTGTGTGTTTGCAGCTGTAAGAAGCTGATTGATTTGCGCAAACATCTGGACACACACAGCATCGATCCGGGCTTCCACTGTGACGTTCCCGGCTGTGGTTTCACCTCTCGCACCCCCGGCACCATGAAGATGCACCACAAAAGAGAGCACGAGGTATCAGGTGGAACCTATTCAGACAACTGTTTGGTTTAAACTCTCTAAAAAATGTTGATATCATCATTTATCTGTAATGTTTCTCTTTTTAATCAGGGGAATTTTATAGCTCGCTACAAGTGCCACGTGTGTGGTCAGTGCTTCACCAGGGGCAACAACCTGACAGTCCATCTGCACAAGAAGCATCAGTTCAAATGGCCATCTGGACACCCCAGGTTCAGGTAGGTTTTACACCCAGGCATCCAGTAGTGTGGACTTAAAGGGATAGTTCAACATTTTGGCAATAATAATATAGTCTTAGCAGTAGGTTTGTTACCTTTATTTGTCGGTGCAAGCTATTTTTAGAACGGCGGAGCAGAGCCGCGAGCTGCTCAGAGCTACACTACGGAGGCTGATGGGATTTCTTGGCTTCCCTGTGCAGGTCACAACTTGTCCACGACAGCGTTTTGGAGTTGTTGGTTTGTGTATTTGATGAGTTTGATGAGGGAAACCAAGAAATCCCATGAGCCTCTGTAGCGTAGCTCTGAGCAGCTCACGGCTCTGCTCCGCTGTTCTAAAAACAGCTTGCACCGACAATTAAAGGTAACAAACCTACTGCTATGACTATAGGGATTATGGCAATGGGCCAATTTGCTAAAATGTTGAACTATCCCTTTAAAGCCGTGTGTGGAGTATCATATCACTGAAGATGCGTCCATCACTCTGCCAGGTACAAGGAGCACGAAGACGGCTTCTTGCGGCTGCATCTGATTCGCTACGAGAGCGTGGAACTGACGGAGCAGCTGATGAGGGAGAGACAAAGCAGGCAGACGGACGAGGACGAGGACGAGGACGGTGGTCCGACTGAGGGGCAGGAGCTGGACGGAGGACCTGCAGCTGCCGCTCCTCCAGAGCTGCAGGTAGGACTGAGAGGGGTGCTGCTGGAGGAGCCTGAGGAGGAGGAGGAGGAGAGCGCCGAGGAGCCGACCATCAGCGCTGTGGAGGTCGGTCAGGAAGAGGGCATGCTGTACGTTCTCACTGGAGATTTGTCCCAACCGGGGGAGGAACCCACCATGCTGCATCTCCAGGACACTGCTCAGCAGCAAGGGATGCAGATGGTCTGACCAGCACATAAGTCCACAGACACAGACACATTGCAAATGTATGAAAAGTCCTCTGACCCTTGAATGGACGGTGATACAGAGATGTAGGTTTTGGCAATAAATCAAAGAGCCTGAATGAAGGGACACTTGCAAGACTAAAAAGCCTATATTAGGTAATAATATTTTTCATGTTCTTTCTTTTGCTAATATTGAACTTGTTGAGAAGTCGTTTGCCAGTGTTTTAAAGTTATTTTCAGATCATTGTGCTACAACATCACATAGTTGGATAATAGTGCTGCACTGTCTTGTTGGTGGTCATTCTCTTTTACGCGGTAAACCTGTCCAACACATCAGCTACAACTTCTTAAAGGTTTATTTGCATAAATGTTCAGCATAATGTGTGGAGACCAGCAAAGAGGGCCGTTCTCACTGGCTTGGTTAACTATATTTTTGACACTGAATCTACAACCTAATAAACTTGTGACACAAAACGTTTGCCAAAAACTCACAATTGAAATAGTCTGTTTTTTTTTTCCCGTATTTTGATCCATAATATTTCTCTAAACAAATTATTTAGGAGAACATATTGACTTTCAGGCCGGTACATCTTTAGTATTCAGAGTCTGTACTAGCATCATGGCGCCCCCTTCTTTTTATTCGATTAAACTGTGTTATAATCAGTTTGTTTTCAACAGCAAATGTACTGGCTGGGCTCATTAGGTGTAAAGGATTATTGTAATCTCTCAGGTTTTATGCATTTGCTCAAATAGCAAAAACAGTCAGACTCACTTTTCTCTAATTTCATAATGTATTAAAACTGAAAATGTCTATGAACGGTACATGTTTCTAGTCTACAACATTAAGGTGGGTTCCATAAGTAGATTGTCAATATATAACAAAATGAATGCATCTCATAATGCTGCTCCTGGAAACACAATATGATCAGTTCATCCCCTTTTGCTTTGATCGTATCAAGGCTCTGGTAATCAGGTGTATTGAATCATGACAGATCTTTGCCAGAGCCGTGAGTCCAGCCACGGCGTGACTTACAGTAAGTGGAGGCATTAGCTGTGTGTAGAAGATTAGGCAGCGCTCAGAGCTTAGTTTAAGTGTTATTTACTGCTCTCTGCCGCCTCACTCAACAGTCAGGGAACTCAGCTTGACTGGGACAAGTCTAATGGCCGTGACTTTGCAAGGATGATGATGTATGCTGTGAAGTTGCTGGTCAGTTTCCAGATCCGTCTGCAGATTCTTCACAGTAACTGACTTCACCAAAGGACGGACGCCATGAGGCTTTATCTGCTGCTGCTGCTGGTGTCGCTGTTTGAGTCTATCCAGAGAGGAGTGTCTCAGTGGCCTGAATGGATTGGAGAAGTGGAAGGTAGTGGTAAGATCTCATAATAACAGCATCTCATTTTTTTCAATAGTATTCTACTGTTAAGTCATGGGACAGGGCTCATTGCAATGTAGGAACAATAATAATAGAGTATTTCCAGTTTGGGGCTTCAGAGTTTTATTGCTTATATGGATGTTTTTCCACTTCTGACAAGCTAATTTTTTTTTTTCTACTGTAAGTTGAGACAGAATGGATCCCTGAGCCGGATTTCCTAGATGACACTTACTGGTCCGGGTCAGCACCTCTTTGTTTAGGCGGCTGTAAGTCTCAGCACCAGGAGCTGAAGACAGATCGCTGTGGGGACTCGAGCTGCTGCTGGATCGGCTACAAGTCCCTGTGCAGAGGTCAGACTTAGACCACAACAGCCCACATTGACATTTCGATGATACACTTTGACTTGGAGCCACTCTGCCTGGTCAGCCTATTATGCTTTGACTTTGTGTTTCCTTCCCTGTGTGTGTCAGTGAACTGTGGGAGACCAGAGGTGGACCATAATGGCGAAGTGTACGGTAACGACTGGTGGGTGGGCTCTGTGGTGAGGTACGCCTGTCGTCCCGGCTTCACACTGGTGGGAAATCCCACCAGGTTTTGCCAGCCTAATGGTCTCTGGACGCCCAAACCTTATTGCCTCCGTGAGTAACCACTCGCCACACATATTTCATGACCCCCCCCCCTTTTAGCTCTTTACATGATTTGTCCCATCTGTCCTGTAGGAATGTGTCAGCGGGGAAGCATTGAAATAAGTGAGAGGGAACTTAGTGAGACCTGCAACTCCACCTGCACATCTAAGAGCTACTTCGGTCCGCCCAAACAAGGCTGCTCCCGGATAGACAACTGCAAGAAGAAGGAGACAGGCTGGAAGAGGTTCTTCTCCCAGTGTGTCCCCTGCATTTGTGACTGCGCTTTATCATGTGGTGAGTAGTTTCCTCCCTACGCTCTCAGGCATAAATGAGGGACTTGTTGAAACTTATACAATAATGAACATGTTGCAATGTTGTCACAGTGCAAATACACTTGAATGTAGTTAATTATTGCTTTGAACTTTGAGCATGAATTTTCTGTGCGTCTGTTTGAGGAATACAGTGTCCAAGTACATATTTGTCTTTTTGTTTTTAGCATCAGCTGGCTGAAACATGGAGACGACACCATGTTGTGACTGTACAGTGAGATAGATGAAGAGGACATACACAGACAAGCTTGTACACCACGGAGCCACACTATGGGTTCGCTGCTTCATCATGTTATATGGAGAAATGGGTGCACTAAAATCTGTATCTTTAGTCTTTAATCTGTCATACTGAAGCCAACCACTCCGTGCAGGATTTTACGTCATGACAAGAAGATTTCAGTTCCCAAAGGTTCACATCCATATGAGCATGTGGTGGATTATGAACAAAGCAGAACTAAACTGAACTAATCTGTGTGATGTAGAGTGGGTGAGAGGGTCAGACAAAAAAAAGTGAGATGAATTGTACTCATTCAAAACAGTCTTTAAGAGGTTGTGTCAGATTTGGGTCAAATAATTATTTGAAATACTTCAAATAAAAAAAAAAGAAAATACCTGAAGTGCCAAGTGGTGAGTTCTGTTTTTAGTAAAATCCCACTTTGGGAGGATGAATTATTGTTCACAGGACAGGATTTAGGAGCTCAGACACCATACCCTAATTGGCCAATGCCCTATTATACAGTATATATCACATATATTATGTATTACTAAATATAAGATAATTAAACATACTAAATTTAACATGGCATTGGAACAACGTGTCTTTAAAGATGTTTGTTTTGTTAAGAGAAAGGTAGAAATAAAGGTAAAGATAAGGAGAGAGGCCAGTGAAAGCAAGAGATTAGCGTCTCTGGCTCATCGCTCCTCCTCTCTGTCCATCTGTCCTGGAAGGAGCTGAAACCTTAATCTTGTTGCAAAGGGAGGAGCTTTGGTCAGGGAGTTGAGGGGTCAACAGGAGGAGTTAACACTAAGAGTGTTGTTGCCCTCATTATCAAATTATTCTCATAAGTAGTACACACTTCAATATTTGAATCATTTATTTTGAGGAAAATGGCACAAAATTATTTTTGCTGTAAAATAAAATCTTAATTTTTTATGTAGATGCACTGTGAATGTAAATGTGAATGATGTCTGCTGCAAACGAATAAAAAGAACAAAAAAAAAAAAAAAACGCAGGCCAATTGGAAGTCAAACGACCCCCAGAGACATAGATTGAACAAAAGTATAAAAGTGATCACATACTTTAAAAATATAATTTTCTAAAATGTGTAGATTGTTATTCTCTCCTCCAGCTCTCTCTTGATTTCTGGTGCAGTTAGAAACATTTAGTGTGTAGCAGCCTCTTTATTATAACACACTTAAGTTGTCACAAGCTGAAAAATGATGCCACTAATAACAGTTATGATAATATAGAGTTCGGATCACTTCATCACATATACTGTACATCTCTCCTCCAAGTGTTATTCAGCCTTGCTTTACTTAAACTGTTCAGGTTTAGTCACATTTCTTCTGATATTGCTCCAATAAGTCTTGTATCTATCCTTGATACATGCCATACCCATTTACAGTAAAAAGATTTAACTTTAAGTTAGATGACATTGCTCCTGACAGCCACTAGATGCTGCTGTTTTGTTTATTCTAACGTGCAGCAGGTTCCTGCATTTCGCACCACTTTTACATTTTATAAGAACATGGAAATCCAGACACAGAAATAGGAGAAAAAATTTAATGTAAAACAAAATTAGCTTTTCGTCCACATCTGACTCCAGAGTCCTGTTGCAAAACAGTGCAGCTCTTCAGTGTTGCTCCCAGGTGCTGAACCTGAGGACGATGTGTTCACCTGCTGTTGGTCTGTAGCAGCCGAGTCCTGGGAAATGTACAAAGTCAAGATCAGACATATTAATGATATGGTAGTTCACATATATAGGCTACAGAGATTCTGTGCTCATCAGTTGATATAATAGAAATTATAGCAGTGAGACAGGAGGAATTATCTGTGTAGCATCTTTTTCTCCCCCAATAACAAAAGAAGCTTTTATTATATTACAAAATAACAGATTGTAATTATGTTGTAGCCCTGCCTGCTCCAAATATAAAAGACAGATATACAGTAACGTTTATCAACACTGAACTATTTGAAAAAATAATCACATCCTGCGGCAATAAGTGAAAAGATAACTGATTCTCCTGCCTCATTACAGCTCATTAAGTCTTCCTCAGATGTGTTGTATCTGAACTCTGGGGAGGACACTCACCCACATCCAGCTTGACGTACTCTCCCGAGCTTTCCGACAGGATCTCCCAGTACGTCTGCTCGTTGCCAGCCACTCCATTCACACTCTCCAAAAACAGGCCAAAGTTCGGGTCCTCCTTCACCGTGAACCTGGTAACACCCACAGAGTCAGGACATGAGTCTGCAGTCTCTTTAAGAGTGGAAATGGGTCAGGACGAGCTTAAATATGTAGGAGAGAAACAGCCGAGCCACCTTTGAGAATAAAAGGATGCTACGCAGAGAGATTAAAGGAGATGTCATGGATGGTCTTACTTGAAGTCCTGCTGTGTTTCTTGCAGTCGCCTCAGAGCGCCCAGCAGCACTCCTCCCTCCACCACAGAGCTGGAATAGGACTCGGGAGTCATGTTAGACAGGTCATTCTCCACAGACAGCCTGATAGGAAGAGACGCTGGAGCAGCACACCATATTATATTCAGTTAGAGTGATGCTTCACATGATACATACACACAGAAATGAGTCATTCAAGATGATATTTCTGACTTTTACTTTAAATTCACCTTTGTTTGCGAGAGTTCCTTGTGTCAGAAACAGAAGTAAACCCACAGAGAGGAGGGTGGTTATGCTGGCAGCCATCCTGTGTGATCTTTTCCCTCAGATGTGCGTCTAATGGCACAGCAGCTCAGAACTTATAACAGGCCAAACCCTCATTTGTGAGCACACTCCAGCCTCAGAATGCCTTTATTGATGCTGTCACCAAGTAATCTTGCAGAGACATCTTTGTCGCACAAAGGCTGAAACTAAACCCTCCACAAGTGTTTGCTCTCAACCCACTCATGTCAGTCGTTATTAATGTGCACTTTATGAATTAACACTGTTCCCTCTTGATTAAATTTACGATCCTGTACTTGATTAATGATCTGCTTTTGTCTTTGTTTCTCAAAAGGCTCAATAGGAATTGTTGGTTGTCCTTCAGATTATTTATGCACACATGAAATTGTTGTAGGTATAGCAAATGGAGGAAAGGTCATTCCTCTTTCCTCCAGGTAAATATTACATTATGCAATCAGGATTTGGCCTTTGAAGTAGAATTACAGACTCAAGTAGCACCTGATGTGTCCCTTATGGCAGCCTCATCAATCAAGCTTGGAAAATGGCCATGCAGCACATTTACTGGAGCCTGTGACCAGAGCACCTTTCTTTATATGATACTAACCTGTCGTAATCAGACCAAGGCTGCACTAGAAGAAAAAAATCAAAAGGCAGCAACAGAAAGTGTCTGTAGGAACATGGTCCTGGTGGGTTTGCCTATAACATTAAGCATGATAAGGAGGCACAGAGAAGGAGACGGCTTGCTGGGCTGAAATTGCTGGTGAGGCTCAGTGGAAGCTCATTTTAAATTGGTCTGATTAAGAGTCAGGATTGGCCAAAAATGGTTTTGATTTCCTCTCAGGGGTGATGTAAGACATGTAGGGCCCGCTTGAACGCGAGTAACCCCGGCTGTTTTACCGAAAATAACCCGGGCACTGCAGCATCAGCACCAGGCAGCTGCGCAGGTGCGGCCTTTAAAGAGACAGAGGCGCCTGAATTTCACCAAAACCATCCTAAGGCTATGTTTACACCGACTGTCACTGACAGCCGTGGAGCTAAGTTTATCATCTGCAACAGTGCTGTGAGGCAAGATTAGGAATTTAAAAAATAAAATAAAATAAAAAATCTTATTCACTGAAGGGCTTTATTCTCATTTCACTGGATTATTCATATTCCTCTTATTTCCCCCGAGTCAACATCCCAAAGTAGTCCCAGAATAGGAAGTGGAATGCTTTAAAATGTTTAAATTGGCGTCTCAGAGGCTAATTCAATGAACCAGGCTCTGCAGTCAATCTGATCTGAATAAATTTAATTAACTTTGAAGTAATTCCAACTTTAAGGTCAGTGCTCCAGCCTTAAGTCACCTTAATATCCTTAAAATGCGCCTACAGGGACCCAAAATGTGTTTTATCAACTAATGTCCTGCCGCCTTGGTTTATATTCTATTTTTAGGTTGTTTTTCTTTTTTCTCTCTCTTTTTGTGTCAGTGAGACTTGAATCATCCTAAAGCATGAGATCAGACTGGGCATTACAATCAAGAACAAAACAATATATTTTTTTCCACCAGTAGCTAGAGAGGATCCTGCCAGCAACGCCCTGTATCCCAGACCGGCGTGCGTATACCACACAGACGCACTAACCGGCGAGGAGGATAACAGCGGCTGCTACATCGAGCTGCTGATGCTGATGCTGATGCTGATGCTGAAGCATCTGCAGCACCGGTGGCTGTTTTCGTTTCATTCCAGATGTCATAGACTGGAGAGATTGTCATCAACGCCACTGAATGATGAGCAGGATGCGTGTGAGTATCTCCGTACGAGTTCGGGACGGGTGGATTTGACCAGAGGGGTGATCCTGCCGAGGAAAAAAAACATGACAGACATCCTGTTCCCCTGACGATTCTCTGGGATGCAGTCATAGTTTGAGGCCGGACATGATTTTAATCTCAGGAGTTGCTGTAGTGGATGCGGGATGATGTGCGCCGCACCCCGAGAGATACTGATCAGGAGAACACAGCCCGGTCCTTAAACGCCTCACAACCTATCTGGATTTTTTTTTTTTTTTTTTTTTTCTTCCGTGGACGGTGGTGCACAGAGAACATCTTGTTGTTGTGTTTTTTTTTTTGTTTTTTTTTTCTCAGCTTGCTGACTGTTTTCTTTTGGAGGAGGCGGGGGGAGGACCTTCAAATGTGGAGGAATTGCGCTGTTCTGTCTGAGAGGATCCAATAAGCACTGTTGCTCACACACCCAGAGAGGAGATCCAGGGCTGAGCTGCTCACCTGGCCGTTTCTACACACATAAATAAGTATGTTCAGTGCATGCGTGCGTGCGTGCGTGCGTGCGTGTGTGCGTGTGCATGTGCATGTGCATGTGCATGTGCAATGCAACACACTGTAGGACTGATGGTGAAGCCACAGTAACTATAAAGATGTCCACAGAAGGTTCTTCTTTTGACTCATCTACCTTGGAGAAGTCACCTCTTCTCACTGCTCTGCCTAAGATGTGTCTCATGTTTTCACCCTCATCAGTTTGTTGGTAACAGGTGCTTTTTTTTGGGGGGGGGGGTGTCAAGAGCCTTGCTCAACAACGCAGAGCACAGGATCACCTCACAACTGTGGAGCTGTAGAGATACATTTATTAACTATATTTCATCCCCTCAGGAGACTTTTACTATGACCGTGTGGGCTCAGGCGTCCTGGCTTTTGGGCCGCACATTACAGAACATGGAGGCCTTCATCTGACTGAGAGACCATTTAAGTCTGTCAGTGTTTTATGGAGCTTATGTGCAGGCTGGTAATGGAAATTCACTAATGGCAGGATGATCAATAGATGCCATGGTTAATTTTCTTCACTCGTCCTCCTCACATAAGGATATTTCACTACAGTAGGTCATGGAGAGGGGAGAGCTGGAGACTGCAAGCTATTACATGGCAGCAGTAGATGATAACAGTGATTATGTGTACACACATATAGGTACATTTCATTAAGGAGACTCCTGATGCTCCGTTCTCTATTTTAGTCTCCGTTTTGATTTCCTCCTAAACGGTCTTTCTCAACTCCATGCCTCCGATGTGTGTGGTATCTGTTTCATATTTGTCAGCATTTACTACAGAGTCTTATTTCTGACATGAATGGTGTATATTCACAACTTTGCAGGAGATGGCAGGGTGGATGAGATGTAAATACAGTATGTCACAACAAGCCTCAGTAATTCACTCCTCACCCAAACAGACATTGTTTTTGTGAGTATATCTGTTCGTCACCATGTGTCACCATGCGTGTAGTCTCTCCAAGTCTTTCCTTAAAGGTGCATATTGGTGATGAGGCTATGATGCCAATATCAGACATAAAATCCATTTGTTTCATATGTCATATTCAGTTGCATTCAACATACCCACCTTATACAGCCAAAGTGTTGTTATAGCTAAGTTAGCTTAGCTGTTGACCATGGAGCACAGGAATATGAAGTTACTGCGTTAATGTGACATGGCTGGTCGAGGTTACTTAATATCATATTGTGTCTGTAAAATGGCTGAACAAACATGCTGCCTACATATGTTTGTCATTTTTTAATCAGTCAAAATTTAAATGAATACTAATATATCATCCCACAAGTGGGAACATCCGCACACTGGGTTATGAGGATCTTTAGTTTATTTCAGAGCAACGCATTTCACTTGTGGCTTCTTCAGGCTCCTAATATATCATTATAGGATATTTAAAAACATAATTGACTTGAAGCATATCTTTGCATTATATTTTATGTTAAGTATCTGGAAATGACCTATGACCTAGAGTCTGCTTGTTGGAAAGGAACCTCATCAAAGCACTTACTTGTCCAGGAAATTGATTCATTAAACTACAGTTTCCACATTAGTGGGAAAAACAATATTCATTTTTCAGCTCCAGAGCTTAAATGTATAGTCATTCATAAAGGATGACATTCATATTTTCATTCAGATATTTTTTTCTGATATCATCTTTATATATTATAATGGTTTTAACCACTATCAACAACAATTATCTTCATTATTAAACAACAGTTTATAAAATCATTATGTTGCTTTGGTGAAATATTGTTCACAGCACTGACCACCAGTAAACCTTTGACTGATAATTACATGGCTAATTTATTCATGGATTGAATATTCTACAGTTGGCAAATTGATTAACTTTTGAAAAGTAATTTGAATAATGCCTTGGTTCCTCTTAATTAATTCAATCTAGCACAGAAGTGCTTTGTGTTAAATAATCATTGACTTTTACCTGATAATGAAATAACAGTAACATGATTTGAACGTCTTGATGTCTTCAGTGACACTGATATCAGGGAAACAATGTGTCGTCTCAATTTCAGATCATTGGAAAACTAATGTATCAGCAGCCACTACATGGTTTAACATTCACTTCAGACAGGCCGTCTTTTCTAGCAGGAAATTCATGTGAATCAGCAGTATGAGGGTGCTGCAGGACTGAAACCAGATCCCAACTCCTCACACTCAGAATCTCATTCCCCTCAAGCAGCCGGTCCATAAAATAAACTGTAATCAGATCATGTGCAGCACCTAGTTTTAAGATGATGTCTGCAGTCGTCCTAAAATCACTCCCACAATGCACCTATGTGTCCACACATCTGCTGCAGTCAGCCAAGTGAGAAAAAACATTAAAATGACTGAAAAGTAATCAGTCAAATCTTTATTGTGTTTAATGCTACTGTTGGACTGTTGGTTTCACTTCATCAGGTTTATTGCAAGGTCCATCATGACTCTGATATCATCTCTCAATAAATCTCTGGGGCTCTTGGAAGTCTGTTTTGCTGATTTTGTTTTTAATCTTTTTTGTAATTCATTAATTCAGAGTCACATCAGCCTATTCTGTTGCTTCAGCTCAGTTTGAGTTATGTCTTGTTTTTGTTGTGCAGCCTTTCAGAATGGCCGAGAGGAGCCAGGAGCCGGGCTCGGTCAGCATCCCCATGGAGGAAACCAAACTCCACGGAGGAGCCCCCCAGGAGGCGCCGCTGCTCACCCACCTGAAGAAGGTGGAGAACCACATCACCGAAGCTCAGCGTTTCTCCCACCTCCCACGCCGCTCTGCTGTGGACCTGGAGTTCAATGAGCTCTCCTACACCATCCGAGAGGGTCACTGGTGGAGGAGGAGAGGTACTGCACGCTCCGTTCACATTATAGTAACCATGATGGATGAGAAAGCAAGCACCACCCCATGACAATCAATATCTGGAGTGCAGAAATTTCAAGGGAGGCATTTTGCAAAGCCTGTGTGACATTTAAGAAAAATATTTTCTCGTCAGTGTTCTGCTGTCTCTCTTATACTCTATTGTTCTGACACATGTAGCCCAGCCCAGCCCCGACACACACACACACACTTGCAGAGCTCCACCATGTTGTAGCAGCCAGCCTTCCTGTAAGCTCTGCTTCGCTCAGCAGAGTTTAGACATAGTAAATAATTTACACTTGCAGGTTGGCACACTGCTGCCTCTCTTTTCTCTGTGTCGTCTGGCGTGGGGCGGTCAGGCCCAGAGATTGATCTGCTCGTGAGAAATGGACAGCCTTTAAACTCACCACCGTTATTGATGAGGAGTCTCCACCCTTTGGTCTCCTCTGCTTGTCCACTAAACCACCTTCAGTAAACCGCCCAGCCGCTCTTGTTATGCTGTGTATTTAGCAGGGTGGGGATGTGGAGGAACCACAGAGGAATCCTTTACATTCTCTCAACATGTTATATTATTACAGGGTAGGCCCCCTATGTGATGCATTGCAGGTTGTGTTATTTTCAGCCTTGTGTAATATTGATGTGCATTATGAAAGCGATGGCAGAGGACTGTTTGTTGTTCCACAGTGAAACCTGGATGTATGTGAGTGAGATTATTGATGAGGAGGATTGTAGCTGGAAATCCTGTGCATTGATGCAAATGTTCTTCTTTAGCCATCCCACCACAATCCACCCATGGTTTCTGCTCTTGTTTGTATTCATTGTCTCTTTGGGGTGCCTGCCTGAGCTCATCAGGCTGATGATGTGTGAACAGGAGGTGTCTCAGTTTTTACTAATTAAGTAGTGCCTTTTGTGAGGAGGCATCTCGCTATATTTTCTCATATCCAATCACACTAAACCTCCACTCATATGCATCCAGCTCCTTATAACCCTTTTCTGCCTCTCCAATTCCTCCCACCACTCACGCAACATAACATGGCACACCTAACATCATAATCAGTGTGTTTCTGATAGTTGACATGTACTGTTTATTCTTAGGGGCTTGTTTTTGCATGTTTTTGTCTCTTTTAACAAGCTCGGCTCAGAGCTTCTTCTCTGCAGTCCCTGTCTCCCTGATCAAAGCTGCAAAACAGGTGTAATGACACAGACTGTTCTGCTGTCGTGATTATTTCTCCTCAGGAAAAAAAAAACATATTATTTTATGTTGTCTCTTGTTGAATTACATAGCATGTAATCCGGCATGAAAGGAGAAAAGGGATGATGTAGCATAAACCATGAGTGTCTGTCTGTGAGGTCATCTGTAATTTTATGTGTTTTAGTCTTTGAGTCACTGGCTTACCACTTATGAGTCATTTCTCAAAATGTCTGCAACGAACAGGAAGAGATTATAAAAGGGGGTCATGTCTGATTTCAGCCGATTCCATAAATTAACAGGGATATACTGTAAATACAACTAATGAAGAATTGTTTCTTCTATAGTGAATGGGCTCAGGGAGGTCAGGAGATGTATAGTCTCCCAGTCTGTCTGCATTTGTTCCTTGCCGGCCCTTCCTGACGAGGGCAGCCATTTATTGCTGTTAGGATGAGGCTGCTTTCATGTTGAGGGTATTCTCCTCCCGAGGGAGATAACTGGTGAAAAACTAGCCAAGCAATGAAAGGGGAAGAGCAGGAGGGGAGAGAGTGCAGGAAAATGTTTACATGCCTCTGGGTAATTCCAGCTCCACATTTTGGTACTTACCGCAAATGCTTCTCTGCATCTGCATCGATGATTTGAGTTTGTTAGGAGGAAAATAAGAGTTGTAATTTTAGAGCCAAAATCTCTCTAGCATGCTCTGTGTTTCCTGTCTTTCTTTTTTTTAATGCATCACCATGCACATAATAACTCAAATTCACGGTTGTGATGCAAAGTAATCCATGTTGCCTCACCACCCATATTTTCTCATTTTGCTGTCAGAATAGTTATGAAAATTTATGATTAGGTTCCATTAGATTTGACAAGAGTCTAGACATGCAGCTCACAGAGATGTGTTACCGTCTGGTATTTGCTTTTTTTTATTGATCCTGCTGTGCTGTAGACTGCATGTTCAGACAAGGGTGAAAAATAAGTCAAAGTATCTGTGATATGAGATCTAGCAGTGGTTCATGCAGAGTCTGAGTATGTTATCTACTGTGCTCTCATGTGAGGGGGGAATTATGTAAATTATGTGTCAAGGACAGATCTTATGGCTCTCCTTTGGTTCTTTCTTTCCTTCATTATCATTTCTGTGCACACGATATCACAGCTTGGACAATAATCATTTCACAATGGCCCAAAGTGCATGATAAACTGGTTTCTTTCCTTACAATGTACCATAATTGGTCACTTTACAGGAATTATAGGTTTCATTATTAAGGCTAGGGGCTTGATGTTACATTAGCTGTTACTTGTTACTCGCATAACACACCTGAGTCTCCTCCTGCTGGACTGTTGATGGTGAAGTTGCATTGTGGGTACTGCAGGTGGAAGATTATGACAGAAAAATGCATGGATTAAAAATTCAGAAAGCATTTAAAGTTTAACACACATTTGTAATGTGCACAGTATGGCAGTTTATATAACAGGTTGATATTCTGTTAAAAAAAAAGAAAAAAGAAGCACATTTCCTTCCATCAGTCTGCTTGTGTGTGTTAAATTACACTTGATCAAACAAGGTAAATGCAGGAAATGCAATTGTAAAATAGGTACTCATCTCCTCATTGCACCCATGTTGCTAATCTCATTAAAGAGCATCTGCACTAAAGACAACTCATTTGGGATTAGAGTGAAATTAGAAAGATTAGATAAGATTGTTCTAAAGAAGCAAACATTGATTAAGTGTGAAGGAAACGAAACTAATCTTCTTCAGATCATACTGGTTTATGTAAATATTATATTCCTGGTGTGAAGACTGAGTTGTAATTTTCCTGGGATGCAGTTTGAGACAGGTGATGATGACCCCACTGCAACCAAGGCTCATAATATTTTGTCTAATAATTAGTGTGAGATTACCTGTGAAATCAGGCTGGAAACCCCTGAGAGTACTGTCACATGCTGTTAAATCTCAAAGTGGCGGTGGTGTCAGGAGTGGACAGTGAGGTGAGTTACACACTCTGTGGCTCCCATGAGACTGGGTAATCAGGATGCGCCTGCAGACTCCAAACGATGAGACCATTACTCTGCGTGACCTACAGCGTTGGGTTAGATCATCAGTATGCACCACATGCCAGAGCAGGGCTGCTTCACTGACAGGAGACCGCTCCGCTGTCTGAGTGGAGCCGTCTGATGTAATAACCCTGTGAGGGAGGAGGGGGCACTGCCATTAGGCTACTTTACTCCTGGAGTTGGGGTTGAAAGGAGCTGGAAGCTCCACCGAGACCCTGATTGCTCACATTGAGACAGGAAGAAGTGTCCCAGCAGACTTGACATATAGGTGAGGTGAGGGAGACAACACAGCAGGATACTTAACAGTCAGTTTTAAATCTGTCATTTCTAAAACTGTTTTTTTGTTTGTTTGTATTTTACACTATTTCCACTGAGCTTCAAGAGCCACAAAGAAAAAAAATCTTCATTAGCAGGCCACACCACTGACCACTTTTTAAAACCGCAGTAGAGAAGTAATGTGTTTTTTCTCTTGGTGCCACTGAGGGCATCTTAAATCTGAGATGTTGTTTCTTTTCTTTTGAGTATTCCTCACAACACACACACACACAACACCCAGCTCACCTGAATGCTGAGAAATCTCCTCTTGTTCATTGATCTGTTCTTTGCACAACATATACATACATATATTGTTATATCACTGATCACCTGCTCCACAAGCAGCAGCACTTTAGTTACATGCACTTTTTCTTTCCCTTGTTATTTAGTTTTTGTTCTGATATTCTTATATCTTTCCCAACCTCTGCTTTTTCCCCAATGCAGTTATTTTCTCTTTGACCGCTTTTAAAGATTACTGCTACTGAATATTACATGGCTGTTCAATCAATCAATCATGTCTGTTTTCCCAGCATTTACTATATCTAATATATAACATAGAAATATAGATGTAAACTTAGAGAATTATCTTCGAATGATTGATGAGAACAATTTCAGACCCATTAAAACTATCTCAGTAACTGAGCACTTTCCTCTGTCAGGTTACAAAGCCCTGCTCAAGTGTCTGTCAGGAAGATTCAACAGCAGAGAGCTGATTGGCATCATGGGGCCCTCAGGAGCCGGGAAATCCACTCTGATGAATATTCTGGCAGGGTACAGGTAAGATTTTGTGTGAGGGGTTTGTAAACTCTGCAAGGTTTGTGCAGATCCCAGGTCAGCTTTTCTTCCTTCTCTCACACAGCTTTACGAGATAATTTAATCCAGTGCTCAGAAAATGGCTGCGATATTATTTTGTTTTCGGTCTGTAAACAGGGAGACAGGCATGAAGGGCCAGATCCTGGTGAACGGCCGACCGAGGGACCTGAGGACTTTCAGGAAGATGTCCTGCTACATCATGCAAGATGACATGCTGCTGCCACACCTGACCACGAGGGAAGCCATGATGGTGAGTCCACTGAAAAAAAAAAAGCTTCTTACACTTGATTTCCGCCTACTATTCAATATAATGTGTGGATTTCTTTTCAGGTTTCTGCCAATCTGAAACTGAATGAGAGCATACAGGTCAAAAAAGAACTGGTAAGTATGAAGTGATTGGATTATGAATGTAATGTTGTTAATTAATGAGAAGGACCACTTGATTTACAAGATGTTTACATCTCATGTAATGATGTGATGGATTAAGTCAGAACACAACATCAGCAACTCTGAATATTACAGCTAATTAAAACAGCATTTTCATGACAAGCAATGGGACCCACACGCCAGTGGGTTTTATGATAGAATAACAAATCTTATCACTCTCTTCCGTCGTTATTATCCGTATGTGCATCATCATGTAACGTCATTTATCTGTTTGTGTCTGAGGTGGATGAGATCCTGACTGCTCTGGGTCTTCAGGAGTGTGCTCAAACCCGCACCAACGCTCTTTCCGGGGGTCAGTGTAAAAGACTGGCCATCGCCCTGGAGCTGGTCAACAATCCTCCTGTCATGTTCTTTGATGAGCCCACCAGGTAGATAACCACTCACCTGATCTAAATCTGTGCGATATCAGTTTAAATCCCGACTAAATAATGCGTACGTACGTCTCCTTGTTTCCTGTTCCAGTGGTCTGGACAGCGCGTCCTGCTTCCAGGTCGTTTCCCTCATGAAGTCTTTGGCTCAGGGAGGACGGACAATCATCTGCACCATTCATCAGCCCAGTGCCAAGCTCTTTGAGATGTTTGATAAGGTAACTTGAGTGCACATAGTGCTGGATATGTCTAGCCATCCATTAGTTGCTGTTCAAATCAGGACACTACACGATTTATTTTATCCAGCTGACGAGCAGCACAACGGCTGATACCGAGCTTGTTGTTCATGTATTATTGAGGGAGCCAGTGTGCTCATTTCTCTGTACCTGTGCTCCCCTTCACCAGCTGTACATCCTCAGTCAGGGTCAGTGCATATACAAGGGCACAGTCCCTTACCTCATCCCTTATCTGAAGAACCTGGGCCTCCACTGCCCGACATATCACAATCCTGCTGATTTCAGTAAGTTGAAAATCTCCCTCTGCATCTGTGTGTGTGTGTGTGTGTGTGTTTCTCAGTGTGTTTGTCCTTACTATAGTCCTCTCTGTTCCCAGTCATTGAGGTGGCATCAGGGGAATATGGGGATCTGAACCCAGTGCTGTTCGAGGCTGTCCAAGGTGGACTGTGCTCTGAAGAGGGCAAGAAAAACTCCAAAAGTGACTCTTCCTGTCCATCACAGTGTCACAGTGTAAGTAACACTAACCCCTCTCTATGATAGTGCCAAAGAATTACTCCTGATATTTATAGAGCTCAAAGCCAGACGACCACAGAATACAGAAAATACTGTTTTATCAGTTCTCATTATTGGTTTCTGATGGGTTAAGTTGTTTTACTTAAACAATAACTGATCTACTTATTTAATTTAAAGACACAGGAAACATATTGTGATAGGAGTCCCTTCATTTTAGCAGTTATTTGTTGTGTACGTTAATCTATTCCTATGGACATTTATTTTACATACCCAAAGATTTGTTGCAGGTTCATTACCAAACTTAATTCCTGTAATCACCATGAGTTGTCCCCAGTGGTGGAAAACAATGCCAGTATTAAGTCTTATCATGTCTTTTCTATAAGCATGCTAACTAACCTCAGCTTTTGTCCCATTCCCATAGTGACTCATTGCAGTAGCAATGTTCAGAACAATGTTTAACCTCTTGACCTTAAAGCAACAATAGTTTAATAGCTTTGATATTGATTTGAAGTATTGCATCTCCCCACTGATCTTTTGGAATATCAATGTAATACAAATGAGTCCACATTACATTTGGACTAATGAACAAAAGTTTATTTTCAAGAGTTAGAGACGTATTAAACCAATAACTGGGAGGTTTATCTCTGCCCAGTTCACTACCCAGTTTAAAAGAATGACAAGCTGGTTCATGAATAGGCAGGACTCTTTATGGATTGGTCCTGAATCTCTAGCATGTCATCCTGGGGGCTTAAATTCCTCCCCTTTATCAACAATATAGATCAGATGAATTCTCTTAACAGTTATATTGTATTATTATAATTTATGTACATACTGGTTTGGACCGATGTTAGAAAATATTTTATCACTCCCTCTGTTACTTCTGTTCGGTCTCTCCTGGTGCTGAATCCTGATCTATAAGTACAAGGTCTCAGTGGGTCTATCAAATTTTACAGGCTTCTTGATCTCCCACTTTGACTCTGACCCACTTCTTTTTCACACATCCCTGAATCCGTTACGTTATAGAGACTTGCTTAAGGAGGAACAGTGTATGCTTTAGACTGTCGGGATTTGAAAATGCCATGCCCTTGGCCAAATCTCTCAGAGGAATAATTTCAGAGATTTAGGCTCCACTGCTCTACTGTGATTCCTCAGCTTATGACTTCCTCAGGCTGATGTGAGAGCGTGATCATGGGGACAGCATTATTTCTGCAGATTGGATAAAGGTTTATGACTCTGAGATATTGTTCAATTTCTATGCACTATGCACAGACTTTTATCGCTTCAGGAATATGTTTGCTGGTGAATATGAATGTAAAATGCAGGAAGTTTTATTTTGGTTGTGTGATCAATATTCAGATGTTCTGTAAGAGAGGTTGTGGGTTGAAGTGTGAAGGGGTTACTGTTAAATAATTTACACTGGTAATGTTGGCTGCATTTATTTTGACCAAAAGCCTTGTAATTACTTATTTGCACCTCAAAAATGAAGTTATTGCAGCCAATTAAAAAAAAAAAAAAATCCATACCCAGTAACCTGTTTCATTGAAACAAAATAACCCCCTCCTGTCCACATTTTCCTAAATTTACCCCATGCTACTCGTCCCCTTTATCGATCTGTCTGCTCTGCCTGCAGCTTCCTCTCACCTTATAAGTTACTTTTGATAAGAGCATCAGCTAAATGCTAACGCTGTAAATGTAAACCACCAAGAGCACTCTGTTACACCATTACCTCTACACTATGCAGGGAGCAGCTTTGGCCTTCAAAAAAACAAAAAAACATTTTATTGATTTTGTCTGTTGCCCTTTCTAACTTCTTTTAGACTTTCCTGTGCGGTGCATCAACTGGTAACCTCACTAAAAATAGAGATGATGATATTTTTCTGTCCTTACATTCAGTGTGTCCATGTTTTTCTTCACTTGTTCCATGTTCAGCATTAACTTCTCTGTTTAAAAATCCACCATCAGATGCATAATTACTTTAACCGTGTTTGCACTACATAACAGACTCTTTGGTTTCACTGTTTTGTTGTTCACAGGGCACAGGAACCCTTGAGAAACACAGCTTTGCCACCAGTACATTCACACAGTTCTGCATCCTCTTCAAAAGAACCTTAACCACAATATGCAGGGACATGGTAAAATATTTATCACACCAATTATTCCTGCCAAGGTTAAACTGATTCTTGTCATGAATTGAAGGGTTTTAATATTGTGTTTATGGTCTGTGTGTTTTTCTAGGTGCTTACCCACCTCAGGGTGATGTCCCATCTGTGTATTGGGGTGCTGATTGGTTTGCTTTATCTTAAAATTGGAAATGATGCCAGCAAGGTCTTCAACAACACTGGTTTCCTCTTTTTCTCCATGTTGTTCCTTATGTTTGCTGCCCTCATGCCCACTGTCCTAACCTGTAAGTTCTCCTAAGTCTTCACCATCGACTCAATTCTGTTATTTTTCTGGAGTGGAAAATATTTATAACGATGCTGTCCTTTCACAGTTCCCCTGGAGATGTCTGTGTTTATAAGGGAACATCTAAACTACTGGTACAGCCTGAAGGCCTATTATTTGGCCAAAACCATGGCTGACATACCGTTCCAGGTAATGTTTCAGTGATTTGATCCTCAATCGTTTGGACATGGATCGACTATAATCAAAATTAATGACACTGAAAATTTCCTCCGCAGGTGCTTTGTCCAATCATGTACTGTAGTATAGTGTACTGGATGACTGAACAGCCACCAGAGGCAGGCCGCTACCTCCTCTTCATGGCCTTGTGCACATCCACAGCCCTGGTGGCCCAGTCACTGGGTTTGCTCATAGGAGCTGCATCAACATCTCTGCAGGTCAGTCAGTGCTCCTCTGCATCTTAAATATCTGCTTACAAGATGTTTCCCTGAGCCATCAGTCTTTTTAATGAGTGCTGCTTATCTTCTTCACAGGTGGCAACCTTTGTGGGTCCAGTTACAGCTATACCTGTGCTCCTCTTCTCCGGCTTCTTTGTCAATTTTGACACCATTCCCAAATACCTACAGTGGAGCTCTTATGTCTCCTACGTCAGGTACTGTCAGCTACTTTATGCAGTTCATATTTCTAAAGGTTTGGCTACTGCTTTTGAGCTTTTGGCTCCACTGTTTCTCTATTATGAACATGTCTGGGTTAATGAGGTTCTGTTGAAACTGTCCACCGTCAGGTACGGCTTTGAAGGGGTGATACTTTCAATCTATGGGATGAATCGGTCGGAGCTGGAGTGTCCAGGCGTGGTGTGTAAGTTCCAAAAGCCCGAAGAGGTCCTGCAGCTGCTGGATGTGGAGGATGCAAAGCTCTACGTGGACTTCATGGTGTTGGGAGTTTTCTTTCTGGTCCTCAGACTGGCGACTTACCTGGTCCTGCGCTACAAAGTGAAGTCAGAGCGTTAAGACGTCCAGAGGCAGTCACCGATGGATCTGGACGCTCGTACATATCCTGGCAGTGTGAGATATTAAAACATGTAGTCTCTCTTTCTCTGTCTGTACTTCACATACATGTACAAAGTTATACACCAGTCCGGCACACGCTGTCATTTGAAAACTGTGCTGCACCATTACCCAAACTGTACAGTATAGTAGTATGTTTAAAAAGGTTTGTTATTCAAGAAAAAGGAAAGTTTAGACCGTGAAGTATGGTGTCCCCCCTCCCCCTCCCCCTCCCCCCTGCCCATTATTAGCTACCCTCCAGGTTATAGTATTTCTCAGATCACCATTACCCTTCCACATTATTGTGTATCTGCACCATACATAAACAAGAGTACTCAACAAAGTAGCAGAAAGCATGTTTCATTGAACTGAGAGATTTGGATTTCTACTTTTTCGGTCACACCAAAAACGTGCCACGTGTATGATGAACTTAAGTCTCCAGGTTTATGGAGAGAGCCATGGCACACGTCTTGTTGCAGGAGCGTCCAGTAACATGTAGCCTCTAAATCTGATGCCTAAAAAGATAAACCACGGTGCACCATCAGGATACTATTGATTGATATTTGATTGGACAGAAGCACCCATCAAGACACCTGAGGAACAAGATATCAACGTGAATACCCTCCTATTGCCATCAGGAAAAACAATAAACTCTCAGAGCCAGAATTTTTTTGGTGTGGCTTGTCTCTGACCTGTGAGATCATCTTACCAGGCGTCCCGACCAAGACACTGAACACGACGGCTTTTCTTTGTGGAATACAACCTTAAAAAACCAACTGCCAGTGGACGATTTTCCTCACTTTCCATCTACAATGTGGATCCTTTTCACAAGCTTTCTGCCCTATTGACAGTGGTAGAACGTTTAGAAACGAACGTGGATCAAATGTTTGTAAAAAAAAAAAAAAAAAAATGTCCTGCAGTGTGTCTTATACAAAGACTGATAATGGATACACACCCTGCAACCAGACATATGATTCCTCAACTGCTCCTCCTTATGATACGTTTGTTTCCCCCATAACCGAGGAAGCATTCAACCAACTGGGAGCAAAATGTGAAAGCGAGAATCACCGCTGTGTCCGGCCTGATGCAGAGTGCTTCTTACTGTAATCATACTGGTTGCACAGAGGCAATGGCGTCTGAGTTCAAGCGCAATATGCTTATTCTACAGTTAAAGAAAAGAGATGTTGGTCAAATCTGTGTTGCTCCCTTGACACAGTTCTTTGAATTGCTTGTTTCCACTCGTCTGACTTTTTAGCTGCCTCCTCCCTGACCTACGAAAGGAAATATCCTCCTTTTCTCTTCTCTCTGCTTTGCTGATGTCTGACAGATGTGTGTTGTCCAAAACAATGCTAGATACTTGAAATGCTGGCTGGGCAGTTTCTGTGCCTCTGAACTAGAATGATTTGAGTTTTCTCTGCTTCATTGTTTGCACATACACCTCATGTCAGCGTACATGCTGGTTCTCACATGCACACACACACACATGCACACATGAACACATGCATACACCAACACACACATATATATACGTACATCTTCACAGAGATGTGCACACATGAAAATACACTCAAGCAAACACACACATTCACCCTTGGCAATGTTTAGAAGAGCCTCTCCTTGTCACAGGGCAATGCAAATATTTTCCAATATTGCTATGAAATATTTCTTACTCAAACTATGCTACTTAGTAATCCTTATTATAATGCATAAAATAATGTGAGTATATAATCAATGATTGTACAGTGAATATGTCATGCTGTAAACAAATGTACATTTGCACTTTTCAATGTATGTTTATTCTTTTTTTAATTTATTTGTATTTCTGTTTGTTTTTATATAGCTATGTGACGAGCGCTGCTTGAAAGTATAACAGGAAAACAGCAACTGAATGTTGCATGGTCACTTTAGGAATGAAATTTATGAAATATTAAATTTCAGATTATTGCATAATGATTTTATTTCATCATCCAAATGTATGTATCTTGCCATGTTTCAGAAGATACAAATCCTCTGCTTTCTGCTGAACAATTTCAGAAACAAAAATAATGGTAAAGCATCAGGAGTGTGAAGGTAGAAGAGAGGTGTAGGAAATGGACCAGATGGAAGATGGCAAGAATAAACAATAGTCAAGTAAATGCATCATGATGTGCACAGTTGAATACATTGGCTGTCTCTCTAGGAAGCAGCTGGCCTCAGTCGCAGCAGCTGCAGGTTTGAATTCTGTCATTAATAGCAATAGCCAACATTGTGATTTGTAATCATTATACCTCCAACTGCTGTGGCATTAGTGATATTTATATGTTTTGTATTCAGAATTTAATTTGAGTCTTTTGTTTTATTATGTTCAATAACCATCCAAAGGTATTTTAACTCTATTTAAAAAGGGAAAACGTGATGCTGCAATCAGAACTTGTTTCATCATTTTAGTTTCATTTTTCACCCATTTTCTTTGTCTTTGTTGGTTGAATTGTACTGTTGAGTACAAGAGGATAATAGATGATTGCAGGATGTGTTAAAGCCACTGAGCAGATGCTGCCGTTTCAATACCAGACCCCATCCAGATCATTGGCTTTCAAGTTGCAGGAAAATGTGTAGCATGGGACAAATATTGCATAAATTCAGTTTAACTGCCAACACAGCAGATATGAGTTTTCCTTTATCAAATTATATCAAAAGACACGAGTTGGTAGCAGACCTGTGGGCATGACTTTGTAAAAAAGAAAAAATAGGGGGGGAAAGAGATGTAACTACAGCAAGGAAACAGCTTCAAGCCAGGGACCAAGCAGGAATAATTAGCAGTGTTGAAGTCATTAACCAGTCTGGGAAAGCGCCGGCCTTAGGTCTAAAGGCCTGTGGTACCAAAGACAGAAACAAATCCTTCCTCCGCTGCAAGATGTGAAAAATGATTTGGGTGCACTCTTCAGTGAGATTATGTTCCCATTAATTATCTGACCAAAGAAAGAAAGAAGGAGCTATGAAAATACATCTACAGTAATAATCCTAAATCCCACTGGACTTCCCCAATTTGGGGATTTTGCGTCCTTGTAAAAGAATCATGTTCCTTAGGATTTGTTTTCCGCTGTCTCCAGGTCAGAGAAGTAATCATTACTGACAGATACTATCCAACTCTAAACACTAAATAATTTAATCTTATTTAAACATAATCCTGTGTGAGCAGTGTCAAGAGGAAAAGGGAAGTGACTGTGGGATGCAGCTGATGAGCCAATATTCAAATCACTCACTTTGGCACTTTTGTTTATCATGTCACTGTTTCACCTATTTGCCATAATAAGCCACCTGACTTTAGTGCACTCTATCATGCATGGTAAACTATAATATGCAGGCGGTTGCAACAGAAAGCTACAACTCTGTGATTGAAAAGTTGAGTGGAAGGCTGTTAAACACAGATCGTAATTTTTGTTTCTTGTCTGATGTGATTTGTTTATCATTTACAGTTGAATTTATGGTTCCTCAACTCAAAAAAATGCAAGTTCTGTATACTGAACGCTGTTCCAAGGATTATAATAAAGATTATTTATAACCTTTGCCCTTGCTCAGACTGTTGGTATTTCTTGAAGTTGACTAACAAAGTTGACTTTGATGTTTGTTCAATTTGATGTCCCACAAACAAAGCAAGGGCACCGAACACTTTATCCATGACCAGCTTGATACTTTCTAGTTCGCATTTTTCAAGAATTAATGCTTGACTGATGTGGTGTTTTACATCAGTATTAACTGATTCTGGTGTAATCTTTTCAACAAAGAAGTTCCCATTAATAGCTTGACTGTTGTTTCATGTCAGCTTCAAATCGAAGTGCATAGAATTGTTATAATTATTATAACTTTTAGAATGAGTCAAATGGTAAGAGGAGAGGGTTTTATTTTTTTTTAAAAAGCTCAGCAGGATGTAAATATCGTGAAGAACCAGAAAAATCAATATGACTTCCACATTCCCATTGCCATTATACTGATGATTGCAAGTGCAGTAATTCTGGGCAAACGCAATGCAGCATGATGAGCATCAAGGCAGCTGCTTCCACAAATGTAGGCTACATGTGTATGTAGCAGACCAATTATTTTTTTTATTTGGAATCAAACTGAATTTGTCTGAAAACATGAATAGAACATGTTAGGGCCGGAAACTAGGACTCAGACTGTAGAGACATTGTGGGTGAGGAAGAAATATGAAAATAAATTAGGGCGTAGCAGCAGGGGGAACAGAAGAAGTCACTGGGGGGAAATTAAAACATAAAAGAAATATGGATTATGTGTTTTTTTTAACTGAACTTCCAGCTGTTTTCTGTTTAGTTGCATTCAGACTCATGTCCCATATGGTCTAACTGATGCCTCAATTTCCATTTAGAGACATGTAGGAAACATTTTGTTCAAACCCTATTTTTCCCCATGAGAGATTAGGTTGCAGACAACAGGGACCCCTGCTGGCAAGAAATGTGCATGATTGTTCCTTAAAATAATGCAGGAATATTTTAGTCTATGATTTATATGACTTGCAGTTGTGTATGAACATTATAGAGCAGGTTCTTAAACACCCAGAACTACATTTTCACACAGTGTGCTTTGTTTATACTGTGCTTACTGGTTAAAATTGTCTGAGCAGGAAGAGCTGGCAGAGATATGAATGGGCCAGTTTTTCTGGCTGCCTGTGCAACAGTGTTGTCATTTCTTAGAAAAAAGATGACCGTCTTTATGTAGAAAATAGTTTAAGTTCTGCCAAAGCTGCAGCCAGCTCCCAGTGATGCAATAAGCATAGAAAAGAAGGAGAGTCATGAAGCTGTTAAAGATCTGGTCCAGTGCTGGAGGGTAAAGTTGATCAAGTTCACTCCAAGTCTGATGACTTAGACGTAAGCGTTAAAAAAGCTTAAAAAGCTGAAATAGTCTAAATAAATATATGAATAAATAGAAATTGCACGTACATTTTTCAAATGAAAATTATGTAATCTGTATCAACTCAGTCTTACTAGCAATCTAGTTATTGCGGTCAGTTTTTATCTTTAGGCACATCATGTGTTCATGTGCAAATAATATGCAGACGTAGCCTATAGCTACATTCATTTGCTTTTGGTTTTTGAATGATCAAAAGGGTATAGACTGAAGCTGTTGATCTTATGGGCTATGTGCCTAAACCCTGAATATATTATGGATTAATCAAAATTAAGAACTCCAGGCCCTCGTGTCAATTTGTGTCAAATGTCAGAGACCTTAAGACCAATGTGGGTAAAATGCTTTTGTTTTTAATAGTAAACCCACTGGATCATGGCTATTACGTTTATGTAGAACTTATTTTCCTATAATTTTATTTATTTATTTATTTATTTATTTATTTATTGTCTGTTTGTCTCGATAGTTGTTTGCTTTGTCTGTAGATGTTGTTACCTTTATTGTTAAAAATCAGATGCTCTCAGTTTCATTGTTCATCCCGCGTCTTTTCCGTGTTGGTTTTCCGATTTCCGGTCGTCACAGCGAGACTCATCTTGCTCTTTGTTTCGTCTTGGACGTGGACCGGCATTTTCCCACAACACCCCGCTGCTGCTGCTGCTGCTGCTGCTGCTGCCGTCGCTGCCGTTGCTCTCACAGATGACGAAAATGGCGGACAACGCATCGTCGGTAGGTTCTCGAAAGATGCTAATTTATTTTAGAGACGTTGACTCGTCCCTAGGTGTAAACTGGCATATTGTTGTTCTACAGGTTGAGATCGTCGAGGGCTGTCGCCTACCGGTTCTCCGTAAAAACCAAGAACACGAGGACGAATGGCGTAAGTATTGTCCGCTTGTTTTTCCCGTGCTAAGCTAATGCTAATGCTAATGCTAATGCTAATGCTGGCGGAGCTCAGCTGTTGTGATCGGGCTCCCCGGCCTCCGGTTAAAGCACCGTAAACATCACACTCACAGCCTGGGCTCATGCAGGTGTACACGGTGGATGACTTTAATTTGACTGCTAACTAAGACAGTGTTAGATTCAGAAAGAGGCTAACCAGCTTTACTCCCGGGGGCCGTTTTGATAAAATAATACAGTTTATTGGGAGCGACGAGGTGAAATACATGTGACACCTCACTGTTGTTTACAAAACGACTCGGGTAGATATTCAAGGGAAATAGCGGTCTGTGTGAATGTGAATACAGACTGGCTTACTTATAAATGTCAAGTTCAGGTCTGAAATCTTCGTGGTTGACTCTTGTTTTCATTTCATGTATTTATTTACACAAGTTTCTCTCGTGTGTAGTGATGTTGAGATAACATCGGAACAATAGTGCATGAAAACAGTTGCACACTGAATTGAAGTGGTTTGAAATGACTGTCTTTAATTGTGTTGTCGTACTACCCATGCATAATATCTAAGTTAACTAAGTTATACAGAAGTGGTAGGTGTCATATGGGTCTGCTATTGATTATCTTGGCAAAATGATGAAATGAGCCTGAGAGGTTTGGGAGTGGAAAAACTGCCTCAGATATATTTCCCTACAATGCAAATAGCGGTTTTAGCTGTTTCTGCACTTAATGTGATGAGATTTTGAATATTATCTGATTAAATATGAATGATCCATGAAGTCAAATACAAAGATATTGAAACCCTTTTGGTCATTGTTATAATATTTATCGTGAAATGGTATAGACTGTTACAATCAGTATTTCTTGCTCTGAGAAAAGCATGAACTTGGTTTTACTCAAAGTTGATGACAGCATTTAATGAGCAATAAAAGAGAGGTAGCCTATAGGTCTTTCATAGCAAAATGTGTAGAGTTAGAAAACAATACAGTCAGTTAGAATTGGTTGGTTTTATTTTTCTAACTGACACATAGCGTCATTTTACTTTTCTTCACATGGCATCGTAACAGACTTAGTATTGTGACATTTAATCCTTAAATTTGGTGGTGAAGTATTTGTGTCTGTATGAATATGGAAAAAAAGAGATGTTCCCAGTAAGAATTTATTTATTTAAGTGATTTTGCAGGTTAGATCAGAGAAATGACTCTCCACCTTTACACAATGTAAAAGGGTCAATGACGTGATGCAACCCAATGTCAAGTTGTGTATGTGGTACTTTTTCATAAAAATCTGACTACACAGTCGCACATTATTTGGCCAGAAAGAAGCAGTGTTTTTAGGATATGTCCTGATCAGTATTGCCCTTACCATTTCAATGTCATGTTTTCAGATGAAGGTATTTTTTTTATAGGTACACTTAAATCCACTGTAGGTGGATAAAATATTTAATATTTATTATTCTTTTGTGGTTACACCCTTTGATATTTTCAGGGGCATTCAGTCTTAGTTTTGTTAAAAAGTAACAAATCTGATGCATGCTTTTAAATTTTTTTTTTTTTTTTTTTTTTAAGATATTTCTTAATTGCTCATCTTTCCAGCCCTTATTTGTCACTGACCCAAAAACTGAACATCTAATTCTTCAAATCACTGTTTACTCTCTGAGATGTCAGAAGATTGTTGAAAAATTGCCATCAAAATTTTGTAGAGCTGACCCAAGACTTGGGGCAACTTAAATTGTCCAAGCAACAGTCAGAAACCCAAAATATTGTTGAGCATGATGGTGAAGACATGATGTTGATGACCTGTCTCCCTTTCATACAGCACTGGCTGAGATTCTGAGTGTGAAAGAAGTCTCTTCCAGAAAGCTCTACTATGTCCACTACATCGACTGTGAGTATAATACGTGATCATCTTGGTTGTCTTTCTGAGTTTAACTGTTGAAGTCACTGTGTGGGCTGAATAATGCATCCTAGCAAATGTGAGTTTGTGTAAAATTTCTTGTGTTTCTAGTCAACAAGCGCCTGGATGAGTGGGTCACGTCCGACAGACTGGACCTGAAGAAGCTGCAGTTCCCTAAGAAAGAAGCTAAAACCCCGACCAAGAACGGTCTTCCAGGGTCCCGTCCCAGTTCACCAGAGAGAGAAGTGGTGAGGTTACATGTTACACCACCAAACGTTTCCTCTCAGACCCCCAAACATAACAACAATGAGGTTTGTCTGAATTATTTAACCATGGTTAAAGCAGAATTGTATACAATGAGTCAACATTTTAGATCCCAAGGTCATTTGACAGCTAAAACAATAACTTAGTCATTTTGAAAGATGGCTTTAGGTGTTGTAGTTTTTTTTAGGTGAATGACATAGGTGTTATATTGGGTAGCCAGGCTTTATTACTGTGATATGGATTTTTCCCAGTGTCATAAATTTGAACAAACAATTTTTTTACTGGCAAAAATGAACGTATTACTGCCTCTCAATATGTTTTTTCTTCTTCTTTTTTACATTGTACCCAGCCTCAACACTTTACTTAATTATTTTTGAAAACACATTTTAGGGATGGGTGCTATAGGGTTTCTAATTTTTAAGAAGTATTCATATTGTCTGTTTTCATTCCTCTTTTTTTTTTTCATTCACATTTCGTCAAATTTCCTGCACAGAAATTGTTTATTTCATCGACGTGTTTGTTATTATTTGAGACATTAGTTAGCGTGTGTCTACACTGAGCACTAATTGGTTATACAGTATTGTCCCAAGGGTTAACATGAATGTGAGTTAACCCCTTCCTTCTCTTCCTTTCCGTTCAATTCAGAGGAAGAGTCTAGATCTCAACCAATCTGCCACAACTCCCTCCAGAGGCAAAACCCTCCCCACACCGGTACAACTTGAATTCAACCCATTCCAGAAATGACTGAGGCCTTGTTTAGACCTGGTGTTAACATGCATCTTGTATGATCATACAGCTGTCGGGCCATGCTGAACTGCATGGAAATCCAGATATAAACAACCATGACACAATAAAAGAAGAAGATGATCCAGTCGTGCAGATCAAATCTGGAAGTGATTTAACACACAATGTATCCAAATGTATGTCAGGTGTACGTACTGGAGTTGTCAAGCCTCATTTCAACCTCAAATCTTTAAAGGTAGCTGGCATTTTTTTTCTGTGTTGTAATCTCTTGTGTGGTACTGCTGAAGATTGATGATTTGATGATTTGATGATCTTGAATTATCTTGAATTAGCAAATGTATAACTATCAAATGAAATGGCACAGCTGAGATAAAAGTGAAAAGTTGATGGTGTGTGCCAGCTAGCATTTTATTATGGGGAAAAGTAAAACACTTTTTAATTATTTTGAAGACTGTTTTTTTTTTTCTCAGCTACAATGCAACTCAGTGCAGTTGTAGCTGACGTGTCCAATGCATCTTAATACCAGGTTTAAATGGGGGTGTAGTTTACATTGGACTGGTTTAACCTGGCTCTTTATCAGTGAACAAACTCTAGGTGATATTAAGATGGCACTTCTCTATGAACTAAGACTAGAGCACCCAGCTTTTAGAGTTACATTGGTTCTATTTTAAAAATTTACCCAATAGAAATTGTTGTTTGAAGACAAAAATTCAGATTTCAGTGACGTGTTGGTCTGTGTGTGTGTGGTTTGAGCAGCATGTTTAACACTGTTGTCTGCTGCAGAAAAGGAAAGTAGAGCCCGTCCCCTTGGCGACTCAGGTACCCCCGGCCACCCCCGTGCCCTCCCTGCCAAGTTCAGCTGAAGCCTCTCAGGCGTCTGTTTTTCCTGCTGTGAGGGAAACCAACACCTTTAAGTCCCGTGAAGACCATGACCAGCTCGCTTCACTCACAACAGTAAAGAACATCCTTTTTTAAAAATTATTCTTAAATGTTTGAATTTATGTCTTGTATAATTGGTGTGTGTATTTCTTATGTTTGTGTAGCAGCAGAACGGCACCGCTCGACGACTCATCCCCGCTCAGCCAGGGAGGAAGAGGAAAGCTAACTGTGGAGGAGCTGATGAGGTCTGTAGCTTAACTCTGATTCTGTTTCTACACTCTGGATTTTATTTTCTCATTACAAATGTCAATGTTTTTTTTAGTTTTGATTAGTTTTGCTTGATTTTACCCACTTTCACTTTGAGCCATGGCAGCTAATTCATAGCAGTCATTTAAAGGGCATTTCCAGTCGTAATCAATGTTTACCTCAGATATCAGGTCACCTATGATCAGTTAATTTCATACCATCCATACTCCCAACTGCAGCGTGTGGATGTTTATATTTGTTTTTGTTCAAGAATCTATTGTTTTTTCACTGTTCATTAATGGGCTCCGGACTAATTTTCAAATTGTTCTGTGGTCGCAAGTAACAGTATCATTTAAATTTTAAAATTGGCTTTACAAATAAATTAAATCAAAATTCTGACTTGTTGCTCTCCGGGTCAGAGAACAAAAAACAGTAGAGGGACTCTCATAGAAACAAATGATTTTTCTTTTTTTCATAGAAACGAATGAGGGACGTACACTCTGAGCCGGAAAGGAACAATGCAGAAGCTGCGGTACGTGCAAATTTTGCCCTGATGTTCAAAACTTGCAGATCAGAGTTGGAACCAAGTCCATCAAGCCACTGACCCATCAGCAGCAGCTCAACTGTTTTACTGAATGAAGCCGTTGCTGCAGCTGAACAACGTTCGTACATCATCTCAGTTGACAGTGGCTGCAGAGTTTGTCGTATAAAACAAAGACGTCTGTCAAACTCACTTTAAATAATTGATCTAATTAGTCTTTTCCTCACGCTTCATTCATCATGTGTCATTATTATCTACTGATGAACCCATCCTGAAATGTACCACAACTACTAATGATACACTGTAGTGCTTTCAGTCTGCCCCTTTAACCAAACTGTTCAGTGTAAACAAGAATCATTTTATTCCCCTCTTTAGTTTCTAAAAGCCTGTGTTTTTGTGTCTTTTTCTGCCAGATGATAAAGGTTTTGCAGTATAACAAACCTCAAAGTGCCAGTGTCTTTCTACCACCACCACCAGAGGTTTGTTTTATTTCCTATTATTGCCAATTGATTGTGTGGTGTTGTCCAAATTCAACTGTTCCTTTGTGGGTCCAATAAAATAGGGGTGCTGCTTACCTCTGACCCAAGTTTAGTCCTTTAGATAACATAATCAACCATTTTTATAGTGATATAAATTATTCATCAAAGTCTAAATGTTTAAAAATTAATAAATTACAACATAAGGTGCTTAATTTGATCACACAGATTTTGGTTTAAAATAAAATAGCTACGGCAGGAGTGGTTAATGTGTTTAATGTCCACGTTGTTTACTGCTAGGATTCTCAGGACAGTTCGGATGGCATCCCAACCGCTCCCCGCATGACGGGCAGTCTGGTGTCCGACCGCAGCCATGACGACATCGTCACCCGGATGAAGAACATCGAGTGTATAGAGCTAGGACGCCACAGGTTAAAACCCTGGTACTTCTCGCCGTACCCACAGGAGCTCACCACGTTGCCCATCCTCTACCTCTGTGAATTCTGCCTCAAGTACCTCAAAAGCCTCAAGTGTCTCCAGAGGCATTTGGTAAGAAAGAAGCACCAGTGTGTCACCACCAGCTTAAGCTGAAGATGTTGTTCTGCATAGATATTTCTCATCCTCTTGTGTCTATCATCATCTTTGACAGACAAAGTGTAACCTGAGACATCCTCCAGGCAACGAGATCTACCGCAAAGGCACCATCTCGTTTTTTGAGATTGACGGCAGGAAAAACAAAGTCAGTAATATGGATATTTTTTCTCCGAACATTAACTGTTTTTTATTTAGTTTTGATTGATATTTATTCCTGGTTTTATTTTTCCAGACTTACTCCCAGAACCTATGTTTACTTGCAAAGTGTTTCCTGGATCACAAAACCTTGTACTATGACACGGACCCTTTCCTCTTCTATGTAATGACGGAGTACGACTCCAAAGGCTTCCACATAGTCGGCTACTTCTCCAAGGTACGCACAGTATACAATAACATGGTACAGTGTGTATACTTCACTGATAGCGACAAAACCAAACTCAGTTTCATTTATATTTGCAGGAAAAAGAGTCGACTGAAGATTACAACGTGGCCTGCATCCTGACTCTGCCTCCGTACCAGCGGAGAGGATACGGCAAACTGCTCATTGAGTTCAGTAAGTGTGGTTGTTGCTCACGTTCAATAGATATTAGTACGTTTGACACATTTTCTCTTCCTTGTCTACTTCACCTGTGCTAATTATCTGCTCACGTTGCTTGTTTGTCAGGTTATGAGCTGTCCAAGGTCGAAGGGAAGACGGGAACTCCAGAGAAGCCGCTCTCTGATCTCGGTCTTTTGTCCTATCGCTCCTACTGGTCCCAGACCATCTTGGAAATTCTCATGGACCTTAAACCTGACAATGGAGAGAGGCCGCAGATTACCATCAAGTATGTTGGCATTTTATTTTAATCTTTAACGCTCAACTCAACAGTTATTTCCAGTGCAGGAATTTGATAGTTTGTTCATTCTTCATTTGACTTTTCTTTCTCCTTCCCTCAGTGAGATCAGCGAGATCACAAGTGTAAAGAAAGAAGATGTCATTTCAACACTTCAGTACCTCAACCTGATAAACTATTACAAGGTGAGAAACAGACGCTGCCTGCAAACGGCTCTTCATTTTATGATTTCATCTAAAATTGCTTCCAAGTGTCTTCATTTAAAATAAAAAAGGATAAAAGTTGGCAACTAAAGAAAATGTGATCCATGAAGTCTTAACATTGAGTTTACCCTGAGAGAGGAAGCTCAGTTTTTATTTGAAGACATTAACACAATCATTCATTATTCACCAGACTTGCATTTCCTTAATGGATGATAAAATGGTGAAATCTTACGATGCCTTATGCAGTTAATGCCACAGCCAGTGACGAAACATACCCAGTGGTTATTAGAAGATGGACTAAATATAATACTGGTCATATTTATGAAAAAGCTCCCAACCACAATCACACCTGAACAAATTCTCATGCACCCCACTGAATCATAAAATCTTTATGTATAATTTACAATATATTATAATAATGCTTTCTGCAGTGCAGGAACTTGAACTCAGTGGTCACATCTAACTGAGTTTGTTTTCTGGAACTTATTCAGCACTTACAACAGTACTGTGGGCCTAAAATGATTTTTTTTCTTTAATCAAAGGCCATTGAGATGCATTCAAACGGCAGATGTGATGTAACATGTTTAAAGCCGTACTCTGTTGATCGGTTTTAAATAAATGATTCTGGGGGAAATGATTTTGAAAATAGACAGATGTAAGACACAATTAAAAGAATTTGACTTCTTTGATGGTAAAGTGGTCGAGGATGAAATGTTATTTTGAAACATCAATTTGTTTTAGTCTGTGCTGTAGAGAATGTGAAATGACTGTGTCTTGTCTCTTGGACCCAGGGTCAGTACATCCTGACTCTTTCAGAGGACATTGTGGACGGGCATGAAAGAGCAATGCATAAGAGACACTTGCGCATAGATCCTAAATGCCTTCACTTCACACCCAAAGACTGGAGCAAGAGGGGCAAGTGGTAGAGGCCCAGCCTGGTTCACAGGACACACACCCCTCCCTCCCCCCAACTGCCAGATCGCACACTTGAAGCAAGCAGTGGATTTGATAAAGATTTTTTTGTCTCATCAAGAACCTCAACAACCTTTTTGAAACCAGACCCAAACAAAGAACATGAATTGTCACGAGAAGCAGACGCTTTTATTGTGAATATGCATCATATATTGTGAATATTAAAAAAGAAACACACAAACAAAGGAGGAGGACAAAAGAGAGACAGCGATGCCACAAAGAATCCCTCAGAAACAAACACACTTTCTACTGTGAGAAAGAGGTTTATGACCAAACGGTGCGTTCAAAGTGAGATATGGTGTCTGTCTAGTTGTGTAGATTAAAGCCTGAAATAGCAAATGTACAGACGACCTAAAGAAAAGAAGATGGGGGGTTTTTTAGATTAAAAAAATGACTTTTTTCATTTTTTCTTGGTAAGAACAAAGGATATTTATTGTCCTTATATTCAAAAAGGAAGTTTTCCATTTCTACTTTGGCCACCACAAACATATCTGTGTGTCTTCTTGTCCACACTCTTTGTCTCTTCCACAAGAACTACAAGTAAAATGTTGTCATCACACTTATTTATGTATAACAGAAATCACTGTAGCTTTCTTACAATTTGTATTTAAGAAACTCAAGTTGATGGAAAATGCCTGAGATAACAATAAGACAACTGATCAGTGTCTGAACAACACTCCAAAATTTTTGTTTCCACTTTCTACTTTTTTGAGTGTTAACAGAGAAATATACGTGGAATAAAAATATATCAGCCGTGTTGTGGAGGTTAGATAGCCTGTCCATACAAATTCTCGTGTCTACATACAGATAGTATTTTATCTGTTTATTGTGATTCTCCCAGAGTGCCTGAATTTTAATGTCTCTCGTTTGACAAGGAGAGCAGAAATGTGCAAGAAGTTCCCTGCTATCGGCTTCAGGTTATTTGTAGCGACTCGAGGTGAAATATGGCTCACTTATTTAAGTGTAAATATATTTAAATAAACACTCAAAACTATCTGGATGCAGACAAAAAATTTAAATAAACTAGACATCAATACCTGCAGCTGCAAGAACCAACATGGTCAGTGTGTGTGTGTATGTGTGTGTTAACATTTTACAGTAGTCGCACTGCTTTTCATTTCTGTATATTTTTAATAGAAGTGTTTATGCTCTTTGTGATCATTCAGGTGAATATTTCTTTTTCTCAGATCACACCCTTTCATGATCATCTGTACACAACGTGCAATGAGACAAATCAATTCTCCCAGTTAAACATGTTTCCTGTAACTGTACATACTGAAGCTGATTGTAAAAAAACAAAACAAAAACAAAAAAGACAGAAGCCATGTTGAACTGTTAGAGGAATGTAAATTTTGTGTACAGTTGTCTTTCTTTTTTTACTTAATGTAAACAGGCCTCACAATATTAACAGAAGACCTAAATGTTGATATCTTACTTTCATTTTGTGTTTTTTTTTATGTTTACATGTCACAAAGGATGTTGAATTTAGCTCGTTGAAATTATTTAGTATACCTTTATGTGAAACACAGTCGAGAGTATGATTTGAACATTTGATATAAAAAGCTTGTCGAATTGATTAAAAAAGAAAAATCATAAAACCACTTAAAGTTTTCAATTTATGAATTTCAAAATGAATCTCACCCCTACGGTGGCCCCAAGAGCTCAATACACTGCAACTTTACAAGAGACACAAAGGCACAAGAATCTCAGAAACGGCTTTATCAATTTCACAACATCTACAGATACACAAACATGCTGCAAAAACAGCACAATGCACAAGTGTTTTCATGGACACAAAGAGGTGACAAACCAGCTAACTGTTAGATTGACTTCACCAAACAAACTCACCTCATTTTCAAACATCATGAACAGGTCAAGACGCCCTGAACAAAGCCAGACCCACAGTCCCTCACTTGTTTGTGTCCCCGGAAACTCTTCTCTTGTGTTGTGAGGTTTTGCATACACTATTAAGTTGATGAAATTGTTTTCTGAATTAGTAGCTTGTTTGTGTCTTTGTGTTTTCTTAAGTTGCAGAGCATTGAGCTCAAAAGGTCTCAGCACCACCCTCTTCATAGACACAATTTTTTATTGGCACATGCTGAAGATACAGTTACAACAATCGTCAGAGCACTGGTGAAGTGTAATTGAAATTGAAAAATTGAAATTGCTTATGGGTGACTCGTCAAACTTAGGTTGAACTCCTCTTTACAAAAACAAAAAAGTATTTTTACATAGGCAAAAATCACTGCAATATATATAATTCATAACATTACATGTGGCCAGCCAGAAATACTGTCACGTTGAACTGTAGTTTCACAGAGTTTATAGAGCCCTTTTCCACCAGGGGGCAGCATTACACATTTCCTTTCCTGTGTGTGCGAGATAAATTCAGACCACAGGCTGAAATCGGGCATGGGAGGGGAGGGGAGGGGAGGGGAGGGGAGGGGGGCATCCTTGTTAAAATCTAAATGTAATAGTGCGACCTGACCGCTGTGATAGGATTACAGGCCTGAGTAGATCTGAGCAACAAATGGACACCTGCACAGGATCAGATGTTGGTAACCCAGGCTACCAGATTAAATAACTCAGAGTATGATCTCAAGCTGTGGATGTTTGGAGCCTGAAGGCAGCGCGCGCCGGGGTCGATAATGGCACTTTTCTCCAGGAGCAGGTCGACGCTGCAGCTGTTGGTCCACATCCACAACACCTTCACATCTGGACACGACACGGTGAGGTAAAGCAAACAGTCTGCACACAGGCCTCTGTTTCACTCTTTACCACAGGTTGTGTCATTGCATGCATGTTTTTTCATCATCTGCGATTGTTTTAAAGTTTAGTTTCGGTTTGAATCAATGCGTTTCTGTAGCAGTTGTACCTCGTAAGATACTGACGTGCGAGAAGTGAATCTGCAGTTTTCAGGTGAAATGAAATGCTGTTTCATTTCTGCACGTCAGGATTGAGTTGTGGGTGTTTCTGCCTCTCCCCCTCACACCACACCCAGTTTCTTTCTGCACCTGGCAGAGCCACACCAGCTCTCATGAGGACAGAGAGGAACTTCACCAGAATTCAACATCCCTTTTTTTTTTCTTTTCTTTTTTTTCCAGGCTGCATTTCCTCATCCTGGTTCCTGACCAGTGGCAGAATCTGTATCATCTATACCAGTGATATCCAGGGGCTTTATATTCTGGCTTCAGGTGATTTCTACTCAGATAAACACCCGCAAAGAAAATATAAAACACATTAATTTGTAAGCAAAACATTCTTTCCATTGTTCATTAGTTTCCAGTTTCAGCTTCTTGCTTTGCTTTCGCATGTCAAGTAAACTGAATATTTTACAGTGGGTCCTAGAAAATGTTGATTGCCCTTAGTCAGTAACATAATAAGAATATTAACTGGTAATGAAAATAATTGTTAGTTGCAGCTTTAATGTGCACTGTTGTTGTGCTGTTGTCACTGCACGCAATAACTATATTATCAGCTATAACTGAGGTGGTGAAGATGATGATGATGATGATCTATGGTTCAAATCATTCATGGAAATTAAGAAATGATGAGTCAGAGAAGCTTCTTGTGTTTTGTTTGTGCGTTTGGCTCGAGCTTCAGGACAAAGTGTTGGTCTTTATTTCCTTGTGAACAGGTGTTTCTCTGCAGAGCTGTGAGCACCACAAGAGGCTTTTGTGGAAACTTTCCACACGGTGTCACTGTAGCACCGACTGTTTTTATTTCCAAAATGACCTCTGGTGTGTGATTTATAGGTGATTCATGATGGTCTGAGTTGTCTTCCAAACTGCTGCTCACACCAGAGGTCATCTAGAAAAGGAATTAGATGTAAACTATACGTGCATTATGTAATGTAATGTAGCCTAATCTTTGGCCAATCAGAAATTAAATTTGGATTTTATATTTATCATTTATTTCTCTAGACTCAATGTTGTCTAATGGAAAATACAGTATGTGACATTTCACTTGGGATGAATATTTGACATTTCTAATTCACCTCTGTGTGAGAAAATGAGCTGTTAGATATTTGTGTTGGTTTCTTTTTAATATCTAATATTTTCTCAGATTAATCCGAGGCTGTAAACTCAGGTCAAACACACACACCGATGAACACACACTGCTTGGTTCGAAGAAAACTGTTCAGCTACTCTCAACTAGGGCCCCTGTTTTTATTTTTCTTATCTCTTCAAGACACACGCCACCAACAACGCAGGCCTCTCCACCTCCTCCTCCTCCTCCTCCTCCGCCTCCCCCACCCCCCCCAGACCAGAGCCGCTGACCTGGTAACACACACAGCCATATGGTACGGCCAGGACGAGACTCCATCCAGTAATTAGGGGGATGGTGCCGGACACTTGGCTGTGCTGCAGTGGAGGTTAAAGCAGCATGACTCTTCTCCTGTCCCGGGCATCATCATCATATGATTTATCCTAATTCACAGGTATGTGTTTTTACAGACAGTGGCTGTTGGGGAAGGAAAAGGCTGAGCGCTGTCGTTGCCCTCCTGCGCTCTCATTGTTCTGAAGCAGGTTGATTGTTTGTTATGGTTTGGACTCACACTGACCACCACGTTTGGGGAGTACACAGACTAGGTCTCTACAAATAAACACTGTCACACACAAACACACATTACACAGACATTTTCACCTTTTGCCCCTGAGCCGGCTCTCGAGCCTTTATCTCTCATGTGCAGCAACGTCAGTTTTTTGACTCGGAAGAATGAGACTTTAAATGAGTGCGTTTGATATCACAAGAGCCTCTTTCCATGAATATGTTAATCCAGCGAAGAGATTAGTTTGAATATAAGATTGAGGAATTGATACAACATTGCATCAGCATGTCCTCTGCCGTATTTCTGCTTAATGCACATGGTGGTGTGACACGAGGATCCTCGGTATTTTATTGAGTGAATTTTTAAATTCATTCTTTTGCCAGTGAGTCATGTTGTTGAATTACAGTTTAAGACCCAGAGAGCTCGGCCGCTGCTGTCCGTCGCTGCCTCAACCTCTTTGACAAGGAGCCGAGGAGGGGGGAGGAGAGAGAGGCCGGGTAAAGCTGTGTGTGTGAGAGAGAGAGAGAGAGAGAGGGAGGGAGGAGGAGAAAGAGGGGGTTGGCTTTAGTGTGATGTGAATGGAATAGAACCAGCACGAGAGGGAGAAAGAGGGAGGAGGACGGCACAAATCAACCTGCCTCTTGACTTTAACAACAGAATAGAGGAGCTGGTTAGACACAGAGATCGGGGAAGTGTGTGAGTGTGAGTGTGTGTGAGTGTGTGTATGTTGTGCCGTTTCATTTTATTTTTGGAGAGAGGAAGAGAACAGCAGACAGGAGGAACTGAAGGAGGAGGAGAAAGAGCCTCAGCGTGGAGATAGATAGCAGAAAAATGCTGTCATGGGGAGAGAAGGGGAGGGAGTCGGCACAGAGGAACAGGATGAAACAAGGCAGGGTCGAGCAGAGCTGAAATGTGGAGGTAAGCCTTTTCTTTCTGTGCTGAGATTATGGAGAATTCACATTCCAGCCTCCCCCGTGTGTGTCCTCTTTTCTGCTGTTAATGAATTCAGATGGACGGATCTGACACGAGCGTCTATGCCACATACCTCTGTAGAGGCATGCATATGCTCACACAATCCAGCCGACAGGAGACAATGTATGAAAGCGATGGAGGATGTGAAATAATGGCTCGGCATTATCATATCACCATCCAGCCTGCTGCCCTCCCTCTGCCTCTCTGCCCATTGTGTTGTTGTCAGCTCTGTAAAATGCGTTTTGCTCACTGAGCCCAGGTCGCCCTGTAACGTTGCATTTTACACGCGACATTGTAGGTTTGAATCCAGCTCGCAACCTTTGTCGCATTCCACCCCCCCTCCTCCTCCTCCACCCCCCCTCACCTCCCCTCCTCATCTCCCGACACTCATCCCACCCCCCCCCCAACACACACACACAATCATCATCTTTCCTGTCTCTCTCCATTGTTGCACTCTGCAAACCGGGCAGGATGGTCTTGGAAACAGTGTTATGACATTGCGAAGGAGCCGCTGCTGACAAACCTTCATGCTGTAGAGCTGCTCGTGGCTGCAGGACTCAGAAGATGAGGGCAAGGTGGAGGGAAGAAGGGGAGGGGAGGGGAGGGGAGGAGAGAGGAGAGGAGAGGAGAGGAGAGGAGGAGGAGGAGGGGAGGCAGCAGGGATGGAGGGACACTGAGAGAATGAAAGAGAGAGACAGAGGGAGAGGAGATGCAGGAACAAAAAGAGGAGCAGGATTTATTCTGGATACATATTTTCACAGACTAAAAAAGCCATTATAAGAGGGGGGGAAGGGGGAGAGGGGGGGGATTTGTGTGGATAAAGAGGATTGTAACACCACTGCATGTGATGTGTGCACAGACAATGATGGAATGGAGAAGACACAACCAACCGGGATTGGGGTGTTGTTTTCAAGGTGGCCGAGAAAATGAGGGATGCGGGAGTCAGGCCTCCCCTCCCCTCTCCTCTCCTCTCTCCTCTCTCCTCTCCTCTCCTTTCCTCTCCTCCTTCTCCTCGCCCCTCCTCCCCACCATCACCCCACTGCACTCTCTAATTTGGGATGGGGCCGCGTGTTTACGAGACGTTTGGGTTTCAGGGGCTGGATGAGGCTGAAGGGAAAAGAAAGGCAGGGATGGAGAGCTGTGTGTGTGTGTGTGTGTGTGTGTGTGTGTGTGTGTGTGTGTGTGTGTGGTTGGGGGGTGGGGGGGGGGGGGCAGGCAACAGCAGCAGCAGCAGCTTACATAAGCCTGTGCACTCAAAGGACGGGCCATTTAATTTACATTGAGCCGCATGGTTCCTCATCCGATGTGGTGTTCACTGTGGTCGACATTAGCATTTTAAATCATAGAATGCTGTTGGGCCTGACGTGATGGAGGATGTGTGATAAGTGGACGTGACTTGATGCCATTGTGTTTGTGTGTTTGTGTCTCCGGTGAGAGGGAGGGATGCTGTTTTGTTTTGTTTTGTTGTTTTTGTTGTATTTATCAGGCTCAACTTTGAATGTAGGTCGGGATGGAAATCCACCATGTTTTACTTTGCCCATAGTTCAATGTGTCTGCATGAAGTGCATGCAGCCTTCTCCTTTTCAACTCTGCTGCTGCTGCCCACTTTTGTTCTGCTGCGGTTTACAGTATACACCACCAGTATCACCTCCATACACTGTAACTTTAAAGGGAGCAGCTCCTAAATTTGGATAGCATTTGTATTATTTGATAGAGCAAGAGCACAGAGACAAAATTTAATTTAAAAGCCTGCTTATATCAGAATAACCGAGCCCTCTGTGAAACATCATGGCCCTTAA